>NW_026947494.1:53260245-54510245 GCF_034190915.1 Cavia porcellus
GAAAGTGAAGGCACTGTTGTGGGTTTACTTGATGCTCAAAGGCAAGGGCATATGTCATTCAGGACACGAGCAAGAAACACTGACTCAAGGTCAGCAAAATGCTCCTGGTCCCCAAGACTCCTCATCACCCATAGATCAGGCAAATAGAGCCTGGGTCTGGATGGATGACACCAATTCTCTGCTACTCTGTGTATTTTCAAAGGAGCTGAGAGGAAATAGGTGAGGTCCGAAGAGTGTGGGCATGTCAGCTAGGATTACTGTCACAATGGTATAAGAAATATACTGTACTTGGACAATAGCCCAGGTCTGCCTCCCAGCGCTAGGATCAGAAGGGTCTGCCTGGCTGACTACCTGCTGAGATAGCTTATCAGTAGGTTACCTGAGGAAGAGCCCCAGGGCTCGTCCGGTGGACTGGCTGGCATCTTTCTCTGTAAATTTTATGTAATTGTACTTTACAAATTAGGACAAAATATTAAAGACAAGATGCTTTATCAACTTATGGCATAGCCTATGAATGAAAAATATTTTGATTATTTACTTGGATCTAACAAAAACAAAGATATAATTTGGTTTAAGCCTTTCAAAAATAAACTATAATTTTAAAAATTTTCAAAAAATGCTTAGATACTTAATACTGAGAATTGGTCTGATAAAGGATACAATTGAACTTTATGTTTTTAGGTAATTTAAGTCACTATATAATTTTTGGTAAAATAGATCTTGGAAAGCAAGGTGAGTGTAGAAAAATACAAATATTGGAACACAGAAGAATCATCTGCTATTTTACAGGGCCTTTTAATGAGAGCAACACCATCTTTTAAAAAACTGCAATAGGTTTATAAAATAGATAAAACCAAATCCCAGTAATGGTCATTTCCTTCTTTGAAACTCTTTAATAATGTCTCACCACTAATAAATTAAAGTCAAAACTTCTAATCATGGAACACAAGATCTTTTCTTGAACCCAAGAATCTAAAATATTTCTCTTAATTCTTAACACTCCTGTTTAACATATGACACAATAGCAAAATGAGATAGCTTATAATTCCTACACGCATATATAATTTTGTATGTGATTTTGTTCACAGTATCCATCCTAACCATGTCTCCCTTGTCTTCAATCAAAATGAAATTCAGGCATTACTTTCTCTAGGTGGTTTCTTTTAATTTCTCCAAATAGGTTAGATACCCGTCTGTATTTCTATTAGGCCATGTTTGAATTATTGACACTGTTTAATCAGGTATTTTTTTTTTTTTATCGGTACCAGGGATTGAACTCACGACTGCCTGCTTACAAGGCAGGTGCTTATGCCGCTGAGCTAAATCCCCAGCCCTGACACTGTTTAATAATGGTGTGATTTAGTGTTTCTCATACCAACCAGACTGTCAACTCCATATGGGAAGCAAATGTATCTTACTTAGAACTCTCCTCACTACATAGCACCATAGTATTTGCCATGGTTGGTACTCAATATTTGTTGAAGAGATGACTCAATGTCATTTTAATAAACATTAATAACTCTGGTGCCTAAGGTAACCTGAAGTTATATGATTTTAGATAGTACAGCAAATACAGACACATATAGTTATTTTACTTCTTAGTAATTGATGCCTTGGCTTCTGGGACCTAAAGACGTAAATGAAGATATATTAAATGTGAAGAACTAAAAATATGCTTGAGAGATTTTAGTCAACAGATGATATGGAGAAAAAAAAATGGAGAAACTGCTGGACCTGTAAGTCTATCACCTAAAAACAACAGTCTCAAAGTATTCAGATAATATGGTTACAGATACAAATGTAAATTTAAATTGTCTGCATCTAATGAAAATGGCATACATTGGGTGGTCACAAAAAAGCAAATCTAGCATCCTTTATCTGTTTTAAAAAGTTGATATGTTTAATAATTAATAAATTTAACTTTTACTGTTATAGAACACTAGCTGTGTATCTATAACAATTTCTAAAGTATTACTTGAATTTTACTAAAATATTGGCAATAATATACGTTGAAGATTAGATGTAATGTCAGAGATAATTTAGTACAACTGCTTATAGGTAAAAGACACCAAAGCCCAAAAAAGCTAGATGACTTTACTGAGGGCTATATAGGGTTATTCTATGGGGGTTGGATTACCTAGTGAGAATGATCATGACTTCTGGATTGTTACTAGGAACAATGCTGCATACTGCCTGGGATGAAATTTCGTTAATTTCTCCCTAAAATTTAATACTGAGATTTGCACTAAAGGCAAGATCATCTCAGAAGAAAAGTAGTAAAAAAAAATAACTTTTGTTCAAATGAAATATTTTATAAACTATGCTAATATGGGAAATCAAGAATATAAGATTATTTCTGGGGAAAATTAGAGCTATTAAAATCTTTTATTTTCTATAGTATATTAGTTAATGAGGGCTGACTTTTATATAACTTCTGAATCATAAGTTCTGTCACTGTTCAGAAAAGAAACGTTAATTTATAATCTTTACAATTAATAGAAGTAAAACAAATAACTTGATTAACTGTACTGCAATTACTCCCATATTACATACACTGTGGGATGAGGCCATCCTTTTGTATGTAGTATCTATTAAACATTTTTAAAAAGGCTTTTTCTTTTTTACCAACTTGAAAAGTCATTAATACTAAAGAACTGAATTTTCATCTGAAGAATAGTGAAGGCAAAACAGACCCTTAAAAAATCTAATAGTTTTGTGTTTTTCTGTTGACTGAACTCTTTAAACAACAGTTTCTTTTTGAAGGAACCAAGTGAATAAATGAGGTCATGGAAAAGCTGGAGGTATGAAGGTGTCTGAGGCTCAAACACCAGGGCAGGGCTGTGTGTGCAGCTTCCCTGGAGTTTTGAGTATGGGCATGCTGGCTAGGGTGCCCCTGAAGGAAGACTCAGTAAGTGCTTCCAGCCCATGAGGTTAAGTGAACCCAGCTGATTTCATCATCATGTATTCAGCTGCAGCCATGTCTGTACGTTACCAACATGAAAACTTCTAAGTGCACCACAGTGAGCTTACTTGGGATCTTTGGTGCTTTCCCATGATAATAGGGTGAGTTTCAATGTTACTACAATATAAATATTTAACTTACTGTGTATCAGGAATACTAAGCATTAAAGAAATTAAGTAACATTATCACTATGAAATTAAAAATGTCAGAAACATATCTACCAGAAAGCATATGAAAATGCTTTCTCAAAAACTTTCCATTGTTTTACAAAGGCTTTCATGATGTAACTCCCTGGTTTTTAAATTTTAAAAAGTATAGAATTTTTAATTCTAAATTTTTTTTTATTCTTACTGATACTTGTGACTGATGTAAAAGAGGGAAACACCTCAAACTTGTTATTCACGAAAGCGGAAAATCAGTGTGAAACTTGCTTCAAAACTGTAAGTCATTTCAGACAAAAGATATATGTGCTAATATTTACAAAAATTTTCCACATTACTCATAGACATATGGTTCATAATGTTTATATACTAAATACAATAAATATCAGTTCTAATGCAAATTTGGCTGTTTTGAGGTATCTCTGCAAGACATGCCAATATGGCACATTTGTAATACCCAGGAGTCTACCCTAAAATTTTTGACCAACATAGCATCATCTCTGCCAGACTTTCTTAAAGGTTGAACTAGTCCCTAAACAAGGAAAAAACATTTTAACTGTTACTGGGGGAAAAAAAGGAGCCAGGTACTAGAAAGTCTACATTTCATAAAGCAATGAAACTTTGTTATAAATATTTTATTATCATCTTCCTGCAGATACCATTCATTTAAAAAGTACTACTCAAGACCAATAAACCAATTTCATTTACTATACTTTGAAAAGCCTAGAGTAAATACCAGAGTAAAGAATTTCATCATCTTTGTATATTATATCCCAGTAGATAAAGCTGTTTAATTTTTCAATGTCAATAACAAATCATTACCCCCTGCCTAGCTTCATCACTGACAGGTGGACACTTGATTGAGGAATATTCATTAACCATTAAGTAGATTATTTGTGTTGACTCTACAAGGGCCATTTATGAAGTAAAAACACTAGCCAAACAGAGATACAAAATACCAAAAATAGTGTGCTCTGTATTTACAAATATCTATACTTGGGGCATGGCTATCAAGTAACAAGACTTATTTAAACACATACAGCCAGAGGGATAATGGTCCCACCAATGAAAAAATGTCTGTATGGAAAATGCTGGGGTTTACTGCAAAGCATCAATTATATAGCAAAATCCAAGGAGGAACACTTTTTAAAGATGACATTTTAAATTTACTTTTTTGTGATTTCAGAACGATTAGGGGTAGAAGAATGCTTTTCCTTTTTTTTCTTCTTTTTTTCTTTTTTGTGATGTTTCCCTTTTTTTGATTTGTTCTTTTTTTCTTTTTTCTTTTCTTTCTTCTGATATTTTTGTTTCTTTTGTTTAGAAGAGTCTTCTTCAGTGGAACTGGAATAAGACCTATGGGCAATATAAGACATGGCTGAAACTTGTATTTAGAGCTTTTAGGTAAATTTAAAGAGGATTTGGGTTGCTTTAAATTCTTCCTGGAGTAAGGAAGGGATATAAACATAAACTCAATGTTTATATTTTATTTTCTTAAAATGCTGAATTCAGAATTTTTGATACTAGGCACAGAAAATGAAAAGACTAATCTCTCTATTCTGCTCAACTTTAGTAAGGAGTTTTAAATTCAGTAAGGATGACATTATTTTTCTGTGATTTTCAGTTTTCCAAGTTGTGCTATCCTTCAAAATCTTGTAAGGCAAAGTGGTAGTCATTAAGCTTTAATGTATATATTTCACTTGCTTATAATAACCTGCTAGCATATTCTTAAAAGTGCCACAAAAGGATATAATTATACATACATATAAAGAAGCTATAATTATACATTGGTATAGATGGAAAAAGCTGAACATTAATGAAAAAAAGCACATTTATAATTCCTTTGATTTTTCAAGTCATCTGCACCCTAGATGCAGTGACATAAATGAACACTTGCAATATCAAATAATTTTCACTAGTTACAGAAATGATGCTTTTAGATGAATACAGACATGAATAAGGATGATTTATCATTGTAATTTAGTTTTGAAATAGGCCTCTAATATGCAGTCAGGGCAAAAACATACATTACTTTCCTTGATATTGAAAAAAATGAAATTTTTAAAAAAGCAAGCCAATATTTCAGATTTTACATGAAAGAGGTGAGTAATATTTAACCTCTACCCAAATCCAAAATACATGTGAAAAGACAGAAACTGTGTTAATTGAAAATAAAACTGGCATCTTAAAAGTCAGTTCAACGATCTAAATATTAGGAGTTAAAACTCAAACCCAGAAATCTTAAGATGGACATAAGGCAGGTGCCAAAGAAATGAATGAGACTATGTGGTCTCAAGGGATCTCATGTCTGCAGAGTGAGCTGTGTATTTCCCAGCTCTGAGTTGCCCTCCTTTCTGGAGTATTGTATCTTTTTCTCCATTTGATCTGTCTGCTTTTACAGACTTCTGACTACCTGCTATCTCATATATTCTCTGACTTCCTCTTCAGCTCTGCTATTGTCAAATGTTGTCTATGGTTTTTTGTTGTTGTTATTTTTTTTGGCACTGTTGGAGATTGAAACCAGGACTACATCGCCCTTCCTTGAACATTTTTAAATTTTTCATTTTGAGACAGCCTTTTGATAAGTTGCTAATTTGCCCAGACTGGATTTCAACGCATTATCCTCCTGCCTCAGCATCCCAGAGTGGTGAGATTACAAGCACATACTAAGGTGCCTAGGTTGCTTTGCTGTTTTAAGGAGTACCTTTTACTTGAACTCTAGATTCTGCCTAGCGCTGCTTCTCTGTCTGTACTTTTTTCTGTATTTTTGATCCTAGATTTTCATTTTTAAGGCAATATTTTAGGCTGTAATATAGCACATTATTAGATGGCATTACCTTTACATGGACAAGTTCATTTAATTTCAGGCTTTGTCTAAGAGCTGTGAGGCCCAAGTTACAGGACCAAATAAATAATCTCTTACTATAAAACTGGTATATCAGAACTTGGAAGAAAATACATAACATCATGTTTCCTATAAGCAATCCATCATGCTGTTTAGCACAAATAATTCAGCAATGCACTAAATCAGAAATCCTGAGCTCTATGTTCTTACCAGTTTTTATGTTAGAGACTATTATTTAACTCTCAACTCCTGACAGTGTTCTAACTATTCCAATTTACAAAATATCTCAAGTTTTAAAACGTATGTAGTTGAATACTTCATAAAAGCTACAAAGCAACAACATCTAATGTATGGAACTTGATCTGTGATACAACTGGCTCTAAACCAGATCTACAATAGCCAAGTACTTTAAAAATGTCTATTTATGTACAATTATTCCCATATTAACCAGGGAAGTCACCTCCTATAATTTTTGATGGCTTCTTTAACTAGTTGTTAAGAGAGTTAACAGTAAAAATTCACAGGTGGCTGATCAAAGATTCTGAAAACCAGAAGGGATTTTTAGCTTAACAAATTACACTAAATTTCATTAATAAATTAAATTAATTTCTTAGCCACAGTAATATAAGAATATACATATTTCTCCTCCAACTTCATATATTGGACAACAAAATGTGTTGACTTAGATGGGTCCAATTAAAAGCTTAGCTACTGCTCTAAAATGTGAATATCTAGAATAGAAATAAATAGGATACTGAAAAAAAAAGAAGAGGGGATGTTGTACCTTGATTTACAGTATTCAAAAATAAAATTTAAGGTGGTTGAATGTTGATTTTGTTTTTGATTACTAACATGAAGGACTTTGCTATTTTAGTGAAACAACATTTACCTTCTATAAGAACATAATTAAGATTAAATTAAATGGACTATACATGAAAAAATTTTAGAATGCTTCCTGTACTCACAATTCTACTTTATTTTAAATAAAATGCTATTTTATAAGTACCTTTTCCTTTTCTTTTTCAATTTGATTTTCTCTTTACTTTTTTCTTTTTTCTTCTCCTCTTCTTCATTTATTCCTGCGGAGGGAGAAAATAAAAAAATACAATCACAACTCTATTCAATAATATGGCATGTATGTCATTTAAAAAAATTTTTAGTTGTTGATTAGATAGATGAAGACAACAAAAATGGGAATAGGTTGAAGGCAAATGACAGGAACTTCAAACATGCATTTATTTTCTCAGCTAGAAAAGACAATATACTAATGGTATCTTCAACATATAAAGATGTCAGAGATAGTAGAACAAATCAGAAACAGTACACACAGAACACACACACATACACACACCACAAAGGTCAGTGGTAGAATCTAGTCTATATGAGCCCTGTGTTCAACTGTCAGACAATTCTCCTTCCCGCCACATACACATAAAATCAAATGACAATGCACATACAGGGAGGCATAGATTGCAAAACTAAGTATTACAGGTTATCTATCTCTCTTTTTAAGATTTTATTTTAAAGAGAATAAAACCAAACAAAATAAAACAGAATAAAGTCAATCAAAACAATGAATGTGATACAGGACTTCAAAGCAAGATAATAGTAAGTCAGTAGTGGCTACCATAATGCCTCTTGTTATCTTCAAAAGAGCTGCCGTTACCATCAACATAATAAAATCAAACAAATCAAAATAGAATAAAACCAATCAAAACAAAACAATGAAAGCAATACAGGACTTCAAAACAAGATAATAGGAAATCAACAATGGCTATCACAAAATATTTTGTTAACTTCAAAATAGCTGCTCATACCATCAGACATAATAAAATCAAATAAATCAAAACAGTAAAACCAATCAAAACAAAACAATGAAAGTGACACAGAACTTCAAAACAAGATAAAATAAGAAATTAACAATGGCTACCATAATATATTTGTTTTCATCAAAACAGCTACCCATACCACCAGCCACTATAAAATCAAGTAAAACAAAACAGAATGAAACCAAACCAAAATAAAACAGTGAAAACTATATAGGACTTCAAAACAAGGTATTAGGAAATTAACAATGGCTATCATCTTCCCTTTTTAGATGTTTCTTCCCTTTCATTTTCACGATATCTACTGTGCATTTTGGATCCCACCAATTCTTTCAATTTTTTATATAGGGACACAACATGATGTTCATGCATGGGGTCTGCACTATTTCATTCATGAATATGATCTCAGGTTGCATCCATTTACCTACAAAAGTCTTGATATTATCTTTCTTTATAGCTGAGTAGCTTTTCATTGTACAAAAATACCATATCTTTCTTATTCATTCTGTGGTTGATGAGTAAGTTGTCCATGCTTTTTTAGGGGTCTTCATCACATGAAGCATTGTCTTCTCTACTCTGACCTTCAGTCCATGAATTTCCTTTTGAGTTAAATGTGTGTCTTGCCTACAATGTTTTGATGGATCCTGTCTTTTGATCCATTCTGCCCATGTTTCTTTTTATTGGTGAATTGAGGTTATCTACATTAATGGTGATGATTGAGATGCACTGACTCATTTCTGCCTTGCTATCCTCCTGCTGTTAGTCCCATATTTTCAACTCTGTTCAATCTCCAGGACTGCTTAGTGATCCTCCCTGCTACTATTCTTCGAACTATGATCATCTTTATCTTTCTTTAGAATATCCTATAGCACTTTTCATAGGGTTGGCTTAGTAGTCATGAATTCCTTCAGTTGTTCTTTATTATTGAAGTATCTTATTTCTCCATTAATTTTGAAAGATAGTTTTGTGGGAGACATCAATCTAGGTTGGAAGTTGTTTTCTTTCAAGACTTGAAACACTTCCCTCCAAGCTCTCCTTGACTTAACGGTTTGTGATAAGAAGTTTGCTGGGACTGTGATTGGTTTCCCTTTATATGGGATCAGTTTCTTTTCTCTAACAGCCTTTAATATTTTGCTCTTGTGTTGAATTTCTGGGACCTTAATTATTATGTCTAGGTGTAGATTTATTTTGGTTATGACTAGATGGGTTTCCATATGCCTCACATTCTTGGAAAGTTTTCTGCTATTATTTCTGTGAATAGTCTTTTTATATCATTTGTGTCAATCTCTGCTTTTTCACTGACACCTATCACTCTTAAATTATTTTCTTTGTGCTATCTTTGTGCAACAGCTGTTGAATTGTTATTTCTGATTCCTTGTTATTTTTGAGATGTCTTTCAGGATCGCTAGCCGCAATCCTGACTTCAAGGTCTGAAAGTCTATCTTCAGTTTCTTTCAGGTGGTTTTGCCAGCTATCAATGGAGTTTTTAATTTTCTGAATCTCTTTGAATCTGTTTCATGCATTGTAATTCTTTCCAATATTGTTCATTCAAGGTTCAGCATGTTCCTATGCTCCTCTTTTTAATCTAAGTCTTCTTTAGATATGGTAAGCAATAATTTAATTATGTTTGTCATTTTTTCATTTATCTGAGATATTATTTCTGATCTGATTACTTTTACAGCCTCACGAAGTGTTTCTTTACTTCAGTTGCTATTCTTTCCAAAATTTCAGGTATGCAACTTCCAGTGTATGTCTCCTAGACTTGTGCTGTGTGTACTGAAGGTCTGAGATTGCCTTTTGCTCCTTCATCTTGTAGGGAAATGGTCCAGGCATCTTAGTTTCTTTTAATCTAGGTTCCCAGGGAGGTGGTGGGGTGTGAGGCAGGTTTCTCAAGATATGTGTAACTACACTGAGATTCCCCTGATGGCAGCAGGAACATGGGGGCTTGGCTGGCTGCTTGTCCCAGTCCATGCAGGTTATTGGTCTCTGAAAATGACTGGTGGGTTTGCAGGTGTGTGGCTGGCTGCTTCTCAGATTAACTATCTCTTTTTGTGGATTTTGTCAGTTATGCCAACAGCTTTTTAAGAACTAGTTAACACCTATTGCCCCAGATCTTTCTCTACATGACAGAAGCACTAAAAAAATGCAATGATGGGTTGCAGGGACAGATACTACGTTATCTTAAGTTAAATGAACAAAATGCTTTTTGAAGCTCATCTTTCTTAATTACGTGCAGTACTTGGAGATGATCAAAACAGGATAAAGTGAACAAAACTTCAGGGGTCTGTGGAAAATAACAAAAGACTGCTCCAATTCAGCGAGAGACTTAATCCTACAGATTCAAGAAGCTGAATGAACCCCAACAGAGAAAATCTAAAGAAATTCACAGTAAGATAGATCATAAATGAGCCTTTGAAAATGACAAAGAGAAAAATTTGAAAATAGAAAAAAATGATAAATTATTCTTGAGGGTAACTTCTCAGACTTTATCAAATTATGTCAACCTGGATTGTTCTACCTAGTGAAAATACTTTTCAGGAATAAAAAAGATATCACATTCCAGATAAAAGTAAATTAAAAGAATTTGTCAACAGCAAGCATTCCTTAAAAGAATGGGTAAAAGATGTTCTCTAAAGGTCAAAATAGTGATAAGAAAAGCAATCTTACAATACTGAAAAGGAAAAAAGAACAAAATCAGAATATTAGTCAATATAACTGAAATAATAGGTATTTTTCTTAAGAACACATTATATTCCCAAACTAGGTCATATGTTAGACAAAATTAAGAGTGAAATCATATGGAATGTCTTTTCTAACCATAGTAGTATGAAACTGGAAATCTGTATCATGATGAAAATGGAAAATTCACAAATACTTAAAACCAAACAGACTCCTGGCCTACAGAGTGTGTCAAAGAAAAAAAGTAAAACACCAAACCAAACCAAACCAACTTTTTAAAAAATGTAAAAACAGGGGCTGGGGATTTAGCTCAGTGGCATAAGCACCTGCCTTGCAAGCAGGAGGTCGTGAGTTCGATCCCTGGTACCCGTAAAAATGAAAAAGACAAAAAAAAAAAAAAAAAAAAAAAAATGTAAAAACAGGGGCCAGGGATTTAGCTCAGTGGCATAAGCACCTCCTGGCAAAGCGCAAGGTCATGAATTCAATCTCCATTACCAAAAAAACAAAACAAAACAAGACAAAAAAACCCCCAACTTATCATAATGGGACATAATGGGATTCAGGAAAAGCAGGATTAACAGACATATGAAGTCATGTGATTACACTAAAAAAGAAGAATACCTATAATTTCAATTACATGGAAGCTAAGGAAAGAGAATCCAGCGTATGTAGAGCAAACTGTGAGAACCCTGCACCCCCCCCCCCAAAAGTCTCGCAATTAAACTTTATATACTGAGGAACTAAAAAAAAAAAGAATTCAAAGTATCAGAAGATAGGAAATAAAACATTAGCGAATAGAGGGGGGAATTACAATAGAAAAGATGAGAGCTGAGTGTTCTTTAAAAAGCTAAACAAAAGTGACAGATTTTTAGGTAGACTAAGAAAATAACCAAAAAATGAAAGAGGATATATTAGAATTAATGTTATAGAAATACAAAGAGTCATGGTATTTACATGCCAACAAATTGAATAACCTAGAAAAAAAGGACTGTCCAGGAGAACATGGCGGATAGATAGCAGCAGCTACGGAGGCTCTCTGAGATACCCCGCTTAGAATCCAGGAATGGGGTGGTGCGAGGAGTCCTAAGCAAGGGGAGATATACTCTGCCGACCCAGGAACGAACTAAGCTAAGAGAAACCAACTGGAAACACAATCCCAGTGCTATAACAGGAACAGATAAAATCTCAGCGCGGAAGCTGGATCCTGCACCATTGGAAGCTGGATCCCGCACCATTGGAAGCCGCGATTTGAATTTCCTGTTGCTGCTGCTGCGTCCAAATCGGCACAGCAGGGAGAGTGACATGCGAAAACTCTGAGAGTGGGAATCCACGAACGGAGTTGAGAATGGGACTGGCAGGGAGCCCTGCATCGACCTGCGGTGAATGAGTGGAACGGGAACCCTTCCATAGAGCAGGAGGCTTCAGCAAAGGACATTCTGGGACCAGGCAGACTTGCCGGAACAGGACACTGCAGTAACTTTAGTCGTATATTCCTCTCTCAAGCGGGATTGGTGGGGAGTACCTGGCCTGGGTGATGCCGCCGACTAAGACCCAGTAGGCTAGCCGAAACCAGGTCCCAGTGCCTGGAGGTGCACCCCAGCAGTGAAGCCTTCGGTAGGTTGACCTGGAGGGGCGGGCCCAGCAGAGGCTGCCCAGGTCTGTGTCTCCCTAGTACACTGCAGTGGGTGGGAACACCTAGCCGGCGCAATTCAAACAAACTGTAACAGACAAAGAGAAAAAAAAACTGGGCTTCCTATATTCACTTGTATGGAAGGAACAAAAAGTATGGGAAGAGGAAGCAACAAGAAAGAGTCCTCAGTCCCCAATCCTGAGAACACCGATCCAGGAAAGGTGAATGCAAAGGAGAATGAGGAAAGAAAACATGTAATATCCAAAGACACGGCACCAATAGACATAAAGCGATATCTCCGGAGCCTCATAGATGAGTTCAAAAGAGAAGTATTTAACAAAATAAAGCAAGATATAAGTAGAATAGTCAGAGAAATGCTAAGCACCGCCCAAGAAAAAACAGATGGTGGAATGGAAGAACAGAAAAAAAGGGGAGAATTGTTTGATGGAGAAAATAGAGAAAACATAGTATACGTGAAGCAGGTTCAAAACAATTACCAGGAAACTAAAAACTCTATCGAAAGCTGGCATAACAGCTTGAAAGAAACTAAGGATAGGTTATCTGAACTGGAGGGCAGATTTGTAATGTGGGAGCATGAAATGAAAAACTTCTTAAAAATAAATAAACAAACAGCAAAGGCTAGAAGATGATAAGAGGATCTATAACTTAAGAATTAAGAACATAAAAGAAGAAGTAGGGACACAAACAAATGGACTACAAAAGCTATTCACAGAAATAATCCAAGAGAATTTCCCTAATTTAGCAAAAGGTAAAGATACCCAGATGTATGAGGCATACAGGACCTCAGCCACCTACAACCCAAACAGAGCTACACCCAGCATATAATAATCAAAATTCCAGAAATCCAAGATAAGAACAGAATACTAAAAGCGTCAGAGACAAGAAACAGATCACTTACAAGGGAACACCCATCAGAATTACAGCAGACTTCTCGGCACAAACCATCAAATCACGAAGAGCGTGGGGGGAAATAATTCAAGCTTTGAAAGATAATAACCTCCAGCCAAGATTGATATATCCTGCACAACTGTCCATAGAAATTGATGGAAAAACAAGGTGCTTCCAGAATAAAGAG
Source organism: Cavia porcellus (assembly GCF_034190915.1). Taxonomy (NCBI): domain Eukaryota; kingdom Metazoa; phylum Chordata; class Mammalia; order Rodentia; family Caviidae; genus Cavia; species Cavia porcellus. The sequence goes on from NW_026947494.1 coordinate 53,273,442, forward strand.
AAACTAGGGGAATTTGCAACCATCAATTCAACTCTACAGAGAATACTGCAGGATATCCTAAAAACGGAAAATACCAAGATTCCAGAAATAGTGGCAGAGAGGCCACAATGAATGGAGCAGAAAGCAAAATGAAGAAGACAGACTGACAATAAACGACAGAAAAAGATCTCAACAGAAATGAGGCAGAGAAGATTGGATGATAGGAACAGCTATTTTGGAGAAAACAAGACATTACAATAGCTAGTGCTGATTTAGTATCATCTTGTTTTGAAGTCCCATCAAGCTTTTATTCTTCTGTCTCTATTGGTCTTAACAGGTTGTATCTTACTGGATTTTATTATATGTGATAATATAAGCAAAAAATTTTATAGACAAGGAGATTATACAGAAACCATTGTTCATTTATTGATAGTTGGTTCTAAATGCCCTGTAATACTGTCATTCTCTTGAATGGTTTTACATTATCTTGATATGTTTGGTGCTACAGTATACGAAGTTATACCCAAAGATTTTAATGGAAGAGACACTATGGTAACTACTTTTATGTCAGGATATCTTGTGGTGAAACACTATTTTGCTTAAATGGTTATGCTTTGACCTGCACTATTTTGTTGTTATGCCCTCTTTTATCTCAATCTCCTTTTTTAAATTATTTACTTTTTTATCTTTTTCATTAAGGGAAAAATAAAAAAATAGCAGGATACATTATAGTAACCCACTTTGATTTCCTATTATAACTTGATTTGAAACCCTGCACTGCCCTCACCATCTTATTTTGACTGATTTTCCCCTATTCTGCTTTGCTTGATAGTACCAAGTTCGAAAGTATAGGCAACAACTGTAGACAATAAGATTCATTATGTCACCCATTCTGGTTGACTGTTATTTTCCTTTAAAGTCCTGTAATGTCTCCAATGTTTTGGTTTTATTCTTTACTGTTTTGCTCAATTTTATTATAACTGATGATATTGGCAATTCTTTTTAAGATAGCAAGAGGCAGTATGGTAAACATTGTTGATCACCTTGTATTTTGTTTTTACATTATTATGTCCGTCCTTTTGATTTGACTGACTGTTCTGTTATGTCACATTTGGTTTTACTCTCTTCAAAAAAAAGTAATAAGAACTGTGGGAGTAATGAAACCCAAAATGTGTAATTGTCATTGTACAAAAGAGAGAAAAAGAAAGTGCTCTAAATGATATAATTGCATGTATATTTAAGTGTATAAGATAGATAACCATATTACTGAGTTTTGTTGGATCATTAAACAAAACTGTATGCAGTATCACTACTTGAAAGTCCACTTTATATGCTTTAATTTTGTAACTTGAACAACTATTTCTAAGATAACAATATGTAATCTATTAACTAGTGATTTCCTACTGTTTATTCTTTCTGAAATTCTGTATAATGTATCCTTTTTCTGTTTTTTTTTCTTTTTCTCATTAAATTAAAAAAAAGAAATGGTAAGAATACATAAAAGTATGTAATCATGATTCCCCATTATATTGCTTTGAAGCCTTATAATGTTTTCATTCATTAATTGGAATGGTTTTATTCTGGGTTGTTTGATTTTATTGTCTGGGATGGTATGAACAACTATTTTGAAGAAAACAAGACCTTATAATAGCTAATGATTATTTAATATCATCTTGTTTTGAAGTCTCACCAAGCTTTTGTTTGTCTGTCTCCATTGGTTTTATCATGTTGTATCTTATTAGATTTTATTATATGTGATGTTACAAGCAAAATTTTTATAGACAAGGAGATAGTATAGAAACCATTGTTTGTTTTCTGTTAGTTGGCTCTAAATACCCTGTAATACTTTCATTCTCTTGAATGGTTTTACACTGTCTTTTTATGTTTGATACTATAGTATATGAAGGTATACACAAATATTTCAAGGAAAGAGACACTATGGTAGCTACTGTTATGTCAGATTGTCTTGTGGTGAAACACTGTGTTGCTTAAATGGTTCTATTCTGACCTGTGTTGTTATGTCCTCTTTTATCTTAATCTTCTTTAAAAAAAAAAAAAAACCTACATAAAAAGCATGCATTTCTATAAACATACAACCTACTAAGACTGATTCAAGAGAAAACATTTCAAAACTCATTATACAAGGCCCTGATACCAAACCAGACAAAGAGAACACAAGAAAACAAAACTACACACCAGTATACCTGATGAGCATATTTGCAATAATTTTCAAACATTTATAATAAACTGAATTCAACAAGACATTTAACGGATCATACACTATGATCAAGTGGGATTTATCCCTTGAATACAAGGATGATTTAATTTATCTCAATGAATAAATGTGATATATCACATTAACAGAATGGACACAAATCATTATCTAAACAGATGCAGAAAAAACATTTAACAAAATCTAATACCCCTTTATGATGAAAAATATTTCACAAATTAGTGATAGAAGAAATATATATTTTATAATAAAGGACATATATGAGAAGCACACAGCTAGTATTATATCACTGGTAAGATTTGAAGTTTGCTCTATATCAAAAATAAGAGAAAGATACCCTCTCTTGTCACTTTTATTCAATATGGTACTGAAAATACCAGACAGAGCAATTAGATAAGAAAAAGAACTTATGGCCTCCAAATTGGAAATAATAACAACAACAAAAAACTGTCTCTGATTACAGATAATAAAATCAAATATATCAAAAACAGTGAAGACTTCAGAAAAAGACTAATAAATGAATTCAACAGATATATGTGGTACAAAATCAAGGTACAAAAATAAATCGTATTTCTCTGGACTAACAATGAATTATCCAAAAAGGAATTAAGAGAGCAATTTCCTTTGGGATAGCATGAAAATCAAAAATACCTCCAAAATTTTGGGAATAAATTTAACTAAAGGGGTGAAAGATTTTTACCTTGAAACTGTAAAGTATGGATGAAAAATTAAAGCAGACACACATAAATGAAGAGATATTCTGTGTTCACACACTAGAATAATTAATCTTTTAAAAAGGCTCATCCTACCCAAAGCAATCTATGCAGTCAACACTGTATCCTGGAGATTCCCTTTTTATTTCTCCTATTTTCCATATTCCATGTGTCTTTATCTTGGTCTACTCCTTTTCTATAAAGCTTATTCCATACATAATGTATGTTTAATTCCATAGGTTTTCCAGGAAATAGTATGTAAGAAGTACATTTTCCTTGAGACTTTGAAATATATGAAAACGTATCTATTTTACTTTCATACTCAGTAAATAATTTGGTTGGGAATAATTATCTTAATTTGAATATAATTTTCTTTTAAAAAGATTTGAAGATATTATCCACATCAGCTAATCTCTAGCACTGCTTTAGAGAAATCTAAAATTATTCTGACTTCCGATCCTTCACTGATGACCAGTTTGATTCCATGATGGTGTAGGTATATTTTTATCACTGTACAAAGTATTTGGTACCTGTGAACACTGTCAATCTGAAAACCAATTCTTCTGGAACTCAATTCAAAGAAGCACTTCCTACACTGCTACTTCAGTTTTATTTTCTTCTCTCCAGCCTCTTTCTTTTTTGAATGTATTCTTACATTCCAAATTTTATTTTCCAGTTCTATCTGAGGTTTTTCATGTCACCTTAAATTTATAAACATTGGGTTTTTTGGTCATTTTTCTAGTATGATACTCATTCTTCATCAAAGTCTATATCCTTCAAGTTGACTGTGTGTATGTGTTTTAATATCTATACTATCATTTGCTAAATAATGATGCTCTGATCAGTGATAGGCTGCATGTAGGATAGCTTGCTTGCTTGGCTTGCTTGCTTATTTATTTATTTATTTTTGGTACCAGGGATTGAACTCATGACTCGCATTTGCCAGGATGTGCTTGTGTCACTGAGCTAAATCCCCAGACCATATACGATAGCTTATACCATATAGCATAGATGTGCAATAGGCTAGACTATCTAGGTTTATATTTAAGAATAAGTCCTACTTGTTTGCTGAATGATAAGATTGCCTAATGATGCATTTTTTTGGAATACATTCCTTTTGTTAATGACACATACTCATATTTCACATGAGACACTTATCTTAAAATCTGGCCATTCATGATTGTCTAAAAGCTGACTGCAAGCCTTGAGCAAATGGTACTTAAACACTGGACTTCTCTGGCCATCTGGCTAGATCATGTTCTTGAAGAATTCCTGCTGTCAGATTATTAAGGTCTCTTCCTAAAATAGTGAGGTTTCCCAAAGAAGAATCTGCTAATCTTCTGTTTGAGTGATAAATGCCTAGGAACCAAATAGATGAAGAAGACTGGAATGTGGTCAGCATTCTGTACCTGACATTCAGTTTACTCTGTTTTCAGCTGTGCATGTTGTGTTCCAAAGACCATTTTCTTTCTTTTGAAATCTTGTCTATGAGGCTGGGGATTTAGCTCAGTGGCATAAGCACCTGCCTTGCAAGTGTGTGGTCATGAGTTTGATCCCTGATACTGACAAAAAAAAAAAAAGACCAAAACAAAAACAAAAACAAAAACCCCCCAAAAAACAAATAAAATCTTGTCTAGAATATAAAACCTTCAAGTAGTCCACTGGGATGATGAAGGAAAGCCACTTGGCTTCAGTGAACAGGTAAAGTGAATTGAGGATCTGAGTCCTTGATACTAATCTTGTCTTTAGACTCACACTCAACTCCACTTAAGAATATTGATTATAATCATATAGTTAGGGGGTTTCAGAGTGTATATGAGGTTACTTTTTAGCATCCCACACTATTAAAGGATGGAGCTTTTCCAAGTATGCAGTCAGTTATCATTAGCTCATCTTTTCGGTTTCCAAAATTTTGCAATGCCTCCTGTCCAATTTCTTTGACCTTACATGTTTATGTTTCAAGAAAGTTTTTTCCCTACTTTCATTTTAGTGATTTTCCAGTAGAAATCTAAAGGAAGGATGTAAATTTAATCAACTATTTTTCCTCTTAACCTATGTATACTCATAGGTAAAATGATGCTTGTTTGTTCTCTGAAAATTTGTTTCCCTTCTATCTTATTATCTTGCCCTAGTACCTAACATTTACCTCCTTCACTTACCTAACTAAACATAATATGGAAAGGCAAAATTAAAACATATTCAAGTTTATTGTTTAATGTTTTTTGGATTATCTAAAATAAAATTAGTTTAATATTTATAATTCTTTTAATCCCTCATCCAAAACTGTAACTTAAAAAGGTATACTTCAGTGCTATGTGATATATAGCATATGAAATTTTGTAGTTGATAAAGTAGTTAAAGCTTCACATTTTATTCCTAAAAACCTAACTGTAAGAGCCATTTTATAGACAAAATGTTTCACAATCAAATTATATTTCACTTTAAGTAATATAGAAACTTCTTGTGTTTATCTTGACCAGACTGAGACCTAAAGTAGAAAGAAAAGACTTGGGAAGATGTACTTACAGTTCCAGAATTGTCACTGCTTTGCTTATGCTTCACAGTTATTTACATACTAGAAATCATTTGTAAAGCTTGATACCATCTAAGACTGCTGATCTTTATGGGTATGATCTGATGATGCATCCTTTGGCTCATCTCACAAGGACTCTGAGGTCCAGAGAGGTTAACTGACTTATGGAAAGTTATATTCTACAAAAACGGTCAAATGCAGCCAGAAACCAACTCTTAAATCAGACTCTACAAACCATTTGACATATCCTACTATAATAGGAAAACAACAACAAAGCTGAGGAGTCAGAAAGAGGAATTTCTTTCTGCCTGTGTCTCTGATCAGTGTTTATTCTCACTCAAATTACTTATAATGTAAAAGTCCATTTTCTAATTTATGCAGTAATTCTTATATAAAATAGGAAAGCTATCTTAATTATAAGTATGATATATAAACATGACATAACAGAATATTTAAGAAACATTTTTAAAGAATGAAAGAAGAAAAATATTGCTTACTTTTTTCCTGTAATGCCTGCAATTTATTTAGTTCTTCATTCTCTTCATCACTGTCTTCACTGCTTGTACTGCTGACATCCAAAACTATATCCCTTTTGGGGTCTACTCGGAGAAAATTGCGGCATTCAAAAGTCAGATGACCAGCTAAGTAAAACAAAGAGACAGAGAAGAATGACAAAGCTATTGATACAGTGTGTACTTTTTGCTTTGTTGTTTCATGGAAAGCAACAAATATATTTTCAATAATACAAAAAACTTTTAACTTTTATTCAGTTGGTGGTACTTTGGTTAATTTCCCTGATACAAGAACACATTTTCTTTCTTCTTTAGAACTTCTAATTCAATAGGCATTTTGGGCAGAATTTCTTACAGGTTTTAAAGTATTGAACTATTATACCTTTCCTTTCTAAAAATACAGTTAATATCTAAAAGTGAACAAGCCAAGTACAAAAAAATTTATACTTTAGATTTTATTTTATTCCCTTCTCATATCTTTTTCTTCTCAGACTGACTACTGTACTCATGCAGTTACACAGTTTTCATCTCATTAAAACTGCTATAGTAACTGATATGCTTTCCTAAAGGACACGTAGAATTTTAATTTGTCATTATTTTCTTAGAGTGTCCCTGTAAGAAAACTACAGTAGTTGCCTACTTATTGCACATAACTTTTTAAAATGAAAATCTATTATTACAAACATGAGTATAAGAAATAATATAATCCAGTACCTATATATCTATATCATCCAGATGTTAACATTCTGTCACATTCGTTTTAATTATTTTAAAGAAAATGCACACATGTAGGCTCATATGCATAACCACAAAGTTGTAGAGCTTACACTACCTTTGGAAACTGCCTCAATTCCATTTGTTTTTTTATTTTCTAAAGTCAGTATACTGACATTGGTGTCTAATATTCACACATAAAATGTTGCATTATGCATTTTTTAAAAATAGTAAGTGTAATTATACCTATTTATCATTCTGTAATTTGTTTCTGCCATTCTGTATTTATCTATGTTGACACATAAGTAGATATAGTTTTTCATTTTACCTAACAAATACTGTTCTACTGTACAAAAACATATTCATTTATTTAACCTACTATTAATAGACTCTTAGGACTTAGGGTTTATACATCAGATTTTCTTTAAGATGTGAGCTTTTAAATTTTCTGGACCATGACTGATCTAGTTGAAGGGAGTGGGTCATGGAGCCTCTTCTTCTTGAGTTCTCTCCCTCTCTGCTTCCTGACTGCCATGAGGTAAGCAACTCTTCTCCACCATGTACAGGTGCAAAACAATATGACCAGCTGACCAAGGACTCAAACCTCTGAAACCGTGAGCTAAAATAAATCCTTCCTCCTTTAAAGTAATTTTGCCAGCTATTTGATCACAATAATAGAAAACTAATACACCAGTTTTAAAATGAGCAAAAATACAAATGGCCAATAAGTACATGCAACATTATTAGGGAATAAGTCCACATATAAGGTATAAGTCAACATTATTAGAGAAATGCAGATCAAATGAAATATATGTGGGATATATTTTTACATCTGTTAAGGTGATCTGAAGCTTTCTTACTGTATCTGATATCAAATTTGTGAGCTTTTTTCCCACGCCAACAACCAGTATCTGGGAATTCCCAGTATCTGGGAATCCTACAATTGTATTCATTTCTGATACCCCCTGGAGTTGACATGGACCCCATCAGTTAAAGGCTCTATTCCATAGACTTACCCTACTTCAGCTGCCATTCACACTTGCCTGGCCAGCTATAGTCAAGGTGTTCCCACAATCCCCTTCTCAGATTTGATAACTTGCTAAAATAGCTCACAAAAGTTGAGGAAAATAGCTTACTATTAACAGTGACTGAAATCAAATCAGACTGAGATAAAGACCATTTATTCCAATTTGTAGAGATATAACAGAGGATGAAAATATAACTACATTTTTCCATAGCAGACAAATTTGAAATTGTTTAATAATTTCACTAAAATAAGATCTGAATAATAATGCAGAGAGAACTAAACTTAGAACGGAGGTCGAAACTATTTACTGACTTGCTTCTCAAATTCTTATTATTGTAAATGCTTCCACTGTTATCTAAAATAAAAGATAGATACTAGAAAATGAGTTTAATTGCTTTTCCAGAACTCTTAGATTAAAAGAATTCCAACTAGATAAAGTGAAGTTAGTAGACAGGGACATCCACTCTAGTTTTTGAGGGACTTTTTTTTTTAATCTATAGGCGACCAGTTGCTAGTTTTGAATAAAAAATTGAGATATGTGTCTCAAACAAAGCAAACAAATTCAAAAACATAACACATTTGGTTTTACTCATGTCTTGCACACATGTCTATTTTTTAGTTTTCACCTCTGTGAGGGATATACACATTTATAACCCACTGTTGCTATTTAGACAAGCTTCCCTAGAGCCAGGTTTGAGCTTTGCTTGGCTGCATGTAGTCTGTTTCCTTGGCTTGCTTCTACTTTGTCTTTCTGATGGAAATATACACAAGTGCTCCTTTATCCTGTATTCTCACATAGAAATCCTGTTAAATCTTTGATGAATTGGAGTTCTAGTAAAAATACAAGTCTCTAAAGAATTAAAAAAAAAGCAGCAAATGCTACTGCAACAGCTATTGGTAAAGTTTTAAGAACTATTACATTTAACTGGAGAAATGATACTGGTTTACAGCATAAAATTACAAATACATACACAGCATTTCATATAATTACACAGGCTTAAGTTTACTCTTTCATCCTACTATGTTAATTATAATTAAGATTAATGGCTGCTTTTTGTCCATGAACAGAAAGTCTGGGATCAAACAAACTTTGTCATGGTGTAGAGTAGCTAGATGTCCCTCTGCAAAGCCTCATGTGCTGATAAGTGGGCCTTTGGGTAGGTGACTGGACCACTAGGGCATCAGTGGACCTGTCCACTGAGTTTATAGTTAAAAAGCCTGGCTGGAGGAGGTGGATCACTGAGTGACATGGCATGGCCAGGAGTCGTCTATCTCCTTTCCACCTCCTTTGATCTCTGTCTCTGCTTCCTGACACCTTATGAGAAGCAACACCCTATTGCCATGCCATTCAGCCTTACAGCCAGCTCTATAAACTGTGAGCCAAAATAAACTTCCTCCTTAGGGCTTTGGATATCAGGTATTGTGTCCTATTAACAAAGTCACTAAGACAAGCTCTTATACAAAGGGATAAATAAATTCAAGAAACATAAAAAAAAAAAAAAAACCTTCAAAAATAGTTTTGAATGCCTTGACCTCTTTATCTAGTATTCAGGAAAACAAGGAATAAAATACACATACACACACTCCACACACAGTTAAATATAATTTTTCCAAACTCTCTCTACTACTATTTCTACTTTATAATGTCTTTGCTAGTCATCAGATACATAGCTGCCAATGGATTTACCTAAAAGGAGAAAAATGATATTTAATGTAATAAGAATTTCTGAATCAGCTCATGCTATAGTTTAGGCCTAAATGACTACACATAGGGCCTCTGAAAATAGGACTATAAGGCACATTCTCAAAAGGCAATGTTTCTGGTAAGAATATGTACAGAATGTTTTTGTGTACTTACGGTAGCCACATTTTTTACAGCCTGCCCTGACACTATCCTTGTTGCAACCTGAAATACAATTGGATAACATTTTAGGAAATAGATATTTGTAAAAAGATAACTTCATTATATGCAAAAGCTAAAAAAATTTTTTTCCAATTTTTTATTTTATTGGTGCATTTTAGATAAATGACAATCACATTCATCATAGAGAATCTGTACCTCGCTTCTTTTTTCCCATTCCCCTTCCCTCCTTTCCCTTCGACCTCTTTCCCTCCTCATTTACTAAAAAGCTTTATTTCCATTTTTCTCCTGTACTTTTTTCTCGTCCCTTTTTCCTTTCCCCTTCCTTTGTTTCCTTTCCCTTTTGAACATTTAAGAAAATTTCTTTTAAAGAAAAAACAGAAATTATCTACAACTCACTTAAGTAATGTTAATCAATTATTTTGACTGAAAAATTAACTTACTGAAAGCTAATTTACTCAAATTATTTGACACTTCAAGAATTTTTTTTGTAATTCATAGAAATGAGCTATTATAGTAAAAAACATAAATATTTCAAGAATTCTACAACACTGAGGAAGAAATTTTAGGGTACTTTGCCCCTCTAATGTATAATAATTATACATACATACGTAATAATTCCATACACATGTGTAATAATTATACATATACATATATGTAACATATATATAAAACATATACATATATATGTAAAAGTTAAATGTTTTTCTGCCTTCCATTAGAAGAAAAACAATTTCAACCTTCTTAAAGGAACTGATGAAATTTCAGAGGGCTCACTGTAATTGCTACATACTCTAAGAAACACCCAAATTCAACACTTGAATTTTGACAAGAAAACAAATTTTGTCAGTCTAATAAGCATTTACAAAAATTTACAGTACCCTGGTGTACTCAGCAGTATGCAGATGATTAGGAAGATAAAAATAATAGAGACAAAATAAAACTGATTTTTGTATTTTACATAACTTTATCATTTTGTCATTTTTAAACATATAATTTACTAGCACTAAGTACTTCATAATGTCATACCATTATCCATTTCTAAGAGATTTTCATCATTTCAAACAACTATACCCATTAAATAAATGCATGTTCCCTCACTTGGTAATCTTTAGTCTACTTTCTGTCTGTAAGGATTTGCCACAGATATGGAGAAATCCTATGTTTGTCCTCTTGAGCATGGCTTATTTCCCTAAGTAGAAAAATTTCAAGTATCAACTATAGTATAGCATGTATCAAAATTGCATTAAATGATATTCCATTGTATGCATACACAGGTAAAACTTTATAGTGGTTTCAATCAACCAGTGAGAGCCTCAGTACAATATTCCATTTTCTTAATGAAGGACATCTAACTCCGAAACCTTTCAAATGAAAACATCACCTGTCATATATTAAGATATCACCTGTAGTACTACATGTAGTACAAATACGAAATGCTAATTTTAAATAAAAAATAATTTAAAGCCAATTTTTAGTAAGTTAAAATATTATTTTTCCCTAATCCTAAATTCTCTCTTAAATATAGTTTTGAGTTGTTCTAGTAAAAGCAGTTCTCCTATAATGCTTGTTTTAAAAATGCAAATATTATTTTAATGCAACTGATAACATTACAGAATAATGGAGCATGTAACTTTCATACAGGTAAACAGTGGGTGAATGCAAAAATTTGATCTAGCTGATGTAAGTTCTAAAAATATACAAAACATATAGGCACATATCCAAGACCACATCTGGTGTTACAACTTTTCATGGTTCATATCAACATTCCCCTCATACCCCTTCATAACAACTCATAAACTACAGTACTTTTGAATCTACTTCTAGACACACTTCAGGTCTTTTTAAAGGTCGAGTGCCATATTTACTATAGTATCTGTGTTTTTTAACCAATTAATGTGTAAAAGTGGGCTATTGTTTTTAATTAGGTTTTTTCTTTCCCCTCTTTTTTCATATCAACAATCAATCTCATAACTTCATGCTTGCCAGGCAGGCGCTGTGTCACTGAACTATATCCCCAGACCAAGTTCTTATTTATTAAATACATCAAAAATGAATTTGCTGAGTACTGTTTCCTCCACAAATTCTGTGATTTTTATGGCTAGTGTAAGAATGTATATACCACTGTGGAATCAGATTGAATTAGTATAATCTGAGGCTCTTCCATTATGAAAATCGCCATATGTTTGAAGAAAAAAAGCTCAGAGACTCTGGGTTAATGTTGTCTGTTTCTATAGAAACTATACAAGCTGAACAAAATGCTAAATGCACAAGTACCATTCCTCTAATAGACTAAAAATGTAATGAACAAATGTAAAATAGTCTCATCTCAACATGTATTACAATTGAACTCATTAATGACAAAATGCTGATAAAACTCAACACTCAAGTGTTTATTCTCCATCAGGGTTTTTGTTTTTGTTTTTTTGGTGCCGGGGATTGAACTCATGACCTCGCGTTTGCCAAGCAGGCACTTAAGCCACCGAGCTAAACCCTCAGACCCTGGCCCCCTCAAGTGTTTAAAGTTTTTAGAATGAACAAAACATGAAATGTTTCTAGGCAGGTCATCTTCTTTAACAAAGGTGAGACTTTTACATGAAAAGGAAATAAAAATTAAAGAGTTTCATACACAATAACTATCAGCCAGATTTGAGTGAAATTAAGATTTCAGCTTCATTTGTCTTTAATTTTCATGACTGTGTGGTCAACTGAATGCTTCTATCTGTGACTCAGAATCCAAGCAAACAACTCTATAGATCTGAGACAAGTAACATAATGAAATGCATTTTGCTTCTGGGATTCAGTTTCTAATGGCACTGATGTCACTTATAGCAGTAGTTCTGACCAAGTCTAGGCTCCTGCAGTATCTTGGATTAGTTCCCTTGATTTGTTTCTATTTTATGAACATTCTTGTAATCCTTTCTTAGATTCAGTTAACTTCCTATATCATCTCTTCCTGTTTAAATTAACTAGTATTTTTCTGTTGTTTGGGACAAGAACACTGACTAATACAAGTATACTTGTAATCTATGTCAAACTGGATAGGAAGGCTATACTATGAGGTCCCTAATTTGCTAAATTATTCATTTCCCCAATTTAGGTTCCTCTATGGTTTGCTATGACTGATGTCTAGATGACCACAAAAGCCTCATGTGCACATAGGTGAGGCTTTTTCAGAGTGGTTGGATCTATAGTGTGTGATTACTAATTCATTCCACTGACTAGTTTGGCACCTGCCCAAAGCTGGGTAGCCTAGACAGAATATAAAAGGGGTAGAAAGAAGGTTACTCGGACTTAATCTTCACTACTTTGTTGTTTTGCTATCCCTACCTACTATAAACTGTTTCTCCTCTCTGATGCCTGTCTGCCATGCTGCCCTGCCTTGGAACCAGTCACTTATGGACTGAAACTTCTATAAACTATGAATCAAAATAAACCTTTCCTTCTTTAACTATAGCTGTCGGGTTTTCTATCCCATAACAATAAATTAAGACATGGTTCTTTCTTTTGTTCATTTCTAAAGTTTGGTAAAGTTGTTCAGAGTAAAATGTGTATGCCACTGAAAATGTTTCTTTCTAATCGTTAACTGCGGCTTAAACACTATTAAAGAAAAATATTAAGTTTGACAAGGAAAAAAAAAGTTCAAATGGCAAATCTACCAAAAGAAAACTCAAAAGGCACTTGAATGCTTATGAAAAAATATTTACAATTTACAGATCAACAAAACACAATTATTTCCACTAGGTAAAACCCAGGAAATCACTAAGATCAATTATCAGTGGGAGAAAAAATGGGCCAAGGATCTGAATAGAAAGTTCATAGATAAGCAAATAGAAATGATAGAAACATATGGAAAGATGCTCAGTTTTATTTATAGTAACTGAAATACACATTAAAAACTATGCTGGGATTCCATATTCACTTATCAGAGTAGCAAAGATTAAAAAGGTTGAAGACAATGCTGGGAGGCATACTCTTCCGACATTGCTGGTAGGAACGTAAATTAGTATAGTACCATACCTGAAAGGCAAACTGACAATCTATCAAAACTAAATGTACACACTGCTTTATTCCAGCAGCTCCACATCTGGAAATTAATCCTTCCAATTTACTTGCATAAATGTATACTAACTTATGTACAAAGCTACTTATGACAGCACTGCTTATAATCATAAAATAGTGTAATTTAACTATCAGTACAGCATTGACAAAATAAATTATGGTACAAAAGTATGAGGACAGGTTTTTTTTGTGATGATATCTAAGATATATGACAAAAAGGAAAAACAAGTTGTACAACAGTACTTAGGGTTTACTGTCATTTGTATAAATTTATTTTAATTTCAATTACCCTCTTCTATTTCTTACTTCTAAGGTAATATCATATGTACTCTGGCACATATATATGTATCAGAACTCATCAAACTCTCTCCATTTTTTGTGTACTTTTTAAACACATGTAAAGTATAGATGGACTATAAAAAGTAATGGTAGGGCAAAAGAGGCAAACAGAAGGATCAGAGAAATCAAAAAGGAATAAAATAAAAGTGATACCAAGGAGACCCCTTGACAATTGTCTCAGGCTGTAATTTTCCCTGTAGGAATACCATCACATTTGACCAAAATTCAGTTCTTTGGAATTTTACACCATTTATGCTTTCAAAGTCAATAATTTGATCACTGGGAACATTAATGGGGATGCTAAGAACTTAGTATTATGTTTTAATTATGGTCTACTTTGAATTTTAGCAATAATTGTCAAAGTTTTCTCTAGATTAAAATATTTTATATAATCATTTAAATTTAAAAGTAAGCAGCATAAGTAACCAATTTTTTCTGTATTAATTAGAAATTGCAGTCATCTTGGTCACAAGATACATGCTTTTCACTTTTGATCAGATTCAATTGGGATAGACTAGATTTCTTTTGTTTCATAACAAGTTTTAGATGTGGTTATTCCATTATGGTTTTACTTAACTTCATTTGGAGATTCTTAAACAGAACATCAATTTCTTAAGTTTTTAAACCTTGAACTGTGGCCAGATCTTATACTACACAGGTGCTAATGTCTGGATAACATGTATATAACCTATTGATGTTGAATACAAAGTAAAATTCCAAGTATTTGAAATTTCCTACAAGTTTATATTAATAATTTATTGGTATACACCTTTCTTTGGAATCCTAAATATTATACAAAGGTAAATAGAAGGAACAGAAGAAATCATTTTTTTGTATGTATTTAAAAAATAGGTTAAATTCCACGATGCAAATGTTTTGAAAAAGTAGATGTTTTAACACTTAGTTACAAATGTCTTCATAATCATTTTACACCCAAAAGTGAGATAAAAGTAAAACCATCAAAGAACTGTTTAAACTACTGCTATGAAAGAGCTAACAGTTAAGTAAACGTGTAAGACTTTGTCTTCTGTTTGCCTCACAAAACTGTGAAGGAAAAAAACTACCATAAGTATTATCTGTTTAAAATAAGAAAAAGGTTTAACTTGTAATTTAATGAACAGGTAAGTCTGTTTACTTTAATATTACATTTTTCTCAGCAGCAATTCTAGTATAACTCTACACTGGATTTTAGAGAAGCCATAAAAATGATTAAAGTCAAATACTTCAGTAAAGGAAGCTATGCTATGTTAGATTATTTAGAACATTGAACTCAAAGTGGTCAACACATGAAATAATGTGCCTCATGCTATAAAAGACACATAATTCTGTTAATAAGCATGAAAAGCTGCCAGGAAAGACTTTCAGCTAAAATCCAGACATGGCAGAAGATGCTTGTAATCCTAGCACTGGGGAGGTTGAGGCAGAAAGATTGCCATGAGTTAGAGGCCAGCATGGGCTGCAGAGTGAGACCCTGTCTCAGAAAACCAGAATCAAAACAAAACAAAATAACCACTTACAGCTAAAAGATTGGGAGAGATACATATGGATAATGAAGGAAGAACAATATTAATATAGGCACATAGGCAGGAAAATACATGAGAGGTCAGAGAATTGTTGGTTAATTCACACTTTTGCATACAAGGATGCACCAGAAGAAACAAATAGAATAAGTGATTCGGTCATGCTCAAGAGGGGAGTATGTGTTTTACTCCTGCAGAGATAGTTTTGGCTTTAAAACAACTAGCAACTTAAAAAATCAACCTCTTCATCATGGACACAAGAAAACTGAATCTCAGAAAGGTTAAGTGGCTTGAAGAGAATTACAGAATTTACAGAAATGAATTTAAAACTAACTTCCTGTCTCTCAAGAATGACAGGATCAGACAGATGATTTAGGAAAATAATTTCCGCAGCAGTGGGTAGCACAAACTAGAGAAAAAAGAAATAACTGAAAAGCAAAGGGATGTAGTATAACTTAGAATTCTTCTATTACTGCAATGGTAATGTATGTACAAATATAAGTCACTTCTATATGCCAAAGAAATGATGTGACAAGTCCTTAACTGTATAGAAGATACACTGCTACTTGTGCCAGACCAACTCTTCATAAAGAATAGAGGATTACTGACATGATTTCAATAAATGAGCTAATTATAACAACTGTGAATGGAAAAGCAATTTTCCAAGGAAAGCAAACCTCATTGAAAACTGTGTTCAAATGTCAGTCTCTGATATTAACTAAGGATCTAAGAGTTTTCTAAAATTCTACAAAATTTCATTGTGTTACCTATATAATGATTTAAGCCAACACACAATGCTGTGGGAAAAAGCTAAGACGTGATCATAAAAGAGGCAAGGCTGGGTTTTATGTGAGGTTTGTGGAAAGCACCTTATTACTTGAGAGTCATACCTTGTAATAATCACTAGCAGAACTACCTCAGGAAACGCCAGGCTGAATCCATTATACCTAAAATAAGAGAGCATAACATAATGCTTGTTTGCCTTGATGATCACCTCAAAGACTTCAATGGTGCCTATTTTCCTTTAATACACTGTCTGGATCGATCATCTGAGAAATTATCTTAACATTTTCCTTATCTATATTTCTAACTGCGCTTACATTGTACTTTTTTTTTTTTTGTGGAGCCATCACATCTATTATCTCTACTTTCAATAGATTTGAACAGTTTATTTGTATCCTGTCATCTACTTAATGGCACAATTTAAGATTATTATACTTTAAGGAATTATTTTGAATTGAAAAAGGTTAATATATCTATAACACTGGTCTAAGTGTAAGGGAATTTCAAACAGGACATTTAACAACCACCTTTGTCCTGTCAAGCAGCACATTTTCTTTATTACCCTACAAAATTTTATGAGGGAATAGTTTGTGTCCTTCAGAATGCCTATACCACATAGGTCCTCAGGTGACCATGGTGGCACATATCAATAACCTCGGTATTTTGGGAGGTAGAGGGAGTAAGATCCCAAGTTCCAATCGTGCTAGGGAACCTTAGTGGGATCCTGTCTTAAAATAAAAAAAGCAGCTGGGGATACAGCTTAGTGTGAATTTCTATGCTTGCTTTAGCAGCACATGTAATAAAATTGGAATGATACAGAGAAGATTGCCATGACTCCTGCACAAGGTTGACATGCAAAATCGTGAAGTGTTCCATATTTTTAAAAATAACAAGGAATCAGGAAATAACAATTCAATACCCCCAAGATGATACAAAGAAAAACAATGTAAGATTGATAGGTGTAAACAAAAGGTCACAACACAAATGATACAAAAAGACTATTTAAAGAAATAATTGTCAAAAATTACCCAAACATGGGAAAGGAAACTGACATACATATAAATGAAGCATATAGAACTCCAATCAGCCACAATGCAAATAAATCTACACCTAGACATATAGTAATCAACATTCCAGAAATTCAACAAAGAACAGAACATTAAAAGCTGTTAGAGAAAAGAGACAGATTACCTATAAAGGAAAGCCTATTAGAATCACAGCAGACTTCTCAACATAAACAATGAAGTCAAGAAGAGCATGGAGTGAAGTGTTTCAAATACTAAAGGATAATGACTTCCAACCCAGATTAATACGCCCTGCAAAACTGTCCTTCAAAATTGATGGAGAAATATGATACTTCCACAACAAGTAAGAGCTGAAGAACTTCACAATTACCAAACCAACAGTGCAAAGAATAATAAAAGATATTCTAGATAGACATAAAAATAACCACAACTCCAAGCACACCAACAGAAAAAAACCACTAAGCAAGGCAAACAATTAAAAAGAGGGGAAATGTAAAGAACCAACAGCAGAAAAATAACATGACAAAAATGAGTCAGTATGTATCAGTTATAATCATTAATGTAAATGGCTGTGATTCACCAATTAAAAGAAATAGACTGGAAAAATGGATCAAGAAACAACATCCAACCATATGCTATATACAAGAAACCCCTCTAGCCCAAAAGAAAATTCATAGATTGAAAGCCAAAGGATGGAAAACAATACTTCAGGCAAGAGGACCCCTAACCCCCAAAAAAGCTGAGGTAGTTATTCTGATCGTAGACAATGTAAACTTCAAGGATGACCACAAGAGATACAGAAGAATATACTAGTTAGGGGGAAAATTTCAAGAGGAAGAGATAGCAATCCTAAATATATAAGCACCAAATATGGGAGCACCCAGCTATGTAAAACAAATATTAATAGAAATGAAAAATCAAATAAGTAATAACATAATTATAACATGAGACCTTAACACCCCATTGACACCAAAAGGCAGATCAACCAGACAGAAAATCAGCAAAGAAATATCACAACTTAATCAAACATGTGAACAAATAGACTTAGCAGACGTGTACAGTGTTGCACCCAACAACATCAGAAAAACATTCTTTTCAGTTTCAGCTTCACATGGGACCCTATGTTAGCCCATAGAATATGCTTAAGTAACTGCAAAAGAATTGAAATTATCCCATGCATATTATCTGATCATAGTGCCATAAAACTAGAAATTAATGACCAAAAAACTTCAAAAATTTCATTAAAAACATGGAAATGAAATAACACACTCCTGAACAATCAATGGGTCACAGAGGAAATTAAAGAATGAAAGCAAATGAAAATACAAGTACAACTCCTGGAACCTGTGGGATGCCATGAAAGCAATCCTCAGAGGGACATTCACTGCAGTGAATTCCCACATCAAGAAAACAGAAAGAACACAAACAACCTGATGTTACACCTCTCACATCTATATTAAGAAAAACATGGCAAAGAAAGGAGGAAATTACAAAGATCAAAGCAGAAGCCAATGCAATAGAGACTAAGAAAACAATACAAAGAATTAACGAAACAAAGAGTTGGTTCTTTAAAAAAATTGATAAGCCTCTAGCCAACTTTATTTAAAAATAGGAAAAAATCCTCAAATCCATGCAATAAGGAATGAAAAGGGTAAAACCACTACAGACCCTGTGGAAATATAGGAGATCATCAATACCTACTACAAAAATCTTTACTTTCATAGGTTTGATAACACAGAAGAAATGGACAGATTTCTAAACATATATGAATTACCAAAGCTGGATCAAGAAGATATAAAACTGCTGAATAACCCAATTTCAATAAATGAAATTGAAAATATAATTAGAACCTTACCAACAAAGAAAAGCTCAGATCCTGATGGATTCACTACAAAATTCTACAAGAAATTCAGGCAAGACTTCCAACACTCCTCAAACTCTTCAAAGAAACTGAAAGGGAAGCAACTCTCCCTAACTCATTTTCAGAAGCAAGTATTATCCTAACACCAAAGCCAGAGATAGACCCAACCAAAAAAGAGAACTATAGGCCAATCTCCTTAATGAACATCGATGCAAAAAAATCCTCATAAAATATTGGCAAATAGAATGCATCAAATCATCAAATAGATTATATACCATGACCAAGTGGGATTCATCCTAGGAACACAGGAATGGTTCAACATATGCAAATCAACAAATGTAATACACCATATCAAGAGCCAAAGATATGAATCACATGATCATTTCAACAGATACAGAAAAAGCTTCTGATAAAGTCCAACACTCATTTATGATAAGACCCTTATGGAAAACTGGAATAAATGGGCTTTATCTCAATCTGATAAAAGCCATCTAGGACAAACTAACAGCCAGCATCATATTAAATCCTTAAAAACTGAAGCTTTTACTCTAAAATCAGAAATAAGACAAGAATGTCCACTATCACCACTCCTATTCAGTATAGTGCTTGAAACATTAGCCACAGAAACTAGAGGAGAGAAAAGGACTAAGGAAAGAAGAAGTTATATTATCATTATTTGGAGGTGTCATCATATTCTATATAGAAGACCCTCAAAACTCCATTCAAAGACTTCTAGATGTAACAACCAAATTCAGTAACATAGCTGGATACAAAGTCGGCACTCAAAAATCAATAGCATTCCTCTACACAAACAACAAACTCACCAAGAAAGAAATAAGAGAAACTATACCCTTCACAGTAGCATTCAAAAAAATGAAATACTTAGGAATCAATCTAATAAAGGAAGTAAAAAAACTATTCAGTTAAAATTACAACACTTTGAAAAAAGAAATCAAAGAGGATCTCAGAAAATGGAAAGACATTCCATGTTCATGGGAGGGAAGAACAAACACTGTGGAAATGGCCATTCTCCTAAAATTGTTATGCAGACAATGTAATTCCAATCTAAATACTAGTAGCATACCTCACAGATCTAGCGAAATCATTCTTAAAGTTCATCTGGAATCAGAACAGATCTAGAATAGCAAAGGCAATTCTGGGCAAGAAAGGCAAGGCAGGAAGCATCACAATCCCTGACTTGAAGTTATACTACAAATCTTCTGTGATCAAATCAGCATGGTAGTGGCATAAAAACAGACCTGAAGATCAATGGAATAGATTAGAATATACAACCACAACTACAAACACACTCAGCCACCTTATCTTCAACAAAGGGGCCAACCATGGTTACTGGAAGAAAGAGTCTCTTTATTAAGTGGTACTGGAAAAACTGGCTCTCCATATGCTGAAAACTAAAACAGACCCATGCCTATCATTATGCACTAAACTAAATTCAAAATGGATTAAAGATCTAAATAGTAAAACAGAGTAAAAAATCTGTAGGTAAGAATCTTGGTGACATAGTAGTGGGCAGAGTTCACGAACAAAAATCAAACTACATGAGAAATACTTCCCAGAATCAACAACTGGGATCTCATCTTATTAAAAATTTTTGCATGTCAAAAGAAATTTCCAATAAAGTGAGAAAAAAACCCCACAAATTGAGAAAAAATTCTTAGTCAACTGCCCCTCAAAGGACTTTTATCTAGAAGATATAAAGAATTAAAAATCAGACCCCCAAATTCCAAGATGTAACCCAAAAATGGGCATCTAAGAGGAATACACACTTCTCACCTGAAGAAATACAAATGACAATGGAAGAATGTTCAGTCTCATTGGCCATTCAAGAAATGCAAATTAAAACCACACTGAGATTCCATCTTACGCCAGAAAGAATGGCCAAGATCAAGAAAACCACCAACAACAAATGCTGGAGAGGCTGTGGAAGAAAAGGAACTCTTCTGCACTTTTGGTGGAAGTGTAGACTGGTGTAACCACTGTGAAAATCAGACTGGAGGTTCCTCTGGGCATATTCCCAGAAGAATTAAAAACATCATTCTACAGTGATATATGTACACTGATGTTTATAGCAGCACAATTTGTAATAGCCAAATCTTGGAAACAACCTAATGCTCATCAACTGCAGAATAGATAAAAAAATATGGCATTTTTATATAATAGAGTACTACTCAGCTATAAAGAAGGATCACATTGAGGTTTTATAGGTTAATGGATGCAACCTGGGATCATATTCAATAGTGAAATGAATCGAAGTCACATGTGTAAATACTGTATTGTCTCTCTAGTGTAAGAAACTGAAAGAATAAGTAAGATACAAAATCTTCAATAAATACTGTGAAAGGGTAAGAAACTGCTCAAAAGAGAAAAAATAACTCAGGGAAAAGGAGAAAAGAAGGAAGGAAAAAAAATATAAATTTGTATATATATATTAAGATATCTAAGATGATGGTACTACTAATTCTATTAGTTCTTGGAACAAAACTGTTAATATTTATAGGATTAGATCAATTTTGCATGTTTATCTGGTAATCTGAGTAACTCTTTTGAAGATAACTATGCAAAATAACAACCTTAGTTATGTTTCTACCACCTTGTTTTGAAAGCCTATATTGTTATTGTTTTGGGCTCTTTGTTACTGTTATTTGTTTCTGTTGTTTTTGTTTTTCTTGTATTTTGCTTGGTTTTGTTTTGTTTTTTCCTCTAATACAGAAAGGGTAGGTGTACATGTATAGGCTTACACATGTCTAGAACTTCTAAAAGATTTACAAAAATGGATTTTATTATGTGTAATGGTATAAACTGCTACTTTTAAGAAAATGAGATATGGCAGCCACTGCTGACTTCCTATCATCTTGTTTTGAAATTGAATAAAGCTGCCATTCTTAGTTTTGATTGGTTTTAGTCTGTTTTCTATTATTTGATTTCAATATGTATGAAGGTATGAACAGCTATTTTGAAGAAAACAAGAGACATTATGGTAGCTATTATTGATTTTCCTGTTAACTGGCTTTGAAGGCCAATAATGCTTACATTTTTTTGTTTTGTTTTGATTAGTTTTGTACTGTTTCGTTTTGTTTGAACTCACTGTATGTGAAGATATGGACAACTATTTTGGCAAGAACAGGAGACACTGTGGTAGCATGTTGTCTTGAATTCCTATGTTCTTGCATTATTTCATTTTGCTTTGCTTTGTTTTGTTTTGTTCTCTTAAAAACAAAAGTCCTAATTTCAACCTCAGTATTGGAAAAAAATGTTTGCTCCAGTAATAAAATAATCAGTGACAATGAGTAAACTTTGAGTGACCCATGGCTTCAATATCCTGAGTCAAGGAACCACTGTATGGGTCAACTTTAGATGCAGGCTTACTGGCCTATCAGGGTGCCAAGGCAACCTCTGTTGGCTTGTCTTTCTTTGCTATTCACCAGGATTCAGCCACAGGTCTCCCTTCTCCATGCTCTCCACCTAAGCAAAACAATTCATTCCTACTGGCTTTAGTTCCTACTTATTGACATCTACAAGCTGAGGTTAAAATATACAGTGGATGTTTATTTTTAAAATTTTTACAGTTGAAGATATATTACCATTAGTCCTTTTCAAACTATTACCACTTCCTTTTAACACACTTATCCCACCATCCTCACCACTTTCTAAAACAGTTCTGGCAGTTCTGTTTTGTGTCTTTACGAGGTATGATAAAAAATATGGCAAACGATTCTGCCTAGTGCCATCCAACAGAAAGGCAGATGACTATTATGTTGAGTCTCCATCCACTTGATTCATTGGATCTGGGACTGTGTGACTTGTGGCTCTTCCCCAAAGTCAATAGGACCACAAAAAGTAAAGGTTTTCAATAGATTCAGGACTTCAAGGTGTCTACTATAGCACAGTTAGGGACAAGAAAGATGATTTCCAGAACTGCTTCAGAAAGCGGCATGCATCTTTTAGTATATCTTGTAAAAAATGTTTACATTTCCCATATTTTTTGATGATATTGCATAAAATGTTTTCAGCTCTAACATCTTTCCTAAACTGAGAAAGACTGCTTACTGTTAAATATTTCCACTCCCATTTTGACTAAACACAACACAAATTCCAAACTGAAGTCATCATTAACCCCCTACTCCTTATGAGGTAACTGTCTCACTCAATTTTCTAATGGTGAATTCCAGGAAAAATCTCATTTCCCCTTTTATCTTCTTCCTTTGAATCAACAGCCAATTCCTAGTGATTCTAATATCAAAATGTGTCTCCAACCCATCTACTTCTCTTCTTTCCTTATGAGACCAGAGCTTAGCCAAGCAACATCAAAACACTCCAGAATTACCCCTATCTGCTGACTGCCTCCAAACTAAAGATGAAATTTGATACAGTCTCTGAGACATATGACATATGGTAAACAGTAAAAATTAACTAGTTATTGTCTCCTTCTCACTTTTTTGCCAATTGTAGGACAAGTACCATCCACAGCAAACATCTTTCTTTTCTTCTTCCTTTACACATCCAGTCACTCTAACTTCAATCTCTTCCCTCCTGCACTCCATCCTTCATCACAGTAATTTAGGTCTTCTTTTAAATGCCACATCTTCTAGAAAGTCCTTCTGGCCCCTCCCTATATATTGTCATTATGTTTCCTAGGCCTTGTATTTTTCTTGCCATAGCTATTCTCACTTTCTGTCAAAGTTTTTTCTCTTCACTGTTAATTCATAAATTCCTTGTGAAGAACAATTGGCAACTACCTTGCTCATCACTGTATTCCCAATGCCTACTTGGTGCATTGTCTGGCATGCAGTGGGCACTTCTTTATCACAAACACACATCTCCGGTCTTACACGTCCAAATATGTTCCACTTCTCACTGCAGTTGATAGAAAAAGTCTTCCTGTAACAGTTACCTGTAGAACAAGGTTCAAAAATGGCTGCCACAGAACAAAGAACCTGGTCCAACAATTCTAAGGACAGGTGTAGAAAAAGCTAGGAATTCTGAAACATAGTATGGTACTTGTCAGAATCTTTTCTCTTTTTTTGTACCAGGAATTCAACTCAGGAACTTGTGCCGCTGAGTTATCCCCCGGCCCAGTATCTTTTCTATAATAAATTGCATTGTGAATCTCCAAATATGGGGGAGGTGATATATTGCACAAAATACCTCCCACAACTACTGTTTGGCACATCGAATCGTGGCAATAAGGATTTAAGAAGGTGCTTGCACCTATTAGAATTTCCAATAAGCTGGGTGTTGTGGACAGGCATATTTCTAGAGTATTTATTTTGACGGGTAGCCCTTTTTTAGGTTCAGTAACCTATGGACACAGAAACTGAGAGCTACAAGGAACATTACATATAATTCAACAAAGCTTCTTTTACCAAGAAGGCAACCGAGGCCCAGACAGGCAAAGGAGCCGGCTTACAGCCAGTCACATGGCAACTGCAAGGGCCAGAAGTCAACCCCAGAGGCATGGTTAGTCCCTAAGACTTTCAATACAAACAATGCCTCTGGGCATCCGGGTACTCCAAAAGTCCTCACCTCCAATTTTATTTTTAAGCTGTATCTAAGTTAAAGTCGGTGTTTCTTGGCTGCTGCTGGCTCCCTCAGACCCACCGTCCTCGACCCGCCACTCTCTTCCTCCTATTACACGCTTTCTCTGTAATCTTGTGCAGCTGGAACTTGACTGAGATGGAAGGAATAATTTCTTTCCTTCAGTCTTGCAATGTATGAACTTTTTCATGAAGGCAAACAAATCGGTTAATTTTAAGGCCTCCGCCTTAATCCCCTTGGGCGTTACTCCCTACCCGACAGCGCCCTACGCTACCCTATCCCCTGGCTTCCTTGCTCCGACTCCGGATCCCCGATGTTAGTTTTCACCTGGGACTGCCATTGAGCCGTTAAGAGGGATCGATGGAGCCTGCAGCTTTCGAGAACACGTTTGCTTCCCGCCGGTTGAGAAGGGAACGCACAGAGTTCTCCGCCACCCGCACCTCGGCAGCTTTCGCGACCATGGAGGAAGGCCCTGTAAACGTCTAGGGGTACCGGAACCAAATGTCGGCGGATGCAGTTTCCGAGCGAGTCCTATTGTAGAATACACCTGGTCTGAACTATATTGCCAGTTTGGGGGGGGGGTGATCTGTGTGAGTACGACCTGCAGACACGCGAAGGAAACAGCGCTAAGATTTATGGGTCGTGCCTTCCTCTTAATATTATTAGAGATTAAATTGAAAGTTACACTAAGTTATAAGAAACTTACAATCTTTTGTATTTTCCTGGAAGATATAGGAATCCCCGTTCCTATAGCAGTGGGTTAGCGGTGTTCGGGTCCGGGAGCAACATGGCGACGTCCGTAGGTGGCTAGCTTTGGTACCCGGTAGTGTTTGGTGAGCCTGACTTGAGCAGTATCCCTGTGAAGCTTTCCGCGACTGTCAATTTAAAGAGTCGTGTACTAAGAAGTGGACAGCTTTAGTGACTGGTCGTCCTCTCGTTTTGGGGACTAAGAAGCAGAGTCCACACCAGTGACCAGGATGAGCAACATCTACATCCAGGAACCTCCCACCAATGGGAAGGTGAGAGCCTTACCTAGGTTACCTGGGCTCCATAAGTGAGGGCTCCCGATTGGGGCAGGGCATGTGTTCAGGCATTTTAAGGTCGAATATTGACCTTAGCGGCCAATGGATAGTGTTGTATCTAAAACACTGAAGTTGGCACTTCTCAGAATATACTTGGAAAAGTCCTCATGTGGAGATCTGTCCAACTAGCAGTTTCCCTCAAACTTGTTTGCCACCTTCACTGAACTCTTATAGCGTCGCCGTTTTTCGTAGTGCAATTTTGAGACTGCTTAATTTGGAGAGCATTTATTTTTCATCTTGTGTGCAATCATTGAATATTTGCTATGCACCGGGCATTGGACTAGGCGCGAGGATACAGTGATTGATGGGTAGGATCTAGCTGTTATTCCAGAAGAGCTTCTAGTTTTTTTGAGAGAATACAGATAAAGAAAAACGTTACGATATAGCTGATAGGTGTTCTTTTGGAGAGTACAGAAGAGAGAGCAACTAGGAATGTCTTTGAGTTGGCCTTAAAATGAAATGTCAGAGAAAGTGAGGGAACAGGCGGTGTCACCACATTACAATAGAAGCTGACTGTAAGATAATTTGATGGCCATTGTATGACATTTCCCATCTAAGATGTTTGAATAAAGTCTGAGGCAGAGAAATCAATTGTGGAATAAATGTCATCTGAATTCTTGAGCTGAAACCTAGTTTGTATCATATATGAAATGTGATGAGCAAGCACGATGGAGGGAGTAGTGAGACTGAAAGTATATAATGAGGCTGCAAGTGTAGCTCAGTGGTAAGCATTTGCAAATACAGAATCTTGTATTCAGTCCCAAGCATGCATATATTACATACACACACACACACACACACACATATGTGTATGTACATATGTATGTATATATGTGTGTATTTACAGTTAGGATAAATTACATTTATATAAAATATAAATTTGTTGTATGATTTTATCATAAATCTTTTGTATAATCTTTTATTCATTGAAGCAATTTGTGAGCAAAACAAAAATGTGCAAAAATATTTAGTGGATATCTTGGGCAGAAAAATTCTTTGAATTATTTGTTATTTGAAACTTTTCCTAAGCATTATAGATTATTATCCCTGTCCTACCCTCCACTCGCACCAAACTACATCCCACAAACTCAAAACACCTACTTCTTCATATTTGCAGCGTTTCTTGAAGGTATTGTGAATCCCAGGTGGTAAACATTGGTTGAGTCTGAAGAGATTGTTGATTCTATCAGGAAGGACCTTCACACTTGCTGTTCCTCTTTCTAGTGTGCTGTTTTACTTACTCAGATGTAAAGAGGACATTTTTGCTATTTTCTGTGAAGTAACCTCAATCAGACCCTGCATCTTAGCATTTCCTAGGGCTCTTTGCCTATGTAGTTTTTCTGTAGTGTCCATTAATTATTTATTTATTGAACCCTCTCTTTCTTTTCCTCTTAAAGAATACAAACATAAGCCCAGAAACAAACACCTAGAGGAGTATTTGACATAGTACAAAGAATTCAAATACATACTGAAAGAAAGAGTAGTGGGTGGATGAATTAGTACTGTGTTTCTCTTAGCTTCTGTAAAGTATTATCAGTGACTTTGAAGTTTTGCTGCTGCTGCTGCTGCTGCACTGCTGCTGAACAAGGGCAGATTTAATTGTCTCATGCTAGGGAATACTACCCCTCTTTTTCTTGAGCGAAGAATTGTCTTTATATAAAATATATAATATTACTACGTGTAAGTAATAAAACTTCCTTTTAATATTTTTATTATAATTTTTTAAAAGGTGGGGAAAAGGCAGGCTTCAGGTTGAACATGGCTGCTCCACAGGATGATTTGAGATAATCATATAGATGAAAAGCTTTAACAAGGAAAAATTTCTGAATGGGGGAATTCATTCTTCACATATTTATTGAGGACCTGGCACATGCCAGGGACCTACTGGAAAGCAGTAGGAAAAGCAGAAGGAAAGCAGTATCTTTATTATCATAGAGTTAGTTGAGTGAAATGTACATTGAACAAATGCCTATGCAAGTAAATGTAATTATAGATTGTGGTGAATATTTTCTTTAGAGCAGAAGTGGGCTGAAGGAGAACATAAGGCATGTACCATGTTAAGTTTTTTCCTTCTAAAAGCAGTTTGGAACTTGTGGCAACAGTTGCATACTCTGAAACTGGTAAAAAAAAAAAAAGCACTGAATTATTCATTTTAAAATGGTGAAATTTCTTATATGTGAATTATCTCTCAATAATAATTGATAATTATTAGTAATTTACAATATTTCAATAGAATTATTTTAAAGCAGTTCATAATATTTATAAAATTCTTTTTTAAAAAATCACTTTTATGTATATTCCTACAGTAATATAGTACTGTATGCACTTAAGTCTACATGTTTTGGGCAAATAAGCTTCAAGTCTTTACTTTGTCAACCCTCACCTTTTTCACTATAAGTTTGCACACTTACAAGAAGTTTAGAGATTGTTGCTTTAGAGTTACAAAGAAAAGAAGACATGTCTAGATTCTCTTTAAAAACAGGGTTTCATTTTAAGTACACAAGGGAATAATAAGTAGGACAACACATTGTCCTTTTAGGTGAAATACATTTTTGAGATTGAGGTATACATCTGGCCTATTGGAAAACTGGCCTATTAGAAGACACTGAATAGTGTTGTTCCAGATTCACTCTTAGATAAGGGTTTATCCAACCTGTCTTTATCTAAAATGTTTGCTTCCCAGGAGAATGTGAATCAAGTTACCTTGATTTTCCACCATCAATATCAAGTATTTCTTTTTGATATTGTTTCATGCCAAGCCAATCTAGGATCAGGGTTAGCCTTGCTCAGTTTGGCCAATACAAGATTGCATTTGATTTATGCATTGTACGCTATTCAAATCAACTGTGACCCAAGCAGTCCTGGGGATTTCTTATATGGCAGGATCTTAGAGCTTGAAGGACTGTTTTACCATTATAGTATGGAAAATATAGCAGCGGTATAATGACATAGAAAAAACACATTCTTTGTAGCCAGACAGCCATTAGCTGAAATCACTCACTGTGAAATCTTGGATAAAGATACTTATCTGGGAGTCTCTGTTTCTTCATGAAGAAAATGAGAGTAGTGATACCTATTTTTTATGTGAGGATTAAATAGGATAAGATATATAAAGAGTCTGGCAGAGAAGCTGTCATGTGGAAATGTTCAACAAACATCCCCCACACACACAGTTTTTTTGGGGAGGGAGGTTTGGTAAAGGAACTGTAATGGATTGAGAAAATCATACATTTTTCTATTTCTGATTCTTTTACATTGCCTTAAGGGATAAAAAAATCATTTAAAAATCTACCACAATGGAGATTTTTTTCACTTCTCCCATTTGTAGATTGGGAATAGCATAATTTTAAATGTTATGATTGGGTAAAAGGACAATTTTAAATGAATCATTGTAAAGTTGTCTTAAAGTATACTGTGATGGGTTCACTACTTTTTTAGTTTTTGAATTTGCTATACCAACTTTATTAGAAGTGTTGGAATGAAAAACTTAATTACAAGATTGTACTACTGGTTTTTACTTTTATTATTTTGTTTTCTTCATGTTCCTCTCCCCACCAGAACCCATTACTGGTGTTTAAATGAATGATTTTTTTCCTGTGATTACCATTTTTCTAAATTCTAAACTTCTGAAAATGGCATGTCAAATGATTTAAAAGTGTACAGTGAACTGTAGTAAATATTTGAGACTTTGTCAAATACAGCAACAAAGATCAAAGTTCCAAATTATTTCTTCCAAAAGTGAAAAATAATTACTGCATGCTACAAGTTGACTGGAAGTTCCAGTAATTTTCAAGGAAAATGATATTGTAATATAATGACATTATTTTCTTGCAGGTTTTATTGAAAACAACTGCTGGAGATATTGACATAGAGTTGTGGTCAAAAGAAGCTCCTAAAGCTTGCAGAAATTTCGTCCAGCTGTGTTTGGAAGGTATTGTTTGTTTGTTTGTTTGCTTGCTTGATTATGGTGCTGGAGATTGAATTTAGAGCCTTACACGTAACATGAAAGGGCTCTGCCACTGATTACATCACCAGCCCTTCTTAAATTTTATTTTGAGACTTGGTCTTGCTAAATTGCCTCTGCTGGCTACAAACTTGGAATCCTCCTGTTTCAGCCATCTGAGTAATTGTGATTATAAGGATATACTACAATGCCTACCCTATATAATTTTAATGAGAAATTTTTCTCAACAGATACTGTGATCAGTTTTGGTCTCGATTGCTAGCTTCTTTCTTGCATTCTTTAAATTTGGGTATTCCCTAAGATTACTTCTAGCTCTGTATTACCTATACTTTTCTATTGTTACTTTCATTCAAATGACTATTACATTTAGAATTCCAATCAGCTCTTCACTTCTTAACACTAATTTTTCTTATTGCTTAGTGAACTTTTCTGTTGAAAATTTCTATTGTTGACTACTGACAAACCAGTATGAAACCAAGTTTACCAGTTTTTTTCCCCATACTGCATTGATTTTCATCTACATGACTGTAATTGCCTCTTATTTGGGCTTATCTTTCACCTTAATTTCTTTCCTTCTATCCATTTGATATTTGAGTCCTCAGGCAGCTTGACTTCCTAGCTTTTTGACTTTATTCCTCATCTTATTGTCTTATCTCATATTACTTACAGTTGGTCATTACCTTCAGTTCCTAAGCATTTCCTTTGCTCTTCTACTCCCACACATATCCTCAAACTCATTCTCCTTTTTTACTAGTATTTCTCTCTTTCCCTTTTTTATTTGCCTCTACCCATGTTTTATTGTCTGTTCAAAATTCCAGTTTCTTAGCTGGCATGGTGGTGCACTCCTGTAGTCCTAGCAGTCAGAGGCTGAGGCAAGAGCTCACTTGAGTTCCAGACCAGCTCTGGCTACATAGTGAGTACATAACAAGATCCTGTCTCACAAAACCAAAAGAAAAGAAAAAAAAATTCCAGTTTCCACACAAAAATTTCCAGTTGGTATTCACTGATGGTATTATCAATGTCTCTAGATGTTTTGTTAGATTTGAGTCATAAAGTGACAATTTTTCAAAATTTTTCAAAAACAGTAGAATTTTGCATGCACTTGGCTATTTTTGTTTGTTTCTGAAATTCTTTTATAGAACTAGACATTTCAAACATTTTTAAAGCTTTTTGTTAGCTTCTCAAATGCATTGCATATAGTTTTTAATACCTCCAGTGAAAGCGCAACATTGCCCTCTTCGATTATACCTGATTTTTAGAGACAGCATTATTGAAGTATCAGAAAGCAGTGTTTTTGGATCATAAGCAAATCCAATAATATCATGTAGCCAGAGCTCTCTAAATAGATAAGTAGACAGATAACTAGCCAGGGAAGGATTTAAGGAAATAAATTCAGAGGGTAGGGAAGAGGACATCTGCAAAGAACATTATTAATTGCTATCGCAGGCAGGCAGGAAACAGAATCAGACAGGTAGTTTAGTTAGAGAGGACTCAAATAACTGTCAACAAAGCTAAGGAATACAAGAGGCACTGAAAAGTCAGACTTGTTTCTGGTAAGAAATTTGAAGACTCAAAAGCTCAAATTTTATAGAGGGAGAGTAAAATTACAAAAACATTAGAAAGAATGAGTAGTAAATTGCAATCCATGATCAGGTGAATGGAAAAAACATATATCTGGATATAATACGACAAAGAAGAAAAAATGAGGTTCTTGTGTTAGATGATGAAGAAATTGAATTACAACAACAAAAATATTCTTCAACTTACAAGAATACAAGGAGAAAGAAAAAATAGAAGAATAATAATGCAATTCTCAAATTGAATAGGTATGAGATTGACTTATTATTGCAAAGGCTAACAAGAAAACTGAGAGGGCTGATTCAAATGAAGATATTCCTAAATTAGTCAAGGTTTTAAAGATGTAATTCAAGGACTAGATGGGTAGCTTAGGAGCAGAGCACTTTCCTAGGATTTGGGAGGCCCTGGGTTCAATTCCTAGCACCACAAGGAAAATAAAAAGTATAATTCACAGAACTTTATTTTGGTAGTTTGATGTTATAATTTAAGCAAGTTCTAATGTTATTAGCTCTTGTAATACTCATATCCATGTAACAGTAACAAAGCATAGTTTTCATGGCTTAAAAGCAAATGAATAAAAGCATGGGACGGTGGGAGCACAGATATGGCAGTCAATTAAAATAGTGTTAATAGTTAAAGGGAGCTTCATAGCTTTATAAAACCAAAGTAACCACAGTTATATAGACTTAATCTTGAATTTTAGGTCTTTGTAATGTCGTTAAGTAAACATTTAAGATAAGTGGAAATTTTTTTTAAATGACCAGATTAAAAAGTAGGGTAAAAATTTATCATAAGGGAAAGAAAAGGAAGCTTGTTACTTTAGGTAATTTTATTAGTTCCTCCAAATTGTGAGGAAGGAGTAAAATTGATTTATGCAAATAAATACTTCTTTACCACAATTTTATTTTGGCATTTTCTTTTCATGATTGGTTTATCATGAGTTATCTTTTATCCCCTACTTCCTTTCCAATTGTTTATTAGTTCTGTAGGAAAAGTGATGCATACGCACAGACACACACAAACATTAGTGTGCCACAGGTTAAAATAATTTTTATAAGACTAAAATATTTGTTTACAAATTAGCAGAAAGGGTAAAGTCAATAGGGTAGACTTGTCAGAAAGTAAGCTTTAGATAAAAATTCATATGTGATGTTAAAGCAAGCATATAGATAATAATTATTAATGATAATACATAAAATTAAATACAAAATCTTAGAACAATCATGTATAGCTGATTTTAAAATACAGATATAAAGTCCAATATGAGCTTGACCTAGAAATAATCAAAATATGTCATAATATTCTTACATTGTATACCCAGAAATAAAAATGTAATAGAAAATACTAGAATCACAACTTCCATATTGAAGTGTGTTTCACATTTGAGATACGTTTAAATTTTTTTCAGTAGTGGAGAACATTTAGAAGGATGATGTGAATGTGCCTAATGAAATAAAGATTCTGTCTTTAAAATGCTCATATGAGGATGATGCATAAAGATTAACATAAAATAAACATTGCAAACAGCAAAATCTAATAGGGCATATACCTAGTATGCTATGAAGATGTGTATAAATTGATCAACAGTAGTTATTAATAGATTAAAAAAGTAGAAATAGAAACTTGTGGAAATTGGAAATTCTAGCTATAATAAAATACAACATTATGATATTAAGACTTTGGAAAATTCATACTCATTTATGTATACAATATTTAATAATTTTATGCATCTATTAATAATGACTTTTTCCATTATGATTCATAAAATTATAGAGAAAACCTTAAAAAGACGCGTCAAAAAAGACTAAATGGAAAGTAAGGGGAAAGAATATAGTGCTCTAATTTCTTATTAATTGGAAAGGCTTTATTCTGGGCTTCTTGATATGGAAATATTTGAAGCTATAGTATATGAAGTTTTATTCAAATATTTCAAGGAAAAAGATAGACACTATAGTAACTACTATTAAGTCGGGTTATTTGTGGTGAAGCACCAGGTTGCTGAAACAGTCATGCTTTGACCTGTATTATTATATTGTTATGTCCTCTTTTATCTCAATCTCTCCCTTATTCATTAAAAAAATTATTTAGTTATTTTTTATGGTTTTTTTTAATTAAGGGAAAAATTTTTAAAAATTAGCAGGATATATTATAGTAACTTTTTTGATTTCCTATTAACTTGTTTTGAAGTCCTGTAATACTCCCACTATCTTGTTTTGACTGATTAGACTCTGTTCCATTCTGTAGGATAGTATCAAGTTTGAGGGTATAGGCAACTACTTTGAAGGCAAGAAGATTCACTGAGATGCCCATTCTGGTTTGACTATTGTCTCCTTTGGAAGTCCTGTAATGTTTACAATGCTTAAGTTTTTTTGGTCTTGTTCTCTACTGTTTTGTTCAACTCTATAATATCTAATGAGATAGACAATTCTTTTTAAGGAAACAAGAGACATTGTTGATAACCATTGTTGATAACCTTGCACTCTGTTTTACATCATGTGCTATGTCTATCCTTGGTTTTGACTGACAGCTTTGTTTTGCCATATTTGACTTTATTCTCCCCCCCCAAAAAAGTAATAAGAACTAAGGAATAATAAAACCCAAAATGTGTAAATTTTGTTGTAAAAAAGAGAGGGAAAAAAAGTGCTCTAAAGGATACAACAGCAAGTGTGCTTAGGGGTGTTAAATAGCTGACCATATTGTTTTTGTTTGGATCATTGAACACAACTGTTTGCAGTCTCACTGATTGAATGTCCACTTTGTATGCTTTGATACTGTGACTTGAGCAACTCTCTCTAAGATGATAATACGTAATCTATTAACTGGTGATATCTGTTTTTTAATTTTATTTATTTATTTATTTATTTATTTTTTGTAGTTCTGTATTACTTGTACCCTTACACCACTTTGTTTTGTTTTGGTTTTTTTCTCTTTTTCCTTTTAAATAAAATTTTTAAAAAATTAAAAAAAAAGAATATAGTGCTATAATTTAAAAAATTAGAAGCACAAGTAATAAAGACTCTTTCATAAAGACCTTCTGTCTCTCACATGTAAGATTTATCTGGGTGTGTTAGATCCAGCTTCCAAAATACTTTAACGTGGAACAGTAGTCTCCTTCTTTCTCTTTCTCCAACCTGTCCCCTTCCAGTTATATCTCCATGTTGGGAGTTTGAGTAACTTCTAGAAAAAGCTAGTCTGATCATGTTCGTTGATTGCAAACTGTGAATCTAAAGAAATACTTTCCTTTTTTGATGTATATCAGGTAAATTTTTAATTCAAATTTGATTATATACTTGTAGAAGTTGAGTGAAAATTTTAAAGTTTGATCTTACATTTGTGTTCAATGTGCACGTTTTAAAATTATCTTAATCTTTAGATCTTACCTAATTTTATGATCTTATTTAATCTTTAGAACAATACTATGAGTTGATTTATATTATTAGTTTTATAGTGGGAAAATTGAGTTTATTTCTCTACAACTATCAAAAAATAGGGCTACAACTCCCGAATGTAAATACAGTGTTGGTCTGTGAAATGATTACTTAGGATTTAGGAGAGATACTTCAAGACTTCTTGATGTGTAGTTTCTGTTTGTGACCATAGGGATCTTGTCTGACCTGAGGAGCTCTGTTGAATACACCCCGATAGTTTTTTACTGAAAGAGGGATTTTTTTTTTCTTAAAAGAATCATCACATATTCCTTTCTACTTCTTTCAGTGTACTCCGTATGCCATACAGTTTGTAAATTACAGATTATATCTTTGGGGACTTAGGTCATTCTGAAGCTTAGAGAAAACATCAGAGAACTCTTCATTTCTATAAATTGCAACTCCCAACATGTGATTGAGTCTTGACTACATTTGATACCTAAATGGTTTCACTTTGACTTCTATTGCTACTTGTTTTTATAATGATAGTTATAGCTTTTGCTTATTCAGCACTTCTTTCAGAGCAAAGTATATCCTGTATGTATATTTTTCCCTTTTACTTACCTAGTGTAAGTACACAAGTAACTTCAGTGAGATAAAATAATTTTTTTCCTGTTTTCTAAAGGAATTTTTAAAAAACCAAGGTGAACTTTATTTAACATAAACCTATCATTTTAAAGTACATGATTTAGTGGTACATGTTTAGTGAACTCACTATGTTTCAGTGAACATTTAGTTTTTAATTCTTTTGGATATCTATAGCTAGAAATGAAATTAATGCATCATTTGATAATTCTGTGTTTAACTTTATTCACCATTTTACAAATCCATCAGCAATATCTGATAGTTTGTTTCTCCATCCTCTCTCACCAACACTCATTAAATTTTAAGATTTTTTAAAAATGCTAACCATCTTTGTGATATGATGTACTATCTCATATGGGTTTGATTTGGATTTCCCTAATGTCTAATGATGTTGAACATCTTTCTTATGGATGTTGTTGCTTCTTAATGTAAACACACTCATTCAGTCAAATGCTAACTGATTCTCTCTACCAGATTCTTTGCTTGTGCTTTGCCTTACTGAAATTAACTTCTTTCTCCTCTGTAGAATTTCCCTAATGAGTCTAGGTTCCAGACATTAAGCATTAAGTGCTATAAGAGATCAAAAATGGTCTTTCCTGTAGCTGTATGACTTTAAATTTTTAATATATATGTATATAAAATTTCTTTTACTTCACAGAAAGTTTTTAATTATTACATATTAGTTATACAGAATAATGAGATTTATTTTGGTATATTGGCACATGCATACAACATATTTTGATTAATTTCATCCCATTTACCCACCCCCTATATTCTCAGCCTTTAATTAGACTCAAGTGCTCATATAGATTATATTATTTGATATACCTCAAGTTTCTTGAGGAGATTGCATTAATGGTAATATCTTATAAGTAATAAGTAACTTTGATGTATTATAGGTTTATATATTGTTTGCATATTAATAAATTAACTTTCTATGAGGAGAAGAGAAAGAAGTAGGAAATAAGACATTCTCTCCCAGGTTTTCTCAGCCTCAGTGTTGTTGATGCTTAGTTATTCTTTACTACAGAAACTGTCCTTTGCTTTTTTAGGGTGTTGGGCCATCTTCCTGCTGTCTACCTACTAGATCCCAGTAGTATGTCCCAGTTGTGGTAAACAAAAATATTAAGGAAAATACAAAGGTTTAACAAAACAAAAACAGCTATGAACATCATTTCAGTGGAAATATGTGCTATTTGAAAAGTTAATATATATAAATTTTATTTTTTATTTTTTAAGGAATAGAGAAGGAAGGGTTTTGGTTTGGAAACCTATTTAATATTGTGGAAAATAAATTTTATAACTATAGTTATATGTTAAATCTGATAACTGAGTAAATTTTATAAATTGATAAAATATTTTTTTTTTTTTTAGCTTACTATGACAACACCATTTTTCATAGAGTTGTTCCTGGTTTTATAGTCCAAGGAGGAGATCCTACTGGCACTGGGACTGGTGGGGAATCCATATATGGAGCCCCGTTTAAGGTAAGACTAAATAATAACAGTTGTTATTGTAAGTTAACATGGATTCCTTAATAGAAAATGATTGTCCACACAAGATGGAAAAAATATTTGTGTTACTATTTAAAACCAATTATCAGTCACATACTTAGGATCATACAGATACAAGAGCAGTACCCTATCATACATTCTAAATTGTCTTGTCTCAAGCTTTTATGCTATATTAAATTCAAGTGGAAAAAAGTAGTTGTGAAAAACATGTGATTCAGAAAAAAGACCTCATAGAAGATTTCCTGATAAATACTTCCTGTATTTAATTATGCAACGCTATGCACATAAAACATTTTTAGAACACTACATATGTTATTTTATTTTAAAACAATGAATTTAAACACTACTTGGAATCTGTCTCTTTGGTCTGCTGTAACCAAGTATGTGTAACCACAGATAGGGTGGTTTCAGTGGAAATTTATTTCTGATGATTTTGGAGGCTGAAAAGTCCGAGGTCAAGATGTCTGCCATTCTGGTTCCTGTTGATGTCTCTTCCTGGCTTGCAGGTGATTGTCTTCTTCTTACATGGGCATGAGCCCTATTGGGTTAGGGCCCTACTTTATGATTTCATCTAATGTTGATCAACTTTGTCAGCTTTATTCCTCCTTACAATCCAGATATACTCACATTGTGGGTTAGGGCTTCAGTATAAAAATTTTGAGGAAATGTAGTTCAATCTCACATCGCAGAATTTATTTAAAAGTACACATAACAAATCTCTGTAGTGCAAAATGCATGCAACAGTGGGAAACGGCAAGGAGAATGGAAGAAGCAATATCAAAAATATTAGAAAATGTTATATGAGTCAAGAATAGGTCAGTGATTTCTTACCTACCAACACACATTTAGGAAGAAAAAGTTAATATCATAGTTAGGAAATTAGAAATTGGGTAGTACATGCCTATAATCCCAAAAGTCTGTTCAATATCTAGTACTAATAAATAAATAAATAAATAAAACAGCAACAATAGTAGGTTCAAGTAGAAGCTAAGAGTTGTGTTTACTATTAGTCTTATTGTACCAATACTAGGTTCTTTGAGTAAATATCAGTAGTTCTTAAAATAAGGGGTTTTGGAAAACTTAATATTTATTACGATGGTTTAGAACTAGATCAGAATGTAATTCTTGAGAAAAATATATGAACATGAGTATTTCCTTTAATTTCTAGATGAAAATAACTTTAGAAATTTGAAATGGTTATTTAAATTTAAAAAAAACCCCTTCAATATCATTGGTAGAGTACTCTAAACTTTACCAAAGAGAGATTTTCATTTTAGAGCTTCCATCTCATGGAAGGCATTTCTTTTTCCATTATTTAGTGTCACATAATAGTTCTTATGTCACTTCTCTCTTAGTTTGACATTTTTGTTTTATTACTTTCAGGTAATACAGTTACTCTGTTAAGTTATCCAGTTTAGATTGTTTTTAACACAGTATACAGAATTACAATCCATTGAGATCAGATTTCTTAAGAATTATTTACTAAGAATATTTTCTTTTTTTCTTTCTTTCTTTCTTTTATAAAAAGCATTGATTATATAGCATGGCAGCATTATAAATGGATTCCAGTGTCAGGTCTGGATGTTGTGTTAAGTAGGAGACTAAGGAATTGTTTAAGTGACCTATCAAAACACAAAATCCGTTTTAGGTTTGCACCTGCTCTTTTGAAAACTGGCGGGTGGGCCAGTGCCAGTACAGAAAAAATTTGACTTTATGTAGATACAATCATAGTAGATTCCCTGAACTCAAAAACAACAGAAAAACAATTGTTTCATATTTAGAATGAGGTGGAAGAGTCATTAGTTGAAGACTTAAATCAAAAATTGATGTCTTTGCGAAATACTAAAAGGTTTTAAAAGTTTAGATGACTTTACCGAATGCGAAGAAAGAAATGAGTCTTAGAAATCTATTCCCCTTTGAATTCTTACTCTATGTTTAAGTAGGCAGCTTTCTATAAAATAAGTTACCTATATTCATTGCTGAGTATATTTTTGCAGATACTTAGCTCATAAATTCAATTTTATTGAACAAACTAAATATTACAATTATAAAATCAATTAAACCAATATTTTGTATTAGAAATTGTGTGGGAACTTGCTGGGCAGCTGCATATGTGACTTGATGTGAAGGGTTTACAACCAAAGACATTCACTAAATAATTTTTTATGCTTCAGGATGAATTTCACTCACGGTTGCGTTTTAATCGGAGAGGACTGGTTGCCATGGCAAATGGTGGTCCTCATGATAACGGCAGCCAGTTTTTCTTTACCCTTGGTCGAGCAGATGAACTTAACAATAAGCACACCATCTTTGGAAAGGTTTGTATACAGTTCTTTTGAATCTGTGGTATAGTTTTTAGTTTTGTGTTATTCTCTAGGTTTGTGTGACATGTGTAGTCAATAGGTAAGACCTTTCTTCATGAAAATATTCCCTATATTATTTTTTTCAAAATGATGGAATATGCTGCATTCTTGTTATAATGAATTAGAAGGACCAATTAAATTATTGTGTTTCAAATTGATCATTTGGTATGACTATGTTTCCCCTCTTTAAAATTCTACTATGTAATAGTGTTAACTACTATGCCACTCAACCAATGTTGTCTTTATCAGAAGCATTCTTAGGTTAGTAAAGATCACTGGCTTCAAGTTTGCTAATGATGAATTCTCTTAAATTTAAAGTGGAAGCTATATTAACACTGAAAGTTTTTATTAGAAGTATTATTTTGAATAGTACCTATTCAATCTTTTTTCACATTTAATGTTCTATCAGAGAATGTCCTTTCGATAGAGTTTTCAACAAGTTTTTTTGCAAAGGGATTCTGAAGGTTTTCTTCCTTCACTTTTCTCCCTTTCCATAAATGTACTTCTGTAAGTTTTAATTCTTAGACTTATTAGACATCACTAGCTTACTAGCGCCCTCTGCTGGCTCAGTAAGAATTGTTTTCTCATAGGCTCAGCTGGATTTTGTGAAGATCAAAGGGGAGAAACAAACCTGGTGCAACTGAAAAACTGATGCTGTTCTTTTTTTTTTTTTTTCCTTTTTTCTTTTGTAAGGGGATTGAACTCATGACTTCTTGCTTACAAGGCGGGTACTTATGCCACTCAGCTAAGTCCCCGGGCCCTAAAGGGAATACAGGGGTTAAACCGGTGACTTCCCACTTGTTGGCCGCGCAGGCCAGGCACCTAACCCGCTAAGCCAGATGCTGTCAGTACTGTTTTTAAATATAGAAAAATGCTGAGTTAAATGAATTACTAGAACCATCAGATATATTATTTCTTAACAACATGGAAGTAGCATTAGCATATTTTTTCTAGCTACTCCCCACATAGGCTTTCTTATGACCATAAATTTTTTCCTATTATTTTTTAATAGTGAATATATAATAAATGATATTTAAGT
Organism: Cavia porcellus; assembly: GCF_034190915.1. NCBI lineage: Eukaryota > Metazoa > Chordata > Mammalia > Rodentia > Caviidae > Cavia > Cavia porcellus. The sequence continues at coordinate 53,313,710 of NW_026947494.1, forward strand.
CACCTTTATGTACCACTTTCTACAATTGATATCATATAACATACACATTAGAAATAATATATAGCTTATGTTTATAAGTTGGAAAAGCTAGCACTCTTAATTTTATAACTTTCTTGAGCCTGTTTTATCTGTATAAGGTGGAAGATAAGTTCTTACTTTTAGGGTATTTGTATGAATTAAATAAGATAATGTCTGCAAAGCACTTAATGTATTGTTATTTTTTACTTATCCTTTTTTACTCTTAATTGTAAATTTGTTTATGATTTTTAGATGAAAATTTATCATTCAGGTTATTTGACATTACATTTATCTCTGTAGTAAAAACTGCTAGTAAATATGTATTGAAAATTTCCCAAGAAGTTTATTGAGAAATTTATCTGTGCTTTTCCCCCTTAAAATAATTGTTGTTTTGCATTATAAATATTTATATTCTTATGCTATAATATGAAATTTCCTTTAATCATGTAAAAATATTTTGAAAGTCTTTTTTAATGGAAAGGATGAATACAAGAATTTATATTTTATATTTTTATTGACAGGTTACTGGGGATACAGTATACAATATGCTGCGACTAACAGAAGTAGACATTGATGATGAAGAAAGACCAAGAAATCCACATAAAATCAAAAGTTGTGAGGTAGAAACATGATTATTATGAGATATAGAGTTTAAATTATCATTTAAGAGAAATTGATTATTCATATTTAAACTATTAGATCAGTGTTACATTAATAATACGACTTACGTGTTTAGGCACAACTTCTGATTAAGAACTTTTTTAATTAAAAGTTTTGAACTTCAAGATAAAACTTTAGATAATCCAATAAATGAAAAGCTCAATTTATCATGAAAAGTTAAAGCAACGAGGTTTATTTAATCCAAAGAAATGACTTGATAGGTAGTTTAAGAGTTTTTCTTTATTGAGGAAGCAATATCCTTAAAAACCAAAACATTCTTTGGGGTCAAAACATCTCAGTTTGTATCATTTAAAGCTTCCTAAATATTTCTCCGTTTTATCAAGTTGGGATAAATTCTGCTACCATTTGTGGAATAGCACATAAGATTCTTAGGGTGCCCCAAAGTAATTGAAGCACTTTGTACAGTGTTATATGTCACTAGGGTAAGAATATTTATGTGGGGGGAAAACTACAGACACTTATGTCAGTACAGTCAAATACTGATTTTAGCTTTTATGAAATTTAAAACATGGAATAATATTTTCATACTATTTCTTTTTGTAGGTCCTGTTTAACCCTTTTGATGACATAATTCCAAGGGAAATTAAAAAGCCCAAAAAAGAGAAGCCAGAAGAGGAAGTAAAGAAATTGAAACCTAAAGGCACAAAGTAATCATAGTATAAAGATTATTCTTCACTTGACAAATGACAATAGTTTCTTCTATTTTCTATTGTTTACTAGCAAGGGGAATGCCAGTTGAACAACCAGAATATTGGAGATAGTAGATTTTGAATGTGTAATTTTATAAAAATGAGCATTTATATTTAAGTATGTTATGTAACCCAAATTTAGCTAAAAATGTGTCATCTCAGTTGTCCATATGAAATATGTTAATATTTTATATCACTGTACCAACTGTTCATATAAATGTTGAAAAACTTGTTTTTTGCTTGTTTTTAAATTAATTGAGAGAGGACTATATAGAGAATATTTGGAATGTGCATATTGTGTGGTTTCATAATTTTTCAGCCTTTTCACTTTTTTCTTGGTGCTATGAAATATCATATAAATATTTTTAAAAATAAAGCTGTTTCATTCAGTATTCTTGATTATTTCTTCAAGATAGTTTTCCAAAAAGTAGAAATTTCTTTTAGCATTTTGTAGCAATATTCTTTACATCGTTAATATAATATGTTTAATTAAAGTGGACAGTGCAAAGTTAGATTTCAGCTCCTTTACTGAATTGTAATATCCTTTTTAGAGATTTTACTGTACTTATAAATGTTAGGTTCAGACATTTCTAAATGGAATCTTGGAAAATACTGTAAACAAAAAACAAAGTTTATTAATCTTTCCAAGTTTCAGTTGCCTTACGTAAAATGGAAGTTTCAATAAGTACAACACCTGACTGGTATCAAGACTGAATCAAATGCTCTGTAGTGTAGGTGTTTAGTACATATTAGCTCTTTCCCTTGTTGTTTTTCAAAATAAGCAAATTAAGTTGCTCTTATATACTGTCAAATATAGTCAGAAACTTTAATGAGTGGTTGATGGTTTGTAGTAAAATATAGTAACTTCTTATATAGTTATATATTTTTTCTTTTATTTGATTCATGTATTTTTATTGATTTATCTGTGGATGAAAGATTACTGTCAGTTTATTCATTTATAGCATTTCAAAATTGTGAAAAGTTAGAGAAGATAAACTTATTCCCCCCATGGATTTTTTTATTATTTGGTCTGACAGTTTTATATTTTTTATTTAAATATATTTTAAAATAATAAGATATATTTTGACAAACACTAGATTAATTGCTCCCCATTTGTAGTGGTGTTGGGGTTGTACATTTATTAGTTTTTCAGAAATCTCCATTTTGTTACTAGTTTTAATAAAAATCAAATTATTTTTGTCAAGCTTGACTGCATTTAAGGGTAATACTCAGGATGGATTTTGATCATATTTCAGTGGTAATTTGAGGCTTTAAAACCTTTACTAAAAATTATAGCTCTTCTGCTGAAAACTAATATTTTTATTTAATCAGAATGTATTATTGTAAATTCTATTCTGTGCTTTGAAAACAAGATATTTGAGTTTTGCTTACTCTAAATTTTGAAATTTTATATTTCCCTTTTTCTTTTTTGTCTTTCCTTTGTGTCTTTGTTTGTCCCCTTTTTCCTTTTGACCAGAAATTTTAGTTTACTTTCATTTGGAGAAGAAGCTGAAGAAGAAGAAGAAGAAGTAAATCGAGTCAGTCAGGTAATCTCTAACCTGCCTTGCTTCTGAATTATAAAGCATTAAAATATACTTCTTGTTCATTTTATATCTCCTGTTCCTGTGATAGCTGGAATGACACATTTTGTGTGATATACATTCAGTAAGTATATGTTAAATTTTGCTTCATACAGTGATTTGAGATCAATAATATGCCTTCTAAATTGATTTGCCCTCTTAAAACTATTAAATTACTTTTTTTTTAATCTGGGCATTTGTTGTGTTTTGTTTTGTTTATCAACACAAGCTGTTGCTGTGTAGTTCAGGCTGGGCTTGAATTTACTCTATAACCAGGACTGGCCTTGAACTTGCAGCAATCCTCCTGCTTCAGCCTCCTGCATGTTGAGATTAATAGTACTGTGCTACCATACTTGACAGATCTTTGCATTTTTTTTCTGTCAGTTAAAACTAGACTTGAAGAGTTTTTTGAATGGTTCCACTTTATGATTCAGATTTTAGTTGATATTTGCTTATTCAGTTTGCTAGTTGCTTATTATTGCTGTTATAGTAAACAATCACAGGCCACAGCTTTTAGATTCATTTTACTGTTACCGTGTAGGGCGTTTGCCTAATTCTCTTCACAGTCCTTTGAAATGGGTGTTTTTGTTGTATTGCTTGTGAATAAATTCAGGTATAGACAGGCTATAATTTGCTCAGAATAATATACCATTATAAATAGCCACAGCTGGGACTTGAGCCCATGTCTAACTATAAATCCTTGTCTTTGGGTAGTACACTACCTCCTGCATTTTACTCCATCACCCCTCCCATAGGCCTTTATGTGGCCTTCTTCAATTTTATTTTTGTTATAAAACTCATGGCTGAGATACCTATAGTATTTTGGGAGCAAATCTTACTTTGTTGGGAGCAAATTCTGGTATTTGTTCAAAAACAAAATCATCTTCAGGAATTTTTACTCCCTAAAGTTTGCTGTTTCTTCCTTGCTTGAAATTTAGTGAGTGCCGAGAGCCTAAATGATTAAGTTCAAAAATTTATCTTTTTAATTAAAACTTAATAACCTTCCTCTCCCTTTCTTGCTTAACACAGTCACCTTTTTTTAACCAGTACGCATAATATCATTGATTTAAAAGCACTTTATTGTTACGGTGAGCTTTACTCCTTTATCCACATGCTGACTTCATTATTGAGCATGGTTTGGGGAAGCTAATAGTGAGCACATAGTAAGCTCTCTATGTATACTCATTGCATTAAAAGTGAGTTAAAATTGGCATGTATAAGAAGTAACTTGGTCATAATTTTTTCTTACTCTTTACAGTATCCTTGGGTGATCTCTTTGATATTATGGAATCAGTTACCACCTACTAAATCACCATTCCAAACTCTAGAAGCTAAGGCTAAAATTTTCTTCTGGATTCTTAGTTTTTTCAAGAGCATGCTGGCAATACAGAATAAAGATGTTCATTTTGGGGAATTGGTGCAATTCATACAACATAATCTTGGTCATTTTCAATCCCTTTATCCTGCTGTAACCTTTCCTTCTTCACATCCCTGGTTCTCTTTCCCATTTTCAACATTATCTGCTAGCTTCCTATCATCTCTCCATTGTTTTGTTTATTTATTACATTTCAGATTTCTTTTAGAAGTAGCAAAAGGCAATATTGAACTTTACAACTCTGACTTATTTACTTAACATGAGAATCTTCTAGTTCTATCCATTTTCTTGAAAATGACGTGAGATATTGCTGTATTAGATCTCAAAATCTCAAAACTAGATTTATTTTTACATGAAAACCTTACCCTATTCCTTATAAACATCACAGTTCTCACACCTTGGACTCATCTTTCTCAGAAAATGTATGTCTTTCTTTTTCACAATTCAAATTTGTACATCATCAAAATGGAAGCTTCACTATATGTCATGATATCGTAAGTGTATTTGTGAATGGGCAAAACCACAAATGTTAGATTTGGGAATTAGTAGGGTTTTATTGATGTCAAGTTTCCTTGCATTCCTGGGCCTTCCAGTCCATCTTCTCTCCCTCTCCATTTTTCCCTCTGTCTGTCTGTCTGTCTCTTCTGTCTCTCTCATTACTTTTGTTTTGTTTTTTCTCTACAATTTAGCTCCTGATTACCTCTATCACACTCCTTCACTAAGCTCCCACCCAGGCTGAGTTAGGTACTTCTTTCTGTGATAGTCTATGCCATCAAAATATTTATCATACTGCATTATAATGCTTTATTAATGCTTTATTTTCTCATCTTCTAACTGTGCTAAATATTTGTTTTATGTAATGTAATTCCTACAAGATTCATGCTATACAGATGTCATTCCTGTTTCATGGATTTGAAAAAAAGTCAGTGTTCAGAGAGGTTGTTAAATCAGTTAAGAATGTGTACCTAAGTAATAAAGTTGAAACTTTGGACTTAGGTTTTTAGTCATTAAGTCTAGAATATAATGAAGAATGCTGCAGATGCTGTCTTCCTCAAGCCCAAGCCATCTAAAAGGCTGCTTAGAAACTTCACTGGTAACACGGAATTTCAGTAGCAATGCTCAGTGCAATTAGTCTACTGCCCACCCCTAACCATTTAGGAGTTTGGGTAGTAGATTGAGTGGCTCTTGAAAGCAGAAATGGAAGAAAGGAATTGTCTTATGAATATTTCTATTGAAATTAAAATTTTGATTTTAAATAATTTTTGTTTACAATTACTTTGCTTTAGACTTCACTTAGAAATCAGTTTGAGTTTTTTCTGTGTGTAACAACAGAATGTATTAAATACTCAAAACTTATCTTCTTTCTGCTGGTTTCAATTGTACAAAATAATATGCTTAAATTATATTGAATTTTATAACTAAAGGCAGTTTGTGGTTTTTGTAAAATTGCAGCGTGAAAGGATACTATTTAGACAGTGTCAGCGTATTCTTTACTTTGTCTGTTAAACCTGAAACATGTAAAACCTTTTTTCTCTGCCAAGAAAATTATAACTCACAGACCATTATCAAATGAGTATTATTATCTTAATATTGTAACATTGTATTTCTCTCACTTGACTCTTTAAACAGGGGTGCTAGTTGATACAATTACTGCCATATATCCTTATGTCTAGCCCACATCACCTTTTTTTTCTCTTGTTGCCTGCTGGTTACCTTTGTGTGAATATCTCACTAGTTACCCAAGGCCTGGCCAAGGCTAAGTATCTTTCTTTCCCATACTTCAATTTGTAACTTTTCTTTCTATCCCTGGTATCAATATCCTACAAGTAACTTTAGGTTCAACTTTTATTTTTTATTTTTTTCTCTGTATTACCAGTTAGTTACACTTTCCTAGCAAGTTTTCATTAAAAAAAATTTCAAATCTATTTTTTCCTTTTAATTTTCAACCACCTTGTTCACGCTTTCCTTATTTCTAGCCTGTGCTTAGCAGTAAATCTACACAGTGGACTCTCGTCTCACTTGTTTTCCTTGCCTTCCACTCATGGCCTCAGGAGTAGCTTGCCTAATGCTCACAATGTTACCATTACTCTCTACTGGGGTGGAAATATATATATCCACCCCAGTAGATATATATCTTAATTCTAGCCTTTACTTTCATGACTCCTCTTCACCAACTCTGTCCTTTTATCTATTACTTATTAGATACTTAAACTTTCCTGTTGACGAAATTACTTGTGGTGCCTTTTTTTTTTTTTTTTTTTTTTGTCTCTTTCCTTTTTATCGGTACCAGGGATCGAACTCACGACTGCCTGCTTACAAGGCAGGCGCTTATGCCACTGAGCTAAATCCCCAGCCCCTTGTGGTGCCTTTTTAAAAATGAGGTCCTTAGACTCCATTAAAAACCCACTGAACTAGAATTTCTAAGGAAGATGCCTAAGAAGCTGTATGTTTAATGAAATCTCTTAGAGTTCATATCTAGGAAAAGAATGCTGTATGATTTGCTGTTCTGTGTATGTGCCTTGTCTTTTCTCTTTTGTGTGCCTTTATGTTATTTTCTTGGCATGAAATGTCCCATCCCACCTGTTGATGTCAAAGTCATATTTAATTTCAACATCCAAAAACCCATCTTTTCCAGTTTTTTAATATTTCTTTTTTTTAAACCTACATTTTCCTTTTTAAAACATTCTTTTTGCTTTATTATACAAGGAGCATATGACTATATTCACAATCTATTCCAACAATATACTCTATATTCGCGGCCTTACTAATTCTGTAATATCTACAGTTGCAAACTCCTTGAAAATAGATTTTTGTGTTATCTTTGAATAACTATGTTAGCATAGAATTACATTAGATTTGTAATCATAAAAACTTATACTGACACTTTGCTTTCTACTGACTCTTTATGACCTTGGGTAACTTAGTCTTTGTACTAAGTTAAAGTACAAAGTTTCCTCAGTTTTCCTTTTGTAGAAATGTTATGTATCAGTTAGGGTTGTGAGATAACCATATGGATAGTCCTTATTTTGGTACATGATGCAATCTTGAAAAATATCTTTGAAAAGTCAAGTGTCTTAAAATAGAACAATATTCTGTATAATTCATATTTTATTCTGAGAAGGGTAAAAAGATACCAAAACTATTTGCAGTTATGATCATTTTTATTATGTAGAAGCTGCTACCCTAAAGCCCAAGCAATCTGGAAGACAGGTCAAAAAACCTCTGCAACAGCTCACCTTTTGGAGGTATGAGGCCAGATGCTTGGCACAAGTGGCCTGGTGTCCTTCTTGAGGATCTTAGATAATAGCTTGAGCAGCCTTGGAGAGCATGGGTGTACTCTTTACATTATGACCCATTAACAACCTGTACATGCAGGTGGGTCTTAGCACATCATAAAATCTTAGGCCTACAGAATTAACTGTTTTGCCTATCGTATATAATGGACAAGTGAATAGTTTAGTTTGAGAAAAATAGAACAGCAAAAAAATTATTGAAATTTACTGGTTTATAAGAAAGAAAATTGCTCTAGTGTGCAGGAAAAGAAAGAAACCAAATGGAAGTGTGTTTTTGTTTATCTTGCTAATGTACAGTTCTTCAGACTATGTCCGTTTCTCAGGTACATTTTCTTTCTTTGGTAAAATGAAACCTTAGTATGAAAAGGGAAGGTTAGAGTGAATGTTAGAAAAATATGACCATTACAATTATAAAAATTCAGCCTTATTATTTTAAATGTGTGCAGTAATTAAAACCAAAGCCAAGTGTGTGCCTGTAATGACTAGAAACAATTTGCTGTTTCAGTGGTTGAATGAAATTAAATATTTCTGAAGGCTAAAAATTACTGTTTCATCATTCATTTGCAAGTTTTTTTTTTTCAATGATTCCATCATGTTAAGCTTTATTCCAGAACTTGTCTGACTGATCACACATTAATAAGTGGTAAAGTTTGAATTGAGACTTGACTTTATGTGAAAGGAGAAATAAGAGAGTCCCTTCTGGTTTATGTATTAGCAGTGTGGGATTACAGACCCTCCTTACCCCACTCATTTATTCATGACATGGTGTCTCTGCCACATGGTTAGCTTTCCTTTCTTATTTATTTCAGTATCTTTCTACTACCTGATAAAATCTCCTTAGAATCATAGAATTTTATAGTTTAAAGGAATCGGAGTCCAACTTCCTTTATTTATAGATGAGGAAACTGAGAATCTGTTTAAGTGACTTGCCAGACTGACTTCATTTCCTTTTTGATAGGATTGTATGATAGAGGGATGTCATAGTAATCATGTTGTGAGTTCAGAAAAGCACATTGTCAGATTTTCATTATATTCTTGTGGGAAACATGAAGAAATGTGATCTGGGATTAGATTTATAACTAATTGAGTAGTTCTATCCAACAAGGGCTTTTTTGTCAACATGTGCCTGATTTTTTAATAGTGAGTTGAAATGTAATAAGAGCATGTGTAAATTCTGTAGTTCAATTCAGTGAAATCAGCTGAATATATAAATAACTTCAATTAATCTTAGTAACTTCATTAAGAATAAGTTTTCTAGAATAAAAGATTTAACATTCTTTGCATTATTTAGATCTCGTTTGCATCATTTTGCTCAGTACTGAATGAATTTAATGAAGGTTAGCAGACTAGATGCATCCAGAGGAAGGGAGGATGGTAAAGAGGTTAGGGCTGATGGCAAGAACTATCTCTCAAGCAAATGCTTAAGGAATGAGTATACATTAGCAAAGTAAAAACCAAATGAAGATATAATTTTAGATCACAAGTATGTAAAGAATTTGTTTCTGAATGATCCTTCTTTTCATACTGCTTTCTTAAATAATAGTCTCATCCATATGTCTATATTGGTTAACATTCATTTGTAAATCCTTATGTATAACTTATATATAAATACTAAAAAATATTTTCCAAGTAAAAGCTTATAGATAACAGTTTTCATGAAGCAAGTCCAATGGGAAGTCGGTTTAAAAGTATCTCGGTAGGAGGATTTTAATGTAATAATCAAGTTGGTACAAAAGTTCTCTCACTATAAGCGAACATACTTATTTAAAACTCAACCTCCTAAAAGGACTTTTTTCTCACCGAGAAAAGTTACACTAATAAATAAATCCACCACTTACAAATAGGTAAGAATGTTTTGTCCTATTCTATTTTATCCTATGAAATTAAACTTTTCCCCAAAGTTGGAAGGTTGTGAGGAGTTTCTGGCAGGCTACCAGCACAGAATTGTCAGAAGTGTTAAGCAGTCTAATTTATAAAATCTTTCTGCTGCGTCAAATCACTAATACTTTTTACTTATATTTCTAGTTGTTTCTGTTTAACAGTTTGATTAGTTTTATATAACTATTAAATACTGCCATTAATGTAATACAATTTAAGTAAAACAAAATTAGTATCGTACTTCTAGAGCTCAGAAATCTGAATTAGGTTTCACTGTACTAAATATCAAGGTTTTAACAGGGTTACCTGCTTTCAAGAGGCTCTTGGGAGAACCATTCCCTTCCCTTTTGCAACTTCTAGAGACTGGCTCTATTTCTTGATGTGAGCCATCCTCCATCGTCAAAGCCAGATGTTTTCACATCTCTCCATCTCAAATTCCTTAATACATCTACAAAGTTCCTTTTTACATGTAATATAACATATTTCATAGGTTATGGTTATTTTTAACCAAGGAGAGGGAGAAGAAGCTGAGCTATCATTGTATTTATAGAAATTGTCCCATGTGATTGTAGGAACTGGCAAGTCCAAATATACAGAGTAAGGCTGACGATACAAGGAATAGTTAATGAGTCTGAAATCTACAGTTTGGAAACTCCAGTCAGATTTCTATGTTTCTGCCTTGAGGCAGAATTGCCACATCTTTGGGAATCCTTAGTCTCATAATACCTTCTGTTGATTGGATGAAGCGCACTCATATTACGGAGGTTAATCTCAAAACCTGCTGATTTAATTGTCATAGCCATGTCTAGATTGGTGTTGACAACACAACTGTTCACCACAGCCTTGATTGGTTGCCACATAAAGTAACCAGCAAATAGAGTTGGAGGTTGAGTCCCAGACTTAGCTAGCTGTCTGGCCGGTGCTGTCCCCCTGTACCATCATGTGTCCTTCTCTTCTTTCTTCCCCCCTTTCCTCCTTTTTCTCCTCTCCTTCCCTCTTCCTTCTTTTTTCTCTCCCTTCCTTCCTTTTTCCAATGCTTTACTTAGTTCCTGTGGTTTTGCTGCTGCTTTGATCTAATGTGTGAAGTTTCAGTTAGTGATATAACTCTCTTACATCCCCTTTGATGTTCATTTGTAGATTTACTTGCAGACAGTTTTAAATTGACTAGAGCTTACACTGAATTCACTAAGTATATTTAGTGGGTTGTTTTTATTGTTGTTTTTGTTTTGTTTTGTTTTGTTTCTTGCAGCTAACTCCTTTAACTAGTCCGGTTGATTTGTGCAACTTTTAAAACATTTAAAAATATGTGTTGTTCCTTCCTTTGAAGTTATTATACCCGATGAAATAAATAAGATAGGTTAAAATAGGTCATTCAAATATAATAGGCATTGAAGACAGTGTTTGAATTCATTTTAACCTTCTTGCGACTGTCACCTTATTTCTTAGGTTCCCCAATTTACTTTCTCTGCCTGCAGGATGTAGTCTACCATTATGAGAAGAGTGACCTAAAAATTGCTTTTGATAGTATATTTATGTGCTAATTCTGTTTTAAAAGTAGTTAAAATTTGAAATAGTAATATTCAGATTGACAAGTTCCTCTTATTGTCAGGTCTTATTTTAAATTAATGTAAAAAACTATGCTCTTTCCTAGCTTAAAGTAACTTTTGGAAGAAAAATAAAAAACCTTTAAAATCTAGTTATTTCAAGTTGTCATAAAAAGTATATATAAATATATATCCTGTGCAATATGATGTTTCAAAACATCATGGAGTGGCTAAATTGAGCTAATTAGCATATGCATTACCTCATATATTATTTTTTTGTGATGAGAACATTTAAAATCTACTCCCTTAGTAATTTTCTAGAATGCAGTAAAAGAATGCAGCACCACCCCCACTGACCCTCAGGTCTTCATACATGCCAGGCAAGTACTCTTATCACTGAACAATGTCTCCAGTCCCAATACCCCATTTTTATATAAAAAAAAAATCACAATTGAATTGACAATTCTGAACTAACATTTATGATTCAATGAAATAGTGTAGTTTCCTAATGGAGCAGAAATTTATTTATTTGGTACTGGGAATCAAACTCATGACCTCGTACTTGCCAGGCTGGTGCTTGTGCTGCTGAGCTAAATCCCCAGCCTTAGAGCAGAAATTTAGATACCTGAATGATAACTTACTCTTGCCACTTGTTAGTGTGACTTTCCTTTTATAATGTGTGAACTAAGAGGCTGGAACCAAGGGTCAGAGACCAACTCTGGTTGTGATATTTATGATTTTGACTCCAAGAGTGTGTCAGGGAGAGAGTTAAAAGATACTTTCTTAAAGTAAATGAAGATAACCTGATATCCAGAGATTGCAGGAACGGAGCTTTAATGAAAGAAGGGATTAACAAATGATGTGCAGATTTTATTCCTGTTTAGGTTATATTGTTTACACTAAACCCTTCCTCCTCCTTCATGTATCTTATTTAATTCTCTATGTGAAATAGTCAAGTCTGCTATTTCCATTTTATAGGCAAGTATTCTGAAGTCTGATGAGGTCATCATTTTTCCACAAACACCATGCTTTAGTTTAAAAATTGTAGAATTACAGAATGTTAGAGTTTGAAATTCATTTGGTCCAGCCACCCTTTTTCTTTTTATCCTGTATTTCTACTGAATCACCTTCTGTTTTTTTTAACATTTCCCAAATGTTTCATATATTTGACAAATGTATTATCCAAATGTATTATTACTTTTTTGACATTTTGTCTTTTTATCACTCCTCAGTTTTAAGGTTATAAATTAGATATATTTAATTGAATATCAGATTCTATAACTTTTTAAAACTATAAATAATAGATTAGTGGAGAAAAATTTTTGTTATATCTTATAAACTAGACTGTAAACATACTTGATTATTAGATATTTAAAATATGAAGAACTCCAGGATAATACAAAAAATTTTAAATCTTTTTTTTATACTTGGGATTGAATTACTGTAGGCCTAACTACTGAGCTACCTCCTAGCCTTTTTAAATTTAAATTTTATTTTTGGGGGCAGGGTCTTGCTGAATTGCTAAATTGCCTCTACTGGGCTCAGAATTACCATCCTTCTGCTTCAGTTTTCCAGAATAATGAGATAACAGGTGTGTACTACCATGTTTGGTCATCTGTTACTTTTATCATGGAAGTAGATCTCCAAAGGTATACATCTGCCTGTGAGTAATAAGACCTGTCAAATTAGAGAGTCTTTTGAAAAGTAACATTTGTGGGACTTAAGAGAAAGGGATGTTTTCATATCTCTGTATCTGATACTTTTTTGTTAACATTTTATAATGAAATTTCCCCTTGAATGAACAGAATGTATCATTTCTGTCAAATTTAGCCTCTAACTTTTTACTTTTATATGATTCATTATGAGGAAGAGAGTGAAAAGTTTCCCTTTCAAGACACAAGGATGAAGTCCCCTGTTGCACAGTAGAGAAATTTGTAAGATAAGGGTTTTCAACTCTAGGTCAGGGTTCTGGTTCACAGGGCCTGTGGCCAATGGAAATGGATACATTATTGGCAGATTTGGACTTAAATCCTAGATCCTCTCCTATCTACTAGCTTTGTGACCTCTAGTTCTAAATCTCTGTAAACATGTTAACTAAGGTTAGAAGTGTCTCACCTCTTGCACCCCTTATTACACAGTGCCTGAGACAAAGGATATGCTTACTAAATTAGAACAATAGCATCAGTAGTAGTTATAGTTATGTTTTTGTATAGTTACTGTTCCTATCATTATGTCTTTTTGGTTATTCCTACCAAAATGTAAATTTATTGAGAACATGAACTTTGAAATTAAAGCCCTAGATAAATATTTTGTCTCTGATCAGTGCTCCCATGCTTGCAAAGCTCTTTTGCATAACTCTTTTCCATTTATTAAATAAAACCTCATAGGTGCCCTCTTTTGGCTAGTGGGGTATATTTTTTAAAGTGGTTCTGTGCAGTATGGACAACATATTGGAAAAATAATAGTGTGCATCTATTTCAAATTACTGTTGTGATCTCTTCTAAGTTCTAATATATGTCATAAAATTAGTTTCTATGGTTATATGTATCATGATGAGATTTAGTGTTTAGAGTTGTTAATCAGTACATTGATTTTATGGTGTATCACCTGAAGGAGCTAATACTTTTAGTCAAAAAAAGGTAGGATTCTTATTTCTAAAACTTTAGTTTATATTGAACTTTTCAGTTACACATCTTTTGCTAACCACATTATGTCAGCACTAGATTTCATGTAAATTTGTTAGGTTGTCCTTTTGGACTCATGATTATGTTATCCATTCTTTTCCAGAGTATGAAAGGAAAAAGCAAAAGCAGCCATGATCTGCTTAAGGATGACCCACACCTGAGTTCTGTTCCAGCTGTTGAAAGGTTAGTCCTCAGTAGTGTGATGCAACATTCTTAGTTTCAGATACTAGTCATTTTATTGCTTATTTTGTCAGCAAATAGTCAGATTTCACAGATCTAGGTTTTAAAACTCAACCAAAGAATAATGCATTTTGATAACAGAAGCAGAGAACTTCTAGCATGACAGAGAGAACAGTAAGCACTTTTAATCTTCTTGCCGGCTACGTTTGTTGAGCTAATTGCATTTGAAATTAATTGTTGCACAGAGATTGTAACTCAGCGGTATAGCCTTTGTTTGGTGTGCCTGAGGCCTTGGGTTCAATCCCAAGAAATGGGGGAAAGATTGTCCAACTTTTGAATTTTAGTGTACTCTGAATATCAGAAACTGCTTTAGCAGTTTATGTTCATTCCAAGCTGCACTGCTGATACTTTCCTTGAAGCATTTTTGTCTTAGTTGGTGTCATGGGGACGCAAAATCAGAATTGAAGTTTGTTATTAAGTAGTTACCACATTTTGGGTCAATCCACTGAGTGTAAGTTCTTACCTACTTTTATAGATTAATAAAAATTCTTATTTTTGTTGCCTGTCTTTGAGAAGGTGAAGTCTTAGTATTTAATATAATTGTATATAATATATTGAGCCAGTATCTCAGAGTGGAACTCACAGGGGGAGTTTAGCTGATTGTCTAAAAGTCTACTGCGAAACAATTTTTTCCTTAATGTCTTTAATATCATTTTATTTAAAGGTTATTTCTTTACTGAAAATACTTGAAGCCAGTAGTCTATTTTCTACAAACATTTATTCATAAAAAATGGCCTTGTTGGTGATTGCTTGGTAAAAAATAAAACAGTAAATTCAGATTTCTGCTAATGCAGCATACTTCTTATTCTACTTATTTAAAAATTATTCCGTCTGCTGTAATATTGAGAGTCCTATATTGAAATAAATTTTGAAACATTAATCCCAGCAAACTATTTTAAAGTTTTGGATTATTAAATAATTTTGTTAGTTTCACTATGAAACTAAAATTTATTTGTCTTATTTTTTGTAGTGAAAAAGGGGATGCAAGAAGAGATTTAGATGATGTGAGTATTGATTTTAGTATAAATATAGCCCGAAAAATTTATAGAAAGTTCAAATTTTTATTAAAAACATTATTTTTTCTTTAAAATGTAGTTCAGTGATAGAGCATTTGCATAGCACATATGAAACTCTGGATTATATTCCCAGTACTATGAATAATAATGATAATAATGGAACTTATGTTACCCTATAGTTATACATGGAAAAAATTGAAAAATAAAAATTTTTTTCTCGTAATGCTCGCCTATTTCCTTCCAAATGTGTGTGTATTTCCCTACAAGATTGGGACTTTTATGTATGAATTTTAATCTGCTCTTTCCTTTTCAATAACATTAAATATTCTCTTTCAAGACTATTATGATCTTTGTTAGTTGTACTGGGCTAACACATAAATAGAAGGAAGATTTTATTTTAATATGTAAGAGGTAAAGTTTTTCAGATTATCCATATGCCACTTTTTGCAAAGCATTGATCTATATATTGTGTAGTTTAATAGAAGACATATAATGTTCCATGTGAACACAAATTTATCTCTTACCACAGTCAAAAAAAGAAGGGTTCTTGGACTATCCGTGTTAGAGAGATAATAAATATCTGACTTTGGTCAGGAATACCTTCATGTCTTACAGGATAATTAGAAGTTAAGTGAATCACGAAGCAAATGTGATGGGTAGAGCCCTCCAGCTCAAAGAATTGAATATGAAAAGTAAAAAAGAGCAAAATAAAAGGGAGTATGTGGATTGTTTTTGCAAATGGGAAGGGGACCAAAAGATGAAGGGAGGACAGAAAAAGGGAACATAAAAAGAACTAGGTATATTGTGTACACATACACCTTTCCATCATGAATGTAATGTTTATAAAATGTAATTAAACATGTACTAATAAAAATATAAACAGAGAGAGAGACAGATTAGGCCTTACTAAAGAAATACAAGTTGAGATTTAAGCTTTAAAGGAGTCTGTGTGTGAAAAGTAGGGACGGGCTGAACGTAAACAAAACACATGCCCCGAAGTCTCTGAAGCAGAACTGAAAGCACACTGATGTGCCCAGAGTGAGGCGAAGGAGGAAGAGTGAGATAGATGAGTTAGGAGAGGTTAGGATGCAGATAGATATTAAGGAGCTTCATAGGCTGCGGTGAGTTTGAGGAACAGTCGAAGGATATTTGTTACGAAAAGTTCTGTGGTCAACTTTGCATTTTGGGAAGGATATCATTGGCAATATTACAGTGACAAATTAGAAGAAACCGACCAAAGTCCTGGGGAGTAGTTGGGAAGCTTTTTCAGTTAAGCTTGATGTAAGATCAGAGTGAAATGGGAACAAGATCTGGGAAGTGACCTCTTCCATACCATGAGATGAGGGACAAGGTTTCTGGTTCAGGGATTTTGTTAGAACTATGTAAAAGAAAGTGGGTTTGAGGTGGGGAAGACGATCAGAAATAATGAGGTTATATTTTGCACATTTTGAGATCAAGATAAATTGGAGAAATCTGTGTATAGTAATATGGGTCTGATAGGGCCAAGATGTAGGATAGGATATGAAAGATTCACTCCTAGGGTCATGGGTAGATGTGGTCATTTAATGTAGTGTCTAGTCTCACTTCTGTTTTATGTTCCAAATGCTGGGCAAGAACCCACAGTGTTATTTCAGAGATTTTGGGTTCTTACCCAGGAAGATGTACTACATCCATAGACAAAATTGCATGACTAAGGTTGAGGGTGTAACTGTGTTAGAGAGTACTTCCTAGCATGCATGAAGCCCTTGATTCAACCCTCCCAAATATTACTGTGATTTTTCATTCATTTCAGTTCTCCTGAAGTCCAAGCATGTCAGACCTATGTCAGTGGTTATCAGCTTTCAGGGCTTCATAATTTCAGGGCTTAATAAGTCTTGGTTCAATAAGTCTGCAATGAAGACTGATAATAAATCACTATGTGAGCAATATGAGAATTAGACTTTGAAGACCACTGATCTAGGGGCTCATAAACCTGCAACTTGTTAAGAACCTTGCAACTAACCAATCAGAATATCACAAGAGAAAAATGATCCAGTTGGGATCATTCTTTTCCTTGTCTTTATCTTCCTTCTTCATTGTCTTCATTCCTCTGTCAATAATGCTAGAAGCTACTCTAAAAATTGAAGATATAAAATAAGAAAACATGCCAGAATTTTAGCCTTTATGAAGTGTTTTCCTTAGTTCAGTAGAAAAAGTAAACACATAAGTGCTTTGGAAAATAAACCAAGAAAGGGGAATAGGGAATACTGGAGATAGGAGGATAGTTCTACCGTTATAATAGGGCGATCAAGAAAAGCCTCACAGAGGGTAGCATTTAGGCAAATAGTCAAAGGAGTGGAAAGAGCATACAGTACACATAATCTAGAATAAGAGTATTTCAGACTGGAAAGAACAACCCCCAAGTTGATTATTGTTGCTGGGTTTGGGTTATAGGAGATTGTTTCAGGGAAACAGTAAAGGATCTCAAGCAAGTAAGGATCAATTGCAGAAGAGGAATGATTGGAATAACTTATAGGAATAAATTTCAGCTTATTCATATGTCCATGGGATTAACCCTCCTGAGGTTGCTGTGCTGTCCAGCTTCCTCCAAAACCACATTTATCATTCAGGTAAAAATAGAAATTTAGTGAGACATGATGTCCCGGGTCATGCAGAGGAAGCTGTGCTGCAGAAGAGTTGTGCATAGACTGAGCACACAACTCTCCTAGTGTGTCCCATACTTATATAGTTGGTTCAGAGCAGACCCTGGGAGTATGTCTACCCAGAGCAGATTCTTCAAGTCTTTGCTTTTCTGAAACAAAATAAATACCAAACCTGGCATTAGAACACAGTGAGGAAAGTCTGAGGTGGTTCTCTGAAAGTGAATAGAAAAATTAAATGCCTGGCAGATACTGAGTTTCTATTTTTACAGGGTACAGAAGATGAAGGTACAGAGCCTGATGAATACATTGATGCTGCAGAACAGAACCCAGTAAGAGAAAGAATTGCAAAAAAATTAAAAAAAGATGCGGGTGCAAATGTGAACTCAACTGGAGAGGGAGAAACAGAGAATAAATCAGTCAGCCGCAGGTGAGTCAAGTGAGTCAATTGCTTGTGTTCTGGGTGTCACAGTTTTTTTTCTTTTCACACTACAGCTGAGATTAAGTCCTCTGCTCATCTAATTTTTAAAAATTAATGTTTTCATAGTGTTTGATTAATATAAGACTTGTAAACTGACCTGTTTGGGAGCTTACAGGAAATTGACCAGACTTAAAGTAGAGATGTACAGTAGTGGTCCTAGGAGTTAATTCCAATTCAGGTCTCTCTCACCTGTTTTTAGAAAGGCTTTCTATATTTTTATATCTAGAGTGAGAATTATTTTATTTATATGTGGAAGGTTATCAATGGGAACAGTACAGTAATTCCATAGTAAAAAGAGATACTCTCAAATAATTTAGGTGAGTAAAATTTGCCAAAATGGGTGAAGAAAATGTGGGCCTGAAAACATTTTTATATGTCTTTTCATGTCTTATTTACCAAATAAGACTCTTGCTAATCTCAGTGGTAAAATGAAAGAAATTTCAGTAAATGATGAAAAGTTCACCATCTATTGGTAAATGTTTATTAGATATTTTTTATCTCAACATTTTATTCTCTTGAAATTCAGGTCAAAAAAACTTCCCCTTTTTGAATCTATTATTATAACTTTGTAGTATACTTATTAAACAATGTTTATTTTAAAGAATGATAGTGTTTGTTTTCCTTACATGATTTGTATTTAGAATAAGTTAATGTCTACCTGTAAATAACATTTTTTCATATTGTATTTCTCAGCCTTGTACAGAAAAAAATTAAAAAGCATTTCTGAGGCATAGATTTCTCAATTTTTTTCCTTTGTATAATCAGAAATAAAAACGATTCCTAAAAATTTCAACTGAAAGTAGAACTTTTTGCATTTAGAAATGGTACTTAGAAACTATGAGTTTTTTTCGGTGACGTTCATCTGACATTCAAATAATCACTGCTGAATAAATTGGATTAACTCTGGGCTTTTTTGACTGAATATTTTAATGATCTTATACATGTAGTTAAAAGCCTTTCATTAGCTCTGTAACTTTTAGTTAATTCATGAATATGATCAAGAATGCAGTTTTTTCTGTCACTCAAAGGCATGTATTTTCTGATGTTTAAGAATTATGAATTTTTTTAAAGATAGGTTTATAATACAATAATGCTTTTTAGATTTCTGGTAGATTAGATAAATACTGATTTGCATTATATGTAAGTTGTCATACCAAAGTGATATATGTGTACCCATATTAATAGCAGCACAATTTATAATAGCTAAATCTTAGAAACAACTCAGATGTCCACCATTAATCAAAGGAAGACCAAAAAAAAAAAGAGGTGGTATTTTTATACAATGAAGTACTACTACTCAGCTATAAAGAAAGATAAATCTGAAGCTTTTATAGGTAAATGGATGCAACTAGAGACTATACTCATAAGTGAAATAAAATAGACTTGCATGTGTAAACATCATATTGTCTCCCGAGTGCAAGAAACTGAAAGAGTAAATAAGATCCAAAAGGTACAACAGACATTCTGAAAGGAAAAGAAATTACCCCAAAGGAAAGGACAACCAGGATGGAGGAAAGGCGAACACACACAAGATAGATAATTGTACTACTCATTCTCTTAGTTCACTGAAAGGAACAGTTAGCACTTATATTAGTTGATCAATTTTGCGTGCCTATATCTAGTAATCTGAACAACTATTTTGAAGACAACAATATGCAATATAATAACAATTGTTAATTTCCTGTCTTGGTTTGGAATTCTGTACCATTTTATTTTTATTTTTTAGTTTTCTTTAAAATTAAAAGAGAGAGAGATGGAGGGACAGGGTAAGGAGAATGAAAGTGGGTAAAAAAAGAATTAAAGTATTTTATGTACCTGTATGAATTCTTATAAGATATGTAATTATTATATACTGCAACCATGTACTAGTAAGTAGTAAAAATAAAATGAAATGAAATAAAAAGGGGGCCTAAATAAATAATGGGCCTAGAAATCTTGGAGAAATCAGAATAGCTAGAAGGGTGCCTATTCCATATGAATAGAAAGTAGAAAGAATTTTAGATTTTTTTTGACCCTGATCCCCTAAATACTTTTCAAAGGTACAGGTACAACTACAGACATTGTTGAAAATGTATTACTAGGGAAAGATTCTTATGTATGTACATTTGTTGAAAATTATATTGCTAAATAACCTTCTCCAGCTTAAATACTACCTATTCAATTAATCTATTTGTAGTTTAACATTCCAAACAATAAGCAGCGTTAACCTACTCCAGATGTTTGGTTACTAATAGATGCAGTATTACAAATTTTCAGCAAAATTATAGTTTGAAGAACTCCTTACCTAAATAAATGACTGGTAGGCTAGCCTAGTCGCTGGTCCTACTGTTCAAATTAAAAAATAACCAAAGCATAATAGAGTAAGCACTAGAAATATAGCCAGAAGGATAGAAGGGTTCCTTCTATCCCCATGGCCACGCTAGCATTTGTTATTGGATGATTTTTTGATGATAGCCTTTCTTTCTGGGATGCGATAGAATCTCAATGTTGTTTTAAATTCTAACTCTTAAATGACCAATGATGTTGAACAGTTTTCATATATTTATTTGCCATTAGTATTTCTTCATCTGAGAAGTGTGTATTCAACTCAGTTGCCCATTTTTGGATTGCATTGTTGAATTTGGGGGGTTAATTTTTTAAAATTCTTTATATGTTCTATATACAAGTCTTTTATCTGAGGAACATTTAGCTAAAATTTTATTACCAATTTATGTGTTTTCTTTTTACTCTGGTGGTGATTTCTTTGACTTGAAAAATCTTTTTTATAAGATGAGATCCCAGCTTGATGATTCTTTTAAAGTATTTCTCATGCAGTTTGGTTTTTGTTTGTGAACTCTCTGCCTATATCTGTATCTTCAAGATTTCTACCTACTTTGTCTTTCGGCAGGTTTAGTTTTTCTGTTTTAATATTTAGATCATTATTACATTTTGACTTTAGTTTTGTTCATGATGGTAAACATGGGTCTAGTTTTAGACTTTGGCATGTGGAAAGCCAGTGCCATTTATTAAAGAGGCTAAACTTTTTTCCAGTGAACATGATATTGTGGCTGAGTGTGTTTGTAGTTGTGACTACGTCTTCTAATCTGTTGCCTTGATCCTCAGATCTGTTTTATTTGACAGTACTATGGTGATTTTATCACAGGAGCTTTGTACTGTAATTTTAAATCAGGGATTATGATGCCCCTGGCCTTGCCTTTGTTGCCCAGAATTGCCTTTGCTAGTCTGGGTGTCTTCTGTTTCCAGATGGATTTTAGGAATGATTTCTCTAGATCTGTAAGTTATGTTACTGTTGTCGGCATTGCTTTAAAGCTGTATAAGTTTTTGGTTTTTTGTTTGTTTGTTTTTGGTACTGGGGATCAAACTCACAACCTTGCAATTACCAGGCCAGCACTTATACTGCTGAGCTAATTCCCCAACCCAAAGCTATGTAAGTTTTGGGAGCATGCAGTTTTCACAATGTTGGTTTGTCCTATCCATGAACAAGAAATACCTTTCCATTTTCTGAGATTCTCATTAATTTCTTTCTTCATAGTATTGTAATTTTCAATGTATAGATCTTTTACTTCTTTTGTTATTGATTCCTAAGTATTTCTTTTTGGATGTTATTGTAAAGGGTGTGGTTTCCTTAATTTCTCTCTCAGTCTGTTGTTTGTATACAGAAATGCTATTGATTTTTGAGTGTTAATCTTGTATCCAGCTACATTTCCGAATTTGGTTATTATATCCAGAAATCTTTCAAAGGAGTTTTAGGGGTCTGCTGTGTTAAGTATTGTGTCATCTGCAAATAATGATAATTCCATTTCTTCTTTCCTATCCTTACTCTTATTTCTCTTTCTTGTCTAAGTACTATAGCTAACGTTTCCAGAACTATATTGAATAGGAGTGGTGATAGTTGCCCCTCCATCTTTTGATCTTCTTCCCATATGAAAAAATCTATCTCCCTATTTAATAATACTGTTTGTTTTGCTCTTTATTTATATTTTAGGTTTCTCATGTAAGAGAAGTCATGTGATATTTAAGCTTGTGTGTGTCTAATTTTTTTTCACTTAACAGTATGGTCTAATGGTGTACCCATTTTCTTAGATACATCAATTCCATTCTTTTGTATCCAGCACATTCTCTATGCATAAATCTTGACTACTAGAGATTGATCAAAAGATTCACACAGCCAAGGACAAGTTGGTATTAGGATGGATTTCTGGTTTTCAGCCTTAGCCGTGCCTCTACTGCTTCGTTATTACTCTTTACAAGTTTACTTCAAACCTCCAGCTTGCTGCACATTAACTTAACTTGATGTTTTATGAACTAAGAGGAAATTTCTTCAACTGGCACTCCTTTTTCTTTCTCTTACCCTGTGAAGCCAATTCACGCATCCTTCCCCTCTGTTTTAAGAGTAGAAGATTCCCCCAGCCATTCCAAAAGAATCTTTTCTGTCTTTTCTCTTAAGTTTTCTTCCTTTATTGAATCTTTTCCCCAGCTTGTGAACATTGTTACTCCCTACAATCAAGAGCAAAAACAAAGGAAACTGCCTCTTTCATTTCCTGTTTCCAACTCCCTTCTAACTATGTTCCTCCATCTCACCACTGCTATCACTAAGGCCATCTAATTAGTAAACCTAATGGTTTCTCTACAGTTTTTGTTTTTCTTGGTCCCTCTGCTGTGGAAATTTTAGCTTTCCCATCCTGAAATTCATATCCCTCAGGAACCTTACCATTTAAATTGTGATCTGTTGTCCAGGAGCATTAGCATCAAACAGAAACTTTTTATTATGAGTGCTAAAGTGTCAGCCCCCCCCCCCACTTTTTGGATCAGAATCTACATTTTAATGATTACCCAGGTGATCTGAACTTATAGTACATTAACATTTGAGAAGCAGTCTTCTAGGATATTAATTTCTACCCCACTGCAATTGGACTAGGTAAATTTTAATATTATCTTAGCTCTGAAGTTAGCAACTTGGTACTCTATTCTGTAACTCCTTAAGGCATATTGATTGTACCTTTCTCACACTTCTGTTGTAGTGGGTATAACGTTGAAGTTTATTTTTTATTTTCTTTGTGTACCTTACATTTCCTTGAAGGCAGTAGTTGTGTCCATTTATGTTTGTATCTTTATGGTCAAACATAACCAGCCAGGCTTAGTGGTATATGCCTATAATCTTCGCACTCAGGAGGTTGAAGCAGAAGGATTGCCACAGTGTAGAGGCTACCCTAGGTATCATAGTGAGTTTAAGACGAGGTGGGATTATAGTGAGACTCTATCTCAAAAAATTAAAAAAAACAAAACAAAGCAAGTTAACCCCCTTTGGCAAATCATTTTCTCCTCTGGATCCTGTAAGGAACTTGCTTATATTTTCACATGGAGTTTATTGACTTACCTGTCGTTGCTTACATTAAGGTCCTTTAGAGTTGTCTTATTAGCTTACTAGAGGTGTCTCATTAACTTTACATCCTCAGCATTTAGTATAGTGAACCTATAAGTGAATTGTTAGTAGAGTTTGTAGAATGAGTAGATAAATAAATGAATGATCAAATTGTTTTATTATTGGAGCAGTTTTTATTCCTATGATACTGATTCCCAGGCTCTGTACTCAGGTTCCGAATCAGGGCACCGCACTCTACCCCCCCCCCTTTTTTTTTTTTTCATTTTTACTTTTAACTGTTAAGTATAATGTACATATAGAATTTATCTGTATAAAATATAGTTCATAGTACACATATTGAGTACACTGTAGCTTGTTGAAGTTTTTACAAAATAGATACTTGTATGTACCATTACCCATATTAACAGACAGAAAATTGTGGTTTCCTGGAATTCTTCCTCTCAGCCCATTCTAATCTGTTAGCTGTTTATTGCTTAATAGTTACCACTTTTCTAACTTGTATGAGCATTCATTAGTTTAGGACAATATTATTTTATGAGAGCTCTCAAAATATTCTAGATGTGCATCCACGATTTAAAATCCTACTCCCCAACAAATGTATGCTCCCTTGATTACTTCTAAGGTACTGAATAATGAAGATCAGATCCTTTAGCAACATAGCAGAAATAAGACACTTATATCAACTGAACATAGTTTCATTCCTAAAAACAATAGATCAGGTTAGTGAAAATCAAGTAATTTTAGGAGGAAGAAAATATATTTCATCATACCTAATATTTTTAAAAGGTATATGTTGGTAAAGAATTAAATTAGTCTGGGTGTGGTAGAACATGCCTATAATCCCACCACTTCAGAGGGTGAGGCAGGAGGACTGTTGAAAGAGACTAGCTTGGGCTACGTAGTGAGCTCAAAGCCCAGCCTGAGCTGCGTGGTGTGACCCTGTCTCAAAAAGAAAAAAAATATGAATGTCTGCCAACCTTGTCTGCACATTTGAATCACATGAGAGCAGGACCCATCCATGATCAGCTTAATCAGAATGCTTAATATGGGGCCATGAGAAAAACATCTCAGTTTAGTATAAACTGCTGCTAAAGTCACTTAAAAGTTTGAGATTGTTGCAGTTTCGCTTTGCAAAGTCCTATTTTAGTTTATCATAAAAGATCCTTTTCTGCCTGTAGGTGGAGCTCTGTGGCTGCAAGTCAATCATATAAAGCTCAGTTTTCTGCCTTTTGTTTCTAGCATAAGTGTATCGATTCATGATAAATGACTAAATGGTAAAATCAGATGTAATAATCAAATCAGACAAAATAATGTGATATTTACAGTCATGAAAATGCTTTGTTTTATTGTGTATTTCTATAATCTATAATTTTATCCAGATTATTTGTCGTTTTTATCAAATTTTAATGTAAGCCAAAGAAATCTTGGCAAATTCTTTCAAATCACAATCATTACAGATTTCCTAGTGACTTTTCAAGAGTAG
The DNA here is from genome assembly GCF_034190915.1 of Cavia porcellus. Classification (NCBI taxonomy): domain Eukaryota; kingdom Metazoa; phylum Chordata; class Mammalia; order Rodentia; family Caviidae; genus Cavia; species Cavia porcellus. The sequence goes on from NW_026947494.1 coordinate 53,338,694, forward strand.
CCAGAAATGGTATCAGTCTTGATGTTGAATAGATTCTAGTTTTATCAGACCTGTTCTATTTGCCTGACATATATAGTTGACTATAGCACTATCCTTTTCTCATGAACAACTTTGGTATTTGGCAAAGTTAGGTAGGATTTGTGTTTTCCTTACAAGCTATCCATCATGGGATGATACAGCAAATAGATTGCACCAGTTGCCAGCTTCTCAGTGATGGACTTCCCAGTATCCAGAACTGTAAGAATTAATTCTGTACTTTTTATGAGTTACCCAGTCTCAAATATTCTGTTATACTACAAGACTAATGTAGAAGTAAGAATACTAAACAGATAATTACAATTTAATAAGACAAGTGTTCTACTAGACATGCATGCAGATGTACTGTGGATATTAAGTAAGCAATATATAGTTCAGAAAAATATCAAAACACCAGGGTAAAAAGAGTTGAAGATAAAATTACTAGTTTTACAAGTTAAGAACAGTCGAATATCAAGAATTTGATATATATCACCCTTTTACTTTGATGCTGGTAAGTCATTATTTTTTGAACCACCATTTTAAAGGAATAATGCTTTTGCATTAAATCTGATTTTTAAGTTAATGTTTCCTAATCTCCCAGTGTAGACTAAGTGCATTGCTTTTTGTCTTTACCTGTTTTGGGTAAAATTATAGAATACTATAAATTATAAACCGTAACATAGTTTGGTATTTCTGGCAAGCTTTTTTATTTCATATACATATGGCAAGAATTTGTTTATTTAATTAAGTTTATTGGAACATTTTAGGTATCCTTAATGATCGCACTGATCATAGGGAATTTGTACCTGTACATGATATATCTTGATCCTCCTCCCATTCTCCTTTTCTCTCTTGAATCCCTCTTCCTTTCTTATTTACAAAAGCTTTGTTGACATGTTTTTGTTTTTTCTTATTTTTTTCTTTTCCCTGCCTTCTCTCTCCCCTCTCCCATTTGAACATTTTCTTCCTATTTCACAATATCTATTAATACATGTTGGTCCTTATTTACACTTTAGTTTCTCATACCAGAGAGACTGCAGGGCAGAAATTTTTTGATATTTAGAAAAAAAAACTAGTTCTTGCACTGTTTGAAGTAAAAATATATTTTTCAATGCCAAGTTAATTCATTGAGAACAACTTATGTACAACGATTCACCTTTAAAATAAAACCAAAAAATCTATACTTCAGAAATATGACAGCCCTACTGTTTTTACAATTAGATTTTATATAGCAGGCAGAAAGCAGTGAAATATCTATGTGGGGGAAGATTCTCTTGTCAAAATGAACATGGGATATTGATATCTCTTTAGAATGTATGTCTTGTGTTACCTTGAGAGGTATAAACTGTTGATCTTACAGCATCAGTTGTTTATAGGGAATAGAATTATGCATTTGAAACATTATTGAGATTATTAAAAAAGATTCTTTAAGTTATTCATTTATTCTTTAAGTTATTGAGATTATTGAAAAAAAAGTTTTTTAAGTTATTCAGTGTTGAATAGTGTTTCTTACTCAGGAACAATTGTAGTCACAATGAAGAATTCTGAAATACTTTGCTTTCTTGCCTCCTTGAATTTACCTGTAATTAAATAGGCAAGTACAATTTGGTTAAGACAAGAAAGAGAAAGACCGCCCAAGATGCAAAATTGTTTTGCGCAAAGTTAAAAGTACATAAAATTACACAACAGTCTGGAAAAATTAAGGTTAGTGATTTTAGTTTTGTTTGCTCTGACTTTTCTTTGTCCCCTTGGCCTCTAACTGTTCATAAATTTTGCTACTGTTCAGATATTACTTGGAAATTTGCACATTCATTGACTTCTTTCTCTGTCCTCTGTACTACACTGTGTCCCGAGATACATTGGTTAGTGTCAGTCTCTTTAAGATTGCTTAGTGTCTAGGAAAAGGAGACTGTTGTATAAATAAATAAAGGTGATGAAATGTTTATAAGTGCTTTAGCCAGAGAGTTATTGTGTTACTTCACAAATATTTATTGTTCTTTTACAATGAAGCCAACACTTTGCCAGGTCTTTTTCTTTTTCCATTCAATTTATTCCCTACAACAAAGCTACAAGTCATAGTTTTTATTATGATCTGTGTTTTACAAATGAAAACCAAAGTAAAAAACAAACAAACAAAAAAAAGATCTTTAAGGTGAAGTGACTTGCATTAAATTCCATGAATAAAGTAGGAAAGCTAGTACATGAGCCTGATCTCTGCTGAGCCTAAAGAGTGATCGCGCAAGACCAAGTCATGTGTGTCCAGCCGAAGAGAAATGGACGCGGAACATTTCTAGCTAAGCTGTGACATTGTGTCCAGTTATATTATCCTATATAAATGTAGGATATAGGGGTAGGTCCAAGATCAGATGAAGGGCTAATTGAAGCAGCAAGACAAATTAGTTGATTATTACTTTAGTCCAAGGAAATGTTCATAAAGATCTAACTAATGCATAATCTCTGGAGTAGATTTGAGAGAGGTTAAGGAAGTTGGGTAAGTAGACTCAGTGACAAATTGGATGTAGCAAACCTGAAAAATAGTTACATATATATATATATATATTTCAAGTAATTCTTAGGTCAGTGGTGGCAAACTTATGGCTCATATGCCATAGTGGGCTATTTGTGTGAGTGAAAGGTCTGAAAGGTTTACCCATCACTGTCCTAGGTTTATGACTTGAATAAGTAGTGGGAATAATATTGAGATTAGAACATTAGATGTTCCTAGTGCTTCCCATAGATATTTTTATTCTGTTACTCTTTCCTGATACTCCTCAGTATTCTTGCATATAAATATACATCCTGAATCTCTCTGAGTCAGAATCTTTTTGTTTCCTTTATTAGTCAGCTTAGCTTATTACACTATGGCAACAAAATAAAAATACTCAAATCTCAGTTTTCTTGCTCTGACTCTGTTATGTTTCTAATACACATTGTCTTCATTTTAGGGCCCAGAAATGTGTTCTTTATCCCAAAGGGGAAAGAGTAAAAGGAATAATAGAATTACATACTTTTTTTTTTTTTTGAAACAGGGTCTCACTCTGTAATTCAGACTGGCCTATCCTAGGCTGGCCTTGAACTCACAGCCCTCTTCCTGCCTCAGCCTCCCAAGTGTAGGATTATAGGCATGCACCACCATGCCCAGCATGCTGGTTCTTAAAATTTCTGCTTAAAAGGGGCGTACATCCCTTCACCTTATTGACCAAAGCAATATCAACATAAGCCCAATATCAATAGAGTGAAGTTTAAACCTTTGATAGGGAAGAATAGTGAATGAATGACTGGAAACAAAAATGCATTCTCTTACAGTCTCTGAGACTTAACCAGAAATTGATATAGATACCTGTGACTATAAAATTAGTTTAATTATCATCTTCTTGGCATCTTCTTTGTTCTCTTGCAGAATTTTTAAAAGAAGAATGCCTAGTCATTTCAGACTTTTTGAAAGTACAGAAGTGTAAAAGAAATTCTATCTTATTAATCTTTACATCAGGGATAGAGAAAAAAAAAGTGTCCATCTTCTACAAGTTTTTCAGATGCTAGAGAAATACCATATGTGCATATAACATCAAATCGTAACTTTCTTATTAAATGGTATCTTAAGGATTCTTTGACTGTGGGGAGTAGAAACAGTCAAATTAGCGCAAGTAAAGAACTTTCTATCTAAAGGAATACGGTGTTGAACAGAATCTGGATAAAAGAACTGCATATGTCCCTCATAAGAAAGCATGTTGTTAGGAAATTTTCTCATCCCCTGCAGGCTCAGATTGTCTTTTCTTTCAGATTGGCTTTTCTTTTTCTTTTGTTCCATAATTTTCTACAAACGTGTTTTCTGCTTGTTATAATCTGCTCCTTCTTTCAGTCCAGCACTTCAGAAGAAAACTTGGCTTAATTTCGGTGTCCTAAATAGGGGCACATAAGAAATGAATAAATAATTCGCAAGTGTAAATGACCAATAAATACATGAAGAAATGTTCAATATGTTGACCATTAGAGAAATGCAGATTAAGACAATGCTGAGATTCCATCTTACCCAAGAAAAAATGTCACCAGAAAGCCAAGTAATAATAAATACTGGCAAGGCTGTGGGGACAAAGGAACTCTTCTACATTGTTGGTGGGAATGTAAGCCAGTACAGTTATGATGGAAATCAGGGTGGAGATTCCTCAAAAAACAGAAAATAGAAATTTCATTGACCCAGCTATTCTTCTTCTAGGTATCTTCTAAAGAAATCACATTACAGTGATACACATGTAACCATATTTATAACAGCACAACTCCTAGTAGCTAAATCTTGGAGGTAGTCTATATGTCTGTCAGTAAATGAACTGATAGAGAAAATGTAGTATTTATGCACAGTGGAGTACTGTTCTGCCATAAGGAAGAATACACTTGAGTCATTTGTAGGAAAATGAATGCACCTTTAAACCATAATGGTAAGTGAAATAAATCAGATGCACAAGTTTAAATATCACATGATCTCCTTCTATGAGAAACCCAAAATATAAATAAAAAGCAACATAAAAGATAGCAAAATAATAGGAATTAGGAAGATAGCTCCTTCTCAAATAGGAAAGGGTTGAGAGATGGATGGAAGGGGAAGAGGTTGCAAGGGGAAGGATATGAAGAAAGGGCTTAAGGTGTGTTATGCACAAGTACCAACTCTACACAAAGAATATAAACATATGCCACAAACATGTACTAATTTAAAAAAGGAAAATATGAACACTAGGAGAGAAAATCTTATTGGTCTGGCTGATTCTCATGTTCACTCAGTTATGGATAGTAAAGAGGCAGTTGGGAAACCACAGGATATGAATATATGACTAGGTTGGCCAGCCCTTCTGTCATGTCTCTTTTTCCTCTTACCTCTTGCTGGACCCATGGATGCCAAGCTGAAAGACACTGACCAGTTGTCCTTATAACTAAGTATGGCCATTTGGCCAAATTTTGGCTTAGAGGTGAAAGAGACTACTTCTGTTGACAGTGTGTCAGGCAGTTGAGCAGTCTTACTTTTTAAAGGAAGAGGCTAGAACTTCCTCCTTTCTTCTCCTTCCCGCTAGCTGGGCCCACAGATTGTGTTGGCTGGACTGGGATGGCTGATTACATGGAGTGATAGAAGGAGTCCTTGAAGACTGTGGAACCACTATTGTGGCTTGAGTTGCCTATGTCTGTACTTTTTCTACATAACATAAAATAAGCTTTAAGTTATATCAGTCAGATTATCTGGGGTTTCTGTTACATCCAGAGAACCTAAATCCAGATGATAGTAAGGCGGCTTCTTTCAAGTATGTGAGTGGGGCAGGTCCTATAAGGAGGGAATATGGTCAGGGAGGAAATCAGTATGTGCTTCATTATTTCTGTTAGTTCTCTTGGTTGATTTTCTTATGTGCAATACTCAACCTTCCTACTCCTCTTCTCATTTTTGACTGATCACCTTGTTATTTTGTGAAGAAGACAGAATCTTTGAGGGAGAACTTGTTCACTTTACCACTGTAGAATCTGCCAGTCTATATCTGAATCCATATTTTACTGGTAAAGGCAACTCCTTCACTCTGTACCCCAGTTCTCAGACCTTTCACTTTCTCATATATTTGGCAGATTGATATTCAGTTAACTGTTTTTGCTCACCTTGCACCAGGCATATCATACTTGCATTTTCACGGATCCACCAAGCTCATTTTTCTTCCTTGCACTTTTGTTGCCTCAGCCTGAAACTCTGTTGTTGGAGGTAGTCTTACAACCATTTGTTCTTTGCATTTCTTCTTTTGCTTTAATACCTTAAAGATAGGCTTTTTCAGACTATACTACTAAAATAATTACCTCCATCCATATGAGAAGTTTATTTCCAGGTAATCTGGGAAAACTTAAAAAATTTGTTTGACTTATAAAAAGCATATGTTAGGACCCACTCCCCTTTTTAAAAAAAAGAAAAAGACCTATTCATTAAGTTTAGCTTTGATTAGAAGTCAGTTTCTCTATGAAACTTTACAACTTCTTAAGAATCACCACTATAGTTTTCATCAACATTAATCTTCTAAATGACTGAATTTTGTTTTGCTAGTTTTATTGCATCTGTGTCTTTATTTAAGGTTTTCTTTTGAAAAGTAGGCATAATATAAACTATTCAGTAAGACCCACTTTGAAGAAGAACCTCACAGAATTCTTCCAGTAAATTCCTACTTTTCTGCCAATTTTAACATGTTAGTATTTGATATCTCTATTCCTTAGTATTTATTATTTGAATATAGCAATACCATATGTGTCAGTTTATTCAATATGTGTGCATATATACTGATTTAAATGTGTTTACCATTTAAGTGTACCTATGTGAGTCTTAAACCTTAAATAGGATTTCCATTTTTACTTTGAAGCATGTGATTGGCTTGCTAAATTTATATATATATTATATATGATTTATCTTTCTTCCCTCTTAAAAATTTTAAGAACACTTTTTTTGCTAGTTCCTAATTTTGTTTTGCTAACTTAGTGTGCTTTCTATTCTAAAATTTATAGTGTTTATTTAGCTACTTTTAAAAGTTATCATGTTTAAACAGTCTCAAACTTATACAATAATTGGCAAGTTTTAATTCCTATTGAAAAGTACTTCTGCTAAATGTTAGTAACAACTGGCATATGGGCTTAAGTTGCTGAATCCTTTCTTTTTAAGTTGTATTCTCAATGTGTTCTAGAAATTCATTAGATCAAAGGTATGCAGGTACTCAACAGATAGAAAGTTAGATTTGTTCTTGCTATATATTTGAATTTCTTGATTCTATGTAAAAGAATGTTTTCTTAACCTAGAAAGTTATATAATGATTTTGTGCCAATTTCTTCTTCCTTTTAGATAACTGTTCAGTGTTTTAGTTTCATTAATCATTACAAATTTATAGAAACTTTCCAGATATACTTATTTGTTCACAATATTGACAATAACTTGAAGTATCTTGAAGACCAGCTTTTGTAACTTGAACAACTATTTCTAAGGACAATATGTAATTTATCAACTAGTGATTTCTTACTGTTTATTTTTTAAATTCTGTGTTATTTCTACCCTGTTTCTGTTTTGCTTTTTTTTCTCTTTAAATAAAAGTTTAAGCAAAATAAAAAATTAAAGGCCATCTTTGTTTAATAGTTAAAGAGAAAAACTTTTTCCTTGGCTTCAAAATGTTCATAGATATCTTATAGGCCTAGAACAAAATCTAAAATGTTATAAGTCCTTGTTTTTTATAGCCTGCTACAATTTGGTAAGACTTTAATTTAGGTGAAGTTCCTGTGTACTTGCCAACCACCAAACAAGCAAACAAACAAAAAAACCAAACAAACAAATAAACAAAAAAAAAAGCTATGTAACTGGCCCATGAAAATACATTTAGTGTGAGGATGTCTAATCTGGATGGTACTGGAAAATGGCCAGAAGTGGAAGCCCAGAATAATTTGACTTTATGCTGATTGTTATATTCTAAAATAAGATTTATCATTATTCCACAGAGATCTTAAAAATGACGTTCTACTCACCTTGTTTTAGCCTTTTCTGTGTAGAGTGGAAAGAATTTTGAGTAAAATGTGCTTATATTTCAGTAAATATTTAAAAGTTTTTCCTCATAGTGTTTGTTAGCCATAGTTTTTGTTAATTAGTGATGAAAATACACGTTTACTCTTCCCTATATGTTAGGGGTATAGGTAAAGAACGTAAAGGTAAAAAGCAAGTTGGGATGCATATCTTTTTTGTTTTGTTCTGCTTTGGTTTGAAACGAGGTCTTGCTATGTATTTCAGGCTGACATTGAACTCACTACATAGCCCAAGCTGACTTTGAACTCATAGCAATTCTCTTGCCTTACTTTTCAAGTTCTGAGATTCTGAACATGTGCCAATCCTGGCCAAAAGTGTAGATTACTTTGTTGTTTTCAGTGCTAAATCTGGATGTTTCCAGAAGACACTGATCATTCAAAGAAAACAAAACGAGAGAGAGGGTGCCTTTTTCTAGCCAAATTAGCTTGATTTCTGAGCCAGATTACTGCTATGTAGCAATTTTCAGTGGGGAAAAAGAAACAAAACATCTGTTATAATACTTCCATGTGGACTGCAACAAAAATTTCACACCTAGAATCCTGGGCTTCAGTGGGGAAAACAATACAGTTCATAGATAGTTGAGTTGAAGCTTCAGTACTTTGGATCTTGATGTTATGGTCGTAAAAGGGGAAGATACTTGAATTATTTTAATTCATGAAGTTTAAGGTTATTCAGAGCTTCTTACTATGTATAAAAACTCCTATTAACTCAAAATATCTTTATAACATGGACAAATACTATTTATTCCAATAAAAACATAAAACTGTATTTGCATATGAGAAAAATAATTTCAGCTTGTTTTTTTCAAAAGTTTTAACTAATATTTTAAGAACGTTTAAAAATTCGTTTTGCAAACATTGTAGTTGCTAATAATTAGTATAGATGAATGCCTGGCATCTGAACAAGTTGAAATCAAGTGCAAACAAATAAAACTCTTACAGAACTATAAATCTGACATGGAAATTCATGTACCAAATGGATTCACCTCATCTGACCTCTTTAAGATTTAAAAAAAAAACACCCAGATTTCAAGCAGGGCAATTGCCTAACCATATGGTGTATTGCATACTACAGCCATCTTGTCTGTTTCACATCGTACAAATTCTGATTTAACTTTTTGTTGTTACTTGTACATTTTGGTTATTAGAACAAAGGTAAATCCTATATAGTGTATACTCTGAATTTGAACTATCTAAATATAGTATGTGCTAGTTATGAAAATCTAAATTATTACGTAGCTATTAAATCTTAAGGAAAGGAACAGGATGCTTTAAAAATAGAAAGATATTTGCATTGATTAGAAGAATGCTGAGTCCAGAAATAGGCCCACATAGACAACTTCAGTGAATTTATTACAAAGATACAAAGGCGGTTTCACTAAAAAATGGTAATCTCATCTAAAAGTGATGCTAGAACAGTTATAAATATGTGCAAAAAATGAGCTTTGGTCCATACCATGTACCTTATAAAAATAATTCAAAATGGATCATAGTTATAAACATAAAGCTACTAAATTTCCAGAAGAAAATATGGGAAAGAATCTGTAGATTTGATAGTTAGTTTTTAAATGCCAAAGCGTAAAATGTTTACAAAATTGATGAATTAGACTTCATAAAAATTAAAAATCTTTGATTCTTCAAAAGATAACCTGAAGGGAATAAAACTATAAGGCATAGATTGGAAAGCATTAATCATGTATATGATATATCCAATACAGAGTGGGATCCAGAAAATATAAAGAATTGCAGCAGTAAGAAAGCAAACCAATATTTAAAGTGTTCAAAAGATCCAAATAAGTATTTTAACAAAGAAGATATACAAAGCAAATAAATACATGAAAATATGCATGTTTACTGAGATAAACAATTACTATAAATTTAAAAAGATTTGAAATTTTTGTTATCTTTCAGTATATAGTGAATAAAGACTTAGGGAAAAAATAACAAAATTTGAAGGTTGTTTTAAAATCTGAAGTTTAATTACTTCTATCTGTGGGTATACAGCTTAGATTCTAATTCTGCCTCTGTTTTTTGTTTATCATAATTTAGGAACAGAGAGGTATTTATAGAAAGGGTAGGGGGAGAATGCAAAACTGGAATGCTTTCAAACCTTTCCTCAATTGTATTTTCAAAGTTTAACTTAATCAACACTACAGTTCCAATAATGGACACTCTGAAGTTTAAATACAGAGACGTTTAACTTAACTGCCATATTATACTTCTTCTGAGGTAAGGTTTACAGAATAAGATATTAGAATGTTGTACGAAGGATGCAGATAGTAGGTGTGGGGAGACAGCTGAGAGTATGATAATTCCGATAACTGCAAGAATTTGTATGCATATAGATGCATGTCTGCAAGAATTTCTATGGAAAGTGTTAGAGAAATAGGCTGCAAACAGTCATGATGAATCTTAGTGGTCTGTTTGGGAGCTTGTATCTCTCCTTTAAGATGATAAAGACCAATAAAAAATAACATGGTGAGGCTTTTGTTTTACAGTGATCATCATTATAATCCTATGGAAAATAACCTAGAAGGAGCCAAATTTAGAGGTTAAGGAAACAGACATGATGAAAACTTGGACTAGGGCAATATTCTGTTGGCTGAATTCTTGGCATGTTAGTTATAAAGAATGATACTACCTTTGCCCATAAAGGTTCCCACTGAACAAGACAGATAGCCATCTGTACACAATGAACTCTATATGAAACAGAAGTTCAGAGAGAGTACAGTAGCTTCATTTACAAGGGAGGAATTAATTTTGGTTTTATGGATCAGGAAGTCTGTATGTGTGCAAGTAGATAGCATTAATACTAGGCCTTAAAGAAGAGGTAGAGTTTGAATAAGAGGAAATGGGTGGGGAAGGGAATTTCCAACAGAGGAAACAGAAAAGTACAGGGTATATTTGAGGAACAACCTGTTATGACTAGAAGAATAGATATAGTTAGAAGTAAGGCTGAAAAGAAGGGTTAGGACCATATCATGAGGTACCTTCCAGGGTAGTAAAGTACAACTTGTTTTGCTTTATTTATATACTCCTCAAATGTACAGATAAGTATAGATCACCTAGATTAAATCAAGTTGAAAGATTCAAAGTTGGGTGAATACTGCATTTTCAACATTTTTGGAATGGAGTAATATGAATGGAAGCCAGTTAGCTTTATAAATTATGTTATTTTACTTTTTATAATTTGAAAATGAGTACCATACCCAATAATTGTAATTAATGGGATAGTGATTTAGGAGAGGACTGATTCTGCATGGTGGCATGATGAAAGCAAATGATATCTCTAGTACCACCTTAAAAGCTTATTTGAATAGCAAACATTAATTTAATGACAATGAGATCTAAATATGAACCTGTTTCCTTATCTTTAGATATGACTCATACCTGCCCTTCCTATTTCAATAGAATTTTGATAAAGTTAAATGAAATAGTACATGTGAAACTACTTTTAAAACATTATGTCACACATAGTTTATGATTATAAAGTTAAAAGATTTTTTGATACCCTGTAATTCAATTCACTCATTTAACAACCATAGAAAAACTTATTTTCTATTAGTCTCTTCCAGTCATGGTATATTTCAAAGTAAAATAGAAAGTTAATTTGTCATTTAATTGGTAATAGTTATAAAGCATATAGATCTTCACAGTAGTATTTAAGGTGCTGTATATTTTTAAAGGGTATCATAACCAGCTCATTGAGATCATTTAAAGAGCCTATTTAGAATATTAGTAACTGCCTTTGGTTCTCCCATTTTATACATCTCTTTCTTGTCTATAGAGCCTGTAATTCTGCATCAGATACAATGGTTACTTACATCATGCTCTGTAAAACATGAGTGCATGAAATTACTTAACGAATAACATTAAAAATATCAAATATTGCAGACAGATTATTTTAAATACATAGTAAATCTCAGGTAAAATGTTAAGTCACATGAGGTTAAACAGAGTTTTCCTGAACATGTGTTTTTAGGAGAGGTTTCTGCCAGCAGCCAGAACTCAAACTGGAATAATTAGAATGTCTAAGTAATTTTGCTAGTAAAAGAAATGGTCTCTTCTCAGAAAATAGGCTACCAATTTAGTACGTTTTACTTGTTATTAATTACTATTTTTATTTCGTTTGTTTAGTTTAGAATGTGTATAAAAATGAAAATTATTTTTTAGAACATGCTATTTATAATAAAAACTTCATAACAATTTCATAAAGTAAAAAATAATAAATTTGATTGTGAGCACATTCATTTAAGGAAAGAAATTTAAAAAATAGCTTTCTAACTTTAGCTAGTGGATACAGCTGTTTTATTTTAGAAAGATAAATGGCCTTGCTGAAAATTCAGTATTTGCTGCTTAGGAAAACAATATTTTTCATTTTTATTTTCTTCATCTGTATATATTTTTTAAAATTTTAGTACTTACAGAAACACTTCAAATCTTACTGAAGAAAACTATTATAAAATGTCACTTTTTAAAACAAAATATTGCCAATAAAATGTTCCTGTTCTACTCTTAATGTGTTTTTGCTTGAATATTTACATTTTTAGAACTTTGGTTTTCCAACCAGTTTTTAGATAATAGTTTTAAAAGATTTTTCTTATACAGAACTCATGCTTTTGTTTTTGTTGTTGTTGTTGTTGTTGTTGTACTGGAAATCGAACTCATCACCTCACACTTCCCCGGCAAGGCACCTTGCTGCTGAGCTATATCCCCAGCCCCTGTAACTGATTTATGAATGGAATACTTTTAAAGAATATGACATGATATTCTGCATTGTGAGATAAGATAGTGAGTGACTGGTAAGCAGAGCTACTAAAGATGGTTGTACAAATTATAACCAAAAAGTGGGACTTTAGGGGCTGGGGATTTAACTCAGCGGCATAAGCGCCTGCCTTGCAAGCAGGCAGTCCTGAGTTTGATCCCTGGTACCGATAAAAAGGAAAAAGACCAAAAAAAAAAAAAAAAAAAAGAAAAGAAAAAGTAAAAAGTGAGACTTTACCATACAATGATGGGCTGAAATCTACCTGGCAATGTTTTTAGTAAGCCTTCCGTACTGCAGAGGGGGCCACATTAACCTCAAGAATGGATTCCTTGGGGGCTGGGGATTTAACTCAGTGGCATAAGCGCCTGCCTTGCAAGTGTGTGGTCGTGAGTTCGATCCCCGGTACCAATAAAAAAAACAAAAAGACCAAAAAAAAAAAAACCAACAACAACAACAAAAAGAATGGATTCCTTTTAATCTTGTAGCCTGCAGAAGGTGTTTGTTTTGTTATTTTGTCTGTCATTTATTTGTCAACCAGGTCTTTGTTTATAACATATCCTTTTCTTTTTTTTTTTTTTTTTTTTTTTGTCTTTTTCATTTTTACCGGTACCAGGGATCGAACTCATGACCGCCTGCTTACAAGGCAGGTGCTTATGCCGCTGAGCTAAATCCCCAGCAACATATCCTTTTCTAATTTATAAAGGTCCTTTATATGCTAGCCTATAGGTAATTTAAAAAGCAAAAGAAAACAAACAGTGGCTACAACACTATATCCTAGCTGGTGCAGATTTTTTAGAGAGTTTGTTACAGCACAAGGAGCCTGGGAGGAAGCTTAAGAACCATAGTTATAAAAATCATGTCTTGTTTTTTTTTCCTTCAGCTATTTGACCCTAGATGTTCTTTTCTCAAAAATAAAGGTATTAAAGTACTTTTAAGGGTACAAATTACTCTCAGCTTCTATAAAAGTCATGTCTAGAACAGGGTAAGCAGGGAGAGGTTGGGGCTAGCACTTTTCCAAATTGGTAACTTTTATATGTTATTTAAGAAACATAGGTATTAGTATGTCTTGAAATTGGATTGTTCTCCAACTTACTTCCACTTGTTAAACTCCTCTTTCTTTTCTTTTTCTTGTCTTTTTTTTTTTTTTTTGGTTTTTTGTTTGTTTTATTTTGTTTTTAACTTACTAAGATGGATGCTTAGGTAGTTGGTTCTAGACTTTTTCTCTATTCTACCACAAAGAGAAAAATGTAAAACTTCTTTAAGTAATAATCTTTAAGTTTCCCTCCAAGCATTATTATGATGGCCAGTTGTCAGTGTCAACTAGATACTAGTTTCATAAACACTAACCTGTGTGTTTATGTGAAGGCATTTTATAGGTGTGATTAAAGTCTGTAATCAATGATTTTAAATCAAGCAGATTATACCAGATAATCTGGAGGCCAGATTCTGTCAGTTGAAGCCTGAAGCTCAGAGCCAGGATTTCCCCTGAAAAGAAAATTCCATTTGGATAGCAGCTCACATTCATGCCCCAAAAGTTCCAGCTTGCCTTTCTTGATGTCCTGCCTGTGCTATAAATTTCATACTTGCCTGGGCAACACCCACAACTATGTTAGCAATTCTTTGCTGTGTAGCTATCTGTTTATCTGTCTGTCTATATCCTACTGCTTGTGTTTCTCTGGTTGAGCCTGGGCTAATAAATTGTGCTTTTCTTTTCATTCAGTTCAAATTATCTTTCAATATCCCTGTGGCTTCTTCTTTGACCTATGGCTTGGTTATGTAGAAATGCACTGTTTAATTTCCAAATACTTGAGAATTTTCCAAGTATTTTTCTGTTACCAATGTCTAAATTAATTTCATTGTGGTCAAAGGACATATTCTATATGATTTCTGTTCTTCTAAATTTATTGACTTTATTTTTGGCCTAGCATTGGCATATCTTGGTGTATGTCCCATGTGCCCTTGAAAAGAATGTGTATTCTGCTGTGGTTATTTTGGCTATTCTATAAATGCACCCAATATTTTTATGGTACCTTAGATTTACATTTCAATGTTTATCCCTGGCAACTAGCAGATTTTCTTGGTCAGTCAGATTTTTTGAAAGTACTGCATTCCTTAAACATTCAGGGGTCATATTATAAGTTCAGACTTTATAATTCATTAATCATTTCAATTAGTTAGAAGTAATTTTTAATTTTTTGTCTCTTGCTTTATGTCATAGTATAATACAACCATTAGTTTCATGGTTTTTGCTTCCAGTATTATCTTGTATAATACCTTGAAGTCTTAGTCTCCTTTTGATTATCCAAGATAAAATTTAGTCGGTATATTTTCTTGGAGTTGTCCTATTTAATTTTCTTCGGAACATTTATATATGTATATGTGTGACAATTACATTATCTGATCCTAAGAACAGAAAAAGTGAATGGAAGTGAAAAATGGAGTATAGTTTTCTCTGAAGCAAGTTTTCTCTCTCTTGTAGAAATGGTAGTAACCAGGTTTAAAATGTCTTTTGTATTTTCAGTATGTTTTTCTTTTAAACAAGCAACAAAAAAGAGTAGTGTTTATAAATAGAGCTTTTAATTTTTTCCTAAGAATATTGCCCGTATTATAATATACTATGTGTAATTTACAATTTATGTAATACAAAAATTGTCAATTTCAATGGGAAAAAAATGGGTTAGTTAATTTAAATCTCAATGAATTGAAAATATTACTGAAGTCTGAGATTTGAAATGTGCCTTAAGAAACGCTGAATACATTAGTTTACTTACCTTAGAACTCATTTTATAGAATTTATTCCATGTCCTAAGCTATTATTATTTGTAGTATTAATTGTATTAAGTTTACTTTTTCCATGTTCCTCTTCCCATTACCATTAGCAATTGAAACTTGATATAAAAAGAAGGTACCTATTTGTAGGAATCAGAAAGGTTTGTTTTTGTAGTCTAAACATGAAGTTAAGCATATCCAAGTTGGAGTACTAACTGTGTCAGTTTTTAACTTAGTTTCTTTGGGTAAGTTATTTAATCTCTGTGATCCTCAGTTTCTTCATTTTAAAAACAAGTCATCTATTCTACCAGATTGTTGTAATAATGATATCGGTTAGCAGTCATTCAATAAATAGTAGCTATTTAAATTAAATTAATTACAATATTTTATTTTTCTACTTTCAAAATACATATCTATAAAGATATTCTGTAATACATTTTAAGTGATTCTCACTATTATTCATTTTATTATATGATATTTTTAATTTAAGAAAAGTTAGTTTAATTTAAGGAAAGATAGTATAATACATTTTTTAAATTCTAGTATGCATCATTTACACTGTTGTTACATTCCCAGTGAATTGTCTTCTGTCCTACTTAGTCTTCCTGTATTAATGTTTGTAGCACCATATTAGAATTATGGAAATTTGAAGTCGGAAGACCCTATCAACTCTCTCAATGCTTTAGCTCAGTTAGGGTGCCAGAATAGAAGTATTGTGGGCCTGGATAGCTCAAAAGCAATTGAAATTGTTTCATACAGTTCTAGACAGAGGAAAGTCCTAGATGTAGGCACTAGCAGATTTTGTTTCTGGTGAGGGCTCTCTTTCTTGTGTACAGACAGTCTTCTCTTTTTCTGTATCTTCATAGAACAAAAGACCAAGAAGAAGCAAGATGCCTGCATAGAACCCTTATGTTTTATAAGCACTAATCCTGCCCACAAAGGGCTCCATATATAAAAATATATAAGGATATAGCCATTCAGACGATAGCACTCAATTTCTTTAAATTATACATAAAGCTTAGAGAAGATAAATGATTTGTTGAAGATCGTTTTGTTACTGATAATGTAAAAAGAATCTGAATGTCAAACGTGCATACTTTTTCCTATGGTATCTTCTGAAAACTCAAGAATCATTCACTATTCCATAGTACAAAAAACTCTGAAACAACTACAAATTCATATAGTTTTTTCTTACCCACTAAAAGAAAGCAAGAGGCCAAGAAGTCATCCTTTAGAAGCTAGGTGTAGCAATGGTCACCTGGTGTTTGGTGAATACTCAACCTTGTTTAAAGGAATGAGAGAATGATGCTCCTCTGATCTTACAAGTAATACTAGCGATAACTGCAAAATAAAAATGTATGTTTTTGTACTTATGTAGAGCAAGTTGTATTTAAACAAATACTAGCCTGCTAGAATAGTTTCTTTATAAAAATAATTTTTCTTTTTCTGAAAACCCTTTATGACTCATTGTTTTAATCTTTTACTTGTGAGATTATTTGTTAGATCCAGGAAATTCACTTTCTAATTTTAGTTTTATTGGCTCAATGTCAGAGGACTTAACTGAGTCAGCTTATGGGTGGGTCATGTTTGCAATTTTATTTATATGCTATTTAGAATTTATGAAAATTTTTCTTCTGAAAACAGTCTGTAATTGATAATTGTTTTTCACAAATTGGGAAAATTTAATTCAGATCTATTAGAATTCTACTAGAAAAAAGTAAATGTTGAGATTTAAGCATATATTCATAAATATATGTAAATGTGTATGTTTGTGTGAGACGCATGAGATGCCACTAGAAGTACAGATGAAGCTACTTATACTTCATTGCTAAAGATAAGCTAAATATTTTGCTGGCAAATCTGAAGAAGAAAATAATTTATATTCATTCATTCATTTCAAAGTGTGATGAGAGTACCTTTTAAGATGCTTATTTGTCCACTGAGTGAGTCTTCAACAATTTCAATAAGTGGTACAACATGGTATACTGTGTTTGTATCAGTATTTGCCATTCATTAGAAATAGCTTATTTACAAATCACAGATTCAGGTTTTGTGCCCTTTAAAACACTGAAGATTGTTCAACTAAGTTTGCTGGTCATTGGATCATCATAGCTTTCCAATTTATTTTGACTGTTTTCTGTTTACTGAAGATACCACATTTTGGAAAATATTGATAATGTCTTGAATTGTAGAATTATAATTGCTAAAGTAATTTTTGTGTTTGCTGGTAACATATTACATTCTTAGTTTAAGTAGTAAGAAATCCTGCTTATAAAAGCCAAATAAAACTCCAGAAAATTTCCTCCAGAATATGGAAACTGCCAAGGAATGGTGTCTCCTGTCCTCACCCCCATGTAGATACATACTTCCATGTGTGATGGACAGACAGGATAGTTTGGGCTCAACGTATTTCAAGTGTTTTGGTCTCAAGAACTTTATACTTATAAAAATTATTCAAGATTTGAAAGACTTTTTATTTGGGTTATACCTATCAATGTTTTTTATTAGAAATTAAAACTGAACTTTTAAAAAATGTGTTAATTTTTAAAACAGCATAACAAACTCTACTAAATATTAACATTAAAATGTCGTTTTTTTTAAAAAGATATTTTTCTCCAAAAAATAAACATTGGATGAGCATAGTGGTATTATTTTACATTTTTGGAAATGTTTTTCATTACTGTTGTATAGAAGGCAGCTGGATTCTCCTATCCATTTTTTCATTGGATCTGTTGCATCCACTGTGCTGTTTTTGGTTAGATTATAGGAGGAATATCCCTCCTCCCATAAACATACAGTTTCAGCAGGGAGAAGTATGTGACATTGTCAGATATTTGTGATTTTTCTTCTTTGATACTACAATGAACCTCAACCAAAAGTAATTTCGTGTAAGTTATAGATAATACAAAATGCAAAGCCAAATCAATAAAGTCTTTATGATCTGTGATGCATTAAAGTCCATTAGTTTATTTTAAACTTTGAATGAATCATTTGCCAATGAATGATTTTGTAACAGTGTGCATTGATCATTTGGAAAGTGTTGATTCATCAAGTTATGCAGATCTTCCACTGTTGATACACTGTGTTATATAAAAATCACATTAGTTAAAATTATCATTGATCTCCCAAAAAGTGTTTTTCTGTTTATGTTTTAAGGCACTGATTCCAAGTTTTTAAGACTTTTGATTTTTGCTTAAATGCTCAAATGCTCAAATTTCACCATTGTCAACAAACATTTTCTGTCTTCTTTCTTGACTTGTAGGAGATTTGCTTTGTTTCTCAATTAGAATAACCAAAGTTTGTCAGTTGTTCTTTCAGACTTCAAGTATACCATGAAAAATCCCCAATAGTTTTAGCTCACAAGTCACCTAGTGTTTTTCTTCAAAGCAACTATCATGGGTATAGCTCAGCTGCATAAGCGCCTGCCTGGCAAGCACAAGGTCCTGAGTTTGATCCCTGGTACCAAGAAAAAGGAAAGGAAAAAGAGAACAAGCAACTATCATACTTACATGTTCAGTAAAAGTGCTTTTGCATACATACTCCTGTCTGTAGTGTGTTAAGTGTGTATCACATGCAAAAGTGCTTTTGCATACATGTTTCATCAGAGTATTGTGCGCAAAGAAAGAAATTTCATAAAATTAATAATTTTTAATATTTCATCAGTATATTCTTAAGAATAACTGGCATTTTTCCCTCCATCTTTCTTTCTTTCTTCCTTTCTTTCTTTCTTTCTTTCTTCCTTTCTTTCAACTACTTAGAGTACCTGGGTAGGACAGTGACTTCTAGTACAATTTGCTGCCACTACTTTGATTCATGCTATGGTCCCAGATCTTTTACCTACTATTGCTTTTGTAGCATTATTGCAAGTGTCAAAACAATATAAATGGCAAATCACATCTTACTATTCTTGTCAGAGTAGTTTTGACTTCATGGATTCTTCATGGTTTCCCAGGGTCATGAACCATACTTTTGGACTGCTTGTATGATGATTCAAGAATATGATGCACAGACTCCAGACCAAGGAATTTTGTCTGTGTCTAGCTGTGATTTCTAGAGATCTAGAGCAGGCAGTTACTGTCATTTGTTAAAGCGAGCTTTTAATAGTATTGTAAAACCAGATTGGCCCACATGTGTTGCATACAGTGGTTTTACCTGTCATCCTAGCAATTTGGGAGGATGAGACAGGATAACTGTTTGAGGTCAGGAGTTTATAGACACCTTGAAGAACATAGCATAACAAGACCTTGTCTCCTTAAATTAAAAAAAATAAAAAGAAGCTACATAAACAAACTCAATGGAGAGCCTTGATTAAACCTGGAATCAAAAAAAAAAGCTATAAAAGTATTTGTGTATAAATTAAATGTTAGTGTATATAAAGCTCTTAAATCAGCACCTAGAAATATTATTTTGTATTATGTGAACACACAGATTTGTGTATGTATTCCTTTAATTCTGGGTGTGTGAAAACTCCAAGTTTATCTTGCTGCTTTCAAATCAGCTTATACTAGACTATATTAGATGATACATGTTTTAGTTCTGAAGACTGTATGACACAGTTCTTTATCTTGTCTGAACTACCTTAGATGCTCTTTGAATTGCTTTCAAAGCTATGATGGAGGAGTAAATGTTATCTGTGCAGTGTAACTAGATTTTTTTTATTGACTAGTATGTACCTTTGAGATAATTCCTTTTGTAGTGAGGCCTTGAAGGTATTGACACAAAGGAGTTGTTAGATTGTTTTGGTCTTCAGTGTTAAATAATGGCACAACTTGGCTAATCTTAAAAGTTAAGCAATTATTTGCATTGCTTTTTGTAAATTTTTGCTTTCAGTTCAACCTGGATTTGTTTGGAAGTTGATAGCTTTGTGACATACTCAAATGGTTTTCATTCTCTTTTTCCTGTGATCTTCATCCAGAGCTTTGTGCTAAAAACTAGTTGTTATCTTTGCCATACAGTATAGGAAGAAAATGCTGAGCCTTCAAGCATAATCAAAATTAGTGTTTCCTTAAGTTTAATCTGTCTTTTTTTTTTTTTTTTTAGTACTGGGGATTGAACTCACGACTGTCACTTGCCAAGCTGGCACTTAAGCCGCTGAACTGAATCCCCAGCCCCTTAATCTATCACTTATTCAGTATATGAAAGCTATTGGTTCCTCTTCTCTTTCTTGAATATATTTACCAGAACTTCCGATTGAAAATAAAAGTAGCTTAACCATATTTTTGGTCTTGTCAGAAGCTTTGTTAAAGACACTATTAACTCTTGGTTAATCATAGTAAATGAAAATGTTCCATTAGAAAGTAAACAATAACAGTTTAAATATGAATAGCATCAGTAAATAAGAACTGGTTGAAATCAACTATAAAATGTTTTAGTAGGCTCGATCTCAAAATTTGTCCTTCCTTAAGAAATGTTGTATTACTAATATTCAAATTGTACCTTCTTCCCAAATTGTACTTTCTAATGAAACTAAAGCAGTTTTTTGAAAAATTTCTACATTTTTTGAATTACATCTGTTTGCATAACAGTATAGTAAATTAATTTTTTTCTGTCATCCTTGTAACCAGTAAATAACCTTATACTTTTCTGATTTAAACTTAACTGAGCTTATCTATAAAGCTCTGATATTAAGTCACTTTGTACTATGTCAGTATTCTTCATACCATATACATAAAAAGAATTTTCTTTCTTTCTTTAAAACCAGAGGAACTTTGGGGTAAGTTTTAGAGCCATATGAGAGATCTAGAATAATACCATATTTTCTTTTAACCTCATGTTTATAATTTTGTTTTTGGAATTCAATGAAATACCCTTCACTTTTCTCAGTCTGGCCAAAAAAAGGTAATGATCAGAGCAATGACACCTTCAAAAGGAAAGTGAAGAAGAGCCAAGCATTTACATTTACTTTTATTGAAATCTCTACTACCTTATATTTTCTGCTGTTTATTTTGACTAATACAAACTACAGAGTTTCTTTCCAAACTCCAAGGACACATATGTATTCTATACCAAGAATCCAAAAGTTTTCCATTTATACGCTCACATTGTGCTATTTCTTCAGGCTTGTGTACACCTAAGCTTTTAATCCTTTTCCCTGAGCTATCTCCAAAAGCAAAATTCATATTTGATGAAGAAAGAATTGTTTCTAAAGATTGTCCTTGGATTCAGTTATAGAACAGGAAAAGAGTTTGCAATTCTGGGAGTTTTCCTGGCTAAAGTTTTCTGGAGCATGCACAGATCCCCTTGTTAATAGCAGAGACATCTTTTTAAATGAGAATTACCAAAACAGAAAGAATAGCTCTATATAAAATGTATATTTGTAAATATTATTTATCCTGATCTATAAAAAGTTACAATTTTAGACACATAATAGTATACTGAAGAAACTTCTAACAGGTCATTTCCACAAAAGTTCATCATTGTACTTTAACATAGTGTCTTTAACTAGCAAGATCACCTAATATAGTAATTTGAAATTTTAGTTTTCCAAAAGATATTTAAGAAACAAGTGATTATTTTCTATCTAAAAGTCTAAGTCACATTTTTAGATGACTATAGGCTAAACCAGTGTTTCTCTTTCCCTTTGTATTCATGTCCATAAAAAAGATGTAATCCTGGCTGTGGGTGTCTTATGCATTTAAACCCTATAGATTGCTGAACGTTTGACAAAGACAATTGTATACTTTAACTGGAGTATGGAAACAGCAAACTTTTTCCCTTTGCATTATGTAAATTAGTAGTAGAAATAGATTCATATTGCTCTATGTCAGTGGTGGCAAAACTATGACATATGTGCCCCAGCGGGCTATTTATATCACTGAAACCTCTAAAAGGTTTGCCATGGATGCTGTGTGATGTTATCTTGCTAAATATAGATAATGTGGATTCATGCCTATTAGAAGGAACAGTTTGTTACAAACTATCAAGTTTTTAGTGTAGCAAATTTTGTGGGGGACATCCCTCTCTTTTAGTAAGTGTTACCTCTAAACTTCTACAGGACCTGGCAAGCACGAGGTCATGAGTTCGATCCCTGGTACAAAAAAAAAAAAAAAAAAAAAAAAATTAAATAAACTTCTACAGCATTATAAACTGTAGAAAAATTGGTCAGATTCCTCTAGCGATTTTTCTTTTGTAGAATATCTATATTAGCCGGCAATGGTGGCGCACTTCTGTAACCCCAGAACTCAGGAGGCTGAGAGGGCGATCATTGCAAATCTGAGACCAGCCTGGGTTACAAAGTGAGCCCAAGGCCAGCCTGAACAAAATAGCAAGACCGTGTCTCAAAAAAGAACCCCTCCCAAAAAAACAAACTTTATATTTTATGCTTTTTTGAATGAAACTGCTTCATCCTTGCCTCAGGAAAAAAACTTGAGTTTTAGTAATCATATTCACTGTTATTATATTTTTATTTCTTTTTTAGCTTCTTCCATGGCACTATTGAAAATGTGAGCAACCAAAACCAAAGACTTAAAAGTTGTTAAATTTCGATGATAAAATTGGTAGACATTAAATCGCATAACCATAGAAAAAGATTTTTAATGAAGCAGTAAGCTAGTTTACAATTTCCATGTTCAGTTTTATAAATGCTTGGATATTAACATTCAATGCATTTAGTTATTACATATAAGCCACTTTTATGAGACTATATTATTCTTACCACATTTATAAATAATGGTGATAATAACTTAGTGAACCTTCAGCAAACTGGTTCCAACTAATTTTAAATATTGCTGAGGCCCTACTTTCTTCTCAAAGTGCTAAGAAATGCTACATTTCTGAGGTAATCTAATGTTCACAAGTGGCTGTAGGAGACAAAATACAGGAAAGAGAAGAAGTGAATCTCAAAACAATTAGATACAAACAGCGCTGATTGTCTCTTGTTTTGCAGAGCATTATGTGATATGTTCTATGTTTAGGTTTCATTTTACTGTCATGTTTTTACTTTTATTCAATTGCTAATCCACAGTTTCCTCTGTGAAGATGTTTTTGCCATTCTTTCCATTTAATAATACTACTGTTTATAGAGGTCCCAGGTACATGACCTTTAAGGGGGAGGGGACAAATCATTTTCCTACTTTTAGTGTGTAGTTAGAGTCATTTGGCCCATTCACATCAAACCTAATTTGATGTGAGCTAACATGAACCTTGACAAAATCCAAAATCCATGGCTTAAAATTTAGACTGGAAGGAGACAATAAATCTTACTGTTTAAATCACCCAACAGAGTAATAGTACTATTTACAACATTTCTCCAGTCTGTGTCCATGCATCAGTTATTCTGTGATGTAAAGCTGGTTACTTTTCAGTACTTTAAAATTTGTTTGCAGAAGGTGGAGCCCAAAAATGTGCCCATCATTGGGCACAATTTAACTGAGGAAAGTGGAGCTGCTGTAATGTTTCAATTACAAAAAAGTTGTATTTATATGAGTTACAGAACTGGTTTACATAAATGAAAAAAACTAAGATTTTCCATACACTGGGAAAAGTTTCAAAAGGAAGGCTTTTGTGCTTGCCACCTCATACCCACCGAATGTTACAAACAAGTACTCATGTCTGCAGTAGGCCACTTGTGGATGTGCGTAATTGTGGTTCACAATTTGTTCAAGCTCAAGTTTTTTCCAGGTATAAATGAAACACCATCAGAAAATGAGTACTCCCTCTGTTTTGTTGGAGTGAATTCAAGGTTTTAAGGTTTATGAACTTATTTTTTGTATGAAAGTAGGTATATCAGAGGATCTTTTGTTTCAGGAAAGAAACTAACACCTTTGATGTGCAATGGTGGTATTGTTGTCTTTATCATATATACTGATATTTTTGGTTACTGAACTAGAATTTAGTGAAGTTAAGATACTCAATAACCCATTTTATTTTAGTTACTTTAAAAGAAAGCTTTTATACACTGATAAGTTTTAAACGTGATTCTGTTGCTTAATTCAGCTACTGAAATGTCAAAGTTGGTTTCAGAACTAGTGAACATTTTAATCATTCTTTTTTTTTTTCCTGGAGAAATTAGGAAAAAATAACTTCAATGAAGTCATTATATTTAATATTTAGCATTGGTCTTTTCAATATTAAATAGCAAAATGGCCTATCTTAGCAAGACCAACAAGAAACAGTTCGAGGCTTAAAGAAATTTATTTTGCCACTATATTTTCCATTTTTGATAAATGAGAAAGAAAAAGCTTTGCTTCATAGCAATCTTCCTTATTTAGAGTTTTACAACTTAGTTTAGTATGAAGTTTTATTAAACTTCTAAAATATAAAATCTAAAGTAGTTGCTACTGTTCTATAAACTATTTTCTTTTCAAAATATTTTTGAAATTGAAAACTTTTAGTAGTATTTATTGAAGTAATGCAATATAACCTTTCCAATTTTCTTGGTGCCATTTCTAAAAAGTCAAACTATCCCTCAAAAAATACCTTACTAATGCATTATCCCTCAAGATTTTTTAATATCTATACTTATCACATGCAAAAGTATTCTCCACAATTAGGTTAGATCATATAACTGATTTATTCCTTAATAATTAGTATATTTATTTCATCAAAATGATTTGATTGCTTTTTTTCCTCTGTAATCTGATACAATGTTTTGGGTAGATTATGGATTTGTTAGGAGAGGTTACACATGCTTGTGTTTTTTGCTTATTTTCTCAATTTAGTTAATCAAAGATTCAGTGTTTTATTGGAGTAAAGTTGGGGTAGAAACTGTTACAGTATATCTTAGTATAGCTTCTCTTTGTTTCCAAGGGGCCTTAATAGAAATAAACATGTACTAATCACACTGTACAAGCAAGATAGTGCTCCTGAGTCAGGACAGGTCATCTGTTACTGTCATTGTCCTTTTATATTCGCTATTCTGAAAGAACTAACAATCTATGGGCTCTTCTTCATCACTATTCCAGAAGAACTTGAACAAACAGTGCATGGGCTTCCTTTTAAGGGAATGTTTATAATTATCAAACTTCCCTACTTGAACCAAAGTCAGTGTCAGCAAGGACATTTTCGCATCCAGAGGGAGAAAGCAGAATTAATACCCAGGTGACCTCTGCTTCTGCCTTACAAGTGTTCTGGAAAGACTATTTCTCCATAAATATTAAAGCTCAAATTTTTAACTCTTAATCTTAGAATTACCAAAGAGCTCTTGATTTTTTGTATCAAAGAAAATGAACAGAAATTTGGTAATCTAAATTGACGAGATTTGTACATCCACTTATGTTTGGGTTGAGAATGATTTTTATACGAGGTCTAAATGTGGTCATATCTGCTTAGGAAATTTATAAAAAATAATGAGTCATATTATGAAAACTTGATCCCAGAGGAACTGAGTAGTCTGGTCTATCTCTTTCTTGATAGGAAAAGAATATCTTTCAAAACAATGGAAGATTGGATCATTTTATCATTTTCATATTTTAGTTTAATCCTTCTTGTGAAATCCTGAACTCTTTGCCTGGCATATACTAGGTGCTGAGGAAATCTTTATTGAGTGAGTGAATGATGTATCTATTCAATACATTCAGTAGGCACTTAAATGTATTTGGTGTGTTGGATACATGGGGATTACAGATATGAAAAGTAAGTTTTGGTTCTAACTTTTATTCAGCATTCATCTCTAGTATATTGAATTATGTTAAGATTCCATAGATAACGATGAGGATTAAAAACCTAGAACAAAAGGAAGTAATAGAGCCAAGGACAAAAATTAGTGAGTATATATCAACAGTATTAAAAGAAGTTAAGGCAAGAATAGTTGACTTGTGAACAAGGAAAGCTTAGTGGAATAGGTAGTATTTGAGCTAGGCTGTAAGAACTTAGCAGGATGAAGACAGGTAGGAGGTTATTCTTTTTAAGAAAGTTTCTCTAGGCGAGAAAGCACAGGACCTAGAGAGGGGAGGGAACTGAGAAAGGCCCAAATGTCTCCATAGGTTTCCACAAACTACCTTAATAAAATAGATTGGGGGTGGGTAGCAAAAAGATCAGTTAGAAATCTATGAAAAGCATACAAAGAAGAAAGTAAAGCACTTTAAAAAAAAAAAACAGAAAAGAAAGATGGAAAAAATTAGCTGCAAAAGAAGAAATGACAGCTAAACATGACAACTGATTGTGTGGCCAAAAGAATTCAGGGGACTCTGCCATTTCTTCTAAGTTGCATTGTACTGCGTGAGCAGAGTCATCTCTGGCTAAAAGTCTGCAAATTATAAATTCCCTTAAATGTAATCTCCAGGCACTCTCTTTGGGTGGAGACTACTGGAGATGGGCTCCCTGCAAGGGCATAGCCACTCAGGCTCATCTCCAGAGCCAAACCTCTGGATCTGTGGCTAGGAAGTAAGAAGCAGAGGAGTCAGTGTGATGGGAACCGGTGGCTAAGAGGGACAAGCAAAAAAGTGAGCATTACAAGAGCATAGATGTCCAGGAATCTCAGAAGTAGAAGCCAGATAAGGAAGGAATAATTGCTGTATTCAGTGACCTCAAGATAATAGATGGGAAAGATAAAGGTTTCCCAAACATTAGAAAGGAATTGGCAGAAAAGGGAGTTTGTTGTTGACATTTGTGTGTTTAAACTTTTCTTCTTCCTCTTCTTCTTCTTCTTCTTCTTCTTCTTCTTCTTCTTCTTCTTCTTCTTCTTCTTCTTCTTCTTCTTCTTCTTCTTTACTTAAAACAATAATATCACTTATAAAGGAACATTTTTAGAAAACATGTAAAAAGCTTCTACCATCTATATAGAACTGTTAAGATTTTGAAATTTTTGTTCATTGAGACGGGATTCAGCTAGAGGTAACAATATGTGCTATTTAAAGACAAAAGAGCTACTATACACGCTTGTTACTATCCATTTACAGCAAATGGGCAGGAGGAGGCCAATCTATTTACAATCTGTCTAACAGGATTTACTCAGGATTGGAGAGCTGCCAGAAAAGTAAAGGGAATGGCATAGCCAAATTTACACATTAAGGATATGGGACTCCAAATGATATAAGGGAAATAGTATAGCTCCCACCTGCTTGATGTCTGATATGCTGTATTTGTGTTCCCCAAAATCAAAGAATGAATTATGAGGAACAGTGGAGATTAAGAGCAGGAAATTTTATTTAGATAGAGATAGCCCTGGCCTGAAACAGACAGGAGGGGGCTGGAAAGTGAGTTGCCCAGGAACCCACTTATAAAAGGAAGTTTTATAAGTTGCCCAGGAACCCACTTATAAAAGGAGCAAAATCACAAGGTAGGTACAAAATTATGAGGTGGATACAAAGTGAGACAAAATTGTGATCAACCATTAAGATTACAAGTGTAGTTAGTCACTTAGATAATATTGATCCATTGGGGAAACAGGTCGTGGGGCAAGTGTGTATGGAAAGAACAAAGACCTTTTTTGGAAGGGATGGGTTAGGAGGGCCTAGTCACCCCCCCCCTCCAGGTGACTAATGCCTATTTAGAATATCAGTCATTATTGTTTATCCCTTGGGGGTGGTATGTAGGTATAGTCATTCCATCTTTTTTCTTGAGGCCTGATCTTCAAGTGGTACATCTCCAACCACAATTATAATGTGTTCTTATCTTGTGCACTGCCTTCTTGAGGACCTAGCACTATCTGACTGCCTGTATTATTTCTTCTATCTAACAGCTCTCTATATTACTTTTGGTTTGTTATTTTGTTTTTCTGTTTTGTTTTGTTTTGTTTTCACCTTGGTGTAGACAGTGGATTAGAGGATAGCAAGGGTTGAGGTCCAGAAGCCAGTTCTAAGGCCAGATCATAAGGGGTTAACAGACATTGAGAATTAAAGGGGTTAGGAATTTGAGAGCTTTGTAAGGAACAATTGGCAGGATGCAGTGATTTAAAAGTGGTGAATATAGAAAAGCATGTAACTATCTAGTTAATTGTTTTATAGTAATCAAAAAATCACCATGTCCAAACAAATTATAAGCGTTCTCACCAAATTTACTCCCCACCCTAGATCCCTTCTCTTGGTAAATAGATCCTTACTTACCTAGTTATTCAAGCCAGAAAGTTGGAAGTCATCCTAGACTTTGTTTTTCCTACAATGTCCACCTCTACATCTAGTCAGTCACAAAACCTGCTAGACCATCTACTTAAATATTTAAGACCTATTTCTCTACATCTTCATTTGCCAAGCCCACAGTTACATTTTCCATAGAAGAGTGATTGTCAAACTATCGATTTTAGACCATATCCAACCTACTGCTATTTTTTTTAAAGTGTAATAGAAATTAGCTTCCTTAGTTAGTGGATTACTCTTCCCCATTGCTTTTATATTCTAATAGGAGATCTGAGTAATTGTGATCAAGACCAGAAGCCTACAGAGCCTTAAATATTACTGCCCTCTATAGGAAGTTTACTGACCTCTGGCTTATAACATTTTAATTTAACTGACTTTCCTGCCTTCAATAATTAGTGCCTTCAGTACAACACTGTTTTTCTACTCATGTCAACACCCCTTGGATATTTCTTTCAACAGCTAACAGAATTCAATCTACAACCCTCACCTGGAGGTCATGAGTACTGTTTTTGTTTTTTAAATTGTAATTCTTCCTCAAAATGCTTTTGCCAGTAAACCCAAGATATCCATCTTCAATTTTTTTATCATGGTTCCCTTCCAAAAGAGGCATTTACATAAGAACAGTTGATCTACCTTATTGTTATGAGGTTTTAATCTTTCAAAGTCGTTAAAAGGGCTTTTGTGATGAATCTGTGTTTTATGAAATAATATTTCTTGAAAAACCCATTGGTTATATATGTCAGTAACAAGGAAGGTAGTAAATATTGGTAGATACTATCTTTACTTGTCCCATAAGAATTTAAATGATTTTAAAACTAATTTTAACAACTCTACTGTGTGCAATTGAGATTCTGAAAACACCATTACTGTATATTATCAGAAAACTCAAGAAGCCTTTTACTGACTTCCAGATGTACCATAATGGAAACAATTAAAGATAGCAATAAAGTTATACAAGAGAAAGTAGAATCAATAAGTTGTTATACATGTATGAGAGAGTACTACTTTTAGTATCTCAATTCTTATTAAATTATATTGAGGTTAATTTTTTAATCGTTAAGGCATTTTACTTTAAATTTTATTCACAAGTAAACTCTATGATATAATTTCCAGGGGAGATTGGTAGTATATCAAGAAATTAGTCCCCTTTAGTCATGACCCTAGTAACACTTAAAACTGCATAAATGTTTTGATGTATTTGCATCTACTAGAAAGAATTTTATTAGGAAAGAAGGAAAAAGACTTTATTTTCTCAGCAGAAAAAGTTAAAAGCACTAGTAGTTTCTTGATTTGGGCAAGGTCCCAGGTATTTCAAGAAAAAATTACTTGCTTGTCTCTTCCTAAGCACTAACAGTATATTTAATAGTGCTGGAAAAACAAAATGAAAATGTAATTATAGTCATTAAAATAGCTGCATGTTTTTATAAAATGACTTGAAATTGTTCGACAAATACCAGTTATACACTTGATTTAATTTAAATGCTAGGTAAGTATATTTTAGGTAATTTTTCAATGGAAATAAAGATTTTTATTACATATTTTAGATTTGCAATAAAAATATTTATTTCCATTGAAAATTTATGGCATGCTTAATAAGTATAAGGAAGCATGCTGGATGCTTCTTTACTCAACAGTTTATTAAAAATTAAAACTTAATTTATCTTTTCTATGAAGATGAACATAAGTAATTGGTTAGAATACTTCAGTAATTTAATATTTGTTGCTAGTAGCTAGTATTCACAGACACACAAACCCCAAGATCACAGTGATTGAAACATTTTAATTGCTTTTGTAAATTCTAAATGGTTAAAATCTAAATGGTTAAAATCTACACAAATGAAAATGAAATAAATGACTACTAAGAAGAGATTATTCTTCTCATAATCTTTATTCCAAAGTAATTTTGCTAAAATTACATAGTTTCTAATAAATTGATATTAGAAAATATCTACTCAACATTTTGAATTCCATTTTAAGAGATCACAAGGGTCCTATTGCTTATTTTTTATGACACTGGGTTAATGGACTTCCTGGCAAAGAACTGGAGACTATGATATTATAGCATTGTCCCTTCTTTTACATTGAAACGTGTTCCCATGAAAGAAGAACTAGATTATTTCTGTTCTTTCTAGAGCATTTGAGGACAGAATCAAGAGCAGTGAATGAAAGTTAGCAGGAAGCAAATTAGGGTTCAAAATTAAGAAAAGCTTTCTTAACAGATAGTCCAGGTCTAAATGGAATGAGGCTGTTAAATCACAAAGAAGTACCAGTGTCCAGGTGGGAGTCATTGGCCTTCTGCCAGATGTGCTGAACAGTGACCTTTTTCTTTATAGATGTGACAAATGAGCTTTGAGGTCATCTTTTGGGCTTTACCAATGAACTTTTGCTTCCCTCTGGGGGAAGAGTGTGAAATTTCAACACTTTCTTTCAGTGTAACTTCAGGAACTTACTTTACTTAATCTTCATTGATCACCTATCATATACAAAGTATTAATATACTCTCCCTTCAACTTCAGAAGTAACTTGTTAAAATATGTTTATTTTTAATTGTGGCAAACCCACATAATATGAAATTTACCATTTTAACTATTTTTAATTGTACAGTTTATTCATGTTAAATGTATTCACATTGTACAAGCAAGCTCAAGAACTTTTCATTTTGCAAACCTAAAACTGCCTCATTCTCCCAGTACCTGGCAATCACTATTCTATATTTGTTTCTATAAATCTGATTATCTTAAACATGGCTTACAAGTAAAATTATAGTCTTTCTTGTGGCTGGATTGTTTTCCTTAGCATAATAGCCTCAGAGTTCACACACAGTATAGTTTGTGTCCAATTTTTATCCCTTTTAAGGCTGGTTGATATTCTATTGTATGTACCACATTTCCTGTACCCCTTTGTCCACGAGGACATTTAAGTTACTTCTACCTCTTGGATATTGTGACTAATGTGGCTGTGAACGTGGAAGAACAAATATCTCTTAGCCAGTCTGCGTTCAGTTCTTTTGTACCATGTCTAGAAATGGGGTTGCTGAGTCATAGAACAAGCCTATCTTTACATTTTTAAGCCATATTGTTTTCTATAGTTTCTGCACCATTTTACATTCACACCACCAATTTTTCTACGTTTTTACAAACACTGATTTTTCTGTTTTGTGGAGATGTAGAAACGGGTATTTTTGTTTTGTTTTTCATAATATGCACTGACACAATATTTTACTCCAGTACTTTGTGCAGTACCCTACACATGATGGCCACCTTACTAAAATATTATGATGGAAATGTTCTAAACTTCTGTGTTTTCATAATATGTTTGCTGTGTTAGTTGAATTTGGATACAGAATAATAGAATCAGCATTCTGTATGTTAGGATAAAGTAAAGATAACACAAACATCTTAAAAGTATGCATCCTTGCTTGGAATCACTTATGAACATCTTGTAGTTGCACTGTCATGTCTACCTTAATGTCTTGAATCAAATCAAAATATTTATCATTCATGGTCATTTTGACTTTAGGGGAGAACCAAAAGTTACAAGGTGCCAGATTCAGTGAATAAGGTGGATAAGGATACACTAAAGAGTTTTTACAAGCTTGCTTTTCTGTGGGATGGCACTTGGTAGCAGCGTTCACTGTTTTTCGATCATACCTCTTAAAAAATGACTCATGAAAAAGGACTTCCAAAACTGCTTCAGAACATGGCAAGAATGATAAATGTGTTCAAAGCAGAGGAGAGTATATAAGGACGATTAATGTTAATGTGTCTTTTACACTAATAAATTTTATATAATTTTTAAAGTAAATATTTACTGTATTTTTTGATCACACTGTGTCATCTGCTTCTCTCCTTGATTCCAGAAACTTTTTATAATGCTAGTAAAAGCCAGGCATACTAATTCTTCTACAAGAAAACTATGAGGTATATCTAGGAATTAAAGTTTTTTTAAAAATTCTTATCCAGAAAAAGTAACTAGTTTACTACATTTAGAGTTGTGTTTGGTTTTTCTCTTCTCCCTTCCACTCGTGCAGTATCTACAGGCTAATATGAGATCATCAGTGCTCAGAGCCAAGTTTATAGTTAGTATGGCCATGTTTTAACTTCTGCTATCTTGAAAAAATTCTTAGTAACTTCATTATTAATAGTCTAACAATAAGCACTTCTTAGCTTTTTGAAGAAGAGACTTACTGTTGTTGTCATTTTTTGAAAAATGACTTGGGAATAAATAAGAAAAATGCACTAAGTCTTCACTCCCAAGTAATTATTGAAACAAAAAAAAAAAAAAAGGAGTTGTAAGTAGTATTTCATTGGCAATGAGTAAAGTCATCATTTTCAAAGATTGTGTTTGCAACTAGAAAATATGTCTTTCTTTAATTATGTTGGCATAATAAGCAGGTACTTTGCAGCTATTTTACACTGTATGGATGGTGTTGATGTAGAGCAGGACTCAGTTCTTGTTTAAAATGAGGACATTTTAATGAATTTATTGCTTTTGAGAGTAATATGAGACATATATTAGGTAGAGTTATATATTATCTGTGAACCAAACCAAGTGCTATGAGACTTTAAATAAATAAAACATCATCTTTTAACCTTCTTTTGATACATGCTTACTGAATAATGGCCAAAGCAAATTTACAGAATGAGTAATTAGCTCTGACACTTGACCTAATTAAATAATGTTCCATCATGACTATATCACAAATATTAAGTATAAGAAAGTTTCTTGGGAAAGATTCTTCGGGTTCCTTTTCCTTAAAAAGACAAGACAGAGGAAGGCATAAAAGGATGGATAGAAGTATGGATTACCACATTGAGTACTTGGGAACAACTTTTGAAGGGCAGGGACTCCTCATACTTGCTTCTGGAGAAGAAAATTCTTTCCCAGTCTAATGAAGTCTTATTACAGAGTTTCAGACAGTCAGGCAGAGAAAGAAAATGGCTATTTCTAGCTAATCCGTCATATAGTCAGGCCAAGTGTAAATTAAGCTATATGAAAGAAACTTGGCTTGGGGAAAATACTGTTAACATTACCATCTTCTTTAGACCAAAGCCTACCAAACTCATTTTTATTACATGCATATTTTTTTCAGATGATTATAAATTCCAATTTTATTTAGAGGCTACTTCATATTCTCTTAAAGCAAAGGGATCCATGACTGACCATTACCACCTAATATTAATACTTACATACACAATTAATTTGATCAAATTGTTTTAGTTTTTTAAAATAGTTATATATTTTAATTAAAGCTTCAATGGATGATAATTGTTTTGTGGTGTTAGGGAATCTAATGTGAACTGTATTTTCAAAAGTAAACAAATATTTTAAAAATTTAAGACTAATAGACCAGTTTTTAAATTTTTCTCATTTTGAAATCTAATGTTGGTATTATCAGGCATTTATTTAAGATAGCAAATGTTAAATATAACTACCTACCACAGACTTGCCTCCAAGCAACAGTGATCTTAGTTGAAATGTCCTAAACTTTTCCTATTTCCTCATTTTTATTTTAAAGCTTATTATAATATTTCAAGAAACTTGGTATATATGTGTAAAGTTTCTAGATTTTAACCTAACCTTTTAATCGTTTTACCTTAAGTGGGTTTTCTTTTGAGTTTGTTTGTTTGTTTGTGTTTAATGACAAACATTGGCATTTTGGGATAAGAAATTAGTGAGATTAACTTACTGCTCTAGTTGCAAAAATAATTACAGAAAGAACATAAAGACTTAAATAACTGCCACATTCGTTAGAAGAAAGGTTAATTTAAGTGGGTGGTAGTGTTAAGGGATAGAAATTAAGTTAAAGATAAGCATTTGGAGGAATATTGATAGATAATAAAAATGGACTTAGCTGCGCCACAGCCTTTCTGTGTTTTAAATTCTATTCTTTATAATTCTGAATTTTAAATCTGCATTGTTTTATTATTCCTGTAATTCCTTACACAATAATACCTTGTGATGGGCCAGATAATTGCTAGCTAATATAATTAACCCAAGTTGAAATTATAAGTATATTGATTAAAATTCTGTTATAAAAGCCTAAAAAGAATAGTAATATTTTAGTAGCAAAGAGAATATTGTCAGCTGACAATGCATTTTTTTAGCCTGTTCTCCCAGTGAGGGTACCAGTTTAGAGACACTAAGCTTGCTCTTGATTTAAGGTTTGAGAAACTTAACAGCTGGACAAAATATTTTTTGAATAATAACTTTTAGATAACATTATTTATTACCAGTTTAAACTTTGATTGTTCATTTCATTCATCCTTGTCTAATAAAGACTGCTTCCTTTTTTTTTTTTTTTACTATAGTCACATTAATTGATGTTCTTTTCAAAAAAGAGACAAAGACTTAGAATGAACAGTATATATGCAGTTAGGATAACTATATGATGTCTACCATGTTTAAAAATTTAATAAAACAAAATGTATAAATGTGGAACCCCTGTCAGGGACCTAATGTTAGGTAATTAAAGAATCACACCTACAAAAGACCTGGTAGGAGCTTTGGCACATAGACAGCATATTGAATATCTGCCTCTTCCTTCTAATATCCAGTTTGTCGACTTTGAAAACATGGGTAAAAATACTCAGTGTATGTGGATAAACAATCTAGGTCTCACTGAGAATTTCTCTTAGACTTGTGTTTTCATTTGCATTTAATCAGTGACTATTATGATTTCGATATACCTTATATCATTTCAGTATCAGTTGCATTTTAAAGAGATAGAAAGGTCTTTGCAAAATTTAAAATGTTTGCTTCTGAAAATAGATTTTTAACTAAGTGAATACATGGCCACAGAACATGAGAAAATATTTTCTACATGTATATTTGATAAAAGACTTCTATTTGGAAACTTCGTATTCAAAACTAAGAAAACAGGGTTTTTTTGTTTGTTTCTTTTTTATCGGTACCATGGATCGAACTCACAACTGCGTGCTTGCAAGGCAGGCGCTTATGCCACTGAGCTAAATCCCCAGCCCCAAGAAAACAGTTTTGAGAATGGGCAATGACTTGAATGAATATTTATAGGAAGACAAATAAATAGCCTACAAGCAGAAGAAAAATGTTCAACGTCATATTCAGAAAATCCAAATTAAATCTCTGTGAGATAGCAGTCATCAGAAAGGCTTTACAAGTGTCATATTCAGAAAGCAAAAATCACTATATGATAAACTCACTGCATAGGCTCTTAAAAAAAAGAAAAAGGAGGAGGCAGAACAAAAGAAAAACAAAATGTTAGCAAGAATGTGGAAAACCAGAACTGTCACATTGCTAGAAGTATAAAATGTGAGAAGAAATTTGATTTTTTTATAAAGTTAAGCATACATGTATCTTAGGACTCATTATGCCAGATATTTATCAAAGAAAAACGTTTATCCACAAAAAGACTTATAGATGCATGTCAAAATGGTTCATTATATCCAAACACTGGATACAGCCCAAATTTGCATCAACGGGGTAATGAGCGGAGAAATCATGTATGGAACATGCTATGGACTACTAGTTAGCTATAAAAATAAATTAACTACTG
The DNA here is from genome assembly GCF_034190915.1 of Cavia porcellus. Classification (NCBI taxonomy): domain Eukaryota; kingdom Metazoa; phylum Chordata; class Mammalia; order Rodentia; family Caviidae; genus Cavia; species Cavia porcellus. The sequence goes on from NW_026947494.1 coordinate 53,374,362, forward strand.
ATACATAATGCAGCAATTTCTGAGACTCTGAAAAGCGCTTTGTGTTGAGTGAAGAAGCCTGACATTAAAAAGAACATAATGTATGATTCCATTTATGTTAACTCATCAGTGATTATGGTAGGAATGGGTGGTGGCAGTGGCAAGAGACTGTGGAAGAGGGGTACAGAGGAGTTTTCTGAGATTATAAAAACCTCCTATGCATATATTCACAGGTAGTATATCTATCAAGACTCACTGTATTATACACATTTAGGGCACTATTCATTGCATTATACTGCAAATAACTATATATCTCAAATAGAAAACTTAAAAAGTTAAAGATAGTAAAACATGTTTAGTATTCAGTGTAGAATGGCAAATATAATGAAAATGCTAGAAAATAGATATATTGGGCATGACAAAGTTACCAGCTGTTTTTGAGCATATGGTTAAAACTAAACAGAACATTTGTATAGGTATGTATAAGGAAAATACAAACAATATGAAGACAACATTCTAGAAGGAGAACCAGCTCCTTTCCTATTAGAATTCTCCCGTTATTACTAGTGTTAGGTCTCAGGGGCAGTAGTACGTCCTTAGTGTTCATTTTCTCCTCCTCAGTGAGACCTTTTCCAAAGACTGTGAAAATTAAAATGTGATCATTCTTTTTAAACTGTAGAATCAACATTTTATTGTTAGTAAGGTTGAAACAATATTAGTAACAAGTGTTTATTTGGCATATCTGAGTATACATTCCTCTATGTTAACTCATTAAACTTTCTTTACAGCCTTAGTGGGTAGTTATTGTTATTAGGCCTATTTTTTAGTTGAGGATCCACAGTCCTCAAAATAGCAAAACAAAAGTTCCATCCCTGTAAATTTACTTCAGATAGCCATGCATTTACCTGCTATGGAGTACAAAACCAATCAGTGCTTTCTTATCAAGTCATTACAATTTAATTCATTCCTTAATATTTAAATGAATTAAATATTATTAGTGGAATAGTTACAATATCTAACATGATGATAAAATTTTAAAATGTATAAAAACCCTCAATGTGATTAAATGCAAAATTTGTTACCATTTATAGGAAACCATCCACCAAAAATCTACATATATCTAAAGAAAGCCTTTGCTTGTTCAGACTGTTGGGACTGAGAGTCTAATAAGTATATCGCCCAATGAGTTACCTTAGTTGATTTCAAAGCACACCACCACTGTATGATAGTTGTCATCAGTAAATCTAAATTACTAACTCTTCAGGCTAAATTTTTAATTTTACTTGTTACTGTTCAAACCTGTTTTATGATAGGTACCTATTCAACATAAGAACCTCGCATAGGATCAGTTTTGGTTTTTAATCTTATTGATATAGCAGTATCAATCTTTCTTAAGATTTTCCATCAAATTTTAGAGTATTTTTAAACTGTTTCAATATAAAACTTGCATTTCCTCATAAATCTAACTATTACCCACCTCTTCCTGGACATTATTTGGTATTACAAACACTATGAATTTCCTCAAAAGATATCTTTAAGTCTGGTACTTGGGAGACAGAGGTAGGAAAATTGCTGTTAATTCAAGGCCAGCCTGGGCCATGTAGTGAGTTTAAGAACATCCTGGACTACACAGTGAGATGCTGTTTCAAAAAAGTTTTAAAAATTGATAACTTATAAGTACGATTTGTATGTTATCAAGATACAAATGACTATACATCATAATATCTTTAATTATCTATTGCTATGTGAAAACATCCCAAAACTTAGTAACTAAATCCCATAATTGTGAGTCAGAAATATAGATACAGTTTAAAGCAGATGTTTTAATCTTTTCTGAAGCATGTGAAACCTTAGTTAAGGGTAGTCAAATGACTAGGAGCTACATGGATCAGTGCAGGGGATATCACAGCTGGGGTCATATGTCCCAAGCCTTGATTCTGCCTGTGAAACCAATTTCTCCATTCTCTATGTGGTTTTTATGTGTGCTAACTTGCTCTTAGAATTCAAGAGGACGTATTCCAGAAGCCTAAGCCTTCATGTTCCAGTGCTTATTGAGCCTCATCTTACATTACATTTTTTTGTTTGATTGACCAACTCCATTCTTCTCTGATATAGTTGCATTTTCCTAGCAGGTCCCTGATAGTGAAGCCCAGAGTCAGTATAGATAGGCCTATACAAGGTTGCAAATACCAAAGTCATGGTTCAGTAGAAGCCACCAGTGTAACAGTTTACTAAACTTACTGCGGTTGCTCCTGCGTTCATAACAGATAATTTGTACTTACTGATTTAAAAGTCAAGAGCATTTTATATGCTTTTTCTATTATTTTTCTATTGTTTTATTTTGCCATAATTAACCTTTCATATGTGAATAAGTTTAGAAGAATAGTTACTTTGTTTTGTTTTGTGTTTTGCCTTTTGAGCCAGGGTTTCATTATGTAGTTCAGACTTGCCTTGAACTCACTTTGTAGCCTAGGTTGGCCTCTGATCCTCCTACCTGAGCCTCCTAAATGCTGAGGTTACAAGCATGCACCACCACATCCTGCAAGAGGAATAGAGATTTGAAGACATAATATTTTAAAAGGAGATCCCTGAGTTGAGGTTCTTTTTTATGCATAATTCAACAGCAATGTATCAGATCCTAAATGCCATTATGTTGCCTTACATTTTATTTCTGTGTAATATTTAATCTCAATAAGAATTTAGGTCATCGAGTAATCATTCTCGTTACTTTCCAAAGAAATATTCATTGCCACCCTTTGAAAACTAAGTATGATAATGATTTTAATATAGTATCATCTTCCAATGTTGTTTTGCTGTTACCTGTGTTTTTCATTCTGTGCATCTTTGTATGAAGATTTAAAAATCTACTTTGGTTGAAGTTTTTATGTACAAAGCACAGAGTACTAGACATTAAGTAGGTTTGGCATGTTATTCCAAGCTCTAAGTGCTGTGTAACAGAAACCCTTTTGGTTTAACCACAAATGAATATATTAAAATGGTATCAGTGAGTGTACAGAATTGATGGGAAGGCTGGAGAGACAGACTGAGGGAAGATAGAAGGGTCTTTCAGAGGATGTTCCTTCAGACAGCTCACTTTCACTTACTTGCCAACCATTGCTAGGCCAGTCCTGGATATTCACCAGACTTGCCATGAAATATCACTGGACTCTGTACCACTGTGGCCAGCTCAAATGTAATTTTAAAAGCATTTTATTGTGAAAAAATTGAGGGTTGGTAAAAAATTACTGCAAAGTATATAGTAATAATACCCATAAAAGAAAATCATATCACCTGGATTTACCAATTATTAATAGTTTCCCTTTTGCTTTAAAATTTTAGCACAGAAATAAATTATAGAACTCATAATGTTTTAACACTAAAATCTTCAATAGGACACCCTTTTAAAATGGACTTATATAATCAATTTTCAATCTAATTATATAATACATTAATAATAATTTTCTAATAAGTATTATTTAATACTCAGAGTATAATTTAGATTTTTACCAGTGTTCTCAAAATATATTTTACTGCTGGTCTTTGCATGTGAGGAGCTCGTTAAGAGCCACATGTTGAATTTTATTGTTATTAGACTGCTATTAAAACATACCATAGACTGAGTGGCTAGAGTCTGACAAATATAAGATCAAGACACCAGATTCAATATCTGGTGAGAATCAACTTCTTGTTGCCCATCTTCTTGTGTCCTCACGTGGTAGAAGAGGAAGGCATTTATCTGGGATCTTTTTTTTGTTCATTAAATAAACCAATAATCATCTATGAAGATTCTGCCCTACAGAAATCACTTCCCCCAAAAGCCCTACCTTCAGATACCTACCATCCCATTGGGATTAGGTTTCAGCACAAGACAGCAGTTGTACAAACAATTATTTTCTAAGACCTCCTTTTTTCTGATACTATTAACTTGTTGCGGAAGCCAAGCCAGATGTACAATAGAATGACCTACTTTTTGGATTGTTTTGAGTTTTATCAAAAGGAGAATAAATCCTTAATTCTTTTATTATTGTTATTGTAATAAATGGAATAGTTACCTCTAAGGAGGAAAAAAGGGATTTTGTTTATCTGCCTTTCTGTATTCGCAGTATTATATATGGCTCATGAAATTTTTATATCTTCAGTATAATTAAATAAATGGCAGTCATTATTCTTTTAAAATCATCCCAATTTTAGCCTCCTGTTTTACTTTCATTATTTAATACTTTTCTAAAGTTTATTTTCCTAGGCAAAAGTACTATTCTGGCTTTACTGAGGTCATATATACTTACTCTGTCAGATGCATATCATACCCGATCATTGACTTGCGAAATGAAAAGCAGAGTTCTAAAGAGTGATTAAATCAGGATAATTAACATATCCGTCATATACTTATTTTTGATGGTGAGAACATAGGAAATTTGTTGTCATAGCAATTTTGAAACACACAATACATTATTAACTGTAGTCAGCGTGCTGTGCATTATATGCCAGCAATAAATTTCTCTTTATCTGAGTTATTGGTCAAAAATACCCAAACTTATTTTATTTCTTTGAAACACTGATCCCTCTTCCAATGTCCTCTAAGTCTAACCTCCATCTCTATCTATCTATCTTTCTATGTATCTATTTACTGTGGTGCTGACTTTGCATTCAGGGCCTTCACAATGAACTACTTTCTCAGCACTTCTAAAAATTTGTTTTTAAATTTTATTTTAAAATGAAACAGAATAAAGCCAATCAAAACAAAACAATGAGAGCAATACAGGGCTTCAAAACCAGGTAATAGGAAATCAACAAAGGCTACCATAATGCCTCATGTTATCTTCAAAATAGCTTGCATACCATAATAAGACATAATAGACTATAAGAAAACAAAACAGAATAAAACCGAACAAAACCAAACAGTAAAAATGACAGCGGGAGGCATTATGGTTACCATTATTGATCACCTTGTATTATGCTTTTACATTATCTATTATGTCCACCCTTTTGATTTGATAGACTCTGTTGTGTTATGTCACATTTGGTTCTACTCCCTTCCAAAAAAGTAATAAGAACTGTGAGAGCAACAAAACCCAAAATGGGTAATTGTCATTGTACAAAAGAGAGGAAAAGAAAGTGCTCTAAACGATATAACTGCATGTATATATAAGTGTATAAGATAGATAATGATATCACTGAGTTTTGTTGGATCATTGAACAGAACTGTTTGCAGTCTCACTGTTGGAATGTCCACTTTACAAGCTTTAATTTTGTGACTTGAACAATTATTTCTAAGATGACAATATGTAATCCATTAACTAGTGATTTCCTACTGTTTATTTTTTTCTGTAAATCTATAATTTGTACCCTTTCTCTGCTTCTTTTTTCTCCTTAAATAAAATTTTTAAAAAATTATATAGGACTTCAAAACAACGTAATAGGAAATTAACAATGGCTACCACAGTCTCTTTTTAGACATTTCCTCCCCTTTCACCTTCACAATATCTATTGTACATTTTGGATCCCACTAACTTCTTGAGTTTTTTATACTGGGGACACAACATTATGTGTGATTTGGACTCACATGGGTACATCCATTTACCTACAAGAGCCTTAAGGTTATCCTTCTTTATACCTGAGTAGCTTTCCATTGTATAAAAATACTGTATCTTTCCTGTCCATTCCATGGTTGATGGGCAAGCTACCCCAGCTTTTTTCTGGATCCCCATCACATGGAGCATAGTCTTAACTCCTTCGACCTTCAGTCCATGAATTTTCTTTTGAGTCATATGTGTTAATAGATCCTGTCTTTTTTTTTTTTTTTTTTTCTATACCAGGGATTGACCTCACAACCTTGCACTTGCCAGACAGGCGCTTATGCCACTGACCTAAATCCCCAGGCCCTTGGATCCTGTCTTTTGGTCTACACTGCCCATGTTGCATTTGATTGATGAGTTGAGGTCATCTACATTAATGGTTATGATTGACAGGCACTGGCTCATCTCTACTGTGTTATGTTCCTGCCATTGGTTCCCCACTTTCCCCCTCTGTTCAGCTGCCTGCCCTGCTTAGCCATTCCCCTCTGCTGCTTTCAGGAAACATGGTCATCTTTATCTCTCTTAGAATATCCCTCAGCACTCTTTGTAGGGTTGATTTGGTGGTCATGAATTCTTTCAGTTGTTCTTTATCATGAATTATCTTATTTTTCCGTTAATTTTGAAAGATATCTTTAACAGGTACATCAGAGTGGGCTGGAATTTATTTTCTTTCAGAACTTGAAATACTTCACTTCAAGCTCACATTGACTTGATGGTTTGTATTGAGAAGTCTGCTGTGATTCTGATGGGTTTTCCTTTATAGGCGATCTGTTTCTTTTCTCTAAACCTTTTAATATTCTGTTCTTATGCTGAATTTCTGGGATCTTGATTATTATATGTCTAGGTGTAGATTTATTTTGGTATGATGAGATTGATTTCTGTATGCCTCACTTAATCTTTTTCCATTCTTGGGAAGTTTTCTGCTAGTATTTCTATAAACAGTCTTTTTATGTCATTTGTGTTGACCCTGCTTTTTCACTGATACCTATCATTCTTAAATTACTTTCTTTTGTGTCGTCTTGCAGCTGTTGAGTTGCTATTTCCTGATTCCTTGTTACTTTTAAGACATCGTGCCTTTCACAGTTGCTAGCTGCAATCCTGTCTTCAAGGTCTGAAAGTCTATCTTCAGTTTCTTTCAAGTAATTTCACCAGCATTCGATGGAGTTTTTAATTTCCTGAGTATCTCTTTGAATCTGTTCCTGCATTGGAGTTCTATTCTGTATTGTGATTCAAGGTTTCCATCATTTTCCAATGGTCATCTTTTTTTATCTACATCTTATTTAAATATCCTCAGCATTTCTTTCATGTTGTTTGTAATTTATTCTTTTATCTAAAGGGTTATTTCTGACCTGATTACTTTTATAGCCTCATGAAATTGTTTCTTTATTTGGTTGCTATCCTTTCTGAAATTTCAGGTGTGTAATTTCCAATTTCTTCTATTTTCATGGCCCCTAAATTTGTTCTGTGTGGACTGGAGGGCTGAGATTGCCTTTTGCTCCTTAATCTTGACATATTCCTGGGTTCCTCTGGACAAGCCGGTTGTGGGATCCCAGGTGCTTCCTGCATTGGTTGCTTGTTTTCAGTGTAGGGGAATGAGTCAGGCACCTTCGTTTCTCCTATTCTGGATTCCCAAGGAGGAGGTGGAGTGCAGAACTGGCTTCTCTAGACATGTGCAGCTACACTGAGGCTCCCCTGGCAGCAGGTGCATGGGAGCTTGACTGGCTGGTTCTCCCCACTGGTACTGGCCACCAGTCCCAGATGACAGCTGACAAGCTTGTGGAGACATCTATGTTCAGTTTTTTCTTCTAATGTTTACAGTTCTGTGATACTGTCTGTTGTTGCATCCCAGAGGTGTGTTGGATATGGACCTGATCTTGGCCTCTAGATATGGGGACTGAGACTTGGTGGAGTTCTCTGGAGTCCAACTACTATCTCCTCACCGCTGCTTTAGATGCTTCCCTGTTACTGGCCTCACTGATTATTTCACCCTCCAGAGGTGTGCGTGTGTCTCTGTGCTGGGCTGTTGTCTTGGATATCCGGGTTCCTGTGGGTCTTAACACTCGTCCTGCAGACCCACCCTCCAGAATACCAGGGATGAGCCCTAGATAATAAACTCATTGTCTTCCAGTCAGCCTGCCCTCTTGGGTGTGATCGAAGGGCACAGAGTGCAGATTCATTCCCCTCCAGCTGGCCCACCTTCCAGAATGAAATCCCCACACTTTTTAAATATTTTTGTTTTGAGTCAAGGTCTCACTAAGTCACTAAATTGCCATAGACTGTGCTTTAACTTGAAATCTTCCTGCCTCAGCCTCCCAGAGTAGTGCGATTAAAAACATGCACCCCCACACATGGCTTAAGTTTTTTTTAAAGTGATTATTCCACAAACATTTGTGAAGCATCAGTCATGTGTCTGGCACAAATATAATGCAACGTGTATTTTAGAAAAAAAACTGTCAGGGTACCACCAATTATCAAAGAGTATTACTCTGTTTGGCAAAGAAAGTATACTGACATTTATAGTGAGTCAAAATGTAGCCCAGATTTAAATATTTAGGCAGTGACCTTGAAGAGACTGTGACTTAATCAAACTCACGTAAGCAGCTAGTGGAGTGAATCCAAATGGCCTATTTCTCAATCTCCAAAAACTGTTTAAAAGGAATAGTTGGAAGTTCTATAATAGAGCAGTTAGTATTCACCTTTAAATGTTTTGTGATAGAAATATGTAAGGGGAAAGCTGTTATGATACACGATTTGAGATAACATTGCCTAATTTATATAGGTTGGTGTGACATAAATAAGGACTTTAAGAATGAATTTAATTTGAAATGATGACATTAAACAGGGAAAGTTAAATGATTGGATCATTGTCTAATTGTATTTAGATGTACTTAAAAAGTAAATTTGCCTACCTTGTTTTTAGAAGGAATGTAGTTTAATTTGGGGTTTAAGAGGTAAAATCCTTTGATACCTTTAATCTGTAGTAATGAAAGTTTTATAAACACTGTATTTTCTTGCTCTGGGCCAAAATGTCCAACAAATGAACAAAGAAAACAATCGTGTTGGCATATTTTTCAGGAGATGGTAAGTCTGTCTAGGCATTTGTATAAACGTTGTCTTCTTGAAATATTAATATTATAGCAATAATACACCTTGAATCATCTTTTAAAGGCTCCACTTATTTTGAAGTCTTCCAGCCACATCTGTCATATGTTATGTCTACAAGAAAATGGATCTGGATTTAAAGTGTTTAGAACTCAGAATAACTCATTATAACCAAAGCACATGAGAAAGTCTTAGTAAAAATAATTTTGAAATGTACCTAACAGAGATTTTAAGACTTACTGGAACTCAAGAACACTGTCAAGAAGGCTTCTCAATTTTCTCATCTGTAAAGTAAAGGATAAGTCTCTTGTGTCCACTGAAATTCCCTGAGATTGTTTGTCTACAGACTTTGCAGATGTAATTTGAATATATAATTCAAAGACTGAGACTGCTGATTTTGTCTTCAAGTCATCACATACTAAATTTTAGGATCCCCCAAATTATAATTGTCAGTCAGTAATTGACAAAGGATTGATCCCTGGCTGTTTTTCTCTTCTAAATGTATTACATGATTACATGATTCTTAATAGAAAAAAATACAGAAAAGAATACTAGCTTATGAGAATAATTATGATGGTTTATGTTTACCTAAAGCCTATTGTATGACAATTAGTACAAAGTAGTTTTCTAATTGTGTAGGATAGAGAGGTGCATTATGGACTTGAGATCTGCCTTTTAAATATTGGCATATATTTATCTGTAAATTTCTCGCTAAGCATTTTTTTTATTTTAGATGTTTCCTTTGAATTTGAGTATGTTATATCTTCATTTTATTCCACTCAAAATACTTTGAGCTCCCTGTGATCCATTGGTTACAGTTTATTATTAATTTCCATATATTTGTGAATTTCCATATATTTGTGAATTTCCCAAATTTCTCTTTGTAACTGATTTTAATTTCATTCCATCTGGTTGAAAATCATATTTTACATTATCTCAGTCCTTTTACATATGGTGAGGCTTGTTTTGTGGGCTAGCATATTGTTTATCTTGAAAATATTTCGATATGAGTTTATGAATGTAGGTCCTGTTTTTGGGTGAAGATTTCTCTAGAGCATACTCTTGATCACTTAGTGTGAGATATGAAGAAAAATGTAGAAAAATGTACATTTCGGCTTTGACATTTTCTATTGAAGCGTATTGTCAACATTTCCACAAACAAGGGAATTTTGAAAAAATAGAATTTAGCAGTTTCGAGCAAAAAGACAAACAATTTGAGTTAGTTTTCAGAATAGAAAAAAGATAAAATCACCTAGATTTGTTTAAACTTCCTTAATTATTGTGAATATTCCTCCTTTTCACATATTAGGAAGCAGCCTCTTGGAATTATCATGTAAACATTCGTAGAGTCCCACAGGTAGAGAGCTTTTCACCAGAATTACAACCTATCTTTGTGATTGCAAAGCCTCTCATCCTTCTGTGGGTATTTTACAAATGGGAAGACATAAATGATACTTACTTGCTTTAGATGTTATTGTAAATAAATATGTTATAAATTTTTATGATATGAGAAGTATTCCGGTGTGAATTTGCACTTTAACAAGAATAAGTTTTTATTTTATTGGCACACTTTTCATGTGAATGTTAGAAGATGACATCTAATAAAACAGTTAGTGCTTTATTGTGGACTTGCTCCTGACATCTGGGGAAACAGAACCAATCAGAATGTGAACCATGTGAGCGACTGTAGCAAGCCCAAATTTAGAGACTGACTCAGAGGTCCTGGCAAAGGAGCATTTAAACAAACTTACAGTGTCAGTTGTAAGGAATTACTCTGCTAATCAGTAGAACATGAGAAGGTAATCTCAGCCGTAATATTACATCACTTTTTGAGTAGACTTGACCGCATGTGTGAAAGTGCATCATACTCCACTGACTGACAAGACTTCACCTTAGAGTACCTGAAATTCCTTTTAATACAGAACATTAGGATTTACCTCTAACCTTAACTTCTGGTCTCCCATGGTTAGGAGAGACTTCTTAAGGAAGAAGAGGAAAGTACTCGAAGAGATACCTCCAGAACCCATTTATTACTCGTTCATTTGTTTGTTTGTTTCATAATTAGCTTTGGACCATCCCATATAAGATTTGCACTCTTTTTTTGTTGTTGTTGTTCTTTTTCGTTTTTTATCAGTACCAGGGATCGAACTCACGACTGCCTGCTTGCAAGGCAGGCGCTTATGCCACTGAGCTAAATCCCCAGCCCCAAAATTTGTACTCTTTTGAGCTCATAATATTATAGTACATGTTCTAAATATACATTTTAAATCCAGAGTATGGTATACCCATAAAGCTAATAACAGCTTATTGAAATTTCATCAAGAAATCATTAAAAATTTCAGAAACTATTCTCCTTACCCAAAACATACTATCTAAAACAATATGTAAGAAAAATCATTCTGTAAATTTCCTCTGTTAAATGTAACAGTGAAGGCACATTAAACTTTTATAGGGGTACTTGTATTTTTCTGTCTTCTGAAAAATACCTGAGCTTATTAGTGACTGTACCTGAGACAAAACTATTTACTCACCATTTACCACTTGTCTCTTTATTTTTTAGTATACAAAACTATAAATGTTGAAGTTTAATCAAATATAAAGTAATTCTGTTATCTACTTGCATAGGTTTATTATCAAAGCTAAGATTATATTAATAAAATTGCATATTTACATATGTAGCATTTCTTTGAACCACTGGTTAGCAGCATTAGCTTTCCCAAGATATAGTACTTGCTGTAAATGGAAACCTCAGGCTCACAAACCTACAGAATTAAAACTGGAGTTAGCAATGTGCATCTTAATATTTCTTTAAGTGATCCTAATATTTGCTAAAGTTTTAGAAATACTATTTAAACTATTCAATCAATACTTTATTTCTGGCCTCATTGCTTTTATTAAAGTGGTCTTCAAGTTCTTTTGTCCCATAAAACTTTTGTTTTGATATTGACTGTGTGGAACATGTGAACTGTATGTCCAGATTTATTCTTTATAGTTTCTATATATCCAGGTTTATTCCTTATAGTTCTAGTTATTGTAGACTACTTTTCAGGAAGGCTAAAGTGATACTTCATTTGCCTTACCATTTTTTGCCACATTATCTGCGTATGTACCATTCTCTTCCTGCTTTTCCACACTATTTCCTCTTTTCTATTCCCATCTGTGAAAATAAGGTCCTTTTAGAATTTGATCTTAGAATATAATGGCATAGGATATATGGATGTGCTTCACACAGTACTTGAAGTATTTTTAGTGTACAAAAAAAATCAAATGTATGATTTCAATCATATTACTTAAATGATTCTAATTTCTAATCAGTTTATTTATAAGAGAATTTTTTTTTGCTTAGTTACAAAATTAAGACATGTAATAAATCCTTGCCACATGTCTCATACTGGTTTAATGAAAAGCAGTAAGAATACATGAAGACCAGATGTTCACCTTATTCTATAAAATGGTACTTGTTCTTCATGAATCATGATTGAAGCCTAAATTAAGAACTCACATAAATATAAACAAAGCATCTTTTCCATTTGGACTAAATTTCTTTGAGTTTCATATTATCTAAATTAAAAATATTTTTTTATTAGTTACTAGTAGCTTCTGAGTGTTTTTCCTAGCTCCCTTCTTGTCTTTATTTTCTTGAAGGGTTGGTTTAGTTCTGTTCAACCAATTTTTTTTTATATTGTTTGTCTACCGGGTAATAACAAGATAGGAAGTCCACAGGAAGGTTAAGTCTTCATAGCCTCATGGAAAAGAAAAACTAGTGTTTTTGCAGCAGTAGCCTCTAGCCAGGAATGAGTCAGCTCTTGAATCTAGTCATTAGTGCTTCTGAGGATGCAACTTGTTTTCAGCTAAATACCAACCATGGTTTCAGAAGCTGAGAATCTGCTTCTGAATAGAGCAAATCTTTACCCCACAATGTAAGTGAGAGTTTCTATAAAAGTCAGGCACGACAAAATGATGGCCTCTACTGTGGCTTATGACCCTATAGAGAAGAAAAAACAATATTTAGTTTCTTCTTTCTTTCCTTTTTTTTTTTTCTCTAAATTTGGAGCTCTATTGTTTTCTGTTGGAAAATTACAAAAGTGCTCCTTTTGTCCTCTTATTAACACCTTGCTTCCTCCCTACTTCACCCCAGCCATGTCTTTCAGAATAGGAAATATTTTTAAAAATGTAAAGGTTTGTGTTCCTCCAAAATAATCTCTTATGCAGTATAATGGCTTGTGGATAGGCCTTCTTGTATCTAGAAGAGAAGCATATAACATTGTAGTGACTATAGCAAATTATTTTAGGTGATTAGGACTTAACAGTTTTATCAAATTCAGTTTATTCAGAGTCATAGAAAGTAAAACTACAGTGGAAACTTTAAGAAACCTTGGTTTAAAGTCTGCACTGTCCTTGTAGTAATAGACTTGTTAAGAATATAAATTGGAATACACTTTATGATAAAATTCATTTGTTCTACAAACAGAATAGACAGACTATGCCATAACTTTTGTTTACTGTATTAACTCCAAAATATTTGAGATTATTCAATGACACCATGTTAAAAATCAGTTTTAACAACTGGATTATTAAATTAGTAAACAGGTATGCTTTAGGTATTGTGAACACCAAAACATCTTTTTTTGGATTACATTTAACTTATTATTATTTGTTTTAATTTTAGAGAAGGGCATAAAAGGAAGTTTGAATCATACTACTTACCAAATTTGTATGATTTGAAATATCACCCCCCAAAAAAGAAACTTTTTTCCAGCCAAAACTAGTCCTGTCATTACAATCAGTCTTAATAGTTTATAAAATCATTGAGTCACATGATACTACATTCTGTGGAGCTAGCCATTGTTTTTACTTCAATAAGGTACCTTTCAAATCTTTGTTTTTGAGTATTACCATGTACTCATGTATTCAAACATATAATTTTAAATAAGTAGAATAACTTTTCAGCTTTTTATGTAATTTATATGATGTATGCTTAATTATTTTAAATGGAAATTTGACATTATGAATGACGTTGTATTGAACATTGCATTTTTTGTACTGCTTCAGGAGTGTGAACACTTTTGAATCCTTAGATGAATGCTTGGAATTGCTGGGTAGACATGCACACACATTTAGCCTTGATATATTTTGCCAGCAAAAAAAAATTGAATTATTTTTAGTGTTTTTAGTATTTTTTTAACCTACAATGTTACGAAAAATTATAGCACTAGGCAATCTAAAACACTATTTAGCACTACTCACTATTTAGTTCAGTTTGACATGTTCATTGAATACCAAATAATGATGTTTGATTTTGTGTTAGTTGTTAGAATTACGAAAGTGAAGGACAGTTTCATTAGACTGCTAGACATTACAAAGAGATGAACAGATCATTAAAATGACACAGTATGACAGAAAAGATAAATATAAGGAGCTTATGCATCAGTATTGAGAATTTTAAAAAAGCTTTGTGTAGAAAGTGGCATTGAAACCAAAATCTGAAGAATGATAATGACGTAAGAAGACAAGGAAAATGGGAGGAAGGAGTGTTTTAGGGAATAAGGAGTAGGTGTGAATGATTATCATAGTTTCTGAGAACCAGTAAGATTTTAAAATGTGTAGATTGCAAGTGAGGAATAAATTGAGATGGAGAATAAAGCAGAGCTGAGACATGACAAACCTTGTAGTAATCTTCATGAATTTGGGTTGAGAGAATTACGTGGTACTATAGTAAGGAAGTAATGAGATCATATTTGAACTTTAAAAAAATTACACTGGTTCTGGTCAAAGAAGGACTTGCAGGCAATGAGATCACAGAACTACAAGGGCAAAAGCATATGGTACATGATTTAGTCAGATATGTGTACCACAGGGATCCAAATTTGCTAGTTAGACAATGCAGTAAGAAAGACCAGTTTTCAAAATCAAGTAAGCAAAAAACCGTTATGTTATGACTCTGTCTGAAAAAGCAATCAAAGTACTTCATAAAGGACTAGGGAACTCCTATTCACCCAGATTAGAGAGCCCAGAATTAGAAGTTTAAAAACAAGGCAAAATAATAATGTCATCAAGAGCAACATCATTGTACAGTTACTATCAGAAAAGCTACCTTTGGGTGCACTTGATTGTAGACCTAAAATAGGATGACTTGCTTTAGTCCCTGTTTTTGAACAGAAGAAGCTCGTGATCTTCCTTTTCTCCTCATAACAGATAATTCAGGAGTTGGATGAAGTAGGTTTACGGGTGAAGGAGATTTCATTATCTCTTCTACCCGGCCTGAGAAAGGCAAGGGCAACGTGCCTAGACTCAAAATGTGAAAAGACATTATAATTTAAGAGGATCACCTCTACCTGCCATTCTGAAACTCTGTGAAATGTTGTGGTGCTGCAGAAGCCATTTTGTGTGATTCTCATCCATACTGATGAAAGTCTTAACTGGTCGGCCAGAAAAGCCTTCCCTTCACTTTTTTCCATATTTAATCCATACCATATGTATTTTACATAATGTAGCATTTTTGTGTCACTAAAGCTATTTTGTAGCAAAGCAAAAACTCGGAGAAATAGAAAAATGTTAATCCACATAGTGATTGCTGTTATCAAGTGAGAATGGCCTTCACAAAAATGACTTCATTCTTCTTCAGGTACACATCTTTATCTCAGTGATTTTTATTGTATGTGCTATATTTGAGATGTCTTTCTTTTCACAGAATACTTTGTCTTCTCAAGCCCCTACATTTCCCTCATAGTTGCCAGAATTCTGATTTCATTTCCCCTTTAATTTACATCTGTGTTTATGTAGCAACAACTACACATTGAGTCACAGTGTCAGATACTGTTAAATTTTTTCCAAATGACTTTAGTTTTTTTGTAAACATTATGACTTATCACTATAAAAATATTAAGCCATTATAGCAGAGAAAGAATAAATAAAATACAAAACACACCTAAAAATATCTAGTAATAGCATAAAAAATGAGACAACAGTACTCAAGATATTTCTTCATTCATATACAAAGGAAAAAACCAAGATTAAGTAATCTGATTAAATGAATTACAGTGCATTTTAAGAAAAATACTATATTGTTATTTCAGTTTTAGCATAAAAATACTAAACAGAAGTAAGTATAAAACACTCTTAAGTCTTAGGAAATATTTTCTAAAATTTCTTAAGTAACCTCTCCATTTTTACATAAAAGTGCTATAGAAATATTGAAATGGAATGATTTTTTAACTACACGGTTCAATTTTAATTGTTCTGATTAACTTCTAGCCCCTAATTTGTTTACTTAAATTCTCTTTACTTTTCCTTCCTTCATTTTCTGATTTGAATCCCTTATTTTATTTTTACAGTTTCATTGTTCACAGCATTTTTATGGTAAATGTTTGCAGTTTTGTATTCCTAGTTCTGTATTTAATGAATTGAGTTTTCACTGTCTCCATCTTAGTGCTTAGTCCTGAGTTCTTTACTTCATATTGTAGTTATATGATTTCATTGTCATGTACTCTTTTTAAGCATGCCTCACAGTTTTATATCCCATTTTTCTGTTTGAGATTGTATGTTGTATTTATAACGAATGACAACTAGCTGTAATATTCTTGAGTCTCTTTTTTTCTTTGCTTCATTAAATTACAACTGTTTTTCTCTTTTCTTGCATTATCTATCAAAAAGCCTGAAGCCAGTTGTCTTCTTCCATCTTTCTGCATACTAGTAACTTGTTTTGTTTTGTTTTGTTTTGTCTTTTTCCTTTTTATCGGTACTGAGGATTGATCTCACGACTGCCTGTTTGCAAGGCAGACGCTTATGCCGCTGAGCTAAATCCCCAGCCCCAAGAAAACAGTTTTGAGAATGGGCAATGACTTGAATGAATATTTATAGGAAGACAAATAAATAGCCTACAAGCAGAAGAAAAATGTTCAACGTCATATTCAGAAAATCCAAATTAAATCTCTGTGAGATAGCAGTCATCAGAAAGGCTTTACAAGTGTCATATTCAGAAAGCAAAAATCACTATATGATAAACTCACTGCATAGGCTCTTAAAAAAAAGAAAAAGGAGGAGGCAGAACAAAAGAAAAACAAAATGTTAGCAAGAATGTGGAAAACCAGAACTGTCACATTGCTAGAAGTATAAAATGTGAGAAGAAATTTGATTTTTTTATAAAGTTAAGCATACATGTATCTTAGGACTCATTATGCCAGATATTTATCAAAGAAAAACGTTTATCCACAAAAAGACTTATAGATGCATGTCAAAATGGTTCATTATATCCAAACACTGGATACAGCCCAAATTTGCATCAACGGGGTAATGAGCGGAGAAATCATGTATGGAACATGCTATGGACTACTAGTTAGCTATAAAAATAAATTAACTACTGATACATAATGCAGCAATTTCTGAGACTCTGAAAAGCGCTTTGTGTTGAGTGAAGAAGCCTGACATTAAAAAGAACATAATGTATGATTCCATTTATGTTAACTCATCAGTGATTATGGTAGGAATGGGTGGTGGCAGTGGCAAGAGACTGTGGAAGAGGGGTACAGAGGAGTTTTCTGAGATTATAAAAACCTCCTATGCATATATTCACAGGTAGTATATCTATCAAGACTCACTGTATTATACACATTTAGGGCACTATTCATTGCATTATACTGCAAATAACTATATATCTCAAATAGAAAACTTAAAAAGTTAAAGATAGTAAAACATGTTTAGTATTCAGTGTAGAATGGCAAATATAATGAAAATGCTAGAAAATAGATATATTGGGCATGACAAAGTTACCAGCTGTTTTTGAGCATATGGTTAAAACTAAACAGAACATTTGTATAGGTATGTATAAGGAAAATACAAACAATATGAAGACAACATTCTAGAAGGAGAACCAGCTCCTTTCCTATTAGAATTCTCCCGTTATTACTAGTGTTAGGTCTCAGGGGCAGTAGTACGTCCTTAGTGTTCATTTTCTCCTCCTCAGTGAGACCTTTTCCAAAGACTGTGAAAATTAAAATGTGATCATTCTTTTTAAACTGTAGAATCAACATTTTATTGTTAGTAAGGTTGAAACAATATTAGTAACAAGTGTTTATTTGGCATATCTGAGTATACATTCCTCTATGTTAACTCATTAAACTTTCTTTACAGCCTTAGTGGGTAGTTATTGTTATTAGGCCTATTTTTTAGTTGAGGATCCACAGTCCTCAAAATAGCAAAACAAAAGTTCCATCCCTGTAAATTTACTTCAGATAGCCATGCATTTACCTGCTATGGAGTACAAAACCAATCAGTGCTTTCTTATCAAGTCATTACAATTTAATTCATTCCTTAATATTTAAATGAATTAAATATTATTAGTGGAATAGTTACAATATCTAACATGATGATAAAATTTTAAAATGTATAAAAACCCTCAATGTGATTAAATGCAAAATTTGTTACCATTTATAGGAAACCATCCACCAAAAATCTACATATATCTAAAGAAAGCCTTTGCTTGTTCAGACTGTTGGGACTGAGAGTCTAATAAGTATATCGCCCAATGAGTTACCTTAGTTGATTTCAAAGCACACCACCACTGTATGATAGTTGTCATCAGTAAATCTAAATTACTAACTCTTCAGGCTAAATTTTTAATTTTACTTGTTACTGTTCAAACCTGTTTTATGATAGGTACCTATTCAACATAAGAACCTCGCATAGGATCAGTTTTGGTTTTTAATCTTATTGATATAGCAGTATCAATCTTTCTTAAGATTTTCCATCAAATTTTAGAGTATTTTTAAACTGTTTCAATATAAAACTTGCATTTCCTCATAAATCTAACTATTACCCACCTCTTCCTGGACATTATTTGGTATTACAAACACTATGAATTTCCTCAAAAGATATCTTTAAGTCTGGTACTTGGGAGACAGAGGTAGGAAAATTGCTGTTAATTCAAGGCCAGCCTGGGCCATGTAGTGAGTTTAAGAACATCCTGGACTACACAGTGAGATGCTGTTTCAAAAAAGTTTTAAAAATTGATAACTTATAAGTACGATTTGTATGTTATCAAGATACAAATGACTATACATCATAATATCTTTAATTATCTATTGCTATGTGAAAACATCCCAAAACTTAGTAACTAAATCCCATAATTGTGAGTCAGAAATATAGATACAGTTTAAAGCAGATGTTTTAATCTTTTCTGAAGCATGTGAAACCTTAGTTAAGGGTAGTCAAATGACTAGGAGCTACATGGATCAGTGCAGGGGATATCACAGCTGGGGTCATATGTCCCAAGCCTTGATTCTGCCTGTGAAACCAATTTCTCCATTCTCTATGTGGTTTTTATGTGTGCTAACTTGCTCTTAGAATTCAAGAGGACGTATTCCAGAAGCCTAAGCCTTCATGTTCCAGTGCTTATTGAGCCTCATCTTACATTACATTTTTTTGTTTGATTGACCAACTCCATTCTTCTCTGATATAGTTGCATTTTCCTAGCAGGTCCCTGATAGTGAAGCCCAGAGTCAGTATAGATAGGCCTATACAAGGTTGCAAATACCAAAGTCATGGTTCAGTAGAAGCCACCAGTGTAACAGTTTACTAAACTTACTGCGGTTGCTCCTGCGTTCATAACAGATAATTTGTACTTACTGATTTAAAAGTCAAGAGCATTTTATATGCTTTTTCTATTATTTTTCTATTGTTTTATTTTGCCATAATTAACCTTTCATATGTGAATAAGTTTAGAAGAATAGTTACTTTGTTTTGTTTTGTGTTTTGCCTTTTGAGCCAGGGTTTCATTATGTAGTTCAGACTTGCCTTGAACTCACTTTGTAGCCTAGGTTGGCCTCTGATCCTCCTACCTGAGCCTCCTAAATGCTGAGGTTACAAGCATGCACCACCACATCCTGCAAGAGGAATAGAGATTTGAAGACATAATATTTTAAAAGGAGATCCCTGAGTTGAGGTTCTTTTTTATGCATAATTCAACAGCAATGTATCAGATCCTAAATGCCATTATGTTGCCTTACATTTTATTTCTGTGTAATATTTAATCTCAATAAGAATTTAGGTCATCGAGTAATCATTCTCGTTACTTTCCAAAGAAATATTCATTGCCACCCTTTGAAAACTAAGTATGATAATGATTTTAATATAGTATCATCTTCCAATGTTGTTTTGCTGTTACCTGTGTTTTTCATTCTGTGCATCTTTGTATGAAGATTTAAAAATCTACTTTGGTTGAAGTTTTTATGTACAAAGCACAGAGTACTAGACATTAAGTAGGTTTGGCATGTTATTCCAAGCTCTAAGTGCTGTGTAACAGAAACCCTTTTGGTTTAACCACAAATGAATATATTAAAATGGTATCAGTGAGTGTACAGAATTGATGGGAAGGCTGGAGAGACAGACTGAGGGAAGATAGAAGGGTCTTTCAGAGGATGTTCCTTCAGACAGCTCACTTTCACTTACTTGCCAACCATTGCTAGGCCAGTCCTGGATATTCACCAGACTTGCCATGAAATATCACTGGACTCTGTACCACTGTGGCCAGCTCAAATGTAATTTTAAAAGCATTTTATTGTGAAAAAATTGAGGGTTGGTAAAAAATTACTGCAAAGTATATAGTAATAATACCCATAAAAGAAAATCATATCACCTGGATTTACCAATTATTAATAGTTTCCCTTTTGCTTTAAAATTTTAGCACAGAAATAAATTATAGAACTCATAATGTTTTAACACTAAAATCTTCAATAGGACACCCTTTTAAAATGGACTTATATAATCAATTTTCAATCTAATTATATAATACATTAATAATAATTTTCTAATAAGTATTATTTAATACTCAGAGTATAATTTAGATTTTTACCAGTGTTCTCAAAATATATTTTACTGCTGGTCTTTGCATGTGAGGAGCTCGTTAAGAGCCACATGTTGAATTTTATTGTTATTAGACTGCTATTAAAACATACCATAGACTGAGTGGCTAGAGTCTGACAAATATAAGATCAAGACACCAGATTCAATATCTGGTGAGAATCAACTTCTTGTTGCCCATCTTCTTGTGTCCTCACGTGGTAGAAGAGGAAGGCATTTATCTGGGATCTTTTTTTTGTTCATTAAATAAACCAATAATCATCTATGAAGATTCTGCCCTACAGAAATCACTTCCCCCAAAAGCCCTACCTTCAGATACCTACCATCCCATTGGGATTAGGTTTCAGCACAAGACAGCAGTTGTACAAACAATTATTTTCTAAGACCTCCTTTTTTCTGATACTATTAACTTGTTGCGGAAGCCAAGCCAGATGTACAATAGAATGACCTACTTTTTGGATTGTTTTGAGTTTTATCAAAAGGAGAATAAATCCTTAATTCTTTTATTATTGTTATTGTAATAAATGGAATAGTTACCTCTAAGGAGGAAAAAAGGGATTTTGTTTATCTGCCTTTCTGTATTCGCAGTATTATATATGGCTCATGAAATTTTTATATCTTCAGTATAATTAAATAAATGGCAGTCATTATTCTTTTAAAATCATCCCAATTTTAGCCTCCTGTTTTACTTTCATTATTTAATACTTTTCTAAAGTTTATTTTCCTAGGCAAAAGTACTATTCTGGCTTTACTGAGGTCATATATACTTACTCTGTCAGATGCATATCATACCCGATCATTGACTTGCGAAATGAAAAGCAGAGTTCTAAAGAGTGATTAAATCAGGATAATTAACATATCCGTCATATACTTATTTTTGATGGTGAGAACATAGGAAATTTGTTGTCATAGCAATTTTGAAACACACAATACATTATTAACTGTAGTCAGCGTGCTGTGCATTATATGCCAGCAATAAATTTCTCTTTATCTGAGTTATTGGTCAAAAATACCCAAACTTATTTTATTTCTTTGAAACACTGATCCCTCTTCCAATGTCCTCTAAGTCTAACCTCCATCTCTATCTATCTATCTTTCTATGTATCTATTTACTGTGGTGCTGACTTTGCATTCAGGGCCTTCACAATGAACTACTTTCTCAGCACTTCTAAAAATTTGTTTTTAAATTTTATTTTAAAATGAAACAGAATAAAGCCAATCAAAACAAAACAATGAGAGCAATACAGGGCTTCAAAACCAGGTAATAGGAAATCAACAAAGGCTACCATAATGCCTCATGTTATCTTCAAAATAGCTTGCATACCATAATAAGACATAATAGACTATAAGAAAACAAAACAGAATAAAACCGAACAAAACCAAACAGTAAAAATGACAGCGGGAGGCATTATGGTTACCATTATTGATCACCTTGTATTATGCTTTTACATTATCTATTATGTCCACCCTTTTGATTTGATAGACTCTGTTGTGTTATGTCACATTTGGTTCTACTCCCTTCCAAAAAAGTAATAAGAACTGTGAGAGCAACAAAACCCAAAATGGGTAATTGTCATTGTACAAAAGAGAGGAAAAGAAAGTGCTCTAAACGATATAACTGCATGTATATATAAGTGTATAAGATAGATAATGATATCACTGAGTTTTGTTGGATCATTGAACAGAACTGTTTGCAGTCTCACTGTTGGAATGTCCACTTTACAAGCTTTAATTTTGTGACTTGAACAATTATTTCTAAGATGACAATATGTAATCCATTAACTAGTGATTTCCTACTGTTTATTTTTTTCTGTAAATCTATAATTTGTACCCTTTCTCTGCTTCTTTTTTCTCCTTAAATAAAATTTTTAAAAAATTATATAGGACTTCAAAACAACGTAATAGGAAATTAACAATGGCTACCACAGTCTCTTTTTAGACATTTCCTCCCCTTTCACCTTCACAATATCTATTGTACATTTTGGATCCCACTAACTTCTTGAGTTTTTTATACTGGGGACACAACATTATGTGTGATTTGGACTCACATGGGTACATCCATTTACCTACAAGAGCCTTAAGGTTATCCTTCTTTATACCTGAGTAGCTTTCCATTGTATAAAAATACTGTATCTTTCCTGTCCATTCCATGGTTGATGGGCAAGCTACCCCAGCTTTTTTCTGGATCCCCATCACATGGAGCATAGTCTTAACTCCTTCGACCTTCAGTCCATGAATTTTCTTTTGAGTCATATGTGTTAATAGATCCTGTCTTTTTTTTTTTTTTTTTTTCTATACCAGGGATTGACCTCACAACCTTGCACTTGCCAGACAGGCGCTTATGCCACTGACCTAAATCCCCAGGCCCTTGGATCCTGTCTTTTGGTCTACACTGCCCATGTTGCATTTGATTGATGAGTTGAGGTCATCTACATTAATGGTTATGATTGACAGGCACTGGCTCATCTCTACTGTGTTATGTTCCTGCCATTGGTTCCCCACTTTCCCCCTCTGTTCAGCTGCCTGCCCTGCTTAGCCATTCCCCTCTGCTGCTTTCAGGAAACATGGTCATCTTTATCTCTCTTAGAATATCCCTCAGCACTCTTTGTAGGGTTGATTTGGTGGTCATGAATTCTTTCAGTTGTTCTTTATCATGAATTATCTTATTTTTCCGTTAATTTTGAAAGATATCTTTAACAGGTACATCAGAGTGGGCTGGAATTTATTTTCTTTCAGAACTTGAAATACTTCACTTCAAGCTCACATTGACTTGATGGTTTGTATTGAGAAGTCTGCTGTGATTCTGATGGGTTTTCCTTTATAGGCGATCTGTTTCTTTTCTCTAAACCTTTTAATATTCTGTTCTTATGCTGAATTTCTGGGATCTTGATTATTATATGTCTAGGTGTAGATTTATTTTGGTATGATGAGATTGATTTCTGTATGCCTCACTTAATCTTTTTCCATTCTTGGGAAGTTTTCTGCTAGTATTTCTATAAACAGTCTTTTTATGTCATTTGTGTTGACCCTGCTTTTTCACTGATACCTATCATTCTTAAATTACTTTCTTTTGTGTCGTCTTGCAGCTGTTGAGTTGCTATTTCCTGATTCCTTGTTACTTTTAAGACATCGTGCCTTTCACAGTTGCTAGCTGCAATCCTGTCTTCAAGGTCTGAAAGTCTATCTTCAGTTTCTTTCAAGTAATTTCACCAGCATTCGATGGAGTTTTTAATTTCCTGAGTATCTCTTTGAATCTGTTCCTGCATTGGAGTTCTATTCTGTATTGTGATTCAAGGTTTCCATCATTTTCCAATGGTCATCTTTTTTTATCTACATCTTATTTAAATATCCTCAGCATTTCTTTCATGTTGTTTGTAATTTATTCTTTTATCTAAAGGGTTATTTCTGACCTGATTACTTTTATAGCCTCATGAAATTGTTTCTTTATTTGGTTGCTATCCTTTCTGAAATTTCAGGTGTGTAATTTCCAATTTCTTCTATTTTCATGGCCCCTAAATTTGTTCTGTGTGGACTGGAGGGCTGAGATTGCCTTTTGCTCCTTAATCTTGACATATTCCTGGGTTCCTCTGGACAAGCCGGTTGTGGGATCCCAGGTGCTTCCTGCATTGGTTGCTTGTTTTCAGTGTAGGGGAATGAGTCAGGCACCTTCGTTTCTCCTATTCTGGATTCCCAAGGAGGAGGTGGAGTGCAGAACTGGCTTCTCTAGACATGTGCAGCTACACTGAGGCTCCCCTGGCAGCAGGTGCATGGGAGCTTGACTGGCTGGTTCTCCCCACTGGTACTGGCCACCAGTCCCAGATGACAGCTGACAAGCTTGTGGAGACATCTATGTTCAGTTTTTTCTTCTAATGTTTACAGTTCTGTGATACTGTCTGTTGTTGCATCCCAGAGGTGTGTTGGATATGGACCTGATCTTGGCCTCTAGATATGGGGACTGAGACTTGGTGGAGTTCTCTGGAGTCCAACTACTATCTCCTCACCGCTGCTTTAGATGCTTCCCTGTTACTGGCCTCACTGATTATTTCACCCTCCAGAGGTGTGCGTGTGTCTCTGTGCTGGGCTGTTGTCTTGGATATCCGGGTTCCTGTGGGTCTTAACACTCGTCCTGCAGACCCACCCTCCAGAATACCAGGGATGAGCCCTAGATAATAAACTCATTGTCTTCCAGTCAGCCTGCCCTCTTGGGTGTGATCGAAGGGCACAGAGTGCAGATTCATTCCCCTCCAGCTGGCCCACCTTCCAGAATGAAATCCCCACACTTTTTAAATATTTTTGTTTTGAGTCAAGGTCTCACTAAGTCACTAAATTGCCATAGACTGTGCTTTAACTTGAAATCTTCCTGCCTCAGCCTCCCAGAGTAGTGCGATTAAAAACATGCACCCCCACACATGGCTTAAGTTTTTTTTAAAGTGATTATTCCACAAACATTTGTGAAGCATCAGTCATGTGTCTGGCACAAATATAATGCAACGTGTATTTTAGAAAAAAAACTGTCAGGGTACCACCAATTATCAAAGAGTATTACTCTGTTTGGCAAAGAAAGTATACTGACATTTATAGTGAGTCAAAATGTAGCCCAGATTTAAATATTTAGGCAGTGACCTTGAAGAGACTGTGACTTAATCAAACTCACGTAAGCAGCTAGTGGAGTGAATCCAAATGGCCTATTTCTCAATCTCCAAAAACTGTTTAAAAGGAATAGTTGGAAGTTCTATAATAGAGCAGTTAGTATTCACCTTTAAATGTTTTGTGATAGAAATATGTAAGGGGAAAGCTGTTATGATACACGATTTGAGATAACATTGCCTAATTTATATAGGTTGGTGTGACATAAATAAGGACTTTAAGAATGAATTTAATTTGAAATGATGACATTAAACAGGGAAAGTTAAATGATTGGATCATTGTCTAATTGTATTTAGATGTACTTAAAAAGTAAATTTGCCTACCTTGTTTTTAGAAGGAATGTAGTTTAATTTGGGGTTTAAGAGGTAAAATCCTTTGATACCTTTAATCTGTAGTAATGAAAGTTTTATAAACACTGTAT
This sequence comes from Cavia porcellus, assembly GCF_034190915.1. Lineage (NCBI taxonomy): Eukaryota > Metazoa > Chordata > Mammalia > Rodentia > Caviidae > Cavia > Cavia porcellus. The sequence goes on from NW_026947494.1 coordinate 53,399,943, forward strand.
TTTCTTGCTCTGGGCCAAAATGTCCAACAAATGAACAAAGAAAACAATCGTGTTGGCATATTTTTCAGGAGATGGTAAGTCTGTCTAGGCATTTGTATAAACGTTGTCTTCTTGAAATATTAATATTATAGCAATAATACACCTTGAATCATCTTTTAAAGGCTCCACTTATTTTGAAGTCTTCCAGCCACATCTGTCATATGTTATGTCTACAAGAAAATGGATCTGGATTTAAAGTGTTTAGAACTCAGAATAACTCATTATAACCAAAGCACATGAGAAAGTCTTAGTAAAAATAATTTTGAAATGTACCTAACAGAGATTTTAAGACTTACTGGAACTCAAGAACACTGTCAAGAAGGCTTCTCAATTTTCTCATCTGTAAAGTAAAGGATAAGTCTCTTGTGTCCACTGAAATTCCCTGAGATTGTTTGTCTACAGACTTTGCAGATGTAATTTGAATATATAATTCAAAGACTGAGACTGCTGATTTTGTCTTCAAGTCATCACATACTAAATTTTAGGATCCCCCAAATTATAATTGTCAGTCAGTAATTGACAAAGGATTGATCCCTGGCTGTTTTTCTCTTCTAAATGTATTACATGATTACATGATTCTTAATAGAAAAAAATACAGAAAAGAATACTAGCTTATGAGAATAATTATGATGGTTTATGTTTACCTAAAGCCTATTGTATGACAATTAGTACAAAGTAGTTTTCTAATTGTGTAGGATAGAGAGGTGCATTATGGACTTGAGATCTGCCTTTTAAATATTGGCATATATTTATCTGTAAATTTCTCGCTAAGCATTTTTTTTATTTTAGATGTTTCCTTTGAATTTGAGTATGTTATATCTTCATTTTATTCCACTCAAAATACTTTGAGCTCCCTGTGATCCATTGGTTACAGTTTATTATTAATTTCCATATATTTGTGAATTTCCATATATTTGTGAATTTCCCAAATTTCTCTTTGTAACTGATTTTAATTTCATTCCATCTGGTTGAAAATCATATTTTACATTATCTCAGTCCTTTTACATATGGTGAGGCTTGTTTTGTGGGCTAGCATATTGTTTATCTTGAAAATATTTCGATATGAGTTTATGAATGTAGGTCCTGTTTTTGGGTGAAGATTTCTCTAGAGCATACTCTTGATCACTTAGTGTGAGATATGAAGAAAAATGTAGAAAAATGTACATTTCGGCTTTGACATTTTCTATTGAAGCGTATTGTCAACATTTCCACAAACAAGGGAATTTTGAAAAAATAGAATTTAGCAGTTTCGAGCAAAAAGACAAACAATTTGAGTTAGTTTTCAGAATAGAAAAAAGATAAAATCACCTAGATTTGTTTAAACTTCCTTAATTATTGTGAATATTCCTCCTTTTCACATATTAGGAAGCAGCCTCTTGGAATTATCATGTAAACATTCGTAGAGTCCCACAGGTAGAGAGCTTTTCACCAGAATTACAACCTATCTTTGTGATTGCAAAGCCTCTCATCCTTCTGTGGGTATTTTACAAATGGGAAGACATAAATGATACTTACTTGCTTTAGATGTTATTGTAAATAAATATGTTATAAATTTTTATGATATGAGAAGTATTCCGGTGTGAATTTGCACTTTAACAAGAATAAGTTTTTATTTTATTGGCACACTTTTCATGTGAATGTTAGAAGATGACATCTAATAAAACAGTTAGTGCTTTATTGTGGACTTGCTCCTGACATCTGGGGAAACAGAACCAATCAGAATGTGAACCATGTGAGCGACTGTAGCAAGCCCAAATTTAGAGACTGACTCAGAGGTCCTGGCAAAGGAGCATTTAAACAAACTTACAGTGTCAGTTGTAAGGAATTACTCTGCTAATCAGTAGAACATGAGAAGGTAATCTCAGCCGTAATATTACATCACTTTTTGAGTAGACTTGACCGCATGTGTGAAAGTGCATCATACTCCACTGACTGACAAGACTTCACCTTAGAGTACCTGAAATTCCTTTTAATACAGAACATTAGGATTTACCTCTAACCTTAACTTCTGGTCTCCCATGGTTAGGAGAGACTTCTTAAGGAAGAAGAGGAAAGTACTCGAAGAGATACCTCCAGAACCCATTTATTACTCGTTCATTTGTTTGTTTGTTTCATAATTAGCTTTGGACCATCCCATATAAGATTTGCACTCTTTTTTTGTTGTTGTTGTTCTTTTTCGTTTTTTATCAGTACCAGGGATCGAACTCACGACTGCCTGCTTGCAAGGCAGGCGCTTATGCCACTGAGCTAAATCCCCAGCCCCAAAATTTGTACTCTTTTGAGCTCATAATATTATAGTACATGTTCTAAATATACATTTTAAATCCAGAGTATGGTATACCCATAAAGCTAATAACAGCTTATTGAAATTTCATCAAGAAATCATTAAAAATTTCAGAAACTATTCTCCTTACCCAAAACATACTATCTAAAACAATATGTAAGAAAAATCATTCTGTAAATTTCCTCTGTTAAATGTAACAGTGAAGGCACATTAAACTTTTATAGGGGTACTTGTATTTTTCTGTCTTCTGAAAAATACCTGAGCTTATTAGTGACTGTACCTGAGACAAAACTATTTACTCACCATTTACCACTTGTCTCTTTATTTTTTAGTATACAAAACTATAAATGTTGAAGTTTAATCAAATATAAAGTAATTCTGTTATCTACTTGCATAGGTTTATTATCAAAGCTAAGATTATATTAATAAAATTGCATATTTACATATGTAGCATTTCTTTGAACCACTGGTTAGCAGCATTAGCTTTCCCAAGATATAGTACTTGCTGTAAATGGAAACCTCAGGCTCACAAACCTACAGAATTAAAACTGGAGTTAGCAATGTGCATCTTAATATTTCTTTAAGTGATCCTAATATTTGCTAAAGTTTTAGAAATACTATTTAAACTATTCAATCAATACTTTATTTCTGGCCTCATTGCTTTTATTAAAGTGGTCTTCAAGTTCTTTTGTCCCATAAAACTTTTGTTTTGATATTGACTGTGTGGAACATGTGAACTGTATGTCCAGATTTATTCTTTATAGTTTCTATATATCCAGGTTTATTCCTTATAGTTCTAGTTATTGTAGACTACTTTTCAGGAAGGCTAAAGTGATACTTCATTTGCCTTACCATTTTTTGCCACATTATCTGCGTATGTACCATTCTCTTCCTGCTTTTCCACACTATTTCCTCTTTTCTATTCCCATCTGTGAAAATAAGGTCCTTTTAGAATTTGATCTTAGAATATAATGGCATAGGATATATGGATGTGCTTCACACAGTACTTGAAGTATTTTTAGTGTACAAAAAAAATCAAATGTATGATTTCAATCATATTACTTAAATGATTCTAATTTCTAATCAGTTTATTTATAAGAGAATTTTTTTTTGCTTAGTTACAAAATTAAGACATGTAATAAATCCTTGCCACATGTCTCATACTGGTTTAATGAAAAGCAGTAAGAATACATGAAGACCAGATGTTCACCTTATTCTATAAAATGGTACTTGTTCTTCATGAATCATGATTGAAGCCTAAATTAAGAACTCACATAAATATAAACAAAGCATCTTTTCCATTTGGACTAAATTTCTTTGAGTTTCATATTATCTAAATTAAAAATATTTTTTTATTAGTTACTAGTAGCTTCTGAGTGTTTTTCCTAGCTCCCTTCTTGTCTTTATTTTCTTGAAGGGTTGGTTTAGTTCTGTTCAACCAATTTTTTTTTATATTGTTTGTCTACCGGGTAATAACAAGATAGGAAGTCCACAGGAAGGTTAAGTCTTCATAGCCTCATGGAAAAGAAAAACTAGTGTTTTTGCAGCAGTAGCCTCTAGCCAGGAATGAGTCAGCTCTTGAATCTAGTCATTAGTGCTTCTGAGGATGCAACTTGTTTTCAGCTAAATACCAACCATGGTTTCAGAAGCTGAGAATCTGCTTCTGAATAGAGCAAATCTTTACCCCACAATGTAAGTGAGAGTTTCTATAAAAGTCAGGCACGACAAAATGATGGCCTCTACTGTGGCTTATGACCCTATAGAGAAGAAAAAACAATATTTAGTTTCTTCTTTCTTTCCTTTTTTTTTTTTCTCTAAATTTGGAGCTCTATTGTTTTCTGTTGGAAAATTACAAAAGTGCTCCTTTTGTCCTCTTATTAACACCTTGCTTCCTCCCTACTTCACCCCAGCCATGTCTTTCAGAATAGGAAATATTTTTAAAAATGTAAAGGTTTGTGTTCCTCCAAAATAATCTCTTATGCAGTATAATGGCTTGTGGATAGGCCTTCTTGTATCTAGAAGAGAAGCATATAACATTGTAGTGACTATAGCAAATTATTTTAGGTGATTAGGACTTAACAGTTTTATCAAATTCAGTTTATTCAGAGTCATAGAAAGTAAAACTACAGTGGAAACTTTAAGAAACCTTGGTTTAAAGTCTGCACTGTCCTTGTAGTAATAGACTTGTTAAGAATATAAATTGGAATACACTTTATGATAAAATTCATTTGTTCTACAAACAGAATAGACAGACTATGCCATAACTTTTGTTTACTGTATTAACTCCAAAATATTTGAGATTATTCAATGACACCATGTTAAAAATCAGTTTTAACAACTGGATTATTAAATTAGTAAACAGGTATGCTTTAGGTATTGTGAACACCAAAACATCTTTTTTTGGATTACATTTAACTTATTATTATTTGTTTTAATTTTAGAGAAGGGCATAAAAGGAAGTTTGAATCATACTACTTACCAAATTTGTATGATTTGAAATATCACCCCCCAAAAAAGAAACTTTTTTCCAGCCAAAACTAGTCCTGTCATTACAATCAGTCTTAATAGTTTATAAAATCATTGAGTCACATGATACTACATTCTGTGGAGCTAGCCATTGTTTTTACTTCAATAAGGTACCTTTCAAATCTTTGTTTTTGAGTATTACCATGTACTCATGTATTCAAACATATAATTTTAAATAAGTAGAATAACTTTTCAGCTTTTTATGTAATTTATATGATGTATGCTTAATTATTTTAAATGGAAATTTGACATTATGAATGACGTTGTATTGAACATTGCATTTTTTGTACTGCTTCAGGAGTGTGAACACTTTTGAATCCTTAGATGAATGCTTGGAATTGCTGGGTAGACATGCACACACATTTAGCCTTGATATATTTTGCCAGCAAAAAAAAATTGAATTATTTTTAGTGTTTTTAGTATTTTTTTAACCTACAATGTTACGAAAAATTATAGCACTAGGCAATCTAAAACACTATTTAGCACTACTCACTATTTAGTTCAGTTTGACATGTTCATTGAATACCAAATAATGATGTTTGATTTTGTGTTAGTTGTTAGAATTACGAAAGTGAAGGACAGTTTCATTAGACTGCTAGACATTACAAAGAGATGAACAGATCATTAAAATGACACAGTATGACAGAAAAGATAAATATAAGGAGCTTATGCATCAGTATTGAGAATTTTAAAAAAGCTTTGTGTAGAAAGTGGCATTGAAACCAAAATCTGAAGAATGATAATGACGTAAGAAGACAAGGAAAATGGGAGGAAGGAGTGTTTTAGGGAATAAGGAGTAGGTGTGAATGATTATCATAGTTTCTGAGAACCAGTAAGATTTTAAAATGTGTAGATTGCAAGTGAGGAATAAATTGAGATGGAGAATAAAGCAGAGCTGAGACATGACAAACCTTGTAGTAATCTTCATGAATTTGGGTTGAGAGAATTACGTGGTACTATAGTAAGGAAGTAATGAGATCATATTTGAACTTTAAAAAAATTACACTGGTTCTGGTCAAAGAAGGACTTGCAGGCAATGAGATCACAGAACTACAAGGGCAAAAGCATATGGTACATGATTTAGTCAGATATGTGTACCACAGGGATCCAAATTTGCTAGTTAGACAATGCAGTAAGAAAGACCAGTTTTCAAAATCAAGTAAGCAAAAAACCGTTATGTTATGACTCTGTCTGAAAAAGCAATCAAAGTACTTCATAAAGGACTAGGGAACTCCTATTCACCCAGATTAGAGAGCCCAGAATTAGAAGTTTAAAAACAAGGCAAAATAATAATGTCATCAAGAGCAACATCATTGTACAGTTACTATCAGAAAAGCTACCTTTGGGTGCACTTGATTGTAGACCTAAAATAGGATGACTTGCTTTAGTCCCTGTTTTTGAACAGAAGAAGCTCGTGATCTTCCTTTTCTCCTCATAACAGATAATTCAGGAGTTGGATGAAGTAGGTTTACGGGTGAAGGAGATTTCATTATCTCTTCTACCCGGCCTGAGAAAGGCAAGGGCAACGTGCCTAGACTCAAAATGTGAAAAGACATTATAATTTAAGAGGATCACCTCTACCTGCCATTCTGAAACTCTGTGAAATGTTGTGGTGCTGCAGAAGCCATTTTGTGTGATTCTCATCCATACTGATGAAAGTCTTAACTGGTCGGCCAGAAAAGCCTTCCCTTCACTTTTTTCCATATTTAATCCATACCATATGTATTTTACATAATGTAGCATTTTTGTGTCACTAAAGCTATTTTGTAGCAAAGCAAAAACTCGGAGAAATAGAAAAATGTTAATCCACATAGTGATTGCTGTTATCAAGTGAGAATGGCCTTCACAAAAATGACTTCATTCTTCTTCAGGTACACATCTTTATCTCAGTGATTTTTATTGTATGTGCTATATTTGAGATGTCTTTCTTTTCACAGAATACTTTGTCTTCTCAAGCCCCTACATTTCCCTCATAGTTGCCAGAATTCTGATTTCATTTCCCCTTTAATTTACATCTGTGTTTATGTAGCAACAACTACACATTGAGTCACAGTGTCAGATACTGTTAAATTTTTTCCAAATGACTTTAGTTTTTTTGTAAACATTATGACTTATCACTATAAAAATATTAAGCCATTATAGCAGAGAAAGAATAAATAAAATACAAAACACACCTAAAAATATCTAGTAATAGCATAAAAAATGAGACAACAGTACTCAAGATATTTCTTCATTCATATACAAAGGAAAAAACCAAGATTAAGTAATCTGATTAAATGAATTACAGTGCATTTTAAGAAAAATACTATATTGTTATTTCAGTTTTAGCATAAAAATACTAAACAGAAGTAAGTATAAAACACTCTTAAGTCTTAGGAAATATTTTCTAAAATTTCTTAAGTAACCTCTCCATTTTTACATAAAAGTGCTATAGAAATATTGAAATGGAATGATTTTTTAACTACACGGTTCAATTTTAATTGTTCTGATTAACTTCTAGCCCCTAATTTGTTTACTTAAATTCTCTTTACTTTTCCTTCCTTCATTTTCTGATTTGAATCCCTTATTTTATTTTTACAGTTTCATTGTTCACAGCATTTTTATGGTAAATGTTTGCAGTTTTGTATTCCTAGTTCTGTATTTAATGAATTGAGTTTTCACTGTCTCCATCTTAGTGCTTAGTCCTGAGTTCTTTACTTCATATTGTAGTTATATGATTTCATTGTCATGTACTCTTTTTAAGCATGCCTCACAGTTTTATATCCCATTTTTCTGTTTGAGATTGTATGTTGTATTTATAACGAATGACAACTAGCTGTAATATTCTTGAGTCTCTTTTTTTCTTTGCTTCATTAAATTACAACTGTTTTTCTCTTTTCTTGCATTATCTATCAAAAAGCCTGAAGCCAGTTGTCTTCTTCCATCTTTCTGCATACTAGTAACTTGTTTTGTTTTGTTTTGTTTTGTCTTTTTCCTTTTTATCGGTACTGAGGATTGATCTCATGACTGCCTGTTTGCAAGGCAGACGCTTATGCCGCTGAGCTAAATCCCCAGCCCCTAGTAACTTGTTTTTACTGCCTGATTACTGGAAGATTGTCCTTTATTCTTGAAGTTTATTAAGATACCTCTTCATCAGTCATTCATACCAACCTTTTAATGAATAAGAAAAACCTTATAAATAATATGGGTTCATTTTCTTTCCCTCCATTATATGTCTTTGGATTATTTTTTCTCCAACACTTACTTGTTTTCTACTTGAGGAATAGCAGTATTGTTTACTATGTATTGAAGAGGAAGAATAAGTGATTATGCTTCATCTGACTGTTTCACTTTGTGGCTCATTATTTCTTTAAAGCTTAGCAGCATTATTTTCTTTTTAGAATTGAGGACTCTTAGAGTTATTAGGGAGGATGAGTAATATGCCCAGTATTATAAGACTGGGAAAGCTAGAATTTGAATCTAAGTGTGTTGACAGCAGCCCTGTGCTCTAATCTCTCTGCTGTAAAATGTAGCTACTTCTGTGCCATGGCAGCTAAGCATAAGTCTTTCCAGGACTTGCCAGCCTCTACATTCCTCTCTGTTTCTGCTCTTTTGAGAATACTATTGCAAAAGAATCCATGAGATGTTTGGTTTTGCTTACTCTGAGGCATTATTTTTTTAAATAGCCAAAGAGCCAGCCCTTTTTTAAATTTTGAGACAGGGATGGAGATGTAGCTCCAGTGGTTAAGTGCTTGCCTAGCATGCACAAGGCCTTGAGTTATCACAAAAGAAAAAAAAATGGAGACGGAGTCTCAGTAAGTTGTTCGGCTAGGCCAGAATTGCAGTCCTCCTGCCTCCTGCCCCATTCTCTCAGAGTACTGGGATTAGAAGCCTGGGCCACTACACCTCAGGTGTCCTGTATGCTGCATTCTCCTCCTGTGCCCTGGTGTCATTTTTTTCACAGAACCCTTCTAGGGTGCTTAGAAAAAATCATTGTGTACAAATTGACCAAGTGCTTCAGCAGATAATGTCTGTGGAATAAATGTTCAAGAGGCCATAATTTGAGTCTATTGCCTTGTCTTTATTCCTTGTAAATTTTGAATTCTGTGACCAGTAATTTGGATTTTATTTTGTTTCGGGGGACTTTTTTGGATTTTGGTGGGATTTTATTGTTGTGTTGTTTTGTTTGTTTGTTTTTAGACAAGATCTTGCAAGGCAGTTCAGGGTGAACTTGAACTCACAGTGTAGCCCAGGTTGGCCTCCAATTTGTAGCAATCCTCCTCTCTCAGCCTCCCAAGTACTGGCATTAGAGGCATGTGCTTCCATACCTGGCTTTACATATGTTGTATTTTCAGGGTTTGCCATTAATAATAATCGATATCTGTCCCAATTTACTCCCATTTACTTGGACAAATTTAAATTTTCCTCTGATTTGCCCTACATATTTTTTGGCATACATAAAAGTTGGTCTCCTTTTCATTGATGGTATTGTTTCCTAGTTTTTAAATTGGATCATAAGAGTTGCCTCAGGGAATCTTAAATTACTATTTTAAGTTTCTCCCAGATGCAGCACTGTCATCTGCACCCTGATGTACCATCTTCTCCAACACAGTTTTCCACTGCTAATGATCCAATCTGTGTATCATCTTGCCTCCCTAGAAGTATCTGAATATTTACATGAATAAATTTTATAACACACACACACACACACACATACACACACAGCTTAAGAGAGAAATTACCCCTGTCATATAAGGGACAAACTGTTAAAAGAAGTCTATTAGTATAAATGGAACAAGGAAAATCTCAATCATTTAAATATACAAGTTAATTAGCAAAAGCAACATCCCTTCTATTAACGATATTAAATATAAACAAAACTTCTTGTTTATAATTAGTTATTTTCTTAAACCAAAAGTCAAAGTATAATAACCATACACATAGTTCTCTTCAGTTAAGAAGCAGAGTTGTTCACTACCATAGTTATTGATTAATCTGGTTTTTAAAGTTCCTATTGGTGAAATAATACAAAAAAAGAATATATAATGATTGAAAAATAACCAAAGATATGTTGAAGGTGGAGTACATGTATATATACTTAGAAAAAATTATTTCATATTTACCTCTAAAATGATAGAAACTAACTTTTAAATTTAAATGATGGAATAAAAGATGAATATACAAAATCTACAATATTTCTCTACACCAGAAGGAACCAGCAGGAAAATAAACCTAAACAAGTTTCCAGTGTAATAGCAAAAATCATAAACTTATTTTAAAAAGTACTGATCTTGTGCCCTTATGGCATAGAAAAATATTATAAAACTTACTTAGGTGATTAAATGGGAAAAGAGTATCATATGACCAGAAAGTTAGATTTTTCCGTAATTCCAGTAAAATCCCAATAGGATGTTTTTAAATCTCTACAATTACTCTAAGACATTATAAAAACTGAACAAGCATATAAAAATTAGTATAAGTAGCAGTGATCTAGGCTTCCCAGGTTGCTATAATAAAGACTAGTACTTAAACCATTACTAATGTATAGGTAAAGCATGTCTGCCTTGATAATGCATTATCTACTGTTGTAACTCAGTGAGAGAAATTTTGATTAGTGAAATTTAAAAATATACAATTAGGTGTTCACATACAAGCTACCATAGACAAATATTTTTGTACAGCATAGAACTTAAATGATATTGAGGACCAAGGGTTTAGCTCAGTGGCATAAGCATCTGTGTGGCAAGCACAAGGTCGTGAGTTTGATCCCCGGCACCAAAAAAAAAAAAAAAAAAAAAAAAAACCTGAGATAAAAAAGAAATACCAAGGTGTTGTGACATTACCTGATCGGTAGTACTGACATAGGGATTTTGAAATCAAAGAAAAGATACAGATTTCTTTTCCCTTTTCAGACAAGTTGATTGAAAATTGTAATTTGATAAGTCATTTCTAGTATAAAATATAGAATTTAATATTTACTTCAAGAGAAAAGAGAAAGATTATAGAGAAGGAGCTTTTGTTTTAGCGGGGCATGGGTATGGGTTATCAAATGAGGAAGAGGTGTTTTTCAAGAAACAAAAATTTAAAGCGCATAATTTTATATAATAAAGCATAAATGAGTTTCAATTAGCAGAACAGTTTAAATTGTGGGAAAACTTACAGAAAAATATGACACAATCAGTAAGGGAACAATATGTCACTTTTAATTTCATTGTAAAAGAGTTTCAGGTGGGGATATAACTCAGTGGTACATTACACTCTGGCACACCCACTATGCTGAGCCCCAACATTATACACATACAAAATAAGTGAAGGAGAAAAGAAAAATATGCAAAGCATGTGCATGGGCAGTTTGTTGTAAGAGAAATGCAAATAATTAAGAAAGTAGAAAATAAGAGCAAAAACAAGCAATAAATCATTGAAAATATTTGTCAAAGATAATGCAACTATCATCATTTATTGGGATTGAGAGAAGAAAGGAGAGATCGAGAGAAAGAGATGGCTTGAGATTTAGCACCACTAAATTTTATTAATTAAAAACAGAAAACCTGTCCATAACTTTAAACACTGAGAAGCTTAGAGCCGGTTAGTGTGCAGTAAACTTCATAAAACATTATTGTGGGCAGGATTATAAGCAGTATTAATCATTAGAAAATAGTCTGTATGATATGGAATAACCTACAAAGGTGTTTAAGCCTAGTATCTGTTATTTGGAAGGTATTATGAACAAATCATTTTTTTATTATGGTGTCTCAGAATCTTGTTTACTACAAGATTCAATAAAATTTCACACCTGCTACTGCTAATTACTCTATCTCTTCCCTCCTGGACCTACCCCTGTATCCTGAAGCCTTGGTTGGTTTGTCTTCTGCTTTTTACTCAATGTAGCATCCTTTATTTACTATTAAACTTCATTAGCCATTTAAGTTCTCATGGAATTCTTTCAGAATATTTGCTGTCTGTTTTTTACATCCACGAATTTGTTAACAGTGTTTTTTGTCCCTTCATCCAATTTAACATACCTTTGTGAAGTAATAAATCATTAATTAAATTGCCAGAATATGGACTAAGGACTTTAGTCCAGAGTGCCTCAGTGGAAATGTGTCTTAAGCTTAACTTTGCCTTCTTATAAAATAGCAGTTTTAGAGATCTTGAGCATATTAGGGTTTAATCCATAGTGATTTTGCCTAAGTGTCCAGCCAACATTTGTTCTTGTTTTAATGAATATAATGATAGACATTATTTATTTTGCATTAAATCCAGGACTAGTTTAGTCCTTCAATATGTTAATCTACTTTCTTTGTCAAAGAATGCAGTGAACTGAACTTTAAATGATTCATTCTATTTAATTTGTGGTGGTTGTTTTTGGACCATTTTGTCTTTAGTGTCTGCATTTAACCTGTAATGTAGCTACATGTGGGCTGCTTATTTATCCTGCACCCAATTTATTTAACTTCCTTATTCCAAAGACTGGTGCTGTTCATCAATTCTAAGAAATTTTTATATTACTGATTCCCATATTGCCTCAACCTCAGTGTTTGCCTCTTCTGTGCTCCACTTATACATGTAGTAGATTATCCCACCCTGTATTCTATGTCTTTATCCTCATACTTGTTTATTTTCTGTTTGTATTTTGCATCCTGTGTTTTCAGGTACATCTCCTACTTCATTTGGTTTTTCCTGAGCTATTTTTTTCCAGATACTTAACTTTTCATTGAGTTTAAGTTTAGTTCATGTATTAATTTATTTCTACAATTTGTTTTAGTTCTTTGTCCAATTAATGTTGTAAATCTCTTACTCAATTTTAAATTTTCTTTCATTCTTTACATATAGTAAGCATGTTTAATTTTTCTAGTACCTGAAATTTGGATTGTCAAATAATTTGTTGTTCTAATTCTCACTCACAATGATTTGTTTTCTTACATATTATAAAATCTTTTCATTGGGAACTTTTTAAGAATTCATCCTTTCACAAGTTCATGAAATATAGATTGAGAAGGCATGCCTTTCCATTCCTTTGCCTTTGATACTCACAAGTACATTAGAGTACTGCAGATCACTGTTGATTTTAATTTAAAATGTTCCTTAATTACCTCAGAATATTAATTAATCTAAGAACCTGCTTATATATCTGGACACAAGACATAAAACTTTTTTGAGATCTTCCTGTGTTTTTTAGTAAATGTGTTAGTCTCACTCTTTTCATGGGTAAAATAATCCTGGCTTTATGTATAAGAATCCTAGTTCATTCCTTGTGATTACTAAAACCTATATTCCTACATTGCTGAGACCAGCAATTCTGAGTGCTCCAATAATAATTCCAATGCCTCTAACTCTGTTTTTAAGTCCTCTCCTCATTTTTCAGGCCCTGGTTAATAACCTTTTTAGTGACCTAATCTATGTACTTAAAGGTATTTTTTCATGTACTGTATGTCCAGCACTTCTAGTTATTTGATCACAAGAGAGTTTTCAGGTTATCTAGTATGCTGCTTTACTGGAAATGGAAATCTCATTTGTTTTTCATATTGAATTAGTATCATTTGTAAAGTTGGATTGTGAAATAGACATATAGCTAAAAACTGAATTTCTGCCACAGCAAATTTATTTCACTTCTGTTAAATATTGGCTAAGCTAAGTTCTTGTTGTAGAATAACATCTTTGATTCTGAAAGTTTTACTTAGTGTTTAGACAGACTAGCATTATCACCTACTGTTACCATGGAAATTTCTTTTTTGTATATAATATTCACTCTTGTTTAGTCTATTTTTAAAAATTCAAAAGTTTGAAAGAGATCTTACAGAGTTGGGTGGTATTCTACATTGGACATCTAATCTTTTATTCTAAAACATATGTAATCATTTATGTAAAGGAGATAGATTGAAGTCTAAAGGCTATGTGCAAATGCAGTTACATTCTTTTTGTTGCCTTTCTAAATTGCATGATCCTTAAGGTTGGGGAGGTAGTCTTTGTAGATACTGACCTAACATTATGAAGGATGCATAGAATATTTATTAGTCAACTGTCTTGTTTCTGGGACACAATAGTCAAGACTCATATCTTAAAGGTGTCCATAGTCACCTGGCTGCAAAGCAGGAACATCATGATGGAAGGGCAGGAGAAAGCAAAGCTGCTTTAATTCATGGTAACGAAGAAACAGAACAGAGAGAAAGAGGTCAAGGACCATGTAAAAGTGGACGTTACTAATCCCCTAAGCAGCTCCCAAACCAAATAAGTTGAAAATTAAGCTCAGCTATTGTAAATATTATCTCTAAAATTAAATTTTATCAACTGATAGATACCTTTTAGATCATTTAAACTAAGCATACTATTAGCCTATCTCATAAAATGTATGTGTATATATACATATATATATGCTGTATATATTTGTTCATTGACTCATGTCTTCCTCAACTTTTCAACTAGATTATATTGAAGGAAACTAAGCAATTTAGTGCCAACTGCTTAGTGACTAGGATTAGGATCTAGGAATTTTGTAGTTTTTCTAATATTTTAAAATATCGTATTTCTTCCATTCATAGCAGATGGTATTACTTTAAGAAATGTATCAAACACGAAAAAATTATCACTAAGCTCTTGAAATTTATATATCCATTTTTTTTTCTTTTTCTTTCTTTTTTTTTTTTTTTTTTTTTTTTTTTTTTTTTTTTTCCCGGTACCAGGGATCGAACTCACGACCACCTGCTTGCAAGGCAGGTGCTTATGCTGCTGAGCTAAATCCCCAGTCCCTATATATCCATTTTTAAAAAGCAAGATTTATCATGTTAATATTTTGAGTTAAACAGACCTCATTTTGTCTCAGTTTGTTAAATGGTAAGAAGGTTTGGTAGTAGAGATAAAAACAATAATGACAACAATAATAGAATCAAATTTCTGTTGGTACATATTCTGGCCCAAGCATTGTGTTAGGTAAACCAACTTTCATGAAATCTTTCTTTCTTATAATAACCTTAATCATTTTCATTTTAAAGTGAGGAAACTGAGGATTAGCTTGATTTATTTGGTTTTCTAATTCCAAGCTGCTTGTAATAGATAAAACAGAGCTTTGCACACATGATAAAATTTCCCTGATTTACTTTCATTAGACATTTTCTGGATAGAGTTTTTCTTTTCAAAATTCATATGTAAGTATGGTATATTATGATTTCTGAGATGTGGTATATCTATATCTCTATTCTGTCTAAAGATACCATAAACCTAATACATTGCTAACTTTAATATCTATAATGGGCTTTTATTGTAGTCATTTTATGAGTTCATCAATGGCCAAGCTGTTGTTTCATTACAAACAGATTAAAGAGCTTTGTGATTAAAGCAGCAGACTAGAAACCAAGAAGGATGTACTGTTTGGTTTTCAGTCATTTCCATGTGTTATAAATTCTTATTAGATGTTGGAAAATAGCAGACTTAAACTAACTACAAGTGTTATATCCATGGTCCAAGAAACAGTTGTCTATAATGGACATATGTTTAGGCATCAACTTATTTAACAAATAAGCAGATTCATTTACTATCTTACATAAGACACATTTAATTTTGTTTTCGTACATCAAAGTTCTCTTCCAGGACATGTCAAACATCCAGTTCCTGATATTCTTAGGAGCTTTTTAAAAGTAAATGTAAGAAATAGTCAGTTCCTAAGTTCACTACTCTCATATTAAGATAATATTTCTGAGGTTCCAATAAAGATGGCAGATAGATAACAGCAGATCACAGAGGCTCCCTGAGATAGTCAACTTAGATGCCAAAATGGCACAGCGTGAGGAGCCCCAGACAAAGGGAGATGGATCCTCTTAACCCAGGAAGAAACTAAGGTGAGAAGAACCAATCAAAGATGCAGTCCCGGGGCTATATTTGAACAGTTAAAGATTCAGTGTTCCTGCTGCAGTGCCTAAACTCGCACGGCTGCAACTTAGCCATTTCGACTCACTGGAACCACAGTTGCACTAAAGGTCGGGGGTCAACAGGCTTGACAAAGAGCCAAGTTGGCAGGGGACCTGTATTGACCTGTGGTGAGTGCCAGGAATAAAAACCTTCCACAGAAAAGGGTGTCATTCCAACGGGACAAAATCTTGAAACTGGGGAGGACTGGCAAGAACAAGGAACAGCAGTGGCTTCAGTCAGTGGTTCCCTTCCCAGATGAGATTGGTGGGTTGTGCTTGGCCTGGGTCATGCCCATGGCTGAGACCCAATAGGTTATCCCAAACTAATTCTCCACGTGTGGAGCACACTAACACAGTGAAGGCCTCAGCAGGTTGAATGACCCAGAGGGGAAGGGTTAACATATGCTGCCGCTGTTTGCATCACAATAACACACCGCAGGGGGCAGGATCACCTAGCCAGTGTGTTTCAGAACCATAACCAACAAAGAAAGAGACTGAAGCCGCCTCTATATGTCTGTGTGGAAGAAGCCATAAATATGAGAAGAGGAAGCAACAAGAAAAAGTCCCCAGCCCCAAACCCTGAGAACATTGATCCAGGAAAGGTAAATACAAAGGAGATTGAGGACAGCAAACATGCAATATCAGACATGGCACCAGTGGACATAAAGAGATATCTTTGGAACCTCATAGACAAGTTCAAAAGTAAAGTATTTAACCAAGTAAAGCAAGATATAAGTAGTTTAATAAAAGAAATGCTAAGCACCTCTCAAGAAGACACAGATGGAAGCATGGAGGAACACAAAAAAAGGGGAGAATTGTTTGATGAAAAAAATATAAAGAAACCGTAGACTACATGAAGCAGGTTCAAAGAGATTGCCAGGAAATTAAAAACTCCATTGAAAGCTGGCAAAACTGCTTGAAAGAAACTAAGGATACATTATACAAACTGGAGAACAGGTTTGCAGTGTGGGAACATGAAAGGAAAAATTTCTTAAAAATAACAAGAAAGTAAACAGTAAAAATACAAAGGCTAGAAGATGACAAGAGGATCTATAACTTAAGAATAAAGAATGTGAATGAAGAAACAATGGTACAAACAAAGAAACTACAAAGGCTACTCAGAAATAATTAAGGAAAACTTTCCAAACATAGGAAAAGGAAATGATATTCTGATCTATGAGGCATATTGAACTCCAGCCTCCTACAACCAAAACAGAGCTACACCCAGGCATATAATAATCAAGATCCCAGAAATTCAATATAAGAACAGAATATTAAAAGCTGTCAGAGATAAGAAACAGATTGCTTATGAAGGAAACACCATCACAATCATGGCAGACTTCTTGACACAGACCATCAAATCAAGAATAGCTTGAAGCGAAGTATTCAACCCCTGAAAGAAAATAACCTCTAGCCCAGGTTGATGTACTCTGAAAATCGAGAAATTAATGGAGAATGGGGCTGGGGATTTAGCTCAGTGGCATAAGCGCCTGCCTGGCAAGCGTGAGGTCATGAGTTCAATCCCCGGTACCTCCCCCCAAAAAACAAATTAATGGAGAAACTAGATGCTTCCAACACAAAGAGGAACTAGAGCAATTCACAACCATTAATCCAACTCTACAGAGAATCCTGCAGGACATTCTAGAGACAGAGAAAAGTACCAGGATTCCAGGAACAGTGGCAGAGAGGCCTCAATGAATGCAGCAGAAAGTGAAATGAAGAACACCAATAGATAACTAATGGCAGAAAAAGAGCACAACATAAATGAGGCAGAGAACGTTGGCTATAGTCTCTAATATAGGTGGACTTGATACACTAAATTTAAAAAAAGAGAGAGAATCACAGGCATAATAGATCAAGAGGTAGGGTCCACCGAGATGCTCTTTGTAGGAAATATAATTAACCTGAAAAAGGGTATATGGACCGAAAATCAAATATGAGAAAACAATGCTTTATGTGACAGGGAACCAGAGAGTAATAGGAACAACTAGATTAGTAATTGTGGATAGGTTGGAAAGACTGGCTTTCATAGGTAAAGGAATACAATTAGAGATCAAGTCCAAGAGAGAGAAGGTTCGGAACCAGTTATATAAATAGCAGGTTGCTCCCCAATGTAAAACAGAGGATGTTGGTGAGACCCAAAAATGCACAGTGCACCCTGGAGGAGTGAAAGGGGAGGACTAGTCTTTAAAAAGACAGCAAAAGATACTGTTAATAGTGTATCAGTAATTAAAACCCATATTAATCATATCACTCTGCTTAGGTAGAATTTATTCTGTCCCAGTTTGTCTACATGCACTTGATCTGACAGCACAGACAGCTATCCCAAAAATACCAGGATATAGCACTGTAGTCATCTTTAATTGCCTCTTAACTTAATTTGGAGCCCTGTATAACTTATACTGTTTTATCATGACTGATTTTAGTTAAATCTGGTTTGTTTGATTGCCGTTTAGTATCAACAGATTTGATTCAAAACTGCTATGATTGATAGTATCAAGTCTGAGAGTATAGCCAACTACACTGAAGATGACAAGAGTCACTATAATACCCATTCTGGTTTGATTACTATGTGTTTTTGTAGTTTTACACTATCTATAAAGTTGTGTTTTTATTAATAGTGTTACGTACTGATATATTCAATTATACTATGTCTGAGATATAGCCAATTCTATTGAAGATATCAAGAGACAACACAGTAACCATGGTAGAACTCCTTGTACAGCGGTTTTATGTCTTTTTCGTTTTATGTGTTTATAGGAATATATTTTGTTTTGTCCTGCTTTGTTTTGTTTCTCCCTCTAATATAGAAAGGATTGAAATACATGTTAAGACTCATGCATGTGTAGAACCTATAAACAGTTTACGAGAACTGATCATATGACACATGATGAAATTAACAAGTCCTTTGAAGAAAAAAAGACACTACAGTACCCAGTGCTGATCACAGAGTGTCATGATATGAAATCCAGCAATACTATTATTCTTTGTTCAGAGTGATTTTAGCCTGCTTTGGTTTGTTTAAATTTAAATGAAGATATGGATAACTGTATATATATTTAAGTGTATAGGATTGGCAACCATGTTACTAAGTTTTTGTTGGATAGTTGAACAGAACTGTTTGCAGTCTTACTGTTTGAATTCCCACTTTATATGATCTACTTTTGTATCTTGAATAACTGTTTGTAAGAGAACAATATGTAAACAGCTAGTAATTTCTGTTTATTTTTTCTTTGAAAGTATATATTATTTCTACCCATTTTCTGTTTAGTTTAGTCTTTCTTTAATTAAAATTTATTTAAAAAATAATATTCCTCATGCAATAGGAAAAAGAGAACAAATATAACTCAAAATTTTCCTAGGTCACATTCGCAGAAACTGGAGGAAAAAGTGAAAAGCATCTGAGAAAAAATAAAACAAAACTTTAAAAAACAATTTTAATAAATGATACAACCTAATAAAATGTAAATATACTAATGTTATAGTTCTTTTTAAAAGTTTCTGTGTATGTATTCCTATTCTGACTATTCTTATATAATGATAAAACTCAGGCAAAGAAGGGAGATCAGTTGCTTTCTTGCAAGTCTATAATGATATTGCGACTAGGTCTCTAATAAACAAGATTGCCACCCTCAACTCAATGGTTTTGTCTAAACTTTTGGAATGCTAAGAATAGATGTTTGTCTTAGATTTCATTAGTGTAGTAACTAATATCGTTTTGTTATTTTTAATTTTTTAATTCTTTACATTGCTGGTATAAATTACACAGTTGTGAGTTGGTTGTATATTTTGATTATAGAAAGAACACTGCCTTCTAAACCTTGATAGTGTGCTTAGTCATATTAATCCTTAATCTTTACATTAGATGGGTTAAATATATGCCATAGAGAAAACTGAAGTTCAGTAGGGTTGAAAATCTTCCCTATGGTTTTGCTCAAGAGCCCCTTTCTCCATGAAGCATTTTTCAAACTTGAAGGTTTTAGTAAACAGAAATAGGGAAAAACACTATTTTAAGTCGGGAAATGGCTTGGATAAAGGGATGTGTGTACTGAAACTCAAAGTTTGAGAAGGTAATTATGACTAGAATGTTTTGACTGAAATTTAGAGTAACCATACAGGATATGTGGGAAATAAAGTTGGAAAAAAAGTGTTTTGAAGCTAGCTCATGAGAGGATTTAAGTTCTTAAGAAAGAAATTAATGCATAATTTAGTAGGATTTAGAGATCTGTGACAATCAGGGAAGTAGAAGTGTGGGACTTGGCATATGTGTTTACAAAATGTGTTACAGACCAGTGGCACATAGACCAAGTAGGAACCCATTATAATAGTAAAGTCGTAATGGCCCAAATTAGCCTGCTGTCTTTGACCACAGAAGACAGAGAGTGAGAAGGAAAAGCGAAGGATATAATAAATAAATGAAACTAGAAGAGGGCATGACAGTGGCATTCTAGTGAGGTCAGGTAGAATAAAGTGAAGTTTTTAAAGAGTCAGTACAGTGAAATTTTTTTTAATGGTAAGTAAGATACATTTGTGAGATGTCCAGTGGAAGTGTTTATCTGGCAGTAGGATTGTGAACGCAAGCTTAAGATGGGAAACATGTTAAGAGAATCAAGTTAAAGTTCTCACTATTATAGGTTAGTAGCATTAAGACAGAGGGGCTTGAAGTTCTCAGTGTCCTTAAAACTTCTAAGAAAGGGAGAGAAAAAGGATTAAGAGTAGATACTGAGTGAGGATATTAAGGGGGCAGAGTAAAGCTAATATAAACAGAAAGAATTTCAGAGATGAGAGAGTATCTGGGACGATACTATCTATGTGATACTCTCTATGTCTGGGGCAGAAAGAGGGAACATGGACAGCAGAGTCTGATTTTCCTGAAGGAATTAGGAGGCCATAAATTGCTTTTGAGGGAATAATTTAAGTAGTACATGGACTGCTTGTGAGATACTAAAAATGGATGGGTAATGGCTAAAATGAAGATAATAAGAGCAGATGATAAATTGATTGTTTTTAAAAATGGAAGCTTTAGGGTATATTTCTACCCCTTTTTCTGTTTTGCTTTTTTCCTATAAGTAAAAAAAAATTAAACATTTCAAAGAAAATATTCTCATTTTGACTACTTACATTTAAATGTTACCCTACCTTCTCTTTATAGTTCTGTCTTTTGTTACTAATCACACATTCCTCCCCCTTCAATTATTTTATGATATAGCCAGATACCTTTTAGCTTGTACCCCGTGGTTTTCCATCTTATTGTCTAGTTTTAGGCATACACTTCATTCCTGTCTCCACATTGCTAACTCTCACCTATTTTTCTTTTTTTTTCTCAACCATTTTTCAAGGCTATGTTCAAATGCCTCCTTTTTGAGGCCCTCTTATTTAGCCTGCAGTAATCTTTCTTTCACTGAATTTCAGAATGCTTCAGTCATTTCTTTGTACTAGCAGTTACTACTTTTTATTATGTACTCTTTTTATTATTGACATACATGTTTTATGTCTTTCCTTAGAATTTAAGTTCCTTGGAGAGTTTCTCCAGGTGTCAGTGGAGCATCATAGAAACAATACAGACAGCATTCAGAGAGTTCCGTTTTTATTTTCTAGCACTGTCAGTTACTGACTGCCTGACTTCAGGCAAAGCCCATTAGCCTGAACCTTCTTACCTGTAATTCTTATATTACAGGTAATATAAGAATTGAGAATAGTAAGTGGAAGAGAAAGTTTACGAATCAAGATTATGTTCCCTTTTCTTCTTATTCACCTTGATTTCTGTTCCTGGACTCCACAATAGTACCATACAAATATTACAGATTTTCTAGTAAATTACCAATTTCTTTGCCATTCCTAAATTTGTAAAGGCTAGTGTAATTTATAGTCTGCTAGTATTTTTTTTTTATAAGAGGAAATCTTTTTTTTTTTCCTATTAGGGCATAATTATCTAATGGTTAATGCTGATATATAAAAACCATATTAAAATTCAAACTAGAAACCTACCTCTTAGGAAAAAATAATTATGTTAAAGTTAATAACTTCCTTAATCAAGGAGAAACTAGGCTTTGATGGAGTGAAGTAGGTGCTCTCTGATGCAAAAGCCAGTACGTGGGTTGGCAATATATGGTGACATACTCTAACCTCATAATTTTTGTTGTCATCCTAACAGGTTTAAATTTTTCTTGTGCCAGTGAATAGGATTATATTCTAGAGAATATAAGATTGGGAAATCTAAAATTAGATTATAATCTGTAGATTCTACAAGTACCAGCAAATGGTGGTTTTTGAGTAGTCTGATTTTGACCATTGCAAATTCTTTATCACTTAAAAATTAATGAAGCAGTCTTTTATAATCTGAATAGACCTACCGTTCTCTGACTTTGTTTTTTGAGTTTTTATTCATCATTTTTCATGATGAATAGTTTCATGCCCAGATCCCATGGCAACCTGTTGTGAGAGTTGAACTCCAAAAGTATTAGGTAGCCCTACCCCTATGGCCAGTAGTTGTAGCCCTCTTAACTTCTGTCTAGGTGGACTTTACTCTCTCCTCAGAGCTTTCCTAAACAGTTATTCCATTTTCCTGGCATCTCCAGCTTCTTGGGTTTTCCACTTCATTTTTTACTTCACTCTCACAACTTTACTTTCTGCCCTCTCAGGTGTACATAGCCTGGATTACAGCCCTTTTGAAATCTGAATGCAAGCTTCCTGACTCTACTAATCTTGCATTCCGCATGCACATAAAAACTAGCACCACATGGATGATGCCAAGGTCTGCTACTAGTTGGGCTCTTTTGTGTCATGCTGATGGTTACAGAGCCCTGTGAGTCCATGGATGACTGGGCATGGTGAACTGAATCTCAGGGTGGCCCATTTCCAACAGAGAGTCCTGGGACTTTTTCTCAAAGCAAAGTCTTCCACTTTTATGGGGTAAAAGCAGGGATCTTGCTTTTTTCCTAGCATGCCCTCAAGCCATTTTTCCTGGTGTCTTATTCTAAAGTACAAACTTGGCCTCTTTGTAATGCTGCTCTTTTCAGCAACCAAGTTCCCTCTGCTCTATCTACACAGACCCCAAGTTTACCAATGTAAACTTTACTCATTTTTATGCACTTCAAGTTATTTTCATAATTTTTTCAGCCTAAAACCGCAGCATTTCCTTTTTGTCTTATACAATAATACGTCCTTCAAAGACATCTGAATTGCTGAATTATCAAATTAAAAATGTGAAAATAGCATAAAAAAAGATTGACATGGAGCAAAGATGTGATTGTTTCCTGGAAAGAAACTAAAAGGCTCTATTTTTCTTCATGGTGACCAATTCTGAGATTTGTTCATATAAATTTAAAAAATAGGAAGTAATTGCATTTGTCTGAAATATATATAGTAAGAGCCTAAACTTAGCTTACTGATGAGTACCAAGAGAACTTGTTATATGTGAGAGAGACTGGAAAATGTACTCCAATGCTGATTCAATGAAATGGAGAAGTTTAAGGTCTGGTTTATTTAAAAAATAATGGTTCCATGATCAAGTACATTTGTTTTAGGAAAAGGAATAGAGTTGAACAAGAAGAAAATGATTTCAGGTTTGGAAATAGAAAGTTTGTAATTCTGTTGAGAACCTGGTCTGCTGTCTGTCTAGATCAGAATCCTTGAAATGTGACTTATCTGAATTGATGAGTGCTGTACGTAAAAAAAAAAATCAGATTTTGAAGGCTTAGTACAAAAAATGTAAAAGATCATATTAATATTTTTATATTATTGCATATTGAAATAATATTTTGGATATATGAAACTTCAACTGCTTATATGCCTTTCCTTATATTTCTATTGGATAGCACCATCTATATGGAGATTTATAACTGATAGTTAGAAATGTAGGGCCAAAATCAAAGCAAAACATCAAAATTTAGAAATCATATAAAGAGTGATAGTTCATGTTATAAAATTGGACAGAAGTGGCAGTATACAGGGTAGAGAGGTGAGAAAAATGTTGACAATTTTAAGACTGGAAGAGAAAGAGTAACCAGGAAAAAATAACTGGAAAAATCATTGCTTCAAAGCAATATATAATTCTGATTAGGATAAAATTTCACAAAACAGAAATAGTTAACATCAGTGAATTAATAGGCTAAAGAGAACTGAGAAAAGGCCATTGAATCTAATTGATGGAGAAGCAATCTAGTTAGTAGAGTATGAGGGATAGATTGTGACAGATTATGAAGCAGACTATATATATAAACTATTCTTTCAAGAATGGAATCCATTTGTAATGATAATAATCACTTGATTCAAGCAGAGGCCAGGGAAATTTAAGTACAATTGTTTGCTGAATAAAAGAATTGGTGAAGTAGGAGTGCTTGAAATTGTATAAAAGAGAAAAGATACTTTCCATACTAAAGTGCTAAACAGAAAGTATACTTGCATCATCAGGGAACTTGTTACAAGGGTAAATCCCCAGACATTGTTTCACAACTTTAGATGTGAGCCTTGTCTTTTCTATGGAGCCTTGTCTCCTGGAACAAGTCCCATGTTGGGTTGGGGCTAGAGGAACGACACATAAACTATATCCACAGTTTAAATTACGATATACCCATGGGTTAAAGCGAATCAAAAATTAAGAATGCTAATGAGGACATTAATGAAATGGCTAACTGTTATAACATCTAGAATGGATATAAGGCAAATGAAGATTACAATAGGATATATGGACCATAAACTACAGTTAAGAAGTGCACTTTCATAATTTTAAGAGTGTGCGCACGTTCAGTAGAAATGAAAGACTGAAAAAGCAAAACAGTAGATTTTGATCAGAGGGAGTATTTTCAGAACTCAGTATCTTAAAGGTCAACCAGACACAAAATGTGAATAGAAATAACTGAGTCATTCACATTATAAGGCCTATCAATTTGGTAAATGTAATACAACACAATGAGTGTTTAAAAAGGTATGGAATTCAGGATCAGGAGGAAACACTAAAGTATGAAATTCTCAGTATGGAATTCTCAGATTCCACTAAACCTTGACTTGGATAACCTTGGAGATCATTTCCAAGATGAGACACCTGTTTGAGCACTTAGTCTTCCCTGAGTATTTTTGACTAAGTCTAACTTTCAGATAATATGAGTAGAAAAGTTTACTTAACAAAGATAAAATATGCATAGCTTTAACTATTCACAAGTGACTTTGAGTCTTTGTATGTGCATTAATCAGTTCTTTGTTACTATAATGAAACATCTGAGATAAGTTAACAGAGAGACAGATAGAGACAGAAACAGAAATACAGAGAAACAAACAGATCGATTGATTTCACTCACAGTGTTGGATGCTAAAAGTGCAAACAGCATGAGCAGGACTGGCAAACTGAGAAATTTCCTCCATCTTAGGTTGATTGTGTCTGAAAATCAATAATTCTTTGCTAAACAACTTTTACTGTTAGTGTGTTATATACTTATATAACTATTCTTGCTTTATAGTGAAGAGCTCAGAAAAGAGGCAAGACAATTGAAGCGGGAACTCTTAGCAGCAAAACAAAAAAAATTAGAAAATGCCGCAAATGCAGAGAAAAGAAATGAAGGTAAGGGCATTTTTCAGATTTACATTTTCTCGTGATACTCCTTCTCTATTTCTTCACCCTATCTCTCCTGTCTCCTCTTTCCCTTCTTGTCTCCTCAGCCCTTCTTGAGTTTTTTAACCTGTTTTTCTCTTTTCCAAACTTGCTTGAGACAGCTAGCAAAATAAATTTCCATGCAGGGCATTTTTCTGAGAAATAAGTTCAATGCAAACATGATCAACTGTTGCTCTTAAGTAGGCTTAATAGAAAATAACAGAGTACTTAAGATCAGGCAATACATAATGTCTTAGCTTATAATGTAACTGGATTAAAAGGACACAAGATTGGAACATTCTCTTGTTTTAAATATTGCATACTCTTTGGAACATTTAAAAGTATTTGTGATCTATATTTGAGACTTGTAGAAATATTTGTTGTTTTGAATAGTATCAGATACCTACCCTTATTTTTTTTACTCTTATGCTAAAACATAGAAAATCTAAAATATTAATAAAATTGATCTTGCTATTGATACATATTAAATATATTTTGTGATTCACTGCAATTTTTTAAATTATTTTACTTTTATTCATGTATGTTTATGATACATGATGATTACATTCTCATTGTGATTTTTATTAAGCTAAAAAATAGCTTCCAGTGAAAGCTATTTCATCTCACTAAAAGTTTTTAATTTTTAAGACTGCTTAACTATAAACCATGTAGTGTTCACTTTCTAAAATTACAACTTGAAACCTTAAATCTGTTCTCTTTTTATAAAAATAGATTATAATTTAACAATTGGAAATTTTATTTATTTACATTTAATAATGTATGCTACATTGGACTTAACAAATTTGCTTTGTACATGTATCTTCTGTATCCTCATACTTCTGGCAAGCTCGCAGTATTTTTTTTCTACTAGATTCTGTGACAGTCACTGATATACATTAAAAAGTATGCAGGATCTATTCTTAAAGAACACATTTTCTGATACAGAATCGCAATGTAATATTTGGCCAATATATTATTATTGCTTTAAGTAGCACAAGCAATATGACATAACTATTTAAAGAATTATAGTTTACAGATTATTATTTTAAATTATCATTCTTAGGGTATATGTACTGTATCCCCAATGACTATTTTAGTAAAGTTAGGTGCTTAATGAATAATTGAAAGTCAGAGAAATATATATTTGAATGAAAGTAATTGCTAAAAAGTTGACTCACCCATAATGATATAAATTAGGAATCGAATTTAAAAGAAAGAACAAATGTATTAATAATCAGATCATGTCCTATATGAAATATAATCCAGAGTAGAAACATACTGTATTGTGAGATTTGAAAGAAATCAGAATTATTTTATTTCTAAATTTATACATAATTTTCCCAAAGAATTTTTTCTTATAAATTAAAAGCATGTTAAATAAATTAATCATTCCATCATTAATCTAGAAAGGTCTTTTATTTTATTAATTTTTTAGCTAATTATGAATGTCTCCATGTCTCAAGAACTATATACTTGATTAAGTATATGAATTGGCAATAAATAGATAGCTCTTATCTCTGTAGTTCATTATCTAGTAGAAGCAAGAGAAATGCAATTGATAATTACTGTAATAGCATTGTATAGTGAGGGCCTAGATTAGACAGAAACTATGTTTATCTGCCTTTGAAATATTAAAATATAAAGAGATAAGGAAAGTTTGAATCTTAAAAGACTGATTTCCTAACACAAAAGAGAAGGTTCTATCAGAGTGATTTTTATTCGACATAATGAAAGTTGCCCCGACCCTGTTAAAAAAATTTTATATAGCCAGGTGTGATGGCGCATTCCTATGGTCCCAGCACTTGGGAGGCTGAGGCAAGAGGATTGCCATAGATTCACAACCATCCTGGACTAAACAGTGAGTTAAAGGCCGCCCTGAACCACATAGTGAGAACCTGTCTCAAAAACCAAATAAATAAATAAAATTTATGTCATTATTAGAAACGTGGTTATATTAATAATTATTTTTCTGAATTTGACATGAATCTGAATAACAGTTAAAACTGGCCTCCAAAAAATGGGATAGTTTGATTGCTTTCACTTTGTTTTCTAATCTCATAATAGACCATTTTATTTCCTTTTTATTATTTTATTTTAGAAATAATTTTAGACTTAGGCACAAGTTGCAAAGAATAATTCTGATTTCCTATGTAGCTTTAACATCAACATTTTTATAACCAAGGTACAATGATCAAAACCAAGAAATTAGTATGGGCACAATATTGCTAACTAACTGTAGACCTTAGACTATTAGAACTTCATCATTTCCCCACATTACCCTTTTTCTCTTCTATATTACATTTAATTATCACAGCTCTTTAGTGTCCTCGATCTGTAACTATTTCTGTCTTTACTTGTCTTTCATGACCTTTATACTTTGAAAAGTCCTGATTAGATATTTTATCAAATGTCTCACAATTTGAGTTTCTAGTGACTTGACCAAGGTTATACATTTTTTGGCAAGATACCTTGACAGCAATATCTCTTATTAACACATTATGTCAAGTCTAATATGGCTGTTGTCTTATTATTGGTGATACTGCCTTGGTTGGTTAAAGATATCTGTTCTTTATACTGTACATACCCTTTCTTCCTTTGAGATTTAGAAGTATTCAGGGGTAGACACTTAGATATACAAATATCCCGTTCTCTTGTGCGCTAATTCCCACTTATTTTAGAATCCATTGGTAATAGTAGATCTTCCCTATAGGCACTCTTACTTACTGTGGTTTTCGATTGGTAACATTATTTCTTCCTTAATTCTTGCTATTTTTACTACTTGGAATTCTACTCTGAGAAAGAGCATTCTCTTCTATTGTTTATTTATATATTTCAGTGAGGATTTGTGGATATTTATATTATCCTATGTATTATAATCTTAAATTATCTCTTATTTTATTTGAATTTTTTCAGCTTTGTCCATGGCCAGATCTTTCAAGAGAGCTCTTGTGTCATTTCAGCTTGCCCCCCCACCCCGCCATGCGTATTTTCTTGCTTTTAGATATCACAGCCGAGTCTTGCATTTCGCTTTCTCCAGGAGAGGAATTAAGTACTTCTCCAAAAACTCTGGTCCTTTTGTTTGAGTACTGTGTTTAGAATCCAAGATCTGTATAGTGAATGAAACATTTTATTTTTATTGTTTTATGGGGTTTTTTAAGGAGAATAAAACAAAACAAAGCAGATCAGAACAAAACAATGCAGTCAACACAGGATTTCAAAACAAGACAACAGGAAATCAGCAGTGGTTACCATAGTGTCTCTTGTTTTTATTGAAATAGTTATTTATATCTTCACACATCATGAATTCAAACAAGACTAAAAAAATGGTACAAAACCATTCAAAACAAAAGAATGAAAGCATTACAGGCCTTTAAAACTAAACCACAGGAAAAATAAACAATGGGTAGCATAGTGTCTCTTGTTCTCTTCAAAATAGCTGTCCATACCTTCATATATATTGAAATTAAACAATACAAAACAGACTAAAACCAATCAAAACAAAGAATAAAAGCATTACTGGACTTCACACCAAGATGATAGGAAATCAGCAATAGCTACTATAAATGTTTTGTTTTCTTCAATGTAGTTGTTCATACCATCACACATAATAAAATCAGTTTTTGTAAACTCTTTAGTACAAGTTCTAGTCATGTGTAAGCCTATACATCTATTGTTTCTATATTAGGGGAAAACAAAACAGATTACAAGAAAAACAAGAAACAAAAGAGACAAAAAAATGACAATGAGAAAGAGCCCAAAACAATGACAATATAGGCTTTCAAAACAAGGTGGTAGGAACATAACTAAGGTTTTTTTTTTGCATAGTTATCTTCAAAAAAGTCACCTAGATTACCAGATATAAACATGCAACATTGATCTAATCCTATGAACTTTAGCTGTTTTATTCCAAGAACTAATAGAATTAGTAGCACAATCATCTTGGATATCTTAAATGAGTATATACAAATTTATATCTTTTTTCTTTCCCCTTCTTTCTTTTCTCCTTTCCCCTGAGTCATTTTTTCCCCTTTGAGTTCTTTCCTACCGTTTCACAATATTGAAGATTTTGTATCTTATTTACTCTTCCAGTTTCTTATACTAGGGAGACAACACGGTATTTATATACATGAGTTTAATTTATTTCACTATGAGTATGGTCTCAAGTTGTATCCATTTACCTATAAAAGCCTCAGTGTGATCCTTTACAGCTGTGTAGTACTCCATTGTATAAAAATATCACATCTTTTTTTATCTATTCTGCAGTTGATGGGCATTTAGGTTGTTTCCAAGATCTGGCTATTACTGCTATAAACATGAGTGCACTACATTACTGTGGTATGATGATTTCATTTCTGGGAATATGCCCAGAAGTGCAATAGCTGGTTCAAATGGGACTTCCAATCCCAGCTTTTTAAGGAACCTCCACAGTGGTTGCACCACTCTACACTCCCACCAACAGTGCAGAAGAGTTCCTTTTCCCCCACAACCTCTCCAGCATTTCATATTGGGGATTTTATTGATCCTGACTGTTCTGGAGTGAGATGCAATCTCAGTGTGGTTTTGATTTTATTTCTCTAATGACCATAATTCTTTGTATCTTCTAGACAGAAGTTCCTTTGTCTGAAGGACAGTTGACTCAGATTATTTTTCCCAATTTGTGGGTTTTCTTTTTACTCTGTTGGAGATTTCGTTGACATGAAAAATCTTTTTAATAAGACAAGATCCCAGTTGTGGAATCTGGGAAGTATTTCCCATGCAGTTTGATTTTTGTACATGTATTCTACCCCTCTGTCTTCCAGATTTCTACTTACTTTGTTTTCCAGCAGATTAACTGATCCTATTTTAATATTTAGATCTTTAATCCATTTTGAATTCAGTTTAGTGCAGGTGATAGGCATGGATCTAGTTTTAGTTTTCAGCATATGAAGAGCCAATATTTCTAGCACACTTATTAAAGAGGCTATCTTGCTTCTAGTGAACGTGATTGGACTCTTTGTTGAAGATAAGGTGGCTGAGTGTGTTTGTAGTTGTGGTTGTATCTTCTAATCTATTCCATTGATCTTCAGGCCTGTTTTTATGCCAGTACCATGCTTTTCTTGCCCAGAATTGCCTGTGCTACTCTAGGTCTCTTCTGGTTTCAGATGAATTTAGGAATGATTTATCTAGATCTGTGAGGTATGCTAATGGTATTTTGATTGGAATTGCATTAAGTCTATAAAGCAATTTTGGGAGAATGGCCACTTTCCCAATGTTTGTTCTTCCTATCCATGAACAAGGAATGTCTCCATTTTCTGAGACCCTCTTCTGTTTCTTTTCAGAATATTATAATTTTCACTGAATGGATCTTTTACTTCCTTTGTTAGACTGATTCCTAAATATTTCCTTTTTTTTTTTCTTGGATGCTACTATAAAGAGTGTGGTCTTTCTTCTTTTTCAGTGAGTTTATTGTTTGTATACAGAAATGCTTTGATTTTTTGAGTGTTGACTTGATGTCCAGCTACATCACTGAATTTGGTTATAATACCTAGAAGTCTTTTTATGATGTTTTGGGGTTCTTCTATGTAGAGTACCATGTCATTTGCAAATAAAGATATTTTAATTTCTTTTCCTATCCTTATTCCTTTTACTTATCTCTCGTCTAATTGCTCTAGCTAGTATTTCCAGCACTATATTGGAGTGGTGATAATGGGCACCCTTGTCTTGTTCCTGATTTTAGAGTGAAAGCTTTCAGTTTTTGAGCATTTAATATGATACTAGCTGTTGGGTTATCATAGATGGCTTTTATCAGATTGAGGTAAAGACTATTCTGATTTTCTATAGGGTTCTTATCATGAATGAGTGTTGAACCTTATCAAAAACTTTTTCTGCATCTATTGAAATTCTTGTGTGATCCTTATTTTTGGCTCTATTGATATAGTGTATTATGTTTATTGATTTGCATATGTTGAACCGTCCCTGCATTCCTGGGATGAATCCCACTTGGTTGTGGTGTATAATCTTCTTGATAATTTACTGCATTCTGTTTGCCAGTATTTTATTGAGAATTTTTGCAACAATGTTCGTTAGGGAGATTGTCCTGTAGTTCTCTTTTTTGATGGGATCTTTCTCTGGTTTTGGTGTTAGAGTAATACTTGCTTCCAGGAATGGATTAGGGAGAATTGCTTCCCTTTCAATTTCATTGAAAGAGTTTGAGGCATGTTGGAATTAAGTCTTTCCTGAATTTCTTATAGAATTCAGCAGTGAATCCATGAAGACCTAAGCTGTTTGTTGTTGGTAAGGTGAGTTATCCAGTAGTTTCACATCTTCTTGATCCAGCCTTGGTAATTCATGTTTCTAGGAATCTGTCCATTTCTTCTGTTATCAAACTTATGAGAGCAAAGATTTTCAAAGTAGATATTGATGATCTTCTGTATTTCCACAGTGTCTGTAGTGATTTTGCCTTTTTCATTCCTTAATGCATGACTTTGAGTTTTTTCTTTCCTTTTTTTAGTAAGGTTAGCTAGGGGCTTATCAATTTTATTTATTCTTTCGAAGAACCAACTCTTTGATTCTTTAATTCTTTGTTTTGTTTTCTTAGTCTCTACTACATTAATTTCTGCTCTAATATTTATAATTTCCTGCCTTCTTTTGGTGTTAGACTTGGCTTCCTCTTCTTTTTCTGGTTAGTTGAGGTGTAGCATCAGGTTGTTTATTTGTGTTCATTCTGGTTTGCTGATGTGAAAATTCACCGCAATAAATTTCCATCTGAGGACTGCTTTCTTTGCATCCCACAGATTTCAGAAAGTTGTATTTGTATTTTCATTTGCTTATAAATATTTCTTAATTTATTCTTCTATTTCCTCTGTGGCTCATTGATTGTTCAAGTCTGTTGTTTAATTTCCATGTGTTTATGGAGTTTTTGCAGTTTCTTTTGCCATTGATTTCTAGTTTCATGGCACTATGATCAGGTAATATTTCAGTTCTTTTGTGTTTATCTAAGCATGTTCTATGGGCTAGTATGTTATCTATTTTAAAGAATGTCCCATGTGCAACTGAGAATGTATATTCTGATGTTGTTGGGTGAAACACTCTACTATTAAATCATTTGTTCACACATTTGATTCAGTTCTGTTATTTCTTTGCTGATTTTCTGTCTAGTTGATCTATCCCTTGGTGTCAATGCGGTATTAAGGTCTATTATTATAATTGTTTAATTGCTTATTTGATTTTTAATTTCTATTAATTTTTGTTTTATATAGCTGAGTGCTCCCATACTTGGTGCTTTTATATTTAAAATTGTTATCTCTTCCTCTTAAAATTTTCCCCTGACTTGTATGTAATGATCTTTATTGTCTCTTTTGAACATTCTTGGTTTGAAGTTCACATTGTCTGCAAACAGAATAACTAGCCCTGCTTTTTTGGCTGGGGTGGGGGGATTCCTGTTGCATGAAATGTTGTTTTCCATCCTTTAACTTTCAGTCTATGAATTTCCTTTTGGGTTATATGCGTTTTTTGTATACAGCATATGGTCGAATGTTGTTTCTTGATAGAAATTATACATACTTTCAAAGAAAAAATAAACAGTAAGAAATCACTAGTTGATGATTACAGGTTGTCCTCTTACAAATAGTTATTCAAGATACTAAAGTGGACCATATAAAGTGGGAATTCAAACAGCGAGACTGCAACCAGTTCTGTTCAACTATCCAACAAAAACTTAGAAATATGGTTATCAATCCTATACACTTAAACATACATGCACTTATCCATATCTTCAATTATGTTGAGATTGAACAAACCCAAGCATGCTAATATCACTCTGAACAAAGAATAATATTATTGCTGGGTTTCACATGATGACACACTAGGATCAGCACTGGGTACTTTAGTGTCTCTTTTTCTTCAGAGTATCTGTTCATTTCATCATGTGTCATAAGATCAGTTCCATAAACTGTTTATAGATTCTACACATGCATGAGTCTTAACATGTATTTCTATCTTTTCTGTATTAGAGGGAGAAACAGAATGAAGCAAGACAAAACAAAACATATTCCTATAAACATATGAAACGAAAAAGACATATAAAACCATTGTACAAGGAGTTCTCCCATAGTTCTTGTGTTGTCTCTTGTTATCTTCAATAGAATTGGCTATATCATCAGACATAGTATAATTGAATATATCAGTACGTAACACAACTTTGTATATAGTATAAAACTTCAAAATCAGGCAGTTATCAAACCAGAATGTGTATCGTAGAGTCTTGTCATCTTTAGTGTAGTTGGCTATACTCTCGGACTTGATACTATCAATCGTATCAGTTTTGAATAAAAATCTGTCAATGCCAAACAGTAATCAAACAAACCAGATTTAACTAAGATCAGTCATGATAAAATAATATAAGTCATACAGTGCTCCAGATTAAGATAATAGGAAATTAAAGATGATTACTATGTTATATCCTGATGTTTTTGTGATAATTGTCTGGGCCCTCAAGTCTACCGCAAGTAGACAAACTGGGACAGAATAAAATCTATTAAAAAAAGAATAAAATCTATCTAAGTAGAGCAGTGTGAGTAATGTGGGTTTTAAATCCTGATACACTATTAACAGTATCTTCTGCCATCTTTTTTAAGACTCTCCCTCCCCTTTCACTTTCCCAGGGTACACTGTGCATTTTTGCGTCTGACCAAGACCCTTGGTTTAAATTGGGGGCAACCTGTTATTTACCTAAGTGGTTCCGAACCTTCTCTCTCCTGGACTTGATCTCTGATTGTATTCCTGTAATTACCTATTAAAGCCTGTCTTTCCAACCTATCCACAAATACTGGTCTAGTTGCCCCTATTACTCTCTGGTTCTCTGTCACATAGAGCATTGTGTTCTCATATTTGATTTTCAGTCCATGTGCTCTTTTTCATGTTAATTATATTTCCTATAAATAGTATCTCAGTGGGCCCTACCTCCTGATCTACTCCACATGTGGTTCTTTTTTCATAATTCAGTGTATTAAGGCCATCTGTATTAGAGATTATAACCAACTTTCTCTGCCTCATTTCTGTTATGCTCTTTTTTTGCCATCAGTTGTCTGCTTATCTTCTTCATTCTGTTTTCTGCTCCATTCATTGAGGCCTCTCTGCCACTGTTCTTGGAATTCTAGTATCTCTCTCTCTCTCTCTCTCTCTCTCTCTATTTCTCTCTCTCTCTCTTTCTCTCTCTCTCTAGAATGCCTTGCAGTATTCTCTGTAGAGTTGGATTGGTGGTTGCGAATTTCCCCAGTTCCTCTTTGTCTTGGAAGCATCTTGTTTCTCCATTAATTTCTAGAGACAGTTTATCAGGGTGTATCAATCTGGGCTGGAGGTTATTTTCTTTCAGGACTTGAAATATTTCACTCCAGGCTCTTCTTGACTTGATGGTTTGTGTTGAGAAGTCTGCTGTTATTCTGATGGGCCTTCCTTTATAGGTGATGCTTTTCTTGTCTCTAACAGCTTTTAATATTCTATTCTTATATTGAATTTCTGGGATCTTGTTTATTATATGCCTGTGTATAGCTCTGTTTTTGGTTGTAGGTGACTGGAGTTCTGTATACCTCATAGATCAGAATATCATTTCCTTTTCCTATCTTTGGGAAGTTTTCCTTAATTTGAACTTATCTATGAGGTCCCAAAGATATCTCTTTATATCCACTGGTGCCGTGTCTGATATTACGTGTTTGCTGTCCTCGTTCTCCTTTGTATTTACCTGTCCTGGATCATTGTTTTCAGGGTTGGGACCTGGGGACTTTTTGTTGTTGCTTCCTCTTCCCATCTTTTTTGTTTTTCCAGGAGGCCCCAGTTTCTTTGTTGGTTACAGTTCTTCTGAAGCACACTGGCTAGGTGACCCTTCCCACCGCAGCGTGCTAGTGAGTTGCAAACAGAGGCAGCCTATGCTGGCCCCTGTCCTCCAGATCAGTCCTCCCCTCCAGGTCAGTCAAACTTCTGAGACTTCCCTGCGTTAGTGGGGAATTGATTTTAGATAACCTATTGGGTCTCAACCAGCTCATGTGACCCAGGTCTATCACACTCCACCAATCCCATTTGGGAAGGGAACAACTGACTGAAATCACTGCTGCCTCTTGTACTTGCCAATTCTGCCCGGTCCCAGAATAACATCTGCTGGAGCCCCTCTTTCTCTGGAATGACTCCACTCCCGTTACTCACCACGGGTCGATGAAGGCTCCCTACCAGCTCAGCTCTCTGTTCAGCTGGCTGACCCCCCACCTCAGTGTGATTGCACGTCCAGTGAGTCGAAGTAGTAGGACCTCGGATGGCTCGGCAAGTCGCCCAGTGTGGCAGGAGCGCTGAACCTTTAGCTGTTCCAATAATACCACCAGAACTGTATGTTTGATTGGTTCTTCTCACCTTAGTTTCTTCTTGGGATGAGAGAATTCATCTCCCTCTCTTGGGGACTCCCCATGCTGTATTATGTTGAATTCTAAGTTGACTGTCTCAGGGAACCTCCATAGCCAGCTGTTATCTATCCACCATCTTTGCTCTGCCCCCAAATGTTGTTTCTTGATCCATTTGTCCAGTCTGTTTCTTATAATTGGTGAATTGAGGCCGTTTACATTAATGGTTATAACTGGTAAATATTGGCGTATTTTTGCCATATTATCTTTCTGCTGTTGGCTATTTACCTTCTTCCTCTGTTTGTTTGCTTTGCTTAGAGGTATTTTCCTGTGGTGTTCTTGGAGTCATAGTTATTTTTATGTCTGTCTAGAAGATCTTTTAGTATTCTTTGCAGGGTTGGTTTGGTAGTCATGAAATTCTTCAGCTGTTCTTTGTAGTAGAAGTATCTTATTTCTCCATCAGTTTTAAAGGACAGTTTTTCAGAGTACATCTATCTGAGTTGGAAGTCCTTATCCTTTAGTATTTAAAACACTTCACTCCATGCTTTTCTTGACTTCATTGTGTTGAGAAGCCTGCTGTGATTCTGTTGGGCTTTTCTTTACAGGTGATCTGTCTCTTCTCTTTGGCAGCTTTTATTATTCTGTTCTTATGTTGATTTTCTGGGATGTTAATTATGAAATATCTGAGTGTAGATTTAGTTTGGTTATGACTAATTGGAATTTGATATGCTTCACTTATAATGTATGTCATTTTCCATTTCAGTGTTTAGGAAATTTTTAGATATTACTTCTATAAATAGTCTTTTGATATCATTTGTGTTATAACCTTTTTCATTTATACCTATCAGTCTTACATTTTTTTCTTTGCATCATCTTACAACTGTTGAATTGCTATTGCCTGATTCCTTTTTATTTTTAACATGTCTTTGCTGTTCACTATCTGCAGTCTTTTCTTCAAGGTCTGAAAGTCTATCTTCACTTTCATTGAGGCAGTTTGCCTGCTTTTGAAGGAATTTTTGATTTCCTGCATATCTCTTTGAATCTGTTTCATGCATTCTGTTTCTTTATTATATTCTTCATTCAAAGTTTTCATCTTTGTGCAGTGCTCCTCAATTTTTTAACTATGCCTTCTTTAGATGTATTCAGCATTGCTTTTATTACATGTATCATTTTTTCTTTTACCTGGAAGATTATTTCTGATCTGAGTTCCTTTACAGCTTCATGGAATTGTTTCTTCAGTTGCTATCATTTCAGATGTTTCAGGTATGTGGCTTATATTTTCTCCTATGTCCATGTCTCCCTGGAATGTTTGGGGTGGGCTACAGGGTTGAGATTGCATTTTACTCTTGTTTTGCCATTTTCCTATATTCCCCTGGAGAAGCTGAATACAAGGTCTCAGCTGCTTCCTGGGTTGAAGGTATCTGTCTGTAATTCAGGGAGTTTCCTCAGTTGAGTGGAGGTCTTTAGTCAGACCTTTCCTAGTGGTACTCAAAGGCTCCTTAAATTTGGGGCGTACACTGGGCAGTCCTTCAGCACACACAACTTGGCACTATGAAGCTTTCCAGCTACTTGAGGTTGCTGGGCGGGACTCTACGAGGTTCTGTGTGGTATACCAAGGCTGAACAGCTAGATGGAGTATGCTATGCAGGCCTTCAGCTCATGTCACATGAGCTCCACACCAAAATACCACAGCTGCTTGGAGTCACTGGGCAGAGCCTTACCAGGTTCCAAGCAAGGTGCCGACGTTGCAAGGCTGAATGGGGTGCATGGTGTGGGCCTTTGGCTCATGTCACAGGCTCAGGCAATCCCTGGCCACTTGGGGTCGCTGGGCAGGGCCCAACCAGGCCCCAAGGGACTAGTTGAAAGCCCAGGGTTCATTAGGGATGCTGGGCAGGGCCCTACCAGGTTCCAAGCCAGGTGCTGAGGCTGCAGGGCTGGATGGGGTTCACTGTGCTTGCCTTTGGCTCATGCAACTGAGCTCAGGTGATTCCCCGGCCACTCAGATGATTCCCTGGCTGCACAGTGTTGCTGAGAATCATTTTATTTTGATTCTGGTATTTTTAGAGTGCTATTAGGAGCCATATTTTGTTATTGCTATCATGTTAGAAAGCTCAGCCAAATTCTTCCTTGGATCTATTTAGGATGTACATTATGGATTGTCTTTTTCTTCCAGTCATACTTTTCTCTAAACTCACTTTGATTTTTTAGATTGGCAAGAATTACTGATGCTATGCTAGAAAATTATTCATAATGAAAGATTTGTGAATTTCAGTAACACAACTTTATATTTGAAAACCAAATATTACTATGCAGTTTTTAAATCTGGTAATACTTCTTTCCTTATGACTACAAATGATATCATGAGCAATCTCACAACATAGTATTACAGAAACAAAGTACACTTTTAAGCAGCTTTCATCATATTTTAGGATTTAACCTATGTTCCCAATTGACAAGTTTCAAGGTTAGAACTACGTGAACTCTGGGAACACATCCAGGAGTTCTCATGTATATTTGTGTAGTAAGATTCTCACATGAGAAGAAGTTGGAAAGTGTTATTTGACCTTGGCTCTGTAACTTCATGCATCAGTTGAACTGAATACTCTCATGGTTCTATTCAGGAAAGATGTCTTGATTGAGCTAAATGGCTACATATCTGGCTTTTATACAGTATTTTATTTTAGTTCAAGACTAAATAATCTAAGTATTTTGGCAAACTCTATATTATTTTGTCTTTTATACTATATCTAGTAATTTAATTTGCCAGCCAACTTAAAGGTAGATGATATTCTGAAAGCTTTTTGCATATTTTGGAGTAGCAAATTGTGTAATACAGACGCATTATCTTTGGGCATCAGCTGATAATTGTTGCTACAACTATTAGTTGAAAGAGACTAAAAAAATTAAATTTTGTATTTTTGTAGTAATTCTGATGGTAATACTGGGGGATTGTTATATGTAGTACTAATAATTATTATGAATTTTTTTGAATATTATATCTTCTCTAAAAATAAATAAGGAAGAATTAAATCTCTCAATTACCTTTACTAATAGTGAAGTTGTTGAAACCATGATGACTCGGGGTTTTTTTAATCATAAGTCCAGGAATAAAAGTATCTTTGGATCCCTTAGACTTCTTGTAAAAAGTAAATTAAATAATGAGGAACATTTTAATATATCTATACTACTATATAAATACCTCATAATTCTAAATTTTCAAATATATATATATATATATATATATATATATATATATATATATATATATATAAAATCCTTGCTCTTTTTTGTTTCCTATCCAAATCCTCCAAACTGGAAATATGAGTGTTAGTATTTTTATTAATAAATTTAGTATTGTTTGTCATAAAGCCTGTAATTGATAGTAATATGTAAATATGATAATTATAACCACAAAACAAGCTTCCTTTTTCTGTTTTTTTATAGTCATATTTTTGTAATGATATTCTTGGTTACAAGGAGTGTATGTGTATGAACTTAAGTACATTCTTTTATTTTTTATTTTAAAGAGAACAAAACCAAACAGAATAAAACTGAATAAAGCTAATCAGAACAGAACAATGAAAGTGATACAGAACTTCAAAACAAAATAATAGGAAAATCAACAATGGCTATCATAATATCTTTTTCTTCAAAATAGCTGTCCATACCATCAGACATAATAAAATCATATTCTTAATAAGTAAAACTTACACTGATATTATTTCCTGGTTTTGTTAGTCTATCTGGCAAATCTTAACACTTCTTGATTATCGCCACATCATTTTAGAATTTAGTGTATTATGCTTGGATTAAAAACATTTGGAAAGAAATTTATAACAACAGGAAAGCTTTGTGCTTTAATGCCTCTGTATTAAAATACCCAATTTTGATCTCTTTGAATGAATGGATCTTAAGGTCTTCCCTTAAGCCAAATTCTCTAATAGGCATGGTACATTCCTCAGAATTCTACATGTGAGGAAATCACCTTTGATTGAGGTATTAATATTCCATTGGTTTTATAATCTGTACCCAGTTTCCTGG
This sequence comes from Cavia porcellus, assembly GCF_034190915.1. Taxonomy (NCBI): domain Eukaryota; kingdom Metazoa; phylum Chordata; class Mammalia; order Rodentia; family Caviidae; genus Cavia; species Cavia porcellus. The sequence goes on from NW_026947494.1 coordinate 53,439,663, forward strand.
GCCAGATCCTTAGCCAGATATGAATAGACAATTAAGAACTTACATTCTAGTCATAATTCTACTTAAAAATCTATTCTTTCACATTAGGCAAGTTACTTTGCAGTCTGGACCCATCTGTTGATAAATATATAAATTTAAAGATAAATATGATCTAATACTTTTTGTATCATAAGAATATTGTCAGTTGATAGCTATTAATATACTTCTTAGGAAAAAGCACATTTTGAAATATAACTTCATAATATTGCTGTTTGTCATCTGTTTGCTTTTTAAAACTTTAGATAATGTATGAAGGAATGAATGTTTAAGTAAGTAAATGGAAGAAGTAGAACATCAAGAAATAAAACTCCTAATATAGTCATATAATTAAGTTTTATGACATGATATATGACTTTATAAAATTCAGAACAATTACCTTTTTTTAGTTAAGTTTGAATCTCCAGTAGACTCTCACATCCCAATTTAGATAAACAAGGAGTATGGTGTTTTACTTTAGATACTAGCAATGTCAAAAGAGATAACTGCGGGCCAATCCTGTTTACAGCTTTGGAGTCTGGTTAGTTCCACTGTAAATCATCCAGGATTGTGCCCAGAATTGTAGGGGAAGGGTAATAAATTCCAAATAAGATTGATAATTAATTAGAAATAAAGTTGGTTTCCTATGTTGGCTCTATCAATTTCTTTAATAACCTATATAATTTTTTTTATTAAGTTATGTCTCTAAGTCCTTCCCAGGTTTTTTTAAGTTGTACCATATTAAAATCAGTAACATACTGAACATAGTCACATAGGGATATTGGTTTGGACATATTGTCTAATCAGCTTTAGGGAGGTAAAGTGTCAGCTACTCTTTTCAAAGTTCTAAGCAGATAATGCCTATTCTATGGCTAGTGCCAGAAATTAGAAAAGTAAAATCTGAGCTTGTAAATCAAGAAAGAATTTTAAAGCCTCTTCATGAAACACATCCCTGAGGTGCTAAGTACTTCTCAGATTGCATTGAGCCTTTTCAAGTTTCTTCAGACTATCTTTTTAATACTGGATTAAGTCCGAAGAGAGCCCCTCAGGCTTTCTAGGTTGTGAAAGCATAAAATCTTATCTGTCTAATATATAATGTTAAGCTAGCTTAATCTTGGTTTTTATAAGAAACTGAAACTGTTTCTCTTGGAATGTTAGCTTTGTATTATGCCTACTGCCACATAGAATTAACTCTTCTCATAGAACAAACTGGTCCTTTTCCTTAAAGCAGTTCACATTCTTTAGGTACTCCTGAACCGTCTTTTTTTTTTTCCTGGAGAGCAAAAGTACCAAGACTTATTTTTTTCCTACACTCTACTCTTCCTTAATCTATTACTAACTTTTACTTTATTTCTATGGAAAAAGTAAAAGTACATTTGTACTTCATTCTTAGAAAGAAAACCTTTCAGGCTATCAGTCATTTTCAGCTTACTTCTTACTTTGGCCATAACAATTTCATTATCTGTTTTTCTATGTTTAATGCATACTAAAGAGTAATAAATATGGAGACAAGCATGCTCTAAGATCATGAATTTTATTGTACAGGAACTGTCTCTCAATATTTGTCTTAAAAGAAAAGCCAGAGCAGAGGCCGATTAATGGATCTTTCTAGCCCACTATTTTCTTAGGATACAAAAAAATAAAAAGCTTTTTCTAAAGGGAAAATGAAAAGCATGCTAGAGACATTCTAATAGCAGCAAGAGATGATAGGCAACCACTTGATACGACAACGGGACACACAAGAACACAGGAATCAAATATTTGTTATAGATTTTTCTCTGAAAATGTGGTTTTTAAATAATAAAGGTAATGATTATCCTTAGTATGATCCTGATTACAAAAAAAGATTAGATGCTATTTATTGTCCTTTCATAAGATAAGAAGCAGCCAATAATTCTAACCTAATTGGTAAAAGAAAATTGTTTTAAATGATTAATGAGATTTTCTTAACCAAAATACTCAATTTTGTGGAGTAACCTAAAAAGTAAAGTTTCTACAAGTCCTAGGAAGGTAAAGTTTCACTGTGTAGCTAGGACAATCCATGTCTCAGGTGAAATTTTATTGAACATGCTATGACCTTGATGTGCTAGAACACGTACTGCATATTTAACAATAGGTCTTTTTTGATAATTTCTTTAAATGAAATTCTTAAAGTGTATGACAAATGTAAAGATGCTTATACATGTATCTTTATGTCAAGAATTTAATCTTTTGTTAAAGTGAATAAGAAATTAGCTTCTTTGAGAGTTCATACAGAATTTAGTTCTTAGACAATCTATCTCAAATTTTTTCACGAGTTATCATTGACAAATTTTACTATTCTCTTTGAGAGCTACTTTTTAAAAAATAGAAACGGTGATTGTGTACTGTTCATCTTCCTTTTTTTTTATTAGTCCATGTTTGCAATACATAATGTTTGCATTTCTTGTGGGGAGTTGATATATGTGAATAGCATGTTTAATTTCTTTTTTTTCCCCTTTTAACTCTATTCCTTCCCACTTCCCCCCATCTCTTCATCTCCTTCCTATTTAAGAAAGTGCTAGCTCCCTACTTTTATTATCTATCTTTTATTTTACTCTGTATTCATATTTTGTTTTTCTCATATAAAAGAAACCATGTGATATTTAACTTTGTGTGCTTTGTTTATTTCACTTAGCATTATGGTCTCAAGATGCATCTATTTTCCTACAAATGACTCAAATTTATCTTTCTTTATGGAAAAATAGTACTCCATTGTGTATAAGTACATTTTCTTTATCTATTTCCTTATAGACTGCTTCCAAGATTCAGCTATTTTTAACTGCACTACTATAAACATGGGTATGCATGTATGACTGTAATATTATATCTTTTAACTGTTTTGGGAACATGCCGAGAAGGGTAATAGCTGAATCAGGTGGAATTTCTAGTGTTGGTATTTTGAGGAACCTCCATGATGATTTCCATTGTGTTTGTACTAGCTTACTTTATCACCTGCAGTGTCCTAGGGTTCCTTTTTCCCCACTGATTCATGACCATTCTTATTGGGGCAAGGTGGAATCTCATTATTTTTTTAATTTGCATTTCTCTAGTGGCCAGAAATGTTGATGATACTTCATGCATTTATTGACCATTTGTACTTGTGTGAAATGTCTATTCATTTCGTTTGTTCATTTTTTGATCAGTTCTTGTGCTTTAGGGGTCTAATTTCTTTTTAGTTCTTTATATAATCTAGATATTAGTTCTTTGAGGAAGAACTGGCAATTTTTTTTCTATTTTGTCAGTTATCTTCCGACTGTTGTTTCTTTTGCTGTACGGAAACATTTTAATTTTATAGAATCTCATTTGTTAATCTTCAGTATTATTTCCTGTGCAACCAGAGTTCTCTTCAGAGAGTTCTTGCCCACCTCTCTCTGTAACTTGTTATTGTCTAGAAAGTTAAGTGTTTCTATTTTTAACATTTTTTTCTTCTATTTTTATTTTACTTTAACACATAGGAAGGCTTTTCTTGAGGGGGAGGGTAACTAGGAAATTTGAATAAGAACTGCATAGTAAATAATACTGTAGTATCAATGTTAGACTTTTTATTGAAATATGTTTTTGTGGTTGTACTTTTAGGAGACGTCCTGAAATATATAGGACTGATATTTTATGTATTTGCAGCTTACTTTAAATGTTTTGGATGGAAAAAAGAATAAAGATCACAGTAGATAACACAACTATAGCAAAACATTAGCCACTGGTGAATCTAGGTAAAGAGTGTATGGGTATCCACTGTGCTTTTCTTTTCAGTTTTCAAAAGCATTAACATTTTTCAAAATAAAAACTTGAGGAGAAAATGAGTGAATATTTCAATGCATAAATGAACAAAAAGATCAGAAATAACATATCCTTTGTGAAGTATCAGAAATATGGAAAAGCATAAAGGACAAAAAAGAAAAATCACCCCATAGTACTTCTGTCAAAAATAATCATGTTTAACATTATGATATTTTTCAGAACCTTCATGATAGAAACACATGTTGTATTTTCACCCATTATATAATTTTATTGTAGTTTTCTTATAATAAGCTTTTAAAAATGTTTTTATAAAAACTGACCAATAAGGTCTGGGATTTAGCTCAGTGGCAAAAGCGCCTGCCTGGCAACCGCAAAGTTGTGAGTTCGACCCCAATACCAAAAATAAAAAACAATTTTTTAAAAACTGACCAATAATTCTTAAAGTGTCCACTTGCTTTGTATTTATTTTTAATTCTTTTAGCATTAAAATATAGAGTATAATAAAGTAAAAGCCATATAAATGTATTTAAGAAAAAATTCCCATCACTTTCAACTTTAGAGGAATACAGTGAAACACTGAAGACTACCTTTTTTTGTCAATGAGAATTATCTATACCTCTCATTTATTTTTTTAATTTTATTTAAAGAGAAAAAATGAAAACAAAAAAAGGGTAGAAATAGTACAGAATTTCAAAAAAATAAACAGTAAGAAATCACTAGTTGATAGATTACATATTGTCATCTTAGAAATAACTGTTCAAGTTACAAAATTAAAGCATACAATGTGGATGTTCAAATAGTGAAACTGCAAACAGTTCTGTTCAACAATCCAACAAAAACTTAGTAATATGGTTATCTATTTTACACACTTAAACATACATGCAGTTATATCCTTTAGAGCACTTTCTTTTCCTCTCTTTTTTTATAATAACAATTACACATTTTGAGTTTATTACTCCTTCAGTTCTTATTACTTTTTTGAAGAGAATAAAACCAAATGTGACAAAACAAAATAGAGTCAGTCAAAACAAAAGGATGGATATAGTACATGATGTAAAAACAAAATACAATGTGATCAACAATGGTTACCATAATGCCTCTTGCTATCTTCAAAAGAATTGCCCATATCATCAGGTATCATTGAACAAAACAGTACAGAACAAAACCAACAAAGATGAAACACTGGAGACATTATAGGACTTCAAAAGAAGTTAATAGTTAAAGCGGAGTGGGTATCATAGTGAATTTTATTGTCTTCAAAATAGTTGCTAATATCCTCAGACTTGATACTAGCAAACAAAACAGAATAGAGTAAAATCAGTCAAAACAGGACTATGAAAGCAATACAGGGCTTCCAAATCAAGTTAATAGGAAATAAAAAATGGTTACAATAATATATCCTACTATCCTTGGAATAGCTGTCCATACCATCATATGTAATACAAGAAGACAAACTGAAACAAAATAAAACCAAACTCAACAGAACGATGAAAACTATAAGGGTTTCAAATCATGATAAAAGATAAACAATGGCCACTGCCTTCCCTTTTTAGACAATTGCTCCCCTTTTACTTTCTTTTTTTTATTTTTTAAGTTTTTAAAGAAAGACTAAACAAAACAGAAAATGGGTAGAAACAATACGTACTTTCAAAGCAAAAATAAATAGTAATAAGTCACTAGTTGATGTTTACATATTGCTCTCTTACAAATAATTGTTCAAGATACAAAAGTGGAACATATAAGTGGGAATTCAAACAGTGAAACAGTAAACAATTCTGTTCAACTGTCCAGCAAAAACTTAGCAACACATGGTTATCAATCCTATACATTTAAACATATATGCAGTTATCTATATCTTCAATTATGTTGAGATTAATCAAACCAAAGGCAGCTAAAGTCACTCTGAACAAAGAATACTAGTATTGCTGGATTTCACATGATAACACTCAGGGGTCAGCACTGGGTACTGTAGTGTCTCTTTTTCTTCAAAGTATTTGTTCATTTCATCATGTGTCATAAGATCAGTTCTCATAAACTATGTATAGGTTCTACGTATTCACAAGTCTTAACATGTATTTCTATCCTTTCTGTATTAGAGAAACAAAACAAAGCAGGACAGAACAAAACATATTCCTATAGACACATAAAATGAAAGACATAAAACCATTGTACAGGAGTTCTACCATGATTACTGTGTTATGTTTTGTTATCTTCAGTAGAATTGGCTATATCTCAGACAGAGTATAATTGTATATATCAGTACATAACAGTATTAATAGAAACACAACTTTGTAGATAGTGTAAAACTACAAAAACAGATAGTAATCAAACCAGAATGGGTAGTGAATCTTGTAATTTCAGTATAGTTGTCTATACTCTCAGACTTGATACTACCAATCATAGCAGTTTTGAATAAAATCTGTTGATAACAAATAGCATTCAAACAAACCAGATTTAACTAAGATCAGTCATGATACAACAGTATAAGTTATATAGGGCTCCAAATTAAGTTAATAGGAAGTTAAAGATGACTACAGTGCTATATCCTGATATTTTGGGGATAGCTGTCTGTGCCATCAGACCTAGTGCATGTAGACAAACTGGGAAAGAATAAGTTCTATCTGAGCAGAGTGGTGCGAGTAATATGGGTTTTAATTACTGATACACTATTAACAGTATCTTTTGCTGTCTTTTTAAAGACTAGTCCTCCCCTTTCACTCCTCCAGGGTGCACTGTGCATTTTTGGGTCTCACCAACATCCTCTGTTTTACATTGGGGAGCAACCTGCTATTTATATAACTGGTTCCGAACCTTCTCTCTCTTGGACTTGATATCTAATTGTATTCCTTTACCTATGAAAGCCAGTCTTTCCAACCTATCCACAATTACTAATCTAGTTGCTCCTATTACTCTCTGGTTCCCTGTCACATAAAGCATTGTTTTCTCATATTTGATTTTCGGTCCATATACCCTTTTTCAGGTTAATTATATTTCCTACAAAGAGCATCTCGGTGGACCCTACCTCTTGATCTATTATGCCTGTGATTCTCTCTCTTTTTTTAAATTTAGTGTATCAAGTCCACCTATATTAGAGACTATAGCCAACGTTCTCTGCCTCATTTATGTTGTGCTCTTTTTCTGCCATTAGTTATCTATTGGTGTTCTTCATTTCACTTTCTGCTGCATTCATTGAGGCCTCTCTGCCACTGTTCCTGGAATCCTGGTACTTTTCTCTGTCTCTAGAATGTGCTGCAGGATTCTCTGTAGAGTTGGATTAGTGGTTGCGAATTGCCCTAGTTCCTCTTTGTGTTGGAAGCATCTAGTTTCTCCATTAATTTATTTGGGGGGGGGGTACCAGGGATTAAACTCATGACCTCACGCTTGCCAGGCAGGCGCTTATGCCACTGAGCTAAATCCCCATTCTCCATTAATTTCTCAATTTCTCAATTAATTTCTCAATTTTCAGAGTACATCAATCTGGGCTGGAGGTTATTTTCTTTCAGGGGTTGAATACTTTGCTCCAAGCTCTTCTTGATTTGATGATCTATGTCAAGAAGTCTGCCATGATTGTGATGGTGTTTCCTTTATAAGTAATCTGTTTCTTATCTCTGACAGCTTTTAATATTCTGTTCTTATATTGAATTTCTGGGATCTTAATTATTATATGCCTGGGTATGGCTCTGTTTTGGTTGTAGGTGGCTGGAGTTCAATATGCCTCATAGATCAGAATATCATTTCCTTTTCCTATGTTTGGGAAGTTTTCCTTAAGTATTTCTGTGAGTAGCCTTTGTAGTTTCTTTGTTTGTACCACTGCTTCTTCATTCATATTTGTTATTCTTAAGTTATAGATCCTCTTGTCATCTTCTAGCCTTTGTATTTTTACTGTTTACTTTCTTGTTATTTTTAAGAAATTTTTCCTTTCATGTTCCCACACTGCAAACCTGTTCTCCAGTTTGTATAATGTATCCTTAGTTTCTTTCAAGCAGTTTTGCCAGCTTTCAATGGAGTTTTTAATTTCCTGGCAATCTCTTTGAACCTGCTTCATGTAGTCTACAGTTTCTTTATATTTTTTTCATCAAACAATTCTCCCCTTTTTTTGTGTTCCTCCAGGCTTCCATCTGTGTCTTCTTGAGAGGTGCTTAGCATTTCTTTTATTAATCTATTTATATCTTGCTTTACTTGGTTAAATATTTCACTTTTGATCTTGTCTATGAGGTCCAGAAGATATCCCTTTATGTCCGCTGGTACTGTGTCTGATATTGCATATTTACTGTCCTCAGTCTCCTTTGTATTTACCTCTCCTGGATCAGTGTTCTCAGGACTGGGGCCTGGAGACTTTTTCTTGTTGCTTCCTCTGCTCATATTTTTTGTTTCTTCTATACAGGTATATATAGGAGGCCCCAGTTTCTTTCTTTGTTGGTTACAGTTCTTCTGAAGCACGTATGCTGGCCCCTCCCCTCCAGGTCAGTCAGCCTGCTGAGGCCTTCACTGCGTTAGTGTGCGCTGCCTCCCCTCCAGGTCGGTCAACCCCTTGAGGTCTTCACTGCCTTAAGTGTGCACCATGGGGTATGGGGAATTGGGTATTTGGAATAATTTATTGGGCCTCAGCTAGGGGCGTGAACCAGGCCAAGCACACCCCACCAATCCCGTTTGGGCAGGGAGCAGCTGACTGAACTCATCACTTCTCCTTATTTTTGCCAGTCTGCTTGGCTCCAGAATGTCTTTCATTGGAGCCCCTTTTTTCTGTGGATTGGTTTTATTCCTGGGACTCACCGCAGGTTGGTGCAGGTTCCCCACCAGCTCAGCTCTCCATTCTGCTCACCAACCCTGACCTCAGTGTGTCTGCATTTCCAGTGAGGCAAAGAGCAGTGGAAATTCAGGCAGCTCAATCAGTCGCAGCCACGTGAGTTCGGGCACTGCAGCGGGAGCACTGAATCTTTAGCTGTTCCAATACTAGCACCAAGATTGTATGTTTGATTGGTTCTTCTCACCTTAGTTTCTTCCTGGGTTGAGAAGATCCATCTCCCTCTGTTCAGGAATCCTCATGCTATATTATTTTGGAATCTAAGTTGACTGTCTCAGGGAGCCTTTGTAGCCTGCTGTTATCTATCTGCCATCGTTACTAGAACTCCTATACTTCTCATTTAAAAGAAAAAAAAATGTAAAGTATTAGGTACTATTGTAATCTGCTGTCTCATCCTTTCTCATGCAGCCAGTAATTCTGCCCATAATTGAACCAGGTTCGATATTTGAACCCTAAATTGAAATAATTACAGAGTTGTGTACTTTAGAAAGTCAAAGAGGGGTGTGTGCATATGCACAAATACGTATTTTTGTTGGTAGTGTTTTGTTTTGTTTTGTTTTGGTAGTTAGATTCTCTCAAAGGGGAACTAGTATCCTCATTAATCTTCAGTTATAACCAACATTCTTATTTGAGAATGGAGTTGTTAACTTTTCCAAACTGCTGTCAAGACTTTAAGTAAGATGTTTTTCTTTTACATGACATTTTTTGAGGTTTTGCCAAAAATGACATCAAACTTATACAATAATTCATTTGAGTTCTGAGTTTCTTCAACATCTTGCAGCACTTAATCAAACTTAAAAAAGATACTCTTTTCACAACTCAGTAGTGTAAACCTGTGAATATATTGCATTAAAAGTGACTTTGGTTAGTTTAATCTGTATGACATTAGACTAAATTTCATAAATGATTAACACAGTGTGCTGACAGTTTTAACCATTTATGTTTTCCGAATTCTTCACAAAAACTAGCAGATGGTGCAGTTGCAGTTTTTGAGTATTACTATTTTTTAACTCAAGAATCAAATACTTCTTAAATTATATTAATTGCTACACAAAAGAATTCAAAATGCCACAAAATACAAAAAGAATATTAAATTCTCAGAACAATATTTCCAAAGAATCTGTTTTTATACACAGAATATTTTGTATGTGCATAATTTTGTTTTATTTTTAGAAAAAATGAGTATACCAAAATGTGAGTTTATCGAGGATATTTTACTGAAGTACATTTAAAATATTCAGATAAGGCTAGCCTAAAGGAGTGTGTTAAGGATAGAAATTCCAATCTTGAACGTGCTTTATCTATATTGCATATATCTGTACAATAAATATCACAATATTAGTCTGAAAAGGATCATCTGGCCCTCCTTCTACATTATATACACAGGAAGCCGAGGGCCCATCCATTAAAGAGCTTACTCAGTATCACACAGAAAAATCACAGAATTAGAATTCATGAACTTGAGCTTCCAGTCCACAGCTTTTTGACTACTTAGTCCATGAACTTGATCCAACTTGAATATATACATTCTGCAATGTATCATTTGGTATTTATTAAAGTCAACTTTACTTTTGGCTAGAATCATTTTTCCTAAAAGGTCATCACCAAATTTAAAGACATCTTTTTAAAGCACATCATTATCATAAACTCATCCTTTTTCAATGCTTTTCTTTACAGTGAATGAGAAGAACTTTAATGTTATAAAGAACTCTGGTTTCTGCCAGTATAGAAAACTAAGAAACTAGATTGATCCTCCCGCTGAGTACAATTAAAAGCATAAGATTTGGAGGAAACTTCCTGTCTAGAATTATGGCACATAGTATTTAGGGGCAAGAACAGTAGTTCTGGGGACTCTAGCAACAAAGCAACCTTTCAATTAGCTTGAAGTTCAAATTGACCTTACTTGAGTAATCTTAGAATCTTCCAGCCAAGAGTTTAGTTGGAATACTGAAACCTAAGTCCTCCCTACACAAACCTGATATAAACCCTTAAAACCTCTTAGGAGAATCTACAGTACTTTCATTCCTGGTCCTCAAAGAACCTACAGAAGAAAATGAATGGCTTATAATTCATACACATGCACACATGAAATTCAGACACCCTATGCTAAATCTAGTAAAAACTAGCTAAGCTAAAGCTATCAGACACCAGAATCAGACCCACAAAGGCCCAAATTTTATTCAGATATTAAATGGAAAATATGTGTATGTAGTATACTTCTGGAAATGATAGGCTTGAGAAGAGATAGAATAAATAGATTTTAATATAAAGGAGATTACAAAAAATATAACAGTTGACATTAAAAATATAACAAAAAATATAACAGTTAACATTAAAAATTCAATAGGTTTTATACCATCTAGATAAAGTTAAAAGGAAGATTAATAAATTGAAAGAATTGCAAAAGTTCTGTGAAATTCAGACTCAAATGGAAGACATGGAACGTCTAATAAATGTCTAATCAAATTCCACAAGGTTAAAGAAGAAATAGAAGTAATTTATGAAAAGGTGATAGTTAAGAATTTTCTATAACTAATGAAAGAGGTCAATTCAAAGTAAACAAGGTCCCAAAATTAATAGAAAATAAGTAAAAATAAATCCAGGCCTAGCTTAAATATATCTCAATACCTCAGAACATTTACTATGCAAAGACTTGACAAGCAGCCAGAGAGAAAATACATTATTACCTTTAGAAAAGCAAAACCTGATTTTTCAACATCTACAAGTGAAGAAATAAGGTAAAATACTATCTTCAATGTTCTGAGAGAAGACGACTGTCAAACAAACAACTGAGAAACTGTGTACCTGCACACCTTAAGACAAATCTGAAGCACATAGTTAAGCAAAAGATAGGTGAGCCACAATGAAATATAGTCAAAAGAGTAAGGATCACAGAAAGTGAAAAGCATATGAAATAAATATAAAATAACACTAAAACCACCAAGAACAATAGCAATGTTTTCTTGGGTTAAAAAAGAAATAAAATTAAAATATTTAACAACGCCACATATAATTTTGGAACAAGATAAAAGGTAGGTAACAAGCATGTAAAAAGCATTTTTATGGTCCTTGATTGAGAAGAAGATAAAGATTAAAACTAAATTCAACTCAATAGGCATTACTTATGAAATTTTAAACCTATTTTCTTCAAGATAAAAATTTTAAATATTTGAGTAATGAATTTTATAAGCTCTTGACCCTAGTACATCGTAAATATTTAGTAATAATTTGGTATACCAAACATACTACTGTAAACTCTTAGGAATCTACAGTACAGATTTCACTCATAATCATAAAACCTCATTTTGACTAGGCTTCCTATTTTCTTATGAACACTAGGATTTTATATTTGAATTTCTTTAATTTAATCTATATCTACTGAGGGACAAGCATTTTTTAAGGCACTGAAGATAAATCCTAGAACAAGCTGATGCAGTACCTGTTCCATCAGGGAAAGAGTGAATAAGGACAGTGAGAAAAGAAGTATGATGTTAGCAATTCAACTAGTTCTCACTTCCCAGAAAATAAAATTTGTTTTTCAAAATCTCTGTGTTTTAAGATCAGTGTTGGAGAGGAGGTTATTGGTATCAGATTTCAAAGGGAGGGAAAGGTAAAGCATATTACTACTTCCTTCTCAGAGTTATTCCAAAGAACCCCTTTTCAGCATAAAGTTCTTTATTTTTAACCTCTCTGATCTGGAATGAACCACCATTTTACGTTTGAAACACTTTAAGTTCCTTTGATTTGTTCTAAAAATCAAGAAGAGTTCCTTAAAAACTATTCCCAAAGAATGTTGAGTTTTACTATGTGGTAGCAATATTTATTGAAGTTCATTGTATTAGGTGTAATAGGAAATATAATTCCTTAGTGATCATTGACTTAAATAACACAAATAGAATATACATATATAATCAAAATATACTTCTAATTCAGATTGAACTGTGTTGTTCTAAATCAGTTTACAATTGAGTTTGATATGTTGTTTGTGACTTTATGGAAAAGATTAAAATTTTTAGTTCAGCAACAAAAGGATGGCAACACTTTTAGAATAGTTATATCATAGATTAGTAAATCTCATGGGTGTTCACCTAAAAAGAGAAAATTTAAGTATTCACTTGTTGACATCACCAATTTTAACATAGGTAGTATTCTCTATTATTAAAGACTCAGAGCCAAAGACATTCCAACACAGACTATCATATTCCTAGTATCCATTCCATACTGTGTTCTCCACATATCCTCTTCTGCCAAGCATTTTCCAGCATCATTATACATCTCTACTGCCAACTCTGCCTCCTGCTCCTGTCCTGTTACAGTCTTTAATTTTGCATGTTTTAAAAGGCCACCTAATATGAGTTTCCTCTAGTTACTCCTCTCAGCCAGTGAATTTCTCTTCACCACACATTTCAATCTTTTGTCTCAGAACAATATGACCATAGTTTTGTTTGGTTGGTATTTTAGACTTTGGGGCATGCGTGTGCCTATGTGCATGTGTGATTCTCTGTGTGTGCATGTGCATGTGTGTCCGTGTGTGTGTGTGTGTGTGTGTGTGTGTGTGTGTGTGTGTGTTGAATTTTTTTGGAGGGGGTTCTGTGTTGTTTTTTGTTTTGTTTTGTTTTGTTTTTTCATGGCTCTGGAAATCAAATCCAGGGCCTTCAAATTGAACTTCATCCCTAACCCTTTAAAAAAAAATGTTTATTTTCAACAAAGTCTCACTTAGTTGCCCAGAACTGGAAATTTCAGTCCTCTTGCCTCAGCCTCCCAGAATGCCAAGATTACAGATGAGTGTGTGATCCTAGTTATTTTCACAGCTAACCACACACTCCCCACAATCTTGAGAAACTTCCTCCTCTTCTGTTCTTTTGCAGAAATCTCTACCTACTCACTGATTTGTCCTCTCCACTTCTCTCACTCATTCATTTTTTCCTGGCTTTCAAAGATAATTTTTTAAACTTCTTTGCTATGATTGCTTCTAAACCCTGCTTTCCACTGTTGAACCTACTTCTAAAAAGAGAAACCTCCAATTTCTTGTTTACAACTGCTTTTCATTTCCTGGTTTTGACATTCACTTCTCAACTTTGCTGAAATTGTTTATAAAAGCCTACAGTCACTAATATTCACTGCTTTTTGTCTTAATACTCTTTTTTCATGAGTTGATTTTTTTTTTTTTTTTTTTTTTTTTGGTACCAGGGATGGAGTTCATGATCCCTCCAGGAGGGTGCTAATGCCGCTGAGCTAAATCCCCCGTCCTAATACTCCTTTGAGGAAGTAACTTGATTGTTGTTCTTATCATCTCCTCCCTTGGCTTTCTAGGTGCTTCTCTGAAATAATTTCACAAGCTCTTCTACAACAAAAATAAATAAAATTTCACACATAAATATTTAGTAATAATTTAGCTCATTTTCAGTTGTCAGAAAGCCCCTTTTACCAATTTCCACCTTTACCAACTTCCAAGTTGCAAGGTTAGTATTAGAAGGCAGATTATTAATGGACAGGAACAGGGAGAGTCATACTTTACCACTATATGAGAAAATATTTTGTGGGATTTTAAATCTTTTATTCTTTGAAAATAAGTAGGAAGAGGCTAGGTAGAAACAGAAAAAATGTGTCCCCCTACATCTTATCCTTCACTTAGTTTCACAGAAAGAAATATAGAAAAGCCAGAAAACAATGAAATTGGTTCTTTACAAACGGATGGGAAGTAGAGATCCTGCAGAAATGACTGGGAAGTATTGACAACTCTCTAGGTTTATCTTTTAATGCAGTTTTAATGCTTACAAATATATTCATGCTCTTATATATTTAAGTCTTAAATCAGAAAGCAGCAAGATACACTAAAACTGATTAGATATAGAAACCAACCTAATTCTATTTCAAATGAATAAATTCTAATTTTGAATATAGTATTTTGACTATATTCCCAGTGATATGGAAAGAACAATAAACAAATCTTGAGCTCTTCTGTGATAGGTTTTATTTTGTAGTACTGTAGATATGGAAATCATAAAACAATTCTATGTTATGGTGAGATTTAGAATAGTTGGTGTCATAGGCAGCCAGGGTTCTCACTGTAAGAGAAAGGATGTGAAAAAATGTAAAATAAGAAAATGATTTTGGGGATTTGCATGAACTTGTGATTTCATATATATCATACATATATATATATTCACATTTCCTGCCTTCAACTGCTGAAGACAGCTAAAAGCAAAGAATCAATGCTATTGAGCACACCTGCCACCCACATCATAGTTTCTAATACCATTTCCTTCTGAAAGGAGCCCAGACTCTGGAGAAATGGTTTATTCCCAAAAACTGAATAATTATTTTACAAGAAAATAAAAAATGTTCCACAAGACAGTAGCATATATGTCAAAACAAGATAAAAAGCATCTGGAAATGGCCAATTTCCTACTCTGTGATGTTGCATCCAAACAAAAACATACTAAACTATTCATTGCAGCATTATTTATAATACCCCCCAAAAGTAGAAACAGTACAAATGAAAAGATGCTGTATCCGTATGTTAAAATATTATTCATCCCTCAAAAGGCATAAAGCATTCATTTATGCTACAACATGGACAAAACTTCAGAGTCTTATACTAAGTGAACATAAAAGTCCATATACTGTATGGGACCATTTATATAGAATGGGAACATCAGATAGATCCAAAACCATAGAAACAGAAAGAAGATTCTGGATCCCAGGAAATTCTGGGAAGTGGTAATTGATACTGTTTCTGCTATTAGATATGTTTCTTATTAGGGTAATGAAAATGTTCTGGAATTAGTGATATAATTATAGCATTGTAATTATACTAAAAAGCACTGAAACCATATTCCCCCCCCCCTTGGGGTAACATCTTTATAAATAAATTTCCTACTGTAGACAGTGATACCATTTTGCATCAACAGGAGTACAGAAATCAGGATTAAATGCCAGGTTTTTACCCTTCTACCTTTTCCAAAGAGAAAAATACATCAGGATAATATTTTAAAGAGAACCTCATTACAAATCTATCCCTCTCAGTAAGCAAACACAAGTGTAAGACATTTACATTTCAGTACTGAAAACATATTTCTAAATGGTGAATTTTATGTTATATGAAGTTTGTCTTAATAAAAAATGAAGGACAGTAAAGAAATTTAAAGAACTGGAGGGAGATAGGAATCCTGAGATCTATAATAATGTAAATGAATGAATGAATGCTTAGAAGAGATAGGGAATCTCTTCCTTTAGTAAGAGTGCAAATAATAGCTCTGAAAGGGAGTGGAGGAGCTGGAAATTTTCTTTCATAGAAAAGATTGGTTTCAACTAAAATTATCAGTGGGCACTAAATCTAGGGAAACTATTTGACAAAGAGCAGAATGATCTTTTTTTGCATTCTTTTTCACGACTGCCTGCTTACAAGGCAGGCGTTATGCTGCTGAGCTAAATCCCCAGCCCCCGAGCAGAATGATCTTAAAGGACCCCCCCACTAAGTATTTATTAGTTAAAAGGAGAAATATGAACATTCTTTATACTAAAGTCTAATTAATTGATTGATGTAACTAACATCAGCAGTGGGGAACCTAGAAATACCATGTAACTGTGTACCCTTAAAGCACCCAGAGAAGGATGCACAATCACGCAGGAGGGTGCAGCCAAGTACTCATACCCTCACTCTAAAATAAAGCATCTTCAGAAAAACCCAAATTAAGGAATATCTATTTCAAAAGCTTTATATTCTTCAAAATGTCCATTTAGAGAAAAAAAAAAAAGCCTGGAGCCAGGGATATAGCTCAGCGGCACAGTGCCTACCTGGCAAGCACAAGGTCCTGAGTTTGAGTGCTGGTACAAGAAAGAAGGCAGGCAGGCAGACACACAAGAAGGCAGAAAGAAAAAGAAGAAAGAAGAAAGGCTGTGTTATGAAACAACAGTTGGAGAAAAATTAATTAGGTTCAGAGGTAGAGAAAATAAAGCATGGCAAAGTGTTAAAATTGGTGAATCTGAATATTAAAAATGAGTTTTCTATGTTATTTTTCAACTTTTCCATAAGGATTAAATTATTTCAAAATAAAAATATTAAAATGTAAGTTTGTAAAATTTATTCAGATTGATGAATTGTCATTTTCCAAGTTTTTCCTAATTTTGCTTATGAAATACTTTGAGCATACAGAAAAGTACCAGAATTTATCTTTCTTTAACCTATCTAATCTTTTTTTTTTAATTTTTTTTCTTTTTTTTTTTTATCGGTACCAGGGATGGAACTCACGACCACCTGCTTGCAAGGCAGGTGCTTATGCCACTGAGCTAAATCCCCAGCCCCAACCTACCTAATCTTAATATTTTTTGTGTTGCTTTTAGACTTTTTAAAGTAATTCTGAACTTTATAAATATAGTCTAAATACCCTAAATGCTTTCTAAGTCCCCTTCTCTTACTCTTCCAGAGTGCTCACTACCCAGGAGGGTGTTTCCTCTCTGTCCATTTGTTTTAACTTTTATTGCATGTGTTTGTATATAAACATTAAAAATATTACTGTTACTATTCCATCTCTATGTAAGTTATTATGTTTTTTACATTTATTCATGCTAGTAGTATATATTTTAAGTGATTTAATATTCATTAAATGCACATTCCAGTTTTTATAGTAAATTTTTAGGTTCTTTCCTTCTATTTTCTGCAGTGAACATTTGCAAGAAGCATACTTGTACATTTCTCCTATGCACATAAATAAGAGTTTTTGAGATTATGTTAATATCCCATTCTCATCTAACTTGCATCTGTTAGTTTTAGTTTTTGCTAATGCTTTTATGACCACCTCTCTTTTTATAGTTTTCATTGCTTTTTTAAAAAGTGCTTTCTTCTCTTCTGCCTTTACTTATTATGTTGGTATTAACTAAGGGATCTATTTCATGGCTTATAGTATGTTTTTATCATTATTTATGATGATGCATATTTTTATTTCTTTTTTTTTATTTGGTCAGTACAGAACCCCTTCTGACTCGTGTGTTCTTTTTACTCTTTTGCATTATTCTTTGAGTACTTTCTTATTTTCTGATTTAACAAGATGTTATAGATTCATATTATACAGTTCTAAGTCTGAAATCACCCTAATTTCTAAAAAGTTCTGATTACTCTAAATAGAAGATAGTATTTAGAAATCAAGTTGTGGGGGTTAGGGATTCTTGTAGTAAACAGTGAGGAGATATACTAGCAGTGTAATCATAGTCCCATACCACAGGGCACATTCTAGTCTTCCCCTCTTTCCATATTTATAAATATGTCCTCCACTAATAAGTACCTTTCTTAATTTTTTCAGACAAATATATTATTTAAGATTAATGCATACTTACTATAAAACATTTTCATCATAAAACAAAAAGAAGAAAATGAAACTATCTTTATTCTCACCTAAACCTAGCCAATGCAAGTTCTTTTTATTCTCTGAACGTGTAACTACATAAATATAAAAATAATGTATATTTATACTTTTTAATTTTGTGGAGAATTAAATTGCTTATGTAAAAGTTTTATATCTGTGAAGCATTTTTACCCTTCTGCCATATCATCAGGTGTATGAGTTCATATACTGATTTCACATTCTGATTTGGGGACTGAGCAATCTTGAGGAGGCCATTTCTGAGCCTTAATTTCCTTTCTGTAGGATGGGAGTAAGTAATAAGTAAATTTGTTATGAGATATTAATATCACCAATTAAAGACTTTAAAATGGCATTCATCAAATTATAGTCAGTCTTTCTTTCCTTCTACCCCTCCATCCTTTTTTCTTTCTCGATCTTTCTTTCGTACCATATTTACATGTGTAGACAACTAATGAATGGGTTTTTTAGTATGCTGAATAACAAGAGTAAGAAATGCTGTGTCTTATACTAGTGAATTTGCAAATCTTTTTTAAGTAAATGGGCAATAAAAACATATATATATATATATATATATATATATATATATATATATATATAATTGGTTCTACCTTCACTGCATATAGTGCATAAATTAGGAAACACAGTTTTATATACACCAAAAAGTTGATGAATAGATATGATATTTACTGTCAAAATGTGCTTTGTCAGCCTGTTTTTAGCTTTTATGCTTGCAACAAGTAATGAAAACATTAGCTTTCCACAGTCAACCAAATATTTGTTTTATTGCTACTTACTCATTACTCTAGACTAAATAATTTTTTTTCCTGCAGCAACATAACTATGGTTTTAGTCCAAACTTTGGACACTTCACCTTTAATTTTATGTCTGAACCTATAATGTTACATGTTTGCTTATGTATAATAAAATTGCAAGTACTTTATCTTCTTTTGCTTGGTCAAGAAACTCAATTATACCTCAGGTACACAGAAGTTATTCTAGAAGAAAAAGATAACAGTATCTGCTAAAATGAAGGCAGGGAAAGCATGCTGGCATGAAACATTGAAATATAACTCTTCTAAAGAAAAAAGCAGACACTGTAATGCTCAGATGTTTAAAACAGGGCATCTTGTATGCTTCTCAATAAAAACTGGTGATAGCTGTGGTAAAATGTTTCATCAGTATGATTTTACTCTTAAGTCAAAGAAAAAAAAAAGAAAAGAAAAAAAGATGGAGACAAAACGAAAAAATGAACTTAATGAGTAAAACAAATGCTTTCCCAGATCATTGCCCTTTGCAAGTCTTACCAAGAAAAGACATAAAGATTTATGAAATATATTTGCTTTCAACTTATTTTATAAAAGAATTAAAGAACTTATTAGAAAATACTGATAGTGAGCAAAACATTTTATAATTGATTGCATTTCAAAATAAGAGTAACTAAACCTGCCTCACTCCCTTAGCCCCCTTTGCTACCTTTATCCTGCCACTTAAGCAAAATAAAGATTATAATAATCTCTTTCCCACTGGTGTAGACCTCAACATTGTGAGTGTCTGATGAACATGGCATATCCTGGTTATAGCTCTTTTATTTACCAAGTACTTATTACAATGTGTTACAAGATTGCATATGCTGTTGTTTTCAGTTCCTCTCTTCTCATTCCCTTACCTGTTAGTTTTGCATCCACAAGTCAAATGCCTAGTCCTCCAATTAAATGATCACTAGCATATTATACTGTTGACTTTCCTTTTTGTATCACTTTGATTATTCAGCCTCTAATTTCTTCTGTCTTAGACTGAACTACACTTAATTCTTTGGTAATGTCTTTCAATTTCATGGACCTGTGTATCATCTATATGCTAATAATTTGCAAGTTGGTTAAGAGCCATCTTAAACTCAGTGTATTCTAAATTAAACTATTGATCTTCCAAACCTGCTCTTTTTGAAATCATCTTTAGTTCAGTTAATTTTAAAACCATATTTGACTCCTTTTTCTTTTATACACTATTAACCCCACTCTAATTGATCAGAAAATTCAAGATACTATCTAGTCTGACCACTTTTGTTATTAATAGCTGTTCAGAGTTACAATTATTTCCAGCCTAAGATTATTAAGATGTCTCCTAATTGATCTCTTTGTTTCTACCCATACCATCTAAAAGTCTGTTCTCAACATAGCTAGGACAGTTCTTTTAAAATCCAACTTAGATCTTGTAACTACTTTTACTTTTAAACTTCCAGTGAGTTTCCTAAAAGCCAAAGCCCCATACCTCTCTAATAGCTCTTCCTAACCTGTGTCTTCTTCCCACTCTTCCTCTAAGCGCATGTCCTTAAACTTCCCTCTTGTTTATTCTGTTCTGGGCACAGCAGCTTGTAAGTACTTGATGCCCCGAGTACATGTTTGACCTGCTGCATGTCACGTCTCCAGGTTATTGTATTCTCTCTGAGCTAGAGTTCCACGTGATATAAGCACGGCTCCATCTCTTACCTCACGGGTCTTTTCTCATATGTCACTGTCTTTTTGAGATGATCTTTGAGTGCCATGCTTGACACTAATTATCCTTTCTTGCATCATTCTTATTATTATCTTATTACTTTCTGACATGCTTATGCTTTACATAATTGTTTTTTGTTTTCTGCCTTCCTCACCAGAATTTTTGTCTATTTTCTTCATTTTTATTTTCCTAACACCTATGACAGTATTTGATGTTTTCAGAAAATATTTCGAAAAATAAGTTGAATAAGTGAAGAATGGAGTAAGTGGCTTTAACCAGTCATGATTTATCATTTGAGGGCTAAGGGTAAAGTTTAGTGGTACAGTGCTTGCCTGGCACATACAAGGCCCTGAGTTCAAGACCCAACACTGCCCACTTCCCCGAAAAAAGGACAATTTGCCATTCTATGTTGAACAATGAAGGCAGGAAAATTATTATATGGGCAATCAACTGTGTCTAACACAAGTCCATACTTGTGAAAATGTTAATACTATTTTTCTTTGCACTTGCCACTCCCATTTCTCTTTGAAGGTAGGACCAGTGCTATTTTGTATAAGGAAACCATGCCTTAGATGAGTGAGTTGATTTCCTCCCAAAAGCTCCAATATAACTGATGGGACCTATATTGCTTGATAGCAATGGCCATCCTCTTTCTGTAGTAATGATAGTTAGTATCTAATGTGATATTTTGTAAAATACTGTATAATCCTTCATGCAAATTGGGAGAAAAATCTCTCCAGAAAAATGATTGACATCATTCCTTTTTAGTTTTTTGCTTGTCACTTGAAAATGTTAAAAAATACATACTTAAAGATTCTGTGTTTTCTATGTCTTGAGTGAAAGGCTGTAGTAATAATGGATGAATTAGTCACTGATATCTCTTTTACTGCTAGTGTGTATTTTTTACACCATGGAATGCAAAATATGTTGCTTTGCCATCAAATTCCTCCATATTTCACCCACATTATTCCTTGCTTTTCTCAACCAGAAAGTTACCTCCTTCAGCAACTATTTAAGCCAAAACCACAGTCGAATACTCAAAATGCTAAATAAACTTCTTATTGTAATCACTCAAGTAAGATAAAAATTTGTTTAACATAAAGGCAGCTATAATTGTTAAGTGATAGAATGAAAAGAAGATATTTGCAAACTCTTACCTAAAAGAAATTATTTAAAATAAGTAAGTATGCTCAAAAGCTAGTAAATATATGTAAAAACAAACATATACCATAAGTTCCTATACACTGATTAATGTATATAACACAATATATGACACTGAAACTATATGAAATACAATCTATTCAATATATATCTGGATTTTGTGACTCCTTTCAGTGTATATATATCCAGGACAAGTTGCCATTACATTATGAATAAACATGTTCAGAAGGCAAAATATATAGAGAACAGAGTGATGACTATTTAGCTTTACTATTCAGTGAAGAAAATATAGTGACCACCGTTTTGTACTGATACGTGATATAGAATGGAACAGATGAAAGCAGGTATGTTGTTGGTCTGAAACTTGAGAATGAATACAGATACTCCTTGTTTTTACAACCTACATACTTGTTTAACGACTCTTCTAAATTAGGACCAAGGCACACTGTTCAGACTTAACAACCTGCTACTCAGACTTACAGCCCGTCCTTTAGCCTTTGTTTTGTTTTTTGTCTGTTTATTTGTTTGTTTGTTTTTATACAATTCTGTACATCTTGTTTATAAAGCCTCAAATTTTTTTGACAGTTCACCTTATTTATACAGTAGTATATTTTTTGTTGATTGTACTGTATGGTACTGTACTGTGGTTATATTTTCTGTTCCAGTATTCCATATAAGAATTATGCAAATAATATTAAAGTAATTGTTAAAGTGTCTTTTGACCATTTCTTTGATATTTTGTTAAATAATATAATGCAGATACTGTGTGCCAGTGACGATGAACCTTTTAGAGATGAATTTCCAAACTGCAACCCAAAACCCACTTACATATTGAAAACTGCCAATCCTGCAGTTAAACCTGAATACTGCAGTCTTTTTGTCTTCAAGGAAAACAGCATGTATGCCATAGGTTCACCACCTCTCCTATACACAATTCATCGTTTAGCGATCAAGTAATTTGATAACCTAGTCAAGGGACCATAACTTGCCGTTCATTGAGGAAGGAATATCTGCACTGATGTTAAGGAAGAGATTTATTTAATGAACTACTGTTTCCACTTGCCTTTACTGTTAGTTTATTAAAATTCTTCCCTCCAGTTTTACTTCTTTTCTGCAATTAGTCGAGCAATTTGATTGTGTCTGCTTTTTTATATTGACATTTATATTTATATTTTATATTTATATTGACATTTTTATTTTGATTGGCAGAATAAGTAATCAGGCCTCTCAGCAGACTAAGCCATTTTTTTCTTCACTGTTCTTTTGCTTAATTTGCCTGAAGCAGAAGACCAAACAGCCTCATACATCAACTGGAACTCAGCTCAGTTGCCGGTATACAAGTCAAGGTAGCATTTATTATTTCCTTTAGACACACCATTCATGAGTATTTGAGTGCCTTCTTGTTTGTATGTTGGCTGTTTATATGACTTGCTTTGATCCTGTGTTTTTTAAAAATTAAAAACAGTTCTTCTATCAGCAACCTGTGATAGTCCATCTAACCATATTTCCATGTATCACCTTACTGCTACTTCCTAAAAAGGAAACATTCCCAGCAGCCAGCAACTCTTCCACCTTGTTTCTCATCAGTAGTGTTGGCATCATTTCAAGTTCTGTCAGCACTCTTCCATCAGATAAATAGCTGTTAGTAACAAAAAAGGATAAGGTAGTTAGTATGCATGCACACTATCCAAGCAACAATGAGCAGGGTAAAACATTCATACTGCTTTCATGTTAGCCAGCATTCCTGTGCTCCTGAAGGAAGTCTCGTCTAATTTAGCTGTACCTTCATTCTGATGGTGACACTGCCTCATGCAAGTATCAACATCTGTCTGACAATATTTGAGTCATTTTGATGAGAATGCATGTTTTCTGGTTTTCATTGACAAACTGGTTAATAATTTAGCTTTCTACATGATCTTTATATAAACAACATTTTTAATAAGTTAAAAGCCTAAGCAGAATAAAGCACTGTGTCTGCAATTTGTTATCATCTGTACTGTTTCACTACTTATTAATAGAACTGGATAAGCTTTGCTTTTAGAAAATATTACGTAGCATGCTGAGTGTAGCTCATTTAGCACAGTGGTCATTTTCTAGAACACAAGAAATCTCAAGAGGAATAGTGTTTGTGGGTATCCTCTCTTTGTAAAAGTAAATCTGACATTATATAAATGTACTTTTTTTTCCTTCTTGTTTTCTTTCCTTTTTAATTCAGGAAAGTACGTTAGTGAGAGCCTTATAAAATATATCACTGTTTCCCAAGTGTAATCTTCATTCTGAGCATTATCAGTCAGCCATACTGAATCACCTTCTGTGTTATCTGATCAGTTTAGTTCTGTCAAATCAGAAGATTAAATCAAAATCTCTAATCTTTAAACTTTCTGTGTTTATTATGGTTCTTGACAATAAACTGCTAAGTGTTCATATACACCCTCTTGATTACTTACTTCATCTTTATTCTCCTACTCTGGACCACTTATGAGCCTTCAAGAAACCTTTTATTTTGTTAATTTGAAATTTAAGCTGGAGGTAAGCCTAGTCTGTAGGTTAGACATTAAAACAGAGTTATTTTAAATTATGGGCAGTAAAAATCTGGTGGGTCATGAAATTAGTAGTGTATCACAATCAACATTTTTAATTTAATGAATGGCATAGGCCAGAAAACACCACAGTACAT
Source organism: Cavia porcellus (assembly GCF_034190915.1). Lineage (NCBI taxonomy): Eukaryota > Metazoa > Chordata > Mammalia > Rodentia > Caviidae > Cavia > Cavia porcellus. The sequence continues at coordinate 53,463,937 of NW_026947494.1, forward strand.
CACATGTAGTGAAGGTAAATATTACTTTGTGAAATTGGGAGCAGATTGTTTGTTTTCTTTTGCGTTTTTGGTTTTTTGTTTTTTGGACAGGATCTTGCAATGTAGCTCAGGCAGTCCTTGAGCTCACTATGTAGCCGTGCTTGCCTTGAACTCCCAACAATCCTCCATCCTCAGCTTTCTGAGTGCTGGGATAATAGGTGTGCACCACCAAATCGGGCTATTTTGTGAAATTTTGAATTTTTAAATTATATTGGGTTGACCAATATGAAACATATTTTTGTGGGTAAAAAGCAATGTAATATTAATGATTTTATGATTCAACGTTACTTATAGCTTTATATGTTAGATGTTAAAGCTTTATAAATTCTATATTAGATATACAACAAACGTGGTTCAGACACAAAAAGTATATTTTATATATTTCTAGGCAAAAAAATTAACAACCACTGAGTTAGGATAAATCCACAGTTACTTTTCCCAAGTTCTTAAGGAGTTAGCCTATAATATTCGAAACAGAAGCCAGTCGTAGTGGTGCATGCCTGTAATCCCACCACTCAGGAGGCTGAAGGGAGAGGATCTTTGAAAGTTTAAGGCCAACCTGGATTACATAATGAGCTCAAGGCCAGTCTGAACTACATAGTGAGATCCTATCTCAAAAAATAAAAACAAAACAAAAAGTCGTAATTTGAGTACTCTCATAATTAATAGACAGTATATTATATGCTAAAATTTGGTGTTCAGATAACTAGGGACATTCAGAGCCGTAAGAAATAATATCAAAAAACTTTTTTAGGGAATGGGGTGAATAAGGAAGTAAGTCTGATCAAAGAAGAGACAATGTTCATGTTACATTTTTGTAACATGATTTTAGCGGTCGTTTTAAAAACCTTGATTCTATAGATGAAGTAATCTCTGTAAGGTAGAAATCATGAGTAATCATCCCGTTTGATGAAACAGGATGAGAAAACAGTTTAGCTTTGAAATCCGCTGGCTTTCTGTGACAAGGACATACTGTTTTTATAGACATAAAATCTCACTTTTAAAGCTTATGGCATCTTATAAAACAGTTTTCATTTAAATTTTTAAAATATGATTTTTATTTTTTTTCTTTGAAAAAATTTGGAAAATGTTTGGAAATCTTTGGAAAAGAAATTATTATTTCAAGATTATTATTATTATTATTATTATTATTAAATTATTATTAGCAAATAAAAAGTTACTTAAGGTTTCTTTAAATGAATGTAGAATTTAAGATCTAACAATTATTTTTGGGAATTTCATTGCCTAAATACTTAAATATTTCATTGTCTAAATATTTTTATAGAAAACATTTATTACAGGAGGCTTAGGATCTGCGTGTTTTCCTGAGCAAAGTGATTTACATTTTGATCATAAAATACTAGTATTGCCTGGAAACCAATCTGCTCTTTGTATTTTCCTCTTGCTAATCCCAGATCCTCTCCATACATTCTGTGTGTGGCTTTTCTTAAGCACAGACATGATCATGTGTTATTCTGTGTGTGGCTTTTCTTGATCATGTGTCAATTCCCTTATAAAGTTATTTAATGGTGTCTCATTTCCTACAGGATAGTCTTTTGCATGATATATAAGGTTCTACACGGCCTATAGTTTGTCTTCCACACTAATCTCATTTGTGACCATGGATCTTATGCTACTTACACATAGGCTTGTTTTGTTTTGTCTTACCATTACAAACCTTTTTCAGATTGGCATGTCTTGGCTTTCTTTTCTTGACATCCTGACCTAAATCTAATGAATATTAGTACCCAAACCACTGTTTAAGGTCAATTCTCTGAGTTACCTTTCTTGTTCCTTTTTCATTACTAGACTGTGGTTCTTGAACTTTTCTGCACATTAAAATTATGGATATGCCATGTCTATCTATTAACTGATGAAGATATGGGTGTTATTTTCAGTTTTTAATTGTTATGAATGAAGCTATTATGTGCTCATAATACTCCATAGGACTCCTTTTTTCTTGGGTAAACATCTGTGAGTAGGATTTCTGGGTCTTGATAATTATGTTTGTAAGAAACTCCTAAACTATTGTCCCAAAGATTATAAAATTTTGCATTCTATTTAGTAACATACAAGAGATCTAGGTGTTTTATATTCTTGGTATTACTAATCTTTACTTTTAGTCATTCTAGAGAATCTGCAGTGGTATTATCTTTGTGGTTTTAGTTTACATTTTTTTAATGAGTAGTGATGTTGAACATCTTCTAGGTTTGTCACTTTTATGAAGTTGTTGTTTAAATCTTTTGCTTATTTTTAAAATCAGGCTGCCTTTTATTATTTTAATAGCATCATTTTAATTGGGTTGTTTGTCATTTTTTTGCTTTGAAAGAGTTCTTTAGATAGCCTAGATACATGTTTCAAAATATCTTTTCCTGTTCGGTAGCTTGCCTTTTCATTTTCTTAAAAAGTATATTTCAAAGAGAAGGAGTTTTCAATTTTAGTGAAATTGAGTTTATCAGTAGTTTTCTTTCATGCTTCAAGTTTTTTTGTAGTAGGAAATTTTACCTAATCCTAAATTCACCAATTTCCTCCTGTTTTTCCTTCTACTGATTTTATTGAAAAATTGTGGTGGCAAACCTATGCCATGCATGTTGTTTTTCTCTTAAGACAAAAGGTGTTAATGTATGAGTTGTTTTTCTAAACTAAAACCTCAGTATTCAGATTTAATTGCAGTGTTGTCACTTTGTGATAGATCAGATAAGTAAGTGAGTTTTAGGTTGCAGTTTGGGCTCTCATCTCTAAAAGGTTCACCATCACTGGCACAAACTTTTTCTTTTAGGCTTATGATTTAACTATAATAAATATATATATTATTTATTATATATCATTTTGTATATGTTGTTTTTACATATGAATACTCAATTATTCTAGCCCCATGTGTTAAAGACACTTGTTTCCACATTAAAGGACCTTAGAGCCTTTATCAAAAATTACTTGACTGTGTACGTGAAAATTCATCTCTGGACACTGATTCATTTTTCTATGTACCTATTTTTATACTAGAAACAGTATTTTGATTAATTTAGCTTATTTAATAAATCTTGAAATCAAATAATCACTCAATGAAAAAGTCCTTCAATATTGTTCTTTTCCTGAATTGTCTTGGCTCTTCTAGGTTAGCCAGCACAAGAATCGCTTGCCAATTTCTACTAAAAAAAAAATCCTGTAATAATTGTGTTTGCAATCATGTTGAGCTAGATAAATTCAAAAGAACTGCCAATTTTAAAATACTGGATTTTTTAATGAATACAATATATCTTTCCATTTATGTAAGTCTCTCTAATTTCTTTCAGCTGTGTTGTATAGTTTCCTTGAGTATAGTATATTTTATTTATTTTTAAATGTATCCCCAGGTGTTCTGTCATTTAATGGTATTATAAATTATAAGTTTTTCTTTTTCAATTTCCGCTGTTCACTTGTAATATATGAAAATACAGTTGAATTTTGTATATTAACTTTAAATCCTACAACTTTGTTAAATCTTCTCATTCTACTAATAACTTTTTTGGTAGATTCTTAGCAATTTTTTGACTGAGAATTTTCTGTGTGTAACAATAACTTGATTGAGTATGTTTTAAATTTTTCTTACCTTCTTTTTGTATGGACCTCTGAAATAGAATTGTTGAGAGCATGTATCCCAGTGAAGGGAAGCTTTCAGTTATTCACATCCAATTTGATATTAGCAAAGACTTTATTTTAGCTAACTTCTATCTGGTAAAAGGCGCTTCCTTCTGTTCCTGACTTACTGAAAGTTTTTATCATATATGAACAATGAATTTTGTCAGATGCTTTCATTAGAGCTCTGTTGAGGTGGTCAGGGGCTTTTTCTTTTTCTTTTTTTAAAACTTTTTACCATGGTGTGTTATCTTTAATTTTTAAAAGTTAAAACAATCTTTCATTAGTGGGATAAACTATCTTTGATGATGACATATTATTCCTGATTTTCCCTATGATACTGAATTTATTGGCAATTATTTCATTAAGGATTTTTGCATCTATCTTTAGAAAAGCTATCAGTCTATAATTCTGAGGTTTATTTTCTGGCAGTATCTTTGTGTGAAATTTGTGTCACTATAATGTTTGACTCAATGAATTGGGACATATTTCTCTTATTTTGGCAGAAGATATTTGCATGGAATTAATAATATTTCTTGCCCAAAATAAGATTAGCGTTTTTAACATTGTTTTCCAGTTTATTTCTATACATTTTGATTTCAGCATTATCTTACCTTTATTATTAAACACTTTTAAATGCAAGTTATTTAACTGATGACCAAGATATCTGATCGCAGTCATTTAAATACTCATCTTTATCTTTCTATAATTATTTTATTATTTTATTTTTAACTGTTTAAGCGACTTGAAAATTATTTTGTTTCATGATGTGAGGCAGCATATAGTTTATAGTTCAGCAGAGGAAGAAGACAATATAGTATATATTTTTAGGAAGGTTTTAAGGAACAAGGGAGAAGCAATTAAACCTGAAAGACAACATGGCTTCTAGATACAGTAACATAAATAAAATCATCTCCTGTTTTGACCAGTGGTCTCCAAGTGTGTTGTTACAGCTCTAGAATAAAGTGGAAGGTGGTGTTATTGTTGTTTTATGGAAGCTTTTGACATAGGATTCACATAACATAGTCATTTATTTCAAGTATATAATTCAATGGTTTATTTATAAATGTTTGTAACCATCATTATAGTAACTTTTAGACCATGTTTATGATCTTAGAAAGAAACTTTATACTATTTAGCTGTCACCTGCTACAACCTCCATTCCTACTCCTCCAGACGTAAGCAACCACTGATACATTTCCTGACTTGCTAGATTTCTTTGTTCTGGAAAAATCATATAATATGTAGTCTTTTACCGTTTTCGGGGTCCATATGTATTACAAGATATATCAAGTACTTTTATATGACCAAATAATATTCTATTTATGGCTGTACTTTTTGCTTACTTGTCATCTGATGGACAGTTGGTTTATAAAATAAATTTTTAACACTACCAATTTATGCATTTGGAATGTATTTTAGATTCATGCATAGTGATAGAACTGTGGGGGACCGGTGGCGGCTGAAAAGAAGTATGAAATATAAATGACCTTTATTTTGAGAATGCGAGGAAAGACATCCCCGATCCCCTGGAGCAGGGCATCTACAACCTACCCCCAACCACCCCCCCCCATACCCTCGTGGGCGTTCTCTCCATGGAACACGTGGAGTGAAGGCATACATGTAGCTTGGGTTGGGGGTGGTGCCTGAGGGGCATTAGGGTTGCACAAGTAGCCCATTGATATTCTTTTGGCACCATAGGTAAATTCCTAGGGGTGGGGAAGATAAAGCCATAGGTAAATTCCTAGAGGTGGGGGAGATAAGAGCTCCTTGGTTCCACCTCCAAGGCTTCACCGACTACAGTGTCCTGTCTGGGCCAAAACTCTTTCACATAGGTACCACCAAATGTACATATTATATACTATATACAACAACTTCCCAAAAATAATAGTGCAAAAGATACATTTTTTAACAGCATTCTAACAATTTTTTTTTTTTACTTCTTATTGGGTCATTGTGTATACTAGAAATCCATTGCTTATATTGATGTTCAAGCTACTGCTCAGTTGAGAAGTTAGCTGTCCTTTAAACAGGACCCACAGCACATATGAATGAAGGCTGGTAAAAGAAAGCATGGTACCCTTTCTTGCAAATTTTGTGTCTGGAACGTAAAGTGAAAAAAAATTATGGAATCTTTCAATCATTTTTACTCTTTCCCTTACTATAATAATTTAAGGCAAAATGACAGACAGAACAGCTATATACATTTAGAACACCTAAGAACAAATGTTAAATAAAAACTTATTATACTATATAAGTGTGTAGTTTTAATACAATTTGGCAGTGAGTATAAGATACTATATTACATACTTTCTCTTTAGAAGCAACCTTGCTGTTTGGATTCCTTTCAAATAATGCCAAGCAAGAATTGGTGGCATTGGGGCTGGGGATTTAGCTCAGCGACATAAGCACCTGCCTTGCAAGCAGGCAGTCGTGGGTTCGATCCCCGGTACCGATAAAAAGGAAAAAGACAAAAAAAAAAAGAAAGAATTGCTGGCATTAATTTTCTTTTCTTTCCCCATGCTCTCCACCCTCAGCTTATTTCTGAATATCTTAGTTGCAGTACTGTTTAAGATTTCAGCACATTGGCTCAAGTCTGCTACGGAAAAACAGCGTCAAAAATAGGTCCTTTATCTTTTTTTTCCTTCTGCAAACCCCATGGAGAAGTCCTCCATACTTTATTCCATGTAGTCCCAAGTTTTTATTTGAGGGATTTATAGAATAATTACGTTTATTCTCACCTAATTTGTTATGCTCAAAGAAAAAAATGATTGCAACATTTGTTCTCATGCTACCATAGATTTTGCTATACTGGTACATATCTTGCAAAAATTCTGTAGGTAAACTATTGAGAAATAATACAACAAATACAACAGTTTTTGAGAAACATTTTTCAAGGTTAGTCATTTGCCTATTATTCATACTGTTATTATTCTGAGTGTTCATACTATTATTGTTCTGGGTAATTTAAAAGTGTACTACACAAATTAACTGACTGTATACCTTGGAAAAAATAGTAATTAATAGTGTTTTCCAGCTTAGAAAATAGAGGTAAAGCATCTGTGAGACAGACTGGACCCTTCACAGGCTGGAGTGGATAACAAAGCTGGGAAAAGAAGGTGGAGTTACTAACTCAGATATTCAACCCAGTATAGTCATTGCATTTGCTTTGTTTAGTGACTAAGCCAAAGACTTTTACAAATTTAATCAGTGAGAATGTGTCTATAATTATATTCTAATCCAAAATAAGAGGGTGAGAAATTTTTCATTTCACCAAGAAAAAGGTGTAAGATTCCTTAGTGATGAATTTACTTCAGGGAACTTATCAAAGACTCCCAAGTAATTCTTTACATTGAAGGATTAATTAACACAATTTTAAAACAAAAACAAAAACCCCAAGTTTTTAAATCTTTTTTTTCTTTTCACTTGAAAATGTGTTTTTAGTAATATAAAATACAAATGCTTTCACCTTCACTTGACAAGTCATCTTTAATGAGCTTTACTTCTCTTCTTTCCTTGATTATTCTTCTGGCTTTCAGTACCTCCTAAAAAATGCTCAGTGTTTAAGGCCAGTAAGCCTAAAATAGTGTTTAGTAATCACAGCTCTAAAGTTTGGGGTAAGGAAGCCAAGTAACTCAAGCTTACCCTCCTTTGTCTCTACCATCTCTCTGCTTGTTGTTTGTTTGATTTTGGTTTTAGGTCTTTTTGTTTGTTTGTTTGTTTGTTCATTTGTTTGTTTTGGTTTGGTTTTATTTTTGACAGATAAGGTCATGCTATGTCCTGGAATGGCAGGCACACATCACTGCATTTGTTTCTACTCTTTAATTGGTTTCTCTAAGAATGCACTTTCCACTGAAAAACTCACTTTCTTTTAAAAAAAATTCATTCATTAAAATATATCTGTCAAATACAAGACAGCTTAGGCCCTGTTCTAGCCCCCCCCCCTAAAAAAGTGAATGAAAAAGAAAATCTGCCTTCTAAAAATTTACATTCTTATGTGTAACCTTGGTGGCCTTCTTAGAGCTCAGAGACATTTGCATATTACATACTTTTCCAGTACTCAATTTTTACTGGAGGAGGATGGGTTTCCAAGTGTAAAACCCTGGTCTTTCCAGTGGTAAGCTACTTCCCTATCGTACTTACATGAGTTATTATGCCAAAAGTACTTAGAATACTGCCTGACACATGAAAGGCACTGTGTGTAAAAATACTAGCTTTAAGTAGTTGATAGGAATAGCAAAAATTTCTCCATCATGTAGTATACCAGCAATTATTATTTATTCTTTACACAAAGTCAGAATTAGGGGTACTCCACCTTACATTTAAATACTTGAATTTATCAAATATATAAAGTTTTGACAATTTATTTTACAAAACAATTTTCCACATTTCTTCTATTTATAAACTTTATTGGTGCTTTGAAAATAGGAATTAACATATAAAAATATTTTTATTCAAATTATATGCTATTAAAATGAAAAATGCTATATCTACTCCCTGCTTCTTCAAATGAGATTTAAGCATTTGAGAAAAGTCATAACTATAAAGTCAGTTATAGATATACAGTCTATAACTATATTCTAGTATTCACTGCCAAGTAATAATACATCATGTTTATATAACAAGAACACTTTACAAAGTCTTATCTGATGCTTCATTACATTTAGTTCTCTAAAAATCCTGAGAAGTAGATTAAACAAGTATTTTCATTTCCAATTTGCAAATGAAGAAACCAAAGCATTACAGATATTTAGTACTTATTCTGATTTAAACAGATTTGAGGAAGAATCAGAACTTCTGTCCAATATTCTTTCCACTGTAAAACTGTGAAGCATTGTTTCTTTAGTAAATAAAATAAACCACAAGGAACATGACCTGTTAGCTAGATGCCAAGATCAGCAGACTGAATTCTAGCCTACAATTCACAGCCTTACCACTAAGATTGAGCAGGATAGCAACCCCCATTCAACCCACCCTCCAATTCCACTTTCCAGAAAGCTCATTTAGACACAAGAATATTGACATAAAGCATAGTTGAGTGTTTTTTCTCCTACCTTCATTCTATCTCAAACTTTGTTAGATTTCTTATTAAAGGTGGGGATTTGAGAAGAGTGAAATCTGAACTAGAATCTGTAAACCTCAGTAGAGAATAGGGTCCAGTCAGGTAAACAACTCTAAGATAATAGTACAGAACCAGAAACAACTAGACTGAGTATTTTAAAATAATTGCACATTATTTCCCCATTGAAATTAGAATTTTCTGATAGATATGAAAAATAATTTTAGCTGGATATTTTCCAAAGTTTCTCTTAAAATTATTAGGGGAAAAAAATCCCAAATTTGTTCTCTCTCTCTCTCTCTCTCTCTCTCTCTCTCTCTCTCTCTCTCTTTCTCTCTCTCTCTCTCTCTCTCTGTCCTCTCTCTCTCTTTCTCCTCTCCCTGTCCTGCAGTCTCTCACTATCTGTCTCTATGTCTCTTGCTGGCTATCTCTCTGTCTCTCTTCTTCCCTCCCTTTGCATTTTTCATTGTTTAAGAGAAATATGGGCATCAAGAAACTTGGAACTTTAGCAAATAAAAATTGACTAATTCAAGCTGATACTATAGTAAGAAAACAGCACTTTAAAAAAATCATCAAAATAGGTTCAGTTTCATTTAGGAAGGTTCAACACACTTAATTTTACAAAAGACTCACAGACACTTATAAATGATCTTTTGCAGTATACGTCAGAAAGATAAAATGTGAGTCCCATTGCTTAGCAAAATAAACTTCAGTTCCTTGATCTGATATTCAAAGACTTTGGTGACAAAGTTTTGTCCTATCTTCTTCATTCCCCATCTCCTTCACCCACCCTTCACTTTGAAACAACAGTTTTCCTCTGGCTCATGTGCATTCTGCACTCTGTTACTTTCATACCTTCGTCGATCATTCTACCCCAGTCAGTGTGGTATGTCTTATCCTTTCTACAGTGTACACGCTTCTAACTTTGGGAAGTGTCATTGTTTCCTCCACTCCCATACACACCATATCACCCAGCCTCCCCCCAACCATAACTGTTTGCTGTGTAATAGAGTCTAAAAAGCACTAGCTTTGAAGTCTGACAGCCCTCCTTTGAAATCCTTGCTGTATCGTTTATTAGCCATGTAACCTAAGGCAAGACTTAACCTTTCTCAACCTCTGTTTCCTCATGCATAAAATAAGGATGGGAAGACCCTTTCTGTCACTGTGAAGTGAGAAAGCATGCACAGCCTTCTCAGTATTGCATCTTAAACACTCTAGGTCCTAAAAAGTGATAATGGTGTTAGTAGTAATGGTCATATCATAATTTTAGAACTCTATTACATCAGTTTATTACAGAACCGTAGAGCTTTCCTTTAAGTACTTTAAAAACATATATTCTGCAGTGTTTAATCTACTAGTATAATCAAAACCTTAGGCAATTTTAGTTAGCTGTTCTTTCTTTAGTCTTGTATCTGGATGGCTTTATGAACTTCTTTTTATCTTCAAGAATTTGGGATTTTCTTATTACTACAACACAGTATACATAATTTGTAGTTTACATTTCTAGAATGATAGGGCAACATGTGGGTGTTGTCAAATGACTATCAAACTACAAAAATTGTAGGTCATATCATACGGAAACATAAATTTTACTCTGCTGAGAGACCGGAGAGTACCACAGCCTGGTGTGCTGGTCTAAGGGAGAGGTGAATCTGCATAGCAGCTATAGCTAAGAAGTAGAAAGCTAGTGCCCCCATTAGAAAAGCCATTCATTGTTCCTCAGTAATCCTCATTAACCATTTCTGTATTGCAGTTGTTTCCTGGAATTATTAAGGAGAATAGAGAAATGTCTAATAAAAACCTTGTCAGAATATATCTGAGAGAGTCTATTTAGTAAGTTTACACAGTAAATCCGTAGTTAAGTAAAAGGTTAATTTAAATCAATTTAGGGGGTTTTTTTATTCAGAACCTGTCTTTACTGATTTAAATTCTCTTTGCCTTTGTAATATATTAGGTAAAATTATTTAAATTCATGCAAATTGAACAGAATACTTTCCATTTCATAAATGATCATACTGTGCTATAAATATGTATAGTTCCAAAATGATTATTAGACTGTGATGAAATATGCCTGCAGTGAATTTATACTGCAAAGGCATAGAAAAGGAGGCAACATAGGCTTGTCAGAAAATTTGGTCTCTGACATTCCCAACTTAACAACACAATCATTTAACCACTCTGAGTCTCAGTTTCTCATTTTATGTTGTGGTTCTAGATATGCTCCTGTCAGACAGAATTTAAAAGTCAAGAGTTAGCATTGAGTAGAAGATAAATACACAGATGTGAACTGACAAGCTACTTTTCTGGAAATGTCTAATAGGAAAAAGAGGGGAAGGCTGAAAATCAGCACATATTTCTATGTTTTATGTTCCAAAACAGATTCTTGTCTGAAAATATGGATAAATTTTAACTTTAATCTATTCTCTGGAACAACTTGTTGCTTTTGCATTTTTCAAATTAACATAAAATACAGGAAACAGTCTATTATTTTTAGAGTTATTTTATGCCTCAAAATAATATGAAGCTAGCATAAACTTTAGGAAAAAAAATTAACACTTCTATCTAAGTTAGACCAACTAAGTTAGTGATTGCACTTAATCACTGTTCAGCCTTGAGGCATACTTCGATGTTCAAGTGTATTTCAAATGAATTTTTGACTAATTTTTGACTAATTTTCACAAAACTGTAGAAGCTTATTGACCACCAGATGGAGCCAGTATTGTTCTGTTTGTAACCTGAAAATACTTTGAAAATGAAAATTGGTTAAACAGAAGGAATAATCTGTACAGATTTGAGTACAAAAAAATTAAACTTCTAACATACATCTGTCTAGTTTTATAAATGGGCACATGTAGAATGAGAGTCCCCCTAGTAAATAATCCCCTTAACTATGAGTGTTTTCGGTTGGCAATTTAATTGCATGGAGATTAGTATTCTCTATATCTGCTTTTTGAAGATACATCTGAAGGAGTATCTTTGAAATAAACATAGTAAGGATTTAACCTGTGTTCATGTGATAAATATTATGGATTAGTTATGAAAAATGAATGGTGAAAAATGTGTTGCATCTGGGTTGCCATTTTAACATTACAAACTTACTACTGAAATCATTTCCAATATGTATTTTCTTAATAAAGCAAACAATACAAAATAAAAGACATTCTGCCTGGAAGAGAAAGAATGTATCATTTATTTCTAGTAACTCTGCAAGAAAGATTGTAGAGGAGATAGATGATGGAGTAGCCCTTATAGAGCTTCTTCTCTAGTGGTGGCAAATGAAGTGCTTCAGGTAGAACAAAGATTAAGTTTCTGACTACCACCTAGGGGAAGGGTTAGGGGGGTTCTTTATAACATTCAGAAACAAAGGTGTAGTATGTGCTTAGTATCCAGAAAGCCCAGAGCCATAAATCAGGAGTACTTGTCCTCATGTTTACTTCACCAGTTCTTCTTACCTCTTATTTTACAAGCATGAGAAATTACCTAGTTTGTCATAACTCAATTTAATTAGACAACTATTTGTTGAAAAAGTAGTTGTATCATAGGATTCCTAAGACCCTACAAGTCCCTCTGGGCCTTATTCTATCTAATAGTAGATAGTAGGTATTCTATCTAAAAGTAAAAGTAATAATGTGACTCTAAGTACTGTTAATTCAAAACCTAAAAATCATCAATCTGTCCATTTAGTTATTGTTTATGGAGCATGTGCTAGGCCACAAATGGCAGTTCTTGCTATGTAAGTTTATAGTTAGAGAGATGATGTCAACAGAAGCAGACACTTATGGTGCTTAGGGTACTACAAGATGAGTTAAAGATTCAAATAAGTGAAAAATATGATCACTTACGATGTATGGCAAATAGTGATTACTTAAACTTTTAGCCATCACATTAGCTATTTTCAAGTCTGACACTTTTCCTGGGAATTAATTAATACCTTTTGTATTTTAAAATTTCATTTAAAAAACTCTAATTTTCAGAATGTATTAATAAGATACAACTAGACACCGGTAGCATTACTGTTTTCATATTTGTTAGTCTATTTCCTTTGTTACTCAAATGACACTATTTGCATTACCATACCACCTTTATTTATATAAAATTTTTTCACTTATTATGGGAATTCTGCAAAAATATCCTTGAGATACTAGATCCAGAGCTATTTAAAATCATTTATAGACAGACTTATTTGACAGTTTCTAACATATAAGAAGAATCATTCCATACATTGTTTTATTTTGAATGAATGAATAAATTTGCATATCCTGGTTCTGAGACAATGGAAATTATGAATTCTTTTCTCTATAAAGTGAGATTTGTGGCCAGATACTGTTGGTTCATTACTTAGGTAGCCAGTGAAGAACTTCAAATACCGTAGAATAGGGATTAAGTTTCTGACTACCACCATTGGCAATGGTGGTCAACCTTGGTACCTGTGCCACAAGGAGCATGCAGATCACTTTCACTTGGCTGCAAGCCAAATTGCCCCAATGCCAAGCATCAGATATTCAGATTTATTAAAGTGTTGGCACTTTGTGATAAATAAGTGAGTTTGAGTTGTAATTTAGGTACTTAGTCTCTAAAAGATTGTCCATCACTGACTAGGGGAAATAATAGAGACGTTTGTGTGTGTGTGTGTGTGTGTGTGTGTGTGTGTGTGTGTGTAAAACATTCAGAAACAAAGTTATAGTATATCTATAGCTTTCCATCTTACTAGTTTATCACCTAAGGCAAGTTAGAATATAAGTTTTAGCTTAAGCTCTGCTACTAACTGACAAGAATTCTAGCTAAGTTATTTCATTTGCCTGGACCGTAGTGTATCTATAAACTGATAAGTTAGATTAGAAGATTGTCAAGGTACTACCTAAGTCTGCTGCTAGATTCTCAGTAATAAATTGATGGTTATAGTGATGTTGTACAGTCCCTTTCCCAAACCTTTCCTATAGTTTCCCTAATTTAACTCATAGACAGCTTACAGATTTTTAAAAATTTATTCTAATGCTATAACATAAGCAATCTCTTAAAAAAACAAACAATATCTTAAGCCCTCTCTGAAACTGGTGTTACACCCACAAACCCAAAATTTGATACTTACATGATAATCAGTGGTTTGATTTCTTAAACATTTATATGTTAGATTCATTTTACTCTTTACATTACTTTTTTGAGTGAAATGCTCATATCATATATTTCACATTTCTTGCAATGCATCTCTCTGGGTCACTGGCAAAGGGTACTTAGTGAATTTTCTTTTCGGAATTTAAGTTGTAACTGAAGACAATAGAACACACTGTAGGCCCTTAGTATCATGTAGACCGAGGCTCACATCTCAGCTTTATCATATCCCAATTTTGATCCTACTTATTTAGCATCTATTTCATGAAATTTCAGTTATAATAAGTAGTCATTCTTGCATCATTATTATTTATGAATCATCACGAGTATATATTGAGGTTTCTAAGAAAAGTAAAACACTGTACTTAAACGGACTAAATTTTTCTTTTTGTGCAATTATCCAATTTTATGTCACTAAAGTCATCCAGTTGCCTATTCAATTTTTGTTTATCCAGGAAGATCCAATCACATGAGAAATGAATGTGCTATTCCTTGCTCTAGTAACATGCTAAGTAAGTAGGAATTAAGGGTACAAAAACAAAAAACAAAAATATATTTACTAAGCACCTACTATATTAGGCACCATTCCTAGGTATTTGATTATCCATGAAGTAGTCATAAGTTTTGTTTGACAGAGAAAACATGGACTGGGCTAACACAGAACTTCCTTCTCCTACAAATATATAAAAGTGTTGGCTAAAATATGACATAGTCCAATTTAAATGCTTAACCAACCTTGAAGAAGAAGAGGGAGAAGAGAGAGGCAGAAAGGGAGACTGAGAGAAAATTGGAAGAAGAGAGGCAAGAAGGGAAGAACAGTGAGTGGGAGGGAGAGAAAAATCCTAGACACTGGAAATGAAGGGTAAGAAAATTGATACTGTAGTTACCTGGGGGCATATATTGAATCCAGGTGGAGGCTGTAATATGGGGAAGCTGAAGTTTCCATCTCACACTTGGATAGAGAATATGGCCTTGCGTTAAAGAGGTAGGAGTTAGAAAAACTGTCTACTTGGTCAGAAAGGCCACAAAGAAGCTTACTGTTCTTCAGATATTAGTGTCAGGGAAAAGAAAGGAAAAGAGAAGAGAGGAAAGAGGAGAAAGAGTCTCAGTAAAAAAGTCAAAACTCTAAACCTGTAACCAGCACAGATATAAAAGCTAAAATGTATATTGCCTACATGGTATGAGAAGAATTCTAAATTGAGAAGCTGACATGGAACTAAAGGCTCTGGACCAATGAAATCCCTTAATTGTCTGACAGAAACAAATGCAAAACCTATTGAAGGAACTTTCACACAGTCTTGGGAACCAAGAATTCCTGTGGAATAGGATGAAGATGCAACCCTAAATGAAAATTAACTTATAATCAAATATTAGAAAATACTTTAGACCACTTTAGTGAAACATAGAAATACATAAACAGAAGGATCCCAAAAACAATCACAAAGATACAACATTATAAATGTGTAAAAAATAAGATTTTTAATGGAATAAAAATCTTAATAAAAGACTAAGCTGTGAAAAAAGATGAATTTGAAAAAGAACTAAATGGAATTTCTATAGATAAAAAGTATAGTGAGTAAAATCAGTGACTCAGTTTATGCTTTAAAAACTGATTAAATGCAATTGAACAGAGAATTAGTGACCCGAAATACAGAGCTAGAGAAATTACTCAGAGTAAGTAATGAGAAGTAAAATGACGAGAAGTAAAAACATGAAAAATGAATGTCCTCTGATAAGTCATCATCAAACGCACTGTATCCTTGCTAGAAAATAGAAGAAATGACTAGTTTTCTGTTTTGTTTTTTGTTTGTTTGTTTTGTTACATAGTTGGGTTTGTATAGTGGAAGTCAGTGCATTTGAGTATATAAAGTGTTCGAGTTACAGTTTCCATGCTATACAGTAAGAACTTCATCAAATTTAATCCTGCTATTACAGATTTATATGGTGAAAGATCACTAGACCTCACAGCTGCTCTCCAGCAGTTTACCTGTTCATTTTGGCTAAGAATGAAAACAGAAAGGAAAAGACATCTTTAAACCACAAGTTATTAAGAAAAAACTCACAAAACCAGAAACTAGAGCAGGGTGAGTCTACCAGAGGTGTTGTGACTGCCTAGGCTTGGTTGTTTAGATTTACAGCTTGGTTGCCTGGCCTTGATTGTTTAGATTTACAGCTTTCTAGGGGGAAAAAAAATTGACATACCACAAGCTGGACTGGATTTTTATATTTACTTGATATATTTTCCATTGTTACAAAGAATTTTAAGACAGCTACATTATGAAAAATATTAGTGGCCAGTTTTTCTGACCTAAAAGTTTGTATTGAATCAGTCTTTCTCAGCTATATTTTATTATTTTAACTCTTGATTCAAAGCTGGCTTTTATTTTTAAACTTTTCATTCACCTTGGCAAATAAGCAGAAATAAATTACCTAGTTGGTCTTTCCAACAGGAATTTCTGTGAACAGTGTCAACAAATCTTGGTTTTTTTATTATGATGTAGTGAGTGGGACTCACTAACAAATTGATATGTGTGACAAGGAGAGCATCCATTGGGAAGCAGTTGTAAATATTAATTTTGACAGGAAAATTTCTTGTGTAAGACTGAATGATGTAAAATATTCTATTAGAATATTTAGATTAATATTAACTATGAAATTTTACTTTAGAAAATCTTTTAAAATTTTAGAATAAAACACATTTCCATAAAATAGTTTATCCCTTTAATCTATTGAAAGAATATTTTAGTAAAAAATTTAGTAGTATATGGCATTTTAATTAATTTAGAGTTGTATCAAATAGAGTAACCATTCAAGGAGGCATAAGGATATAAATTGCATCCAGTTGCCCTTCACCAACACTTTAAAGACCCTTTTTTTGTGTTGTTTTATACTGTTTGTGAAGGTTATCATAATGTAAAATCAGCCCAAGCAAAAAGTGCTACATGCTTCACTGCTTAGATTATATCTTCTAGAAAGAAGCAGATTAAGGAGATCACCCTTAAAACAACCTCTGTTACCCATATATCTGTTTTTCCCTCATATCAAACATGCATAGCAGAGTTATTTCTCTCAACTTCTAATTAGTTCACCTGTAATTGGTAACCTGTGAAACTTTCATACCTCTATTGAGCCTATCATTTAAAATATAAATCAAGTTACAATTAAATGATAATAATCACAATCAAAAGCTCCAGAATACAGTTACATATTAAAAGCCAGATATTGCAGCAAAAAAAAATAGAGCTCCTGAGCAACTAAAGAAACTGTGGATCTTTTAGAGCATTCTTTACTAGAAAGAGTAGCAAAGCATTTACAGCTATATAATCATAGGGTATAGCCTTTGATTTACCCATAACCCTCAGGCACCAAGTATTTGAGTTCTTAACTTTCATTACAGAATACAGTCAGTTGTGTTAAAGGCAAAATGGTTTCTCACTCATAACCTAAAGATTAAAAGTCTAGTTTTTGCACTCTTCTCCCTTATGAAGCCATAAGCTGCAGTTAGGATGAGATTAGAGCTTAAGACTTTGTGGGAGAATAGTTTGATTCAGCAGTTGAGAAATGGATGGCATTCTAGAATTCTGTATGTACATTTTTTTCCATCTCTTGTGAAAACTGTTGAACTAGACTTTTGCCAACAATGGACTCAAAGATGGAGTAGATCCAATACTATTAGAAACTTCATTCAAACCCTGGGAAAAGATAAAGTTATACTAGTTATTTATCTGGAATCATTTACATAATGATGAAAAGCCGTACAGCTTTATCCACTGTGAACATTTTTCAAGGGAATATCAGTTTTGCAATCCATTTTAGACATCAGCTAGAGAATGTACACCTACTCCATATCATTTTAAAATTACTTCCTTTTACCAAAGAGATTATATCAAAGAGAGCTTAAAATTTATGAGTGAATCTTACTTTTTTAGGTGCTTGCCATCACTACCACTAATTTATGAAACTGGTTATACCTATATATTGAAAAAGGATGACTAATGCTACAATATTAAGATATTGTCAGTGCAGCTATGTTAAGGTGTATCTGAATTATATGCCTATGTTTTCATTATCATGGTTAGACAACAAAAAGAATATGGTTTGACAAATACTAAGGAAACAATTTATTGAAGTTATCTTAATTAACTTTTTCATATAGGTAAAAATATGGAGGTGAAATTAAAATGTTAACAGACTTAAGGACTCCTACTAAGGACTCCTTATCAGCATTTTTGGAATACAGCTAGTTTCATATTCTGTGGGGGAAAATTCCCCTTTCCTTCTATCAAAGTAAAAAAATCCATAATATTTGTATGAAGAAAGAGATAAGAGAATCCTATCTTGAGCAAGAGTGGACACTGTTCCTTGGAAGTTTATCTTAATTATAACAGAAAAAAATATATATATAGTGTTAACATATAAATGTTGAGTATATGCAAGTATATTTTCATACCATCACATTTTTTAATCTGAATAGGATAATGATTTGTTAAGCATTCACCAAGCATTACAGTCTTTCATTTAATCTTTATAACAAGTTAGGTAACTATTATTTTCATTTTATAGCTAACAGTACTGAGGCACAGGTTGTCTCTGTATACACATAGAAAAAACTGTGTAACTAAAATTCTGATCAGTCTCACCCCTGTGTCTGTGTTCTAAATATGCCATATCACTGGCTCCTTCTCTGTTGGAATCCAAGAGTACATGTTCTTTCCTTTATACCCAGCATAGGAAACATATAAGCATCAGTTCCTGTTTGAGTGCTAGTTTTAATCCTATAAGAATACTTTCTGAGTTAAACAAGATTGCCAATGGGTTAACACTCTTTATAGTATGTAATGGGTATAGGGTTTCATTATACTGTTCTCTTACTTGCGTAGGAAATTTCACACGATTAAAAATTATGTTTATTATTTTTTACTAACAAATAATTTCTGACCACTTAACCCTATTTTGCTTGGGGCTTATTCATTTATATGTTCAGTGAATCTCCATGTGAGAATTAATTACACTGCACATTCTGTTTTCCAATATTTTTACAGAAGAGGTACAGCTTTGTTTGTTTTCCATTCTGTAAAAACTACATACTCTTTTATTTTTTTCTGTCTTTTTTTTTTCTAGAATGAATATCAGCTAATCATTCTGAAATTACCTATATTTGTTTCAAAACATTCCTGTCTCTGATGTAAGAATCCTGAGATAGTTTAAAAAAAATAAATAAATAACTACTCCCACTCCTACCTCACATGTAGTACCACCACTCTACCTCATGGCTGGAACCAAGAGGACTATATTAGAGTCAGTGTAATTCAGTACAATTCTATTAAATTTGGTACTGTTAGGATTGCACGTCTCTCCAAGCTAATTCATAACATTCATTTATACACTGATAGTAGTTAATATCAAAATCCTAGCAGATTTTTTGAAGAATCGACTAGCTATATTTAAAATTTATATCAAAGAGCATAAGAACAAGAATCACCAATATGAAAATGCCAAAGTTAGAGATTTTATACTAACTAATCTCGATTCAGTATAAACCTGCAGTAATAAAGATAGTGTACTGTTGGCAAAAGGACATAGATTAATGGAACAGAAGACAGAATGGTAGGTAGAATTCCTGCGTTAAAGTTATACTGCAAATCTGTGAAACATCATAGTAAGTGGACAAAAACTGAAAGCTTTCACTTTAAAATCAGGAACAAAACAAGGATGTCCACTATCACCACTCTTATTCAATATAGTTCTGGAAGCATTAGCCACAGCATTTAGACAAGAAAAAAATAGAAAGAATAAGGATAGGAAAGGAAGAAGTCAAATTATCATTATTCTCAGATGACATGATGCTCTACATAGAAGACTCCAAAAACTCCACAAAAGACTTCTAAACTTAATAACCAAATTCATCAGCATAGCTGGATACAAAGTTAGCACTCAAAAATCAATAATTTTCCTGTACACAACAAAGTCACTGAGAGAAAACATTCCCTTCACAATAGCATCCAAAAAATGAAATACTTAGGAATCGATCTAATAAAGGAAATAAATGGTCTACACATTGAAAATTATAGTAGTCTGAAAAAATTGAAGAGGATATCGCAAAATGGAATGATATCCCTTGCTAATGGATAGGAAGAAACAGCATAATGGAAATGGCCATACAAAATTGTTATACAGATTTAACACAATCCCAGTCAAAATACTATCAGCATGCCTCACAGAACTAAAAAACATTCCTAAAATTCATTTTGAAACCGAAGAGACCTAGAATAGCAATGGCAATCCTGGGCAACAAAGGCAAGGCAGGAGGCAGTCACAATCCCTGACTTGAAATTATGCTACAAAGCTGCTTTGATAATACCAACATGGTCCTGACCAAAAAAAGCCAGAACTCAGGATTAATGGAACAGATTAGAAGATACAGACACTACTACAAACACACTCAGCCACATTATCTTTGACAAAGGCACCAACACATTCACTGGAAGAAAGACAGCCTCTTTAACAAATGGTACTGGAAAAACTGGCTTTCCACATACCACAGATTAAAACTAGATCCAGGTCTATCACCATGCATTAAAGTCAAAATGGATCAAAAATTTAAATATTAAAACGGAACACTAAATCTACTGGAAGAGAAAGCAGTTGGAAATCTTGACATTGGTATAGGCAGAGATTTCATGAACAAAACCCAAACAGCACGAAAAAGTACTTCAAAGAATCAACAGCTGAGATCTCATGTTAAGCTTTTGCACAGCTAAAGAAATCAGCAACAAAATGAAAACACTACTCACAGAGTGAGAAAAAAAATTAGCCAATTGTCACTTAAAGAACTATCTAGAACATAAAGAATTGAAAAGCTGAAACCTCCCCCAAAGTTAAAGACCCAACCCAAAAATGGGCATCTGAGATGAATACACACTTCTCAGTTGAAGAAATACAAGTGACGGGCTGGGGATTTAGCTCAGCAGCGTAAGCACCCGCCTGGCAAGCGCAAGGTTGTGAGTTCGATCCCCGGTACCAAAAAAAGAAATACAAATGACAAATGAACATATGAAAAATGTTCAACATCATTGGTCATTCAAGAAGTGCAAAGTAAAACAATACTGAAATTCCATCTTACTCCAAAGAGCAACTATTACCAAGAAATCAATAATAAATCCTGGAGAAGCTGTGGGGGAAAAGAAACCTTCTCCACTGTTGGTGGGAGTGTAGACTGGTGCAACCACTGTGGAAAACACCATGGAAATTTCTCAAAAAGCTAGGATTAGAGGTCCCATTTGATCCAGCTAGGTCTGTTCTGGGTATCTTCCCAGAAGATTTAAAAACATCATGCCACAGTGACATATGTACTCCCATGTTTATAGCTGCACAATTTGTAATAGCTGAATCTTGGAAACAATCCAATTGCCCAACAACTGAGGAATGAATAAAAAAGATACAGTATTTTTATACAGCAAAATACTACTTTGCCATAAAGAAGGATAAACTTGAGACTTTTATAGGCAAATGGATTCAACTTGAGACCATATTCATAAGTGAAATAAATTAGACACACATTTATAAACATCATATTGTCTCCCTGATGTGAGAAACTGAAAGAGTAAATAAGGACCAAAATATACAATAGATATTGTGAAATGGGAAGAAATTGTGCAGAAGAAAAAAACAGCTAGGGTAGGGGAAGAGGAAAAGGAAAAGGAAAAAACAAAAGGATAAAATGGAAGCAAAGGTTTGTAAATAGAGAGAAGAAGAAAAGTTGAAGGGAAGAGAGGGGATTAGGAAAAAAAGAAGAAAAATATATCATGTACAGATACAAATCCCCTGTGATGAATATGATCATTATGTATATCTAAAAGGTACCAATAAACTGAATAAATAATTGTATATCTTTGTAATGAATTTTACTGTACATAAAGTATACCTCAAAATAGCCACTTTTAAAGTTCTTGTCATTACTAGTTTCTAGTATAAGGTGGCTACTGTTTTCTGAATTATTAAGTCTTTTGAGTATTATAGATGACATTCTATGGAATTTTCTTGCTTTAATATTTACTTAATCTTGGCTTTTAAAAATTGATTCTTAAGGCTTTGTGGCACAATTTTTTTAAAATTTTTTGAATTTTAATTTTCTGTTTCCTACAACATTGTTGAAAAGTGAAATCGAGTTGTTGGTCCATATTAAAGGAAACCACATGTAAGGAACTACACAGAAAATACATTAAAATGAGCATGGCTGAATCTGTTTTGAAGTGTGTAAACTTAACCTGCCTATGACATGTAGCAGCTGAATCCATCTGTGTCAGCCTTTCCATTTATTTTAAACTTATCACTACAAGTAAAAGTTTTCACTCATTTGTGACTGAAAATTCAAGAATTTGTCCTTTTGCTCTTTGTTTTAACCACTAGACATTATAAGGATACTCATCAGAATTTGCCTTCAGATCTTACAAAATTCTGCCATGTAGAAATGGCAGGAAAAAAGTATCATTGACTCTAAGTTTGGTGAAGCAGGAGATTCCAACAGTGTGGCAAATACTCCAGTAACATGTGAGGCTCCAGGGTCAAATTCGCCCGCTGCCTCCTCGATTCCCTTCTCTTTCATTATTCATTCATTTACTTGACTATCTACTTATATCGAACTGTTATCACTTGTTGATCAAGCACTGTCCTAAGTGCTGGTAATTAAGACTGTTCTTGAAGGAGTTTAATGTTCAGTAAGAGTTAAAGAAGAGTAAACAGAAAATTACCATCCAGTGCCATACACAGAAGTACCAGCTAGTTCTTCAGAAGCTTGACGGAGGAGCATCCAACCCTGACCTAACAACTGGACTCAGAAAGGCTTTGTGAACAAAGTGCCAACCAGGCCAAGACCTAAAAAATAAGCAGGAATTAAGCAAGAGAAATTAATTGAGGAAGGAGAGGCAAGTCCTTTTCATGTTCCGAGAGAATGGGGAGCAGGTGGAGAGGCCAGTTGGCTGAAGGTGAGGGGAGGACATCAAGAAAACAATGTAAGTTAGAAGAATAATAGTTAAAGCCAAATGAAACCACTGAAGGTGAACACGCCCAAGGGCTTGAGAGACAAGACTGGGAAATATTAACTGCCTCCAGCAAGGATCCTAAGATTGTTAAGGTGCTTGGTCTTTATCCTAGGGTAATGCAAATCCAACTATTATAGGATAAGAAGGGCAATATTCAAAGATATAACTTCAAAAAAATGTAATTAATTTTTCAAACCTGTCAAAAGAATCATCTTACATATATACCCATTATGATAACGTCATCTCTTTGCTATTAAGATTGCTAAGCCTATGTGCCTCAATCCTGATGAAATTTTTGGTTATTACAACTGGAAAACAAAACTAGCAAGTAATTGTATAACAACCAATATTTGAAAGGTTGTATCTTGTAAGACAAAACAATAGAAAATTGTGTTTCTGGATTTAGGAAGATCTTACTTTTAAATGTGAAATAGGTGGGGTTTTTTAGTCAATTTAAATATGTACAGTCTAATTAACTTAAATAAGTACAAATGAGGACAGATAGAGTAGCATAGTACAGAAAAAAATTTTACAAAGCTGGTTGGTCAACTGATACCAAGCCACTTTTTAGTGGAGGAAATGATTATAGAATTGATGGAGCTTATTGGTTTCATTTTGAAATTAAAGGAAGAAAATCAGCCCAAATTTGGACTTCCTCTTTAGTGGCATAATTGTATACATTAATATGACTGCACTTTGGGCCAGGGATTTAACTCAGCGGCATAAGCACCTGCCTGGCAAGTGTGAGGTCACAAGTTCGATCACCGGTACCAAAACATATATACATATATGACTGCACTACTTACTCTAAGAGTATTCTGTTTTTCAGAAAAAGAAGGCACTCCAGATGGTGCTATTGCAGAATACAGAAGAGAAAAACAAAAGTATGAAGCTTTGAGGAAGCAACAGGCAAAGAAGGGAACTTCCCGAGAAGACCAGGTAAATTTAAAAACCAAAATCCATATGTAATTCATTGCCTTTTTATAGTCTTCTGGGATTATGAAACAGAACCTAACTTGATTGTGTAACAGAGAAGCACTATCTCCCTAAAAAGAATAAGGACATATTTAGTCATATTTATGTAAGGTACGCTACCAAGGACCTCAGCCACTTTTGTAAGGATCCAAATTCTAATGTTCGTTTTAGAGATTAAAGTGAAAAGGCTTGAATCTTTCCAATTTCAACGTGGTACTCCCATATTGAGCACAGGAACTTGTAAAATGACATGACCCTAGAAATTCATGTAGAGGTGAATACTGTGAAACGGAGAAGTGGTAATCACTACTGAAGAGAAACTCTTTCTGCATGCCAACTAAGCCAGCTCAGCTTGAACTTGTACACTGCCTAGAAATGAGGCATTTGGTTGAGTAGTTGATTTTGTAATAAAGCCCTGTGTTTTGCAAGTAATTCCTAAGTCTTAAGTTGTAATAGGAGAAAATTGTCATAAATCAAAATTAAAGAGAGAAAACTAGCTCAGTAATTTGGGAGTCAGCTGTATATGCCACATAGCTTTGTGCTTGATAAAACCGATCTCTTTAGTATCCCTTCATGTTGAAAAGATAGGGGGCAAACCAAAATCATTTATTTTTAGTGTTGCTATGGATATAAAGATTTAGATATGCCATTTTAAGCAAAGAAATAAAACAGGCAAAATAAAAGTAAATTAAAAAGCTCAAGCCTATTTGGTTAAATTAATCTAATCAGAAACTGTGTTATAAATGATGCCTAATTACTGGTAAGAAAGGATCATGCATCAGTACTTAGCATAAAAATAATCATAGGGAGAGTTCAGCAAGAAATCTAGTATAGGAAATTTTAATTACAGAGTACTAACTTATATGCAACTTTCAAAAGCAATGGAACATCAAATGAAATTAAGAAAAAGTACATTATTGATTTGTTTTCATGGAATCACAAAGTCTTCTGAATACCAGCTGTAGAAACTATACTATTAAAGATGATAAAGATAACTCTTATTCCTACATTTTTTTCTTCCTTCAAAGCAAATAACTTTAAGAATTTGTCATGTACTAATCACTATATTTTGTGGCCTACAGGCAGCCACAGGCCTGCCCTCTCTCAGCTATCATGGAAAAGAGCCAGTTAGGCCATTAATATCAATAAAAAGAAGTGAGCATTATGAAAAGATAGATGCAGGAAATGGCGTAAATGTGTACCAGTAGGACCTAAACATGGCCAAGAATATAGGAAGATCTCCCTGAGAAACTATTGTTTAAAAGGTTAAACAAGAGCTACCCAGATGAAGCAGAGGCAGGGTATGTATGGCTAGACAAAAGAAGTGGTACATGAGAAGTCTTTCCCTTCATTGCTTTGCAAAAAACTAAAAAACAATAAGTTTAACTGTAACTTACCTAAGAGAAAAGACATGAGGCTGAAGAGGTAAGCAGGAATCAACTCAAGCAAGGTATCTCTGAGCCATGTTAAGGGTTTAGTTGACCTTTAGGAGAATGGGCAACTGTTCAGAAAAGGAAATGACATGATCTCATTTGCATTTTGGAAAGATTTCTCCAACCTGGCAATAATGTGAAAAGTAGACTGGATCCAGGGCAAGACTAGAGGTACCGAGGCCACCAGAGAGACTGAGTATAGAATATGAACAGAATCTGCCAAGGCAAGAAGCCTTCAGAATAATTTGTCCATGCAAAGAAGCGTCTTTCACTGAGCTGAAGAGTCATGCTGTAAGTGATTGGCTATTCATTTCTTCAGCAAAAGCCAGAAGACAGTAATTCCCACCAAATGCCAAACAGAAATACTTCCATGTAAATGCTATCTTCTTCACCCTACAATGTGTGCTAATATGTTCATTGGCTCCAAGAAGAAAACTGCTTTGCCACTTTTAATTTAGGAAGAAAGATCCAGGTGTAGTGTAATTTTCTAGGAAATTTTACAGTGTCATTCCACTAAGCAGTGTTCATTGTTTTTACACCCTAGAAAAGACATTTCCAAGTGTACATATTTTACCATTAAAAATTGATCAGATCTTTAAGATAAAGATTCAACATAGAAACATGTATATTAAAACATAAATTCATGTAAATATAATGTAAATATCTACATAGGAGCATTTACATGGAACCTAAAGCCTTGAAGGATATACCACAAAATTATTAGTTATGGTATTCTAAATGGAGAAGTAATAGCTATTTTTGTTTTACTTCTCCTAATTTTTCTATAGTAATTTTCCATATTATAATGTAAATAAAAGTTTGTGAACAGCAGAGTATTTTAATGAAAAGGTTTAAAAGTAAGAAATTATTATTTCAAGAGTTCAGTTCTGTGATGTTTATGATGTAGAAACATAAAACATCCAACTCTTAACATTCTTAGTGGCCCTTAAAATGTTCAAATATGTACATTTTACCCAAATTCATCTCATTCAATAGCTATAGTAATGTGAATATTTTCTACTCTTTTTTATGTGACCATTAAATTTTGAAGAAATGTCTAAACCACTTTTCACTATCATTTTGTAGCAATAACTGCCTTTGTTTCATGAATGCATTTTGAGATCTCTTGTTCATTAAGCTCAGGTCCTAGACTACCAAACCTACTTAGTTTTTTCAAGAACTATAATCTTAATGATATTCTGTAAATAAACTCTGGAGCCTAAGTATTTATTATTATACTTTATTATACTTGCTATTCATATGTTGAACTATCATTAACACATTTTCCTCATATGAAGTATGAGGGTAATAATGTTGAATTCAGCACACCAAAATTATGGTTATGCTCCTGATTTTTTTAGACAGGTAGTACTTTATCTCACTTCACAAGAATATGCTCTAAAACTAAAATAGAAAAGCTTCTTCCAAGACTGTGTTCTCTGCTTAAGTTCTGGAGTACATTGTGAAGGTATAACCAGGAGAGAATCTGATTGTAAAATTACAGCTATTTATTGCTTCTTCCTCTTCTTGCCCACGAGATCATGGAAACCAACCAAGAATTCAACCAAGAATTTTTTCTTTTAAACGTATTTAATATAAAGCCTGTATCCGCCTTCTACTGAACAGTAGAATGCAGTGCCTTTTATTTGGGGGTGGAGGGATGATAGTAGGGATTAAACCCAGGAACTTAACACTGAGTAACACATCTCCAAATCTTTTGAGACAGAATTTCACTAAACACTAAGTTCCTCAGGCTGCATTCAAAATGTAAAATCCTCAGCCTCAGCTTCCCAGAATGCTAGGATTATAAGCATGTGCCACCACAGCCAATGTACAATGTCTTGTGTGTGGATAATTTTAAATAATAGTATAAAAATGTATTTATTGCTTTTTACACAATTATGTAGTTCTTTACTGATAGACCTTTAAACATGTTTCCATTTTTTCCTTTTACCTGAATATTGCTGCAGAAGCTATTTTGTGCATTTCAAAATGTTTTTCCTAGAATATATTCCTAGGATTGAAACTACTACTACATTATAAGGAATGACCATCTGAAAGTTTCTAATACATATCAACAGCTTTCTAAAGCTATTATTTCAACTTACCTTCCTTTATGGCAATCAATGGGTTCATTCATTCCAATTTCCCTATATTAATATTTTTATGGTTTTAGAAATTTATTTTACTTATTATTTTTATATGAGATACTATTTATTATTCCACTTTTCATTCCACATGTCCTGTTGTATTATTTGTGGTAGACATTAAAAACTTAACTTGCAGTCCTATCACTCTGAGAGGCTGAGGGAAGAGGATCACAAATTCAAGCCCAGCCTAGGCAACATGATTACTTAACAAGATTGTGTTTAAAATTAAAAGTATAAAAAGATTTGGGGATGTATGTTGGTGCAAAGGCCTTAGGTGCAATCCCCAGTGTCATAAAGGAAAAATTAAGAGCAAATATTCCTAAAGTTGCAGTGTCTTCCACAGAAGCAGATATAAATTTCCACAGTCAGAAAATGACAAACTACCTGTGAGAAAAATGTCAGTGGAAGCTCAAATAGGAAAATGTCAAAGTTTATCAATATCACCTTTGTAGCCTGAAGGCAGTTTTGCTATTTTTCTTTAGACTCAAACATTTATCTAACTATTTCACATCAAAGTATCATGTTTTTTCTGCCAAAATTGTGTCTACTTTAGAATTTACATTTATCAGAAAACTTACCAGTCTAATTGTTATTTCAGACTCTTGCACTGCTAAACCAGTTTAAATCTAAACTCACTCAAGCAATTGCTGAAACTCCTGAAAATGAAATTTCTGAAACAGAAATCGAAGATGATGAAGGATGGTAAGGCTGTGATTTCTTTATATTAACCATGAACAAGCAGGCTCAAATTAGAGATACGATAGGGACATTTCCACTTTGTGATACTTTTCTTTTTTTTTTAGACTTTACTGTCATTATTGTAGAGCTTCAGCACTTTTTTTTTCATTGCAGTTCAGTATAAAGTGAAATAAATATACCAAGTACTGAGTAAATAAAATTTATGGTGTGTTCCTAGTATTGAGCTAGCCAGTAAAAAGTGCACATAAAATACCTGACACTATCACTACCCTAAGTAACTTCTGAAATTGTGGAAAAGATATGACTCAGGTTAACCAGCAAGGAAACAACCTTAAAAGACAATAAATCAATAACTTTAACACTTTCCCACAAACTTAGTAATGTATTTCATAATCGTAACTTCCTCTTTCAAGTTTATGATCTACAGGAGCTTAGCAACACATACATAGTCAACTTTATTTTTATCTTTGGATATTTTTCAGCTTTAAAGACTGATAAGAAACAAATTAATGACATGTATATGCCCTGTGCTTAGAACTTTATCCTATGCTGGGGGAAGAAAGAATAAAAACCATGCTTTTCCCTTATCACACGCCTCTGTCCTCTAGTTGACTTCATGTGCGGTATATTAGGCCTCCCCACACCTAACTGCCTCCACCTCCCACTGCACCCTGGCTCAGGCACATCTCAGCAAGCAGGCCAGTGCATCACCCCCCACACATGACTCACCCTCTGGAGCCTCTGAACCATTACATCTACCATTATCCCAACACAGAATCATGGTCTCAGAGCTCCCTGCCAAGCAGCATCTCCCCTGTTTCAAACTGTTCAACACTTCCATCCTGCAGGAAACCAGTCAGGAGGATTTGTTGAGCACTAACAAATCTAGAGGTTGGAGGAAGGAGGACTAGAATACACAGTAAAAAAAAGACACAAAAACACTTAGTGAAAAAACATTTAAACAAGTAAGGCTTTGTAACTCTAAGAAAGTATAACCAAAAGGGTTGAGAGGATGATGATTTGAATGGAGTGAAGCCTGCCTAACCAAGGACCCTGAAAGTACTTGTCTACTTCTCAATTAATTTATAGTTTCCACCTGATCTTGATTATGATGCCAATTTTTATAAAATCCTCAGTCTCTTGTAGCAGGTTTCTATTACTTAAATATTTGTTTATACTTAAATTCAATGTGGCTTGAAGGCAGAAGCTAGCTCCTCCCATAGTTCTGTGCCAAAGGCAAAGACTCAATGAGTGTCAATTGACCCATAGAGATAAATGCACATTGCATAGAAGAACTTTCTGCTTTTTATATGACTGGACAGGTTTAGTTTTATTTTGGATTCCTTGAATGTCTCAAAATATCTTTCAAATGTTTTGGTTTCAGCCACCACACAAAAAATGTCTTGCCAAGTTCTCTTCCCCTTATTTTTGAATCCATATGCATTTTTTAAGGAAATATGACCCATGTGTTTCTGATTCATTTACACTTAACTCATCAAGATGGTGTTTTGTAAGAGCAGTTTGATGCCCAGTAAGTTTTTTTAACCTTTTTATAAGCCACTTAAGCCCTTTTTTATTGAACAGGAAAGTCACCAACAAATTCAAACCCCAGAAGTTTCATTTTAAACTCATAACCCACAGGATTCAAATTTACTTTCAACTTGGCAAGACCATTTAACTTCCCAAGGTTCTTCCTACCCCTTGGTTTAGTATTCTCTCATTTTTGAATTTCTCATTATCTTCAGATATCAATCATATATTTCTTAAAGTGTCATTCTTGTTTTCGATGGGATTCAACCATACAAACAGTGTTCCGCCTAACATCCTCCTTAGAAAGTTAAACAAATTGGAAGCCTTCACGAGATGTGGAGTGGGGGAGGAGGATCCCCTCTCAGTAATATTGGCTAATTCTTCATTCATCTGAAGAAAAAAGTAAGTGGCAAAAGAGAGGGAAGCAAGTTAAAAGAATCATTAACCAGTCTTCAGGGAGTTTATTTGTGCTTTCCGTTGCAGTCTTCTAGACAGAAGTACTGTGCACCTACAGAATATTTTTGGCATTTGCTTTATCTAACATCTAATAAAAATATCTTTAGGGTTCAAGGCGTTGTCCATAATGCAAAATCGTACAAAATACAACTCTGATATAATGCCTTTTTATTGCAGTATAGACCACTGAATTTGTATAGCCTTATGAACAACATCAGGTCTGTTCGTAAATAAATTAGTACAGCTTTATCAAGTTTGTGTGATTTAAATCATTTCTCATAAAGTATATTCTACACAGGAAAGGAGTCTTATACTTAAAATGATTTATAGCAAATACTATGAGTACATAGCATGTGTATGTGTGTTATGCATAAATTATGTGGTTCCCAGATTGTTTTGTAGGTTGTGGTTGTCACTTTTCTAAGGAGTAAAAGTCAGCCAGTATGCTGTGCTATACTGTCAGGGTCTGTTATCTGAGGTAAAATGATTGCTTCTAAGACATTTTTATGTGCCCGCATGAGTGGCCACACATTGAGGGATCATTTTCATTTTCTGTCAAGATAGAAACCATTACCAATTTGTTATGTTTTCTTTTACTTGGCAAACTATTCTATTCACATTTTTGGCTGAGCTGCTGTATTGGCATGGTATACAACAGACATTTGGGTACCATTCAGGGGCATTCTACTTTTTATGCAACAACAACAACAAAAAAAAGTGAGAAAGGGGAAAGAAAGAAAAGAAATATGACTCTATTATAAACAGTGTGTATGCTTTTCGGTAATTATTCCCAGATTTCACTGTCTAACAAGGCACTTAAAGAAGTATTATTTGTAGAACTAAGCTGAAATGTGTGATAGAAATTTTTCACTCAGAATTACTGATTCTTCCTTTGTTCATTTATATTCTGCAACTATTTAGTGGTATTAATGGTACCAGATTCTAGTTTAGCAGTTATAATGGTCTGTTTGCCACTATATTCCCTAGTCCCACACTATCACATACTTTACAGGTATAGAGACCTTCTTCAAGCATTTTAGAAAACAGATGAGACATGGAAGGAGGCAGCAGGCGAAGGGTTCATATAACCATGGGGATGAAGTCCATATGCCACTTTGTGCTTGGCTAGATAAAGTTTGATTAGCTCCCAAAAGCAGTTTTGAAAGATCTGTAGCTAATAAAGCAGTGAAGAGACATAAAAATAAAAAGCCACCTGTTCTTACCCTAAATCTAAAACCTCTGTGAATAGACTAAAATCTTGAGAACACTAACTACTCATTAATATGATCTATTGAACATTTCTTTGCAGGTTATTAAACATCAGATTATTGTATTTTTTATTTTAAAGAGATTAAAACAAAACAATAAAAATGATATAAGATTTCAAAACAAGGTAGAAAATTAACAATGGTCACTATATTGCATAATTATCTTTGAAAAAAGTTGCTCACATTACAAAATTATTTTAAAAATTTACAACAAATATACAAGATAAAATAATAGGGCCTGAGGATTTAGCTCAGTGGCACAGGCGCCTGCCTGGCAAGCACAAGGTCGTGAGTTCGATCCCCAGCACCAAAAATAAATAAATAAAATAAAATAATAATAAAACGACTTGTCTGCCACTTTCTCTCACCTCCTTTGTCTTTCTCCACCATCACTTTCCCCCATAGTACATATAGTAACTATGTGTTATGAAAATTTGAAAAACCCCAATTGTTGCATGGTTGCCTTCAGTAAATATTTTAATGATTATTAGATTTGTAATAGGTATTCATTATAGAAATAGCAGATTATAAATTCCTTCAAAAGCAGTAATATAAAAATCACTTGGGATCTTAAAGTCAAAGAAACATACTATTAATTTATACATAAATTTAAAATGTATACCTAATATATAAAAGAGTATTTTATATTTATGCCTAAGAATTTATACCCTTTGAAACACATCTGTGCACATACATACTTAAAGTAGAAATAACATTATATAATACAATTTTAGGGGAAGGAGTATGAGAAATTGAATTCAGGACCTTGTGCTTACCAGGCAGGTGCTAATGTCACTGAGCTGTATCCCCAACCCTATGTATAGTAAAATTTTATAAGTTGCTTTTTGTCCTCTATAACTTATAGTGACTATCTTTCATCATATATAATTTTATGATTCATTTTAGTATTTTGTATTATGTGATATTCTGTTATATAATTAGCTACAATATACTTGACTATATTTGTATAAATAGACTCCAACTTTCAGTATTATAAACAGTGATGTAAGAAAAATCTTTCTATGTATGTTGTTGCCCATTTTTCAGAATAAATGTTTAAAACTGGAATTGCTTAGTCAATGAATATGCAGTTAGATTTCAGCTAAATATTTTCAAATAGTCCTCCCAAAATGTCATTCCTGTTTATGCACACAAATAGTATCATTTAAGACTTGCCATTAGGGCAGTTAGAATTTGAAGAATTAATTAAGCTTCTTTGCAGTATTTGGTGAAAGGGTAACATTTTAGAAGAAATAATTCACCTTTGTACAGTTTTTTTAAAATACACGTACAGTCTAGTTGGCTTCTGTTTTTAATAAAGCTACTACTTTCAACAGAGCTTTTCTTCTTGAGAACCTCATCTCTAAGTACTTTTATCCTTGATTCTAGAAAAATGCTGAAAGATAACCCTATGGTTAGAGCTTTTGGATATGCGTTTTCTTTTTCATTTTTATTACAACACCTTGGTTGTGTTAAAGATCATTTTTACCACTGGTCAGACAATGTATTTCTGCTACAGATTGGAGTCTTGAAAACCTAGATTTGGCTTGAAAAAGTTTTAAAGTCTTCCCCTGGAGTTAGCATAGTATAGAAGCAACAAGTTGCTTACAACTTGTCTGAGTAGCCAAATTAGTGAAGTTTTAGTGATGCAGATTTTTTGAAAACATATGTCTTTTAGAGCTCATATTAAGATACCATTAATAAACATAGCTTTATTGTATTGCTTTACACTGATAAACCTTTACAATTCTTCCATATGTAATAATAGCCATGTACAGTTTGGTCATATATTCAGTAAAGAGTACAAGACAGCAAAATAATATTTTAATTATAGTTTCCACTTAACTCAAGCTGGACATTGTCAACCATAGGTAATAAGTTGGCATGTGTGAACACTAAGAGAGACATAAGGATGTACAGTCTTAAAATTATGAAGAGTCACATTATCCAGGTAAGGGAATTTCTTCAAGCTTTAGTATTAACTATGCAGGAGGCTATCATTTTAAATTGTTTTAAAAGAATAATAAATCTATTACATATGAACATAAATAGCATACTTTTGTTAAAAATAATTTTACCTACAAAACAAATTTTAGAAGATGAGTTGCAGTAGTTTACAGTTTTGTAAGTCGTCAGTCTGTAGCAGGAATAACTGGACTCTCATACCTGCTTCTCTCTGTTTTGTTCTCACATAGCAGGCAGTCTCTGAAAAGTTCCACTGTCTGCTGTTGACAGGCTAAGAATGACAAAGTTAGGTAATCATGTTAGTACTCTTACAAAGTAATTTTGACCTTGCAGACATAGAACTGCTGGCTAATGCATCTCTAATTGTCGTGTGTCATGATGTTCTTTATTTATCAGAGATGATAATCCAATCTGTAGCTCCTAGAAAACTTTTTTTCAGGTTCCAATTTGTGATCTTTGTTCCCAAGTGTTACCAACATGAAATAAATGTGCTCAGCATCACTGATACAGGCCGCCTACAACAAATCTTTGCCATTCCTGCAACCATCCCTCGCTGACCCTGTTTTCACATGATTTGCGGCATGCCATTTGTTTTTTATAAGTTTTTCATTTATATAGTATTATTTTTAGAAAGTTTTACCTTTCTTCACCTCAGTATTTTTTCTTGCTAATTTATAATTCTTTATTTATTCTGGCTACCATAATTGTGACTGTCTAGTCTATGTCTTGTTAAGATCATAACGAATCACCTGTATTTCCATAAGCACATATATTCTCTTATCTGGGACTTTGCACATGCTGTCTCCTCTGTGTAGAATGCCTCAGTACTGTATCCCCTCCTGCTTTTTCCTTGATTCACCTGGCTGACACATAGTGTTTCTTGGGGTATTAGCTTTGATGCACCTCCTCGAAAATGCTTTCCTATCTGTGCCTGGCCCATTATTTACACTTTGACCCTTGCCACACAAGTGTTTAAAAACTTTCAGACTGTTTTCTTTGTCTAAAGGTCCCCTTTCTACAACACTTAGTGGTGACCTTGCAAAATCCTAACCATTTTTCAAGACTCCTTTCTGTGATGTTGTCAGGGATAGAAATCTCCAAGTTTTTAGAAGTTAGATGCTTGTTTAGATATTAAAAATATCTTGTGGTTTTTATAGTTTTGAGATTTTCATATTTGTGCCTAGACTATTAAAAATAGATTATTATCACAGCAATGTCATTGATTCCAAGTGGTTCACATGCCTTAACTCATTGGATTACCTCAATAACTCTGAAGTAGACACTAATAGCTTGATTTTACTTATGCAGTGAGACAAGTTAAATAATTTGTGGCACCTTATCGAGAGTCTGACACAAAGACTTTCAGAAATATTTATTGACCTTATGTGCACATCTGTTGTAAGAAAAGGAGTGGTTGAATATATATATATATATAACACTGTTACCACTGGTTAGCTAGAAATAGTTTCCTTTTCCTTTAAATATCTTTCAGTTGCTTTTCACTTGTAATGAACAATCCAGCAGAAAATTTTAGTCAGATCTGTGTTTATTTTCTTCTCTGTTTCCTTTATGATGAGATGTCTGTGCAAGTCTTTTGCTCACTTTTTAACTGAGTTGTTTTCTTACTGTTGAGTTTTGAGAGTTCTCTGTATGATATAGATCCAAGTCATTTATCAGACATATGATTTTTCTCCCGTTATCATGTTTTTAAATTTTTCTTAAATTTTACTTTTATTATTATTATCAAGCGTGTTTTATAGAGTAAAATTTTTTGTACTTATGAGGTTCAACTTTTATGAATTATGCTTTTGTTGTCCGGTTTAAGAATTCCGTATAACCTGAGACCATAGATTTTTCTCCTGTTTTCTTTTAATTTTTTATTTTTTTACACATTACATTTAGATCTATAATTTAAATATCATTAAATTCATTGATTAATCTGGAGAGAATTGACATCTTTACTATGTTGAGGTTTTTTTTCACCGAACAATTGTGATGCTTTCCCTCAGATTCCTAAGCTATGTTAATATTCTCTCTCTCTCTCTCTCTCTCTCTCTCTCTCTCTCTCTCTCTCTCGATTCACTGATTTTTTTTCCCTCTGTCACCTCTTTCCTGCTACTAGGCCATTCTAGTGGATTTTTTCTGCTTTAAAACTATTAGTGTGTTTGTAGTTTATAATGTACTTTCCTTGTGTTGAATTGGTATGTGTACATAACACATCTTTTTTTTTTCCCCCTTTGGTACTAAGGATCAAACTCAGGACTTCACATTTACCAAGCAGGCACTTACGCCACTGAGCTAACGCCCCCCCTTCTTTTTTTCATAACACATCTTCATTTCTTTTTTCATTCCTCCATCCAACTCTTGACTTCACTTTCTAATATCTATCTTTTATTTTGCTCTTTATTTATAAATATATATCTTTATATTAGGGCATATTATCTTTCCACATATTTCTAGAGTGTTTGCTCTTATTGAAGCATATTTATAAAAGCTGTTTTAATGTTTTTGTCAAATTAATTGTAGTATTTGTTATCTCAGTGTTAGTATCTGTTGATTGTTTTTCCATACAGATTGGGATTTTTCCTAAGTCCTTCTATGCTGAGTAATTTTTCTTGAATCCTAAACATTTTGAATATTATGAGTTTCTAGGACTTGTTAAATCCTGTGTAAATCTTAATATTTTATCATAGTAGAAAACTAATTTGGATTCAGCCTGTGAGTTCTGACCAGCCATCTGTGGGGTTTGATTTCAATATCAATCTTGTTTTCAGTGCCTTTGCTTTGCTACTTACATCTGTCTTGCCTGTGAGCCACAGCTAGTCTGTGACATGGTTACTCTCTGTGAAGATCCTACATGCTCCAACTTGATGAGGTCCCTTTCCTTCACAATTTTCTCAGCACTTTCTACCATCCTGGACTTACCCTTTTCTACCCTCTTAGCCAGAAAGTTGGAGCACTGGTTATACTGTTTTGCTGTGTACTTCCTGTGCTGCACCTACATTTAGGACAAAGCTGTGCTGGGAAAGAGAAGGCAGGGTGGGAGGAGCAATAAAGGTTTGATTGTTTGGTTCGC
Organism: Cavia porcellus; assembly: GCF_034190915.1. Lineage (NCBI taxonomy): Eukaryota > Metazoa > Chordata > Mammalia > Rodentia > Caviidae > Cavia > Cavia porcellus. The sequence goes on from NW_026947494.1 coordinate 53,500,352, forward strand.
TGGTTGTTTGTTTGCAGTCCTGGAGATTGAAAAACTTTAGCCCACCTCTCTTGAGGGCCTTGGCTTCTCGGAATTTGTTGAGCTATGCCTTATTTTCCTTTGAAGATTCTGTAATCATCACTATGCAGATTTATGCACAATTAGAGAATTGTCCAAATTTTACCTTGTTAAATTTGTTTACCTGGTAGGATGTCTCATATCCTCTATATGCTACCTCTTTTTTTTTTTTTCTTTTTTTTGTCTTTTTCGTTTTTATCGGTACCAGGAATTGAACTCACGACTGCCTGCTTGCAAGGCAGGTGCTTATGCCACTGAGCTAAATCCCCAGCCCCCTAGAACCTCTTTTTCTTTTTAAGAAAATTCAAATGGTACTTAATTCTTAGAGTGTGAATAATACTTTTTCTTTTTTAAAAACAAGTATGTTAATTACATATGTTGGCTCTGAATTATTCTTAGTGAGGATAATATATTTCTTGAGGAGAATACTGTGCTTTGACAGCCTCACAGGTTGAAGAGCAGTACCTTAGTATCCTCAAGTCACAAAAGGTAATCACCAAACTGGAGGGGACTGGCTGGTGTAAAAATACCTTAACAGCCCTCTGAAGCTGTGCTAATGTGAGTGGTATTTGCTTAGAATTTCAAAAGAGCTAAGATTCTAATTCTTTTCACATACTACAGGCCAGAGAAAGCTAGAGTACAAGAGGCAAAGGAGGCCTGAAGATTATAAGACATGTTGGCAGCTAGCTGAAATCTGTAGAAGGATTTGAATTTTTGTGGGCTGTAGAGGGGTACAAAAGTCCCCATATAAGAGATAGTTCACAATAGGATAATACCCAAAACCTTAAATCAAATTAATGAAATGCTTTTCACTCCGTTAATATGAACAAGGCAATACTAGTATTTTATCAAAAGGAGAATGTTATTTTGCTATAAAAGCATGTTACTGAAAAAACTGTTAAAGAAGCTGATCTTTTATTCACTAGTTGTAAAGTACTCCCCCTTACACTTCTTGCCAAGACTAGGAAATCTCTTAACATTAGAATTTTAACTAAGTGATTGACTGCAAACCAAATGCTCATTCATCAGATTTGGGGGAGTAATCTTTTTTTTTTTTTTTTTTTTTTTTTTTATTTAAGAGGAAAAAGAGAAAAACACAAAACAAACTAAAGCGGTGTAAGGGTACACGTAATACAGAACTACAAAAAAACAAAACAAAACAAAAAAAACAAAACAAACAAACAAAAAAAAACATAACAGTAAGAAATCACCTGTTAGTATATTACATATTATCATCTTGAAAATAGTTCCTCAAATCACAGTATCAAAGAATACAAGGTGGACATTCAAACAGGTAGACTGCAAACAGCTGTGTTCAATGATCCAAAAACATTGATACAGTCAGCTATTTAACACCCCTAAACACACTTGCTGTTATATCCGTTAGAGCTCTTTTTCTTTTTTTTTTTTTTTCCCCTCTCTTTTTTACAACAAAATTCACGCACTTTGGATTTCATTACTCCTTAGTGCTTATTACTTTGGGGGGGGGGGAGAATACAGTCAAATATGGCAAAACAAAGCTGTCAGTCAATACCAAGGATAGACATAGCACATGATGTAGAACAGAGTACAAGTTTATCAACAATGGTTATCAACGTTGTCCCTTGATTCCTTAAAAAGAATTGTCTATGTCATTAGATATTATAAAGTTGGACAAAACAGTAGAAAACAAGACCAATAAAACTTAGGCATTGTAAACATTACAGGACTTCCAAAGAAGACAATAGTCAAACCAGAATGGGTATCTTAGTGAATCTTATTGTCTTCAAAGTAGTTGCCTATGTCTTCAAACTTGATACTACCATATAGAATGGAACAGAGTCTAATCAGTCAAAACAAGATCGTGGGAGTACTACAGGACTTCAAAACAAGTTAATAGGAAATCAAAAAGAGTTACTATTTATATATCCTAATTTTTTGAATTTTTTCTTTAATTAAGACAAACATAAGAAATGACTAAATAATTTTTTTAAAACAATAAGGGGGAGATTGAGATAAAGCAGGACATAACAATATAACAATAGAGGTCACAGCATGACTGTTTCAACAACCTAGTACTTCACCACCATATAACCTGACTTAATAGTAGTTACCATAGTGTCTTTTTCCTTGATATATTTGGATAAAACTTCATATACTCTAGCTTCAAATATTTTCATATCAAGAAGCCCAGAATAAAGCCTTTCTAATTAATGAGTGAAAACTTTATAAGGCTCCAAGGCCACCTAATGGGGAATCATGATTACCACATATTTTTATATATTTGAATCATTACTTACATTAGGGAAACTATTCGGTATTCACATATGCGAGATTGATTTATTTCACTTATGAGTATGGTCTCAAGCTGCGCCCATTTATTGATAAATATCTCAATGTGATCCTTCTTTATAGCTGAATAATACTCCATTGTATAGAAATACCACAACTTTTTTATCCATTCCTCAGTTGATGGATACTTGGGTTGTTTCCAAGATCTGGCGATTACAAATTGTGCTGCTATAAACATAGGTGCACATATATCACTGTGGTATGATGCTTTCAGTTCTTCTGGGAATATGCCTAGAAGTGGAATAGCTGGAATAAATGGGATTTCCAGTCCCAACTTTTTGAGAAATCTCCAGACAGATCTCCACAAAGGCTGTACCAGTCTACACTCCCACCAGCAGTGCAGGAGAGTTCCTTTTTCCCCACAGCCTCTCCAGCATTTGTTGTCGGTTTTCTTGATCCTGGCCATTCTTTCAGGAGTGAGATGGTATATCAGTGTGGTTTTAATTTGCATTTCTCTAATGATCAATGATGATGAGCATTTTTTTCATGTATTTATTTGCCATTTGCATTTCTTCATCTGAGAATTGCGTATTCATCTCAGATGCCCATTTTTGGATTGGATCTTTGAATTTCGGAGGTCTGAGTTTCTTTAATTCTTTATATGTTTTAGACAAGAGGCCCTTGTCTGAGAGAGAGTTCACTAAAATCTTTTCCCAGTTTGTGGGTTTTCTTTTCACTATGCTGGAGATTTCTTTTGACATGCAGAAACTTTTTAATAAGAAGTGGTCCCAGTTATTGACTCTGGGAAGTATTTCCCGTGCGGTTTGAGTCCTGTTCATGAATTCTTTACCTACTCCTATGTCTCCAAGGTTTCTACCTAATTTGTCTTCCAATAGATTTAGTGTTTCTGTTTTAATATTCAGATCTTTGACCCATTTAGATTTTAATTTAGTACATGGTGATAGACATGGGTCTAGCTTTAGTTTTCGGCAAATGGAGAGCCAGTTTTTCCAGCACCATTTATTAAAGAGACTGTCGTTCTTCCAGTGAACCTGCTTGGCTCCTTTATCAAAGATAAGGTGGTTGAGTGTGTTCGTAGTTGTGGTTGTATCTTCTAATCTATTCCACTGATCTTCGGCTCTGTTTTGATTCCAATACCATGTTGATTTTACTACTGTTGCTTTGTAGTATAACTTCAAGTCAGGGATTGTGATGCCTCCTGCTTTGTCTTTGCTGCTTAGAATTGCCTTTGCAATTCTAGGTCTCTTCTGGTTCCAGATGAAATTTAGGAGTGATTTCTCTAGATCTATAAGGTATGTTGATGGAATTTCTATTGGGATTGCATTGAATCTGTATAACAGTTTTGGGAGAATGGCCATTTTCACAATGTTTGTTCTTCCTATCCATGAGCAAGGGATGTCTTTCCATTTTCTGAGATCATCTTCAATTTCCTTTTTCAGTGTATTATAATTTTCACTGTATAAGTCTTTCACTTCTTTCGTAAGAGTAATTCCTAAATATTTCATTTTTTTGCTTGCTAATGTGAATAGTCCAGTTTCTCTTATTTCCCTCTCTGTAATTTTGTTGTTCGTGTATAGGAATGCTATTGATTTCTGAGTATTGATTTTGTATCCAGCCACATTACTGAATTTATTTATTGTATCTAAGAGTATTTCAATGGAGTTTAGGGGGTCTTCTATGTAGAGTATCATGTCATCTGCAAACAATGATAATTTAACTTCTTCTTTTCCTATCTTTACCCCTTTTATTTCTCTTTCTTGCCTAATTGCTCTGGCTAGTACTCCCAGTACTATATTAAATAGGAGTGGTGATAAAGGACATCCTTGTCTTGTGCCCGATTTTAAAGTAAAGGCTTTCAATTTTTGGCCATTTAGTATGATGCTGGCTGTTGGTTTGTCATAAATGGCCTTTATTATATTGAGGTAAAGACCATTTATTCCAATTTTCTGTAAAGTTCTTATCATGAATAAGTGTTGGACCTTATCGAAGGCTTTTTCTGCATCTATAGAGATGATCATGTGATTCTTGTTTTTGGCTTTATTGATATGGTGGATTACATTTATTGATTTGATATGTTGAACCATCCTTGCATTCCTGGGATGAATCCCACCTGGTCATGGTGTATAATCTTCTTGATGATTTGCTGGATCCTATTTGCCAATATTTTATTGAGGATTTTTGCATCTGTGTTCATTAGGGAGATCGGTCTATAGTTCTCTTTTATAGTTGGGTCTTTCTCAGGTTTTGGTACTAGAGTAATATTTGCTTCCAGGAATGACTTAGGAAGGATTGCTTCCCTTTCAATTTCATTGAATAGTTTGAGGAGTGTCGGCATTAGGTCTTCTTTATATTTCTTGTAGAATTCTGCAGTGAATCCATCTGGGCCTGGGCTCTTCTTGGTGGGTAAGGACTTAATTACATTTTCAAGTTCATTAGCAGAGATTGGGTTATTCAACAGTTTTATATCCTCTTGATCTAGCTTTGGTACTTCATATGCTTCTAAGAATCTGTCTATTTCTTCTGTGTTATCAAACTTTTGAGAGTAGAGGTTTTCGAAATAGGTGTTGATGATCCTCTGTATTTCTATTGGGTCTGTAGTGATTTCTCCTTTTTCATTTCTTATTGCATGAATTTGAACTTTTTCTTCCCTTTTTTTAATAAGGTTGGCTAGGGGCTTATCGATTTTATTTATTCTTTCAAAGAACCAACTCTTTGATTCGTTGATTCTTTGGATTGTTTTCTTAGTCTCTATTGCATTGATTTCTGCTCTGATTTTTATAATTTCTTCTCTTCTTTTGGCTTTGGGCTTGACTTGCTCTTCTTTTTCTAGCTTTTTGAGGTGTAGCATCAAGTTATTTATTTGTATTCGTTCTGTTTTCCTGATGTGGGAACTCAGTGCAATAAATTTTCCTCTCAGAACGGCTTTCATTGTATCCCACAGATTCCGGTAAGTTGTATCTGCATTTTCATTTTCTTTTAGGTATTGTTTAATTTCTTCTTTAATTTCTTCTGTGACCCACTGATTACTCAAGAGTGTGTTATTTAGTTTCCATGTGTTTGTGGAATTTTTGCAGTATCTTTTGTCATTAATTTCTAATTTCAGAGCGCTATGATCCGATAATATGCAAGGGATGATTTCAACTTTTTTGCATTTGCTTAAATATGTTCTGTGAGCTAATATATGGTCTATTTTAGAAAATGATCCATGTACTGCTGAGAAGAATGTGTATTCTGATGTTGTTGGGTGGAACATTCTGTATATGTCTATCAAACCCATTTGTTCACAGGTGTGATTCAGTTCTGTTATTTCTTTGCTCATTTTCTGTCTGGTTGATCTGTCCCTTGGTGTCAGTGGTGTATTAAGGTCTCCTGTTACAATTGTGTTACTGATAATTTGAGTTTTCATTTCTGTTAATAATTGTTTTATATAACTGGGTGCTCTGGAGTTTGGTGCATATATATTTAAGATAGTTATCTCTTCCTCTTGGAGTTTTCCCCTTACGAGTATGTAGTGACCTTCTTTGTCCTTTATGGTCATTGTTGGTTTAAAGTTCATGTTGTCTGCAAACAGAATGGCTACCCCTGCCTTTTTTTGGATTCCTGCTGCATGGAGAATTGTTTTCCATCCTTTGACTTTCAGTCTGTGAGTATCCTTCTGGGTTAGATGGGTTTCCTGTAAACAGCATATGGTTGGATTTTGTTTCTTGATCCATTCTGCTAGTCTGTTTCTTTTGATTGGTGCATTGAGACCATTTACATTAATGGTTATTACTGTTAAATGCTGGTTAATTGTAGGAATGTTATCTCTCTGCTGTTGCATCTTTATCTTTCTGTTCTGTTTAATTATTTGCTTTGCTTAGTGGTTTTTTCCTTTGTGTATCTAAACTGTCTTTCAATATTTTTTGCAGGGTTGGTTTGGTGTTCATGAAGTTCTTCAGCTGTTCTTTGTCATGGAAGTATCGTATTGCACCATCTATTTTGAATGATAGTTTTGCAGGATATATCAGTCTCGGTTGGAAATCATTTTGCTTTAGGATCTGGAATACTTCACTCCATGCTCTTCTTGACTTTATCGTTTGTGCTGAGAAGTCTGCTGTGATTCTGATAGGTTTTCCTTTATAAGTGATCTGTCTTTTCTCTCTGACAGCTTTTAATAATCTATTCTTGTGTTGGATTTCTGGGATGGTGATTATTATATGTCTGGGTGTAGTTTTATTTTGGTTATGACTGTTTGGAGTTCTATATGCTTCACTGATCCTGATGTCAGTTTCTGATCTCATGCTTGGGAAATTTTCAGCTATTACTTCTCTAAATATCCTCCTGACATCCTTCATGTTGTCTCCCTCTCTTTCATTAATGCCTATCATTCTTATGTTATTCTTCTTTGCATCATCTTGCAGTTGTTGAATTGTTGTTTCCTGATTCCTTGTTATTTTCAAAAGAACTTTCCTTTCCTGTTCACTAGCTGCAATCCTGTCTTCAAGGTCTGAAATTCTATCTTCACTTTCATTAAGGCGGTTTTTACAACTTTCAGTGGAGTTTTTTATTTCCTGTATATCTCTGTGCATCTGCATTATGTATTCTGTTTGTTTCTTATATTGCTCGTCTAGGGATTCTATCTTTTTGTTTAGTTCCTCCAATTTTTTATCTGTGTTTTCTTTAGATATATTTAGAATCTCTTTCATTTCTTTTATCATTTCTTCTTTTATCTGGGAGATTATTTCGAGTTTGAATTTCTTTAAAGCTTCCTGGAGTTGCTTGTCAATTTCAGTGGCTATTGTGTCCGATATATGAGGTGGATGGGATATATTTTCTTCTATATACATCGCTCCTAGGGTTTCTTGAGATGGGCTGGAGGTTTGAGGTTGTAATTTGGTCTTTCGTTTTGTCATTTTCCTATATTTCTGTGTTTCAAGTGTTATTTGAAAGCTTCCTCAGGATCTGTTGAAAATCCCCTTCTATGTTTGGAGCCTCTGAGACTCTGGCACCGCGCTACCCCAAGCCATTGGGCCTACAGAACCAGTGGCCCTCCTTTGCCTGCTCAGAACTCTGCAGTTCCAGACAAGCTGGGCCTCAGGGACACTGTGCGCTCACCTGCCCCTTGGAAGCTCCACAGTTCTTCAATCGCAGCCGGGTTAGGGTACTCACCACAGGCCGCAGTGGTTCAGGAACCTGTGGGCCCTCCCTGGTTGCAGAGATATCCAGAGTCCTCCAGACACGCAGAGAGGCCGGTGAGGGCACCCCAGATCTGCCCAGCTCCTCCTCTGCAGACCTATGGCCAGGCGCGGCAGCTAAACAGGCTGGGCTAGGCTGGTAGTGTGGTCCAGCCCACCTATCAGGAGCTCAGCAGGTCTCCAAGTGAAGCCGGAATGGGGAGGCTGATATGGAAGCCTCAAACCCACCTCTCTCCTTCACTGCACCTGGAAGCCTGGGGAAACTCCAGCAATCTGGGCGGAGATATCCAGAGTCCTCCAGACATGCAGAGAGGCCGGTGAGGGCACCCCAGATCTGCCCAGCTCCTCCTCTGCAGACCTATGGCCAGGCGCAGCAGCTAAACAGGCTGGGCTAGGCTGATAGTGTGGGCCCGCCCATCCGTCTGCAGCTCAGCAGGTCTCCAAGTGGAGCCAGAATGGGGAGGCTGATATGGAAGCCTCAAACCCACCTCTCTCCTTCACTGCACCTGGAAGCCTGGGGGAACTCCAGCAGTCTGGGCGGAGATATCCAGAGTCCTCCAGACACACAGAGAGGCCGGTGAGGGCACCCCAGATCTGCCCAGCTCCTCCTCTGCAGATCTATGGCCAGGCGCGGCAGCTAAACCTTTTTTTTTTTTTTTAATCGGTACCAGGGATCGAACTCACGACTGCCTGCTTCCAAGGCAGGCACTTCGGCCGCTGAGCTAAATCCCCAGCCCGGGAGTAATCTTTTCAGTGGTCACTATAAATTTGCTTTACATGGGCTTTATTGGGTCTTTAGAGTTGCTGTTTGTTGAGTTGCCATCCTTAATTCAGAAGTTCTTCCAATCTATAGATAAATTGTGATGTTTTCTTGCATTCTACTAAGGAAACTTTTGTACTCATTAAACTTCTGCTGTCATTGCAGCCCTTATTCTTGTTACCAATTCAGAACTCTAAAAAACATGTTTTTATCCCTTAAAATGTCCTTTAAAACTTATAGGGCCTATAGCAAGAATTATAAATCTCCAAACTTTGTATGAATTCTTATGATCTAGTTAAACTACAGCCTTTCAGTGGCATTAAAGCACATACATCAGATTAATTCAGCTTGCATATTTAGAAAACTATCCTTGTTTCATGAATGTTTTAATGTAAATAAGGCACAAGGTATGTGAAATAAACTTCGGCTTGTCACTCATCCATACCGATTTATAATCTAATATCCCAAATGAAATAAGATGTCATTTTTGAAGAAAGTTTCTGTTGAGAACAGTTGTTGTAAATAATGATGAAGTACTTTCACTGTCATTGGCAAGGAAACTTGTACTCTTCACATAGGATTCTTAACTTATCTGGTGTGCTTTAACCCTTCCAAAGCAACTTGAAACTGCTGTCCTCCTGTTACTTGAGAGGAAACTACATTGATATCATGGGTAGTGGCATGCCAAAGGCAGAAACCAATGAACTTTGTAGAAAATGCTGAGTTTACAATGTCTCATCAGTCTTTATTTAATTCCTTAATTGACCAAAGAGAGGTTTCTGAGCTATGTCACTGTTGATTTAACTCATTTGATTCTTGTTAGTTTGCTATATTAAAATAAATAGCAACCAAGGAAAGGTGAACAATGAGCAAATTTGTTCTGCCCCACATAGCATCACATTTTCATAGGCTTTTTTTTTTTTGTCTTTTTCTTTTTTATGGGTAGTGGGATCGAATTCATGACTGTCTGCTTGCAAGGCAGGCGCTTATGCCGCTGAGCTAAATCCCCAGCCTATAGGCTTTTTGTTCTGGCACTTCTAAAGAGTTAGTTCAATATGAAATTTCTTCATTTCTTTTGAAACCAGTAATTTACCAGGTGTGGTGGCATATGCTTGTAATCCCAGCCCTCAGGAGTCTGAGGCAGGAGAATCACTGTTAGTCCAAGACCAGCCTGGACCACATAATGAGTTCAAGACCAGTCTGGGGGTTGGGGATTTAGCTCAACGGCATAAGCACCTGCCTTGCAAGCAGGTGGTCATGAGTTCGATCTCCAGTACAGGTTTTAAAAAAAAAAAAAAAGACCAGTCTGAACCACATAGCAAGACTTTGTCTCAATAAATAAATAAAGCCAATAATTAAGTGTATTTTGAGTCAGTTATCAGTTCTAGTTAATAAGATCATACAAAAGTGCTCCATCAGATAATTGATACTGTTCCCATTCTGTAAAAAAGCAGCTGAGATTCAAAGAAACTGGCTTATGTATAAGAGATTATGGTAATAAATGGTGGTACTGTCACACCTGAGAAGCTATGGTGCTTCCAAAACACCAGCTTCTACCAGTGATGATTCCAACATGAATTACTAATACCTAGTGCAAGGAGGAAAAGCTCAACTTCATCTTTGATTCTAAACTGTAGAACATGGTTATAGTATGTATCACCCATTCTTAGCATGTATCACTCATTCTCATCTTTGAAATACTTTGTACATTCTTTTAAAGAAATGTACTATCTTAAAACAGTAACTCTTTTTTCCCACTGAGAGTTCTGAGATCAAAGCCTACTCTGTCATCCCACATATTGAATTATGACATATGTATACAATGGGCCATCTGGTCAGACTACCTGGGTTCAAATCCCTGCCTTGCCAGTGACTACTAAATAACCCAAGTAAGCATCCTAACTTCTAAGGCTTAATTTCTTCATCTATAAAGTAGAAATAATAATACCACTTCAGAGTTATTAGAACTGATGAGGTAATTCATGGAAATCACCTATACAGAGCCTAGCTCATACAAAAAGCCCTGGAGATGTCAGGTATGACATAAGTAAGAGAATACATGGAACCTGAGGTAGTATTGATAAGATTTGACATATTACTCAAGCAGCACAAACTAAACATTGTAAATTAAATTGGCAAACATTAGTTATATAGTCCTCTTCATCTAATAACCTCAAAGAGAAATGATATATAAAGAAAAGCTTACTTTTCATAATATATGAAGTTATTTTGCTTCAGCTGTGTTATCTGAACCAGAGAATGTAGATATATTCACTAAAGTTGCCAGTAGTGCATGATGTTGCTATTTATAGTATGTTGATAAATGGAGAAACGAATAGCCTTGTTTTTAAAAAAAATGTTTTCAAGCTGAATCCAAATTATAAAATGCTGAGGTTGGCAGAGCCTAATAGAGGAGAGAAGAGAGCAGATGAGATTACCTTTTCTTTGTTGGGTATATATAGCTATGGATGGTGGATTCTTCAAAATTCTTTTTTTTTTTTTTTTTGTTTTCCAAACTGACAGGAGAATCTTGGAACAGAAAAAAAAGTGGTGCATGAATAAGTCATTTACTGTATTTCTATTTTTATGAAAAAAAGTTTTTATCCTCTTGAGATTAGCATAATGTTATTTAAAAAATAAAAGTCGTTTTACTGTGGTTGTTATGGCTAGTAACACAGCCAGTACAAGATAGAAGTTAAAGATAATTTTAAATAATGTGTCAGTTTCTTATATAATTATTAAATGAAGTTAATACTAATTGTATCAATTTTTTTCAAACAATTTGTATGAGTAATGTATGTTCAGTATATATAATGTTAAAAAAAGAAAGGAAAACTCTAGTAATTTTTTATCTTACAAGTAGTCATCACTAATGTTTTTATCTATCCTCTCAGAGATGTACACATAGATGATTTTCCCCAAAATGTAATCATGCCATACCACTTTTCTTCCTTCATTTTTAGTATATAATTGACATTTTCACATCATTAAACATTCATTTTATAGCATCTCATGTGATGGCTATATAATCATGAAGATCTAACATCTAATATTTACTTTTTGAGAAAAAGTCACCTCATTTTTAACTATGAGCCTTTCATCAGTAAATAAAATAGTAGTTAAGTAGTTTATGAATCTAAAAGTAAGTGAAACTGCTAAGTCTAGTTAGCTTTTTTTAGGAAAAAAATTTAATTGATGTATAATTTACAAATGAGAAAAAGTAGAGTTGTTATCTCTTCACTTTGATGAATTCAGATAATTGTATACACCCACAAAACCCACCAAAACAAGATACGTATTCATATTACCCTAGAAAGTTCTTTTTTTTTTTTAATTTTATTTAAGGAGGAAAAAAAAAACAGAAAAAGGGTACAAGTTATACAGAATTTCAGAAAAAATAAACAGTAGGAAATCACTAGTTAATTACATATTGTCATCTTAGAAATAGTTGTTGAAGATACAAAATTAAAGCATACAGAGGGGACCTTCAAACAGTGAGACTGCTAACAGTTTTGTTCAATGATCCAACAAAACTCAGCAATATGGTTATCCATCCTACACACCCAAACATACATGCAGTTATATCCCCCAGAGAACTCTCCCCTCCCTTCTTCTGTACAATGACAATTACACATCTTGGGTTTCACTGCTCCCACGGTTCTTATTACTTTTTTTTTTTTTTTGAAGAAAGTAAAACCAAATGTGACATACCAAGACAGAGTCAGTCAAATCAAAAGGATGGACATAATACATAATGTAAAAACAAAATACAAGGTGATCAACAATGGTTACCATAATGCCTCATTATCTTAAAAAGAATTGCCTATATCATCAGTTATAATAAAATTGAACAAAACAGTAAAGAATAAGACCAATAAAACCAAAACATTGGAGATATTAGAGGACTTCAAAAGAAGATAATAGTCAACCAGAATGGGCGTCACAATGAATCTTATTGTCTTCATAGTTGTTGCCTATACTATACCTTGAAAACTTGGTACTATCAAGCATAACAGACTAGAGGAAAATCATCTCAGATGGTGAGAGCAATACAGAGTTTCAAATCAAGTTAATAGGAAATCAAAGTGGGTTACTATAATATATCCTGCTATTTTTTATTTATTTTTCCCTTAATTAAAAGGATAAAAATGAAAAAGTAGATAATAAAAAGGAGATTGAGATAAAAAAAAAAAAAAGAGGCCATAACAACAAAACAGCGCAGGTCAAAACATAACCATTTAAGCAAAATAGTGTTTCACCACAAGATAATCTTGACATAATAGTAGTTACCATAGTGTCTCTTCCGTTAAAATCTTTGGGTATAACTTCATATACTGTAGCATCAAACATATCAAGACAAGGTAAAATCATTCAAGAAAATGACAGTATTACAGGGTGTTTAGAATCAACTAACAGAAAATAAACAATGGTTTCTGTATAATCTCCCTGTCTACAAAAGTTTTTGTTTATATTATCACATATAAAATCCAACAAGATACAACACATTAAAACCGATGGAGACAGAAGAACAAAAGCTTGATGCGACTTCAAAACAAGAGGATATTAAATCAGCACTACCTATTATGATGTCTTGTTTTCTCCAAAATGGCTGTTCCTACCATCCAACCTTCTCTGCCTCATTTCTGTTGAGCTCTTTTTCTGTCATTAATTGCCAGTTTGTCCTCTTCCTTTCACTTTCTGCTCCATTCATTGTGGCCGCTCTGCCACTGTTTCTGGAATCTTGGTATTTTTCATTTTTAGAATATCCTGCAGTAATCTCTGTAGAGTTGAATTGGTGGTTGCAAATTCCCCTAGTTCCTCTTTATCCTGGAAGCACCTTGTTTTTCCATTGATTTCTAGGGACAGTTGTGCAGGATATATTAATCTTGGCTGGAGGTTATTATCTTTCAAAGCTTGAATTATTTCCCCCCACGCTCTTCGTGATTTGATGGTTTGTGCCGAGAAGTCTGCTGTAACTCTGATGGGTGTTCCCTTGTAAATGATCTGTTTCTTGTCTCTGATGGCTTTTAATACTCTGTTCTTATATTGGATTTCTGGAATTTTGATTATTATGTGCCTGGGTGTAGCTCTGTTTGGGTTGTAGGTGGCTGGGGTCCTGTATGCCTCATACATCTGAGTATCTTTACCTTTTGCTAAATTAGGAAAATTCTCCTGGATTATTTCTGTGAATAGCTTTTGTAGTTCATTTGTTTGAGTCCCTACTTCTTCTTTTATGTTCTTAATTCTTAAATTATAGATCCTCTTATCATCTTCTAGTCTTTGTATTATTGCTGTTTGTTTTCTTGTTATTTTTAAGAAATTTTTCATTTCATGCTCTCACCTTACAAATCTGTCCTCCAGTTCTGATAATCTATGCTTAGTTTCTTTCAAGCTGTTATGCCAGCTTTCAGTAGAGTTTTTAGTTTCCTGATAATCTCTTTGAACTTGCTTCACGTATTCTATGTTTTCTCTATTTTCTCCATCAAACAATTCTCCCCTTTTTTTCTGTTCTTCCATTCGACCATCTGTTTTTTCTTGTGCAGTGCTTAGCATTTCTCCAACTATTCTACTTATTTCTTGCTTTATTTCATTAAATACTTCATTTTTGAACTCATCTATGAGGCTCCAGACATACCACTTTATGTCTTTAGGTGCCGTGTCTGATGTTGCATGTTTTCTGTCTTCATTCTCTTTTGCATTTACCTTTCCTGGATCAGTGTTCTCAGGATTGGGGACTGAGGACCCTTTCTTGTTGCTCCCTTTTCCCATACTTTTTGTTCCTTCCATACAAGTGTCTATAGGAGGCCCAGTTTTTTTTTTTTTCTTCTTTGTCTGTTACAGTTTGTTTGAATCCATTGGCTAGGTATTCCCGCCCACTGCAGTGTACTAGGGAGACACAGACCTGGGCAGCCTCTGTTGGGCCCGCCCCTCCAGGTCAACCTACTGAATGCTTCACTGCTAGGGTGCACTGCCAGGTGCAGGGACCTGATTTGGGCTAGCCTACTGGATCTTAGTCCGTGGCATCACCAGGCTAAGCGCTCCCCACCACTCCTGCTTGAAAGGGGAATATGCGACTAAAGTCACTGCAGGGCCCTGTTCTTGCTAGTCTGCTCGTTCCCAGAATGTCCTCTGTTGGAGCCTCCTAGTCTATGAAAGGGTCCCCATTTCTCTCACTCACCGCAGGTCAGGTCGATGCAGGGCTCCCTGCCAGTCCCGCTCTCAACGCCATTTGGTTCACCGATTCCAGCTCTCAGAGCTTTCACATGTCCCTCTCCCTGCCGTGTGGAATGGGACGCAGTATCGGCAGCAGGAAATTCAAATCGCGGCTTCCAATGGCACGGGATCCAGCTTCCGCACTGAGATTTTATCTGTTCCTGTTATAGCATCAGGATTGCATTTCCAGTTGGTTTCTCTCAGCTTAGTTCGTTCCTGGGTCGGCAGGGTACATCTCCCCTCACGTAGGACTCCTCACACGGCACTGCTCTTGGATTCTAACCTGGTAATCTCAGAGAGCCTCCATGGCTGCTGTTATTTGTCCGCCATGTTCTCCCGGAAGTCTGAGGGTTTTTTTGGAGGTTTCAGTCCACACTCAGTTGGCTCCAAGACAGGGGGGCATGGCTGGACCGCAGTTCATGGCAGCCACCTACAGCAAGCTTGAACCAGCAAAGAGCTACCCCAGAAAGTTCTTTCAGTCCCCTTTCCCTGTAATACCCTCCCAAATACTTTTTTTTTTAATTTATTTATTTTTACTTTTTGATTTCTATCAACTCCAATATGCCTTTCATAGCATTCACTAGATTGCATTCCAGGGAGTTGAATCATTTCTACCTATACAAATGATATTTCTCCTTACCCTACATAATTTACATAGTATGTAAATTTGTATGTGTTGTATCAGGATTACAGATACAGATTTATTAATTTTTGCCTACCTATAATTTTTGTTAGTTTGTATTTCTTTTTTTACTATTATAGAGTTGAACTTTTTCAATAGGTTAACTGACCATTTATATAGTCATCATTGTGGTAGTGGTTGTTAATTGTATAATCTCTTATGCTTATTTATTTTTTGTCAGTTTACAAAAACTCAAATATTTTGTTGAAAATCTTTTTACCAGTTAGTCACTTTCTTATAATTTGCTTAAGGAAATTTATGTTTTGTTGTGAGCATACTTTGAAATATTTGTATTGCCAAATCTTCCGATCTTTTCCTGAATGTTTGCATTTTTAAGGCCTTCATATTAATCTCAAGATTATATTAATATAGTTACATCTTTCTCTAGTATTTTTATGGTTTTACTTTTATTCTTAATTCAAAGCCAAAAAAAAAAAAAAACACCTGGAATTAAATACATGGATAATGTGCTACATTTTTTACTTGCTTTTAGTTATTCACACCTGGAAAAAACTTAGACAATAGACCATGGAATCAATAAAAAGGCCCCATTATTTAACAGGTGGCTGCTACCTGAATTATAGCCGTCATGCCAAGAAGGAAATAATTAGTCTTTAGACAGACCTTCAAGTAGTGGAAAAGATCACATATGGAAAATAAGTAAGTAGCATGAGGAATAAAAAGAATTAAATCTAACATGTTTGAGTGCTTTTTTTTTTTTTTTTGGTGTAGGTATAGAAATGTTTTTATGAGAAGTTTAATGAGAAGTTTTTCCATTTCCCTGGTACACTGACCAAAATGACAAAGGATTAACAAAGTCTCAGAGTTGATATCATCTCAGTTCTTTATTTTATACAATGTGAATCCCCAGAACACATCCAAGATGGCCAGATATGAATGCAAACCAGAGTCCTCTTTATTATTAATCTTTCAACTACCTGCCATTTTTAATTATTGATACCCTTTCTCTGTTAATGAGGATTATTATGTTAAATATCACTTATTTTTTATAGTCATTTAATCACATTAACTAAACTGGTACACTTGAGTCTCTTTTTAATAGAAATAAAAGTTAAATAAAGTGGGGCTGGGGATTTAGCTCAGCAGCATAAGCATCTGCCTTGCAAGCAGGCAGTCATGAGTTTGATCCCCGGTACTGATTAAAAAAAAAAAAAAAGTTAAATAAAGTAAGAACCTAATTACTCCTGAATATTTACAAAATACCCATTTCCTTTAACCTACAAGCTGGATGCTGTTACAGTGTTCGTATGAAATGCAAGGAACCTGATTGAGATCTCAGAGCTAGGAAGTGGTAGAGCTCAGAAATAGCCAGTTGTGGGTGGCTCAGTCATTTGATTCTATTTGTTTCCAAAGACATACTTTCTTGTTTGTGATTTTGTACTCCTTGTATGTAATATTTCACTATTTTTTAAAAATCTTCACTAGTTTAGACAGTGAAATACCATTAGTGCTTTATGGCATTCTACATAGAATGTATTCTGATGCTCTCATCCAACAAACAGTGTCTCCAAGCTAGCCTGCATATTTTTCATATTTTCTAATACAGCACTGTTGTTGTGGTTGTTTTAAACTGTAATAAGCCCACACAAGTTATGTCAGGATGTTAATAACCTTTATTCAAAAATTGCCTATCCCAAATCTCGAAAGATGTTAAATTTCGTATTCCTAATATATTCCATGTATTATTAGAAAAATTAAATTCAGAAAGATATTTAAAAGTTCATTTAACTTGAACAAGAAGTTTCTGCCACATTTGCCCATAACTTTTCATTGATATATAAATAGTAGAGTGGTTATACACATTGAAATTTAAAATAAGACCTGAATTTGAATCCCAATTGGAAACTTTACTTAGCAGTTCTACCTTGAGAAAATTACTTAGTCTTTCTAAACATGTTCCTCAAAGTACAAACTGAGAAAAATAATAGCATTTCTTTCTTTTTTTTAATAATAGCATTTCTTTTGCTGAGTTAGTTTGTAGATTAAATGAGATGCTTTTTAAAAAGAGATTATCAACGGGTCTGGAACAATCAATGCTCAATAAATGTTCTTATTCCCTTTGCTGTCTTCATTGTTATTTTTAGACTTAAGCACTGTCAATAGATCTATCAAGATGGTTATTGGAATTTGTATACTGTTTAACTCTTTTATGACCTCTTCTAAGTTAACCCATAATTATTTATAGGGATAAGCTTTAGTTTTATATTCTTAATATTTTGAAATAAATCAGACTTGAGGTTTGTGTGTGTTTGTTTTTGGTAGGGTATATAATAATGCCTCATTAATGAAATACTAGCATTTTCCTGAGGCTTATAGATATTGAAGAAGAAAGTATAGGGCTTGAGGAAGCATACATGAAGGAAAAGTCATTGTAAATATAACTTAAATGTAAAGCAGAAGGATATCATCACTTTTGAGAGCATAGAATTATAAGATCAATGTAATGTAAATATTTTTATTCCATTCCTCTGTTTTAGCCAAGTTCTAAGGTAAGTGAAAATGAAGCAAGAAAGAATATGATTATAGACCAGGTTCCCTGGTTAGTGTTCATTTTATACAGGACTATAAATAATACTGAAAAAGACCAATGTGGTTCTTTATAAATAGATCTTTGTCAGAGACGCTGACCCTGAAATGGTGATTACTTTAATGCTACACTTTCTGGCGAATCCCTGAAGTCACTTCTTTCTCTGTTATTTTTTCTTTTAGGTGAAGAAGGCTCTTCTGTATTAACTCCATGCTTTCCATAATTTGTACTGAAATAATTTTCTATCACATAAAAGAAGTTTGCTTTGTTCACAGATTTGATTTGAGAGAGACAGGGAGCTAGCATGTATCACAGCTGGTCCCCAGACTTTTTTGATTGGGAACTCCATCTTCCATACCTGTGCGCTCAGTCCACAGGCCGTAGATTACACGTTGTTGACTTGGCAGTTGCTTGAACCTTAGGGCAGGTGTAAGAATACTTATCTCAAGTTTATTCTGGAAAGCCTCTTAAATCTTTCCACCTGTATCCTTCTGAGTTTTAAAAATGCTAGAAAGGAAGAAAGCCAAGAAACTATACGGTAATTCCTCTATTACAGAAGATATTTTGAAAATTACATCTTTCACAATTTAGTCCAACAGTACTTACTGTTTACTAAAGATATTCTATAATATGAGGATTTTTTTTAACGAAAGGAAACAAACAAAAAACATGTACACACATTTTTTAGAATGAGCTTTTCAAAACCCCAAACTGAGAGGGCAATGTTAGCATTCCTTTAAAATTCAGAACAAAGGAAGATTTTTTACATTGCTAGTGGTGAACATTAAAAAGAAAATTCACTGGTTTTCATCTTTATTTTCTGTTTCCAAAAGTCTGTATCTGTTTTCCTCTTTACTTGCTTTTCCAGATGTTTTATTTTCCTATCCTTATTTGTGTTTGCTCAAGTGTTTCAAACTTTTTGATCTTATTGTTCTCTTAAAGTCAATTTTTAAATCTTGAGGTTTTGTTTTTGTTTTTCCTTTACCATTTCTGTCTGAATTTCTCTCTGCTTCATTTAAGTACTGTTTTTGTTACTCACTTCATCTTTTCATCTTTTTTTTTTTTTTGCCTCTCCTGCTTCTCAGTCATCTCTCTCCTATGCATGCTACCCTTTTCTGCTAGACACGAACAGTGCCAGTAATCTCATTTTCCTAAGACTTTTTTTAAAAAACATATTTGATTTCTGGACTCATTCATATTTTGTCTATCTGTCCCTATCTCTGCATATGAGTTACTGTGATCTCTACTACCTACTATATGTTGAAAATAGTTACATTCTTTTTTTCCTATGTGCTGGAATTCAAGCCCAAATATTTTACTTCATAAAGAAGCTTTAAGCATTTGAGAAAAGACAACACAGAATTCTGTGCAATTGGTGACAGAGAAAAGCCCTAAAATTAAAAATCCATAAGATTTTTTACCTAAAAGTTGCATGACAATGGTTAAAACACAAAATGAAAGCAATCAATTGATGTTTTATACATTCTAGAAATCATAAGAGAATATCAAAAATTAAAATAGCCACTTACATTTTTTTCTTTTTTGGGGGGGTGGTAACCAGAGATTGAACTCATGACCTCGCACTTGCAAGGCAGACGCTTATGCCACTGAGCTAAATCCCCAGCCCAGCCACTTATATTTTTTCGATAATAGCTAAAGTGAACTGAAAAATCATACAAATATGGCTATAATATTTGAAGTTAATGTCATTCTTTAATATGACTTTAATCTGTAATTATCTGTAAAATGGAATAGAGAAAACAAAGTTTCTTGCATATTTAAAAATCCAAAACTACCAAAAGTTCTGAGTTTGGTAGTGGTACCTTGGTACTCATTGTTAATTAATTCCAAATAGCACAAGAAGTACCAAAATATTATTATGGCTAAAATGGGCAAAGAGCCATAAGCTAATGACATCAACAAGATCTACTTTGCACATCAAGTACCAAATGATGAGTACCAGGGCAAAATTTTCACATCAAAGTGTATGAGGTACCAAATCTGGTGAGTCTCACAGCAGTCAAGTACCCAAGGTATTGTGGCCAGATACAATATAAATACACAAAATTCAGTAGTCACACTGAAATAATGACTTAAAATTGTAATTTGCTTTACAATCTAATTTGGCAATATAAACTATCTGGAAAATTATAAGAATCTTTACATAAATAATGAAAAAATACAAAGTATTATGGGAATAAGTATTCAATGTTTCTGAAATAGTCAATTTTTTATACTGATTTATGTGCACAGCCTTTTCGTTTTTGTTTGTTTGGTTGATTGGAGTGTTTCGTTTGTTTTTTTGTTTTGTTTTTTTAATTTATGGGTATGGTTTTTTGGTTTTGGTTTTGTTATTGTATTTGTTTTCATTTTTGTTGTGAGACAGGATCTCACTAAATTGCCCAGGCTTGGCTTAATCTTAGGATCTTCCTGCATTAGCTGAATAGTTAATTTTGGATAAAACCCAAAATTACCTCAGGATTACTCTAAGTCTAATATAATCCAAATAAAAATATAGTGGAAGAAGGGAATAATAGCCAAGAATTTTTCTAATAAACAGAATAAAGGAGGAGATAGCTCAGGGCATGGAGCAACTGTCTAGTATGTGTGAGAGCCAGGGTCCATTCCCCATCACTTCAAAGGAAGAAGAAAAGAGAAGAAGGATGTAAGCAAGCAAGAGAGAGAGAGAGAGAGGGAAAAGAAAGCATAACTCCTTAGGTGAAAGTTGCCCATAGTGACTTCCTTCCCAAGAGAACAAGGAAAGCAGAAGGAAAATAAGTGTACAATGGAGAAAACAGAAATACTGTCTCAGTGAGGTGATCAGTGGTAATAAACCATATTGATATTATGTACCTTTGATACAATAGGATGAAAATGACACTTTACATCTGTGGTCTCACAGTAACACTTAAGCCAAGTCTTCTGGTGAGAAGAAGAACAAATTGTACCTGGTGTGGTATCCTAATAAATATCTAACCAGCACTCCTCAAAATCACATAAGTGATTACAAAAACAAGAAGAAATTGTTACAACTAAAAATAGCCTAAGGAGACTGGATACTAAATGTAATACTATTACAAGCAGCTGAATTAGTTAGAAATATTGTAGGCAGTCAAACAGGGCTATGCCCTCCAGGGAACCAGCACAGAGGACCAAATGTCTTGTGATCTTACAGGAGACAGGCACTTCCTGCTGTGGGCCAGATCTCAAGACAAAGAATCAAGCAAATACACCCACATCCTAAGGATGGACAGTCTAAATAGTTCTCCTTCACCCTGAGGAAGTCAGGAGTCACCATCCCACCCCTCTTCAGGAAGTCGCTGCTGCCTGACCACTTACTATGTGACTTGCTTCCCCATTTGTTCCTGATTTAATCAATTTTACCTGAGCAATTAATCTTATTTCCACAGTTCTGTCCCACCTTATGCCCACCTTGTGAATTCCCACTTTTCCCCATCTTGGACCCATCTCATGATTTTACTCTATAAAAGACCCTAGAAAAGACAGCGTCCCTGACAACCCACTCAGGACCCCTTCTGTCTCTCTTAGCAGCTTTCTCTCAATAAATATATTCCATTCTTAATCTCCATTGTTCCTAAAATTCATTCTTTGACTTTAGAGAATATGAACTTGACCTGAAAATACAGTAGGTTGGAAGTTTCATTCCTCTATATCAATACAGTATTCCTGAATGAAATCCTGGAACAGGAAAAGATTATTAGGTAAAAGCTAAGTATACTAAGTGTGCTAAGGCCACTATAACAAGATATTACAGGTGGGGTGGTTTTAACAACAGACATTTATTTTTCTCTTTGTTTTGGAGATTGGAAGTCCAAAAACGAAACATTGGAAAACTGATTTCTGGTGAGCCCTCTCTTCTGGGTTTCCAGATGGCCTCCTTGCTGGGTCTTTGTACAGTCTTTACTGGGTGCATTCATGTTTCTTCCTCTTCTTATAAGGACATGTATCCTACTAGAGTAGAGCTCCACCATATTCTATTACCTCATTTAAACATACTTACCTCCATAAAGGCCTTTTGTATCCAAATACATCCAGCTCTACTGGGAGGTGGGGCTTCAATGTCTGAACTCTAAATAAACTATATATTTATTTAGTAATAATACCCATATAGTGGTTCATTCAGTGTAATGACAGTACCATACTAAGGTAAGATTAGTGCAGAAACTGTTTTGGGCTAAAAGGCCATTGAAAAAAAAACTTTGAGAAAGATGTTCTGAAGCGAGTAAAGAGAATGGTCTTTCCTAGTCAGGTGCCAAAATATGCTATAAAGTCTCTAGGACAGTGAGTTAGGAAAAAATAAATTAGAACTTCATCTGATCCAAGATATATAGAAGAAAGTTCTGAGTTTCTTTAGTTTCACAAATTAAAAAAGAATTTGACAGTGAAAAAAAAAATATACATGAATATTTACCTGGTACAGATGTGGGGAAAGATTTCTTAAGTATGACTTTAAAGACAGACCATGAGGGAAGAGATACTCACTATGACTATATAAAATACCGCAAAGTTTTGTAGAGAAAAGGAAGGGAAGGAGGCAGGGAGGGAACAATGAGGAAATAAGAAAGAGAAGATAGGTGAAACTATTAAAATACAGAAACAACAAATGACAAAGTAGTAAATATACTTGTAATTTATGTGACAAAAGAAAACTCTAATCTTAACATATGAAACATCCTCACCAATCCATAAGGAAAATGTTGTGCTTTTTTAAATGGGTACAAACACATACACATTATAAAGAAGAAATGTAAACTGCTGAGAAAAAAAAAAAAGTGGTGTCATTGGTAAAACAAAATAAGGCTCTCTGCCCAAAAGAGTCTAAGTTGGTATATTCTTTCTGGAGGGTGGGCAGTTAGACCATATGATTTAAGAGCTTTAAAAATGTGTAAATCTTTGTCCTAAGAATTATATCAATAGGAATATATCCTAATCATTAGTAAAAACTCTCCTGTAAATGATAGCATTATATTTAAATGGGAAATCTCTTAGTACAGGAAATGTAGTGGGTAGAGCTAGGGCATGGATGGATCACCAATGCCAGGAATCTTCTCTTTTTTGTGTGTCTCCTGGCTCCACCTTCTCTCTGTTGGCCTCTTCCAAAAGCAGATTTCTCCCAGGGATAGCAAAGATGGCCTTTGGAAACTCTAGATTATGCTTCCATTATGACTAATTCAGTAGTTCCAAAGAAACGTCCCCAAGCCAATTCTGTTTGGCCCTCCTGAGTGCAAATGTCCGTACCCTGATTCAATGACAGGTCATTCCAGGCACTGTGATACTGTATGCCCTCTTTGTAAGACAAGGATAGGGATAGGGGTTGTCATTCCTACCCCAGGCACGTGAACTGAGAATGGAGAAAAGACATTTATGAAAGGAAAAAAAGAAAGAACGCTAGGCAGACCTTAAAAAATAGATATTTCCTACAATTAAGAAAATCCAAATATTGGTTCACATGGATATTATTCACAACATTGTTTATTCAGCTGGAGATTTGAACAAGCCTAAGAATCTTGTAATAGGAGGTTGATGGTAAATTATCTATTGGGTTAAATACTAGGCAATGAATAAACTGATGTAAAATATAACTATTCTTGTAAAAAGATACTTGTGATATAATCAGACAAGTTATAAAATGTATGCATTCTTATCATTTCTATATACATATATAAGTAGGTGTATACATGTATATACAGCTATATGGAGAGAGATGTAGGTATATAATGCATGCATTCATGCATTTATAAACATGTATAGGAAGAAGTAAAGAAAGTAATGTGCCTTTATTTTTATAGGAATCATTGATAAATCATGGAATGATAGGTAATTTTAGTTTTTTCTTTTTGCCTCTCAGGATTATCTTGCTTTGCAAAAAGAAAAACACAACAAAAAAACCAATGAATGTATATTATTTAGGATATGAAAGTAATAAACTAACTCTGCTATAATTGTTTTACTCTGTAAGTAGTTTATACCCTTTGAATGAATTATGTTCTACTATAAGCTGAACATATTTAGAAATAGACATATAAGCCTTCAAAATTAGTTGGGATCAAATCAATTATGTGTATATGCTGATTTACATAAAAATATTTTGAAAAGTATCTGCAGTATTAGTGTACTGAATTATAAAAATGGTAAATATATAAGCAGATTTTGTATATAATACATATATGCATGGTTATAGAGTGAAATATGTCCCCCCTTCAAAAAAATTTGTATGTTGACATCATTGCCACTGATATGGTAGTGTTGGAAGGTGGGGCCTTTGAAAAGAGTTAGTTGTATTTGAGATCTCATGATGAGATGAATGTCCTCTTAAAAGGAAGAGACCAGAGCACATTCTCTGTGTCTGTCTGTCTGTGTCTCTTTCTCTCTCCTTATACACACACACACATGCACAGGCATGGTGAAGAAAGCCTGTGTGGAGACACAGAGACAAGGCAGGCATCTGCAACCCAAGGAAAGAGTCCTCATCCCGTACTTATCTTGCTTCATCTCGGACGGTGGTGAACTTATGTCATGCATACCATAGCAGGCCATTTGTATTATTGAAAGCTCAAAAGGTTCACCATCACTGATCTAAGACTTCTGTCTTCAGAACTGTGAGAAAGTAATTTCCTCTGGGTGTTTCAGCCACCAATGCATTGTATTTTGCTTTAGCAGCCCAACCTGAGTAAGACACAAACAATACAGTATAAGCTGAAGTGATGATATATGTGGACTACCTTCTGTCATTTGTAAAAGGGCTGTTAAAGACCTGATTTTTGCTTCTCACTCTAATCATATGAGGTAAAAGGTATGTAATTTACCATCCCCTTTTCGCAGATGAGGAAACACAGGCCTGAGAGCCAATATGATTTCCATACAGTCACAATATTAGTAATTGAATTGTAACCCCAATTTGGTCTTGTGTCTTCCAGCCCCAAAGGTCTCTGTGAAAATATTGCAGAAATCCAAAGGTAGGAACATGCCTTGAGGTCCAGGGCAGTCAGAAAAGGACTTTAGGAGGAAGCAGGAATTAATGTAGGCATTGAAAGAGCCAGGGCCAAACGCCAGTGGAAGGGAAGTATAGAGAGCATTCCAGAAAAGCGATGCATACCAAAGTGTGCTGCAGCCCATCTCTGTTACAGACCACTGTGGTTCTTTCAGAGAATCAAATGTGGGCAACATTTGCAAATTGTTTTGTCTTGCTGAAATCTTTATTTACAAACAAAAAAAGACTGTTTTTGTTTTTCAAGCATAAGACTTTCAAGCTACACCGCCCCCCCAAAAAAAGACTTAAACCAGATCATTTAAGTTTGTTATCCATAATCCCTAGAATGATAAATTTAAATAATAACCAGGAGCTATTTAGTTGAGTTTCTTAAAAATTCTAATTTAATAAAGAAATGAGAAGCTGTCAACACAGTACACAGGCAGATTATGTATATGAAAAATTATATGTATTCCATTCACAAAGAACAGCAAGGCAGCTCAGCCCACATAGGGGAAGACTGAGGACAATAAGTGCATTTTCTTCACCTCAAAGCTAAGCATACCCGAGGCAGACGTTAATCTTTAAGCAGTTTAACTGGCCTGTTTGGGAAAGATAGTGCTGGCTTTTCATAGCACAAATTTAGTGTTGGTGGAAATACCTTGTTTCAGCTTTTTCAATACTACCTTTTTCTCGCTTATTATGGGGCTTGAAAGGTAAATTACTTGCCTTGAAAAATCAAGGTTTTATGGATATAGTTGTTAAATATTTTGAAACAGTATATTAATGCTATTAAGGAGAAACATGAACAAAACCAGAATTCTAGCCAAAGGTTTTGGAGGTGACTGACTTCCCAGAAATATTTACAGTGGTATCTCTGTTCACAGATTTAATTAGTTTTACAATTTTGAAGGAAGATGGCTGCATTTGGGGGCAGGGAGGATGTGAAGATGGCTGCAGTTGTATTTGTTACCCACTGTGGAGTTTATGAACAGAAGTACAACTGTACTTCCTTGCAAACATTTCTTGAAGCCATTCTCCTTGCCAAGCATTGCTGAATGGTACTGGTACAAATACCAGTAAAACAGCCACCTGTGGCCTAGTGAAAATGGCAGCATTCAGCAGTTGAAGAGCCTAACCAGACCAATGCAAAATATTACCTGGGATCCCATGAGAGGGTCTGCATGCTGATGGATCAAAGGTAGGCCAGACCGTAAGAGGAATCAGGGTAACACCTCAGCCAACAGGAGCTATTGGGAGAGAAAAGAGAAGTCGCTGGCATACAAAGGCTACAAGAAAGCAGAAGACTCAGTTTCTTCAGGAATCTGAAAATCATTTAGAATGTCTAAAATGTAAAATGTGATAGGCAAAAGTGATATAGAAGTTTGATGAGGAGAACAATAGCCAATCAGAGAAATCAAAATAAATTGGGTTTTCTTATGCAGACTGTAGAGAGCCACCAAAGGATTTAAACCAAGAGGGTTTTCATGGCATGATTTGCTGCATTCAAAACATATAGATTGGATACCATTATCAACTATAAGGCAATCTTAGAAATTCAGTGTCTGAGATTACCAGACACCCACCCTCAAGGGGAGCCCATCGGCTCTTTTAGACTTTAGCTGAATGGAGTCTTGCCTGGCATCCTATTTTAGGATGAACAAGGATACCTAGCAACTGACACTCCATAAAGCAATGATTTGAGGCAATAAAGGGATAAAATTTATAGTGGAAATAAAAGGGGGTCTTTAAGTAAATTTTTCCCTAAGATGTGACCACATTGCTCAAGACCTCTATGGAACTTCTCTTTTCCAGTTGCTTTAAAGGCCAGCGTGGGAGCTATGCAAGTGATCATTCTTATCCCTTTCTAGCTGTGTTTTAAAAAATTTGTACCCCAAAATAAGCACAACCCAATCTGATTTTTAATCTTTTATTAAATCTAGAACTGAAGTAACTTTTGATTTATTGCAAAGTTAAACACATCTTCATAAGATGAAAATTTGTTACCTCTGAATGTCTCCTGCCTGCCCCATTCAGTTAGTGTTAGGACTAACGGGGAGAGCTTTGAGTAAGAAACCATGTCCATGGATACCTCTGGTTGTTACCTCCTCTTTGTAAGCAGTTCCAAAATGTGTTTAGCAGTGGTGTCTGTGTGTTCTCCCTAGTAGTTCACTTCAGGAGAGTAGGGCCTGAGTCTTATGTGACTTTGTGTCATCAAACCTAGCATTGGCCTTATACATAAAAACCCCTTAGGTGTTTGTTGAATGAATAGTTGAATCTATCATTGCCTTACTCAAATTATATATAAGAAATGGATAATATACTTGAGATTATTCCATTCAAAAACAGACTTAATGGCCACTTAAGCTTATTCAAACTTGTGAGTAGTTTGTCATTGAAACCCAGCTATTCTCCATCTCTGTGGGGGCAAGAACAAATGATAATGAAATCTGAAAGTATAAAGATTCTTAAAATTTAGTTCTGTGCTCTTTATTTTGTAGTACTTCTGAAGGTAGAAGTCTGGCTTTGTTTTTTGGGGGGAGGTTATTTGTTTTTAAGCTATTCAGGTGATTTTAACATGCAAGGGCTCTACAACTACACTTTGAGAAACATTGCTTTAAAGAAAAAAATACCTCTCACTCCAGTTACTTATGTGTTTTCAGATATAGAAAAAAGCAAGGCATTATCCCACTACAATATCAGAGAATAAAAACTTGCAAGCACTGATATGAGTGCTGTGCGAAAGCAACTCTCAGCATGTGCTGAGCTGTAAGAGGTAGTGAAATGGTGGATTTGAGACTTTCTGCAAAGTCTAGTAGATCTTTTTAGGAGTTTATCATTAAAATAAAAGGCAGTGTTAGTTCAGCAAACCTACCAGTACCAGCCAGCAGACTTGGCCAATACAAAGGATCTGAAGGCTTTGGTCTCATCACTAATCATCATCATTTCTACTAGGAATGTAACTACGGACATATCTCAGACAACTCACAGTCTGTTCACAATTCAATAAACGGACAATTACAAAATGGTTAGAGTTAATGAAAGAAATAAAATAAGGCTGACGAGATAGGAAGCAACTAGTTGTTAGCAAGTTTTAAGTCGGACTAAAGTATAAAGTTCTTCTCTCTAGTCCAGTAGCCAGTCACCCCAGAGCAAAGGCACACTATAAAAGAAATGCATAAAAAAGATTATTTTAGAACCTTTGGTGAAATTTGAGAAGGGAATATGGCTGTAGAATAATCTAAAATAAAGATGATAAATGTTTCCCTAAAAGGTTTCTTAATTAGGGTAAATTGGACATATGAAAGGATAGTTTATAGAATTCCCTATAGACAAGAGAGCTGTTCACATTATATCAGCAAAAATAATCTACATGCATTTCTGTCAGAAATGAATTAGTAATATTATATTTCTACATTCTCTCTTGTATTCCACATTGGTATTAATTACTATGATATTTTAATCTGTTACACAATTGTGTGAGAACTTTACAAATTGGGTGACAGGTTACTGAAGAATCAGTTTTTCATCTTACTTTTGTTTATAATTTTGCACAGCCCCATACCGCTCCCTTAAAAAATTCCTACATTAACTATTTACTATATGTAAATAGTAAGCCTCCATGTTTTTATAATACATAAAGTCAGTGTGACAGAATTTGAGCCTACATTAAAACTAATTTTTTGTCTTTGATTCAAGTGAATAAGTTCAAAACTTTTCATATGTAAATGATTAGTGTGAAATTAATTCCAAAAGAATTCACTGCTCTTATTGGGCCAATTCTATGACCAGCCACAGAGTGGATAGTACTGAGTTATTGGGACACACAGACTAAACTATTAGACCTTCTATACTCCAGTTAAGCTTGTAAGCTCTGTCTGCACGCCAGTCCTCACAAGGGACTGCAGTGCCGGCGGGCTTTCAATCCACGCAGCCTGTGATTTATGGAGGCACATAGGTCAGGAGTTTATTATGCTGAAAATCATAATAACTGTTTTGTTTTCCTTATAAAATGAAGTGACCAAAGCATGTTGAAAGATAAATGGGTGAAGCACTTTGATTATGCTTTTATTTCTATCAAAGGTAAAATAATATTACTGAGTTACCAGCCATGCTAAGTATTATGATGTTAAATCTGAAGTAGTGTGTAAGCTGATAGGCCCTTCTTTCCTCTGGGCTTATGTTTATTATTAATCAAAATGTTGGACTTGTTTAGTGCAGTGGTGTATGAAACAAACAGTTGAAACAGACAGCACCTTTAATTTACAGCTTTCTGGTTTTTCAAATTTGTAAGAAAACCTGTTTCTTCTTGTAAACTGTGCTTTTGTTCATGTGTCTAGATTTCATTTTTTATATCAGAGCCAACTAAATCCAATAGTTGCAAGATTCTCTCATGGCATAAAAAGGAGGAAGGTGCCTCTTTATGTTTTTAATTAACAAAGTCTGGTAAAGTCATTTTTGGAATGAGGATAATTTCTACTGAAAAAAGGATTTTTGAGCAGAGAATGGAATCATTTTTATAACAGATTGAATATGTGTGGGTAGGTATTAATGAGTTAACTAGGGTAGTGGAGCTTTTAAAATATAAATGTAGGCATGCTGAATAAAGTTGTTTTAAAAGGCTGGTGATTCCAGCTACTTCTTGGTGTTGGCTTAGGCTTCAAAACAACCTCTCAGCACTTAGAAAGCTGCTAAGAACTTACTGAGGTACAATTTAGAGCTCTAAGCTCCCCCTGATGTGTGGTAATGAACCTTAATGGATAATCTTGCCCATACTTCTAAACTTGTTTCCTGGCAGTGGTAATACTCTTTAAATTTCTAGAGTGTTCTTTGTGGGGAACAGAGTATGTGCTGTAAGAAGTACTAAAGAAACCAACGTCTGTCATTGTCTGAAACAAAAAGTACTGAATTTGTCATTTAAGTAAAGAAGAGGTATTGCTCTTATGCAAAGTAGGTTGCCTAGATATTATAGTTTCAGGAGTTCTTTAAAGAATGATAAGGGCCCCATAAGCACCATTATTCAAAAGAGACTATTGCAGACTGGTTGGTTTTCAGAAGCATTTCACCCGAGTAAGTCTGCCACTGCTTGACCAACATTCAGGCACATGAAACTGTTCCTATGCACTAAAGCAAGTTGTCACTCATTTTTTTAGACCTATGTAAATCATCAATTGGTTATGTCCAGTTTAATTGTCTAAATGATTCTAGTTGTTACTTATTACTGAAGCTATTGAATCATAGCCACTTTCCATAACTTCGAAATTACTGGTAGCTGAGAGATTATTTTACTCTCAGAAGCTAATGCTGAAACACTGTAGGAAATCAAAAGCAAAATAAAATCAGATACTGAGGACCCCCTGTAAATACAATGAGAATATAATGCATTTCCTAAATAAGGGTGTTTATTAAAGCCTTGAGAATAAAAAAGTCAGTAAATTTCACATGTAAATGGTATGTTTATATACTAAGATCAGTTATGAAGTTTGACAAAATAATGTATTTTGGTTAAAATAATGGTAAAGTATAAAAATGTGAATGTGGTACCTCATTTGTGAATTAAAAAGTAGGTTCTAAGTCATGTATCACTCACACTTACTGCATTCTAGTAAGCTTTCTCAAGAGAACAAGATGAAAAGCTGGGCGTGGTGGCTCATGCCTGTAATCCCAGCACTTGGGAGGCTGAGGCAGGAGGATTGTTGTGAGTTCAAGGCCAGCCTGAACTGCATAGCGAGACCCTGTCTCAAAAAGACAAAAAAAAAAAAAAAAAAAAAAGAGAGAGAGAGAATAAGATGAAGACATAGTTTCAGCTTCTTGGCCCTGATGAATAGTAGCTAATGAATCCTTAGAAAGGATACTGTCACTTTTGTAACATTGTATCCCCCCAAACATTCAATATTCTTCAAATTCTAAGTATATAGGAATTTGCCACACAAATAATGTCACTTGTCATTTATGTCACTACAGGGAAGAAAAAAACAGGTGGTCTCTGCTACTGCCTCTACCCAAATCTCTACTTTTATAGGGCAAAAGAAATTAATGTCATACTTCAGCTTTATCTGAAAGTTGTAATAGGCATATAAAGAGTAATAGTCCTATAGATATGTAGTGCTGTTATGATGATGGATAATGAATATAAGATACACCTATTAAAAAGGATTTTTCATTTAAATAACTGTGCTAACGTACGTAATAGAG
Organism: Cavia porcellus; assembly: GCF_034190915.1. Lineage (NCBI taxonomy): Eukaryota > Metazoa > Chordata > Mammalia > Rodentia > Caviidae > Cavia > Cavia porcellus. The sequence goes on from NW_026947494.1 coordinate 53,531,264, forward strand.
TAATGAGTAGAAAAATCCTAAACAGTGTTTTGTTTCATTTTGTCTTGTCTTGTTTTAAAAACTGAACTTTTCTCTTTCTAAATTCAGACCACCCCTACCCTGCAGTCTGGTTTTTCAGGGGGTTTTTGTGGTTTTTGTTTTGGTTTGGTTTTTTGGGTTTTTGTTTTTTGTTTTTTTACTTCCCTGCTATTCTTGACACCTCGTACTAGCAGCATAGCTAATCACTCACATATTTCTCTGCTGCTAAGGATAGCCTGCTTATGACCACTTAGGATTCAAGCACATGTTGATACCTTAATACCAGTAAGCACTTGCTAAAGTAGGAAAGCAGGATGGTTAGCTTTGTTGTAATCAACAAGTGGAAGAGAAAATTAGTCCATGGAGTCATGCCAAAAGTTTTTACTTCCTTCTGTGTGAAAACAAAAAATATGTATTTTTAACTCAGCAGCTCCCCAGAAAAGGGAGTCATAATACCATCTGTACATCACTTTAAAATTTTCTTAATTTATTCCTTACTTTTGATCCATGAAAGTACTGAAAATCAAACAAACAAAAAAATCAGATAGGATTGGTATATTGTCTGGTGTTTTGTTCAGCAGTCTGGTTTGCTCTGCTTAAATGAGTGCTTTTCAAAGAAAGCCAATTGAAAGCATTCTGTCCATGACTGAAGAATATTTCTGGGTAAAACTCAGCCTCCCAGCAGGGGAGGAACTTCAAATGAAAACTGAAGCAAAGAACTCGATACTGGAAATACAAATCAGCAGAACAAACTCCAAGCATCTTTTTCAAATTTAAGTGTTTTCTAAGAAGTTGCTCTCCATGTGGTATAAACACCAGTAAACAGTCACCCCGTTTGGTGTTTTGTGCCCTCTTAGGCCATTCTGCCAGTGATAAGTGTAGAATTTCTGCCTTCAATTCTCATACCAAAATTCACTGAAGCATCTCTGTCCTTCTTTAGGATGTCACATGTACTTCAGTTTGAAGATAAAAGCAGAAAGGTGAAAGATGCAAGCATGCAGGACTCAGACACATTTGAAATCTATGACCCTCGGAATCCAGTGAATAAAAGAAGAAGAGAAGAAAGCAAAAAGCTAATGAGAGAGAAGAAAGAAAGGAGATAAAAAATGGTAGTAAAGACAACCAGAACATCCTGGAAATGTGCCTGCAGTAAATGGCCTTGTAATAGCCATTGTTCTAATAACATCATTTAGGGGTGTGAAAAGTATTTCTGAACCTGTTGTCTTGTTTTGTAAATTGTGAATGATACCAGCAAACGCTTTTGGTTACTGGTACATGCTTTTTTCCTAACTGACCTTTTATATTGCTAAATTTGGCATAAAATCAGTTTCCTTCCAGTCTACATGTTAACTATTTACAGACTGTTCAAGCATGTTTGTGGCTTTTTTCTTTAAAATATCTGAAAATTTCATTTTCAAGATTTTTTATAAGAGGTGCTCGCAGAAAAAATATTCAAGGGAAAGTTCCCTGGCACTAACTTTGGAACATAGTAAAAAAGTATAAAATAAAAATATAATAAAAGCAGATAAATATTGATGGTTTTTTCCATAACATGTACAAATAGTCCCACTAGTAAGATTCAGTAGCCTCATGCTTCAAAGTGTGAGGAACCCTCAAGTGAACATCCATAAGCGCAGGCTAGGCAGTCCAGTGCCTACCATCAGCTGAGCCCACCGCACACTGCAGCGTGGTGCCAGGCCGCCCTGCCTATCCTCTGGCCTTCTCAGCCCTGAGAGCAGGCACACGAGGTGCTAGCTGGCAACCAGATTCATTTAGAATTTAGACTTCGATGACCATCATACATAGTGGGTTGTTACGTGATAATATATGACATATAATACATGATATATTGTCAGTTTTTTCTATAATTTGAGTGCTAGAATTGTTCCACAGACTAATTTCAGTCACCTAATAAAACTTAACCAGCACATCTTTTGAGGGCCCATCAGATCTCTTTCAACACGTAATATAAAAAGAAGAAAAAGGAAGCAAGAAAGAAAGAGTGGGATGGAGGGAGGGAGGGGAATACCGTCCAGTAGGCTTTCTCTTGAGAGTGGTTCTCAAAAAGTAATCCCAGGTGCAACACTACTTAGCAGTGGCACTTGAGGACATTAAATGTACAGATTCTTACCCCACTACCACCACCCACACCTTCCTTCTGGACTCTGAAGTCTTAAACTTTGAACCCTGAGGGCTTGTTAAACAGATTAAAGGGCCTCACTGCTGGTTTTTGGCCACTTCAGAGTTTGGCAATGTCTAGTGAAGGTGAGGATGTGCATATCCAGCGATCCAAAAAAATCTAATCTTAGGTCTGTCTCCTAAACAAATTTTTACATATTTCTTAAGGAGGTAAATAGGTACTAACATGTACACTGAAGCATCATCCAGAGGATGGATAAATAAGTTGCATATGCACACTCTGGAATACTTTAAAGAGGTAAAAGTCAGTAAATAGAGATATATGCATATCTTTAAAATAATACGAAAATGAATCCACATTTATAAAAATTTTAAATGTAACAATTATTTATGGATTAACACATGTAGGAAAAGGATATCAACGCATGAAAATAGGGGTTACCTTTGAAGAGGAGGAAGGAATACACAGGCAGCTTCACTTTGGTTTCTAATGTTTTATTTCATAAGCTACATGATGGATTGTTACTCCACACATTTTATAACTAGGATCTTCAGTGAAAAGATCAAGTACTTCCCTATTAACAAGAACTCTGTGCTTCTAGAAGAAAAAAAATTTCAGGGAGAAGGAAAAGGGGGTCATAGATGTGCTCTTGGATAATGTCAACCAACTTAAGTGCAGAGTGATTACACTCAAAGTCACCCCAAAATAAGCCAGCATTTGGAAATGCATCCTATCTCTTCAGTACAAAAGTTTTATTGTCAGTTTTACTTCAGATATTAACAAAGCAGAATTTTGGCTTCCAAACAGCCTTTACAGGTTATTAAGGAATGTGTCATAACTGAATGCATGTTGAAATACCCTGTATATTTCTCAGTCATCCTCAAATGTGGCCACCTCTACCAAAATAATGTTACCCTAAGAACAGAGGGACCCACAGACCTCCAGGGCAGGGCAGGAAATAATACTGGTAGTTTTAAAAAGATACTGGAATGACAACGTTTGGTTATAGTAAGAAGCTGTAAGCTCTCAAGTTCCAAAGAGATTATTAGACCATAATTTCAGCATAATAACAAAATTCCCTGTGAACTTAACTCAATAACACCAACATTTTTAGTATAAGAACATAATTATCTGTTAAATATAAGAGTCACAAGAACATGTTTGGGCCAAATATATTGCAAACAAAATTAACATTCAAAAGCTATGAAAATGTTTAAATTTTTTTCTAAATTTGACTCCAGTTTTATATTTAGGCTTATTTTTCTTTTATGTGCCCACTCTAAGGATGTTATTCTGAGACAGTAAAGTCTGTTAATGTTTTTATTCTTTGTGACCATACTGGAGACTAGAGACAAGAAAAGCAACTTCTGATAATTTGGTTTTAATTTTATGATGTTTTCATTTTTGGTTGTTGGCAAGGTAAACATTAAAACTAATCCCCCCCTTTTCCTTTCTCAGTAAGTGAAGTAAATGCAGGTCTCTCGAAGTTTTAATTGTGTAATATCAAAGTGCACATCGTCACATGCTCTTGGCTTTATCCTTTGAGGCCACCCGGTCAGTAATACATTTGCTGTATCTAAAAATAGTGACACACAAAACAAGGTCATTCAGAAGTGTGAGGAGATGAGTAGTTTGCTGCTGTTGTTTTTAGAACACATTCAATAAGCTGTAATGAGTGTCCATATCAAACTGTCACTACCAGGTTTCTTGATAAGATCTGATGTGTGAGGTACATAAACCTGTTGTGTTGTGTCAGTGTGGCTAGTATGGAAAAGGTTAGATAAATGCAGAATATTGCCCAAACATGCCAGGTAATCTCGGTGATAACAAGGAAAATGGAGGTGTGAAGTGAGTTACCCTTGAGAGTGGCATCAGCATAAGCAGTTTGTATGTTCGGGTGTAGAGAGGCTAAGAGGGGTTACATTCTCCACACTCATTCACAAAACAAGAGCAGGCTTGCTCTGTATACGGGCTATGACTGTCTCTCAGTAACAGAACAGTTTATCAAATGGCACATTTCTCCTTACTCGAAAGCAAAAGGTTTTTCTGTCCCAAGTACATTTTATCACTTTTGCCTCTAAGTGAAGAGATGTGAGAAAGGAACCATATTATGGAGAAATCCTTTTGAACAAGGGAACGATAGGATTCAGTTCCAAGTAAAACACCAGATCTTACCAGGGTGGGGAAAAGAAGCTTTATGTTTGTAGAAAGAATACTCCTTAATTCTCAGAAATCCTTTGTGGCAAAGCCATAGGTGACTGCCTTTGTCATGAGTGCCGAGAGTCTCAACCATCCCTATGGAGAGGTGTTTTCAGCTTCTGACAAGATCCCCCTCCCCAATAAACAGAAAGACACGCGCTCACTTTGCTTTGGCTGCACATATCTGAAAAGAATGCAATGTAATGCACTCATTATAGCTTATTGAATGTGTTCTAAAAACAGCCCTGCCTTCCACATTTGCCAGTTTCCATGGTGTGAGTACCCTCACCGTGGCTGATTTTGAGGGAGCTCTCATATGCTAGTTCTTTTTCCCACTTGGTTTTATTTCTGGGTAAAACTATTGTAACTCGCATCAGCACAGTAGGACCCACACAAAGATTTTAATGTTTTGTCTGGCCACAATCTTTGTGCATATTTTAAATGATTATTTCTCAATTTGGTCAAGTCCCAAGTTCTATCAATATGTGTACCCTATGTTTTTATGACTAATGTATATCTTTAAATTCCCTGCTAGTGAAGATTTTCACTTATCTCACATTTATTTTCCCCTGCTTGTCTTGTTTGTTTTTTTTTTTTTACTCCACTTAATCAATGTCCAATGCAAAAAGTAGCCAAACCCTACAAAAAAAAAGTGTAGGAAATATAATGATAGTTCCTTTGAAATATTCCCTGTAAATGATAACATATAAATTATTATTTAACTGAAAAATATTATTTTGGGCTAAGAGTGGGAAATCCTACCTGGAGAGGGAAAACTATCTTCTAGTCCAAGGCAGACAGAAGTCTGACCTCTCTCTTCCACATCTGCTGGGAATTATTCCCTCCAAATTAGGTCATGGTATTAATTCATGTTACTTGATCAGCACAAACATGTTGTGGAGGCTTTCTCCACAGCACCAGTCAAAAAGAAGATGTTCTTGATCATTTAGGAAATTATTCTCTCCTGTGATGCCAAAAGTGATCGTCATTGCTAACTTTCCAGCACCTTTTAAATAACACAATTTTGAAAGGAAAAAAGGAAATCTTCATTTTTTTATTTTTTAATCAAAGATTTAATATGCTATTGAAATATTTTAACAATTTGAAGTGAAAAGTTCTGCATATAGGAAATATATAACTCCTTTAATGTATGCTTTATAGTTAATTCTCAAGTTATAATAAACATAATTTCTGGCTTTCCTTTTTTTATGGGATACAAACAAATTGTTATTTAATTTGCAGTTTAAGGAAAATACTTTTTAAAAGTAGAAGGAGTATGCCATTTCATCTCTATCTAAAACCTTGTAATAATACTGTATTATTGGTGTAAATAAATAAACTGATAAGAATCAGTACTCTCTCCAGAGCCACAAAAATATTCAACAAATGATTTTTTAATTGATTTAGAACACTGACATATGACATCATGTGATACCAATATCCATTTCAGAGCATTTCACATCCAATCCAGCATGTCCAGAATTGAACTCTTCTGGCCCTGCCCCTGCCAGACCTACTTAACTGGCCCTTTCCTCATTTGGTGTTAGCAAAGCAAGGTGTGTCTTTGACTTATATACCCAGTTTATTATCATATTCTACAAGATAATCTTCGAGATAATCCAGAAATTCACTGTTATTTACCCCTTCAACTGCTACTGCCCTATTCAAGGGGACCATCAACTTTCATGTGGACCACTACAATGGTGTCATAACTGGCCCCCCACTTTCATCCTTGTTCCCTATAAATTATTAAATTATTATCAATTTAGGCATCAATGGACCTTTTTTTCAGAGGAGGCAGTATTAAAGATGCTACCATGAGGTTATGAATACATCCCTAGCCCTCTTTTATTTTGTTTTGAGACAGAGTCTTGCTAAACTGCCCAGGTTAGCCTCATAATTTTCAGTCTTCTTGCCTCATTCTCCCTAGTAGCTAGGATTATAGGTGGACACTGCCACACTCTATCTACTTCAATGAAACTTTAAAAAAATAAAAAGATTACAATTATACTTCTCTGATTCAAATTCACAGAATTCAGAGTGAAAATCCAAGTTCTTATAGCAGTGTACAATTCAAGAAGCAACCAAACCTTACAGGAAAAAAAACTCGACTCCAACCCCAACCCTTGCCCTTCCATCTCTGTCCTCTTGTCTTTTTACCTGTTGTTCTCTCACCCTGCAACAACCATACTATTTTTTTCCTGCTCATCAAACAGGCTGTGTGGAGTCTGCCTCAGGGCCTTTGCACTGGTCTTTTCCTGCACCTGCAATAGCTTTCCTGAGACACATATATGGTAAACTCCCTCAGCTCCTTCAGTTCTTGCTCAAATGACACCTCAATGAAGCCAAGGATGATCACTCCCCCCCACACACACACACTAAATCTTTTTTTTATTTTAAACGATTAAGATAAAAGATTAAGATAACAAAACAGATCAAAACAGAACATTTTAAGCAACATAGTGTTTCACCACAAGACAACCAGACATAACAGTAGCTACCATAATGTCTCTTTCCTTGAAATATTTGAGTATACATTCATACACTATAGTATCAAACATAAAAAAATAGTATAAAATCATTCAAGAGAATGAAAGTATTACAGGGCATTCAGAACCAAATAACAGAAAACAAACAATGGTTACCATATTATCTTCTTGTCCATAAAAAATTTTGTTTATACTATCACACATAATAAAAATCCAGTAAGATATAACATGATAGAACCAATCGAAACAGAAGAACAAAAGCATGGTAGGACTTCAAAACAAGATGATATTAAATCAGCACTGGCTATTATATACACTAAATCTCTCAATCTGTGTTGTCATATTCAATAGTGCAATTAATACCTAAGCATTTTATCTTATTTACTTATTTATGAAAAAATTGTATGAAGTTGGGACTCTTGTTACCCATTTATGGATGCAGAAATAGCCTTAGAAAAGTTATTTATTGTATATATCCATCTGTCACCCTAGAATGCACTCCACAAAATCAAGCATTTTTGTCAATTTTGTTTATTATTATCCCAGTAGCTAGAACCATATCTCAGAAATAGTAGACAGCTCCCTGCAAACCAGTCCCATGTGTAGGCCACCGCCAGTTGGGGAAAGCCAGACCCCAGCCTTTCCCCGAGTCAGGGCCACTAGTGAACTTCATGGGGAGAGAACAAGGATTCCCAAGAAGCAAGCTCTCCCTGCGAGCCAGTGCCATTCCTGGGCCACTGCCAGCAGGGGGACAGCCAGACCCCAGCCCCTTCCAGTGTGCAGGCTGGCAAACAAGAAAACCCAATACCCTCTCCCCACTTAAGCAACCAGCTGATCCAGAGGAACACAGGCTGCGATGATAGCTATTGATATGCAATGCAATTTTATGCTTGTGGTGTTTTGGTATTTTACTGACTTTGCAGGTCTAAGGCCAGTCATCTGATCATCTATTCAGAGGATGGCAGTACGTAGTGTGGCATCTACGGGGATCTCCTTCTGAAGGTGATAGCCATTGTTAATTCTCTATTATCTTGTTTAGAAGTCCTGTATCATTTTCATTACTTTTTGGGGTTGAGTTTTGTTTTGTTTGATTTTGTTATAGCCAATAGTATGAGCATCTATTTCAAAGATAGCAAGATATAGTATTGTAGCTGTTCTGCATTTACAGTTGTCTTATTTTGAAGTCCCTTATTGCATTCATTGTTTTTATTGGTTCTACTCTGTTCTGTTCTGTTTGAGTTTTACTATGTCTGAAGTTATCTGCAGCTATTTTGAAGACAATAAGAGGCATTATAGTAACTATTGTTGATTTCATATTGTTTTGAAATCCTGTATCACTTACACAGGTTTGTTTTGATTAATTTAATTCTATTTTATTTTCCTTGGTTCTATACTCTTTAAAATAAAATAAATAAAGAAAAAGAAAATAAAAAATAAAACATAAAAGAAATAGTAGACAATAAACACTTTTTTGAACTAATGACTTAGTAAATTTCAAAAAGACGAAAACCTTAGGGATCAGTTATGGTTCATGTCTAGGTGTCCCCCAAAAGCCTCATGCAGTCAGAGATGGAGCTTTTTGGGGGTGATTGGATCTAGAGTGTGTGACTGATTCATGGTTCAATGCTAAGATTAAGGGTGCTTGGATTAAGGGTGAGTGATTACTAGATCAGTCCACTTACTAGATTGGCACTACCAATCCACGAAGACTGGGCACAATAAAATGGACAGAGCCTTTACTCTCCTTCCCTTCTTGCTTTTACTGTCTTCTGCCACGATGAACTGTTTCTCCTCTGCAGTGCCTGTATGCCATGTGTCACCCTACCTTGGAATCAGCTAATGATGAACTGAAACCTCCACAAACTGTGAACTAAATAAATCTTTCCTTCTTTAATTTTTGAGTGTCAAGTATTTTGTTTCAGCAATGAGAGAAAAGTAAGACAGGATCCAATGTGCTGTTTTTACATCTCTTATAATTTAATGTCACCTTTACTTCATAAAGATTTGGAACTAGCCTATAGAAAAACACATTTCCACCTATCTCAGTTACTTTTCTCCCATTGCTGGAACAAAATATCTGATGCCCAAAATTAATAGAGGAAAGGTTTATTTAGCTCACAGTTTGTAGACATTTCAGTCCAAAAATCAATTGGCTCAAAGGCAGGTGGCATCGCAGGGGTACAACAGTTCATGGAGGCAGAAGATATCAGAAACAACAAGAGAAAAATGAGTCACAGGGGAAAGGGGAGGAGCAAATCACCTAATCTCCCTTATATTGTATGCAGGCTACCCTCCCTAGAGCAGGTGTTGCACTCACACCCCCAATCCTAGCACTGGACAATGAAACAATCATAAAGTCTAGATATAGTTGCCTCTGAAAAGCCTGCCCCCAAATCTGCATGAGGATTTCAGGGGACATTCACACATAAACCATAACATTCCACCCCTGGTCCCTCAAAGACTCATGCACATCCGTTTATGTGAAAGGCATTTAGTCCATCTCTAAGAGTTGCCAAAGTCCTGACAGCTTCAGCACTGCTGAAATGTCCAAGTACCAAGTCTCCTCCAGGATACAAGGCAAACTTTCAGCTGTGAGCCTCTGTAAAAATGAAAAGAAAATTAAACACTTCCAATATTCAATGGCACAAGGTAAACATTACCATTCCAAAAATTATAAACAGGAGGATACAAAGGATTGGGGCCAAAGAAAGTCCAAAATTCAGCAGGGCAAGCACTAAATCCTGGAGTTCCATGTGGAACATCAGAGGCAATCTGTGGTAAGTTGTGAGCTCCAAAAGTTGTGTGGTTCCTATGGCACTTCCAGTGCTTGGAGCGCTTCTGGGCCTTCTCTGTTCAATCCTTGCAGCTTTCCTTCGATGATCCACATTCCTGGCTTTTCCAAACTTCTGGGTTCTCTGCTGTACCTTTGGCTTCAAACTCACAGCCTCATACATTGCTCTCTTTTGAGCATGCTTCATGGCCTCCCAGGCCTTCTGAAATCAAGGTGGAAGTCTTCTTAACCTCATTACTCTTGCATTCTGCATATACCTAAAACCAGTGCCACGTGGATGATGCCAAGGTCTGCTGGAAGCTGGAGCAGTAACCAGACTTCTCTCTTGGCTATAGGGGTCAAGTGCCTGAATCACTAAGCACTCTGAATCCAATTCTGAGGAACAAATTCTCTATGCCACCACCATTCTGATACATGGTGCAGCCACTGCTACTATTTTTGGAACATGATATTTCTACAGCGTTCTTCTCTAAGTAAAATCTTTCATCCTTGCAATTTTGAGGCTTCAAAGGGTGGAGATATGCTCAGGCCATCTTTTGTATTTCTCCTGTTCTTTCTCAGCAATCAAGTTCTCCACAACTCTATCTTTGCAATTCACAGCTGTTTTGGAGCTTCCTTTCTAGCTAAACTTATAATATCTTATAACATCCTGATGGGTTTTTTGTTTTTGATTCTTAAACTTGGTCAAGTTTCTCTCAAAACAGCCATGCCACAACCTCTACACTTGACTGCTTTGAAATTTCATCTGCCAGATTAATTGTTCCATTGCCCTCAATCTAGGTCTGAGGTGAAATATTTGGACACGAGCAAGATGCAGACAAACTTTCTGCAACACAACATACATCATCTGGAGTCCTTCTTCACAACCTGGTCTTTACTGGCAGAATTTCTATCAGTCTTCTGTTCTTCTGAGCTCTGACCAGAATCTCAGCATAGGGTGTTCCAGCTCTGCTCTTTCAGGCTGTATCTCCAAATCTTTCCAAACGCTTCCCACAAGCCATTCCCAAAAGCTCCTGAACTACATGTTCAGGTATAATCACAGCAATGACCCTACTTCTCTGGCATCAAATTCTGTCTTAGTTACTTTTCTCTCTCCTCCCTTTGCTCTGGTTTTTGCTGTCTTCTGCCACAATGAACTATTGCCCCTGGCCACACCATCCTGCCTTGGAGCCAGCTGATCATGGGCTGAAATTGCCACAAACTATGAGCTAAATAAACTTTTCAGTTCTGTTTTGTGTGTCAGGTATTTTGTCTCAGCAGTGAGAGAAAAGTAACTGAGACCCTGCACATATCACTTCCTTGAGTAACTGCTCTTCATTGAAAGGAATATTTCATTTCTGAGGTTGGAAAGAACAGAGGACAGCGGGTAGTGTAAGAAATGTCACATGGTAAGCACAGTTTTAAGGCTTCAAACTAGCAACTGATAAAACAAGCAAATGACAGAACCTCTGAATATCTGTGCCTTGCCTTCCTAGCAAGGTGCTGTCACAGTGAAAAGATCAGACAGGGAAACCAAGCTTTCACAAAGGTAAAGACCCTATACTGTTAATGCTACCATTTAACAACACCTACTTTCTGATGAACTCTCCTAAACACTTCATCTGTATTAACTCATTTAAGATCTATAAACAACCATATAAAATAGACTCTATTTTTATCACTGTCTTACAAATGAAGAAGAAAATTGAGGCTTGAAACAAAATAAATAATTTGTCCACATCATACAGTTCATAGAGGAGCTAAAATGTAAGATAAGACTAAATCCAGGGCTTCTGCACTTGACCACTAGGCTACCAAGGCTTTTATTGTGCAGGGCAATATGGTAGACAGTCTATTCACCTATGTGATTGATGTCTTAATAGTGTAGAGGAGGAAGACAATGCCCAGAAGTAAAAACAGGAAATAACTTCTGTTTTTAAAAAATATGTCAAAATTAAGTGGATGCCAGAATGGACCAAGAAATGAGCTTTGTGAGATTAATGTAGAAGTGCCTCAAATCAGAGGGAATTTTTACCACAATTTGGAAAGAAAAGAGAACGTGGCATTGAGAATACAGGTCACATTCCTGGTGGAGAGAAGGTTGTGCAGACAAGCTATTAAGACAAATGTAGGAGACAGCATTGTGTCTACATAATGCCAAAACATCTGGTCAGTTCAGCTTTAAAAAGAAGAAGAAAACAACTTCCATCAATGTAATGAATTTCTTCAGTCAATCCAGATGTTTGGCATCTTGTAGACAAAACATCCAGATGATTAACTGAAGATTTGACAGAGTTGACTGGATTAAGCAGATGTTATAGCACTGTATAGACATAGTGTCAGGACGTTTGCTTGGCTGGAGTGAGGTCCAGCTGTAAAGGAGATAGATGGTCCGGGCAGTGAGAGGAGGCTTTGGAGCAGAGGACCCGGAGCTTGGATTAGATGAAATTGGGAGCTGCTGGAAAAGGGTTGTGATGGAAATGATGCTTCAGGAAGAGGATTCTGTGTGAAGAGGGAGAGAAAAAAAACAGTGAGAGGAAAAATTGTAGACAGGAAAGAGGATATTAGGAGAGTGCAGGTGTGTGTGTGAGGTAATTAGAGCCTGGACCAGAATCAGGCTTGGGAAGGCAACAGGAAGAAGCTGATCTGTAAAACACTGCCAAGAAAGAATAGGAAGTCGTGATGGGCTAGACGAGGGAGTAAAATTGCACACCACCCCAAAGTTGGAAACTCTGAGGCATGGGAAAGCAGCTGCGGGCAGCCTCACCATAGTAGTAAACCAAGAGGGAATCCCCAGAGACTCCCCAAAGCCTCCTGTCCAGAGGCCATAGCTAGGCCTCCAGACGGGGAACGTGGAACCCATAAACATAACCCTCATCTTCCAGTCCCATAATATCGTAGAACTACTCAAATCAATCTCCTTTTAAATCCAATTGCGTGAAAGGACTAAGAATGTTAGATTCAGATTATCACATAAACATGACTTTAGTAAAAAAAATCTAAAAAGTTAATATTTTGGTAACATTTGATTTTCCACAGTATATAATGTAAAGTAAGATGCATGGAGTATAAGTAACTCAGATAAAGGGAAACTGAAAAATTGCACAGTAGCTACATTATTTACAAGGGTAGCACTAGAAAAGGCCATTTATAGGTAATAGTTAAAGACTGAATCCAAGCATTTATGATGTTTTTTTCAAATCTCTCCTTTATAAAACTAAGGAATATATAAGTCTCGGTTTAGACTTTTTTTTTTTTTTTTTTTGTCTTTTTCCTTTTTATTGGTACTGGGGATCGAACTCACGACTGCCTGCTTGCAAGGCAGGCGCTTATGCTGCTGAGCTAAATCCCCAGCCCCCGATTTAGACTTTTTAAAAAAAATTTCAAATATCTCATGTGATGAAAATCAAGTTTATCTTTAGAACTAGCCACAAATTTCAGTTTACTGGGACTCTATGATGGTTGTTTGGATCTTAAATGTCCTGAAAGACAATGTATTAAAGGATTTATCACCAGCCTGGGACACTATTGTGATGGAACCTTCAGGAAATGGGCCCAGCGAAAGGAAGTTAGGTCATTGGGAACGTGCCCTTGAAGGGGATATCAGGACCCCAACCTTTTCCTACTCTCCCTTTCCTTCCTGGATGCCTTGGGATGGGCAACTTTCTCTGCCACACACTTGTACCATGACACAGATCCAGAGCTATGTGGCCAAGGGATCATCAATTGAAATCTCTGAAATTATGAACCAAGATAAACCTTTGCTCCTTTTAAGTTGATTTATCTCAGGTATTTGTCATAGCTAGGGAAAGCTGGCTAACATAAAAGGTATACTCCATAAATTTTTTAATTAAAAAAATTCAAATATTCATTTACTTTATAGTTTTATAAATTTGAAGTTTCAAATATTTTCAGTTTTGTGCCCATTATAAACACACCCAAGTGTTCCCCAACTATTTCCTTATTCATTTTAAAAGTTTAAAAAAGAATCACTTCCATAAAATTTAATCTCTGTTCATAGTTTAGTATGGACTGAGAATCTCTCTCTCTCTCTCTCTCTGTGTGTGTGTGTGTGTGTATGTGTCTTTGCCTCTCTCCTTCTCTTCCTCCCTCCCCGCAGCTACCTCCAGTCACCAGAAGAACACATAAAGAATATGAGATTAGAAACATATCAATGTGCTTCAGAATCACCTTAGAAGAGATGGAGGGGTCAGGAATATTTTCAAAATCAGTTTTCCAGAGTTGAGAAATGGTAAGTCTACAGATTTGGAGAAGAGAAATCTGTTGGTTTTGTTTTTTAATGAATTCCTCCAACTAATTCTGCTGGCTTTTTTCTGAAGATCAGTCCCAAATTGAAAAAAATCTAAGTGACACAAAACTCCAAAATGCAAATGAACTTAATTTTTCTTTCTCTTACTCAAATGTCACATTCCCTTAAGTACCACTTTATAAAATAAGCTCCTACATAAATTCATTGTGTTTTTTGATAGAATTTTTCACAGAAATGGCACAAAGTCAGTAGTTATGCGGTCAGACTGAGAAACCAGGAGAACAGGTGTGATAGTATGTTCTCAGATCCCAGCGCTACCTCCTGCAGCCCTTTTTGAGCACAGTGATTACCTAATAGGACACTGTAATTAATGGTGTTGTGAAGTCTTTCTAATGTTTCAAGGCTAAGCCAAGTCACTCTATTTATCAGATAGAAAATGTTAAAAAGCAATTCATTGAAACAATGAATGATTTACCTGGGTATTTGAATACACCTTTTTCATAGCCATCATTTTATAAGAAATGATTCAAAGTTAGTAGATAGCAAAAAAATTATCTGAAAATCTAATCAGTGGAATGCTGTCTATTATAATATCAAGATTAGATTGTTCACCACATATGATCTCTTCTCTCTCTCTCTCAGTAGCACAAACTATACTATACTAGTGGGTTCCTCCTCCCACCTTTTTTTGCCAATATTGTGGCTTCATTTACCTTAAACTCATTTTCATAAAACTCTTTTTATGTCCCAAGACACAGGAAAGAAAATAAGAAATGAGAATTTTATCAGAATCCATTTATTACCTAAAGTCTCACAATTGAAAATCAAATGTATGTTTAACTTGTTTTGCAATTTGTTTTTAAAGCACATCAAAGATTCCACACCTGAGCCAAGTCGTTTAGACGTGAGCAGCAGTTCTTTCTCCTTTGTCCATTCTCTAGCCACTTCCAATCCCATACAGCAAACAGTGTCATGCCCGAGTAGCAAGGAGTTAGGCTAAGATAAGATTGCAAAAGAAACCCTGGGAATTTTCAGAACACAAAGTACCTGTGTTCTTTACAGGTTAAAGCAGACAGAAAGATTCATTTCCATTGATCTCTTTCTTACCTCCCACATAAAAATATTAACCTTCAACACTTCATCTCAACCACCCTATTGATAAGAGTAAGAAAGAATATTCTTTTGAGGGTACTTTGCTAATTTTACTTCATCAAGGTGATTTATTGCATGAATGGCTTATGATTACTATATTCCCTTGGGGCTATGGCTAATTCATATAGTGCCTTTGTATGAATTAGAAAAGCTCCCCCAACACAGTTTATTTTCATGTGTCAGAAATTATGATAATGTACTGATTTTGTTTGCACAAGACACTTCACTTAATCTACAGGAAAATTTGTCAATACAAATACCAGATCCATGTTGCCGACAGGGTGAAGGTATCTTGTAAGGCATGCCGTGTGCAGTGCTTACTGCAGAGGTGGGCCTTGCTTCTGCTTTGTATCAGCCTTCAGGATCCCCTATTGGCCCCAAATCTTCTCCCACTTTCCTTAGAATTCTGTGGAAACTGCTCTTTCCAAGATCAATCGTGATCTTCCTCCCACCATATCCAAGTCTTAAGTTTGAGAATTCTTTCCTCCCTCTCTTAATCCTAACTCCTTTACCTCCCAGCACTTCCTGCCCTGCCCCTGTTCCTGCGAACTGTGCTCTTAAGACTCCAGTTCCCGGGAACTGTTGATGTTCTCTGAGGTAAAAATGACCCTGGGAGCTGAGGTCTTCAAGTGGCAGGAGCTGTAGATGCTGCCTACTCCACATGACTCAGTCAGTGCCACTCCACTGTTGGCCACTATGACATGCCAAACACTTGTTTTCCTCTAAAACACATGGGATGCAGAGCTCCAGACTTAGTAATGAGAACCTATAATTTGGGTCATATGATACCCAGTTCACGTGTAAAGGCCTATGGTTTGTTCATGAAAAAAACCTTCAGTGCAATCAATCACTACCCAGGACTACTGCCTTCTGAATCTGGCCCCAACCTTCTGAAGCACTCTGGGGAAAACTGTTCTTTAGCAAGCCTTTACCCAATAGCCATCCAGTAAAATAAGGAAGAAAAACATTCCACATTGCCTATGGGCTATATCAATAGTAAATGTGTCTCTTCCATAGAGGTCTCCACGACCTGCTGGGCTAGGGGATCATCATGTTGCTGGATGACATTCTGATATGTCCTGCCTCTAGCTCCTGGGGGAACCTTCTCTGGGTACATAATGTGGGGAATGTACTCTCCAAAGAAAGTCTCCTCTGTGTAACAGAGGTTAGTAATGACCTGGGATGGCACACTTATCAGTCTCACTCCTTAAATGTTCAAAACATCCAGTATAGGCTGAGGCCTACTGGTTAATAACAGGGCTTTCTTTTTTATCTCTTGGCAATGCCATCAAGAACCAGCTAAAAAGAGGCAGCTGTTGCAAAATCTGCGGCAGCCAAAGAAATCTAAATACCTGCCATCTTCACTTTCCACCCTGCATTTTCTTTACTGTTGACAAGTAAAATCTTATCTACCACAGGAGAAGAAACATTTTGTTTTGTTTTGCTTTGTTTTGCTTTGCTTTATACGAATGGGTTTTTCCAATCTCTTTAGATACTAGAAATAAAGTAACTATTAACCTATAAGTGTTAAAGTACCTTCAAGAAACAAGCAGTTTCCCCTTCATAGGGCAATATAATGGGGGCAAGATTTGGCATTTACATAGTGTCATAAAAATTACAATAGAGCTAGAAAATAACCCTAGTGTTTGCTGATCTGGTGATTTTTAAACCTTAACGAAACTACCTCCAAGACCAGAATTAGATGCTCCAGGATTTGCTGGAATTTGACCATCAAAATAAATAAATAAATAAACAAAATTTCAGATATTTGTTTACTTGCCTGAAGGACTTCCGTGAGTAGACCCTATCAGGACGAATTCTGTCTTTCATAATGAATATTCACTAGTTTGCTTTCCCAGCCAGCAGCCTGGAAGAGGCCAGCAGGCAATGGAGTCATTTGGTAATGTCCTTCCCTCCGCCAAGATGGATTAATGCTGGGAGATCTTACAACTGGTGAGTAATGGGTATTGCTTGCAGAGCCTCCACGATCCCCAAGGTGTGATTATTTTCATACGTAGATTTCTGTCATCATCCTCCAAAGGGTACTTTGTCATTTCCTTTACTCTTCCTTCACTGGACACTCAAGTCTGAGTTACAAGGACAAGTTTCCAAATATTGCCCGTCTCTTCCAACCTAAAACAGGAGAGTTATACAAAGAAAATTACACTGGTTTCCTTTTCAATGATTCTAGAGAGGTATGACTAGTTATTAAAATGTGATCTTAATAAACAGTTTCTAGGTTCCCTGTCTTGGTTTATGATGTCCCTACTAATCATCAGAGTGGTGTTAAGATGTCATGGACCTATTAAGATCTGAGGCCACAAATTGCCTATTTGAAATAACAACCGCAAATATGTAAGATGTGAGTTTTAAAACTAATCACTCTTTGCATTTTTTCACAGTATTGTCATTCATTCCCTGAACTGCTGTCACTATCATCACATCAACTCTTCATTTTGTATTTGGCTCCCTTTTGAGACTAAACAGGTCTGCAAAATGAGATGCCCCAATACCTAAAGCACTCACACTCCAGAGTCAAACAGCTCAAAGTGCAAATTCTGTCCCTGATATCAACTAGCCAAGATTCCTTAAAGGATTTACCTGGACTCTCTGTGCTTTGGCTGGCTCACTTGTAAAGTGGACATTATGGTTTAGATCTAAAATGTACCTCCAGAGTCTGTGCTTGGAAGGTGCCTGGATCACGGGAGCACTATAGTCATCAGTGGATTCACCCATCTATGTTTTTACTCACTAAAGGTGATGTTAGGAGGTGGGGCCTGGTCAGAGGGCAGCGCGGGGTGTGTGACCTGGAAGGGTGTATTCTGGTCCAGGCTTCTCCCTTGTTTCTGTTTCCTGGTTGAGCACCTTTTCCTGCATCTTTTCCTCTGTCACCTTGTTTCTGCCCTACAGCAAGATGACCATGAACCAAAACCCTGAGACAAAATAAACTCTTCCCCTTTAAATTGTGGGTGTCAAGAATTTTATCCCAACAAGGAAAGCACTAAGACACTGGACATATATAGCTTGCTTCAAAAGATTGTTTTGATCAAAGATTAAATCAGCTAATACTTTCAAAGCATTTAGCATGGTACTCCATAAATGCTAACCATAAGAGGATTTGTTTTAGTAAGTTTTCCTTATTGTTTCCTTGTTCGGTCAAAGCTTAGAATGCTTGTCTAATGCTGAGTCCTAAAATCCCCTAAGATTCCTCAGTGTGGGCCAAACTGGGAACCAAGCAGGTGAGTGCTCAGCACAGTACACAATGGCTCAGGATTCTCCTGTTACTGTCCCTTCCATCCACGGTTCTCTGACATGAGCCTAAAACCTTCCTCCATGCCATCGAATACCCACTCAGCCTTTTCCTCCTGGTCACTCAGGAGATTAGGCACTTCTGTCCTCTCCTCAAATCCCTTCAGCTCTGAGTCCGAGATCTTAAAGTCATTTCCTACAGGAAACCCAGACCTGGAGGCCACATGTCTCTCTAGAACCTGGGAAGCTCTTTTCACAGCTCCACCTGGGAGAACAGTGTGTTGCTTGGGAAATGCTTGCCCTGATGTAAAACAGGAAAGGTCATAAACCGACTTACTGCCTTGGCTAAAGTCAGAATCACTCAGCTTTAAAAACACAGGTGTCTTCCCTACTCCCAACTCTTGGACTCACAAATTTTAAAACTTCCTAGGTGATTTGAAAAGCTCAGATTTGAGCAGCTACCAAATACCCCTGTTTCTCCCATGTTTTAGAACTAGGTTATCTTTCCTGAGCTATATAAAGCTATTGCTGTTTCTCCTAAACCAACTAGGTGCTGCTGCTGCTGGTCACCACCACATAACAGAGGGAATCACTGGGTAGAAATCCCTCACTCTACACCCCCAGCTTGAGCTCAAGACAGAGCAAGGACATCATACTTGAGCCAAAGAAATACAACGAAGAAAAAGAACAGGGGTTTTAAAATCAGCGGCAGTTAATTTGGAGCAATGGATGAGTTCAAAAATTTAAAGGCCTGTAGCTTGACGGTGATCAAAAGGCAACAAAAGCCCTTGCTCCCTGCCAAGGCACTCTAACATGCTGGAGTACTAATAACATAATGAGACCTTTGTTCTGTGAGAGAAAGGAAAAAGGAAAGAAAATAGTAAGTGTGACCAGACGTGATGTTGAGAAGACTCCATGTGATTAGAGCAAGCAGGCAGGGGAAGGAGGGTGAGCGGGACAGTGCTGCCCACCCGGACTGAGATTCCACGTCAGACTCCAGGTGCTTTCCTGCACCCTGCCCACTGGACCACCTGCCACTGTAGCTCACTGTTAACTTCTGCCAAATCAACTAGGCAACCAGGCTGGAGTGACAGGGCACGCAGGTCTGTAATTCCAGACCTCTGGGAGGCTGAGACAGAAAAATGCCAAGTTTGAGCTCAGCCACCGCAACTGGGTAACTTAGTGAAACCCTGTCCCAAAATACAAAAGAAGCAGGGATGTAACTCAACATGAATCCCCAGCACTGACAAAAACACACCAAAACCCACTAGGCAACCAACAGAGGCTCCATTGGGATGATTCCAATCTGACCTGGAAGCCAAGGTCTGCTCTCCCTGGCCTCTCCTCCTGACCAAAAGCCGAGGGCTTCCCGCCTGCAGTGCTGCGAAGCTTCTTCCACAGCCTGGACCTGAGTTCTCTTTAGAAGGTCCTGGGTGCTGCCCAGGCGCTCAGGAGCCAAACGACGGTGCCTTTACGGACTCCATCCACTTCCTAGGTTAACTTTCTCTTCTCCTCAAGGACCCAGTGTTCAGGCAAATTCCCCCTCAGGACTTTTTCGTTTCCCTCAGCTGCGGAGTGCAGTGTTCTGACAAGGACATGAAATCGGTGCATCGATTTTAATAAAGAATAAGCTCAGCAACAACATGTCAGCCCCCTGGACGACAGGCGGCTCTAAACCCCTCTCCCCGCAGAAGCCTGGCCTCTCCCTTCGTGTTTTCCAACGAACTATTCAGGAGCTCTAACCCTAACCCATTTTTCTGGCTCTGGGACTGGCAGATTCCTGGGCCAAACAACACCGCGGTGACAGCCACCTCCGAGAGGACAGCGGCTCGGTGGATGCCACACAGGGACCCGCGGCCTGCCGGAGGTGCAGACCGGCCCAGGGTTCCTGCCAGCCTGGGATCTCTGTCGGAAGCCTGCTGGCTACCTTGCCCTGCTAACCCCGCGTCCCTGAGCGTCCCCCCAGCACCTTTGTTTATTACTGTTGCCAACTGGATAAACGCGAAAGCTCACAGTTTTCTGACTCCCCCTCCCCCATAATTATAAAAGTAGGACAAACGCTTTTACAAAGCGGAAGATTAGGGCTGGGAATGCAGATCGGTGCTAAGAGTCCTTGCTTAGCATGTGCAGAATCCTGGGTTCAGTCATGACGTTACACACGTGGACACACACGCACACACAGCATAAAATTATTCGCCCTAGACACATCTGTTTGGATATATTTTTCCCAGTCTCTTTCCTTCCTCTTTCTTTGCAGACTTTCAGGTCTTTATATTGCTTCATTAAGTAATACTGCTTAATATTGCTTATATTGTGAACATTTTGTAAATTTTCTCACATTGTTTTATTTTGTTTAGCAGAAACATTTGATGTATTTTGTCAAACCTGTTTTTAACGCTCATGAAATCTTAACAGATACACCATCAATTACTTACATCTTATTTCCTTTATGGGTATGGCCCATGTTTCCAGTTTGTAATAGGACACAAGTAGAGGAGACAGCCATCCTCCCTCACCTTTCCCACATTTGCCAGGGTCTGCTGGTTGGTGGAGCAATCAAGGCACAGCAAAAACTGATCCCGTATATGTTAATTACTAAAATTCAAAAGCTCAGATGAGTTTCCGTGCCTGTGAGTTAAGGCTCCGTCCAGCCTGGTGTGAAATGAACAGCTTTGCAGTGGGGACAAAAAGTTGATGCACAAGAGGAGAAAGAGAGGAGAGGCCCAGAAGGTCCTGAGTGGACAACTCCCCCTAAACATAGCTGGCTAATGACTTCAAGGTTTGGTCTAGTCAGGAGCTCCAGTGGATTATTTGAGGAAAGTGTTCTTGTCTGTTTTATTAAAAGATCAGGAAAAAAAATAGTAAAAAGAACTGGGCCTAAGTGAACAAAGAATAGCTTGCCTCTGACTCGGCACAGTTTTGACCTTCTCCAGTGTTCCTGTCCTAACCCTTGAGAATGCTGAAGGTTTCTATAAGATTCCAGTATCTGGGATAAGCCAAGGCCATGGAGCCATGCAAAGCACTCTCTGAATTCTTGCATAAGCTTCGTTCTCTTTATCTCCTGTAAACTACCTTGACTGGAAATTATGTTACAGAAGGAGGTGTTGGGCAAAAGGCCAGTGTTTGAAAAATGAATTCACCTTTCCCGGCCTTGTATACAGAAGGTCTAATTCACCCTATGATTGGTTAGTCTGGTTAGTAAAGCACACCCAACACTCCTTCTTTTAATACCAGTGTGCTGCAGGTCCTTTCTGTGCTGAGTTGTGACTGTTTCCAAACTAGAGCAGGAAGAATCCAATGTTGGCATCTACTTCTTTGATCTGGATTAACTTTCCCTTCCTGAGAGAATGTGTGATACAAATTCTGTTTCCAGCTGAGCCAATTTTCTCAGTGTTAAATAGATCTGTGAGGAAAGCTAGTCTTACAATCTGGTCACATTCTCTGTCTTGATTTAAATTCACATGGCTGACAAAGCAGAGAATTTGATGTAGGTGGCATGTGGCAGACAAAAGAGCTATTTCTTAAATCAACTAAGAACTGGAAGCCAAGTGGTACTCTAACTTCAGAAGAGAAAGACAGTCCCTGTGGGTCTTTTCCTAGATGCCTGCTGGCTTTCTTGTCCCTTTCTGCTAACAGCACTCTCTACTGAAAGCACAGGCATCATGCGCCTCCTACAAGTGAGCCTTCACTCACCTCTGTGACCTCCACCTAGAATGTCCCTGGCTGTGTCCCCACAGGCTGAGATTTGCTGTAAGAGTAAAGGACACCCAGCATTCTGTGGGCAGCATTTTAGACTTGGTTGCCAGCAACAAACCCACCAGCTCTCAGCTCTCAAGTTCACTCAGTTTTCTTGGTCCCTAGAAATTCCCGTTGCTCTGACTTTCAAAGGACAATTGGCTTCCTCCTGGCTACCCAGCTCATACAGGAAAACCAGCTTTCCTCTCATCATGTCCAGCGAGGTCAACACCTCCTACCCAGACCCTCAACACCCCTGCACTGAGTCACAACATTCTCTAGGTAATTGTTGACCCCACAGTGTTGACCTGGTAAAGGATCACCCACTTTTTGAATTCTTTCCACTCTCCTCCCTGTTATTTGTGATAGCCTTTTAGAAGCTTAAAAATAACATTTATTTCCTCAGTGGTTTTGTATATTTCCATTTGGCTAACTTTATTTTGTTCCATGCGTTTCTAAGGAAACAGAAAGAAAAATGGTTTATGTGCCACTTTCTACACTGGCCTGGCTGATGTTGTCAGAATGGGAATTGTCCTTCAGTCCAAGTGGGGACCCCCAACCACAAACTTAGCCTTAATGCAGAAACTTTATAAACTACAAAGCTAATGGACATTGTTTGGTTGTTGAAACATCTACTGCATTGTACTTCCTTTAATCAAGCAGCAAAACATTTAATAGATTCAAGTCACTTTGCATGGAAATAATAACAATGTAAAAGTGGTTCACATTATGAGCATGACCATGACACTGTGTTTCATTATTAAAATAAAAGTCAGGGCACTACAGGAAGTCAAGACAGTAGTAAGGAATGCATGGGGTGAAGTGAAGTGTTTCTTGAGACGCAAGAAATATTCTAGTTGAAGAACTGAGTGACAGTTATATGAGTTTGTTCACTTTGTGAAAATTCGTTGAGCTCTATGTTTCTAATTACATTTTTCTGTATATATGTCTTGCTTCAATAATAAATTCACTTTAAGAAAAGCAAACAAATTAATGACTTTTGTTAAGGCAATAGACATAATTATCCATTTGGTTCTTAGTGGTAAAGATATACTTTGTACATATTACAGAAGTAAATAAATTAGGGTCCCACGACCTGACTTTAAGTAGTTTATAATTTATAGACAGTTATAATATAAGTGAAAAATGTCTAACATTTATTCCAGTATCAGATTCAGAGTTGTGGTACATGCACCAAAATAATGTAAAATATGAACAACAGGGAAAGCTAAAGGATATATGGAAATTCTTTATGCAATATTTGTAGCTCTTCTTGTAAATCTAACCCTATTCTAAATTTAAAATTTTTTTTTTTTTCAAAAATACTCAATCATGAGAACGACTAGTGGGAGAGATTATTTTTGAACCAAAGGAATCGGAAGTGACTTCATAGAAGAAAAGTTGTCTGAATGGGGCCTTAAAGGAAAATGAGATCATAACAAAGAGGGTGGGAAGGAAGATCTCTAGACAGGGGAAGTGAGCTGTGAGAAACTGTGGCATACATAACAGGACAGCTCCGAGGTCTCTCTGACTGGTGAATTCTGAAAATAGTCATGTGGGCTACAACTGGAAAAGCAGAGGTCTTAAAAGAAATCAGGAAGAGACTCAAATTTTATTTAACTTGTTTTATTTTGTGTTGCTAGGGATCAAGCCCAGGCCCTTACATACTAGACTAGTGCTTTACCTCTGAGCTACACCACCAGGCCAAATTCAAAACTTAGCTAATACAAAAGTTAGCTCTGAGTTGTTATTGAAATCTAATATTTTTCAATGAAAGATAATTGTTAATTTGAAAATACAGATAGAGACTAATAATGTTAAATCAACTCCTTACATCTGTGTACATCTACCACAGAGCTAAAGGAATTAAATCATAACATTTATGGGGCATCCATTATGTGTCTGGTATTTTATGGCTATTTTCTTATCCAGTCATCCTAAGATCCTTATGAAGCAGCTGCTCTTGTTTTATTTTACATATAGAAAATTGAGAACCTGTTTGTTTCCAACAAATACAAAAGAGTCATAAATATAAAAAATAGATACAGCCACCTGAGATCTTCTTTGTTTCCAAAAAACACAAAGTCATAAATGTCAAAAATAGATACAGCACTTAATGCCAGAATGTGTTTCAGTGGTTGAAATGGAACTCTGAGTTGGAAATACGTTTACACTTATATTTAATTTAAATTTATTTTTTAACTGAAAAGAAAATCATCTGGGACTAATTTAAGTTGTTCAAGACATATTGGTCTTGATAAGCCCATTTATCAAGTGTGTTTTATGGAATAATTCAGACAAGCATGTTTGGCAATGTGTAATTATCACAGAGAGTACCAAAAACTGATAAAAGTTTGGCCTACACAAAGTAGATGGAGTTCAAGAGAACTCTTTCCCAGTTTGGTTTGTGGAGTCAAAGACAACACAGTTACGTTATATGGATAATGGGCCAGACTTACCAGCTCTGGGTTGTGAATGTTTCCAAACTGATCTGAAGAAAATGAAAACAATATAACCTTCCTGTCTTGAGGTTTCCAGAAGCATTGTGACTTGCCTTTAAAGTCAAATTACTAAGTATTTGAGAGCAGATGGTTCAATAATTAGTAATATTTTTTTCTATTATAACCACTTGAATAAGATATAAGTTTTATGTTTTAAGACATAAGTCATATGTCTTATAAAAGACATTAAAAATAGGTTTTATTTTGACATTTAGTGTCTCCCTAATCATGCAGAAAGAAAAATTCATCAAAGATCCACAGATTTCATTGAGAATGTTCTTCACTTAGTTTTTCCCTAGAATTTTCCTTCTCTATAAGAAATCACAAAATAACCTCCTCCTCTTTATATTTGTTGAAAGTGAGCTAAATTCTTGAAAGCAATTTTGTATTACTTTAATTTACAATGAACTCTATCCTATACCTGACAGTCACAAGGTAGGAAGGCAGCTGGGTTAACAAAGAAGCATTTTGTTCTCGATCTTGCCATTCAGTATCACAGGGTGTGATGAAAACTGGAACAAATAAGGAAATCACAGAGATGCCAGAACATTACATTTAAAAAATGGAATTATTTGAGTCAATCTGGAATGTCTGGTTCTTTTGGTTTAGGCCTCATGGGTAGCATTGTGCTTCAAAAACAACTTAAATTGGCTACCAGGATTCCAGAAGGGTAACATAATCTTGTACCTTTGTGAAGAGATGCTTATCTTCATCTACTGTTAGCAGAAAGAGACTGGATTCTTCCACCTTTTCATGTTTCAAAATGAAAATTGTTCAAATAAGTTCCAAACCTAAATGGAATTTGGAAACATGAGTGGGTGGAGATACTTCCTCCATGTTTTTGAATTGTGCTGGGTTTTACTTGAAATAAATGCCCTACCATGAGTCAGTATCCTCTAGAGCTACAGAAGTATGGGGCTTGAAGAAGGGTTATCCTCCCTGCTTTCCCTATGTGATTTGGCAGTTAAGAGAAAAAGTCCTACCAAAAGTTAGTAACCCTGAATACGGCAGTCAGATTTGCTGAGGCAAATGAAATACTCTGAGACCCGAGAATTAGCAATTGTTCACCAACTCATCTGGAAAATGCTGCTTGGAACCCAGTGACCTCTACCTCTTGAAGAGATCTGGTTACCTCTGCAAAAATCTTCACTAACAGCGTGAACACTGGACAGGTCTCACTACTGTCTTGTCACAAAAAATCATAGGGGTGTGTCTGGCGATGATAAAGGGTTGGGGCAAACCAAAGGGAATTACAGCATATGAAGGAAGTAATTTTAAACTGCACCATCCAACCAGGGGAAAAAATCCCTACCAAGTTTAGGACACACCACTGAACTCCCAACCCTGCTGACTTCTACCACAGTGGAATGAATTCCTGTACACCATCCAGACTCAGTGGCCTCATCCTTTGGGGACTGGTCTAATTCCAGCATTCTTCCTCTTTTGGGTATAGTACATGTCTTTATGCCTGGCCTGTTCAGCCTAGAGTATTTTAATGGGTTCAGAAGTATGGTGCTATCCAGGAATCTGGGACCCAGCTCCCTTGGAGGCGTTCCCCTCAGTACAGGTTATGGACACACCTCCAAATTCCACCTGGAAGGTACCTGTTCTCTCTCTCTCTCTCTCTCTCTCTCTCTCTCTCTCATTCTCTCTCTATCTCTCTACTTTCTTCTCTCTCTCCTGTAACCACATACAAAACATGGCTCATTGATACAACACTGTTTAACACAATGTTTGCCAGCCTTAAATGTGCCCATAGATCCCTGGAGAAAGGGCTGAAACCCCACACTTCAGACTAGCTTTCAGGTCCATAGCCCACACTCTGAGGTGCAAGCACTATACCTATTATTCATATTCAACTTTATTCAGTCATCTCAAAATATCTTTTATGGTTCATATTTCTTTCCCACTCAGTATCCAGACCGTAATCGTGCATTACATTTGGCTGTCACATGTCTTTAGGAGAGAATGTGAACTTTTTATTGGTTGCTTTTTTAGTTACACAAAGATCCAGTGAAAGTGTTGAGATTCCCCCTTGCCAGACACAGCTTCCCCCGATTAAGTACTTGGACAAGAGCCAGCCTTTCACAGTCAAAGAAAGAGTGAGAAGAGAACAATATCTTGTCCAGTTAGTCCTGGAAGGAAGCACCTGGAGTGATACTGTAAGGTGCTGAGAGGGCAACAAAACAAGGCTGTGCTATGGGTTTCTAAAATGCAGACCACATGCATTTACCATCAGGGATATGATGTCTGTCTCAGAAGAGCAACATATCATTCGAAGACAACTCCAAAGAACTTTTACTATTCTTGTTCCCGGACTTAAAGAAATTATTTCTTCTCTTCAGAGAAATTAGAATCCAGTGCTACATAGAGTGTGGTGCATAACCACTAAGTGTATAAATTTCATTTCCTACTTTCTAGAGTTTAGAACTCAGATCATTTGAACGCCTTTCTATAATAACCCTCCTAAGGATGGGCCTTAGGATTGTAAATGTCCAAATTCCATTATTCTGCCCAGTGTGGCTCTACATTCCTCTCCCTTCTTCAGTACACTTAAAGCCCCTAAGCCTACTGTCTCTTCACGGTGACCTTCATTAAAGACAGAATTACTGGGCTTCCAGGAAGATGGTGGAGTGGTGAACACCAGAGAAAGAGCCTTTCAGAGATTTGATGTCCAGACATTGGAATATAGCAACATGAGAAAGAGAAGATGGAAGGAGGGGGTCCCCAGGGCCCCAGGGGGGCCCCAAGGTTTCGAAGCAAAAATTGAAACTCATGGGGAGAGTGAAGAGAGAGACCTCAACACGGAGGCTTCCTCCCTGAGCCCTGAGTGACTGGATGGGAGAAGAATCTCAAACTGCAGATACACAATGACTACTGGTGACCCTAGAGGCATCCATAAAGAAATGCAACAGTGGAATGGAGCAGTGGAACAGCAGATTGCAGTAACTAGTGAATCATTTCATTTTAGATGCCTCCCCAGGAGAAGAGGATGGCTAGTAGCCATCTTTCCGAGGGACCAACTGAGTTCAGATCTCCACGCAACTGTGGGCTGGCTCCATTTAGGAGCTTCCAGTGTCAGGGTAAGGCAGAACTGAGTTCAAATCAGCAGGAGATCAAGGAGCTGAGTTCAAGCTGGCAGAGAGTCAAATTGAAGCTGGTAGCAGACATGTGGAATGTTGCAGGCTAAACAAATTGGGTTCCAGTCTCAAAGCCAGAGACCAGCCTGAACTGTAGTGAAAATAAGCTTGCCACAAATGTCCACACCCATACTGTAAGGCTACGGCTGGGTTGCCAGGATGAATCAGTGCTGCAGGGGCACTGTCTGTCTACTCTGTCTACCAGTGACACAACAGAGACACACTCCAAAGCAGAGTTTGTTCTTTTCTTCTCTCTCTTGTTCTTGTTTTTATATGAGTAAGAACATTATTTCTAGATATTTGTTGTTTGTTGTTCTGTTCTGTTTTGTTTTTGTTTCTATTTCTTCTTTCCTTACTGTCTTCTTAGCCAGTTTCCTAAAGTTCTAGCAATCTTCCTTTGTCCTCCAGCCTTGCTTCCAATCTTTTCCTTTTCTTCTATTTCTCTATTTTTTTTCTCCCTAACCCCTTTAAAATTTTCTCCTCCGAGAGTAAACCCTCATATTGAGGGTATGTATACTATATACCATTTTTCTGGTTTGCTTTAGATTTTGTTATATAGCCACAAGTGTAGTTCATACAGTTAAAGGTGGCAAATAGTTACCACAGTTTGCCATTTTCTGGGCTATGTTTGATGCTTTTTAATGTTGATTGTACTACTTTTGCCAAAGTAATGTAATTGTTTTAATCACTTGTTTTTCCTCATATGCTAAGACTGAAATTGCCTAACAGTTATCAAGAATGCTATAGGCCAATACCAAAGAAGCAGGGGCTAGGCAACATGGGTGACAACTTCTCATCCCCAACAAATTGATCGGGTAAGATTTTGCAACAGACTCAAAAGCCTAAAGAAATTCATGACCACCAACCAAAATGTTCTAAAGGACATTCTAGAAAGAAGTAATGAGAATTACAACTCCATGAACCCCAACAGTATGAATTCACCAGGCAATGCAAGTGGTTAAATGGAGAAGGAAGGACCAACAACAGGAAAACAACATGACAAGGATAAGGCAATATGTATTATTTATAACCATCAATGTAAATGGTCTCAATTCACCAATCAAAAGAAATAGACTGGTAGAATGGATCAAGAAGCAATGTCCAACAATATGCTTCATAGAAGAAACACATTTAATTCAAAAGAAAGTTCATAGACTGAATTCAAGGGATGGAAAACAACACTTCATGCAACAGGAACTCAAAAAAAAAAAAACAGGGTAGCTCTTTTATTTACTGAAAAAGTGAATTTCAAGCTAAAATTGATTAAGAGAAACAAAGAAGATCACCGTATTCTTCTAAAGGGAGCAATCCAAGAAGAAGAAATAGCAATCACAAATAAACATGCACAAATAGCAGCACATCCAAGAATATAAAGCAAATATTAACAGACATGAAAAATCAAATGAGTGCTGATATAGTTGAAGTATCACACTGTCACAAATAGATCAACTAAACAAAAAGTCAACAAAGAAATATCAGAACTGAACCAAACTTTTGAACAAATGGACTTAGTAGATTTCTACAAAGTGTTCCACTCCATAATATCAGAGTACATATTCTTCTCAGCTGCACACAGGATGTTCTCCAAAACAGACCACATACTAGATCATAATACATGTTTATGTAAATGCAAAGAAGTTGAAATTACCCCATGCATATTATCAGACAATAGTGCAATGAAATTGGAAATCAATACATAAGAAACCACAAAAACATCATAAACATTTGGAAATATATAATACCCTCCTCAACTACCAATGGGTCACAGATGAAATTAATGAAGATATTAGACAGTTTCAGCAATTAAATGATAATGCCAGTACAACACATCAGAACTTACGGGACACAATGAAAGCAGTCATATGAGGCAAATTTATAGCAGTCATTTCCCATATCAGGAAAACAGAGCAACTTCAAATGAAAAGCCTAATGTTAAACCTCAAGCTCCTAGAAAAAGAAGAGGAAGTCAATCTCAAAGCTTTCAAGGGGGAGGAAATTCTAAAGATCGGAGCAGAAACTAATGGAATTAAAACCAACCGTACAAAGAGAAAAATCCAACCAAAATAGAGAACTACAAGCCAATCTCCCTAATGAACATAGACACAAATAATCCTCAGTATAATGCTGGCAAATAGAATGTAGCAAATCATCAAGAAGATTAAATACCATGATCAAGTAGGATTCATCCCCAGGAGGCAGGGATGGTTCAACATACACAAATCTACAAATGTAATGCACCATGTTAACAGAGCCAAGGACCAAAACCATAACATATTCTCAATAGATTCAGAAAAACAATTTGAAAACAGTCTACACCCATTTATGATTTAAAACTCTATAGAAAATTGGAACAGGCAGTCTTTATTTCAATCCAATAAAAGCCATCTATGATGAACTAACAACCAGTACCACATTAAATGGACAAAAACTGAAAGCTTTCACTCAAAAGTCAGAAACAAAACAAAGATGCGCACTATCACCACTCTTATTCAATGTAGTTCTGAGAACAGTAGTAAGAGAAATTAGAAAAAGGGAAAGGAATTAAAGGAGTAAGGATAGGAAAGGAAGAAGTTAAACTGTCATTATTTACAGATGACATGATACTCTACATGGAAGACCTAAAAGCTTCGACTCAAAGACTTCTACAGTTAATAACCAAATTCTTAGCATAGCTGGGTACAAAGAAAATACAAAAAACAATCACATTCCTGTACACAAATAACAAACATCCTGAGAGAGAAATTGGAGAAATCACACCTTTTACAATATCAGTCGAAAGAAAGAAAGAAAGAAAGAAAGAAAGAAAGAAAGAAAGAAAGAAGAAATATCTAGGAATCAATCTAATGAAAGAAATAAAAGACTTCTACATGGAAAAGTGCAGTACTCTGAAAAAGGAGATTGAAGAGGACATCAGAGAATTGAAAGACATCCCTTGTTCTTGGGTAAGAAGAACTAATATAACAAAACTGGCCATACTTCAAAAATTATTATACAGATTTAATGCAATCTCAATCAAAATATCAATAGGAGATCTCACAAAATTAAAGAAAATAATCCTACATTTCATTTGGAACCAGAAAAGACCTGGAATTGCAAAAACAATTCTGTGTAAGAAAGGTATAGCAAGGGGCATTACAGTTCCTGGCTTGCAATTATACTACAAAGTTACTGTGATTAAACCAGCATGATCCTGTGAGGTGAAAAAAAAAACTAGACTTGAAGATCAATGGAACAGAACAGAAGATGGAGAACAGAACATGGAGAAACAAACTCCAGATACAGTCAGCTACTTTATCTTTAAAACAGGAGCCAACATACTCACTGGAAGAAAGAAACCTCTTTAATAAATGTACTGGAAAAACTGACTTTCTACATGCCAAAGATTAAAACTAGACCCATATTTTTCACTATGCACTAAACTCAAAATGAATCAAAAAGATCTAAATATTAAAACAGAAATGCTAAATTTGCTGGAAGATAGAGAAGGTAGAATGCTTGAAGACATAAGTGTGGGCAAAGATTTCATTAACAATCACACAGAAAATAACACCAAAAAATGAACTGGGATCTCATTAAAAAAAAAAATTTGCACAGAAAAATAAACCACCAACAGGGTAAAAATGCAGCCTACAGAGTGGAAAAATGTTTGCCAACTCGTCTTCCTTAGACAGTGGTGTACTATCTAAAATATATAGAACTCAAAAAAAATCAGACTCCCCCACAAATTCTAAGACCCAATCTTAAAAAATTGGCATGTGAAAATGAATACACACTTCTCAGATAAAGACACTGAAAAGGCAAATAAATATATGAAAAATGTTCGGCATCACTTGTGATCCAAGAAATGTGAAAATGCAAATATTCAGATTCCATCCCACTTTAGAAAGAATGACTGTTACCATGAAATTAACCAATAACAAATGCTGGCAGGGCTGTGGGACAAAAGGAACACTTCTCCACTGTTGGTGGGAGTGTAGACTGGTACAACCACTGTGGAAATCAGGTGGAGATTTCTCAAAAAATTAAGAGTATAGGTTTCATTTGAGCTAGCTATTCCCCTTCTTAGTATTTCCCCCCAAAGAATTAAAGGCATACCACAGTAATATATGCACACCCATATTTATAGTGGCATGGTTTGTAACAGCTAAATCTTGGAAGCAGTTCAAATGCCCATTGACCAAGGAGTGGATAAAGAAAATATGGGGCTTTCTCAATACAATGCAGTACTATTCAGTCATAAAGAAGGATAAACTTGAGAAATTTCTAGCTAAATGGATGCACATTGAAACCATACTCTTAAGTGAAATAAGTTGGACACGCGTTTAAACATTGCATCGTTTCTCCAGTGTGAGAAACCAAAGGTGAAAATAAGGACTAAAAGATATGATAGATATCAGAAAATGGAAAGAAACTTTTCAAATGGGAAGAAGAACAAGGGAGGGGAGGAGGAATGGGAGGAAAGAACAAGAAAACAGACTAGAAGGGAAAAATGGAAATAAAGCTTTTGCAAATAAGGAGGGAAAGAGGAGTAGAAGGGAAGGTAAAATAAAGAAGGGGAATGAAGAAGCAGCAAGATGTATCATGTACAGGTACAAGTTCCCTGTGATGAATGTGGTCATTGTATAGATCAAAAATACGTCAGTAAAAACTGTTTAAAAGTCAGACACTACTTAGAAGGGAAGGTGATAGATTGAGCCCCAGTGAGTACTCTAGCAAAGACTAGCTGCAAGAAGAATGAGAACTCAGGATCAGTTACTTTCAAGCTGATAGAAAAATATGTATGTGATATAAGAACTTACTCGATGGCAGTGGAAGGGCAGAGAGCCCAAAGAGCAGGACGTACAGCAAGTCATTGTGTTCCTAGAGGAGCAATGTGCATCTCAAGAAAGGAAGCAGCATCAAAGGGCCTGAGACTTTCCTCAGTCACAGCTCTCATGTTGTCCTATAGTAAGTACGTACAGCAGGCAGAAGGGCTACTTGATAAGATACCAAAGAATCTAAACTTAAGAGATATTAGGTCTGGGTCCCTACCCTCTAACCCCAACATGATACTCCACTTACAACTTTTCGCAGGAAGATTTTAGTCCTTTATTACGTATTTCCTACATGAGGTCCACAGGATACCTGCATTCTCATGGAACACACAGCACTAAAAGCATAGGTTTGTTAACAGCTTTCAAACATGTGCTATCCTAGAGCTTTACACACATTCAAACAGTTAATTTCCTCAAAACTCCAAAGGGGGGATTTCTATTACAATTCCCATTTTACAGTGGAGGACACTGAGGCGCTGACAAATTTAGTAACTTGCCCAAGAGTTACTTATTCCCAAGTTGAACCCAAGAAGTAGAGTTCTAAGACCAGGTTGCCTAACTAACCATTTCACTAAACTGTTTCCTAAGGAGTCATAAAGCAATTGCTGCCTTGCAGAAGTTTAAATCCTAAAATATGTAGCCCCACATTTATTATCTGCTCACTCAACATTTTTTAAAATTTATAATACATCACAATGTTCTTGCCTGTAACATTTTCTGTCTTGGTCTTCTGCTTTTCCTGTTTTCTATGCTTTACTTACTGTGGGTTCAGCACAGACCTCCTGGGGAAAAATTTGTGCCAGAGAGGAGAGATAACGATTCCATCCATAACTCATCCTAGACAGGGAGCTTCTCCAAGGCTGCAGGTGGGATTTCAGGGGGTGGGAGCGGAGGGGAGGAAGACAGCTTTTTGGATGGGAACTGGGAAGTTTGTTGGGACATATGGACAAACACAAAAAGTTAGCCCACCTATGCTACTTACGAACATATGAGTAGCCCCCTTGAAGGCCGCTGGTTCCCCACCAGGATCACTCAATTTTGCCTTCTCTAAAGGAAATCTCTTGCTTGCACTGTTATCTGCCTCTCTTTTCATCCTTGCTTCTTTTCTCCCAGCTCAGAGGAAACACTGCCCCAGCTTTGTGGTGAATCCTTCACCCCACTCTTTACATCCCACCCATGTTCATCCTTTGCTTCCGGGTGTCCATTGGCGCCTTCCTCTCAGCCTAGGCCTATACGGAAACTCCTCCTCCTAAAAACTAAAAATTTCCCTCAGTAGTGCCTCACCATGGCTGTTTTTCTCCTGTCTTCTCAAAGACATCTCTGAACTTGTCCTTTTCTTTTCTCACCTCCTATGTCCTCCTCAACAGGGCACAGTCTGGCCTCCGTCTTCACCCCCCTGGAAGTCCTCCACTGAGATTCTCTGTGGTCCTGTACAGCGGCTGCTGCAACACTTGCCTGCCCCAGCACCTCTGTCTTACAGCCTTTTCTCTCTTGGTTTCTGGGTCATGGCTTTCTCTTGCTTCTCCTCCTATTTAGCTAATCCATTTCAATTTATCTTCTGATAGAATTCTTTTTCCTTCTTGGTGTTATCTCATATCCACCTTCCCCTTTCCTCATACCTTAACTGCACATTATCTCTGGGAAATATCACCACATGGCTACATTTAACAGCTACTCACCTATTGTGTTGCCCCTCACTGGAGCTCTGCCCTCAATAACCCACATTTTTGCTTTTGACTCACACTTGAGCCTGTTCTAATCAATCTGACAACCCCTGCATGCACCCAGGTCCCACCAGCAATTTCCATGCTACCACGTCTAATGCTCAGTTCTTAGACTTTGCTCAGATTTTCAGCAAAGTTAAAATAATTGTTTACTCCTTCCATCTTTTTTTGGTACTGGCGATTGAATTCATGACCTTGTGCTTGCCAGGCAGGTGTTTATGCCACTGACCTAAGTCCTTCCATCTTTTTGTTGTTGTTGTTGTTAAGAACAAGACAGAACAAAGCCAAGCAAGACAATGCAGTGAAATTGGTACAGAACTTCACAGCAGGATACTGGGGTAACAGTAGTAGGTACCACAGTATATCTTGTTACCTTCACAATAGCTGTCCAGTCAATTAGGTGTAGAGAAATCAACCAAAAAAAGAACATTTTAAAAGCCAATGGAGAGAGAATATTGAATAGAGCAAAACAATTAATCATAACAAAACAAAACAGTGAAAACAACATTTGCCTTCAAACAGAAGATAGAAGGAAAACCACCATATTTGCTATATTGCATAGACTCATCCTCCCAAGAGATGCCCAGACCTCTGCCCCCAGTTGCTAATGGGGAAGCGGGGAGGGGGTTGAGATGTTTGATTCTCAACCCATGCACCAGCTGGCTAACAGGAGCTGCTGACCGGTTCTCCTCCTGGCTCACGCTGGGGCCCTTACCAAGAGGGTGGGCAAATTGCTTTCTTGCTCAGTTGCCTAAATTCCACTATGGCCAGATCTCGGGAGCCACTGACTGCTCTCCTTCCATCTTGAAACAAGTCTTTCTTACTCGGTGTTTAAGATATGACTGCTTTCTGATTTCCCTCTGATGAAAACTCCTCATCTCTAGATTCTACTCATGCATGACCCCAAGGCCCAGTCCTAAATCTTCTCTAACTACTCACTCTGTGGTGACCTCATCTAGTCCTGGGGCTCTGGATGATTTTGAAATCAACTAATGCAGCCCAAACTTTTAATTTTGATGTCTAATTCCTCCTCAGAGAAGAATTCCCTTGGACACCTTTTCTAAACTAGCTAAACCCCACTTCCTTCTAGCACCCTTAATCTATTCTGCTCTATTTTCTTTATAATATCTATCATTCACAAGACCATACTTTATATTTGTTTGTTTACTTACTATTATTTATTTTATTAGATTAAAAGGTTTATGAGAGCAGAGATCTTATTCAGTTATTTCCTCAGTGTCTGACACATTAATATTTAATAAATAAACATACTTTGATAAGTCCTAAATGTGTTTTTAACCATTTTCACTGATACAAGTTTTATATTTCTGTCTTTGGCCAACATGTCCCAAAGAAAATTCAAACTCAGCGTGTTGAAAATTGAACTCATTATTACTTCTGTTCTCATCCCCTCGCTGCCCTTTCCCAATCTTAATTAATAGCACTATCATTCATGAAGGGACCCAAGACATGAGAACTGGGTGTAATTCTGAATTTCACCCTCTTCTTTACCTCCAGTCTATCATTAAGTCTTGTCTGTTCTATTTGTATCAGATTGTTCCTAGTTGAAAACAGCAAAAGCCACTTTAGTTACCTTATGCAAAAACAAACAAAATAAATTATTGGATAGCACACAGTACCTTCTTCCTGCAGGAGGTCCTGTGGGCCTGAGTTGGAGGGTTTCTGCAAAGGAGCTGATCCACCCTCCCACGACATTCAGTGAGCACGGTTACTGCCATAGACAACTGGTTAACTCTGGGATGAAAATAGCTGCTGGGCTGCTATCTCTCAAAGCTCCATGGCCCACCAGTATCCTTGTCAGAATGGATTCATGCGGGGCTGGGGATTCAGCTCAGCGGCATAAGTACCTGCTTTGCAAGCAGGCGATCGTGAGTTTGATCCCCAGTACCAAAGCTCTGGTAGCAGCGATGGCCAGGCCCAGGGCAAATGCTTGTACCCAGTCTGCAATGGCGGCTGAGAGAGTTTCAGGCTTTTTCCTTGAGAAAAATGGCCCATGAATTGGAAAGTCTCCCAATATTAGAAAGACGTTCAAGGACTGCCTGTCATCCACAAAGCAGCCCAGGTGTCAGCTGGCCTACCCTCTGCATCTTAAGTCTATTCCCCTGCTAATGACTCAGTACTAGTGCTCCGCTTGTGGTCTTGGCTAATGTGCAAGCCACCTCTGAACTGTTTCCCTTTCCTTTTTCTTCCTTCCATACTAAGGTTACAGAAATACTTCTCAGATTTTGCCATGTCACTCTCTTATTTGCCATATATTCTTTAAAAAGAAAAAGTTCTGCATTGCCAATACAGAAAGTAAGTAGATTATGAACTCCTTGAAAACAGAAACCATTGCCTTATTTTTTGTGTCCTTAATATGATGTTAGGTCAGAACTCATACATTTTTGTCAGATAAATAGTAATGATGTGGAAGTTGCCACCATTTATGGAACCCTTCCTACATGTGCACTTTTTGCTATATATGCCTATATGGTGAAATATATGTATGTGCATATAAAAATGTGTGATAGCCCAAGGATTTAGCTTAGTGATATAAGCGCCTGCCTGGCAAGCATAAGGTCATGAGTTTGATCCCCAGTATCAAAAAAATAATTAATTAATTAATTGAAAATAAAAAAGTAAAAATGTTTGATAATAAAGCCATCCATTGATACCTTCAAAGAATCAGTTCAGGAACTCTCAATAGATACCAAGTTTCACAAATGCTCAAGTCACCGATTAATTTACTTAATGCGTGTAATGACTGTGAAATAGGAATGACTACATTTCAATTATAGTTGGGGAAAATGAACCTTAGTGAGGATATATGATTTAATGAAGATGTATTAGCTTTCCCACTGTCACATGACTAAAAGCCAACTAAGATGAGATTTGAATGGGAACATACCTGACTCTAACCCAATACTCTTAAACAACACATCCTATCGCTGTTTGTAAGGAAATGAACCAGTGTATGAAAGAAAAAATAAGCAAAGCTCAAAGTTTCCTATTATACAGTGGTACCTCAATTCTCAGACTTCATTTGTTAATGATTTCTGGGAAGATGTCTGCGGTTGTGTTTCTCACCCAGTGTGGAATTTGTGAATGGAAGCAAAGTTTCACTGACTGAAGGGAACAAAAGTATGGAAAAGAGCATTTGTGAACTGACGCATTATTGTAGTTTGTAGTTAGAAGTATTGACTCTAGCTGGCACATCTGGAACACTTCTTTTTTTTTTTATTGTTGACTTTGTTTTGTGTTGTGTTGTTTCGTTTTAAATTGCAGCTATTTCTTTCTATGCTTTAGAAGATAATAAACTCCTCAAGGGCAGGAGTTTGTTATCTTTTTCATTTTTGTACTGCCCATTTGTATTCACTTCCTAGAGTTGCCAAAGCAAAGCACCTCAAAATGGATGCCTTAAATAACAGAAATGCATTGCCTTACAGTTCTGGAGGCTGGAAGTCTGAGCTTAAGGCATTAGTGGGGGCCCACTCACTTTGAAGGTACTGAGGAAGCATCTGCTCCAGTCTCTTGGTCCTCGTGTGTTGCAATAACTGGGTAGCTTATAAATAACAAAAATTTACATCTCACAGTTTCTAAAGCAGGAAAATGCAAAATGAGAAATTGAGCAGACTGAGTATCTGGCAGCCTCTTTCTTATACACATATGACCGTCTTCTTGTACCTACAGAGTCGAGGGTGCTCACTGGAGTCTTTTATAAGAATGTTAATTTCAATCCAAATGGCTCCACTCTCATCAGTTAGGCACACCCTGAAGTCCTACCTCCTTGTACCCTCATACTGGGGATCAGGATTTCATTATAGGAATTTTGGGAAGGCAGGGACGTTCAGTCCATAGCAACCTTCCTCCTATCTTCTGGAAGTTCCTCTACTTGTAGTAGTGTAACTCTGCTCTTCATCTGGTGTTTCTCCCCGTGTGCACGTCTCTGCATCCAAATTTCCTCTTTTTATAACAACACCATTCATATTGGACTATGGGCCACCTTAATGAACTCATTTTAACTTGACTGTGCGGTGATCCTATTGCAGAATAAGAGCACATCCCCATGTCCTAGGGGCTAAAACTTGAACAACTTCTGGAATGGAGACACAATTCAATCTATAGTACCATGTGTCTCATGAAGTGCTTTGCACTGATGAATCAGATGCTCAGTTAACGTTGTTCAAAGTTCTTGAAGGCAGCCAGTAAGGCCTGGCCTTCAGCCAGTGTTTTGGAGATCCTTGGGCAAGGGTGAGGTGGAGGAGCATTGCCTGGTAGTCACATCACTCCTTGCTGGTAGGCAATCAGGCATACAGTCAAGTAGATAATCTTCTCTGGAACAGTCAGCACGGTAACTATGGGTACCCACCAAGGGTACGGTGTCCTGGGGCTCACTGGTATGTAATAAAGAAAAGGGATTTGTGCTGACTGCTTTTATGGCAGTAGTGTCAGGCCAAGAGGCTATAAACATGCCATCCTCTGGAATGCATCTTCTTGCTGCACTTGGAAGATTTCTCAAGGGCTGGATGAGCTCCAGCCAAAGTCTGAGTCCCTGCATCCATGCGAGGCCTCATAAGAATATGTCCCCCTCTCCACGCACCTCCTTCATGTGCCCTGCTGTCCTGCCTTCAGTTTCGGTCTCATGGAGGAGTTACTTTTATTCTATGTTTTGGTTTTAGACACATATTTTACTGAGACTACCTTAGAAGATGAGTGCTTTATGTGTTTTGTGTCATTCAGTCTTTGCCACAACAGCACAAAACTGAGTTTTCATGTAATTGAGGATAACATCATATCTGAAAATGAATAAAATTCATTTGCAGGGTCTCAGAAATAATAATGATATAATAATAATGAAATGACCACCCTGGTTAAAAGCAGAGCATTATGTGGAGGCGCCTGTGTGCCTCTTTCCAATTATGTCCCGCTCTCCACCCTGCAAGAGAAACGGCGTGTGACGCTAATGTTAATCTTACCTTGCTCCTCTTTATAGTTTACCAAGCATGCATGCATCTTGTAGGATATAATACTTAGCTTGGCCAACTTTTTCTGTTTATATAAATCACAAAGTCTGTGGCCTTAAGAGTTTATTTTTAAAAATCATCATTATAGCTTTTGAGATTCATGCATATAATAATTTGTTTTTTCTGTTTTGTAATTATTTCTTGTATAAATGTTGGTATAAATGTATCCTGCTCTTTGTAAACATTTGAGTCAGAGCTGTTGCTTTTTGAGACAGTCTTGCTATGTAGTCCAGAGTAGCCTCTAACTCAATATGTAGCCCAATCTGGCCTCAAACTCTCAGTGATCCTCCTGCCTCAGCCTCTTCTATGTATATTACATACTTCTACACTTAGTGGAATAATGAATGAATTTAAGATATGCCACATTAACTTTACTTGGTAATGCCAATATTTTTACAAATGTGTATAGCACATCACATTCCTGCTAAAAGTAAATTCAGGGTCTCATTGATTCATAAACTTGTCAACGTTTGGATTTAGCAAAATTAAAATTTTTGCCAATTCAGTTTGCATGATAGCACATATTCCCAAACTACTAAAAGAAATGACCACTAAAAAGGTTAAACTCATCTCTCATCAAATGCCTGATTTTTCCCATTTTGCTATTGGATTGTGGATCTTTTTCTTATAGATTTGTAGGAACTTTTAATATTCTATTGATACTAAATATGTTTATATGTTGAAGTTTTGTGTTTATCTTTATGACTTCTCTTTTCATTCCATATATAGTGTCTTTTCATGAATAGATACTCAACAGAATTTAAGTTTGCAAATTTTCTTCTATGATTTATATTTGTGAAGCTTGCTTAGAGAAATTCTTATTTCCCAATAAAATACCATAAAAATATTCTCCTGCACATGTGTGGCAGTGGACATCTGTCATCCTACCATCCAGCAGGCTGAGGACAGAAGATCACATGTTAAGAACTTTCAAAAGAGAAAAGAAATCTAATTTTGTTACTGAATATTAATAATATATTCAGTGTAATTGTTCATATATTGCAGTTGCATCCAGTTTTCTGCCAAATTCACTGATTAATTCTGAACTTTTAGATTCTTCATATTTTCAAAGCTTTTTACCTTAATTTAAAATTTCAGTATGCAAGTTATGTTTTTATTTTTTTCTTCCTTTCTAATGTTTATTTCTGATCATGTCTTATAACATTGGCTAAGGTTTTCAGTATATTGTTGAGTGGATCACCTTTTTATTTTTCTGATTCTTTTTTTTTTTTTTTTTTTCTTTTTCCTTTTTATCGGTACCGGGGATCAAACTCACTACTGCCTGCTTGCAAGGCAGGCACTTATGCCGCTGAGCTAAATCCCCAGCTCCCTCTTTTTCTGATTCTTAAATAGAATGATTTCAATGTTTCCTTATAAATTATGTTTATAAGTGAGAAATTTTAGGTACTATTTTTCATGTTAGGTAAGTCTCATTCTGATCTTTGTCTTATAAATACATATTAAATTTTATCAAATGTTTTTTCTAGGTCACTTGAGCTTACCAGCCCTGCTGGTTCCTGTTTTGTTTTATTTTTATATATACAGGAAGATTGTTTAAATATCAATCAGCTTTTACTTTTCTTTCTTTTTTTTTTTTTTTTTGTACCAGGAATCGAACTCAAGACTTTGCATTTGCCAAACAGGTGCTTACACCATTGAGCTAAATCCCCAGCCCTCAAGCAGCTTTTAAAAATTATTATAGAACTATTGAGACTTTCTACTTCTTTAGTAAGCTTTTGTAAATTATATTATTCTGGGCTTCAATCTATTTATCTAACTTTTAAAATTTATTGCTATAAAGTTGTTCATAGTATCTTTTATCTGTTAAATATTTTATAATTTTAGTTTTGATAGTGGAGTTATGCTACTATTGGTCCTTTGAGATTTATCTGTCTCTTGGTTTTGTTGTTGCTTTTAACAGCAGTTTTGTTAAAGTAATATAATTCGCATACCACCGATTTACTTTTTAAGGTACACAGTTCAGAGTTATGCAACCATGATCACTATTTTTTAGAACATTTTTATCTTCCCTCTGATAACCTGTTGCTTACTTTCTGTGTCTGTAGGTTTGTCTGTCCTGGACACCTCATATTAATTGAATCACTTGGTATAAGTTGCCTTTTGTGACTGGCTTCTCCCCCTGAAACACGTTTTCAAGGCTCATCCATGTTTTAGTGTGTCTCAGTGCTTCCTGTCTTCTATGGCTGAGTGATACTCCCCATGTATGGACAGACCACACTGGGGCTTTTTTCGAGGGGGGTGTTTGTTTGTTTGGGGGGTAGTAAGAATTGAACTCAGGATTTACACTTGCCAAGCAGATGCTGTGCTTGGCAATATCCCTGGCCCTCCCATTTGTTTATTCATTCACTGATTGATGGACATTTATCTTGTTTCCACTTCTTACCTATTATGAATATTAATGTTTCGTTTTTTATTATTATTCATATTCTGAAGTTTTACTGTCATATATTTATATGTGGTTTTTTCTTAATCTTTTATGGGTGCCGGTACAATTCCTAGATCTTAAAGTGTAAAAACTCTGCTATTGTTTATTCAAATGTTATCTCTTTATGCTCTTTTATTTTTCAGGCCTAAGTATTTGGGCTCAGTGTAGGCAAATATTCTCCTACTGAACTACATGTCCAGCCCTAATTTACCCACTTTTCTCTTCAGTCCTCTTCTCATCCTCTCTCTCTCTCTGCTTCCCGGCTCCATGAAGTAAGCCAGCTTTCTTTGGCCACACCCTTCCTCCATGATGCTTCTGCCTGGGCAAAAGCCTGAAAAGCTTGGAGCCAGCTGAACATGGGATAAACTCTCTGGAACTAAGCCAAAATAAGCCTTTCTTTTTAAAATTTCATTTGTAAGGTATTCTGTTCCAACAACAGAAAGGTGACTACTACACCTCACATAGGCAAAAATAAATAAATAAATAAATAAATAAATAAATAAACCCTCGGGATAAAATCCCTTTGGTGTTCAATTACCTCTGAGTCTCCTACTTCACGGTTGGGATTTGAAGTGTCTAATTTGAAGACACTTTGACAATGTGCTTAAAACAAGCAAAAAGCTACAATTATTTTTGGTTTTTTCCTCTTTCTACATTTTGGGCCTTTGATTGAAAGTGTCATTTTGTGTATCTAGTTTGTTTTACCACCAGAAACTGAAATCCAAGGTGGTCTTTCCCAGATAATCAAAAGGAGCCTATGTAGTAAAGTTACCTCCAAGTCCAAAAGCCAATGGGGAGCACTGACAACCTGGAACATGCACAGGTCCCCTCTGCCACACAGCACTCTGGCCAGTGGACAGAGCCTTGATTTAAAGCCAGAGGCTCCCAAGCAAAAGGTCCCCAAAAGAATTCTGGATCTTTGGAAAATGAAAGTTTATCCT
The DNA here is from genome assembly GCF_034190915.1 of Cavia porcellus. Lineage (NCBI taxonomy): Eukaryota > Metazoa > Chordata > Mammalia > Rodentia > Caviidae > Cavia > Cavia porcellus. The sequence continues at coordinate 53,573,876 of NW_026947494.1, forward strand.
ATAAATGACTGCTTTCCTCTGTGGGACCCCATCCATGTCACTGGCCCTTTAAAATACTGTCTTCAACTCACAGATCTGTCATTCTGCATGTTACATATGATAGGAAGGGATATAGAAAAGTGACTTTCTTAGAGTCAGCCAAAGTCAGAATTCTGACATAAAGGTAACCCTTCTATTCTCTTTTATCCCGTGTTTGTGGAATAGTTGCTATTCCCCAGGGGATTCGTTGACGCTACATCCCAGTATTTGCCTCCATGGAGCCTACAGCTGGTGAATGGGACAGAGCAAAGCAGACCTTTGATAGGGAAAATAACTGTCACAAAGGGTTAAGCACTGGTTTTAGTAGCAGCGTGCAGGGGTCAAGAGGTCACAGAGTCAGAGGGTATGTCTTGATGGAGGTGGCATCTGAAACCCAAGGATAAGGGGATTGATCACACAGAGAAAGGAAGAGGCCACAGTGTTCTGCACCCAGAAACCACCTGCTAGATTGCGCAGTATTTGAGCTGAAGACTGCTGAGAGATTCAGCTGGAAGGTGGGCAAGGATGGATAGAAGGGGCTTATCAGTTACCTTAAGAAGTTTCAACTCTGTCTAGAGGTTAATAGGGAGCTGTAGCTCCTTACAGAGCATTCACTTAGAAAAATTGCTCTGACTGCATTATATAAGACATGCATTACAGGAGGAAATGAGATAATGGTGGCCTGTGGAGACTAATAAGGATTTTTGAGGTACGGCTTTGAAGCCACACTGCCTGAGTCCCAATCTTAGCTCCATCACTTCTCAGCTGTGTGACTTCAGGCAAATTATTCCTTTGCTCAAATTTCCTCATCAGTATACCATCATAGACGCTACAGAGTTGCTGTGAGGTTCAAACGCATTAACATGTGTAGTACTTTTCACATGCACATAATAAGCCTGGCATAAAAGTGCTGATCTTGTTATTTGAATGGGCAGGATTTATGAGGCAATGGACTAAAGATGGTAGGGGTAAGTGAGTTCAAGGTTGTCGATGGAGGTTGAATGAAGGGACCCAGGCAAAGACCCAGGTGAGTTCAGTCTCAGGCGCCTGGAGGACAGCCATGTAGAGATGTTCAGTCCACAGTCTGAGGCTTTTCCTTTCTTGTTCATCATGTAACTCTGAAGAACAGGATCTTAAGAGCTAGAGAACAGTGTACCACTCAGTCCTAGTCTCTAAGGAGCTAACTAAACAGCAGAGAAAGCATTTGACAGAGAATCTGGATGGCCCATAGATGACACCTACACAAACTCAGGTGTGCAGGGAAGGGTGGCCCAGAGGGGAGAGGACTGAGTAGAGCTATGAAAGGAAGTTGAAGCCACTCAAATGATGGGGAACAGGGGGAAAGATAAAACGCTTAGAGTAGCAAGAGAATGGTAAGTTTGGAACAACCACTGAGGAGAAGCAGTGTAGATAAAATTAGGAACAGGCAGGGTGCTGATCTTACAAATGAAATTCAGATTTTACTTTCTCTTCACACCTACAAACTGAAGGTGACTTTTCTTTCTTTCCTCATGTATATTTCCTGGGAAATGTTGACTTTTTAAAATGTCTCTAACGCAAAACAACCTGGCCCCATTGCTTGTATTTGGTGAAAATCATTCATGGAAGATCTATTTCATGCATGTGGTAGATTGTTATACAACATCTTTTGTGGGACTAGACTTCTCTGTAATTCAGCATCAAAGAGTTTTGCTCCAGGGATTAGAGTTGAGGCCTGGCTACCTTGCTCTCTGTGAGACGCCCAGGAAAGATGACAGAGTTTGACAGTAACAAGGAAGCGTCTCTGCTGCTCTTCACATGTCAAGTCCACGGCATAGAGCCAGCAAGCACTCGGACTTAGCTCACTTGTCAAAGCGCCTGTCTCTCTCAACATGATTTGTTCTTTCTGCCTTTGAGGCTTGATAAAGCCACCCAAAATCCCAGCCAGAAATGTAGCTGCAGGCCAGCACTGACAGAACATCCTGGTGCTTTTTCCAACGTGAGGAGAGCAGGTGTGCTGGTCCTGACTCTTCCGGCCCTCCCCGCACTCCTCACAGACCTCAGTTACCATAAGCTCTTGCTGTGTGCTGTCAGGGAACCTTGCCAAATCCGGGATCAGCCACGAGATCCAGTCCCCAGGAAAGTTCCTAAACTCCTGCAGTTGGGGTGTTTTCACTGAGTGATCTTTCAGGGGTGAGGGTCAGCAACCTTCACAGATGTGGCTACCATCCTCTCAGTGTCATTCTTTCTTCCACACTGGGGAGACGCAGGTAGCGTGGGAGGCTTTGCACTTACGTAAGAAGTCAGACTCGGGTTCAAATTCGGGCTCAGACATTCACTGATTGTGTGACCTCAAACAAGGTGAACCTTTATTTCCTCACCCATAAAATTCCTGGTAAAAGTAAGGATGAGAATGATGATTTTGAAGAGTTGCTGAAAGGATTAGGAACAATTATGTAAAGAGCTAGCATGAGGTAAGCATTTATAAATTGATGGCCACAGTTAATAACAGCAGTTTACAGGATTTGAACCTTATGGTAATGGACTGCATGATTTCAGAGCTTCTCACGGCAGAACATAGACATGTAGTCTCCTGCCATGCCAGGCAGTGAGGTAGTTCACCATGGGGAGGTGATTATACCCTGGACTCCAAGAGTGAGACTCTGATTCTTGATCTGTTCCCCATGGAGCAATAAGGTTAAAGGTTGTCTCTTTTCAATGATTCACCTTTTCTCTGGGCAGGACACTGACTCCCAACTTCAGCAAATACTGCTATTTTCTTTATAAGCTTTGTACAATTTGTACAATTTCCCCAAGGTAATATTATATAATGTAATATTTCATATACAGCTTATATTTAATATATAATGTATATTTAATATGTAACATAATGATTAAATTTAATGCATACAATTAGCATTTCCCAGTCACCATCTCCAGCAGCCTGTAGAACTTTGATATGGAGTCTATAACACTACCCTCCCCTGCAACAGAGTTGAGTAGAAAGGGATAGGGCTGGGGAGTCCTGTCTCCCTTTCCCCTCACCCCTAGTAGGTTAGTTCCAGGCATTTCTCCACGCACTGCAGGTTAGTATCTCAGTCAAGCTGTAATCTTTGTTCTGGAATCATTCCAGACAGGGAGGGCCAGATATATATACAACACACACACAACTTACCTTTCAGGCTTATGATTTTAAAGTTGCCTTTACAAATGTGTCTGAACTTTAGGAGAAAACAGGACACCACAAGGCTCCTCAAGGGTAATCCTTTGGGATTTGAGCAATCTTCCCAGCCAGACGTTACAATGTGCTAACACCCTTCTGAGTCATGAACTAACTCATGGTCAATTCTGTTTGGAGAACAGGATGAATAATTGAAAGTAACTGGGTGTTTGCCTGAATCTGGGCCTAACCCATATTTATTCTGTTTTCGTGCCTCTGTTTGTCTAAAACAAACATGTCTGTTTTCCCATCTTCTTCCGTATACGCGGCCTAATCCTTCACTGGCTCCTGAAGAAAATCCAAAGTCTAATACCATGTAGGGTGGCCTTGTCTACTGCTCTAGCATCTCTGTCTGGAAGACTAGACATGAGGGTAGCCACATCCTTGGGGGTGCATGCCTAAAAGCCATAAATTTAATTCATTTAACTCTCATGGAGTAATTTTAGACTTACAGACAAGTTACAAAAATAAAACAGAATGTTCCAGTCTTTCCTTAAACAAGGTTTGTTTAATGCTAATTTTTTAATATTATCACAGTATAATGATCAAACCCAGCAAAACAATACCTGCACCATACTGTTAAATAAACTATAGTCTTTGTCTGAATTTTAACAGTTATTCCACCAAGACCCTTTTCTGGTGTGGGATTCAGTTTGAGTTTCTTCACTGTATTTAGTTGTTACGTCTTTCTAGTTTTCTTTTATCTGTGACAGTTTCTCAATCATTATCTTTTATAATCTTGGTCTTGAAGTACTAGTTATTTTGTAGAATGTCCCTCAGCTTGGATTTATGTGATATTTTTCATGGTTAGATTGAGATTATGCATTTTGGGGGCAAAAATACCACAGAGGTGACATTATACCCTTTTCAGGATGTTATGTCAGAGGGTACTTATTTTCACTGTCTTATTGTTAGTGATGTTGACCCTGACTACAATTATCTTCTTTATGCTTTGTGTCTTCAACATTTGTTTTTCTTTGTGAGTATCCTTAATCTGTTAGTGAATTCATGTGTTCCAATAATTTTGAATATCTTCTATCTATGTATCAAAATGTATACAAAGTATTATTTTTATTCTGGATTGTTTCTTTGAATTTTAGTTCAAGTGTCCAACAGTCTACTCAGTTATTCACTTGGAATATAATAATCTCAAACTTAACATTCCAAATCAAGTGTCTGAACTTTCAGAAGTCATCTGAATCTTAGTAAATGCCAGTTATTTATGCTGATAGCTTCGACCCAAAATGCTGGTGTCATCTTGTTTCCCTTTCTCACAATATCCAATCTACTAGAAATGCTGTTAATTCAATATTAAAAATTCAGACAGAATCTAACCACTTTTCACCACCTTCATATCCTAATCTAAGTGACTTCTACAAGTTTTACCTGGGTTATTACAGTATTACAACTGTCTCCTTGATTTTATTCTTGTGCTCCTAGAATCTTTTCTGGGTTTAGCAGCTGTGGTAATCTTTCAAGATTGTATATTTCCTCTGTTTGAAACCTTCCAATAATTTCTCATGGGACTCAGTTCAAAGTTAAAACAACATTATATGATCTAATCTGCCTTCCTCTCTAATAACACTTCTGTGATTTTGTCCTCTACTACTGGTTGAGTATCCTTATCTGAAATGCTTAGACCCAAAAGTGGTTTGGATTTCTGATGTTTTTTGGGTTGAGGAATATTTGCATACCCATAATGAGGTAGCTTGGCGATGAGATTCAAGTCTAAACATAGAATTCATGACTGCTTCATATGTGACTTATAAACAGCCTGAAGGTAGTTTTATACAGTATTCTCAGTTGACCACATTTTGGGGTACAAGCCATCATATGAGTCAGCTGTGAAATTTTCTGCTTGTGTCATCATGTCTGTGCTCCAAAAGCTGGATGGTAGACAACTTTGGTTTTCAGATTTTCAAATTAGGGATGTTCACCTTGTATTTCCCCCATGCTATTCCTTGAAATAACTAAATATGCTCTTGCTTCAAATCCTTTGAAGCAAGGATTTCTCCACAAAAGTTACTCTTCCTTTTCTGTATTGCTCATTCAGTAAATATACGTCCAATTCAGTTGTAATTGGAACCTCTCCAACATTCTTGACAATTTCATCTCCTTTGTTCTTTATCTCCAATTTTTCTCAAATTCTGTGGGGTTTACCCCCCATCTAAACAATGCACAAGCTTATTCATTTTCTGATCTTCACTGCTAAAACCCGAACTCGCCATAATGTCTCCCACCTCATTTTATTGGCCACTGCCGATCATTTCTCCCATGGCCATCCAAGTGATCTTTTTAAAATACAAATCTGATCAAATTGTCGCCCTCCTTAAATATAGCTTAACTACTTCCTTCTGCTGGTGGGGTATTATCGTGGCCTATACGGCCCTGTTGATATGGTCTTTGCTCTCTCTCTTCTCCATTGCTCAGATGGCGCCATATTTCTCGATGCCAGTGCCTGCCATTTCTTCTGTTTTGAAAACATACTACCTACACCATCCTATCCCTGAGGCCCAAACCTCATTTGTCTTATTAAGATCTCCATTTTCATTACATTGAAGCCTAAGAATCACTTCCTCAGTAGAGCCCCACCTTCTGTTTCCAATCTCAGTGAGATGCCTTTATTTTCTACTCCCAAAGACTCTTGCTTCTTGCCTACAGAATGCTCAAACTGAATTGAAATTGTATGTCTAGTGGTGTAGCTATTTGGCAAATATCTGTCTCCCTACTGGAACAAATATTTATTGTAGCAAAAAGTACTTGACACACTTGACAGTGCTGGACATACCTACCATTGGCACTCAATGAGTATTCATTCAGTGAATGGATAAATAAAACACTTTCGTGTTTTTGAAAGACCAATATGGCAAATCAATTAATAAAAGAAAGAGAAATGGAGAAGGAAAGATTTCTGAATAATTAGGAGACAAGTAGAGCAACACAGGACAGGAAAGAAGTAATGAAATCTGAAATTAGGGTGTTGAATGAGAGAGTGGAAAGTCACTATCTTTTAGGGAACTGTATTGTGCTACTGATATAGCAGGTCAACCACAAACAGCCCAGCAATACCCAAGACTCTGTGCTCTGTACCAGCTTCTCACCCCAAATGTGGATGGGAAATCAACAAACTCCTGGCCTCCTTAGCAATTTCGACACTAAAGGAAGTTCTGCGGTCAGGACAAAGGCACTTTCTAGGACATCTTGTCTCTTAGAAAGACAAAGCCATTTGAACAACAAAGAACAGTACTGTTTTGCCATCCTCTGGACCCTGGCTCTTTATAAATAAGCTGGTTTCTCTGTTTTTAACAGCCTGTGATGTATTTGATTACATTTTCAATTCAGATGGTTCCATTACTACAAGAAGCAACTTCATTATGAGGAGGGCCCAGAGCCCAGACTGTACTTGCTCCCTGTCATATAATTTAGCCTCAGTCATACCTCAGACAATATTTATACAAGGTCACTTCTTCAGACCATGTCTAGCTTTCCCAAATGACAATATTATTTATGCCAAATGCTTCTCCTCAGGGATGGAAAACTGCCAACTCTGGTTTAATAGGCTATATGGACAGGCTAGAAAAACATCATTTGTAGCACACACAGTTTATGTATTTAGTATATAACTAAAGTACAGACTGATCACTGGAAACAGGGCCAAAAACTGGCCCCAGGGGGGTGGAAAAAAGCCACAAAAGTACTAAGGTTTGGATCTTTCCTCCCTGGTATTGGTTTTGGAAGCCCTGCATTTGGCCAGAATTATGAATGCACAAGAGAGAGCTGCCTCAGACTTTAGTGGCTACCTGAATATCCAAAGTAGGGGGAAACCTGCAAAAGGAAATTTAACTTGGGTGTGTGTGCCCAGCAGCCATCCTGCTGTGGTTGCAAATTAATGTGACCAACCAGTGGAACAGGCAGCCCAGGGGCCTTTCGTAACAAAGAACAGTCTAACTCATTGATGTTAATTTACCAAATTATTCACATCCCACAATCTGGAATAGAAATCAGTGGCCCAAAAAAAAAAAAAAAAAAAAAAGCCTCCTCTACATCCCAGTCAAAACACCTATAAAAATCTAGATACCAGGAGGCAAAGTCTGGAACATAAACTACTTCATCATGTTGCCAATGAGTTATTAAAGCACAGAACGATGGAGCTGCCAGGGGCATCTGGGCTGCCCTTGCTTCCAAACTCCATTCTTGGTGGTGTCTTTAATAAGGCATTCAGTTAAAATATATTGGTGACAACTCCTTTCTCTTAAAATCTAGTCAAGGATACAAATCATACATTCCACTTAATCCTTTATGGACCACTAGGATTTTAAAATATCTCTCCAGTACAGAATTAACACACTTTAGAATGTTGAGCTTTCAGATAAAGTATCTCTGTGACCTCATATGACTTGTTAGTAAATTCCATTAATAAACAATTCATGACTTTCCTTTAAGTAGATTATCTACAATTTCCACATAAGAATATTTCATCCAATATGAATTTTTTAAGCAAAAACATTAGATTGCAAAAAGTCCCTAAACATTCAAAATTGTTCCTTTGTACTGATAAATTTGAAAGAAGGGTTCATCTTAAAATGTATTTTTAAGACTTTTCTACTTTCATTGTCTTAAGATCTCTCTCCAGAGGAACTGCTGCTTATTGGCAATAGTACTTCATATTATTACCATCATTTGATTATAATAATAGCATTAACCCTTTATAATGAACATCATTTTTGGCCAACTCTTACACCCAGGAATTTAATTTAAATGTGTACAAAGACAGTACAGAATTACTCATTACTGTGAGTGATTTATAACACTAAAGAACTGGTAAAACCAATTATCCATATGATGAAATTTATAACCAAGTAGCCATGTTATAGAAAAATACCTAATCCATTAGAAAAGTTCACAGTTTTCTACAAATGAAAAAGAAAATAAAAACAATACATACAGAATGTAGATCCAGATGAAAAGACATAAAAAATTTCCTGCACGACAGTCTTCCCAGAATGATATAGACTGGCTTTGATGTGTGGGTGAGGAACTAACTAATACTGATTAAAGTCATTTATCTGCAGGTAGGTATACTTAGGGATATTTCGACATGAAGAAAGTTTGTTCGTATTTGCATTATAGAAATAATTTGATTCCCAAATGAGGGAGGGGTAGCATGGGAGTTTTATGCTGTTTCTAATCCAGTATGGCTTGGACAAGACCTGTGTAAAACTTCATCTGAATCTCTTTCCTGAAGCAAGAAAGCTGACTTAAATCTCAAACAGTAAGATCCCTGTGTCCTTGACAGCAAAGCATTGCCGTACGTTACCTAGCATTACAGTACTCATGGGCAGCCCTTAAAAGTGTCTTCATGACTACATGATCCTACAGTATAGAGTTTTGTTTTGTTTTGTTTTTGTACTGGGAATGGAACTCAGGACCTAGCACTTGCCAGGCAGGCACTGCGCCACTGAGCTATATCCCTGACCCCTAGACATTTATTAGGATATTGTAAATAAGACTTGGATAAACAGGAGAATGAAATGGGAGGTGCTATTCATAGGGGGGAAAGTCAGAAAAATAGACCTGCTTCATCCAGACTGTACTTGCTCTCTGTCATATAATTTAGCCTCAGTCATACCTCTCTGGTAAGCAAGTATTCAGTATTTATTAAAACAGGAGCATTTTCAAGGCATTAGTATAAGAAAGAGAAAGACAAATAAAGCTTCTTGCTGAAGACTGTTTTTTTGTGCACTGGAGGAATGATTCCCTGGGCTGTCCACTTTGGACATCCTATTGTTCTTCTTTTATTCTTACCATTGGTCTATGGATAGCACCTGAATAGCAGTGACAGGTAGAGCAATCAGGGTGACCAAATTCTGTGGGCAGAAGCATTGAGATTGAGGAAGACCTAAGCTTTACCGTTAGGACAATTCACATTTCAGGGAGGGGAAGAAGGAAGTCAATAAAAAGGAATCACTCAAGTAAAAAGTATGAATAAGGTGTTTTGTTTGTTTTTATACCAAATTATATAAGCATCGTTGGTTTTAAGGTGGAGATTTTAATAAAAAATACAGTTTGAAGACAATGTAGTTTTGTTTTGTGTCATGCTAATGCATCTCTGCTTAGGGTGGAAACAATCCATATGTGCCAGACAAAACAAAACAATATTATGCTTTAATATTTCCAAGTAGTTACCTGTTTCCCTGTCTTTAAAAATTCTTAAAAAGAAGACACTTTTCAAGGAGATATGTAGATAATTACAGGCATATAAAAGGGACTTAACATGTTAAACATATAGGGGGAAAATGTATAAATGGTTACACCCTGCAAGGGTCCTAACTGGCTTTATAGACCAACGACCCTTATGCTTAAAAGTCACATTGACATTTTGGTTTGGACATAATGTTAAAAGATGCAAGCTAATGTGTGTTCCCTTTTGGTTCCTAGGCCTATGTGCTTTCCTAGCTCACTCTGCACCCAAATACCGAAGGATCATTCACTCAGCAGCAGTGCTGGAAGCACCCTCTCAGCTGGAAGGCTGAAAACTGCTACCTCTGTGGTTCCTGAGGCTGAGTTCAGACTAGAACAACTGTGCAGCCAATTTGCCCCATCTTGGGGATGTTGGCTGTCAAATGTGAGGGAGTGTTTTAGACTAAACTAGAGGTTATTTTACAAGCACCATCAAAATCCTCATTTGCATGTGTGAAATTCCTGTCGGAAGGTTGGTTTTTTTGAATCAAGCTGGTTAAGTCAGATGACAAGTGGAACCCGCCAGTGTGATGTGAACGGCATCAGCTCCTCTTAGCTTTTTCTGACCATCCTTTCTCTTCTCTGGCCCAAATCACTGGACAACTGTTTGAGTTTCAGCACAAGTGATTCCAGCCCCTTATTACCTAAGGGGTGACAGGTGGCACATGACTAGCAGCAGCCGTCCCCGCCTCAGCGATGCTCACTGAGCCCTTACACAGCACTAAGTGCGTTGCACACATCATCTCCTCACATCCTCACAACCAGTCTATGAAGTTTGGTGATACTGTTATTTCTATTTTTTAAAGGAAAAAAACTGTTATGATGAACTCATCCTGCAGCACACAGATAGAAAATAATGCATTTGAAAGCAAATGCATCACATTTCCACAATGATGTTTAGGCCGTTTTGTTTTGTTTTTGGCTGGCTTCAATCAGCAACTAATAGCAGCAATAAATACTAGGTCCAAAACAAAGGCTGTGTGAGTTGCACAAAATCCAAAAGATTTATTAGAAATCAGTTACCTGTGCTATTTTTGCCTTAGATTGAAATTGTGTGAATCACTGAGGGTCCTACAACTTCTAGATGGTGCCACATACTTACAAAATCTGGGTCTCATGGCGGAGGTCCTGCCCCCATCCATTTATATCCTGGTAGCATTCTTTATTTGCTTTTAGTTCTGTGGTATTCAGACCTCAGTTTCTGCCTCTGTCTGCCTCTGTCTGTCTCTGTCTGTCTGTCTGTCTGTCTCTCTCTTCCTCTCATCTGTCTCTCTCCCCCTTCCCTTAGGGGAAAGGAAAGCAAACTATAAACAAACTCCTAAACTCACGCTGTGGGGGCGGGTGGCCAAGGAGTAGCTGCAGCACAGCCCATTCCCTAGACTTCTTTGCAGTTGAGGGAGGAAGACATGCCAGCTCTTCTTCAGTCCAGGACATGTGTCCGAGTCATCAGGACCCACTTGGTCTTGGAGGTGTGTGACACAGGTCTTGATTTGTCCCTTCCAGGGAAGAATGCAGCACAGTAGTTACAATTTCCCAGCTCCCAGTCCCTCCAGACTGCGTTGTGCATATGGAAGGGGGTGTCCTGTACTCATCACCTGGACAGCAGTCTGGCAACCACTAGCTGAAGTGGTTTATAACATCTGGATAACTGTTTCCAGATGTGGCCTTTCCCTGAAATACTTGATTAAAAGTTTTACACTCTGCATCTTGTAATAACTGACATATGCAGAGAGTTTCTCTTGTCTGGACTCAGAGTGAAGCCGCAGGATCATTTTAAAGGCAAGAGCAAGACACTTCCTAGACTCTCCACAGCATGGGAACACTACGCAGCTGAGATCCTGCTGGACCATGAAATCAGACAACTCTGCATTCAAATACTGACTCCTTGGATTGCAGACAGAGATTTCTGTGCTACTTATCCTTTTGATGCCTTGGACTTCTCCTCTGTAGTATGGGGTTGAATCTGTAAACACAATTTACTATACTTATCACAAAACTGTTAGAAAAATACATAGGACTAGAAGCCCATTTTTACTCTTTAAATAAAACAATAACTTTTAAATAAAATAATAAAAGATCACTTTTTCATCAGGGAAAAATAAAAAAGAAATTTTGTCTGATAAATACAGTCAGATCAGTCGTGACAACCCCTAGACTAAAATCCTAAGATCCCTCACATCTTTTGAACAGAGACATCTTGATGTCCTGGGGAAGAAGGCAGTCTTCTAGGCCTAATGTTAAGACTCTTCAAATCTGTGAAAGAATCAGACAAAATGATTTTCACTTAATAGGTTCAGGGAAGTTCAGTAGCATTTTAAATTAGTTTAAACAAGTAAACTAACTCTGCCATTTACCCCTCTTTATCTTGAAAATCATTATTAATCTACTTTATGCATAATTTATGGAACCACTGCAATAAAGGGCAGTGATAGCCACTTTACCTACACTATTAGTACATAATCTTTTCAACAACCTGCCTGTCAAGCTGGCACCATCAGCATCCCCATCTTTTAGGGTGAGGAAATTGTGCTTTATAGTTCAACAGCTTACAACAAATCTTAAAGCCAATCAGAGACAGATCCAGAATTTGAACCCATGTAGCTATCTCCAAAGGTATAACTGAGTAGCTTTTGAGCAATAATTTCACCTTAGAATTCAGTGTACAAAACAGAAGTGAAAATGAGTTTCCCGATGATCACCTGAAATCATCAAGGAAGTTGCACCTGTGGCTTCCCTGGTGTACTGTGACCACAGCCAAGGCTCTGTCCGTTGTACTTCACAGTCCCTAGCACGCCTCGTCTTTTGCTATTGATGGCTGGACAGGTGTGCAGTACAACAGCCCATTTGTCCCCATCTGCTTCCCCTTGTGTGGAGGGGCCCCAGCCGTCACGGGCGGCTGCTTCCCACATGTGCCGCAGCTCTATTGATGAGAAATGGCAGAAGCAGGTATTAAAGGTAGAGGTTCTGGCTTATTGCTCTGGATGTATTAAAAACCATTCCCAGATTCCACATGAAGAGTTTTACACACCCAGCACATGTGATACAAGGGAGACAGAGAAGCAGACGTGGGATAACCACACTGAGACGTGTAACCACAACAGAAGTCTGGGGAGACGGATGCAAGGAAAGCTACTTTCGCAGACTGGTTGATGGATCGTCTCCTCAGCAGACAGACAGACAGCGAGAGGTACTTATTTTTATAAAAACTTGACAGAAAGAACTCCAGACATCCAGGCCTGTTCTCTTCTAACTCTTATATCCAGAGCTGACTCAGCCCTGTCTGCTTCCCTTTGCAAGAGGGTGAGTTATTCCATGTGCTCTTGCTAATTATCCACAATCCGCTCCTTTCTTACTTCACAGGTCGTTTAAATGTCTACTTGTCTGGGTTAGGACTTGGGTGGATGTTGAATTCCCTTCTGTATGTAGTCCCAGTGATGGATTTCTCATACCTGGGGTATTATTTGGGGGAAATTCTTTCAATTTAAAGGCCCTTGAGATGGCAATCCAAAGAATTTGTTTTTACTAGGCCCTTGAAGAAGGTGCTTGCCATTTATAAGTATCTAGCAAATGCAAAATAATTTCCACAAGCTAGCTCTTTTAACCCTACCCTACAAGTGAGCATATGAACATCCCCTTGTCCAATGTGGTGCATCCAAGGATGCCCAGTAGATCTCTAACACAAGACCATATATATATTTTTCCTATACAGGCAAAGTTATGATAAATTTTAATTTATAAGTTAAACACAGTAAGAGGATAACAATAGCTAATATAAAATATAACAGTTGTAGCAGTGTGCCCTAATAAAAGTAATTGAAAACTTATGAGTTGTGTATTTCTGGAATTTTCCATTTAATACTTTGTGACCACAGTTGATCACAGATAACTAAAACTGAAAGCAAACCCGGGAATAAAGGGTGGGGGGCAAAGTTTTCTCCACTGCACAGATCACTAGCACATAGAAAATATACAATGAATGGAAGGGAAGTAAAGCCAGATGGCAGGCTGGTTTCCTCAGCTACCACAAGCCACAGTGGTGTGGTACAAAGAGCTGCTCCAGGCCAGGAGATGTAGATTCTTGTCCTGGCTATGCTACCAAGCCACTCTGTGATCTGAGTGAGACCATTTACCTCTGTGTACTTCTGTTGAAATACATGGATGATAGACAATAAACACAGATGATAGATAGATAGATAGATAGATAGATAGATAGATAGATAGATAATAGATAGATAGAGGATAGATGATAGACAGACAGATAGGTAGAGAGGAAGGGAAGAGAGAGGAGAAGGGAAAGAGAAGAGAGACAGAGACAGAGAGCATGAAGCTCTTTTGGGATTCCTCATGACATGGTAGTCTCAAGATAATCTGATTTTTATATAAAGCATCTTCTTCAATGGTTTCTGTGACTATTGCCTATTTTCTGCTTAGTTAATATTAATAATATATTGGACTTCCCAGCTAGCACACAGCTAGCATGTCAGTACTGAATGTATGTCCATTACCACCCAACTCTGTAGAACAGCACATTCAAGCCACTTTGGGGAATCAGATTAAAGTGGCCATTTCACCCTTTACAGAGTAGTCCAGCATGCTGCATCATTTAAAGATGGGTCAAACCAGAAGCCCAAACTCTGTTGCACAATTGCAAATGCAGGTGTTTTACTACTTTGGATCTCAGAGTCTTCCTTGCAAAATTGAGATATTTGATGTTTCAGTCATCTATTGCTACATAACATATCATATCTAAAATATGGTGATTTATAGGTTAATATTGACTTTCATGGTTCAGGGAGATTAAGAGTTCAGCTGGGTGGTCTCTTCTGAGGAACTACATGTAATTTCAGTTCAGTGGCGAGACACTGAAGTTTTTCTGTGTTTCAGTGTTGGAGATCAAACCCAAGGTCTCACACATGCATGTTAGCCCTCTACCACTAGGCTATATTCTCAACTCTGAGAGTCTCAAAAGATTCCATTATTCATGTGACTGGGATAACTTACTGGTCATACTTTGGTCAATGTGGCTTCCTCATTGGGCTTCCTCAGGGCATGGTAGACTCAGAACAATCTGATTTTTTTTTTACATGATGGCTGGATTTCTCCAGAATGAATATTCTTTTTTTTTTCCAGAATGAATATTCTAAGAGAGCCATGAAGAAGTTGTAAGCTTTCTCTTGCCTAGATTCACTTCTGCTATACACTATTAGTCAAGGTGTCCACAAACCAGCCCAGGTACAGTGGAGTGTAGGCATATATTTTACTTTTCAATGGGAGAATTATGGATAAACAAGAAAGGAAGGAAATGATGGTGGCCATATTTGAGTCAAGATACCCTACTTGGCCCAACTCAGAACAAAATGAACTATAAGCAAAGGATAGCTAGTTCATTTCTGTCTCACTGTCACTCTGTCTCTCTTTCTCTGTCTCTGTTTGTCTCTCTCTCTCATACACACTCACACACAAACAGGTCCTAACTGTGGTTAGTACAGGTCCAAATATTGACTACCTAAACAAAAAGCGAAACTTACAGGTTGAGTCTCATAAACAATAGTAGGTAACAGGAAAGACTTACTCATTTTTCTGTGAGATTAAACCTTGTCATTGATGGATTAATGATAGCAAATTAACTAGGGGAAAACTTTTCAGAAGAAACTGTAAAGATTTGTTAAAGACCTAATGAAGTCTATCAGGAGGACTATAGATATTCCAGTAATCTTAAAACAGATCAAGATGTCTATTTGTGATCATCTGGAATGAAGGCAAAACCAACAGGAAGCAGTTGCCAGACTCCATTCCAGACAACCACACAGATAAGCAAGCCTGATGTGTGGCAGTTTTGATGGGCAGGCTTAAGAATGCTGAGAAACAAACTGAGGATCTGGACAGTATCACTATCAAGAAAGCATATCATAACCTCAGAATGTGACATAGTCCCAAGAAAAACATCAACAGAGAGGCCAGCTGAAAAACTGGAGATGCTGGAGGAGAAAAGCAAAGTCTGGATAACATGTTGGATCCCCATGAAGATGGCACAAGAACAGGAATTACAGATCCCTAAAGGCACAAGATTATCTATAAAAGAAAAGAGCTGCAGCTCTTGGGGAGGGAAAGTGACTTAGGGAACTGTCAAGGAAGCAGTTCGGTGACCTTCTGGGCTGTGGATGCCAATGCAAGGCTAGAATTACTGTGGCTTGGAAGGTGAATCTAAGGCCCCTGAAAGAAGCATTTTTTCTCTTCATGACTCAGAGAAAGTCAGGAATGAATTCCTGAGACGTGAAATTTAAGGAGGCTTCTGGCCTGTATCTGGAATATTTAGGAGTTGTCAACCTTGCAATCTGATGGGCACTGCAAGGAGCTCTGTGAGTCCATGGGGCAGAGAGATGGAACAGAAAGTTATTTCCCCCTCTGGCTTAGCCTCCAGATGAGAACCCATGGTTTGTTCTCTGTGTTATGGAACTATTAAAGGCAAAAGACCCCAATGGGTGGATGATAATCCAGTAGCTAACAGAAGGTACTAAGAGGACTCTTTCTTGGGTTACAGCACTTGGCCAAGTCTTCCCCTCTGGCTCTTATACTACCTTCCTAAAATTATAGCAAGCATAAAAAGCTGCAAGTCCTTTGAATTTATAAATCCACTTCTGGATATTGAATATAACTAAACCATTCACAAGTAGGGCAAATGTATGCACATGAAGATGTTCACAGCAGCATTATTTATAAATGGATTAATTCAGTGCTTCTCAAACCTTGATATCCATTCTTTAGAGAGTTTATTCAAAGGTGGATTCAATGAGTCTGGCATAGGGCTTGTGACTGAGTTTGTGACAAAGTCCCAGATAATAGTCATGCTGTTAATCTAAAGACCTCATTTTGAATAGCAAGAGTTTAAACAAAACAAAAGCAAACACTCGTAAAATATGATCAAGTAAATGATAGGAATATCATCTCCTTGGAACACTATTGCATTGTTTTGCAGCATGAAAAAAAAATAGTGTATCTCACAAGCCCTTTGTGACCAAAAGTATTCCAATGATTTGCTAGATCCTGAAGTCATATTAGATATAGGCCACATCATGAGGCTGTTTGGAGCTTATTATTTCAAAACACTTGCAAGTCTGAGCTGATATGCCTGGAGGGCCGTGCAGGGGCATGGAGAGTGGCCCTGGTACACACATTCTTTTCTAAAGGTCATGTAGATTATGATAGAAGGCCTCAATTGTGTATGCATAGAAAACACCTGGTAAAATCATGAGGTTAGAAATTCCAAATTAAAAGGAAATCAGGTAAATCTTTGCTGCAGTTTTAAAAATTCACACTCATTAGGTATATACTTAATGAGACTCCTTATTGTACTTTCTATTAGCTTTTTGTTGATGGGACAAAATACCTGACACACACAACTTAAAGGAGAAAAGGTTTATTTGGCTCATGGTTTCAGAATTTCTGCCCACGATCAGCTGATTTCAAGGCAGAAATACCACAGTAGAGGAATATGGTGCAGGAAAACCATTCATCTCATGTGGATCGCAGAGTGGAAGGAGCTAGAAAGGAAGCACCTAGTGACCAGTTTAGTACTCAGGGTTAAAACTCCATGACCCACCACGAAGTGTGCTTCACTAATCGATCATCTCTCAAATTAATCAAGTTGACGGTCATACTGTGAATCATTCATGAGACAATAGCTCATCTCTGGGTAATGGATTTTTCCCCTGCTGCTGCCAGTTAGTGTCTAAATCAGTGTATGTGTGTACATATGTATTTTCACAGAAATACCAAACTCAAGACCTCTCACGTGCTAGGCAAACTCTCTATGCCTAAGCCACAACTTCACCCCTGGGCATTGAGTTTTCAGAAAAAGAAAGTATTATTTAAGAGAAAAACTTTAACATAACAGTAACCAAGTCTAATTCCTTTATTAATTAGAATTTTATTATTTTAAAAGTTGTTTTGTGAACTATCAACAGCAACTTGGAACGTATCTTGCAAATATAGCTCCTGATTTATTTTATTAAAACTCACTTGACTTGCAATGGTTTTGCGTATTTGTTGTTGTTCTGTGACACAAATGATGTATCTGTATAGATAATAGGCAGATAGATGATACAGAGAGAGAGAGACAGAGAGAGAGAGAGGTAATAGATATTGACCAACACGTTGTGGTATGAAACACTTAAGTCTTAGTTCTGGCTTGTCTATCATACTGATTCCTTGTCTGCTGCTGATTCGATAAGGAGGAACCCAGAGAATGAGGGAGGCTTTGTTTCTTTGTTACCTTGATGTATATTGGATTTCACCTGAATAGAGCTAAGCTTTTACCCCAAAGAACAAATGGTAATAGGTGGATGATAATAGAAGATTCTAACAAAAGAAAAGCAATTTGTTACAGCTGTTAAGTCTGGATTGGGCTTTTGGAAACAAAATACAGGCACCCTTGGGATGGATATTGGACTTCACTTTTTAGGTCACTTTAAAAGAAAGTAAAAGAAAGGCAATAAAGACAGAAAAGGACAGAGAAGTAGTTTTCCATTCTAAGGAAACAAACAAGAAAAAAAGACAGAAAAGAAAAGAGGCAGTAGGCAGGGTGCACATCTAAAGAATACAACAACAAAAAAAGAAAGAATAAATAAGTGAAAGGAAGAATGAACAAACTCAAGGAAAAGCTTTAAAATGCGCTTACAGACAGTGTTACTAAAGAAAAGAAATCTTAACTCGTGAGACTTAACTTGAAACAAGAAGATAAAAATCCTTCATATAATCAGCAAACAAAAGCGAGGAGATATTAATTTTCAGATTCTACCTAGAGCCTGGAAGGGAAGTCAGTGAGACCATGCTGAGGTGCAGTTGAGCAAATAAATCATACCTTACCTCACTCCATAAAGAAAAAGATAACAGATCAGGAATGAGATGCATTTTCCAACAAAAGGGTAGGGGATTGCTCAAATGCTTTTCCCTTGCCACAAAAAGCAATCATAAAACCCAATTCAAAAGGACAGAATTCTCACAGAGAGGCAGCCTTCGAAGAAAGAAACACAACGCAGTGAGATGGAGGAGAAAGAGCGGGCTCCCTTCTGGCCCTACGCAGAATGTGGAGTCACTGATGAAGAAAGGAAAGTGAGGCCTTAGAATCTGCTGGCAAGGCCCCTCCTGAGGAAAGATTCTGGAGTTTGCAGAGGATGCAGTCCTTAGCAAAACTGGATCACTGGGGCAGAGACCCTGAGATTATAGATTAATTTCTCAGGATCAGAGATAGAGACGGGGCGATCACTGGGTGATGTAAGTGGACAAGGGCAGCCTCATGGTCACATTTTAGAGTCACAAGTAATTCTTTCACCTGTATAAATGAACTCTTTACTAAATTTTCTTTAGGTTTGTTTTTTATTAAAACTTCTGTTGAAATCTGTTTAGGTTCATAAAGAAAGGCCTAAACTTCACTGAGAAGCAGTTTTGAAAACAACTACAAGCTTGGAAACTCTATGCAAATTAATTTTGTACACAAAGTTGGGTTTCAAAGATATAAAGCAGGGAATTTTTCCTTTCCTTTTCTTTTTCTTTTCCTTTTTTTTTTTTTTTTTTTTTTTTTCTTAAATAAACATCTTTTCCCAACTAGTCATTTTCTGATTAGACAGGAACCATCAAGGAGTTTTCACAGATCATGGGATCTTGACATCTTGCTGACATCTTGACCTCTACTCTTCTGTCTGATTTCAAAATTTCCAACTTGGAAAGGAAAGATGCAGAAATTGTAGATATAGGCAAATACAGTTTACATCTTCAATGGTAGAATGCAAGTTTCCATCACAGATCAGAAGCTGTTTAGATCCTATTGTGTCCTGAAAAGATCATCTCTCTGATGGGAGGTAAATAGATAACTAGGGGCTTTGATACGCATGAGCAGCAGACATAAAGGAGATTATTGATAGTTTCCTGTTCTTGAAAGGCTGTGTGCAAAGAGACTTTCCCTTAAATCAAAATAAGAAGAAAAAAGGCCATTAAAAGCTTGGTTAAAAAAGGACTTTTAGGAAAGTAATTAGCACCTATGTGGTTATATTTCTTCAAGAATTTTGTTAGATCCTGTGAATATTTGTGTTATAACAAATTTTCCTTTCTTTCTTCCTTTCTTTCTATCTTTCTTGATGGTATTATTGTTGCCAAAGGAGTGGGCCTTAGTTTTTCTGCATGACCAACAGAAACCAAAGTTGACTACGTAAATTCATAATTATGTTATGAATGACATTACTCAATAGATAGCACAGTTCTGGTTGGTCAGCTGTAAATTTCTTTAAACCACATGTTTTGTCCTGAGTGTTAGGCTCTATACTCCAATATATTTCATTTTTTCATTAATCATAAAAACTTTTTGAAACAAGAAAAAGATTGTACTATTGCAAGAAGATAAAAGGTAAAAAAAGAGGCATTTAAAGTGTAGCTTCCAGGGCCCAGAGTTTAGCTCAGTAGCATACCTTCCTTGCAAGCAGGCAAGTGAGTTAGATCCCCAGTAAAAAAAAAAAAAAAATATATATATATATATATATATATATATATCTTCTATGTTTTTGTTAGTCAACAATTATTTGTTATGGAAAGTCTCGGTGAAACCAAGAAACCCTGTTAAAACTCATAAAGTTGTTAGATTTATTGGAAATTTGAGGTCAGTGAGCTTTTAGTTTGTAGTGAATTTCTTCGTGCTACTAGGGATGAAAAATTCATTCTAGAAAATAAGCTACAAATTTGTATGTTTAAAAAATTAATTTGACAGTACTGATTACTAGAAAAGATCAAGCTGACTTTTCAAATGTTGAGTTTTTTTAGGTGAACCTAAAAATCATTGGTTTTTAATAATAAGGAAGAAGCTGCCGTGATGCCAGGTTTCCATTCATTATTCCCCCAAAAGCATTCTAATTAATCAGAGCAGAATCTGTGCTGGTCTCACTGTTGGGGCACAGCTATAATGTTGAAACACATTCATGAAATGGTAAATTTATAGATATTTTATGATCAATTAGAGGTCTCTGACCAAATTGCTGTTCTGCTGTTTTTGCTAAATCCAGCTGACCCTGACAGTGTCTCCAGCCCAGCTGCAGATGAGCACTAAATCAGAATAATTGTCTATACCGTAAAGCACCCTGGGCTGATTTGTGCTCATTCAGTGAAGGCCATTTCTGTATTATGGTAATGCTTTTAACTGTGCTCATGCAGTAAAAGTCCTCTCTCCAGAACATTTCTATATTATGATAATGCCTTTAATTGTGTTCATTCTGTAAAAGCCCCCTCCCCTGGTTCCTGGAGTGTTTTAATGTTTTAAGACTAACCTGTCTGTTGAGATGTGATTCAATGCAGGTAACCAATCATGTAACATTTGGTCACTTGCTTTGTACCTCTCACTTAATTCTATATAGACTAAACCCCTTCCGGATTCAGTTGCTTTGGAGGAATTATCCCTGCAACGGTCCACTGGCGTGAAATCCAACTGTCCTCTGGTATAAAGATGAAATGCTGCCTTCCTATCTCCTCAGTGGAAAGAGTTTTCCTTTTGGTTTGGCTTGGCTTGGTTTGGCTTGGGAAATGTCCTACAACAGCACAAGTTTTGGCCAAGTTTTACCTACTTAAAAGAGCATTGAACTCATTCATTAACTCACAAATAAATTTCTTATGCGGTCTTCTCACACACAGTCTGCTCTTTTTAATTTTCACTATATTTCTAACAAACTTGCTTATCTTTTTTTCCCCCTTCAGTAGTGAATTAGAGAAAAGGTAATGTCAAGAGCAGATTTATTGACGGCTGCAAAAAAGAATATAAACAAAAAAACCCCTCCACTTTTTAGATTAAAGAAGGCATAAAAAAGAAAATATAAAGGTTGACTGTTGTCCCCAAAACTTGTTCAAGATCATTTCATATCCCCACATTTCAATATACTTCAGTGATACCAGACAATATGAAAGCATTTCAGCATGGTTCTGAGACTGACAATTCTTAACATCAACCCTTAAATCATCAAGAAAAAGCATAACCAATTAAGACAAAGATGTGTTATATTGTAATTATTCTATCCAATGTTAACTTAATTTTTAAAACTTGAAAAGCAAGAATCACAGCATCTGGAAAATTCACTTATATTAAATGTTGTGTTCCTGGAAGAAGCCAGAAAAGTGAGGCCATTCTGTGACTATCAGAATCGGAGTAATTTAGAGTGCAGCCAAGTAATGACCTCTGAGGAGAGGAGGAAGCAGCAAGAGTACCCAAGTGGAGCCAGTTAGACCATCAACTATCTCACAGCTTTCCCTGAGGAGGGCTGGAAATGGCCCAGGCCTCGAAGTTAAACCTGTTTGACCCCTGGTTCAGCCCACGAGTCTGATAACGTTGAATCAACTACTCCAAATGTCAATTGTGTATCTGTAAATAGGGATCATGATACTCAACCCTGGTGAGCTGCTCAAGGACACAGGGCTTGACCCCTACACTGAGTTTAATCCCACACAGTCCCTGTCTGTCCTCTTGCTCTTGGTGAGTACCTCCTGAGCAGTAAAGCAGGAGTACAGTGCAGGAGGGACAAATGGCTTTTGCCAGCTGGTGTTAAGGAATAGATTCAAATATAACTGAAAGATGAGCCCCTTTGCCTCCCCATCACAGCTATAGCATTCCAGAATATATTTCTTTGCATGAATAAGGTGGGCCTCCTTTTCCTCTCCAAAAATGATTTCAAATGAAAACAATATAATGAGTAAAAAAAATCTAGGAGATCTTTAGCAGTACAATTATCATATGTTCACCATGTTTGGCGAATGATCATGAGCCTTACAATCTCAAGTAACTCCCCTAATAACATACATCAACTCTATTGTTGCATGCATTCATCTATCAGCTATCCAACCAACAGTTGCTATGCGCCACTCATGCTCACAGCACAGGACCAAACACTGGGTATTCAAAGGTAGACTCAGGCCTGCTACAGCCTTATAGACAGACAAGTGTCCAGCTCTGCTGTGTGGATTGCAGCCTGGAGATCAGCGGTATTAGCATCACTTGGACACTTGCTAGAAATTCAGGCTTTCAAGCCTCACTCAGGTCTAACAAATCAGAATCTGCCTTTTGCTAGCACTGGATTGTCGGTGTGCATGTTATGATCCAAGTAGCATTGCTTTGTCCTGTTGCAGCTGGTGGGCCGTGAAGTATACTTGGCACAAGTTGAGGTGCAATGAGAATCTTTGGCTCACTTGGTTTGATTTCATGTGAATCAAAAAGAGACTGTTCAGTCAGAGTTACCTGTGTTTGTTTGCTAGGACTGCCATAGAAAAGTGCCACACACTTGGTGGCTCAAGCAAAAGGAATTTACTGTCTCACATTCTGGAGGTTAGAAATCCTATATTCAGGTGTCAGCAGGGCAGGTTTTCTCTTTGATTATATCCTTAATTTGATCAAGAATGCCTTATTTCTAAATAAAATTACATCCCCAAGTACTTGAAATTAAGACTTTAAAACCTTTTTTTTTTTTTTTTTTTGTCTTTTTCAGTACCAGGGATTGAACTCATGATGACACACTTGCAAGGCAGGCGCTTACACCGTTGAGCTAAATCCCCAGCCCCAGAACTTCAATATCTTTAAAGAGATAGAATTCAACCCCTAATTCTCAGCCTCACATTTGAAGATGACCAGGTGTTAGAGAAGCATACTGAGGAAGGAGCAGATAAAGGTTCTTTGAGTGAAGGACCTGGCACCAGTGAGCACCTGGGTGAGGCGATCTGCATAAGGAACCTCACACCTCTCAGTAACATGGCTGAAAAGTGGGCATAAATCAGAAGTCAGTAAGGAAGCACACCGATCTACTGGAAAAGTAGACATCTCAAAACAATGTGACGGTATTCAGCTTTTATTCTGTAAGCCATGGGGAGTCAAAAAGCAGGTCCCACCCTTTGGAGACATGGCCAACTCCTACAAGTAGAGCATGTGATAGATCACATTTGCTTCTGGGAGTGGAATCATCATCACAAGCCCACTGCTCTGGTTCCACTGCGACACAGTGAAGGCCTGAGCTGGGGCACATCAAAGAGGGTGAAGAAGCACTGGGGCGTGAGGGTTGGCAGTCAGATAGAGATGGAGACACAGGCCAGTGCCATAGCTTGTGCGGATCCTAGGTTTTTACTTAGACTGTGGAT
Organism: Cavia porcellus; assembly: GCF_034190915.1. Taxonomy (NCBI): domain Eukaryota; kingdom Metazoa; phylum Chordata; class Mammalia; order Rodentia; family Caviidae; genus Cavia; species Cavia porcellus. Next base: position 53,597,484 of record NW_026947494.1, read on the forward strand.
ATGGCTGATGCTCGGGCTCAACGATTGCTCTGCTCACAGTATCCTTGAGATTTGTGTTCCTTCAAAAATAAAATGTTTCTCTAGGCTTAGTGGGACACACCAGTAATCCCACCTCCATGGGAGACTGAGGCAGGGAGATCACAAATTCCAGGCCAGCCTGAGCAAGAATGTTTCAAAATAAAATGTCAAAAGGATAAAGAAAAAGGGCACAGGGATATGGCTTAGTGGTTGAGTACTCCTGATTTTAATTCAGAGGGAAAGAGAGACAGAGAGAGAGACAGAGAGGCATCCCAAAGGGAAAGCAAAGGATGCTTTCCCTTTTCATCATCCTCCCCGAACATCCCCATAAAGTCAGCCCAGGAACACAGCAGACCAAAGGTACTCATTCGGCAATGCCGAGACAAAGCTGTAAGCCGGAGAAACATTCATGACTCCCTTGGGATTCAGATCAAAGAACAAAGAGGAAGAACCTGGATTGAAAGACAGTCTCTATCTAACTAGAAACTTTAGGAATTAATTTAGAATCTTATCTTCCCAAAACCTTGGAGGTGGGCCAGCCCTTACAGAAGGGTATTGGAAGAAAAACACTGAAGTATCAAATGGCTCAAAAGATCTGATAAACACGTGTGCTTGCTGAAAGGCAGGCTGTGTTCAAAGCCCTGTGATGGACCAGGAAGTTAAAGGGGATCCTTCTAATCCGTGTTCAGTCTAGCTTTGTGTAAGCCCTGCTTCTCCACCCCATTACCTGGTGAACACCCTAGAGAGCATCTTTGGATGTAAAAGGACCTACAGGAAAGTGGTGCCGGAAATCCTAAAACTGCGTACAATTTTCGTAAAAGTTCCTTACGTCAAAATCAAAGTGATCCCTGGGGTCCACTGACAGGAGAGAGGGACTGTGAGTTGGGGAAAGAGATGTGTGGCAGATGAAACAGAGAAACTTCGCATCCCATTGCATCTTCAAGGCATAAAGCTTTTCTGGGAAGAGTGAGATGGTAGGTTAGGTCTTCTGAACCACATACAATCGCCATCCCATATTCTTTGCTTTGATATTTTTTTCAGCAACAGTGTAACAACCCTTAAAATTGTTTCTAGTTTGTGAGCCATATAAAAAGAGGTCAATGGGGGCTGGGGATTTAGCTCAGCAGCATAAGTGCCTGCCTTACAAGTAGGCAGTCGTGAGTTCAATCCCTGGTACCGATTAAAAAAAAAAAAAAAAAGAGGTCAATGGCCCAAGTTAGCAAACCCCTGGAGGTAAAGCAGGACGTCATGGATAACAAGAGAAGGAATCTGTTTTGCTTAATCATTTGAAGACTGAGCTTTTCTTCACACCTCCTCCCACTACAAAGCCTGATTAATTAATTGGATGGTTGCAGTTAGCTGACTTGAGAGCTCTCCAAGAAGTCAAGAGAGAGACCTGTGTGGCCTCCTCCAATGAACATACCCTGAGGTCTCCATAAGTGATTGATGTGCAGGAAGCAAGTGGCCTCTTGTCTTCCACCGACTGCAATAAAACTATCAGCACTGTTAGGAAACAGGATCCCCGCTGAGAAGCAGGAGGATGGGCCTGCCTTTAGGATGGTATGACTTTGCCTTCCCCAAACCGTCAAGGGTTGTACTTTCAATTAGCTCCAACCCTCACAACATCCTGTAGAGCAGCTCTTGGGGGAGCTGTCTGGCCAGTTCACACATGTCAGGTGTTATATTAGAAACACACATCAGAATATCAATACAACAGGCCTGGTGTTTGACTTCTGACTCCTACACACAGTTCCCATGGGACTGCAGCGTGTCCCACCAACAATGCCCAGTCTGTTCAAGGTACAGACTGTCTTAGGAGTGAGTGTCTGGTCTAAAGCGGAGTGGAAAAAAGGGACTAGTCTGAGAATGTAGAATTTTTAAAAAACCCAAAAGCTATATAGGTAGATCTCAATTCCAAACCAAATGCTTTATTTCAATACCATAAAATGCAGATACAAATGTATACTTAATATGACACAACAGATCACACTCTAGCACATATGCGAAGACATGCATCTATGCAAAGATGTGTATCTGTGTCCCCAGATGGTAGCAATATTTTATTCCAGAAACATTGCCAAAGCAGTTGATTGGCATGTGCATAAAGATAGCTGGGTATTTGCCTAGTAACTTATAAAAGGAATAAACTTCTAGTGTGTGCTGTTGGTGCTGAGGGAAAAGAGCAAACAATGGTTGGGCCACTCTGTCAGTTTTCTCCTTTCCTTCTCCACTTTCAATTCTACTTAGCATGCAGGCTATTGTCAGTTTATAGTGGGCATCCTGCCAAAATCCAGAAAGAAAAAGATGTATTTATTACTTACATATGAGTATTTTTGACATGTGAGATCAGAAGAACACATTCTCTTCACAGCAGACAAGGTTGTCCCTGGCTATGTACATGGGTATTTCCCTGTACACCTTGGAATCTCTACAAAGGCAGCTCACACTGTGTTATCCAGAAGGGCATCGGGTGAAAAATGAAAGCTCGCTTTTCATTTTTTGTAGTTCTGGCTTGCTTTATGTCCACAGTATTCTATTCAAATAGGGTATTAGTAGCGTTTAATATAACCTGAACATTCTTCTCTAGAATTTCTATATTATCAATGTAAACTTGCAGCTGGAGACTTAAGCATATTCATGTGCTAATATTGAACTGCTCAAATTGAAAACTGCCTACAAATAAATGAAACTGACTAACATGGTATACAAATAAGTAAAAGTGAATTTCCCTTCAAATTACATACACTTTAATAATTGAAAACATAGTGCACATACAGGATTGTACAAATCATAACATTTTAACTGATATTTCTTGGTGAATCCTTCTAGCTATAACATCTCCATCTAAAACGCCACAATCTAATGTTTCACAATGCTAAGACAAACTAGATTTTAAGTTATAATGCTGGACTCTGCCACGCACAGCTGCCTTCTTAGAATAGTACAACCCACTGTCAAAATAAATGAATAGCATCTTTTTGTGGGACTTTCTGTCAGAAATGATCTTGTCTCATGTCTGCAATTTAAATGGCAACAGAAGCAATCCAAGGAAAAATATGTGCTGCCTGCATTCTGCTTAATGGTATTGTCTGCACATTTGTTATTTCAGACCAGCTTTTCATAGCAACTGTTGAATATATAAAATTAATTTAAGGATGTCAGAGTTAACTGACTCCAGCTCCAATTGATAGACAATCTTATTAAATAATCAGGATTTTAACTCTTCTGGACTTGAATTTGAGAGGCTGGCAATTCATATGCCATGGAGGCATTTTGAATGAAATATAAATAGATGAGTTTGGGTCACATTACCTGCCAGAAGATAGAGCACAGATCGACAAAGAGGGATGTACACCTATAGGCTTGGAAGTATAGAAGGATTTTCATTTTTAATGACCAGGTGTAATTCTTCATTTAAATTAAGAGATAGAAGGCTTTCTCTTCATGGAGAGGCAATAATAAAGCTTTATCTTGAGCAGGCTCTTCAGACCCCCGAGCATATTCCTTACTTTTGCTAAATTTTCTTCATATGTTTTTAACAACTACCAGTTTATTGTTCTCACATTGACCACACAGTTTGTTGGATATTTTAAATTTTTCCATGTTATACACAGTGCCTTGAAGATATTTCTGGACCATATTAGTCTTTTGTTAGGACAAAATACTTGATACCCACAACTTAAAGGAAGAGGGCTTTATTTTGGTTCACAGTTTCAGTAGGCTCAGTCCATGGTTATCAGGCTTCAAGGACAGAAGGGTATGGAAAGGTCAGGGCAGAGAAAAGCTGCTCACATCATGTTAGCCAGGAAAAAGAAAAGAATGAGCCAGGGACAAGAATATACTCTTCTAGGTCTTGACCCCAATGATCTGCCTCTTATAATAAGACTCTTCCTTTAAATACATAAGACTTTTGGGGGGAGACATTCTATAACTAAACTGTAACATCCCACCCTTGGCTCCTGAAAAGATCATGTTCTCAATATGCAAACTGCATTTAGTCCATCTCTAAGAGTCACTAAAGTCTGAACAGTTCCAGCATTGTTGAAGTCCAAACCCAAAGTCTCCTCTAAGACTCAAAGCCAACTCTTAGCCATGAGCTCCTGTGAAAATCCAAACATTTCCAACATACAATGATATGGAGCAAATATTCTTATTCCAAAAGTGAGAAATAGGGAAAGACATAAAAACTGGATCAAAGCAAGACCAAAACTCAGCAGGACAAACATTAACTCCTATAGTTCCATGTCTAGCACCTGGTGTGGGTTTTGGTGAAATGTGATCTCCAAAGGGAGCTCCTATGAGTATCATCCTTAATAGACTTACTGGATGTGGCTTACATGACATCGCTCTTGGGCTGGCTCTGCTTATTGACTACAGGTTTCTTCAGAAGACTTTCCACTTTTCCTGGCATCTTGAACATCCTGGGTCTCCAGTGAACTTTTAGCTTAACTCTTTCAGCTTTACACACTGTCCTTCTATTTGGGGAACTGCCTGATCTTCCAGGCTTTTTTCTGAAATCTGGACGGAAGTTACCATCCAGATACCTGCATCCTGCATACCTGAAAAACCAGTACCATACAGAGGATGCTAAAGTCTGCTGCCAAATTGAGAAGTAGCTGGGACCCCCTCAGACTATGTTTGCAGTGAACTTTGAGTGCCTGGATGGATGCATGGTGAAATGAATCCCTGAGAGTCAGTTCTCTATGTGGTACTTCTTTAGGGCACTCCATCAGGGTGCCCTAAAATTCTTTCTTGAAGCAAAATTTTCAAAGGAGTTGTTTTAGTCATGGTTTGTGCAGGGAACAATTAGAATCAGGGCATGGAGTTTATAATATTATTTTTATGGTGGTCACTGGAAGTTCACACAAGGAAATGCAGGAAATCTATACACAACATTAAAGACAGAATATTTAGCCAAGGGCCTGAATTCCACAGCAATATCCCACATGAGTCCAGATGAAGACCCAGAGCTCATGACAGTGCCTCCCATGAGCCCAACTGGAGGTCTAAAGCCCACAAGAAGAACTCATGCCAGTCTCTTTTCACAGATCCATGCTGGGAAAGCCCTGTATTGATTGATTGATTGATTGATTGATTGTGTCAACTTGAGACATTTAGAAGCTTAGCTAAATGGGTTTAGCAACTCTACACCCCAGGGTATAGAAGAAGACCCACCCTAGGGTGGCTCATCACCTGGAGATATAAAAGGGGAGGAGGAAGGACAAACGCATTCCATTCTTGGGAGAAGCTCGTCTTTGCCTTTGGTTGGACACCCTCTCCTGGCTGCCAGTGTAGACTCTTCAGCTTTGCAGCATCGACTCTTCAGCCTTTCGTCACAGAGCCTTCGGCCTTCTGTCACAGACAGAAGTGTCTTGCACAAGACACTAGGGTGAACTCCAGACCTTGGATTGAATCCTTCGGCTTCCAGTGTGTAGACACCCTCTGCATGCTTCCTCATCTGACTCTGTGGCTGACCATCAGAAGCCAATCTTGTTGTTTCTATATATCTCATGTTATATCTGTTCTGTCTAGTAAAACCCTGACTAATACTGGCCCAGGGTTATCAGTGGAAGCTAGAAAATCTATGCCAGCAGGGTGAAGGAGCTGTGCTGGTAAGTTGAGCATTCTATGCTTGGAGCCAAGAAGTCACACTCCCAATAAAGACCAGGGTTGTCCTGAAAAGTACCACAGCCATCCTCAGCAACACAGAGGCCCCAAGCTCCTCCGACACAAGCACAGTCGAGTACATGCTAGGAAGCCAGGGTGACAACTTAATCCTGGAGACCAAGTGGCACATGTCTTCCTCTCCAGAGGCAGGAAGCAATGCTCAATGTGAGGACCAGAGCTCCTCCAGGAGAACCAATGGCTCAAACAGCAATACATAGGAAAACCCACAACACCTCAATGCCTCAACGCATAGCATCTCCTTCTCCGCATCTCTATTTATGCTGGGAACTTTCCCCAGATGGGACATCTATGCCCAGCACCATGCTGATGTAATCTAGCTGGCGTTAAGTTGATCACCAGTTTTTAGTCCATAACAGGAGTTTACCTTTAAACTTTTGCACCTTTGAGCCTTTGAAAGATAGGGTTTGAGGAATTCCTGAGATATCTCCATGTTTCTTTCCTATTATCATGATGCAAAGTACTTGGCTTCTTTTTAATACTAATCTTTTCAGCAGTCACCCACTCTATAGCCCTGACTTTGTAGGGACTTCCATTCTGATGAAACTGTAAACTTTTCACATCTGATTTTTGCTCCTAATTATCACTTTATATCTGGCTGAAAGCAAACAGCATTACCACTCCCCAACCTAAGTATTGGGCTGCCTTGAAATTTTCTTCACCAAATTAATCCAACTTCTTTAAATTCAACCTCCCACAAACTCCTAAGGCATAGGAAAAATGTAGGCATGTTCAATGCCAGAGTATACAAATCTAGTCCAGATTCCGATAGAGTCTACACTGCCATTTGAAACATCCTGAACCTTTAGTTTGGTACTGAGAATCGAACTGAGGGCCTCATGCTTGCCAGGCAGGTACTGTACTGCTGAGCTATATCCCAAGCCTAAGCCTAGACTTTGTTATCTTTACTCCTTTCAGCATTCTGGATTTCTGAGCTTTGACCAGATGCTCTCATCAATTGTCTTTTACCATTCTAAGGCTTCTGTAGCCAGTATCTCCAAAATCTTTCCAAATTCCTTCCCAAAACCAGTTTCAAGGGTTTCTAAATCATATGATCAGGTACATTCAGAGTAACAACACCACTCCTGGTATGAAAATCTGTATCAATTACTTTCCTATAGCTAGGATAAAATACCAAAGCCTGTATCATAAAGGTTCAGTTTCATAAGTTTGCTCAATGATTGGTTGGCTGGCTCCTAGGCCAGTGCGGTGAAAGGGTCTGGTGGAGGAAAGCTAGAGAAAAGCCAGGAATAAAAGTATACTCTTCCAGGTCATGCTCCCAATCATTCTCTTTCAACCACACTCTATTCCCAAACACATGAGACTTCTGGGGGACATCCTACATTTTAATCTTAACAGTGGTAGGGCATTATGTCAAAGATGAATTTTCTCCATACTTTTCACTAAAGCTACTGATTTCACAACTGCATATGAATCATGCCGTACAATTTATCCATGTTGCCATGAAAGTATATATCTCATATTTTACACCTGGCATTGGAGGCTCCACATTCAGAAGTTGTAAAAACCAGGCACACAAGTTTTAATTTCTGAGTCAATACTAGATTCCAGTGGATTTTTATTTCTCTAGAGTTTAAATGTCCAAGTTGCTATTCTTCCTTTAGCCACTTGCCTCTTGGCACTTTGCTGTCCATTTGCACCTCCACCAAAGCCTGAACAAGAAAAATAAATGCAGTTAGAATCAGATCTGCAAATGTCGTTTCTTCCTCGACACTGCCTGATGAAGGACTTGGCCATGAAGACTGCCAAAATGTCAAAATCATTTTAAAATATAAATGATCTACAGACTACAGACATTGATATTGGTAACTAGAAAAAAAATTCTTTTATATTTTTTGGAAATGACCAACTTAGTCTTACATCATAGAAGGAATTTCAAAGAGTCAACATCCAAAGAACCAGAACCAGAATATAAAGAAAAATGAGCATTGTGTTACTAACTCTGCAAAAGGAAAAATTTCAACACTGACTTTTCTTGAAGAAGTCATATTGGATGACAGCTATCACCTTTTCCACATATAACTTTCTAAAATTGTATAGCTAAATGTAAGATTCTGAGTATTCTCAATAATAATATTATTATTTGGCATCAAGTGATATAAGGAAAGACCCTGAACATCAAAGGCAGCACTGTTTTGCTTTTCTCCTTCCTCCAGGAAATTGTCCTTTTTCAGTTTGTCAAACATATTTTGTCACTGTGAGTCAACCAATATCTGTCTGATATATTCACACCAACTATGCGCTAGGCATTGTCTTAGGAACCCAGAATACAAAGTTAAACAAGACCTAGTATCTACCACCTATCAGCCTGGAATATAGTGAGAGTGCTAAATGTCAAAAACATCCCAAGGTAGCATCACAGTGCCCTGCTAGAGATGACATATGAAATATTATTGAATCTGGAAAGGTTTTTCCTGACATTTGGGGAGGGGTGTCTTAGAGAGTAATGTCAGAGTATTTTAGACCAGGAAAGAAAGTAAAGACTGCTGGAAAAAGTGGTGAGCAGAGAGAGGTGGGAATAAGAGCAATTTGTGGACTGATGGGAGGTGAAGAGATGAGGAGCATGAGGTGGCTAGTGGTGTACCTGAAATTTCTGGTTCCAAGAGTTTAAAGTATCTTAGGTAGCCCACTAATTAATTTAGAGGCATCTTTAAAGATGTGTGTCTCAACTGGCAATTGTCACTGTAAGGTACCCAAGTCACCACCAATTATTGTTGTGGATTGAATATTTTTAAGATTTTGAATGATAAAGTATTGTTTAAATGATGTCAGTGGTATGGGCTACGTTTATTAATCACAAAATAAAAAGTTGTTGCTTAATCAGGAAAAACTTCATTGATTGAAATTTGCATTATTTCTTAACCAGTCTTATGTGGCTATTCACAATATTTTGGACATGAAAAGGCTGTTTGCAAAAAGAATTGGGAATCATTGTTTTAGATAATAGCAAATAATTACTTTTCCCCCATGGTGGTATGAGGATTAAGCCCAGAGTTTCAAACATGCTAGGCAAGTATTCTACTATTGAGCTACACCCCTATCCTTAGTTACATATTTTAAAATACCAATGTAAGATTATTACATTGGTATTTTTAAATATTCACCCTAAGCAGATGTTGCCAGGCAGATTTAAAGGGCAAAAGGAAAACCAAAAGCATTGGTTAGAAAACTGATCAAGGTGAACACTGCCAGACAATTTATAGTGAGATGGAAAAAGAGAAGAGAATCAACCCAAAAGAAATGTAGAACATAGGAATAAAAGGAGTTATGGACAGGGTTAATAAGGAAGAGAGAGAAGGGGCGGCAGGTGCTCAGCCTTAGGTTTCAAGTTTAGAATTGTGGAAAATTATAATGGAAGTAGGTATACGGGAAATAGAATTGTTGGAGAAGATAATGAATTTTATTTAAGGTATGTTCACTTGGGAGTACCTGAGAGACAAAGAAGTGGAATTTTTGGTAGGAAAAAGTAAAAATGACTTGGAATCCCTAGGAAAGAGGCAGAGGCCACAGATGAAAATCTGGGAAGTACTATAATAATCAGGAGGAATAACTGAAAACTCAAGAGTGAATATCATTACTCAGAGGAAGGTGTTGATTGCACAAAAGGAGTTCAGAAACAAATGTCAAAAAAAATGAAACATCAAACTTTAGGAATGGATACCAGAGAACTGTCAAACTTTGCAGATTTTCAAGAAGATGGCAAACAATAGTGGCATAAAAATTTCAGGAAAAAATGGTATAAAGTTAAGGATTGCAGTGACAAAGAAACAGAAAACAGGCCAACGGACTTTGGTCACAAAAGTAGTTATATGAGGTAAGTAAGTATATTTTAGGAAAATAATGGACAGAGAACCCAATGTATGACAGATGACTAAAAATGAATTGGGAAGAAAAGAAATGGAGGCTAACGGTGAAGGGAAAGAAAGGAGAAAAATAGGATCCTTCAGATTGAGGAACGGCCACACAAGGAGAATCAGCTCAGGACTGGGGAGGCTTGAGCGTGTAGGAATGGGCCAAGAAGTGATTAAGATACTGGAAACAAAGGAGACTACTGATAAAGCAGGCCTTGGGGACAACAGGAGGGTCAGATCAGGGAGCTCCTGGTCAGCTGAGCCTTCATCGCTGTGTACCTAGACATGCTGCTGCACCTTCTCCAGACTGCTCAAGAAAGTTCTGCCATTTTTGTGCTACTGTTCATGCTACTCAATCAGCTAAAGATTACTGCATCTTCTTTCTCATCTGATGACTTAACAATCACTCTAAATTAAGAGACTCCTTGAATACAGGTGAAGAGGCAGCCAAAAGCTTCTAAAAATAAATTATCATCTTATTAGTTCTTCAGCATAATATCACAAACGTTTAGAGCTGAAATGACTGTGTAAGCAATTTGTCTTGGAAGATCTTCAAGAACTGCAACTTAATTTTCTGAGGTGGCTTCATTCCATTCCTAAAGCCATACTTCCAGCTCTCACCTCAGCCTTGTATTGCTTTTGGAACATGCTCTTGATGGCTGTATCTTAGGAGGGCAGTGCTGATCATACCTAGGTTGGATTGGAGCCAATTTGGAAAAGCCAATCAGTGAGATTATCTCAAACAATGAGATAAGACTGATAGGAAGGACCAATGATAAGACTGGAGGGGGGTCTGAATTAATCAATCAATCAATCTCAAAATAAAGTAGTATTTACAAGGTTGAACAGGGACCTGTAGGAGAGAACAGTGATATTAACCTTCTATTTTAAAGTATTCTCAGTGCATAATGAGTTTGAGTAACATCTTCCCCCATCCATGCACCCAGCTCTTCATTACTTCATTCGGCAAATGTCGATGGGGATGGGGCTTGAGGAAAGTAGCTACGAGGGGCAAGATACAAAATACATGGTAGACAAAGAGTTCAGAAGAGGCAGGGAATAGGATTCAGAGTTACAGAGAAAATAAGATTCCCAAGAAACCCAGGTACCTTGGGAGAAACACTGAGTTTCTTCCTCTACATAAGGAAGAGTGAACTAAACTTTATACATTCCTAAAAGACAGAGAAACCACATCTGACATTTTGGATACATAAAGTGAGCGACTGTCTCAGTTATTCAATAGTCTTTACTATCTATAACCACTATACTAGGCTCGAACTTTCCATCTTACTCCCACTTGAATGCTCCAGCCATTTCATGTTAAGCCCTCTCATCTTGGCCCCATTCTCCCCTTTACCTCCTCACCATTTATGTATCCTCAGAACTATGTAGTCCATTGTGAGCAAATTTCTCTTCTCACAAGCTATTTCTCATGTTACCTCAATCTCTGCTCCAAATAAAGATATCGGATCCACTGAAACCCTTGTAGATTTTCACCCACCTAGGTTTTTGTAGTGTGAATGTGTGATGTGTGAAACTCAGATTTCTTCTTACTCCCAAAGCAACTTTTAGACCTAAGATAAGCTTTCTTAATCTCTTGATTCAGTGCTCAGTGATACTACTACTGTTCATTTATTGCTGTGATTGAAAGCCATCTCCTACCTCTCCATTACTCTTAGTACATAATTACTGAGCCTACCTCAAATGCTTTTTCTCCATGCCATTTACCTAATTTTGCAATTGAATTTCAGATGATACAACTAATGCAGGATGTAGGTATATGTATGTAGCCTACCTGCTGAAGAGATTGAATGAAACAAGTTACTTGAGTTAGCTTTCTGGTACCTACATTACAAGGAACAAGCTGGAAGTGAGATTGAATGGATATTGAATAAAGTAATCTTCAATTTCTTCCATAAATGGATTGATTTTCTCTCCAATTCATCCAATCCTAAATTAAAATAATGTTTCCCTATAAGTCAGATTTCTTACCATCCCAGTTTTTGCAAAGGCAATACCATTCTTTCAGTCTACTAAAACAAAAGTTTTAAAGTCAACTCTTCTCTCTCTTTCATCTGCGATGCCCAGTTTTTCCGCAAACACTCAATGCTTCCCTTGAGAGGAAACTGGTCTGTGGATGCACACTTTCCATTCTATCCTTAGTGTTCCGAGACTACAAGGTGTCTCACAGCCTTGTGCTCAGATTGTTGCAATCGCTTCCGGGCTCAAGTGTCTCCAAACATGTTCTATAAAGTCAGACATCCCTCTAAAGCATTACTCTCATGGCCTTAGCCCCTGGTCAAAAATTAATTATTAACATGGAGATTTGATTAGCAATGCCTAACCTAACTACTTCTGCAAACTAAAACACTCAAGAGCAGAAAGAAACTGAAAAACAAGTTTGCCGGTCACCCTATCTCTAAAATCTAGAAGGAGATTCTACTGAAGACAAAATACATGGAACTGGACTAAGAAACACTGTACTATGAGCAACTGACATATGCTTTGTCACTAAAAATGAACAAACTGAAGAGATTGCTATTTTGTCCCCACTTTCTGCTCCTTGTCAGATAGCTGGACGTGTAGCTGTGATGTCTGAGTGGGCACTGCTCATGTCTTAAATCCTTTGCCTTCTCCATCTTTATAGTATTATGAGTCCCAGAACAGGGTGGGGAGTTGAAGAAAATGGTTTTTATCTGGCATAATGATACATGCCTATAACCCAACTACCCAGGAAGTGGAAGCAGGATGTTTGCAAATTTGAGATCAGCCTGGGTAATTTTACAAGACTCAGCTTCAAAATAAAGTGTAACAAAGGAGACAGAGGGTGTAATTCAGTGCTCTCCAGGCTCAATCTCCAGTAAGGGGAAAAAAAAAAAGGCTTTTAAGACTACTTGGTCATAATGCAATATGCAATGCATCTGATGGAGACAGAACTCTGCCATTTGTGCGGCACAAGATGTTGGTTGCCCTCCCATATCTAATTTGACTTTCTACGGTAAGAGTTTGGCTAGATAATGTTTCCTGAGAATGAAAAATCTATATTTCCCAGCTTACTCTTCACCTAGGTATCCTCACAACCAAATTCTGATCAGTGAGCTAGAAGGGACATACAAATCTCTTTACAGAACAGTTGGTGCCTTCCCTTTGCCCAATTTTCTTATCCCCTTTTCCATTCTCCTCCCCAGCATTGCATTCTAATGGTTGCTTTGGATGCCAAGAACACATACTGCACCCTTTGGGTGCAAAGCAGAAAGCCTGGGAGAGGTGAGTCCTGAGGACTTTGTGCAGCAGGATTTTTGCACCATGTCTTTTCACTCTTATGTGAGAGAGAAATAAATGGCTATCTTTTATAAGTTGTAATTTTTTCTCAATTTCATATATTAAATAAAATTCTAATTAGTTCATTACATATCCTGGGAATTATTTTTCATGCATCATATGGTTCAAGGGTCAATGAATCAGAGTGGGGAGAGAAGTGTGTAACAGTTCAGACATCCGGGTACTGAACTAGGAAGTAGTACTCTTGGTCATCTTCACTCTGGCTGTGGGGCTGAGAAAGGCACTGCTCTAAACATAGTGTAAGGGGCAGACTGACCATTCTCCAGTGTCAGCCAGTACCAGATTTGGATCTATGTCTTTATGCTTTAGGATAATTAATTAAGCAAAATATAACACTTTCTGTCATCCATATGTATAAAGTTTTAAACCAGAAAAAAAATGAATAAATGACAACAGCCTTTGGGATCATGGTCACTTAGGAGGTAGTACCTGGGAGAGGGTGTGAGGTGCTTTTCTGGTGCTGGAATTGTTATCTTTCTTGATGTGGGTGCTCATTACACTTTGAGAGAACTCGGAGAGTGGCCCATTTACATTTTGACTTTTATAATGATAAATATAACAGAAAAAATACTAAAGAGTATTTTTATTTATAATGATATTTTTATTTATAATGATAAATATAACAGAAAAAATACTAAAGAGAGAACATCTTGTTGAAACATGTCCTAAAATTGTCACAATAAACATTAAAATATTCAGTAAAACTGACATCATTGGGCTGGGAATTTAGCTCAGTGGTGTAAGCGCCTGCCTGGAAAGTGCGAGGTCATGAGTTTGAGCCCTGGTACCAAAAAACAAAAAATAACAAAAAAACCCTGACATGATCAATAGGATAAAAGGACAGGTGTACTCTAGCGGGAAGCTATGGGTAGCATGTAGGCTGGGCTGAGAAAGAAGCTGCTTGAGATTTTAAAAAAATGTCAAAAATGTGTAGGCAGAAGTAAATCAAAGTATCAAAGCTAGAAAAGCATAAAATTAACATTGCTGAAAATAGAATGAGAGGCATAGGAAACATGCTCATGTTTTTTTTTTTTTTTTTTTTTTTTTCAGTTTTGAGAAACTGAACTAGCTGGGAAAACAGACCATCTTAATTCTCTGACTTATATGGCACCTACCAAAATTTCATCTGAATATATATAAAATAGATAAAAGTGAGTGATTGATGTGAGGGATGCATATGAGCTTGGAATCCAATCTCTAAATTAGTTGTGTTTCTGAAAGTAGACCCAAAATAACTGTACAAAACAGGAATATACATATATATTTTAAAAAGTTTCCAAGACTTAAATTTACAGATTTATAAAAGAATCTCATTCTTTTCCAGGTAAAAAGAAAAGAAACCAAAATATAGGCATATCCTGGCTATCCCCCCCAAAATTTTAAGTGTTAAAAAAAAAAGACTAAGTTAAAATTTTGTTGAGGGGTTCTGTAATTCTGATACTCTGGAAAGGCTGAAGCAAGAAGATTGCATATTTGAGCTCAATTTAATAAGACCTTGTCTTAAAAATAAATAAAAATAAAAATGGCTGAGAACATAGCTCAATGTGAATGCTTGGGTTCAGTTCCCAGTACCATAAAAAACAAGAAAGAATAAAGGAGAAGAGGAAGAAGAAAAGGAAGAGGTTTATCACAGAACAAAAGCCATGCCCCGCTCTAATTTTCTACTGTTCTGCCAAATGATATTTAAGAAATATTTGTATGTTTATAGAATTATAAGGGAAATTTCATTCTCAACTGAATTGTCATCTATGAATGAATGATAATAACAAAAGGACACTCTATGATGTACAGATAGACAGTTCACTCATTTATTTATTCTTTATTTAGAGATGACTACAATTATACTTTAAGATAGTTGTTTGAAAATAATTACTCAAAATCACACAAAAAAACACAAAATTGAGAACTTACAAATGTCACATTAAAGACCAAAACAACAGAGCACCAAAAGAACCAAGAACAACAGAGGTTAAATGAGAGTTGGGAAAATATATAAAAAATTGCATTTAAGTAAAATTGAGGTTGGGGTGTGTTCATTCATTTGTTTTGTTTTGCTTGAGACAGAATCTCACTATGTATTTCAGGATGGTCTTAAACTCACTGTGTAGCCCAGGCTGATCTAAGAAATCACGGGGATCCTCCTGCCTTAGTCTCCCAAGTCCTGGGATTATAGGTGTGCACTGCCACCTCTAGTTTGGGTATTGATTTCTTACACAAATGCAAAAAGCAATGGTGACAATATTAATTTCAAGCAGAGTTAAAATTTTAAAATTACAAATGGCAAGAAGAATCACACTCCTTTATAAGTCTCAACAACCATGAACTGTTATGCACTAAATTACACAACATCACAATACCTAAGATAGAAACTACTAAAAATTACCAGGAGAAATCAGTATACAAACAATAGTAGTGATTTTTTAAAAAATAAATAACTGGAACCTGGGGATGTAGTTCAGTGATACAGTACTTGCTTAATATGTGTGAGGGCCTGGGTTCAAGCAAGCTCCAGCGCTAAATGTATATATGTATGCATGGATAGATAGATAGATAGATAGATAGATAGATAGATAGATAGGTAGATAGAGTAAACATGGAGCAAATTATTACAAAATTAAATAGGCTTAAAATGAAACTATTTTTTAAATATTGAGGAAAACAGAGATAAAATTTTAACCTCTCCAAGGGCAGATACATCTAAAAATAACAACAACAACAGAACACAAATGGAAAAAATGATAATTCCAGCTGTTGGGAGGCTGAGGCAGAAGGATTGCTGAGAGTTTGAGACCAACCTGGGCTACATAGTAGTGAATTCAAGGCCAGCCTGAACTACATAGTGAGCCTCCATCTCCAAAATACCAAAAAAAAAAAAAAAAAAACAAAAACAAAAACAAAAAACCCAGAGACAGAGAGAAGAAGAAGGAGGAGGAGAAGAAGAAAAATAGATTTGCTTATATTATTTTAAAATATGAAATTGTATAAAATTAAAAGGCAAACAATGTATTGGAAAAAATTACAACAAACAGGACAAATGACTATATCAATTTCCCCTTTAAGTAGATATCAGATACGATAATATTGCACATTGATACTGTCCAATTGAGCTTTCTGCTGCGATGGGAACATTCTGAGTCTGCGCTTTTAACATGGTGGTCACCACACACAAGAGCACTTGGAACATAGCTGGTACCAGGACTGAAGGATGTCATTTTAGGTATTCTGGTTAAGTAAATTTTATTATGAAGATTTTTATTACTAATATGAAAATGTATTTTATCTGTTTCTGTCCAGTTGTTTAGTGAGGCCATGAAAAAATTAAAAATGGCGTGGTTTGCATCAAACCTCTACTGGACATATCTATTCTAAAAGATTGGTCAAGAAAACAAAGGGAAAATTAACAGGAGAAGAAATACTAATGGTCATTAGGCTAGGACAAAAAATGTTCTGCTTCACTTATAATCCAAGAAATACAAATTAAAACAAGTTACAATTTTTTTCTATCAAATTGACAAAGTTTTTTTTTTTTTTTTTTCCTACGTTATTGGCAAGAGTTCTTTAAAATGAGCGCTTGCATATACTGCTGGTGGGAGTATACACTGATTCAACCTTTCTGGAAAGCCTTTGGCAATATGAATTAAGAGCCTTAAAAATACTTATACTCTTGACTTAGTGTCTCTATTTCCAGGAATTCAGCCTAAAGAAATAATTTTTTTAAATGCAGTTAAAGTTTTATGTATCAGGATATTCATCACAGTACTATTTCTAATAGTGAAGGATTTGACACTATTTCAATAGTCAATAATAGAGAAAATGTTATATATCAGCCTTAAATCTTGTCAAATAATTTATAGTGATGGAGTGATGGAGTGATGGCTGGGTATGGTGGTGCACGGCTGTAATCCCAGTGCTCGGGAGGCTGAGGCAGGAGGATCACTATGATTTCCAGGCCAACAAAGGTTACATAGTGAACTCAAGGCCAGCCTGAACTACATAGTGAGACCCTGTCTCAGAACAAAACAAAACAGTTTTGAGTGCTGAAGAAATATTCACAGCAATGAGTAAAAAAGCGAAGTTTATTATACAGGATACTCAGGAAGAATAATTACATATATTTGTATAATAAACACTATTTAATACAGTTGGGGCCAAATTTCATATTTCATGACACTTGCCATAGAATCAAAATTAGGTAATGCAAGAAAGGTTATCAGCAATTGCCTCTGGGTATTAGAGTATTTTATTTTTGTCTTTATATGTTCAAGTTTTTTTTCAAAATGTTCATGAATAATTTTACTTTTAAAATCAGAAAATGACTTTTTAAAAATTATTTAATACCCTATCAATTACTACCCTCTCATTTAGATTTTAAGGTCATCTATGAGCCAGGTTCCCTCACCCTTCCAAATGTCTTCCTCCAGCTGCAGCTCCTCTGTGGAAGGCCTGTTCTCAGACCCTCCCAGCTAAGGTCCTCTGACTTCCTGCCAAGCACTGGGCAGAGTCCTTTTTCCCAGCCCCACAGTCCAGAAAGCTAAGTTTTGTAACCCAGATTCCAAAGAGCATGGGAGGACACTCTTTTCCCTCTAAATTACAATTTTAACACTCTTCCTATACAAATGTTTTTGTCCCAGCTCTGCTACATACTAGCAAGGTGATCTTGGGCAAGTCACTGTTTAAAATGAGGCTTTCTTCATGCATGAAATAAAGGAAACAGCAGAACAGTGATCTGGTGAGAGCTGCTGAGATGATGAACAAAAATGATCTACTCAGTCTGTGTAGCTCAGTCCCTGCCCACTTTTCATTACTATCATCAGCTAAGGACCCCCTACCTTTCCAAGTCAGACTATGTTAGGTGGGAGGGGCTTCCCAGACCTGTGTGCAGTCTTTGTCTTGCAATGTACTTGATTGTTGTGATGTGTAAACTTCCAGCCCTCAGCTGCACTAGAAGTTCCAACAGGAAGACACACAGCTTGTCCTCCTCCATCTGCCACCACATGCGAAGTACCACAGAATGTCTGACAGTCTGAATGCAACATATTTTATGTTCGAATAGACAGTGGCATTGTTCCCTATGCCAACTCTTGGGCACACTTTTCCATAAATTCCCTTGCAGGGCGAGTGGTCAACCATGTGGATTTGATGAGGGTCTCTCATTTGTGTCCTTACTTGACAGCTAAAAACTGAGAAGTCCATTCACTTTATTCTAGGAAACCTGAATGGCATGCACATTGCCATGGATAGAGGCCCACACTGCATTCATTAGCAGGATTCTTGAGAAGTACCAATCTCCTAGCTGAGTGCTTCTCTTGCTTTTTTTTTTTTTTTTTTTTTTTTTTTTTTGGCTTTTTTGTGTTTTTATCGGTACCAGGGATTGAACTCACAACTGCCTGCTTTCAAGGCAGGCGCTTATGCCGCTGAGCTAAATCCCCAGCCCTGTCCTCTTGCTTTTTCATCCTACTCTAAACACACACATCATGCAGCATCTTTGCAGGAAAATTTAGGAGAAGTCTTCAGAAAAAACAAAATATTCCTGGGCCACTACATAGTCACATCTACCTTCCACAACATGCCACCTGCAGGACTCACTCCCAGGCAGTCACAGTCCAACATCAGAACAGGGAGCCAGCCACACTGTAAGGTTGTTAACCATTCAAGAAAAAAAAAATCAGCCCAGCATTGCTAAATGAAACAACAAGTATTTTTTAAGCATCTGCTTTGTGCCACCACAACCTTTCCCTTCCCTCACCATCTCGAGCTTCATCTTTCCCCAACAGAATGCCGTGACACTTTGACAAAGAGTGATGTGGACATGGCATGTGGCCAACAGATACTAGCTGAAAAGATGAATTGGAAGGGAACTCAGTATTCTAGTTTCCTCAAAACTTAATTAAGCATATGACACAGAGTAAGAAACAGTCCCTGGCCCTGGGAAGTGGGATTCTCCAAAGCTCCCCACAGCAGCACCTGGAAGTGGAGAAGAAATCCTCACTAGATGAGCAGACACCAGTAAGCAACAGCAGGCAGAGTAAGCAGCAGGTCTGAGGGGTCCCAGGCCAGGCCTTGCTGAGGGCGCATCCTGGAGATCTTGGGACACCTAGAAAGCAACCATTTTGCTCAGCACTTTGGGTTTCCCATCAGAGTGCTATGGGAAGATGTAAACTGTTTCCTAAGTCTTTTATGAGACTGGCTGAAGAAATAATGACCACTGGGAGACAGTGTGACATAATTCTACCATCTGAGAGGCCTTCCATTCAGCCTGAAAGGCCAGCTCCATGAAGCCTACAGTAATCCCGTCAGTGGGAGGGATTTTATGTTTAAGAAGAATGTGCAACAGTAATCCCCACACCCACACAATTCCACTAGACTCTTCCTTACTAGGCAGTAGAAATCAGTCAGGCAGCAGAAGCCCAGTATTATCAAGAAATAATTCAGAAATGCAAACTGAAGGAATTCTACTACAAATGGTCTTTATTACTTCAAAAGAGAATTGTTTTCCCTTTTATGGTATCTGAGATATCCATTTTTTGAAAACGTTTCCCCAGCACATTGCAGATTACTTCAGAGCTGGGAAATGCTCCTTGCTAGGAAAAGGCTGCGTGCTCTGAGGTTTGGTCCTGCATCCTCTTCCCTCTTCCACATATTGTTTACTTGGGCAACTATGTTCTTCTGTCAGTAAGGCTTTGGGAGTTTACTATTAATCCCAAATGTAAACCCCACTTAGAGTTGCTGCTTACAAAAGGCGATTACTATTTAACTCTTACATTCGCAACCCATCTTACAAATTTCTCAGATACGAGACTGCATATCAGTAGTAAGGCTACCTCATGTTGGAAGCTCCTGGCATAGGTGACCTTTAATTACTTCATCCTTTCTCTCTCCACTGAGGGAAGTGTCTCGGAAAACCCCGAGGACTTGGCCTGCCCCTGAACACCTTGGATTTTGAGAGACAACAAAGTGGCAGGCAGGAAATTGTGACTGGTGGTGCTGCCATGAAGACACTTTCTATTTAAAAGGGTTTCCTGTTTCAAACGTTTGCTGTCTGGACAGGAACTGAAAACTCAGAAATACTGAATCAGTGTTGCCAGATTTAGCAAAACAAACAAACAAACAAAAAAATACTGTTTGGAGCCGAGTGTGGTGGTGCACATTCATAATCCCCTCACCCTGGAAAGCTGAGGCAGGAGGGTCCTGAGTTGCAGCCTGGCTTGGGCAATTTAAATGAAAAAGGACTGGGGTTCAAAGGACGTGGGTTCAAGTCATAGTTAAAAAACAGAACACCAAAAAAAGATAAACAAGCAAATAAACAAAACCCCCACAACTGCATAGGACATACTTATACTGTATGGGTGATGGGGGTTCAAGGAAGGCCCTGTGGGGCTCCTGCACCCAACCGGGGACACCCTCCGACCTGCCCTGAGCTGTCACTCATCCAGCTGCTCACAGAAAGGACTTCAAATAAAAGCCACTTTCCGGCCCAAGGGTGGCGCAGCCCCCACCCCAGCCCGCCCGGTCTGGGAAAGGCCTGGGGCGGCCGAGGTCCTCCCCAACGGTCGTGTCCTGTCTGGTTTTTTGTTTGTGCCCAGACTTCCCTCTCGGGGCGGGCAGTTTCCGCCGCAGACCAGGCCGGCTCTACCTGCCATCCCTCTGATGGCTGCTCTTCCCAGCCCCCGGGGACGTCCATCTCGGGTTTTATTTCCTCCCCAGACGCCGCGGAAGCCTCAGGTGGGTTTCCATGTCAACCTTCAGTGAAATCCAAACATTTGGCTTTCTCAAAGGCAGTTTAACCTCTGCCACATCCTCAGTGTGGCAGGGATTTTTTTCCTTCAAAGCTTTAAAAAAAAAAATAGAGTGGAGCTTTCAAAAGACCCAGGCTTCTGGGGCTTTCTATTCAGAGGGTGATAACACATCTTGAAAGAGAATATTCATAAATGTTTTGGTTTTGCATCCATCCTCAGGAAACTGAACAGTAATGACTGAGAGCTACGAGGACTCTTAGCTAAGGAAAAGGGCTAGAACAGAGATAAAAAGAATAACTGGAAACAGAAGCAATCTTCAAGTTGCAGTTTCTTCAACACTGTTAAAACCAACCGGCCGGAGATTCTGGGCACTCTATTGCCTCTTGCCTTCCAAGGCTGACTTCTGCAAACTCAGCCACAGTTTCCCACAGGTGCTTGGCCTGGTCCTGGCCACCTTTCCCAGTGAGAGACCTCCTGGAATGGGAGCTTGGCGGAAAACATGCAGTGAGCACAGGTTTCAAGCTTTGGAAGAGGCCACCTGGAACCAGGGAGATAACCTGTTGAGATAAGGGATTTGCTGAGGCCGGCCCTGTGGGAAGGGGAGAGGGGCGGGTGCAGCGCCACATGTCCAGCCCTGGGGTGATGAAACCGAGAGGTAATATATGAGTCTTGTGGGACCACACGGGGAATACTATGTTCCTCATTGCCTCCCAAGAAAGATGCACATAATGAGCTGGCTGCCCTTCAGAGAAGAGCAATTAAGATGATTAAGGAGACAGAGGGAGTGACTTAGGGGGAGAGATTAAAGGAATTAAACATGTATACCTTGGCTGAGCTCGAAGCAGAGGGAATGTGGGAACTCTGAGCATCTTCAGAATATAAACATGGGGAGAAGTGGAATTGCTTCACATGCTCCCTGAAGGAGGTAACTGGAAGGAAGAAAAGAAAACAACTACCTGCTGGAGAAAGCTTCTGAACAGTCCCAGACACCAGAAGTGTTAGAGTCACACTTAATTTTAAAAAAAAATAAAGTCAACACAGCATAATAGGAGAGAAATAAGTTTGGGTAACAGACTGGTCTCACAAGGATGCTTTGAAGGAAAAGGTAAGTAACACAACACATTTCTTTTGGGGAGCTATAAAACCAGGGAAGGCTCCCTAGTAAACGAAGTTTATTATCAGTCATCTTATTGTGGCATTAGAGACTCCTATCCTGGATTTACCCTCTGAAGGTACTCTCCCAGCAATGCCTAACACAAGCCTATCTCCCAAAGGTTCCTGGTATACTTCCTCCTTTGCATGGGAACGCCTCCGGCTGGCAATTCCTTCCCCACCCCTACTCTCCAATCATACAAATCTTACCCATTTTTAAAGGATCTTTTTCATCTCACCCAATTTTTCAGGATCTGTGGAAATGCAGTTTCCTCGGGCTCCTTCAATCCGTAGAGCTCTATCTCTCTTGTTTCCTCCTACAGATCAGTTTGATAACTATCATTCATAGTGTTCTTATCGTTAGCTAGTTGTGTTTTGGCCTGTTTCATTGACATTGTGAGTCACTTAGAGACCAGGGGATATATCCCCCATCTTTCCCTTTCCTACCAGTTTTTTGATCTTCCTAAACCAGACCTTCCAACTATTGTGAAGAATATGCGTAGCAATAGGCTTCTCTCCTGCTTTTTCCTCTCTCATGACGGTTCTTAGATCTCTCTTTCCCTTTTGATGCTGATGCTACGCAGAGTTGCACCTCAACTGCTCTTTTTTTAATCTACTTTCTTCTGAGAAAATCAGTCCCTGGGTTGCAATGAACTGTCAATGCCAGTGATCCTGGAAGCTCTGCCCAGTTCAACAATTCCTTCTACACACCAGGCCCCTGAGTGCTCTTCAATACTCCCCAGGTACAAAGCCAAACTTACTTTCCTTTCCAACCTACTTCTACTCCTGTGCTTCCTATCTCAGAGAAGAGCCCTAACATCTCATTTGCCCAACTTAAATATCTAAAAGTTGTTCATGGCTCACTCCTACCTTCTCCACCACAATCAATCACCAATAAAGTTAATTCTACCATCTGAATATCTGCACACCTTGTCATCTGCTGCTGCTCTGGTAATAGACCTGCTCTCCTTGAGTACTGACATGAGTACATCCCTTAGACAACCAGAGTGGCCACAGAATTGAGGTGAGGTTTGAGCTTATGATTCAAGCATGGGTACTCATTGCTTTTCCCAGGATCCTACAATTCAGAATGAATTCTGAATTTGAGAGAGTAAGTTACCTTACTTAATCAGAAATGAGAGAGGCACGATTTCAAATTCACCAACAAATCACAATATCTTACCAGGCCAGAAAGAGTAAACAGTTTTTAGAGATAAGCAGAGTTGAGTACAAAAACAGAGAAGAGGTTCTGGCAGCTGTCCATGGGATGATACAGACACACAGGGCCCGCAGCTCTCTCGCCTTTGCATGACTCCATTACTAAGTTAAGAAGTTCCTCAGTTTTCACTGAGCTTTCTGAGGTTTCTGTTCTCAAAAAGAATTTTGATTAATGTAATACATGAGATCTGCTCTGTTCTCTGTTGATTCTGTACTTAGCACTGTGAGTCTCATTCACGGAGGCCTTCAAATTGATTCTGCAGGTAGCTGCACCCCCTTCTGTGTTCTTCTCCTGTTGCAGACACCATGATTTTTCCAGAACATAATTTATCAAGACATTGTCAACCTACAAGTCCATATTCCTTCCTAAGGCTGACAGGCCTTGCACATCGTTGCTCCTGCTTCCGTCTTTCTCCTCTCTTGCACTCCCAGTGCTTGTGCTCCTAAACACCTTCAGGTGTTCACGGGCCTTAGTACGTAGTGTTCATTCTGCCTGCATCACTCTTCTCTAACTAACTGTATCTTGTCCTTAAGGTCAATCTGGAAAGTTACATTGCCAAGGGTTCCCGGAACCCCAACCTGAGTTAGCTAGTCTGTATTTCCTTGACCCTAATACTACTCATCATGTTTCTTACTTACTATAATTGCTTCTTTAATGACTTACCTTTCCCGACTGGTCTGTAGGCACCTCAGAGCAAGTCCACATCAGAGCAACTCCAGAACTTAGTGTAGTGCTGGACATGGTAAATTAATATACCAGCTCCCAGCCATTCAAATGTGTATTTATAGAATTTCCCCTTTGAATTTCAGGTTTGTTTTTCTGACTACATTGGGATTTTCTCCTCTTTTTGTGGTCTTTATCTTCTTAATGTTACAGGCAGCTGAGTTAGCTAGAAAGATTATAAGCAATGAAACAGGGCGAAGTCCTCAGGAGCCAGTGCAAAAGCCTAGAAACCTTGCAACTGTTGCAGGGGAGACAGATACTTCCTGCTGTGGGGCAGGCCCACAGCAGATCAAACAAATACACCCATATCCTAAGAACTGATATTCTAAATATTCTCTGTCACCCTGAGGAAATCAGGAGTCACCATCCCAATCTCCCTACCAAAAGAGTCACTGCTCTGAGACCCCGCTATCTATGTGATGCACTTCCCCATTCGTCCGCAGTTTAACCAGTTTAACCTGAACTATTAATCTTGCTGGTTAACCACAGATTTGTCCATCTTATGCCCATCTGCCTTGCAAGTTCACACTTCTCCTCACTTTGAACCCATCTCACCCCATGATTTTACTCTATAAAAGTCCCTAGAAAAGAAAGAGTCTTTGGCAACCCGCTCGGCATTCCTTCTCTCTCCCTCTCCCTCAGACAGAAGCTTTCTTTCTCTCAGTAAATATATTCTGCTCTTAACCTCCGTTGTTCCTCAAATTCATTCTTGTATTTTAGAAAACACAAACTCGTACCGGTCATATAGTAGCTCGAGAGTTTCATTCCCCTATATCACTAGGAAGATAATCTAGCTGATGTCTCTTTCTTCTCCTCCTCTATTATCCAATTAACAAAGCTTGTCAGTTGTCACTTCTACCCTCTGTCCTGCCAACCCTACCTGGACAGTTGTATCAGATGCCTGTCTGGTCACTATATTAGCTGCCTCACTCACTTCAAGCCACACTCCCCACTGAAACCCGAGTTATTTTTATAAAAATTCAAAGCCAATTGTTATTTCTCTTGTTAAAACTGTTAAATGACATACCTGAGATAGTCTCTCTCTACAGTGATCTATCCCAGCTGACATTTCCTACCTCATCTCCTGGCTCTTCTAGACATGTGTTACCCTTATTACCTCAGTATTGTGCTCCTGAGACTTCATATCTCAGTTGCTTTGCATATGGAATTCCCTCTGCATAGAATGTTCTTTCTCCCTTATCAACCTGTCATCTAAAGACAACTGAGAGTAGAAAACTTATAATAACTTCCCTAAGCAGGCCAGTAGTGGCCAATTTATATGAATAATGATGATGATAATGATAATAACATACCACACATGTACTATGTACTAGTCCCTCTGCTTCTAGTCATTAGTTTGTATGGATTGTTATCTTCACAAAGAAATTAGTTCCAAGCAAAGAGAGGTTAGGTGATTTGTTCTTATCTTCATGGTTAGTTCCTTTCCAGCATCAGGGTTCAAACTCAGGCCTCACCCACTAAGCTCTGTGCTCAAGTATACACATTATGTTGCCTTTCATGCCTCCGTAAATGCACTTGCACATTTTAAAAATCACAATATACATTATTTGGTTATATCATTACCTGCAAGGGAGTAACTTCAGAGCAGGCCACATGACTTCATGTTTTCTTCCCAGCGTCTGGCAGAGCAGGTAGTCAGAAATTCCTGCTGAATAGATCACACCAGCGAAAGCAAGATGAGCAGTGAGACTGCTCTGTACCTTCTTCATCTCTGGACGTGGGCAACTTTGTGACCTCACCAAGTTTCCCCTCAGCTCCTTCACCTCAGCAGCAAGGTAAAAGAACTGTTCCGACAACAAAGCACAGCTCACACAGGGCTTTTTCCTAAACCAATGTATAACATGAAACTCAGGTAGTCAGCCTGACTCACCACCCTGACATTTCCTCAGGAAGAATCTGTACAGGACCATCAGTCATTATATGAGTAAATTCACCACAACTAGTTTTCTCTCCAGATTTTAAATACATTACCTTTCCTGATTTGAACCCTGAAAAAACAATTGATTTGCATTTTAAGGTTATGTTGAGAGAAAAGTATCATCTACATATTCCAGGTTGACATGTAGGGTGATGAGATGCTGATCCTGTGAGATGCTTACAGAAAATGAGACAAATAGAATCAGATTTATTTTTTCTAATTTATCATCACTCAGAGACATACTTTTAATATATAGGAAGGCAGTAAAGTTGCCCACTATTTAAAATGAAAATATACTTATTTGTCTGTCTAGCCTCCAGTCTTGGTTACTTTTCTTTCTCTTTGTTGAGTCAGAATACCTGACACCCAACATGAAGGAAGGGAAGCTTTATTTCCTACAGTTTTTTGGAGGTTTTGATCCATATTCAGCTGTTACATGGCAGGGTGGCATGGCTGAGGGGCAGCCCATTCATGGCAGCTGCAAGCAGCAACTGCAAACAGAGTGAAAGAGAATGACATGCCTTCTTCTTGCCCTTACACTGTATACTGGCTCCACCCCTGGGCAGGTGTAGCACTCACACTACCAATCGAAGTGCCAGACAACGAACCAATTACGAACACTAGATTTGGCTGCATCCATGATTACATGAGACTGGGGGGGGCCGACATAAACCATGACACCTCCCGTTGGGTTTTTTTTTTTTTACTACATGATGAATCACTTCTATTAAAAATAATATCATTAAATAAAAGTAGATCATTTCAAGGTGATTTGTAAAATACAGTACTTATACCCATGTAGTGACCCCAGTTTAATTTACCACAAAATCTCTTTAACTGTACAGTCAATTTAATAATCTATAATGACATGCATTGAAGAATTGCCAAATACCTTCCCAAGCAGCTTCATTTTACATTCCTACCAGCAACATATAAGAATTCCAAGTTTTCCATCGCCTCATCAACACTAAATTTCTATTTATTATTATTATTATTAATTATCATCATTGCCATTTTAGAAGGTAAAAGTTGTATCTAATTGTTTGTGTGTTTGTGTTTCATTTTCTTAAAGACGTTGAGTATCTTTTCATGTATTTATTGTATGCCTTCCTTGGAGAAATCTATGGAAGTCCTTTGCCAATTTTTGTTTTGTTTTGTTTTACTTTGTTTTGTGCTGAGCATTGAACTCAGAGCCTTGTGCATGCTAAGTGCCAGCTCTGCACTCACTTACACCTTCAGCAGAGTCCAACTTTATTTTCCCCTGGAGGTAACAAGGATTGAGCCCAGTGCCTTATGCAAGCTAGCCAAGCACTCTACCCCTGAATTCTCTCTCCAGCCCTTACTTTCTTTTTTATTAAGATTGTTGATACGCTTTAGGCATACATAATAATCACATTCATATATAATAATCACATAGGGAATTTGTTTGATACACAAACTATTTTCCTTTTGATAAAATTTATTTACTAATTTTTCCATTTGTTGCTTGTGTGTACCTTGCCAAATTCAAGGTTATTAAGATTACCCATGTGTGTATTCTAAACTGGCTGAAGGTATCACTCAGTGCCAGAGCATGCTCTTAGTCTGTATAAGACTCAGAGTTCAATGCTCTGCACAAAAAAAGAACAAAAATTTTTACAACTTTAGTATGTATGTATGTATGTATGTATTGGTACTGGAGACTGATTGCAGGGCTTTACATGTGCTAGGCAATGACTCCACAACTGAGTTACATCTTCAGTCCCTTTATTCCATTTTAAGTTGGGTTTTGTATATGATATAAAGGTCTAACTTTCATTTGTGAGATCAATTTCCTCAACAGCACTTGCTGAGAAAACTATTCCTTTCCTCATTAAAAATGAATTTACCAGGCCAGGGATTTAGCTCTGCAGCATAAGTGCCTGCTTAGCAAGCATGAGGTCGTTAGTTCAATCTTCAGTACTAAAAAACAAAACAAAGCAAAACAAAACAACATCAAATTACCATAGAGTCATAGAGTGTTTCTGAACTCCCGTTTCTATTCCACTGATCCCTGTGCCTATGCTGATACCAGGACCATACTCATCTCATCACTGTAACTTCATAACAGGTTTTGAAATTGAAAACAATGAGTCCTTCAACTTGTTTCTTCTTATTCAAAAGTATTGTAGCCCTTTGGGGTTCCTTGAAATTCCGTATAAATTTCGGAATCAGCTTCTCTGCTGATGCAAAACATCAGTAGGAATTTAGATAAGAGCTACTTCGAATCTGGGAATTTGCTAAGTACAGTGTCTTTTTTTTTTTTTTCTGTCTTTTTGAGACAGGGTCTCCCTATGCAGTTCAGGCTGGTGTTGGCCAGGCTGGTCTCGAACTCGCAAGGATCCTCCTGCCTCAGCCTCCCGAGTGCTGGGATTACAGGCATGAGCCACCACGCCCAGCTCAAAGTACAGTGTCTTAATGACATGAAGGCTTCCAATCAATGAACATATGCTGTCTTCCTGTCTATTAAGTTCTTTCATTTCTTTCAACAGTGCTTTGTAGTTTTCAGTGTATTAATTGTGCATGAATTTGGTTAAATTTATTCCCAACTATTTTAAAATTTTTGATGATATTACAAATGAAGCTTTTTTTATTTATATATTGTTCATTGCTACCATATAGAAATTCAACTAATTGTCATATACTGATTTTATATCCTTCAACTTTACAATTTTTATTTATTCTACTTTCTTGGATTCTTTATATGATTTTTTTATATTTAAGATTGCATCATCTGTGAACAAAGATTGTTTAATGCATTCTTCCAATTTGGGTGTCTTTTAATGCTTTTTATCTTTTTCTTTCTACTTTTTCCTAATTGTGCTGGTTAGAATTTCAGTAAAATGTGAGTAGATATGGCTAGAATGTCTTATTTTATTCCCGATCTTAGGGGAAATACTTTGATTTTTCGGTATAAAATGTGATGTTAGTTATGGGTTTTCCCCGCACTTCTATAGCCTTTATCTTGTTGAGAAAGTTTCCCTTTATTTATAGTTATTAAAAGGTACTTTCATGAGTATTGGATTTTGTCACATGTTTCTTCTAAATCAGTTGAAATGACCATGTATTCTGCCTCTCCTGTCTTCATTAATATGGCATAGCATGTTGATTTTTACGTTGAATAACATCGGGAATAATTTAATGGTGATGATCATAACATGTTTAGGGACATGAGTTGCAATAATAACCATTGGAGGAAGTCAGCAGAATTCTACAGGAACAAGGTGTTTGTCTACTGTTGACGCTAAATTATGATAGATTTTCAAAAAACAATGCACTCGAAAAAATCTATCTAACACAAATGAGAAGTAATAGAAAAATTAAGAAATAAGATATGACATAGAAAACAAATAAAAATTTCAGCAGATCCTCCTTATAATTAATTACACTAATAAAATAATGGAGATAGATTGATCTCTCCAATTCAGTGTCAGAATAGGAAGTGTGTTTGTAAACCATTGAAAGAGAAAGTTACAAACCAAAAACGTAATACTTCCGAGTTTTTATTTACCCATGTACTTACTTTTGCGAATGTTCTTGATTTCCCTGTGTGTACCTGAGTTACTTTTTTATTATCTTCATTTCAGTCTGAGAATTTCTTATAGAGCAGGTCTACCAATAACTACCAATAAAATATCTCGATTTTTGTCTCTTTGGGAAATTCTTTATTTTCTTTTCTTTTTTTTTTTTTTAAATTGTCTTCATTTTCAAGGCGTATTTTTTGTTGAATACAGAATTCTTTTTTATTTCATGGAAAAAAGGTAAAACAAAATAATAGGAGAATAACAATAGTTAATACATTGTGTAGTTGCTCAGGGTATAAAATATGGGCATAAAAATTTCTCCAATAGATATTAGCACAAACCTTCTTTTTTTATTTTAAAACAAAAAAGAATATAAATGATGATACAGAATTTCAAAACAAAATAATAGGGGATTAGCAAAGGTTAATATATTGCATATTGTTATCTTCAAAGTAGTTGTTCAGAGTATGTTATAGACATGAAAATGTTATCAAACAATGAAAACACAAACTATTCTTTTTGACGAACTAACAGAGATGAGTAGTATAATTATCTATCTGTAATTTTTCCCCTTCTTTCTTTTGTCCTGTCCCCCACCCCAGCTGTTCTTTTCTTTTGAGTAGTTCTTTCTCCCTTTCACTTTCAATGTATCCTTGTACATTATGCTTTCAGATTCTCACACTAGAGAGACAATACAATGTTGACACATGTGAGTCTGATTTATTTCACTTATGAGTATGGTCTTAAGTTGCATCCATTTACCTATAAAAATCCTGGAGTTTACCCTTCTTTATAGCTGAGTAATAGTCCATTGTATAAAAATACCACATCTTTTGTATTCATTCCTTGTTGATGGGAATTTGGGTTGTTTCCAAAATTTAGCTATTATAAATTGTGCTGCTATAAACACTGATGCACATATATCATTGTGATACATTGTTTTCAGTTCTTCTTGGAAAATACCCAGAAGGAGAATACCTGAGTTAAATGAATCCAAGTTTTTTGAGGAATCTCCACACTGGTTTCCACTGTAGCTGTACCAGTGTACACTCCCACCAACAGTGTAGAAATATTCCTTTTCCCCAAAGCTCTTCCAGCATTTTTTGTTTGTTGATTTCTTCATGGTAGCTATTTTTTCTGAGTGAGATGGAATTTCAATGTGGTCTTAATTTGTATCTCTTGAATGACCAGTGATGTTGAGCATTTTTTCACATATTTATTTGCCATTTGTATTTCTTTATTTGAGAAGTATGAATTCATCTCAGATGTCCATTTTTGGATTGGATCTTTGAATTTGGGGGGGTCTGACTTTTTAATTCTTTATAAGTTCTAGATATAAGTCTTTTGTCTAAGGAATAGTTGACTACATTTTTTTCCCATTCTGTGGATTTTCCCTCTGTTGGTGATTTCTTTTGATGTGCAAAAACTTTTTAGTAAGATGAGAGACCAGTTGTTGATTCTTTGAAATACTTCCCATGCAGTTTGGACTTTGTTTATGAACTCTCTGACTACCTCTATGTCATCAATATTTCTACCTACTTTGTCTCCCAGTAGATTTAGTGTTTTGTTTTAATATTCAGATTTTTGATCCATTTTGACTTTAGTGTAGTGCATGGTGATAGACATGGCTCTAGGTACAGTCCTCAGCATGTGGCAGGCCAGTTTTTCTGGTAACTTCTATTAAAGAGGCTATCTTTCTTCCAGTGAACATGATTGGCCACTTTCTCAAAGATAAGGTGGTTGAGGGTAATTGTAGTTGTGTCTGCATCTTCTAATCTGTTCCACTAATCTTCAGGTCTTTTTATTGTGCCAGTATCATGCTGATTTTATTACAGTAGCTTTGTAGTATAGTTTCAAGTCAGAGATTGCAATGCCTCTTGCCTTGCTTTTGTTGCCCAGGATTGCCTTTGCTATTTAGGTCTCTTCTGTTTCCAAATGAATTTTAGGAATCAAATCTTCCTTTTTAATGAACAAAGAGATGCTAGTAGTATACTGAATTGCATTTCCCCCCCTTTTCCTTGCTGTCCTTTCCCCTTTCACCCATCCTAATTCCTTTTTCCTTTTGAACATTTTTTCCCATTTCACAATATCTATTTTACATTTTGGATCTTATTTACTCTTTCAGTTTCTCATACTAGGGAGATAATATAATGTTGACACATGTGAGTATGATTTATTTCATTTATGAGTATGATCTAAATTTGCATCCATTTACCTATAAAATTCTCAAACTTATCCTTATTTATGGTTGAGTAGTACTCCAATGTATAAAAATACCGTTTTTTAAAAATCCTTTCCTCAGTTAATGAGCATTTAGGTTTTTTCAAATTGTGCTGCTATAAACATGGGTATGCATATATTGTTGTGGTACGATATTTTTAATTCTTCTGCAAAGATACCCAAAAAAAAGAATAGTTAGGTGGAACGGGACCTCTAATCCTATTTTCTGAGGTATCTTCACACTGATTTCCACAGTGGTTGCACCAGTCTGCACTCCCACCAAGAGCAGAGAATGGTTTCTTTTTCCCAATAGTCTCGCAAACATTTGTTATTGGTTGATTGCTTTATGGCAGCCATTTTGGGGGAGTCAGATGGAATCTCAGTGATGTTTTAATTTGCTTCTCTATGAATGACCAGTAATGGTGAACATTTTTTCTTTTTTTATTTTTTTATTTTTTTTGTCTTTTTCATTTTTATCGGTACCAAGGATCGAACTCACGACCGCCTGCTTGCAAGGCAGGTGCTTATGCCACTGAGCTAAATCCCCAGCCCCTGGTGAACATTTTTTCATATATTTATTTGTCATTTGTATTTCTCCATCTGAGAAGTGTATATTCATCCCAGATGCCAGTTTTTGGACTGGATCTTTGAATTGGTGGGGGCTTGCTTTTTTTCAGCTCCTTTTATGTTCCAGGTAGAAGTCCTTTGTCTGAGGGAGAACTGGCTATAATTTTTTCTCATTCTGTAGGTTGCCCTTTCACTCTTCTGCTGACTTTATTTCCTGTGCAAAGCTTTTTAATAAGATGAGATCCCAGCTGTTGATTCTTTGAAGTACTTCCCAGGCAGTGTGGATTTTGTTCCTGAACTCTCTGCCTATATCTACGTGTTCAAGATTTCTACCTACTTTCAAATACAGAATTCTTGTTGCTTCCTTTTTTCTTGCAGTACCCTTTGTCTGTTGCCTTACATGGTCAGAAGACAAGAAAGCTGTTCATCTTATCAAGATTCAGTTGTTTTCTTCACTAAGTATTCACTTGGTTGCTGTAAATTTTGATTCATCTCCAGAAGCCCAATAAAATTGCTTTTGATAACTTTTACTGGGGATAGAACCCAGAGCCTGACACATGCTAAGCAAGCTGTCTGCTACTGAGCTATCACCTCTGCCCTTTTGCTTTTTAACTTTGAGAAGGATCTCACTCTGTAGCCTCAGTGGGCCTCAAACATATGATACACCTGCCTTGGCCTCCTGAGAAGGATTAAAAGTGTGTACCACAAGGCCTAGTGTGTTGGTCAACTTTTTACCACTGGGACAAAATACCCAACTTACACAATTTAAAGGAGGTAAGGCTTATTGGACTCATGGTTTTAGAGGCTTCAGTCCATGTTCAGTTGGGTTGAAGGCAAAAAACATGGCTAAAGGGTATAGTAGAGGAAATCTGCTCACCTAATAACACCAGGAAGCTGAGACAGGGAAAGAACCAGAAAGGAATGGGTCAGGAAGCAGATATAGTGCCCAAGTTTATGCCTTATGACCTATCAGACACATCCTGAAGTGGCTTTACTAATCTCAAGCCAATCAAGGTGACAGTTAAGATTAACTGTCACTTATTTTTTAATGAAGTCTCACTCTGTTGACTAAACTGAATACCAAATCCTGGACTGAGGTGAGCCTCCTGACCCAGCTCCCTGAGTAACTGGCACTAGAGGGGTACACCATCACTCTTGGTTCCAATTCTGATACTTTTTACCAGTTTATGCACTGCATTTGGGGAAGGACAAAATTTTGGTGGTGTTGCCCACCTCTGCCTTAGATGTTTGTTTGTTCAGGTTTTTTTCCACTTCAGTTCTGGAAATTAAGTCTAGGGCCTTAAGCATGCTAGGTAAGCACCCCAGCACCACTGAGAAACATTCTCAGAACCTTGGTGTTTCTATTCAGCCATTTCATGAGTATCACTCCACTACCCAGCCTTTTGGTAGCTGATTCATGACTACTGAGTGCAGAATGATGTGAGTGCATGAGGTAAGCACACTTCAGAGGGGAAAATGAAGGACTGCAGTAGGTCTCTGTGAAACTAAGAGCTGATTAGCAATGGCTTAACTGCTGACGCGAGGTGTTTACAACTGTTTATGTAGTGGAACACATGACTGTCGGCCCTAGGAGGTTTACAAGGACAGGAACAAGTTGTGTGGACACTGCCAGGAGCAAATGAAGAGTGAGGTAAAGTGTGCTTGCTTACATTGAAAGAACTGCTCAAAGTACCTTACGCTTAAGGACTCTGATTCCTATGCAGAATCAGATACATTACATCCTCTTCCTCGCGGAAGAGGCCAAAGGCTGGAGGAAAACCTAGGCATTCTAAAAAGGATGGTAACGTCTTTGACAGAATAGAAGAAATAATATAGTAAATCATGAGAGAGAGAGAAAGAGAGAGAGAGAGAGACAGAGACAGAGAGAGACAGAGAGAGAGAGACAGAGACAGAGAGAGAGAGACAGAGAGAGAGAAGAGGAGAAATCAGTGAATGTACAGAAGTAAGGAATAAATAATCTGACCTGATAGAAAAACATGAGAAGAAGAAATTGTGTTTTCCCTTTTTTGTCAGTTACTTTTTGAGCAGGGTGTCTCTGTGTAGTCAGGCCAGCCTTGCACTGGCTGTGTAGCCAGGCTGGTCACAGACTTGCAATCCCTGTCTCCTGAGTGCTGGGACTGCCGGCATTCACCGCCACACCTGGCTTCACTCATAGTTATTAATGGCCGCTCAACTAACGATGACCTTTGCTTCAACTTGATTTTGAAGCCTGGAACAGTAGACGCTAAGAGTGTCCCAAAGATAATCTCATCAAAATAATTCTGGCATTTGCCTAGAACACAGGGGCTCTATCTGCGAGTATCTCTCCTCCACTCTCAGGGTTATAGAAGCAACCTTAGCTGTGAGCTCTGGAAATTTAAGAACTAGATATAATCAGAAAAAAATTGAAATTTATTTTCACTGACTGAGACTCTGGGTAGGAGACGGAAGGGTTTAGGAACAGATTTTACTTTAAATCTTTTCTGCTATTTTATGATTCTGACTATGCAAAATAAACAAATGACTTTGCCAAAGGTGTCAAGAAACAGTTCAGTTTCCTGGACTGTGAACCAGAAACCAAGGGACAAAATGATGCCATAAAAAGTCCTGGAAGAATGTATTTGGCAGAAGACTCACCAAAGAAATCAAGAGAGTTATAAATCAAATTTTAAGAGCAAATCATTTTCATAACAGTTAATTCTTATTATGCTGACAATGTACACTAGCCACAGCATTTTAAAGATATTCACTTATTTAATTTTTTTTTTTTTTGGTCTTTTTGAGACAGGGTCTCCACTATACAGTTCAAACTGGACTTGAGCTCACTTTGTAGCCCAGGCTGGTCTCAAACTTGCAGTGATCCTTCTGGCTCCTGAATGCTGGGATCACCAGTGTGCACTACCACACGTGGCTCACTCATTGAATTCTTACAGTGACTTTATGGAGTACGTATTACTATAACTCCCATTTTACAGATGAGGAAACTGAAGCACAGAAAGTACTTGCTCAAGAAAACAAGACTCTTGAGTGGAAGCATCTGGATGAAAAGTGAAGTTTAAAAGTATCCAAATAAAAAAATTTTAAAGCATATCTTACGGACAACTATATCATTCTCTAGGAAGAAGCACACTCACAAAGGCATTCAAAAGTCCTCTGCTGAAAATAAAAGAAGGCTGAGAAAAACATCTGGCTTTGTTATTAATGTACCAATAGACCGAGGGTAGAAACAAACGTGTCGAACCAATAAAATAATCAAAAATTTTAGCAAATGAGCTTACATAAGTATTGCTGCGAAGTGTGAGGGATATATATAAAGAAATTGAATAATGAATTAAGATAGCTTGAGAGAGAAGAGTCAGCACTGGGGATTAGGTCAAGGATTTAAGTCAAGAAGGTATGGAAACCCATAAAACTGAAGGCCGTGTCAAGGCAAAGAACACGTGGGTGAAAAATAAAAAGAATTCCAAAATGGAGGTGATACTGTCACAGGAGCATACTGCAGCAGCCTAGCCAGACCGAGAGTATAAAAATATTTTATTTTAAATAATATTTTCTTAAGATAGATTATTAAACTGATGTAGTAGCAATGAAATATTTTAAACCTGAAGACATGTTAGAAGTGTTATTCAACTGAAAGCAGAATACTTAGTGAAATTTTGGCCTTTACTTATAATTAAATCTCTCAAAAGAATAATTAAACAACAGAGAAGCTGCTATTCTGGACTTAATTTTTGCCAAGAAGAATTTGGTTAGTGATGGGGAAATAAATTATAAAAATCTTCAGAAAAAGTCATAAAATCATCTGTAAAATCACAATGTGGGGCACGGTTAAGTGTTTCTTTAATATTTTAAGCAATCAGATTTTAATTAATTATTGATTTATAATTTTATTGGAGTGTGGTGAAAGGATGGAATCAGTATTATATCAATTTTATTTGCTGTTTTTGAGATTTATCTTGAAGTTCAGTTTTAAATAATCTTTTTAAAGTAAAAGAAAAAAGAAATATTATTTTTGTCAAAAGTAAAAATTTCTATCTTTTGCATAGAGAATTTAATATATATTCATTTAATTAGGTTTACTAATTGTGTGGGTCAAATATTCTTTATTCAAATAATTTTTAGTCTATTCGATCTTATTAGTTTAAGTAATGAGTTGACACCTTACAAGTTTCTTGAATTTGTGTGTTATGCCTACTGAAATGCTGTTAGACGTGTACATAGATCCAGGGTCATTGTATCTACCTAGAAAATAATGTGTAATACCATAAATAAAATTTTTATATTTTCACTGAGTAAATTTAATTATTGTTTAGTAAATAGGCTTTTAATTTTTTACTGAAGTTGAGTAAATTATTCACATTACAATTTGTTTATGTTACTGTTTTACTCAGATAATATATTTTTCCAGGTATGATCATTACTATTTTAATTTTATTTTCAATTTGTCTGGTATATTTTTTCCGTTTCTTTACTTTCAAACTTTCTATGTACTTATGTGTTCTTCAATAACTCGAAAGATCTGATAGCTGGGTTTTGTTTTTATAGCCTAATCTGAGAATTGCTGTGTTTTAACAAGTAAATTTAATCTACGCAGTCTTACGGGGATTACCAGCATGTTTGAATTTATTCCAGTCAACTAATTTTGCTTCCTCTCTACTGCTTCTTTTCTTCATGGCCTCTTTTCCTTCCTATTTTTGGATTGATCCAGATTTCTTTTGCTGTAAATTGTCACATTCTTTAGAAGTTATAACCCTTTTACAGTGCTTTTAGTGGTTACTTTTAAACTTTTAAAATCAACATTATAGATCAATTAAGTCAGCATTATTAATGTCTACAAAAACATCTACTTGGAGTTTGATTGGGATTATGTTGAATTTATGAATTAATTTTGAGAGAATTGACAATTTAACAACACTGCATATAGATTTATGTGTGTGGCATATCTTCATATATTTAGATTTTTAATTTTTTTCAGCAGTGTTTTATAGTTTTCATTAAGTAGACTGCATACATATTGTGTTAAACTGGATCCTAAGTTTTTTTGTGTGGGTTTTTTGTTTTGTTTTGTTTTTTGGTACCAGGGATTGAACTCATGACCTTGTGCTTGCCAGGTAGACGCTTATGCCACTGAGCTAAATCCCCAGTCCTAGTATTTTATTTGTGATGCTATTGTAAAAACTATTTTTTGCAATTCTAATTTCCAATTTCGTTAAATGTAGAAACACAATTATTTCTTGTACACAGATCCTGTATCTGGAAACCATGCTGAATGTATATATTTAATTAGCTATTTTGCTGATTTTATTAGTTATTTTGCTGACTAGGTGAGCATGGCATCTACAGATAGCTTGCTTCTTCCTTTCCAGACCATATTATATATTTTTCTTGCCTTATTACATAGAAATTTTCCCTTATTCTATGTAGAGTAAAATTAGAGATAATGGACATTGTTGTCTGACTGATTCTAGGGAGAAAGCATTTTGGTTTTCACAATTAAATATAATATTAACTTGAAGTTTTTCAATATTGATTTCATCAGCTTGAGAGAGTTCCTGCCTATTCATTGTTTGCTAAGAAGTTTTTATATGGATGGATGTCGACCTTTGTCAGACACTTTGGTTACTTTTGTTGTTGTTGTTGTTGTTACTGGGAATCAAACTCATGACCTTGTGCCTACCAGGCAGGAGCTTGGACTACTGAGCTAAATCCCCAGCCCCCTGTCAGATACTTTGTATGTATGTATCTATCAAAGTGATTGCATACTTTTTCCTTTTTTTTAGTTTAATACAATGAGTTATGTATTTTGATTTTCAAGTATTCAACCAATCTTGCAATTTTGGGATACACATCACTTGGCCATGGTGTTTCCAGCATTTTACATATAGCTAGTTAGATTTGCTACATTTTCTTCATGATTTTTCTTTGTTTCTGTGTTCAGAAGGGATGTTGATCTTTAGTTTTCTTATCTACCAATGTGCTTGTGTGGCTTGGTATCATAAAATGAGTTGAGAAACGCTATGTTAACTTCTCACGTTGCTTAATTTACTAAAATAGCTCTTGAAATTTAAACATTATTTTCCATGATTAATATTCCTTGTCTCCAATTGATCATTAGAATCATGACTCTCACATGAAAATCCCGTGCTACACTCCACAAACTGTCGACATATCAACTTTTAACCATTGCTTTATATTGTACCAAATTATGGTTAATTTTGTTTCCTATTTCTTTATATAGAGGGTGGAGTCTAGCCCATGTTACTTTAGTCTTGTTTCCTAAAGTTACAGCAGATTTCAAGAAGGTCAGAAAAAATGCTAGGTATAGCTTTAAGAGCCTTATGAGATCTTAGAATTTAATATTTAATTATACAATCTGGATATTGACTCCCATAGAGGGTGACAAGCAAGTATTTGTCCTAGCTCTTGGGAGTGCTGTCAGTGGACACTCCAAAACCCAATCATATCATCTGTGTTTCCAGATCATTCAATCTCTCCATACTGAGAACAACCAAGAAAGTTTATCAGTTGAGAGCCTCTTCAATGATCCCTTTGGCAGCAGAGAAGGCCTTGTACTTCTTGTGTGGCTATATCCAAGGCCAATTGAGGAAGGTCATAAAGCCTAGCCACCCTTGTCCACCACTGAAAAATT
Source organism: Cavia porcellus (assembly GCF_034190915.1). Taxonomy (NCBI): domain Eukaryota; kingdom Metazoa; phylum Chordata; class Mammalia; order Rodentia; family Caviidae; genus Cavia; species Cavia porcellus. The sequence goes on from NW_026947494.1 coordinate 53,636,148, forward strand.
CTCATGACTGATTTCAGTCCAAAGCTCCTTGTGGGGATGTGGCTAGTGTCAGGCATACATTATACCTCATCTCCTCCTTCTGCCAAATCTTCTTGGGACTGTTCCCAACAGCATTCTGCAGTAGGTATTATGCTTGATAAACTTTCTTGCTTGTTCTCAGAATGGAGAGATTGAGTGATCTGGAAACACAGAGGACATGATTGGGTTTTGTAGTGGATCATTTATGGCCTAGCTGGTACAAGGAATAATAAGGTAAAGGTCTGATTGTTACAGTCTGTGTTATTGGTGAATTTAAATATTACATCTGAGAAGAGAATATAGAGGCCAACGCAGTCTAACTCTAAGACCAGTGAAATCATAGGTCTACCGGTGAGCTCCATGGACACTAGGAAAAGATAACAGAAGTCTGAGAGCAAATAGCATGAAAGTAAAAGTGAACTGTGAAACAAAGAGCCTCTACGTGTAGTGTAGTTCTAGCTGTAGCAGAGTGGCAGAGAAAGCAGAGAGCCAAGGACTAAGGCCTAATCTATACAGCCAAACGCCAAAGAAGGCTGACCCTCCATCTGTGCAGCAGATATGTTATGCCAAAAGCCGGGCATTAGCTAGGAAAGAATGGGACTCATAAAATGGCTAAGAACAGTAGAGTTGATGTTCCTGAAAAATCATGGAACTACAGATTCTTTGGAGCCACCTGAATGCTGAGAAGTGGCTCATTCCTCTCCACCCTATTAGATAGCATGCTCTCCTTTCTTGAAGATAATAAAGAGACCTTTTATTGACAAGATCATATGTCCTTCCTTCAGGAGCTCAATGCTTTTCCTCTTTACCTGGTCTATAATAAGACACTAGACACCTTGCTGATCTTAATAAGGAAGAAAAGGTCTACACTTTTAAGGAACTACTAGGCTGAGCCAGCACATACCAGCAGGAGCCAAGAATGTACACGATCTGAATTTAAAAGATTTTTGATTAAGAAGACTAGAATATAAGATGAGGCAAAAAAGAGTTCATTGATTAAAATAATGGAAAGTTTACTGGTTAGAAAAAAGAAAGTTTATTTATTACATACAGAATTAAATAGTTTAGCAAGGACACTAAGAGGAAATAAATTCACTGCTAGAATGGCTGTGTGGAAGCAGGGAAAGAGTAATGGTGAATGTGAAGTGAGAAAGAGCTGTCAGAATTGCTATATCAGATGGTGGAGGAGGGATTACTAGACTCTGGGAGGTGAGTTTTGACATTTGAGCCAGTTTTAAGTTCTAGAATCTTTAAAATAAGGGAGAGTAGAAGAATCTTGCAAACACCTAGGCAAATGCACATGTAATGGTTCTGTAAATAATGCCTCAAAGGAACCTACTGACAATTAATTGAGTGATTGCACAGTAAGGAAAGGGAAATGCTCAAAATTTTGAGGACAGTTGGACACAAGATCTAAGGTGACATTGTTAACAGGGTCTCAAAACATCACCATGGCTCTGTAGTAGTGTAGGAATACATCAGTGTCTTTGTGCTGTTGTAACAAAATATCAGAACTGAATTATTTATAAACAACAGAAATTTATGTTTTGCAGTTCTGGATGCTGAGAACTCCCAGAATTAAGGTACTTGGTAGATATGGTGTCTGGTAGAGCACCACATTAGTGCTCATAAATGCTACCTCTTTGGTAGGTTCTCAGATGGCAGAGGGACAAAAACATTCCTTCAGGCCTCTTGTTTAAGGGTACTAATCCCATTCAAGACCTATTCACCTCCCAAAGACCCCATGGCATCTCATCTACTACACTCCTAACTAGGTTACTTTTGGAATTCAATTTTAACATGCGAATGGAACATACATGTTGGAATGTGTTTGTATGTTGGAACATACATGTTGGAATGTGTTTGTATGTTGGAACATACAAACATTCAGATCATAGCAATAGAGGAAGTGATATAAGGAGTGTGGGTTAAACTCCAGCTCACAGTTGACCCACAGGGTCCATAGCCATGTCCTCTGTCCCTGAATGTATAAATAGGAAAGATACATTTAGTAGTTGGTACAAACTCACATTAGTCTATGGGATAAGGGAATTATTATGGGGAAAGCAAGATAATAATCTTTAAAACTATCCTTCAAATAATGAATCAGAGTCAATATTGAATCCTAAGAGAATACAAGAAATTGTACCAGGCTTAAGGCTATAACTACAGGAGTTATGGATCCTATCATAATTTCACTTGATTCTCCATTTTGGCTCCTGCAGAAATCAGACTCCTCCTGGAAGACACAGAAAGCTATTACAAACACAGTGAAGTAGAAGGTCTAAATTGTAGGCACTATGAAAGATATGGTAAAATTGCTAGAGCAGATTAACAGTATTGTATAGATGGTATTTAACCAATGATTTTTCTATCTCTATTAAAAATAAAAAGGGTTGGAAATAACATGCATCTACAGAGAATAAATAACAGAATCATGCTGTCTTCCCAGGGTTATATTAACTCCACTTTCAGTCATAATATAGTCTAAGAGATCTGGGCTCGCTGGATGTCTTGCCAATATTATATTAATCTATGATATCATGATGATTATGCATAAGTAAAATATTTATAAAGATGGATCTAAATGCTAGTAGCAGAGATCAATATTTAGTCATTAATATGGACCTATCCATCACAAGACTAGTGATTTGCTTAGTGGAATACACTGAGTCCCTTCCACTTCAGAAGAGCTGATGATTCATTTTGAAAAGGATATATACATAGTCTGGCTATGGTTTGCATTTTTTGTCCTTACAGTCTTACTTAGTTCTACTATCTATGATCTTTTGGAACAAGTGCTCTATTAACATAAGATCTACGTAACATCACATTAGACCAGCAGCCCACATTATAGTAAAGAAGGTGCAAGAATAGGTTCTTAACCATGAAATCCACTGATCATATCACCTACTGAAGCTCCTAGCCCAATAGAACATTAGAATAGTCTACTTAATCATCCTCTCCTGAACTACTCTAGGTTCCACACCTTGACTTTAGGAACCTTGTATTTTTCTTCTTGAGGCAAAGATGTATATAAACATCTTGAGGCAAAGATGTATATTAACATGAATATGGATGGTCCCCTCAATCCATGGGTTTGAAGCTACCTGCAGGTAGATGGCATGAGAACTAAACTTAAACTGAATTAAAGAACACTCAGTTGGTTTCCACTGCTGCAGAATTGCTTGCTTAGTGGATGGAGGAAACATTCACACATTTGTTGTCCAAAGCATTTTGTGAGCCATGGTAGAAAAAACTGACATTGAGTTTGTTTTTCTTCAGTGTCTTCAAGACTATTCACATTAATTCTGTGTCATTCTTGAATGTGACAAATAGGTCTTTTAAATCTGTTTACCCAAACCACAGATAATAATATTGAATAAGATATGGGTAATGCACAATATTTCTGGCATGCCATTGGGAATCTCCTTCAATCAGACCTGCTCTGCTCTACAAAACATCTGGAACAGTTCCAGATACCATTATTTTAAAGACTCTGGTCCACTTGAGTGGATTTGTTAAGTGGAAGACAGAAGAAGACTAAATGTCATACCAAGTAGAGAAAGTTTGAAGGAACAGAGACCAAACCTAGAGCATGTAGGACTAAGGGCAAATATAGTGATTATCCTCAAATATTTGAAGGCACACAGGTAAAAAAGATAACCTGTGTTTTTGTCTAAACAACAGAATAGGAATAATATTACTTGATTGTAGATTTTGATGGGGTGCAGGAAATGCTGGCCCCAAATATATCCCTATAGCACACTGAGTTTTTTAAACTGAAGGGTATTGAAAAAACTGCAGAAATAGAAAAGTCTGTGAATTTCTCTTGCCTCCTCTCCTAAAACCCACATATGACAGGTATCCTGCCCTATATCTGGGGGAAAGAAAGGCAACACAGAAAAGCTAAGCAGAATCTGAACTAACCTGCTTGACTAAATGCCAACACTAGCTTATTCCCATTAGGTGATACATTCTCCTTTTTCAATCATATTAATACATGATTGTCCATTCTTCATCAATGTCAGAATGAAAATACAATTTCCCCTGGGTATTTGGGTCTTCATTTCCTTAGGCTCCTATTGATACAGGAGAAATATAATTCCCAACTTGTTAGATGTCAAATGTGCTGAGTTCATGGTCCCACAACATCAAGGAATGAAGCTGGGAATCAAAGGGAGAAGTTTTAATTTCCACGAAGAGTCCTGAGTGTGTGGCCACTGAGGCCTTTTGTAAGGTATAATTTATACACCAAAGCCACAATGTGGTGCAATGTGGGTCAAACTACAATCAACTTACAGAGTTACAAATACTTAGCTAATATTGATCCAGCAGGGAAAACGAATCATGTAGTAAAAGCCCATGGAAAGAACAAAGGCATTTTTGGGAAGGGGTGGGTCCAGATGTTCTGGTCACTTGCCTGGGTGACTGATGCCCATCTGGATTTATTTGTGCTAATTATAGTATAATTTTAAGTTACCATTTGTCCTTAGGCATGTAGGCCTGGCCACTGCATCTTTATCTTGAGGTCTGGCCTTCTTCAAATGCCCCTCCAGCCACAATTCTGATGTTTTATTTTGTGTGTGTGTGTGTGTGTGTGTGTGTGTGTGTGTGTGTGTGTGTGTATGTGCTGACTTGCTTGAAGCCCTATCTCACTATGTGTTAATTTTGATCTAACTTAGCTGCCTATAATACTATGTGCCATAAAGCTTTGGTTAAATACATTTCTTATGTTTTTCTCTTGTCACTCTGACTTTTCTTTTGAAGGTGTATCAGTGTAACAAATGACTGCTTTAAACAAAAGAAAAAAATGGTTTATTCTGAGCCACACATGAGTGTTTATAGCCCAAGGAAAATGGAGTTCAAATTTCTCTGAATAGCATGTTACATGATGAAAGAGCTTACATGGACTATCATGTGACAGAACAAAGGCAAGTCATAAATTGAACATTTAGCCATTTACATTAGTAAATGTAAATGTAATGAGACTCAGGAAGGTAGGTGACAGAAAGCAAGGAAATCTTTTCTACAGGTTTCAGATGCTTAGCTTTAGAGTGGACAGAGGTTAGAGGTATACTAAACTTAGTGGTACGTCCCTCAAAGTATATATATTAGCCAGAAGAATGTCAAGTTGCATAAAAAAGTTAATGCTAATGGCTATTAAAGGGTCTAAGATAACTCAATATAACTTTGGCTTTTGACCTACAGCATTCCACCTCTCCACAATCAGAATGTTGACTCAGCCAAGGTCAAGCAGTCTTTAATACAGATATACTTTTTCAGAAAACTTCAGATCACAGGCGTCAGCCATGAAACTTGCAATGGCTAAGAAAATATTACTTTTTCTTCTCAAAAAACAACCCTGCCACAGAGCCGTCCAAATAGTTCTGGGACTGTTCCTGATATAGGGGAATGAAACTCTGGATCTACTATGTCCGGTATGAGTTTGTGTTCTCTAAAATCTAAGAGTGAATTTTAGGAACAACAGAGGTTAAGAGTGGAATATACTTATTGAGAGAAAGAAAACTTCTGTCTGAGAGACAGAAGGGGTTCCGAATGGGTTGCTGAAGACTGTCTTTTTTAGGGACTTTTATAGAGTAAAATCGTGAGGTTAGATGGGTCAAAGGTGGGGAAAAATGAGAATTTGTAAGGTGGGCGTAAGGCAAGACAGAACTGTGGTCAACCAATAAGATTAATTGCTCAGGTAAAATTGATTACATTAGGAGCAAATGGGGAGCGAGTCACGTAGTAAGTGGTCAGGCTTAACAGCAGTGACTCTTCCTGTAGGGGGTTGGGATGCTGACTTCTGACTTCTTCCCGGTGACAGAGAACTATTTGGACTGTCGATCCTTAGGATGTGATTGTATTTGCTTTGCCTTTTGTCTTGAGATTTGGCCCACAGCAGGAGGTGATTGTCTTTTCCAAGGCTGCAAGGTATCTGGGCTTTTGCTTTGCTCCTTTGAGGACTCAGCCCTGTCTGACTGTCTATATTTCTAACTCAGGTGCCAGTAACATTCCTAGCAAGGTATACTCTAAGAGTAGGATGCTGGCTTTGATGCTTTCTATAGACTCTTTCAACTCATATGGCCCCATACCATTAAACTGTGCTCTCAAATCTTTCATTTCAGACTCAGAGGTAAGATGGCAAATTTTTACTCATACTTCCTACTCATATCCCTCATATCTACACTTGAATTAAGGACACAGCAAAGAGTTAATCTGCTAGTCTGTGGCATGAGGCATTTTCAGCTACAGTGGTAGTGAAGGCTGGAGGGGCTGGGGTCTTTTCTGCCGCTTGAATTCCCGTGGGCGTTGCAGTTTTTCTTTCCTCTTGTGAGGCTGGGCTCACTTTGCTTTCCTGGCACAGGGGAAATTCTTCAAGAATAATGTATTTGTTGTTAAATCCGCTCTTCCGGCAGGGCCTGTCACTGCTTCCCAGGGAACATCTTTACATCACAAAAGCATCAGTCTCCTTTTAAAAGAAATGAAAGAATGAACCAAAATGTCAAAGCTTTCATTTCCTTGAATCAAAAGCCATGCTTACAGTAATAAAAGACAAGCAGTAACTGAGTATACATGAAAGAGGGAGGAAGTACCTAGTAAAGTTTACTTGATAAAAGAACCTTTGGCTGAACGATAGGCCTGTCTGGATACAAAATTGGCATTTCAGAGGCATATAATTTATGTAAACGGTAGTCAGTGGGACATTTTATCTTGGTCACGTGCATAGATTTAAAACAAAAACAAAAACAAAACTCTTGAGATCCTTCCCTGAGGACTTCTGGATGACTCGTTAAGAGACTGGACACGAGGTCACCTGTTTAGTTGGTGGAGACTTTGGACCTGGTACTGATGACCATACTCAGAGCACCCCTGAGTCCGCGCCGGGCACCCCTCCCTCGCGCTGCAGGGCTGCAGCCAGGGGGAACAATAGGCAGACAGCTGCCCGCGCAAGCGCAGTGGCGCAGCCTTCAGCTGGACTGGGAATGATTAGCGGCGGCGGGTCGGTCTAGCAGAGGCGCTTCCCGCTTCCAGCCTCTCTGGCGCGGTTCTCCTTTGGAGACGGCCGGTGTGTGCTCCTGGCGCGGCGTGTGCTGTTGTCCTAGACGTCTGGGGAGTCTGGCGGGCAGTTAACAGCAGTGCTTCAGAACAAACGGGTGGTTCTTGGGAGGGGGAAGAGGTGGGGGTAGGGGGTTGTCTATACTTAGTATAATTCCATGCAGGGGTGAGAAAATGGGGGATGAAATGAAAGGGTTGGGAAAGAAGTCGGAAAAATAAAAATGGATGCTAAGCAGCGAGAGAGTGCAGTGGGCACCCAGGCCCTATGTTTGGCCTGGAGTCACTGCTGGGAGGTTCAGGACCTCTTAGGCCTTCAGAGGACCCATTCAGGGTCCTACAGTGAAGGGCCAGCTTCATTGTAGTCCACTGGGGGCCTCTCCACCCAGCTGGCAAAGCAAAGGCTCATCAAGGAGAGGCCCGGGATAGCATGAGGAGCAATGTCCTCCATAAAGCGCTGAGCTGGAGGGCTTACCATGCGTCTCACATACACAAGCACACTGCACGTCAGGCAGAAAGGCCACTGCAGCTGGTGTGCTAAGCCTGGAAAGCACTTGCAAAATGATAATGGACATTTCTTTTTTGTTTTTTATTAGAGATGAGAAGTGCTAGGGATGAAACCCAGGCTTGTTTCCTCCTTACTAAGTACTTATTCTTAGTACTCAGACCCTTCTCATGGATATTTCTATTTCAACAAATTATTCCATTTCTTTTTGTTTTAATTAAATTTTAAGATGCTTCTTGATAATCCCATATTTTTAGCAATAGTCACACTAACCACTTGTCTGCTTGGAAATTAAAGAGATTCTCTCAGTGCTGGGTCAATAGCTCAGTGGTAGAGCACTTTGCCTAGCATGAGTGAGGCCTTGGGTTCCACCCCCAGTATCAGAACAAAGAAAAAAGAGGTTCTGTTTATCAACTTCTTACTTCAGTTCAGTGGCTTTCTCACTACCAGAGGGCTTTAGGAGAGTAGTTTCCATTTAGTATCTGGAAGGAAGGAAGGAAGGAAGGAAGGAAGGAAGGAAGGAAGGAAGGAAGGAAAAAAAGAAAGTGGGGAGAAAAGACAACGAGAGTAACCTGATCTCAGAAATGGCTAAGTCCTAAAAACCTTTAAGTTCCTTCCTAAAGACATCCTGAACAACTCATATATTCACATACTAACTCTAAAATGGTCTCTTTCTTACCAAATAGACTTTTGCTTTTAACATAGAGACCTTAACTGTTAGTAACTTAACTGTTAGTAACTTGTGACATTAGCGTGCCCTCTTTGAATTGGTACAAAACAATCCCTTGCATCATGAAGGATGACTCACCGCAGGACCCAGACATCCCCTGGGTATCTAATTTCCTCCACAAACATGAAGGTGTGACTGTGGATCAGAAGAGTCCGTCATTCCAGTCATGTTCCTTCTTCTATGCTCAATTCAACATTGTTTTGTACTTATAAGGAATTGTTACACTAATCATCTTTTTGCCAAATTGGCCATAAAATAATCCACCTACTCCTGACCAACTGCAGCAGAAAAATTAAACAAACGTTTTGCTGTTGTTATCCATTTTTTCTTAGGGGTTGAGCTTCTGAAGCCAGGAGGTCACTTGGATTATGTATACAACTTTGGTAATTGCATTCCTAGATTTTACAAAATGCCACAGAGCTCACTGGAGTCCAAAATAGCTGTTGCAAACAATGACAATTACTACCCAGACATTTTCAAACACAGCAGGTTACTGGCTGAGGCTGTGATGGAAACCCTAAAAAATATATAAATATTTTGAAATGCTCTGTAAATCAAACTGATGCCCCAGACTCCGAGTGGGTTGTCCTGGAGCAGTGAAGTCATTCGGAGGCTGAGAGGCTTTGTGAAAGGGTGCTAGAAAACTTTTGAGCTTGTTAATATTAAGTCCAAATGTCATAATTAAATTATTTCTAAATTCTCTCTCTCTCTCTTCAGGAATAGAAATCACAGCTCTGTTTGATCACCCTCACCCTACAAAGGTCCCATATACTAAAGAACAATAAATAATATTCCAAACTCTCAAATTTCCCTCTGCTTTCATGTGTTCAATGATTCAGCATTAGATGAATACTTTTGGGTGGCAACTGTGACAACTGTTTATGAGGGGAGATGTGAGGTGCTGCCTGTGGCTGTCTGTAAGGCCTTGAGGATGACCAGTTGGGGTCAAGAAACAACAATATTGTCTGCCAAAAAGGCCAAAGCCATAAGAAATCTCGCCAAAAGTTTGTGCAGTGTCTGCTGCCCTTGGCCAGCCTGTGGAGCTCTGCCTTGCAGAGTCATGGTGCTTGCTGTTTAGGGTTTTGATAGAATTTTCGGCAAGGCTAAAAAGATAACAAGTATGAAATAAAAGTGGCCTTTATTTTAAGAATGTGGGGAGAGACTTCATGACCTCCAGGGTCTGGCATTCTCTCGGCCCCACACGTGGTGTGGGGGCATACATGTAGTTTAGGTTTGGGGTGGAGCCTAAGGGGCATTACTGATGCACAGGTAGCCCATTGGTATTCACTTGGTGCCACAGGTAAACTGCCTAGGGGCAGGAAAGATGATCTCAAGATAGAGCCTCTTGGTTCTGCTTCCCAGCCTCCCACCGGTGCAGCTTCCCATCCAGGGCACAAAATCCTTTCAGGTTTTATAGGGCAAGTATGGGGAAGCTTTTGTGCCTTGTTGGGGTTGAGGGGTACAATAAGGAATCCAACACTGGTGCAATTCCACAGCAGAAGGACCACCTGCCAGCAAACTAATCCATTGTGAAAGTCTTCTTCAGGTGTCCCTGGTTACAAGCCACTCCCACCTCTGAAGAATGAGATATGAGAAGGAATAAGCCTTGCAGGGCCTCTTGTCATAAAGGAAATGACTTAGGGTGAGTCTGGAGGGACTTTCTTTTATTAATGAGTGAACTCGGTATTTTATTTATTTATTTACTTATTTATTTATTTATTTTAGTACCTGTAATCAAACTCAGGACCTCATGCTTGCCAGGCGGGCACTGTGCCACGGATTAATATCCCTGGCCCCAAACTTGGTATTTTAGATTAATCTCAAAACAAAACAAACCAGAAAGACACAGACCTTGTGTCATGGGGCATATATATGGATGGTTTTGGGGAGGACCAGGGGTAGGTATTAAATAGGAAAAGTTAAGAAATTCAGAAGGCAACTGTGTAAAGTGACAGTTTATTTACATCATTTTGCTATCTTTTGATTTTGTAATGATATATACCATCTGTTATCTTAGGTCATCAATGAATAAACTGTGGTTGGGAAACCATCACTACCACTCAGTGACCAGGGAATGATAAAGGACATAGTTATTTCAAAGGATATCTGGATATCTCACTCCTCCCAGTCATAATAAGCTTCTGCTTGACCCTCTGAGAACACCTCCTGGGGACACATTGCTTAGAAATGACCTGTCTCTCTGCCTCTTGTCATGTAGGTCTCAGATGTCTTGGGCAAGACTCTTTACAAGATGAATTCAATTATACTTCTGCATTAAATCCACAATTTGTGTACACATTGAACATCCTTGGTCTGAGAATCTAAAATCCCAAATGCCTCAAAATCTAAAATGACTGACATGACCTTTAGCGAGACATTTAGTCCTAGCTTAATGTTTTATTCAAGATCAATCCATCAGCATCAGTAGTCTAGCTCCTCTGAAAGGTGAAGCAAGAAGATCACTTAGAGGGGCTGGGGATTTAGCTCAGCACAAAAAGAAGATCACTTAGTCCAAAAGTCTGAGGCCAACCTGAGCAATATAGTGAGTTTTTTTTTAAAATCAATTGCCTGGCCATTAAATGTAGGATTGTGAGTTGATTTCTCAGAGACTTTCAACATGTGCTTGACATGGTAGTGGTAGTTTAAGGAGCTTCTGATTTACTGGCCATGTTCTGTTCATTCTTTATAGAGTAAAAGCTAAGCTATTCCACTTGACCTAAAAGGTTCAAAAAGTTAAGATTATTAGAGCCAGGTACAATGGCACATGCCTATAATCCCACTCATTTGAGAAGCTGAGGTGGGAAGATCACAACTTTCCAGCTAGCCTGGGAAACTTAGTGAGACTCTGTCTCAAAAAAAAACAAAAAATAAAACATGAAAACAAAGCTGGGAGGTAGCTCAGTGACACAATACCCCTGAGTTTAATCCTCAATATTGAAAAAAATTAAACCTGTGACTAGAAATAAACTCCATCTGTGAATAAAGGAAGACCTGGCATAAGGATTTAGAAGGATCTCAGAATGGCAATAAAGGAGCTGAGTTTTCCAGGGTGCCAGAATTCAACTGTACAACACTGTCTGGAACTAAGGCAGCGCTTCTCCTGGTGGGGCCAGACAGGTTCTCCTCTCTGTCTCTGCATACCTGTTGTCCTCCTCTACTAGATGAGCTGCCTCTGCACATCCAAGAGAAGATACCTATGTACCCCCAACCCCAACCCATCCCCGCCACCTCACAGACACTGCCTCCTTGAATTCCAACTCCACAATCCCAGGGAAATGCCATTGGCTTCTCCACACAAAGGCCCCACTTAATCAGCTGTCAACAAAGAAACAGGGCCCCCTGTGGCACAAACCTGACACAAGGCTCTCACCTAAGGGGTCAGGAGGCCATTCTCACAGGAGAGAGGCAGAGTAGATATCCACTTTGTGATCTGATTCCACTTTACGGTGTTTGCCTTTGTTTTCATGCATTCGTGATGAAGTCACACTTTGACTCATTAAATACTTCATAATGGTTTTCACTCTGGCCTCTGGGTTCCTTGGTGAGAAAGGGATCCATTCCTTTGCCATGGTGTTTCATGCTGTTTCCATGTCTCTTCCTTTTATCATATTTGAGTTCTTCATTAGTCTCTCATATGAAAAAAAGCATTATGGAGAATTTTCTCCTTGAATTTTGTCTCTCTTGATCTTGATGGATTTTCCCCCCTTTTCTGGATATCAAATTTAGGGCTTTATGAATGCTAGGTAAGCAGTCTACCACTGAACTACATTAGTAGCCCTGTTTTTCTTTTTTTCTTTAATAGTTTTATTGGTACATTTTAGATTTACATAATGATCACAATCATTATAGAGAATTTGTGCCTGTACATGATACATCTTGATTCTTTTTTCTTCCATCCTCCTACCCTTTATCCCTCCTCACCTCCCCACTTACAAAAGCTGTTTCCATTTTTCCTTCTTTTTTGTTTTAACTTTTCCCTTATTTCCTTTCCCCCTTCTCTCCCTTGTTCCCCTTCCCATCTGAAAATTTTCTTCCTATTTCACAATATAAGCCCTGAGTTTTTAAAATCTCTCTTATCATGCCATATTTTGCTTTATTCAGGCCTTTTCCTATGGTGTGCATGTCATGGTTTATGTTTGTGTCCCCCAGGCCTCATGAGTTTGCATTGTTCATATGTGATGGTTCATTGTATAGTGCTTGGATTGATGGTGTCAGTGCTCCACCCACATAGGGGTGGAGCCAGGATGTGATGTAATGGCAGGAAGAAGGTGTGTCTTTCTCTTTGCTGGTTCGAGTTTGCTGCTGGCGGCCACCATGAACTGCAGCCCAGCCATGCTTCCCTGTCTTGGAGACAACTGAGTGTGGACTGAAACCTCCAAAAACTGTAAGAAATAAACCTTTCCTTTCCCAACTTTGGGCTTCAGGTATTTTGTCTCAGTGACGAGCATAAAGTAACTAAGACAGTGCATAATTTCCATGTTATTCTGTTTATCTTTCTCATTCTTTGCACTGGTGGCTCTTTGGACTCTTAAACTCTCTGCTTATAGATACTTAGCTGTATCACTGTATACATGTGTACATATAAACTCATTCTCATCAAAGACTTGTCATCTTTGAGATTACAGGTTCAGCAGAACTGGCTGTTCTGTTTGCTTTCCTATGATAAAGTAAGGATTGTAGGTAGGCAACTAATTGTGTAAAGCTTTAGTTGAAGGACCTGGGCTATGACACCCTCTGAAGATTTTTTAAAATGTTCTTATCAGGGTTTACCTCTGTAGCAGACACCTTGGCACTGTGATTGTTGCATTTATCATGGAGTCAGGAATCTCCTGACTTGCTCCATCTATGGGCTTCACTAATATGGTCATAATAGCTGATTCTCAGCATTTAGCAAGTGATCTTCTGTAGTACTGATTCTTCAGGCAAGGTCGAGAGACATTCAAAGACTTGCCAGAATCTTCAGTATATTTGCTTGAAATAAAGTAAATATTGGATTCTAGAAAACATTCTCTGAGCATAGAGGCATACACTACTGTATTGATCCTGCCACTAGTTGACAATCATCTGATAGCGGTAGTGTTCCAGAAATATCCAAAATGCAGCACATTCATGAGGCCATGAGAGGTGGAAAGTGATAAGAAAGGACCACTTCAAGGTCTACCACAAACCAGAGCAATAACAGGGTAGCCCTAGGACATCAACAACCAGAAGAGCTCACATTTTACACAGAAGATGTCATTTAACCTCATATCAACATGGGAAGGTAGGTGTGAAGTTCACTTTGCCTCCAGGAAATTTAAGCTACTGACACACATACAGGTGGCAGAGATGGGGCAGAAACAGCTCTCTGTTCCTTCTTCCAGTATTTTGAGTGTGCTATCACCTTGTGTTCCCTGGTTGACCTGTACTAAAAGAATTCATCTCAAACTTTGGCTGTGTGTGCTTCTGAGAGGACTGCAGCTAAGTTTCTGAAGCTTAAAGCTTGGAATACAATGCTGTTTTAGTATTCCAAGGAACAGATGTAAACAACTGTGATCAAACCATGGCAGCACGACTCCCTGGTGGCCTGTACCCATCAACAACAATCTTGTCATCTTGGACAGCTGGTCCACCACATTCAACATGCCATGTCTCTAAGGACTGGCAAGTCCTCCTGGCTTGGGATTTTAACTTTTTTGGTGACTTCTAGTGAACTTTAAAAAAAAAATGTAGTATTTTGCCTCTATGGTTAAACTGGTAGAGTCTCTCTGTCTCTCTCTTTCTCTCTCTCCCTCTCCTTCCAACACCCTTCCCCTTCTTCTTCGTCATCATCCTTCCTCCTCCTTCTTTAGGTTTTTTCACTGTATTAATTTTTTCTCTTTGCTGATAAACTCTTTGACAGCCATGACTGTTGGGAAACCATCTACTACTTTTCTGGTCATTTAAAGACATTCTAAGCATTTTAAGCTGTCCTACATTTGTTGAAAGGAGACAAAAAGTCTGGGATGAGGGGCACTTGCAGGGGTTTTGAGCCTTATGATCCTTTTCAGTGGTGGAGCTGATCCAGCTGGGTGTGGAATCTGTTATTTGCCAATTGTGTTAGCCAGTGCCTCAGAAGGTAAGTGGGGCACTGAGGGACAAGTCTTCCCCCTCGCCAGGCTCTGCCTGTGGGGGTGACACAGTAGGGACTGCAGAGGTGTCTGCTTCCTTCCAGCAGAGGACACTGATGAGACGAGGCAGCACTCTACCCCCTGGGCTGCTTTCCTGTGCCCTTTTGGAAGGTCTCCACTTAATAGCTCCTATTGTTTGCTAACTTGAATTCAAAGCCAAAGCTATTCCCAGCCCAAGAATTTTTTGAATGTTTGGTGGGTGACAATTGCATCAAAAGAGTGCTGTGAAAGAGGTCTGAAAAATGCCTCCCTTGGCTGAGGGGCAGGAAACCTAACTCTGTGGCTGTTTGTGCCATATGACCATGGAAAAGCTGAGCCCATCACATCCCTCCAGCTCAACCTCTCCGCCTCAAAAGTGGGGATGACCCTAATCATCAAAGCTTACTGAGGCCATGGGGTAGCTTCAGGAACTGTGTTCCAAAATACCTGGACCAGTGGTAGAAAAAGCTCCCTGCTCATAAACCAGCCTAATTATTTATCATTCTGTTTCAACTTCTCAACCAAGACAGACATGGAGCGCTGGCTGAAGCTCATTTCTCTCCTCTTTGACTGAGGGCTTGAATTATTTTGAGTTAGTTTGTCCTCTCCTCCCAGCAGTTTGCAGGCTCATCAAGTAATATTTATTGACCAGCCTGATTCACAGGGCAGACCACTGGTTATGCATGAGCTGTTTCTAACTCTGCATTCAGTATGGTAACTAGAAATTAGACATCAAGAAAATAAGCTGAGGTCCTCATCATCTTGGGCTGTTTTCCATCTTGCAAATGTAAGCATTCAGGCCTCTGCCACAGGCCTTGCTGTAAAACCCTCATTCATTCCCTCTGCTGCACAGCCACAAAAGCCACTTTGTAGGCAACAGCAGCTTGAATGACTGTACCTATTTCGGTCAGACTCTGAAGGAACAGGGGAAAATTCCTGTAGAAGAGAAGGAGAGAAGGCTTTGTCCCAGATTTAGCAATGTACACACCTACAGTGTGAGGAGTTGAAAACTTTGGAGTTTTTAAAAGGAAAAAACACCCAAGAACAAAGAAGGGTGTATTTATATGGATAAAGATAGAATTTAAGGATCAGTGAAGAAACCTGGTCACCACCATCTTGATCAGAGACTCCTCTAAAGGACATGGTTCCCTGCACTTTCCCAAGTCTTGTCCTTGGTCAACCATAACCACTAGTGCTCTCTCAAGCTCTTCAGTAGTCAGCAGGCACAACCCCTCTCACTGAACACTCTACTCCCTATGACCCTACAAAAGACCCCATAGCTTTTGTGAGAATTGCTGGTCTGGTCTCTAGCGCCAGAATGGTCCCTTTCAGATTTGTTCTGAAATAAACCTGTCATGTTGAGCTTGTACCTCTGTTTCTTCTTCCTGTTTCCTAACAATCAAGCTACAGTGAAAAGTGTTTCTCTACTCCAGGTTTGGGTTCCCTAATCTTTTTCTTTTATACTACATACAGGAAGAGCTCCAGGGATTTCCCATAGCTCATGAAGATGACCTCTTTTCATTACCCTATGATCATTATCCCATGATTGGAAGATTTACTGAAGAACTTCAGAATGGTTATCCTCATCTAGGACCTGCTCACCATATTAGGAAGCCAGGCATGTAAAAAAAAACACTAGACAGAGCAATGCTTTTGAGGAAGCATTCCCTGTACAGGGGTAGAGGGTTATGGAGAGACAAGAAGGCAGGGAAAGAGAATCACTTGTTGGTAAGTGGAATATAAGCATTTAAAAGATATAGTATTATCATACATTTTGTTTTTGTGGTTGTTCTTGGTGTGATTGTGTTTTCCAGTGCACTAAAATGAGCATGCAAAGTATAAATCTTCCAAGCAGCACTTGAGACAAGATGATCTCATGATAGAGGGGGGAAATGAAAGGGACAACCACCAGTGACCAAGAGCCAAAATGTGTCACATATGGTCTCAATCCATTGGCTAAACACAGTAAGTCATAAGGCCAGGCCCTCAGTCAATGAAGCAGGAAGTAGAGTTTCCTTAGTAAGGGTCAGCACAAGTCACATGACAATGGATAAGGCCCATGAAAGGAAGAAGTAGCTGCAAGGACAGTATATCCCACCCCTGCTCTGTAGCATGATCCTCATATGTAGCCAGAAAGTCCTCAGCCTACCCCTGGAGATGTTTTCCCTAAATTTGCAGAGTGCTTTAAGGAATAGCCAATCCTTAGCACCTCTCTCTCTCTCTCTCTCTCTCTCTCTCTCTCTCTCTTTTCACTTTTCCTTTCTTCCTTCTTTTCTACATCCTTGGAGGCATAATATATATAGTAAATGATTTGTCACTATAACCACTTTTAACCATAAATTTTAGTAGCATTAAGTATATTGGCATTGCATTATCATCACCACCATCTAGCCCTTGTGTCAGTCTAATTTCCCTTAGTATGATGTCTTAAACATACGTCAGCAGCTTTTTCCTTTTAAAGATTAAACAGTAGTCCATATGAATGCACGCACCACATTGTTTATCCCCTCATCTGCTGATGAACACTTGGGTTGCTTCTACTTTTAGACTACAGTGAATATGAGAATAGATATCTCTGAGTTACTTCCTGTACATATAGACCCAAAATTGGGATTACTGTAACATATGAGAATTTTATATTTAATTTTTTGAGGAAATGCCATATTATTTTCTATATATCACAGCCTTTCTTGTCTCTGAATTGTAGTAGGCGGGGACTTCTCTTGATTTTTCTTTGTTGGAGGAAGAAAGTTTCTAACACTTGTTTCATTCTGTCATCTTGGAAGAGTGTCTCTTCAGTTTTTTCTTAATGTTATAATTTACTCCCTTAATAATTTCAATCATGGTAGATATCATCACGGAGATGACCACCGGAGGATAAAAAGTTTTTTAATCATTTGTGGTTTATCACATTTCTGTAGTTCTTCAAGAAAAGAAAAACTTCCCTGTAATTACACTAATGATTCTAACAAAGAGGTGTTAGAATTTTCTTCTTCCTTCTCCTCTTCCTCCTCCTTCTTCTTCTCCTTCTTCCTCTTCTTCTTCACCTCCTTCTTCACCTTTCTTCTTCTTCTTCCTCTTCTTTTTCTTCTTCTTCCTTTTTCTTCTTCTTCTTCTTCTTTTTCTTCTTCTTGTTCTTGTTCTTCTTCTTCTTCTTCTTCTTCTCCTCCTCCTCCTCCTCCTCCTTCTTCTTCCTTCTTCTTCCTCTTTTTCTTCTGCTTTTATACCAGTATCAATTTACTAAAACAGTTGCCTTAGGCATCTGCAATAGTAACTTCAAACTCCACTCCTGGCTCAATACTGGAAATAATCTGTTTAACAATCTCAGGACTGTGCAAATCAATTAGTCACTTGTGGATTCTCATCTGAAAAGGATCCCATGCCTTAGAACCTCACAAGGCATTTTTCTTGCAGTGATTCTTAATGTCTTACTAGGCATGTGAATGAGTCCTTTCAACTTTGAGATTCTTTTCCTTTGTACCTCTGATCATATCACCTTTTCCACACTTTTTCACACACCTTTTCCAGAGATTTCACAGTGTGAAAGGTGAGGGTAGTCCTAACACAGTGAATTGCCACCTCAGGATCCACAGGTGTTTTCCAGTATCTTTAAACGCCATGGAAGTAGCATGGCCTCCTGATTGATTTTGTTTCTCAAAGAGAGGGAACAGTGCTGTCAGAACAGGGGTGCAGGTTACAGAAGCCCGTGCCATTCACAACCACCTCTTCCTCAGAAAATTGAATTTTCTTCATTTAGTGAGAAAAAGCCAGTTCTATGAGTTTGAATACCTTTTCATTCATGAATAATTCAAAGACAGTTAATAGAGATAAGTAATTGTTAATATGTAATTCAGGGTGAAATGATGGTGATAAAGGGGAAATAAATGTAACTCCCAACCTACTAGGTGTCAGGTGCTCTGAATTCATGTTCCCCAAAATTGAAAAATGAATTATAAGTAAAAACAGAAATTAAGAGTAGGAAAAACTTATTGAGAGAGATATCCTCTGAGAGACAGGAAGGGACCTGAAAGTGGATTGCCAATAAACCCACTTTGCAGAGGAAGTTTTATTAGAGCAAAATCACAAGGTAGATACAAACCAATAAGATGATCAACCAATAAGATTACAAGTCTGCTCTTATGTAATATTGATCCAGGGGGAAGCAGGCCATGTAGCAAATGTATATGGAAAGAACAAAGACTTTTAAAAAAATTTTTTTTTACTTTTTATCCATACCGGGGATCGAACTCACGACCGCCTGCTTGCAAGGCAGGTGTTTATGCTGCTGAGCTAAATCCTCAGCCCCTACAAAGACTTTTTTTTTAAGAAAATATGGAACAGGAGGACCTGGTCACCCCCTTGGGTAATTGATGTCTTAGACTTTATTGTACCAGGTGAGAATAATCTTCAATTTAGTGCTTATTCCTGTAGGGCCTGGTCATTCCATCTTTATCTTGAAGCCAGGCTTCCAACAGATGTGCTCCACCCACAGTTGTAATGTGTTTTTATCCTCTGCACTGACTCTCTTGTGGGCCTGGCCGTGTCTGACTGCCTAAAAATTTCTACCTAACTTAGCTGTCTATATTAATGGGAGATTATCCAAGCTTTTCTCAACAGAGATATGATATCGTTTGGCCGGGCTTCTTCAAGCTCCCTTACATCATGGGAAGACTTTGATTGTTAAATAAATCTATAAACTTGGATGGAATTACACAAAACACTTCATGAACTATGAAGTTATGCTCTGCAGCTACTTCAGGACTCACATGGGAAATTCCATTTGACTTGTACCCATATTCTGAGTTGCAGACTCAGCAACCCAGGGCTTTTTCAAGCTCACATGGCCTTTTAGTGCCTACTAACAACCATCTCTGGTCACTTGTAATAGAAGCAGTTTCTGGGACCAATGCAAAAACATTGTGGATTGGCTTAACTTCCTTTGTGCTAGGAGCCAGGTTACTACCAGAGGTAAGTACCAGGTTACTCCAGAAGTAAATTTTCCTGCTGCTGCTTCCTGGTGAAGGGAGCTATATATACATGGTAACAGATGGAAGGGAAACATCTGAGGCCCGTGCAACCTCGGGTTTCACTACAAAACTGCCCTGCCTCTGCCATTTAAATCATCTGTTCTCATTTCTATACTTGTATCTAAAAGCCTCCTTATTTGAAAAAGGCATTAAATGGGAAAATAAAGGCAATATAAAATGCCTTGTGACAAAGTAAATGTATTCATTTTTTAGTGTTGAAGAATTAAAAATAGAAGTTCTATTCAACTCAACTCTTCCCTTTCTGGTCATCTTCTCAAAAGAGTTAAAGACAGGACACTACAATCATATACGCATCCCGTGTTTATAGAAACACAACTCATAATAACTAAATCTTGGAAGTTGCCTATATGCCCAACAGAGAGTGGACAAAGAAAATGTGGTATTTAGGAGGGAGCAAAGATGGTGGATAGATAACAGCTGGTTTCAGAGGCTCCCTGAGATAGTCAACTTAGAATTCAACATAATACAGCATGGGGAGCCCTGAACAGAGGGAGAAGAAGAAACTAAGGTGAGAAGAACCAATGGAACATACGGTCCTGGTGCTAATATTGGAACAGCTAAAGGTTCAGTGCTCCCGCCACAGCGGGTGACTTGCCGAGACATCCGGGGTCCTGCTACTTTGACTCACTGGAGGCGCAGTCACACTGAGGTCGAGGGTCAGACAGCCATATGGAGAGAGCTGAGCTGGCAGGAAGCCTGTATCCACCTGTGGTGAGTGACAGGAGTGGAGTCATTCCACAGAAAGGGGGGCCCTGGCGGACAACATTCTGGGACTGGGCAGGACTGGCAAGTACAAGGGGCAGCAGTGACTTCAGTCAGTTGTTCCCTTCCCAAATGGGATTGGTGGAGTGAGCTAGACCTGGGTCACGTGACCTGGCTGAGACCCAATAGGTTATCCAAAATCAATTCCCTATGGCAGTGGCGCACACTAATGCAGTGAAGCCTTAGAAGTTTGGCTGATCCAGGGGGGGGAGTGGAGCACAGTAATAGAGTGAAGGCCACAGCAGCTTGACTGATCCAGAGGGGAGGGGCCAGCATATCCTGCCCTTGTTTGCAACTCACTAGCACAATGCAGTGGGAAGGGTCATCTAGCCAGCTTGCTTCAGAAGAATTGTAACCAACAAGGAAAGAAACTGGGGCCTCCTGGAAGAAACAAAAAAGATGGGAAGAGGAAGCAACAACAAAAAGTCCTCAGGTCCCAACCCTGAAAACATTGACCTAGGTCAGGTAAATACAAAGGAGAATGAGAACAGTGAACATGCAATATCAGACATGGCACCAGTGGACATAAAGAGAGATCTTCAGTACCTCATAGACGAATTCAAAAGTGAAATATTTAGCCAAGTAAAGCAAGATATAAGAAGATTAATAAAAGAGATGCTAAGCACCCCTCAAACAGACACAGATGGAAGAAAGGAGGAACTCAAACAAAGGAGAGAACCATTTGATGAAGAATATAAAGAAAATATAGAATATATGAAGCAGATTCAAAGAGATTACCAGGAAATTAAAAACTCTATGGAAAGATGGCAAATCTGCTTGAAAGAAATTAAGGATAGATTATCCAAACTGGAGGACAGTTTTGCAATGTAGGATTATGAAAGGGAAAACTTTTTAAAAATAACAAGGAAACAAGCAGTAACAATACAAAGGCTAGAAGACGACAAGAGGATCTATAACTTGAGAATAAAGAATGTGAATGAAGAAGCAGGGGTACAAACAAAGGAACTACAAGGGCTAGTCACAGAAATAATTAAGGAAAGCTTCCCAAACAGGAAAAGGAAATGACATTCTGATCTATGAGGCATACAGAACTCCAGCCACCTACAACCAAAACAGAGCTACATGCAGGCATATAATAATCAAGATCCCAGAAATTCAATACAAGAACAGAATATTAAAAGCTGTTAGAGACAAGAAACAGATAACCTATAAAGGGAGGCCCATCAGAATACGGCAGACTTCTCGACACAAATCATCAAGTCAAGAAGAGCCTGGAGTGAAATATTCCAAGCCGTGAAAGAAAATAACCTCCAACCCAGATTGATATACCCTGCTAAACTGTCTCTAGAAATCAATGGAGAAACAAGATGCTTCTAAGACAAAGAGGAACTGGGGAAATTCACAACCGCCAATCCAACTCTACAGAGAATACTGCAGGGCATTCTAGAGAGAGAGAAAAGTACTAAGATTCCAGGAACAGTGGCAGAGAGACCTCAATGAATGGAACAGAATGAAGAAGATAAGCAGACAATTGATGGCAAAAAAAAAAAAAAAGCATAACATAAATGAGGCAGAGAAGGTTGGTTATAATCTCTAATATAGATGGCCTTTATACACTAAATAAAAAAAAAAAGAACCACACGTGGAGTAGATCAGGAGGCAGAGTCCAATGAGATGCTATTTATAGGAAATATAATTAACATGAAAAAGAGTACATGGACTAAAAATCAAATATGAGAAAACAATGCTCTATGTGACAGAGAACCAGATAGTAATAGGGGCAACTAGATCAGTATTTGTGGATAGGTTGGAAAGACAGGCTTTAATAGGTAAAGGAATACAATCAGAGATCAAGTCCAGGAGAGAGAAGGTTCGGAAACACTTAGGTAAATAGCAGGTTGCCCCCTTCCCCAAATTTAAAACCAAGGGTCTTGGTCAGACCCAAAAATGCACAGGGTACTCTGGCGAAGTAAAAAGGGGAGGGAGAATCTTAAAAAAGATGGCAGAAGAAATTGTTAATAGTGTATCAGGATTTAAAACCCACATTACTCACACCACTCTACTTAGATAGATTTTATTCTCTTTTTTTTTTTATAAATTTTATTCTGTTCCAGTTTGTCTACTTGCATTAGATTTGAAGGCCCACTGACAGCTATCCCCAAAACGTTGGGTTATAGCACAGTAATCATTTTTAATTTCTGATTATCTTAATCTGGAGCTGTTTGACTTATACTGTTTTATCATGACTTATCTAATTTAAATCTTATTTGTTTGATTGCTGTTTGGTATTGACAGATTTTATTCAAAACTGATATGATTGATAGTATCAAGTCTGAGAGTAGAGGCAACTACACTGAAGATGACAAGACTCTACGATACACATTCTGGTTTGATAACTGCCTGTTTTTGAAGTTTTATATTATATATAAAGTTGTGTTTATATTAATACTGTTATGTACTGATATATTCAATTATTCTATGTCTGATCATATAACCAGTTCTATTGAAGATAGCAAGAGACAACACAGGAACTATGGTAGAACTCTTTGAACAGTGGTCTTATATGTCTTTTTCATTTCATGTGTTTATGGGAATATGTTTGTTTTGTTTCTCCTAATATAGAAAGGATACAAATACATGTTAAGACTCATGCATGTGTAGAATCTATAAACAGTTTATGAGAACTGATCTTATGACACAATGAAATGAACAGATAGTCTGAAGAAAAATAGACACTAAAGTACCCAGTGCTGATCCTGGAGTGTCATAATGTGAAACCCAGCAACAGTATTATTCTTTGCTCTGAGTGATATTAGCATGCTTGGTGTTATTCAATCTCAACATAATTGAAGATATGGATAACTGCATGTATGTTTAAGTGTATAGGATTGACAACCATATTTCTAAGTTTTTGTTGGATAGTTGAACAGAACTGGTTGTAATCTCACTGTTTGAATCCCCACTTTACATGCTCCACTTGAGTATTTTGAATAACTATTTGTAAGAAGACAATCTGTAATCATCAACTAGTTATTTCATACTGTTTATTTTTTTCTTTGAAATTATGTATTATTTCTACCCATTTTCTGTTTTGTTTAGTCTTTCTTAAATTAAATAAATTTTAAAAAGACACTACAGTACCCAGTTGCTAATCATGGAGTGTCATGATGTGAAATCCAGCAATTCTATTATTTTTTGTTCAGAATGATTTGAACCTGCTTTAGTTTGTTTAATCTAAACATAAATGGAGATATGGATAACTGCATGTATGTTTAAGTGTATAGGATTGACAACCATGTTACTAAGTTTTTGTTGGACAGTTGAACAGAACTGTTTGCAATTTTGCTGTTTGAATTTCCACTTTACATGTTTCATTTTTGTATCTTAAACAACTATTTATAAAATGACAATATGTAAACATCAATTAGTGATTTAATACTGTTTATTTTTTCTCTGAATGTATGTATTATTTCTACCTATTTTCTGTTTTGTTTAGTCTTTCTTTAAATAAAATTTTTAAAAAGATTTAAAAAAAGAAAATGTGGTATTTATAAACAGTACAGTACATACTACTCTGCCATAAAGAAGAATAAACTTGAATAATTTGTAGGAAAAATAGATATACCATGAGACCATAACATTAAGTGAAATAAATTAGATACAGTGCTTAAATATTGTATTATTTTTCTGATGTGAGAAACGCAAACTATCAATAATTTAAAGAGGAAAATAAAGATAGATAATAGGAAACAGGGAGAATCATCTTTTGTAAATGCAAAGGGATCAAGAAATGGAGGGAGGGGGCTGGGGATTTAGCTCAGTGGCATAAGCATCTGCCTTGCAAGCAGGCAGTCGTGAGTTCGATCCCTGGTACCGATAAAAAGGAAAAAGACAAAAAAAAAAAAAAAAAAAAGAAAGAAAGAAATGGAGGGAAGGGAAAAGGAGAGGAAGGGGAAGGAAAAAAGAATAGGATGTGTTGTGTTCATGTACCAATATCCCCACAGTGAAGATAATCATTATGTGCTGCACACAGGTACTAACAATAAATTTTAAAAATTAAAAGAAGAAATGTACTTTCTTGTAAGTGACTTTTATAGTAATAATACATAAAAGATGTTTTTTAAAAATGCTTTTACTTGGCAAAGTACATTATCGACCCTACATCAATATTTTTGAAGTTTTACTGATCTATGAAATCTGGAAGTCTGGGAATCACTGCTCTAACCGGAGAAAAACTCACCCTTAGATTAGGGTTCTGAATTGGTAACAAGGCCAGTGACTCACCTTTCTGGCCATGTTTTTTGAGTGAGAGACTTGTTTTTTTGACTCCTGTACTTCATTTGGTTTCTCTCTTAGAAAGAAGAAAAAGAAAAGAGTAACTCACTGTCTTATAAAATTCAAAAAAGATATCAATACACTTTGTTCTGTCTACATGTGCATGTACACACACACACACACACACACACACACACACACACGCACACACACACGCACGCGCACACACACACTTCTTTCTCTCCAGGTACTCATCACCTGTATTCTCCAGTTGGCCACACTTGCTTTCTTCATTTCATTGCTTTGTTACTCTCTAACCTCTCCCATGACTTAACCACTTGAAAGCTATTTGCAGACATCAGATTATTTATTCCTTTATTTTCATGGTAGTGAGAATCAAACTCAGCGGCTTGCACACGCTAGACAAGCACTCCAGTGCTGAGCCATATCCCTAGCCTTCAGACTTTTAATTACACATTTTATTCCACAATGAGCCTGGGGATAATAAATTAATGGCCAGTGGTCATAGCTGAACATTTTGCCATGAGATTGAGAGACATTTCAATAAACAGGGTAGTGGTCCATGCTGATTGTAATGCGAAGCAGGGCTGGAATCATCTGCATGAGTGAGGCAACGGCACCAAGCCAATGCTGTCATGTGCAGCTAAGGGGGCAAAGCAGCTTTGATACAGAGAGGCCAAAGAGAGAGGGTTTGTTTTCTCAACAAGTTACTTATTTTTGTAGATTCTTTTGAGACAAAAGCATTCCTATGAGCAACCAGAAGATGAAGCTGGAAGTTTGGCTTTCTAAGTGTGATTCACAGCACAGATACATGCTCTTGTGCTTGTAAATCATGATTGTCTGTGGCCTTGGGAGGCTCAGAATTGTCAGTGACAAGTCTCTTCACTTCTCAGCCTCAATTTACTCTTCCATAAAATCAATAATAATGATGATACTGTAATCAACAAAAGCATCTACTAATCTGCCTAGAATGGAGCACATAAGTACTTATTAGGTAGTGTATACCCTTACTAATACCTTCTTATTATTTATTTATTTATTTTTTGGTCTTTTTATCGGTACCGGGGTTCGAACTTACAACTGCCTGCTTCCAAGGCAGGCGCTTATGCCGCTGAGCTAAATCCCCAGCCCAAAAGTTTTTCACTTTTTTATTTTTGTCTTTTTATTGGTACCGGGGATCGAACTCACGACTGCCTACTTGCAAGGCAGGCACTTATGCCGCTGAGCTAAATCCCCAGCCTAATACCTTCTTTTAAGTCTTGATTTTTTAGGGGTGTATTCCAAAGTACTGAATAATACGTAATCTCAGCTTAAATTACATAGCACAGAGAAATTTAAATAGAAACAAGGTTGATCAATTGTTGATAATATGAAAGCTGGGTGCAGAAGTTATTCAACTATTCTCTATCTTTGCATAGGTTTGAAAATTTCCAATATAAATAAAAACAATAGTAAACAAATGAAAGTCAGCACCTTCTTGTTTAAAGGACACTAATTAAATTTTTGAGTACCTTAAAAACACTTCATATTTCTTTTTAGCATCTTTCAATCTTTTAGGGATATTACTTTAATGAAATACATAATTTCTCACTCTTTTCATCATTAGAATTCCCTGAAGGAACCCCACTCTTCTGTCTTGTCTATACAGAGGAAATAAAATGTAATAATTCTCAATCTGCTAGATGTTAGACAACGCCGAGTTCGTGTTCCCCTAAACCCAAGAGTGAATTCTAAGGAGCAACAGAGATTAAGAGTAGGAAAGATTTGTTGAGAGAAAGAGAGCTCCTGAAACACAAGTGGGGGCCCAAAAAATGAGTTGTTTTAGACCTCACTTTACAGAGGAAGTTTTATTGAGCAAAGTCATGAGGTGGGTACAATGTAGGACAGAACTGTGATCAACCAATAAGATTATAAGTTTAGCTGCTTAGGTAATATTGATCCAGTGGGGATGCAGGTCATTAGCAAGTGTAGATGGAAAAAATAAGGACTTTTTTAAGGAAGAGATGAATTAGGAGGTGACTAATACTAATTTATCTCTCAGGGAGGCATGTAAACCCAGTCATTTTGTCTTTATCTTGAGGCCTGGTCTCCAACAGATGTGCCTCCAACCACAGTTGTAATGTGTTTTCAACCTCTGAATTGATTCTCTGAGGAACTAGCCCTCTCTGACTGCCTATAATATTTTTACCTAGCTTAGCTGTCTATACTATTGTCGGGCCTTTTTTCCTAAGCAATTGTCACTAACTGAGTTATGGTTGCTAGAAAAGAGCAATCTGGCTAGAATATTCTGGAGAGAATTTAAACATTTAAAGTGAAATTGTCTTCTTTATACAGACTGACAATTCCAGTAGTGTGTACAATCATAGCCTGCATTGCGAACTTTGGGAGAGAATTCCTGGGCCACCCACAAAGCCTTTATAAAGTGCAAAGAGAGAGACAGACAGACAGAGAAATTTAAAATGATTTGGCTCTTACAAGAGGAATAAGATATTAAAATTGTGGATATTAAGCTAAATTATTGCAAAATATTGGGAAATAATGTCTCTATCTATCCATCTATCTATCTATTTATATTATTAAAAAGCCCATAACGGAAATTCAAACTTCCCTGTTAGAAGTGTAAGAGAGTACTTATCCTCTTTAAAAGATTTACTCTTGGAATTCCTTTCATTAATGGCATTCTCCCCATAAGGTTAAGTATTTGTTTACATATCATTAACAGCTTCCTGAAAAACTCTCTGGGGGAAATTAAACCAAGGCAGGAGATACTCACTGTTAGAGAATTTCTTTGTATACTCTGCCCATTTACGGTCAGTCAGCTGAAAGCTTATTCTGGAATTAATATGTAGGTAAAGGAGACATCATTTAAGCTACCAAAATTCAACACACACACGGTTGTGTGCATTGAGGTAGATCTAAATGACACCATCACCCTGACTTGGTGTTGAACAACTGAGCTCTGAATCTTGCCCTCTGGAAGGAGAATGTTTCCTCTTGAGAGTTGGAGAATGGAGTTGAAATTAGCTGTTTGTTAAATGACCAGGTCTGGGGAATTGATTTGACTTTCCAGGCTGGTCAGAGACCTTTCTTCACACCCATGAATAACATAATGTGTAGGTGGTTTAGGTTCCTACTGTTAGAATTGCAAATAGCAAACTATGTAGGAAAATGTTGCATTATATGCATTTTCTGTCCAATTTTGAAACAATATCATTTTTAGACTAAAACATGGGCATTTTTGTATTCAAATGAGTTAAATCCTTCAAAGTAGTCATTCAAAGCATACTGAAACTTTTTTTGGCATTAATCTGTGCAACCCATAAGCTATTTGCGGACTGAAGTTATTGTATGCAATTACTCAATGAGATTTGGTTTTCAGTAAATGGCTTCTTCAAAACACAAATCTATTCTAGTTTGAGAGATAGTCTAGAGAAGCAATTTTAAAATTGTTAGAATGAGTACAGAGTGATCTCTTGGCTTCCATGGAAGGGCACAACATTCAATTGTAGTTAAATTCTAACATGTTGATTTTAAAAGCCAGAGTTGGGGAATAGTTTGTATAAGTAATTTCTGCAATACAGATTAAATGTGGGATCAGGACAGTGGGTCCCACCACTTCCCTCCTGTGGGAGCTTCCTGCATTCAAGGACTTGGATGCCAAGCACATCAGGTAATGACATCTTGCTGGCCCAAATGCACTCCAAATGTACTGGGTTATTATCTTCTTTCATAATTTCAAAATATGGTTTCTCTTTTTACCTACAAAATACAACATCGAATTTCTCAACTTTGCTTTTTCCTCTCCTAAAGTTTAAATTTGTAAAGCAAATTATTTGTGGCCATAAGTTTGGTTGTGATACTTTTTTTTTTTTTGCTATTGATTTTCACTTGGATCACATTATAATTTAGCCACTTTTGTGGGTGGTTTTTTCCCACCCACGAAATGTTTTTGTATGTTGTTATTATCTGTGTACCTAAGGTGATCTCTAAGACAACACATTTTTAAAGTTGGATACCATTCTCTTCGCCTTCATAATAATTATACATACATAGCACCAGAAAATGATTTTTATTCTAAATATATCAGAGATGACACAGGAACTCATGTATTCACTGACATCAAATTAACTTGAACAAATTTAAAAAAGTACTAAAATTGATATTGAGGGAAAAAAAGAGCACAAAATAGATTTATGAGTGTATTTAATACACTGGGTGTATTTAAGCTTGGCTTTTTTTCTCCTGAATCCCCCTGAGTAACCTGGCTCAGGCAAAAGTTAAAGCAGAAGGCTAGAGGCGTGTATCTTGCCAGGCTGAGTCAGGCCAATGCATCTGCTGGCTGGGCACTAGCATGGGCGGACACCTGTGGCTCCCAAAACAGCTGTTTGGTGGAGGGCCAACGAAAGCCCCATTGTGGGGTGGAGGCAGGAGGCCAGTTAGGCAGCTAATACATTCTGGCATGGGCTGAAAGAACACCTGGTTCCACTCTGGACCTACCACAGAAGGTCAAAGAATGTGCTTTCTGGCGGCAACCTGATGGCCCCAGTTTTCAAGTCCCAGTGGTCCTGTTCTGACTGAAAAGAGAGAAACCCACCTTTCTTCCTCAGACTTACTCAGAAGCCAACCTGGGAATCATCCTATTCCAACTGCTGAAATAAGCCACTAGGCAATTTGGTGTGTGTGTGTGGAAATGGTATGGAGGTTGTAAGGCAGAGGTGGGCTCTAAGATTCACAATGAGGCAGTTCAGGACCCTAAGTTCTAAGAGTTTGGCTGCTGACTGGCATCACAGACAACTTTCATCCTAGACTGGCTCTGACCTTCCCTTCCTTCTCTTCCCACAAACTTTAATGCCATGCTTAAAGTTCATTTTGGGTCTTCCCTTGTAATTTTGTCATCAGACCCTGGAATTTCCGTACCAAATACCATTACCTCCCAAAACAGGAGCCCAGAGTGTACCCTTCCCTTACCCTAGAGGCCTCACATCCATTTATTTTTTTTTCCCCAAGAAGAAGGATCCCATTTCTTATGGCTTGATGAGTTAGTTTTTCTCTGACAGAGGAGCAGTCTTCCCAAATTTATGGCTTATCTCTAGATGTTCTCGAAAAGTTCCAGTGCATATAGGTAGGGCTTTCAGCAGTGGCTGGATAGAGGATGTGTGATACTGAATCAGTTCACTGATCGGTTTAGCATAGTTCTGGGTGTGGGTGTTGGAATTACTTAAAACAGAGATCTACCCTGGATGTGGGTGGCACCAACCAATAGGCTTGTAGCCTGCATGAAATGAAAAGGGATAAAAGGAATTCTTGCTGCTTCCTACCTGCCATACCATGAACTGTTTCTCCTCTGCCATGCTACCCTGCCTTGGTACATGTAGGCTATGGACTGAAACCTCTGCAAACTGTGAGCTAAGATAAACCTTTCACCCTTTAACTTTTCTGTGTCCAGTATTCTGTCCCTGCAATGACAGAGTAATTAAGATATCAACTTCTTGACCCAACTGCAGACCAGGCAGCTCTCCCTATATATGCTAAAAAAAGGTGACCCTCCTCTCACTGGTTCTGTGACCCTTGACAACTGACTAAATCACTCTGAACCTCAGTTTTGACATTCATAAGTGGGAATTGATAATAATATTAGTTTTGTTGCAACCCATTTAATGAGAACATATGTGAAGCACCTAGTACAGGGTCCACATGCTACAGGTACATAGCCAACAGTTTATATGAAGGAATAACCATGGCTGAGGTTACTCTCCAGACACAGAGGCTCACAACTGGCTTGAAGGACTTTTGGACTGGAATTCCTGCAGCAAGAGACCCTGTCTCAACTATTGCTCTGCCAGCAGGAATTTCACAGTAAGTACAGCACAGTGAAACCATAAGGTAACCTGCTATCCACAACTGCCCTGACTAGTGGAATAGATCAGGCTCCTCCCAGATTCACATAGTGTTACCTGAGGGAGGCATACTCACTTGTGTAAGGTCCAGAGTTGGTAGAATTCATGTCCCCTTGCTGTGAAACCACTCCTGTCAGTTTGTCTAAATCCAAGAAGTCTTGATTGATTTTCATAAGTTTAAAGTTTCTGAAATGAAATTTGACTAGTCAGGTGTAATATTCTGTGCCCTGAGGTGAATGAGACTCATTTGGGCTCACTTACCTGGATCTAGGGACAATAGATAGTACTGGGCCCTTGTGTAATCACTGTTATTCTGTAAAAACAAGTCTCCTCTTGGAAATTAGCTTCATTACCTATGCAGTTCCAGGCTTTCAGAGAGCTTTAGAGAGCCATCAGTCAAAAGACAACAGGCACAATGCTGGTTTCTCCAAGTGGAACTGATTCTTAAACCACAGTTCCATTTCTGGCCTCAGAAACTGTATGAATGAAATAAGGGGCAAGAATGCTAAAAATAACCTTTTGAAAAAAAAAAAGTGAAGGGAAGAAAAGATCACTTTCCTTATAAACTTGAAGTTTGAGGTGGAAAACCATTGTAATTAGCTGTTCTTTTCTAAAAAACACAGTTATTTATTCTACATGTTCATATATTAATGAGACAGAATTCCAAACATGGTTTATCCATTCCTTTTTTATCCAGTGACTGATCTTTTATCATTCCTGTGATCACTTATTTAGAATTTTCCAATTCTCCTGCGCTAAGATTTATCTCTGTGAATTACATTTTTCCCTTCTTTTAAAAGTAACAACTCTTTCTGCATCCACATATTTTTGTTATCAAGGTCCATACCTTTCCCCCTAACTTACTTGGAAATACACCTGGCCTTTTGGAGCAAAAGGGTTTAAGAAAAAGGCTATTGCTTCCTGAGGAATAACAGAATTTTCACTGAGAGCAGATTGTTCTTGGAGTCAGTACCTTAAGCAGTAGTATTCTTTAGATATTTCAAAGGGAAAACATTTATTTAATTATTTGGAAACTTGAAAGCAATTATAGATTAAAAGACTCTAATCTCATGAATCTGAGCTAAAGCAAGCCTTATTTCTTAATATTTCTGCCTTCCCTATCCCTGGTAGATCTAATCTTTGCAAATGCAGTGAAAGGTTAAAATGGGTAACACTCATGATTTTTTCATTCATCATATTTCAGTCAATTTTGATTCTAGGATGACTAGGGGACTGGATAGTCCCTCCCACGACTACAGAATCACTTCACTTGACCCAACCTGATTTATTAAGGAGAGAGAGAGAAAGGGAGAGAGAGAGAGAGAGAGAGGGACACAGAGAGAGAGAGAGAGAGAGAGAGAGAGAAGAAATAAGGCATATGGGTGGACTCAGACTAGTGCCATCATGCTTGAATATTCTACATTTTCCTGTGTAACTAACTGATAAAGTTGTCATTATGAAAGTACTCAAATAGCTAAGCATGCAGGATGGTCCCTTCACACTGGAAGGTTATTCTGATTTACCTTTATATATTATAGTGTTATTCAGCTCAGCCAAGCCTGGGTCACTCTTCTTCAGGCTAATAGGAAATGTCAGAAGGTAGAAAAGTGTTTCTATTTACTACATTGAATCTGCTGAGAAAAATTCTTGGAATCATCATTTGGCACTTTTTCTAATTACAAGCTATAATTGTAATACTAAAAAAATTTACACAAATGACCAAAGAAAGGCCAAAAGTTTTCCATGTACCCATTGACTGCAGGTATGTGGTAGTAGTCAGACTGGATGTTCTTTCTAGCCTCAGAATAAGTGACTGATAGGCTGGCTGTTCTGATGTAGCCCCACAAGAAACCCTGAGGACCCTGCATTTATTTATTTTTTATTTTGGTACCAGGGATTGAACTCATGACCTTGCACTTGCCAGGCAGGCTCTTATGCCTGCTGAGCTAAATCCCCAATCCCAAGGCCCCCTGCATTTAGATAGACTAAAATATGATTGGTTCAATCCCTGAGAAGGTTGGTAAAGATTCCAAATCATCTCAATTCTGGATACTGTATGGATAATTTAGATAATTCAAGAGTGCTGTCTCAATGGATAAATGCCTTCTACTGCAAGTTTAACACAAGCTTTTCAGTGAACACACAACTTCCATCTGAATCATTTTTACAAGCTGAATTTTTATTTTTACTAAATCATGTTAAAAAAAAAAATCTGTGCCTGGTGTGGAATTTCACTCCATCAAGTGTTACAATTACTTTCATTTTCATCACAAGTGGGAGAATGAAAGGAGGACAAGTGTTAGGAAACATGGCAATAAATTAGAATATAATTTACAAAAGCAAAAACAGTAACAGTGTACCACATTAATACTGAGTATAAAATAATAAGCAACAACTAATCACAATAATACAAAGGTAATTTTGTTCTGCATTATTAAGGATACCTACATGACATTCACTCAAATAAAAAATGTTCCTAATGAAATGAACTGTTGGAAAGCCCTGTGTATCTTCAGGGCTTTAATCATCTGGGTACATTTACTTTTCCTTTTTTGGTAGGTATGACCTATACACCAGTGGCAGGCCCTGCTTCCAGCTGCAGGGTACCAATTTTCTTGGGGTTCCGTAAGTGTCTCTCAGCTCACTACTTTTGGAGTGCCTGCCACTGTGGCCTCAACTCCACTGACAATCCTCTCGTCACTTAGGAACAGAGCTTCATGTAGCCACATGGGTGGCTACAGAGGAACAGCAGTATTGTAATGGACTGTGGAGTATAGTTTTTTTTAAAACCTTCTGAGGTTTAAATTCAGGGTCTACCTGAAAATTTTTAATCCTGTTACATTCTGTGCTTCTTTTCTTCCTGAAAGGTGATGTGATGCTTTCCTGGAAGCAAGCTGCCCTTGATGTCGCTGCACGTCTCAGAGGTAAGCCTCTTCTAGCACCAGTTGAGGTACTGCAGTGCCCAGGGGTATGGCCATTGCAATGTTATTTTTCATGTGAGGTAAAATAGAGCCTTTAGTCAGTAATGTAAGAAATCATTATAAAATAAAAACATGAGTTGATATTTGTACCGGTGAAAGATACAGATAGTAAATCTATGCCCAAACTGGCACAGACACTACCCAGTTTTTGTTTCACCAGGGCACAGGAGCACCAAGTTAACTTTTTTGAAAAGGACCAAAGGAATTCAGTGCCAGGGCCACGCTGATCACGGACCTTTTTCTCTTCAGTGAAAAAAAAAAAAAAAAAAAAAACCACCAAGGTGGCTCTTGGACTTCTAAGGGCAGAATAGGTGGGGCCTTGGCAATATCTCTTTTGTCATCAATAGTTCTCTTTGGAGAGCTCAGGGATGAGAAGTGTGGCATTGAGACAGAAGAATGTAATGAGATAAGGAAATGAGATAAGGATGGTCATGATTGGGTGTCAGGAAACCCTGAGCCCACTCTCCATAGCAAACTCAGAAGTTTAGGTCCTCAATTCCTTTCAGGAAAAAAAAAAAAGTCAACCTAAGATTATGGTATTTGTGACATATAGATGTGCAGTTTCAGAGCCCAGTGATGGATATAAGTGAAATGTGCCTTTTTACTGCAAGTATTATCTTTATAAAATGGCCATTTACTTTAGAGTTTTAGATTCTGGTGTATGCATGGTGTACATACAGGTATGATACAGTAGGAGTGTTGGACACAAAGCGTATTCATTGAGAATCTGCTATAAACTACAAGTGTTCAAGTAAAAAATATTAATATTAACAAGTACCCTTTTTAAAAAAACTAAGCTGTTGAGTCTTCTGATGAAAGAGTGTGAAACCTGAAGATAGGGAAGATATGAGCTAGTCATTTTAATTTGGGTGGATGCGATTCTGGAATTTGACTTGTCTCAAATATGGTTTCACATTTAATCAGCATTTAGAATAGCCATAAAAATACAAAATAGTTGGTTGACTATTAAAATTATGCTTCATGATTTCATGATGTTTCTTCTTTGGTTATTATCTTTTGCTTACTTTAAAACTCATAGAAATAGCACATTTATGTGCAAGCACACTCATCTATCTACATATTCAAAAGCATCCGCGTGCACACATACACACATACACACCCATACTTGCTCTCATATAAATAAGTGCCCTTCTACTGTATTAAAGAAGGGGCATCTGGAACCCATTGTAATTGTCAGCAAATTGCAAAAGGGTCTGCCTTGTTCCCGAGCCAGTCTATCTCTTGCATCACATCATCTCAGTAAGCTCAACATGCGTGCAATGTTCTAACAGGGCAAAAGCTGTCCTGTGGCTGGCGAGGATGTAAAACACAATTGAGTTGGTGTAACTCAAATAAGGAGAAGACATTCTGTGTAATAGCAAAGAGCCTGATACTTTAGTTTTTACCATATCCCAGGTCTGGGCTTCTGCATGAAATTGAAATGTTTTTCTCTTAAAGTTTTAATGGAAATCTCAGCTTCCCTTGCAAAATGGCAAGTTGGCCACAGTCTTTTAGCACTGAATTTATAGACTTGCACAGCTGCAGTAACTGATGCACTGCTTTAAACTAAGTCCCTCATTCTTCAATGCAATATAGTTTTATATACGGCTCACAGCAGTGTTCAGAACAGGGGGGTTAATACTAAGGCAATTAAGTGAAATGAAGAAAAATAATACAAACTTTCATTACTTTTGATTTATAATTGCTCTTAAATTACAGTTGAAAGCCCATTTTATAACTTAAATCGTGGTGCTGTTTAGTGAGATAAAGTATAGTAAATATTTTTAAGTTATGACTTAAGAATTCTGAATCTTCTTCACTTCTATAGTTTGACCAAGTCATAACAGCTACATCTTTAAACAGTTTTAAATACAAATGGATTCAGTGTCATTGCTAAGTCCATAATAAAAATTATCTTAATGGTCCAAGGAGGTAAATAGGCTATTGGATTTACTCGAAAGAACACAAACATTCCACAGTAAGCAAGTCTCCCTGTGTTGTTTGGATCTCTCCAATCTGGCATTCCCTCCTAATACTGTGTCCAGCACTTTGGATCAATAAATCCCACTTCACAGAAGTTAAAATAATTTTGAAATCCTGTCAGCGAGGGCTGACCAGTGGTTACATTTTCCACAGGGTAATGCTTTTACAAGGACATCTGTCCTCTTCTTCTGGGTGGCTCTCTTTGATGGACGCATTTCCACGGTGAAATGACAAGGCTCTCTCTCTGGCTTTCCATGGGTCAGTGTCCTTGGCAGGTCTTACAACACATCTGTCTAAAGTATGCTCTACTGCAGAACTTGAACTTCAGCACCAGTGGGCAATAAGCCACTTTGTTCACATCTTTGCACTCTAATGAATGGGAGGAGAAAATGGAAAACAATTAAAGACACATAAACAAGTATGTAAACAAGCTGATGCACCTGGATGGTTAGCAAGGACCCCTTTTGGGCCAATCTACTTTGGCTTTTACATCCTGTGGTTTTTGTTTGTGTGTTTAAGCATATTCTGTCTGGTACAGCCTACCAGAAATATTCTTTTGATATATTTTAACACAAAAATTAAAAAAAAATGTTTGCAAGGCTTTTCTTCCAGACTTTTATAAGTATGGTGCATGCCCACTGTGTCTTGAAAGAATTACCATTTGTTGGGATAAGTGATCGCTTTAGACAGCTTGGAAACATGAGTCATTTTTCTTACAGTGCTTTTATTGCTTCTTTCTCAAGGTTATTTTATTCAACAATGCAAGGTTATCCAAAATCAAGCATGAGTTGCATTGTTTGATACTAAAGTACACAAATTCTCAGGAGAATCTGTATCTGTCAGATGTCAGGATGGGCCTGGGTGAACACAAAGGATTGCTGACAGTGGCCTAGATTCAGCAGCTGCACTAGACAAAGAGGAAAGCTTCAAGGGGTTGGCCTCAAATGGCAGCCACAGTCTGTGGGTTATGGAAACATGTAGAAATGCCTTTTTTTTTTTTAAAGTTTGGAAGTGAGACATGGCCTCCTTTTTTCCTATGTGTATTTTCTCTCCAGTGCTAGAATTGCCACAGTTATAGCACTACAGTTCTTGCAGAAAAAGGTGAATAAATGATTTCTTCTCCATCTCCTTTTAGGGGTCAGGTGCTGAGGTGGGACACCACAGGATACTGGTGGTGGAGAGGTAGACAGAGGTTTGCAGGTTCTGATTTTTAGCAGCCCTCCACATCCATTCCACCAGGGCAGTCTCACTGTTAGCAGTGATATTCTTCTCCAGGATTTCAGCCACTTTTATCTTGGAACTTTAAAATATTGTGTCAACCTAGTAATTCAATTTTCATATGTCTTTTGGAACTAAGGTTCTACCCTCATTTTTTCAGGTGGCTATACTGAAATATACTGAGTAAACTGTCTGAGGCAATTAGGACTCAGGCAGGTTACCAGGTAAAATTCAGTGTGACAGAACAGTTTTCGTTGGCTTCTCAGTTGTTTGCTTGTTTTTCTGGCTCCAGAAACCCACTAAACTTCTGAGCTATCTACAACCTAGTTTAAGAGCAACATGATAAACATGGAAAATTAATGCAAAGAAATGAGAAAGTTTCTAGTTCTTATTGTCAAAAAGTATAGTAACAATCTGACTGATCTCATTTTTAAGGTTCCTTCAGTGAAAATCTTCAAATTTGAAGCTGGAACCCTCAAAATCTCTAAAGACATAAGCTCTAGACAGGTGTGGTGGTGCAAACCTGTAATCCTAGCACTTGGGAGGCTATCATAGGAGGATCACCATGAGTTAGAGGCTAGCCTGAGCTACATAGTAAGTTCAAGACCAGAAAGACCGTGTCACAAAAAACAACCCACCAAACAAAACAATATTAGCTCTGCCACCATCAAACTTCTTCTCAAGATCTAATTTACAGAGGGAATAAAATTTAAAAATTTGAACAAAGTTTTCATACTATATTTTTAATAAATTTAATTTTTATCTGAAA
This sequence comes from Cavia porcellus, assembly GCF_034190915.1. Lineage (NCBI taxonomy): Eukaryota > Metazoa > Chordata > Mammalia > Rodentia > Caviidae > Cavia > Cavia porcellus. The sequence continues at coordinate 53,673,503 of NW_026947494.1, forward strand.
GAAGGCAGGAGGAACAAAAAAACCTTTAAAAATTATACTTGAAAAATAAATCAGATGACATTTAGATTTCTACAAATTTTAAACTGGAGGTCAGGAATTGGTTCTTTGCCTCTCTAAATAGTCATAATCAGTAAAAGCAACCAAGAAAGTTTTGATTCGAATGCTTTTGTGGAAAAAATCTGTTACTATCCTGTTGCCAAGAAAAATATCCTGTACAGGTAAAACAACTACTAAAGTAATAAGAAAATGACACAATGACACTAATGACACAATGTCACCCACTTAACAGGACAGCCTCTTTCATACTCTGAAATGAGACATGGCATGACTACTTAAAATACAAAGTAATCTTTAGCTTTGACTTTCTTTGCCAAAATATAAAAAAATGATTTAGTTCATAAACAGAGAAGAATTGGTTATAATACAATTGTACAAGGATATAAAATTGGAAGCCAGACTGCACTAATAAAATCCTAGTTTTATTCTTTACTGACTTTATGACTGAATAAATCATGTAACCTCTCCATGCCTAAGTTTTTTCACCTGTACATTAGAATAATTAAGAGTATCCACTCTAACATGTAACATGAGTAACTATATGAGCATTCTTATGTACTAGAACTAGAGTAGTGCCTGGTACACAGAAAGTGCTGGGTAAGTGTAAGATATTGAAATGATGTTAGTGTCTTTTACTTACAAAAGAAGCAAGGAGTTATTCTCTAAACTTTTTAATAAGGATGCAATATTTGGAATACTACCAAGAAAATACTGTGCCAAAGATAGTAGACAGTTTGAAAAATGCTGCTCTGGAGACAAAAAAAAAAAAAAAAGCTTAAGACAGTTTGAAGGTAAAACAAAAATGAATATTTTCAGAGTCATAACTTTATTGCAAGACTCCTTACCCATTTTTGGAAGAGTTCATGGAAAATGAAAATTCTGAGTTGATCAAAATATGAACAAATTCACAGATTTTTTTCTGTTAGGTTTTAGACTCTGGGATCTGATTAAATAATACATTAACAAATAGAATATTTATAAATTGCTTCTCTCTCCATTTAATCCATTCACCCATCTTCTATGAATATAAGCAGTGGGGAATTTGTTCCTTCGTCACATACTGGAAATAAAACCTTCCTCTTTGTGCAAAGGGCACTGCTACAGCCCTCTGGCTGGGAGCATTATTGTATCTATCCAGACTCAGGGTGGGCTCAGGGCTGGCCCAGACTGTCCTTAACTTGCTAACAGCCTTGTTAAGTTAGTTACCAACTAATTCATTTCGAAGCAGGAAGTCATTTGGGTCCTGGGATCAAAATTTGGGGAGGTAGAGGTTCACGAGGAGCACTTCTTAAATTGCCCTTGGCAGCAGCACACCATGGTAGCTAACAGCCAGGAAGTCTGTAGTCAGGCAGGTGTGGGATGCATTTTTGGCTCTACCTCTATAACTTTTGCCCTTTGCCAATTTATCTCAGATCCTTCATCTCTAAATTGAAGACCATGATAAGGCCTGCTCTTTGGCTTCTTGACATACTGCATAAACTGTAAAGCACATACCATGGCACCTGGCTTAGAGTAAGTATTCAGTGTGTCTTCTCATTATTGACAACAAAACATCTGCTTCTGAAAACAACCATATATTGTTTCTCTGAGATCCCTCTGATAATGAATATAGGCTCTCAGGAAGGGTTATATATTTGCGCAGAAGCAAATGAATTGGAAGCTGTTAAACAGAGTGCAGGAAGTAGAGGTGAGGAAAAATCTGGGGAAGATCTAGAGCCTGACAAGACTCAGAGAATAGGCCCTGATGAGACACATATTAATATGAAGGTGCTTAGGCTGTATGAGGATGTTTTGCCTTAATGGAATGTGAGGACTCCAGAAAAAGAGGGTTGTATGGATACCTTTTGTGTTTTGCTTTTTAAGAACTGTCTTGACTAGAAGAATTGATTCATTACAGTCTTGGGATTGAAAAATCTACTCACCAAAAATCAACTGTGACTGGTCTTTTATTCTCTCTGCCTTTTAAGTCCATAAGAGCTCAATTTGATAGCAATGGCATTAAACATTGCAATTTATCAAATATGTCCTTTGTGTCAGGCTCAACCTTAGGTGGTTTTATGTATTTTTTATATTTAATCACTTTAAGCATATGTCCACTTTACATAGATGGAAAAACTTGAACTCAAAAATGGTTATGAAATTCATACTTGGTCATACAGCTACTTGTTGGTTTAAGAATTTGGATCAGACTGAGGTTTGTCTGACTGCAGACAAACTCTCTGATTTTGGTAGCATTCTTGGCTGACACCACTACTAAAGCAATCTTTAGGGCATAGTAGTCAGGTCTTTGTTTTTTTTTTTTTTTTTTTGAGAGTTTGTTTTCTCTCCATAGGGAAATGGGCAATGTGTTTTCATAAAAGGACCATCTTAGGTCATGGACATTTAGAGTAGCCTGAGTTACATCTTTTTAATTTTCTTCCCTATATCTTCCTGTCCAAATTTTGTAAAATTACATGAGTGAGAAGGAATTTTAGATATACCAAGAAGTTTTAAACCCCATTATTATAGAAAGCTAAATGCAATTCCCAAAATGTAGTTACCTGTTTTAAATTATATTGATACAGTCACCTTACTGCCACTTTTATCTTAGTGAGGACTGACTGGTTGTATTGTTGGATTAACTCATTGACAATGCTGATGCAGTTGAGAGGCCAGAATTACAAAATTTATCCTGTCACTGGCTGGCCTCATCCTCAAAATCCATTAAGATTATAAAATAGTCTTCTGTTTTTCTCTTTTGAGCCAATGCACAATAGAATGTACTTTTTGATTAAAAATTCTGAAAATGTGGTATGTAAGTTAAATATTTTCCTATCAAAATCACATAATAACAGAAATGTCCTGTTTTAATTTTTAAATGATCTTCAGTTGGCATTGACTTCTAGATAATATTGAGAATATATTAACATCAAAAAAATCTATACTCAAGTAATAAGTAATCTAAAATAATACCAGAAGATCTACTAAAAGAAAATTTTAAAGAAGTTTTTTTTTTTTTTTTTTGGAAATAGTCTCTGTAATTGTAGTACGAAGTTTTGGTCTTTACTATCATATTTTTTTTCAGGCAATTGCACTGAAATCTCCCTAGGCTCTGTGCATATTATGTGCTCTCTCTACAACTCAGCTCTGCTCCTTTTCCCTCTTGCTTTTTTTTTTTTTTTTTTTTGGTCTTTTTCTTTTTTATCGGTACCAGGGATCGAACTTGCGACTGCCTGCTTGCAAGGCAGGTGCTTATGCCGCTGAGCTAAATCCCCAGCCCCTCCCTCTTGCTTTTTAAACAGTCAATGTGACCCAGTGAGGCATAGGTTTTAAGATGAAAGTGTCTGACTTTCTCTTCTACTGTTGTCATATACTAGCTAACATTTATCCTGGGAATGATAAAACTTTTCTTTTTCCTTATCAAGATATTGGAAAGTAAAGAGTTCCACATTATATAGTTTTTATTTTTATTTTGGATCTAACTAGTCTCTCCCTTTTTAAAAACTTCACTCCATCCCTAAAAAAACTCACATTTCACCCAGGTACATAGGCTTCTGGTAGGAATGATGATTTCTGAGTCTTTCCCCAAGTCCTTTACATTACTCTTTCAAAATACTGACCCTAAAAGACACGTTTTCAAAATATACTGAATAGAGGCTTATGAATTTCTGATGCAATTTAATTCAGACTTACTGTGACTTCAAAGGCTTGATTTGGTTCCAAAAATATAAGACCCACTTAAAATGTAGTTTTTAATGTTTACTTCAACCAAATGTTGCAAAGTTTGCCTATACAATTCATTGGAATAAGTTGAGATACTCAGGGACAGATCCTTCCATAACCGTAACCATATGGATCCTTCTATATCCTTCTCTATAGCACACATACCCGCTGTGTTTTTAGGCTTTTTGTAAGACACAAAATACAGTAAGTGGGGTTATAAGTTAAACACCTAAATGTGTCTTTTGGATTAAAAAAAGTGCAAACAGTTGTGCTTCTGACAGCCCATGGAAAAGGAGAATCTGGCGAGAAATGTGAAAGCTAAGTATGTACACGTATGGTGAGTTTGGTCAGGGGATGTTTAATTAGTGTGTTTTTGATAATATTGTACTTGAGCCCTTACCATTTTACATGTTTAAGCTAGGGAAGGATGGAATCTTATTCACTACAATGGGAACAAATTTTTATCCTTGAAACAAGGTGATTATCAACTATCAAATTTTATTCTGATTTATCTCACAATGGACGAAATCGTCCCTTTCTCTCTTTGCTTTCTCAGTTTTTCTCCAGTCTTATTCTCTGTTATGCCACTCACCTTCAATCTCAAGGTGGTCTGATCCTAATCCAAATCCAGGTTCCCTCCAAACCAGACAGCCAGGAATGTGAGTCTGAATAAGTTGATTATGAGCTCTTTGAAATGGCCGAGAAAAAAAAAACTTGCCTTCACCCCCTTGAAATCAAAGTCTTCAAATTACCTTTATTATTCTTTCCACTGATTTTGATACATCAGATTCCACACTAAGACCTGAGTTTATTAGCTGCTTTGTTCAAGCAATATTGGTATGAGATTTTGGAGGTGCCTAAGTTTTCCTTGAGGAGGGAGATTGAAATGAACCAAAGCCATCATTAGGCATCCCAGGCTGGTAAACTCATATACACTAACCACACCTTTCCTCAGTTGGTTACCAGTTTATGGCACGCTATGAATGACTATCTGGCAGACTAAATAATAGATGACAGAGTGCCTTGTGGTATCAAGAAGTTGAAAAGACTTACCATATAAAATATAAGGAAAATTGAAACTGCATGAATAATGACTGAAATGACATTTTGGACAAGATTTCAGGTGGGCTTGACTATGCTAGCCCTAGTTGCTACATGTACTTTAAAAAATTATTCTTAGTATTTGAAACGCATTTATATACAGTGTGTCAATAATCCACTTTTAGCACCAATGTAGTGTTACCCTTATCAGGGGCAGTTTCTCAAGATCACATCTATAATTTGTTAATCTTTCATTGAGGTCTTTCCGAAGAAAATAACAAACAGATATTGAACATAGTGAATTACATCTTCCTTCTTCCATTTCTTATTTCCCTCTCACTATTTTAATTTGTTTCGTTTTGTTTTGTTTTTTGAGACAGGGTCTCGCTGTACATTCTGAGCTGACCTTGAGTTTACTATGTAGTTCAGGTTGGCCTCGAACTCATGCCTCAGCCTCCCAAATGCTGGGATTATAGGTATATGCCACTTCACTTGGCATGATCTGAATTTGCTGATGCTCTACTTTGGAACCTTTTTTTTTATTACTATCCCTGGATATTTTAACTTCACGTTTCTTCATTCTCTCTCCATTTTTATTTTTTTAACTTACTCAAATTTCACTATGACTGCACACATTTTCCCTACATCCTAATGCTTCCCTGGTAAACCATGAACCTTTCAGTGCCCTGCTCAATTCTTTGTGATGGTGCTCTTGCTGGCATGTTTTGTATATTTTCTCATGGTAGCTTCTTGCTACCTCTGTTAAAATATTGTTCATGTTGCAAAAATTATTTGTTATCATATTGCCACCTCTACTAAATGGTGCTCCTTTTGAAGACAGGGACATTGTTGTATTCCTTACATGGTTTCAGGGCCTGACACACAATAAGTATGTTTGCTAAGTGAATCAATGATTGGATGGATGGAGCACATTATTTAAAAGCCATTGCCTCAAGGGATGGATGTATTGGTGATAAAACAAGTTTAATAAACAGTTAATGGTAGAATTTAGATAATAGCTATTCACTGCAAAATTGCCAGTTTTGCTATATATTTGGAACTTTTTTCTTAACAAAATATTTAGAGTGTGTTGTATCAATTACCTAAATGTTGTTAACTAAAACACTGCTTAAAATGTTTTATCTTTGGCTCATTTCATCCATAGAGACTTATCAAAACATTGTATCTAAGATCTCAAGATAGCTTCCATAACCCTACCAGTTTAGTTACAGCTAAACTGGCCATGCAGTAGAATTCTACTGACAGTCAAAGGATCCCAATTTGCTGGGAAAATAGGGGTCTTCTTCTGTTCTCTTTCATTAACCAGAAACTGCTTTTTCCTCAACTACTAGACTGTTCATTATTAAGATGCATTTCCTTCTCTTTCTGATATGATTCCTCACAAGCCTTATCAGACCATTCTTACATTATTTTTATCCAAGAATTTTTTCTCTTTTGAGGTCAGTGTTATTTTTCCAATCTATTTCTCTATGAATAATGGCTTTTGATATGTTGAGTTTCTCCAGCTATTCATTATGACTGACTCACAGGCTCAATTTGCCTCAATCCAAAAGATTAAATCACTGGCTCTTCATTTGAGCTTTCTGTAGCATTTGTGTAAAAGGTTTCACTTAACACTTTCTGCTTCCTTTTAAAAATTTTTAAAAATTAAACAAATTCATTTAAGTGTTTGACCTGAAACACTATGCATTTATAAATATATTTTCATTGTCCGTAAGAAATAGCAGAGGTTGGCCACAGTGTGTCATTTTTCTCATCAGTAATAACACTCAGGACATTGTTATTAAGGTTATATATTATATGCACACTTACAGTGAATAAAATTTGTTTTCTACAGTCTCATGGAGGAGAACTATCTATATTTAGATCACTTAAAAGCTATAATTTTTCCAAGAACACTATTTTTGTCTATAATGAATTTTGAGTCCTTCTCAAGATAGGAAAAGCTTATCATAGAGACAAAGAAGATTTTGCAAATTAAAGTTGTGAATTTTCAACTAACATAGTATGAAATGATACTATTTGAAAGGGTAAATTACATGATCAAAAAAGTATATTATGCTGAGGAACTTAGATAAAAACCAGAATTTTTGCAAAAATTCAAGGTCTTGCATCCTATCAAACAAGATGACTACTTTTCCTAAAACAAAATTGTAGGGAAACTTTAAGATCATGAATATAATTTTAAAAACAATTTTCAAACTTAATAGACCCCACCAAAAGGAATAGATCTCTGTTTTCAATTAAAAATTATTAACAAATTATTTGACTATACATGCATGACAGTTTTTTTTTTAAAAGCAGGGCTTTACAGTGGGATTTTTAAATATCATTTAAATTTATGACTTTAAATACTGTTTATGTATTTGGTCATGCCTGTATATTAAAAAGTAGTCCAAACTTCTTGACTATACAGTAATTGGCACAGTTCAGATAATTTCTGACATAATGTCATTCACATAGTAGCATACAAAAAATTTTGAAAGAGTGATTAGTTGAATAAAATACTTTCATTTAAATAAAAGATAAAATACAGGATGTTGGCATCTGCTATTTGCAAAGGAATTTCCAAGAGTACAAGAAAAACAAGAAAATTTCAGGACAAATTCCTGCGTCCTCCTTTATAAACAGTTATATAATTACCTTTTCACTTTTCTAAATGACACAATTGTCATTTTTAAAGCACAGTTGTTTAAATTAATGATTTCATAATATATACAACAAATATGAATTGAGTCTTCATGATGGTAAGAGACTCATCATATTCAAAAAGAAACAAAAGTTTTCACTCTATAAGAATGCTCATCAGAAATCACTTGTGGGGGGCTGGGGATTTAGCTCAGTGGCATAAGTGCCTGCCTTGCAAGCAGGCAGTCGTAAGTTCGATCCCCGGTACTGATAAAAGGGAAAAAGACAAAAAAAAAGAAAAAGAAAAAAAAATCACTTGTGTTCTAATATAAGTCAAACATGAAATAGTAAATGGAAATTAACCTTATAAATTATCCACTCAAATCTCATTTTATAGATAGGTAAACTTAGCCCTGGAGAGGTTAACTAAAAAGGTCATATAGTTAGAGAAACAAGCAAGAAAAAATTTAGATTTCCTGCTTATAGTCCAGTTCATAGATCTCACAAAAGTGCTACACTAACCACACCCTACCTGTGGCTCTTCAAACCATGGGTAATAGTAGAGATGAGTTCTAGGAGATCACAAGACAGCTTTCCATGGGAAACTCACCTTCGGTGTTGGAGATGGGGAAGCTATCACATTTGCTTTCACATTGCTGCATTGACAGAGGCCGGGCAGTTTCGGGACAGTCACTGGATGCCTGTCCAGTATAGGAGAGACATTGCACAGTTCTCATTTGCTGTCCAATGCCACACTGAGCAGAACACTAAATTCAAAGACACACAGAAACAAAACACTGATCTTAGCAGTTCTCAGAGGTAAAAAATACTGTGTAATATTTTAAATACCACATATGTCAACTTTGGAGGGGATATACAGGGGATTGAATCTAAGGTCTTTGCACTTTTTTTTTTTTTCTTTTTAAGACAGGGTCTTGCTATGCAGTTCAGGCTGCCCTTGAGCTCACTTTGTAGCCCAGGTTGATCTTGAACTCCCAATGATCCTCCTGCCTCAGCCTCAGCCTCAGAGTACTGGGGTTACAGGAGTGTGCCACCTGGTTTGCACTTTATTTTTGAGATAGGATTTAAATTATCCGGGCTGGGATTGGATTTGTAATTCTCCTGCCTCAGCCTCTCAGAGTGCCGGGATTATAGGCATGCACCACCAAGTCCAACCACAAATATTAGCTTTAAAGCCCATATGAGATTCATCTTTCAGAGATGTACAACTATAACAATCTATTATAGAATTATTTCCAAAACTCAAGGATCATATTATTACCCTAAAAAACAGAGGCAACATAATTGGAGATTTATAATCGCCAATAAATAGAAATTTCCTGGGCTATTACTCCAATGATTCCAAGCAAAGTTCATTAATTCTAACAGGCAGGCAATAGGATAATTCTTCTGAGGAGGTAGAACAGTCAGAGACCCATATTTATTAGAGATGTGCAGGTAAATAAAGCAATGGTCTGTTGGAATGCTCTATATCTCATCAAAATGTTAGTTTACTATAATAGCATTGATTATTTTGAACCTGTTGTTGGGATCAGTTTAAAATAAAAGCCTGAATAAATATAAAAAAGAAAAAAAGCTTAAATAAGTACTGTTGAATATTCTCAGGTACTATCAGGAACACAGACCTGATAAGTGGTCTGGTATTAGCAGTTAGTGTGTTTCCCTCTCCTTTTTTCATCTACTCAGGGATTCAGTCATTCAGAGTTGAAGTTACTGCGAGTGGTTTAGTTTTAAACTGAGTCTTATCAGCTGTGCAGACTGAAGAATGCAGTGGGATCTGTTCTTCCGACCACCACTCAGAAAAACCAAAATTCTATGAGATCTGCAAACAAACGAATGAAGAGTCTACTGGCCACAAAGACAGAAATGTTTATAATGTAAACAAAGTGAAGCCTTATTGGATTTGTTTATAAAAACTCTCAAAGTGTTCACAGGATTTGCAAAAATACTCATATAGACACTTTTAAAAAATGATTGCACTATAAGTGTGCTAAAGCATCTTTGAAGATTTATTTTCATTGTTTTTTATTTTAGGAGATTGAATTGAAAATCAAGATTGGAAGAAATAGATCTGACAGTATTTAAAAGAATAATCTCAAATTAACAATAGATACTTGGTGAAACTACAAACACACAAAAACTTTCAGCTGACCTTTATGTAACAGTTTACTGCAATAAGGAATATATAAGGAAGGAAATATCTAGCTGGTTTAAAATAAAAATTTAAGGGGGCTGGGGATTTAGCTCAGCGGCATAAGCACCTGCCTTGCAAGCAGGCAGTCGTGAGTTCGATCCCTGGTACCGATAAAAAGGAAAAAGACCAAATAAATAAATAAATAAAAATAAAAATTTAAGAACATGTTTGAACATGTCTTTAAAAGCATATCATTTTTAATGATATCAATTATGTATTGTGAAGTTCTGACACTTCTTTAGTAAAAGGTATTTTCATACTTAATGGCATATAATGCTTAGAAAAATCTTACATGAAAAGAATGAGAGGCTTACCAGTGCAGAGACAAGAGACGCTATGTTTACCAAGTAAACAAAGTGAAAGTTTGTAACATTTTATAGGATTAACAAGTATATTCCAAATGAACATTTTGTAAATTAATCTAAATACTTATAATACAGATACAAACTTTAGTTATCTTATGAACATACTTTTCCCCACAAAGCCGAGAACACAAACAAAGTCATATTTGCACAGTTACATGTTATTTTGATTTAGTTCAGTCTCAGATATTGGAAAATGACTAGCTACAAGGCCAATTAAGAAGTCATAGGATAACAACACTTGCTGTACAGAATTTAACTTCTGCAGTATTAATTTTTAATAGATTTCTTTTTTAACATTTACACTAATAGATATCTAAAATGTACAATAAAATCTGATTCTCTATGATGATAGAAGTTATTAGTTTTTTCCAGTCACTACTGTGATTTTGTAGTTTCTCACTTAGATCTCAAATTTCTTGAAAAAAGTTTTACTAGTCTATATTTTTAATATATCATAAAAGATATTCACTGTGGGGAACTGGTACATATACATACCACATTTTAATCCTTTTAACTTTCTCTTTCCCTCACCTACTTTCCATTCCCTATCTCCACAAAATCTATCCTCTGTTTCCTGTCAGATTTCTGTGTGTTACTGGTTACTCATAATGATCAAATGAGATTCACAGATTTGTGTCTCAAAGTGCACTTCAGCAAGAACCCCAGTCTAATCCCTCACCTGGCCCCAGTCTCCAGTCACCCAGCGAGGAGGCGGGCAGCGCCCCAAGCTGCAGCGGATGCGGACAGGAGGCTTGTTCTCCTCAGGACACTGTGCAGCTGGAAATGTTTTAGAAAGGTCACTGCTCTTGCACAGAACAATCCGATGCTTGAATCCTGGACCACATTTTGGAGTACACTGGAAATAAAGCAAATACTAATAAATAACAACAGTTAAAGACAGAAGAACCAGAAGAAAATTTTTCTTAAAGTAAATGTGCATATGTACAGAAAACATATATACTCTAAATTCTAGGCAAAATTGCTCAGATATGAAATGCCTTAAAAATTTTAAAGCAGAAGTAGTTTATCTTTTCCCTAAAATCTTTAATAGCTAAATCCAATGTTTGTTTTTCTTGGCTAGCTTATTTTCTTCTTTTATTAGGGATAGGTTTATTTTTTCTGTTCATCCCAATCCTTGGCCTCATTTCAGCTGTGATAAGATTCTGCTAGTATAATGTGGAACCCTTGGTTTCCTACTTGTTGGGTCTACTAAAAAAGAACTTGTATGCTGTTATTAGACCCAAGAACTTGTCCCTTTGACACAAGTTATAAGTGATGTAGATCAACTATTGTTATTGTGCAGAAGCTAAGAATATATGGTCACAGGTGAAAGTTTATTGCACAGAAAATCACTAGCATTTTTTTTTCTTTTGCTTCAGTAACAAACAATGAATTCAAGAATTCTTCACAATTGGGTGGGTCTGTTCTTCATACTTAGGAAAGATGCTTAGAAAATCAAATTCTTTTATTTACCTCATTACTAGGTGTTTCTATAAGTCACCAGTTTAACACAGTACCTGAATGAAGTCCTCTAGCATTGTCCTCCACGTGTCTGGAATATTTCTTAAAATCTATTACTTTCTCTTAGTTGAGTGAGGAATTTACCCACAACATTTAGAGGCATTGTATCCAAACCTTCCATTCAAAAGACATTTCCTGGCCTCCTACAGAATAACCACATCAAACTTGAGGGAGGTAGAAAACAATGGGATAATCCACCCTCAAGGAGCTCAGAGTCTTATTTAGGAGATAGAAATGTGAATACAGGTTAATAGTAAGTACTATAAGGATTAATCTAGAAAAGAAATTTTTGTGGGCCTCTGATCCACCTCACCAATGACTTGAATCACTTGCTTTATAATTATTTATTTATATATCTTCTCATATCTACCACACTATAAGCTCCTGAAAATTATGTGACTTCTGTTTGATCTTTAAACACACACACACACACACACACACACACACACACACACACACACGTGCACACACACACGCACGCACACGCTGGTTTACAGTTACAGCTTAGGGCTTTGAGTAAGCACTTACATGTACATTGTCCTTCATCTGGAAAGATACTGGTTTTGATTTATCTAATGAGGAGGATTTCTTAGTGATATGATTCATTTTGTGAGTTTGAACCTACTGTGTGTCACAGTAAAAGAGAAAAATACTGACTTTCAAAGGAAGATCAAAGATCATATACAATCTTTTTCTCAAATGAATTTAATAATAAAACACATTCCCCCCAACTTAGAAAAAGTTTTATGAAGATGCATTTTGAGTGGAAATAAACATGCATTTCTTTCCAAGGTATCTCCAGCAGAGGCAACAGAGTTAAAGTCAAGACAAATTCTTGACTCCCATTATTCCTTTTCATAGTTAAACTGACATCCTTATAGCTTGCTCTTGCCTCAGCCTGCTCATTAATCAGTCACTAAGTGTTATTAATCAAATTCCTAAATCTCTCTCACATCTACTCATTTCTATCTCTATTGCCACAAACCTTTCTTCAAACAAACATTAATTTCCCACATAAATTTTGCAATTACTTCTTAAAAGCTCTCATGTTTCTTGCTCTTGCCTCAGTTTAATCTGCTTTCCAAAGGTCTCTCTAAAGGGATCTGTCTAAAAAACAAATACGATAATATTGTCTTCTGGTTCAAAATTTTTTTCCAGTAGCTTATAATCACTTTCAAGATTAAAAAAATTCAACTCTGTAAGGGGCTGGCATGTAGCTCAGTGGTAAACCATTTGCCTAGGATGCATGATGCCCAGGTTTGATCACTTGCACTACAAAATCAAATACAAAAATGACTAAATTCTTTAAATGTTTGCTATATTATGATAGTAAGGCTATGTTTACTTTTGCAGAGTCACCTCTATAATATATCCCAGGCTTACTAAATATTTGTGTTATTGTCTAATGCTAGCCTAGTTGCTGGCAAAAAGCTAATACTGCTGCTCTTCTGTAGGTACTAGGAGTGCTACCACTACTATTAATAGAAGCTATTATTTAATAAACATGGCGTGCATTAAGTGTCATGCTAAATACTATAATTTATAGTATTTAAAATATAAAATTATATATTGTAAATATATTATATTTATATATAATATATGCCCTAGTCACATTTTTAATTATGTGTAGCATAGTGCTCGTGCTTTACACTGAGACACATACATTTTGATTATCATAATATTTTTTTCCAGCAGCATAAGCCGTGGCTATTAAGAATGTAATAATATCTAGAAGTCTTTTCAAAGAGCATATGCCAAGTGCTACTTACAATTAAGGGAGGAAGACAATGCAGACAAACAATTCATTCATCTGACATCACACCATTTAATGCAAGAAAAAGATGGTTACACATATTCAGGAATAAGCTTGGAATAACAAATACAAAAATTACTGGAGTGGCTATATCTGTACTAAAGAATATGCTGCCACATTTCCAGCAGAGTTGAAGGAGGTGATTAAAGAAAAATAATTCCATCCAAGCAAATTTTCAGTTGTGACAAAACTGAGCTCTCTTAGGGCTGGGGATTTAGCTCAGTGGCAAGTGTTTGCCTGGCAAGCACAAAGTCATGAGTTTGATCCCCAATACAAAAACAAACAAACAAAAAACCCACTGAGCTCTCCTGGAAGAAGATGCCAAATACAAACAATATTCCTAAAAGTAGAAAGGAGGCAGCAGGGAATATACATAAGAAGGAGAGAATAACTCTGGTACTATGCAGCAATGCTGCAAGTCATATTATAAATGCAGGGCATATTCAATAACAGAGTAAAGAATCCAGGTACTGTCAAAAACAAAAGCCAAAACAGTATTTTGAGAGAAGGGACAACATTCATGAACAATTATTTATTTATTTATTTATTTATTTATTTATTTATTCAGAGCTGGGATTCAAACCCATGACTTGAAGAATAATAGGCAAGCAAGTTCCACAATTAATTTTAATTATGTATATTGTTGTAATTGCTCAATTTTACTATTGCTATTGACCCCTTCCTTTGCCTAATTTGTAAATTAAACTTTATTGTGTGTATGAATGTGCAGGAAAAGACATAGTATATATAGGGCTCAGTACTAGCCATAGTTTCAGGCATTCAGTGGGATTTCAGTGGATAATAATTAAGGGACTGATGTACATCTCTGATATATTCTTCCTACTCAATGGCTATACTAGGCTTAAGACCTATAGATCTAGCTAGAAATATTACACATCTCTAGCCAGGCTCTCAACTCTGGTCTCTGCAAATATTGCACTTCTTAATGATGACTATAAAACTAAATGTTTGAAATTGCTTCTAAAAAATAGTAATGGCACAGGGTTGCCACATCAAATTCATTTTAAGTAGAACTCTATTCAGCAAATTTTTCTGACCTTACGTCAAACATGTTCAGGCAGAGGATCTTTAGTCTGTTTTTACTTTTACTTTCCTCTGCTTTCTTTAGCCCATATTTCACTATTGCCTTTTGTTAGCCTGCTAATAAATAGGCTTGTCTGTCTGATCATTTTACTTTGATTTAATTATATAAAAAGTAAGAAGCTCTATAAAAGCAAGGTATGGTCATGGCTATGTACACAATTAATAGGAATTAAACTAAGTGTGAGTGCTTCAGAGTATTCTCCATAGGCAATCCTTGGCCCAAATGCAAGTAAAGAGTAGGTTTTTTGTAGATTTTGAATAGGAAATAGACTCCATTAGTAGTCAGTAGAAATTTAAATACTTAGCTCAGTAATAAAAAGGTTTTTTGTGGAAGAATGATTTTAAATATTACAATCCATCCTATTCTTTCTCAAAAATCATTAAGTAATGGAGTAGATGATAATATTTCAGTAGATAATTCTTTAATAAAATCATGTCTATTTGTCCTTATTGCTGGGAAATATCCATTCTTTCCTCTTTTATTCATACAATAAGAATCTTAAAATTATTTAAAATATGATCAGAGCATTTGGTTTTTCATCTCAGATAGGTGATTTTTATAGGACATTTTAATGCTTTAGCTTAATGCTTCATGGTTAAGAATACACAAAAGTATATTTTAGAGGGAAAAAAGGTGTTTTAAATCACACCAGAGAAAACAATTTGGTGTTCTTGTAAAGAATAGAAGTATAGGTAGTAATATTTTTGGGGCTGGGTGTGGTGATACATATCTGTAATCTCAACACTCTGGGAAGCTAACGCAGGAAGATTGTTAAGTTTCAGCCCAGTCTATGAAACTTAGTGAAACCCTGCCTCAAAATAAAAAATGGAAAAGGAGCCAGGCAATGTAACTCAGTGTGAAGGCTCTGAGTTCAATTTCCAGGTCCATAAAAACAGGAAAAAATGTTAGATAAAATCTTACTGCAAGAAGTGGATTTAACTTACTTAGAACTTAAGAGTATGCAGGTGATGTAATAATTGTCTTCTCAAACTAGACACAGAGCCTCATAGGGAAGTCCTTGTCTGGCCTCTCTACCTCTAGTCCTTCCTCAATAATGATACCCAAATGTAAGTCTTATAAAGTCAGTTGAACATGATGCTAATAACACATTCATCCAAGAGAAATACAAGAAACAGACATTTTTCAGCAGGTACTCTGTAGGAGTCAAAGAAACCATTCCGATACATCAAAAGAACAAATTAGGATGCTGGAACCCATCCACAGTATGCAACAATGCTTTCAAGACCTACTTGCCCCAGTGAGGGGGCAAAAACACCCTTAGTCCAAGGTAACATGGATGATCCCAAGATCAAGGACGATTATAGAAAATGAGAAAGCTGTGGCTTCATTAATTTCACAAAAGGCGTCTGATGAGCCACTTCCCATCATGGTAATTTGCCCTTTTCCCCGCTTCTGCCATAAGCACTGGGTGAGTTTAACTGATGGGAAAAGTGGTTGCTGGCTTTACACAATAGAAATTAGAGTAGTCAACAAAGAAAAGGAAAGGGTCAAAAGGTAAATTTGTCCTTCTGCAGCATATTTTCACCAACTGAACCTCACCCTGTGATTAGCAGAACTCAACAGCTGAGTTAGAAATGAGACAGCAGAAAGAGGAGGAAAGTTTTCATGGGTGTGTCAAAAGAAAATTGTGTAAAATATTTGCAAAAGGTTAAGTGAAAGAGATTGAACATTGCCTGCTCTTCGGCTGGACCTGTTCTTTTCATTAGGGGAGGTGTTCCAGTCTTCTGGGGAGAACAGGTTCCTTCGTTTCACTTTGTTCTCTATAGTTACTCAGACATTTATTCCATTTAATACTATTTATTCTTATTTATTTTTAACCTATTCAGAGCAGAGAGGCTGCCTTGCTAATGTGAAAAAGCAGAAGTCTGAGAATACAACCCACCCTTTGCAAAATAAATAGGAAAGACTGTATGGGACAAAATTGGCGGATTTGCTCTTGGCCAAAGATTGATGGTGTGAAGATGGTGTTCAAATAAACAGTAATGACAGCACTTCTTAATCCATGTTTACCATTCAGCCTCCCAGTTGTTTTCTTGGGTCATCTGTGAAAGATAAAAGCAGCTACCAAAGCTTTATCTGAGATATAGTCCCAAAATGGATAACTCCACCTTCCCAGCACCACTTCTTTCCCCTAAGCTTTTAACCTCAGAAATGTGATTAAAAGTTCGCTAAGCTTTTATGTATTTCTTCAAGAACCTTCCAGGAATGTCTATGAGCCTCTTAGAGCTTTTTGAACATGTTATTTTAAAAGACTGCATAGAGAAGGCCTATATTATTGCTTTGGGCTCTTTGTTATTGTTATTTATTTGTCTCTTTTGTTTCCTGTTTTTCTTGCATTTTGTTTTGTTTGTTTTTCCTCAAATACAGAAAGGGTGGATATATATGCATAGGATTATACATGCCTAGAACGTCTAAAGAATTTACAAGAATTGGTATTATTATTATGTGTGAATGTATAAACAGCTACTTTGAAGAAAACGAGAGATCATGGTAGCCATTCCTGATTTTCTATCATCTTGTTTTGAAGTCCAATAATGCTTTTATTCTTTTTTTGATTGGTTTTAGTCTGTTTTCTATTATTTGATTTCAATATGCATGAAGATACAGACAGCTACTTTAAAGAGAACAAGAGACATTATGGTAGCCATTGTTGATTTTCCTATGGTCTGGTTTTGAAGGCCTGTAATACTTGCATTCATTTGTTTTGATCAGTTTTATATGATTTTGTTTTGTTTTAATTCAGTGTGAGAAGGTATGACTACTATTTTGAGGAAAACAGGAGACATTATGGTAGCCACTGTTGATTTCAAGTTGTCTTGTTTTGAAATCCTGTGTTGCTTGTGTTGTTTTGTTCCAATCTGCTTTGTTTTGTTTTGTTTTATCCTCTTTAAAATAAAAAAAAAGACTGCATAGATAAGAATAAAAATTCTAAACTGGGAGCAGTGATTAATGCCTATAATCTCAGCTATTCATGAGTCTGAGGTAAGAGGATCACAAATTTGAGATTAGCCTGGGCAATTTAGTGAGACCTTGTCTAAAAGAAAAGAAAACAAACAAAAAAATCACCTGGGTATACAGCTCTGTGGTCCCTGGGTTAATACCCAGTACTGAGGGGGAAAAAAAATCAAAGAGCAGGATATATGATATTCACTTCTTAAAAGAAAAAAGGTCTTTAAAATGGTATTTAGAATAGTAATATACCAGTAAGCTGTATATGCTATTTCTCCCTAACCCATGGTGATCATATTTGGTTGTCTTATCTTAATTAATAATACAATGATACAAAAAAGTGTAGGTCAGAAGATCAATGTAAAATGAGTTGGTATATAAGAAAGATTTGGTATTTTAGTGGTTAGTAAAAACTTCTACTTTCTACCTACAAAAGATGATTTGGAAGACAGCTTGATAATCAAGCCTTCCTGTTACCTATTACTGTTTATTACTTTTACACAATCTCATTTTCAACTTTTTTTTTTTAGACAAGGTCTCATTTTATAGTTCAAGTTAGCCTTAAACTCTCAGTGATCCTCCTTGTCTCAGCCTCCCAAGTGCTAGGATTTGCAGGCATGTGCTACCAACCCTGCTCTTTCAACTTATTCTTAAACACTTTTTTCTCATGCTGCATTCTCTTACAATCTTTGTGTTTCTGGTTAGTTCTTTCTCCTAGAAATATCTTCCCAAAAATGAGAAAAGAAAGAAGGGAAAAGATTATATGTCTGTATATATTTATATACACACACATACACACACACACAAGATAGATAACTATACCAATAATCTGTTAGTTCAAAGAGAACAGTTTGTGTTTTCATTGTTCGATTGATCATTTTTTATGTGTATATCTAATAATCTGACAACTACTTTGAAGATAATAAAAGGCAAAATATTAGCCAATGTTAATCTTCTGTTATTTGGTTTTGAAATTCTGAAGAAAAAAAAGAATACTTTCCCCAGTTTCCCTATTCTCTTCAAATTCTGTTACTCTACAAAATTCAACTCCCATCAACTAAACAGCTTTTTCAAGCTACTTTGATTTTTAAGCTCTGAATTTTGACATTAGTTATACATTTACACATCACAATCCATTGTTTGTTAAACAATGTCATATTATTCTTTAGTTGTGTTAAGAATATATCTTATTTTCTCAAGTTTGAAGATTTCTTCATATTGTCCATAATGCCTATCCCAGTAAGCACTCAATATACTTACTGACTTAGGCCTGGGACTTAGCTCAGTAGCTTATATATACTTACTGACTTGACCCGAAACCTTAAAACTGTTGCAGGCAATCACAAATGTATCATTATAATCAATATTTATGGTCTGGCACTAATAAATATAATGCTGAAGAGCATCCTTTTTCTCAGTGAATTTCATCTTTCAAATGAATTTAGAAGTTAAGGCCCTGATTGTTAGAAAATGAAATCTATAGTGTTTTCTGTATCCATGGACTGGATAGTACCAATATCTCCATATTTGATTGAAAGTTAGGTAGGCAGAATATAATTACTGAATTTGGGATATGGCCAGGAAACTTGAGAGAGAACACTCCTAATTCTTGCCAAAGAGTCAACTGATAACCACAACCAGTCAGAATCCTCACTTCCATGCAGCATCTTAAACACAGTCCCTCTTCTAGCCTTGTACCTCCAGCAAAACAAGGCCACTCAGCAGGATTTACAGGAGGAATACTTACATCTAGATGTTCCCAAAGAACAATATTTAATTTTGTTCTTGGTCTGTGACTGAAAAACTTATGAAGTCTACAGGAAATACCCAAGGCAATTACTACAATGTTTCTGGCAGGATATATTAGAATAGACTCTGAGATGCATCCTGTTTTGCTGATTTGAAATAATTATCTCAAGCCAGGTACATTTTTTAACACTAACCAACTGTATGGAAGGAATCTGCTCTTTAGGAAATGTGGAGAATGATTCAGTGTGTATATGTTTCTAAGGAGTCAAAAATTAATTACTTCTTACCCTACTTTTCATAAGATTATTTCTGAGTGCTACTTTGTATGCACGTATGCCCCCCAAATCTTAGATCTGACACATTAGCCAGGTAAATGAGGATAATTATAAATTCTGAATTTGACTTTTTCATATGTTATATGCCTTAGCTCTTTGTCTTTTCCTCAGGTACAAAAAGAAACAATTAAAATATGTAAATATAGATATATCACAAGTTATAAGGAATTGATAATAATTCATAATAAAAAGTTATGCATTAGGCTATTACATTACTTGAAAAAGAAGACACAAAAAAGTTTTTGCCTTTAAACTAAGATCCTAAAAATGTCACTCTTGATCTTCAATAATTTCAGGGTAAGAAAGATTCTTGTCTTTGCTTTTGACTACATATCACAAATTCTGAGCTTATGTTGCTGCTTAATACTAAGAAAGTGAAAAAAACTAATACAAGTGCTTACTATAGTATTATTTCAAATTCACTGTAGACTATGTTTAATTAAATTGATGACTAGATTCTCATTGACTTTCCTGACTCAAAAATCCCTTACTTCCTATGGACTTTTTTTTTATACCAGTAATCAAACTTATGACCTTGCACTTGCCAGGCAAGCACTTACATATTTGAGCTATATCCCTAGCCCTAAAAACCCCTTACTTCCTAACAAGTAGCAATAAAGTACAGCATGAACAAATTCACTATTATGCAGTTCTTACTTGTTAAGTGCTAAGATGCTCACATGCTCAGGTGTCCTTAATATTAAACGCTTTGGTATTGATAATTAAGACATCTCAAAACCTACAGCCTCAGATTTCCTTACTTCAGACCAGTCCAAAGTCACCCATTGAGGTGGACATGACTGGTTGTTGCAGGGTTCTTTTTCGATAGGCCGGTGAGTTAAACAACCATTGTAGTCCAGTGTCTCCTCCTCAGAAGGTCCAATTTTCCTGATGCAGAGCACTGCTCTTGTGCGCATTCCACCATCACAAGTCTTGCTGCACTCCAACCAATCCCCAATGAACCACCTGCAGTAAGAAATAGAAGGCATAGGAAAGCATTTCTTCAGTGCATCCAGAGATTTGCAGCTCAGTGCAGGCACTTAGAATGGACTACATTCTTTTCATTTAGTTAAGCTGCCTTCTTGAGTATAGTACATGAGTTTTGGAGGAGCACACATTCTCAAACAAGCAATGCACTATGGATTTTTTAATTTTGTACTTTTCTCCTGTTTGATTAATTTATAAAGTAAGGATAACAGTTATTTCATGGGATTATGAGGAGGATCAAATAATATATTTAAAGTTTCCAGAGTGCTAGTACATGTCTATCAATTGGCTCTTCACTGGGAGAAGGGAATTCTGAGTAGTGGCATTTGCCAATTTTTGTAGTGTGAATACCTCACTAGGGCCAATTCCAAACTATAAGTTTGACATACTGAATATGAACAACAGACAACATGCTAATCCTATGGTCCCACAAACAAGAACTAGTTGGCTTTCACACACCTCTGAATGTGTCTCACATATGGCAAACAAGAAACCATAACTATTACCATCATCATCATCATGCTCATCATGATCATCATCAATACTTGAGACTGGTTCTCCCATTATTGAGAACTGTATGCTAAAACCATCCTAAAGGAGCTGAAGATATGTTTTTTTAATTTCAAAAAATGAAGTATTTAGAAGACAGTAGGCCTTTCCAGTCCTTATAGAGACACAGGAGGCCTAGCTATACATATTAAGGACATGTGAGTCTTAAAACATCTTCAGCAAAACTAGAACCCTTAGCCAGCACTATGAAATGACAGAGATTCCTTGTTTTGACTCCTTCCTCCCTAAATAAGCTTCTATATACCTAACATGGGAAGAAACTCAAATGTCTTAAAATGAATACATCTCATATCTGTAGGCATACAACTCCTTATCCATGGAATCATCAATGAAGTTTCATATAATGTCAGGGTTTTATGGTAATATTTCTGCAGGACTCACCGTCCTGGAAGCAGAAACAGGTGCATTGGATATGAGAATGATCTGACTTAGCTCAGTGAGAATTCTGCTTTAGAGTTTTATATCTCAACTCAAGCAAAAGGGGCTTTTTCTTTTTTGATCACAAAGGTGTACAAAGACATGAGTCTAGAGATTTTGGTGGATATGATCACTTCTCAAGTAGAATTAGCTGACATGAAAGAATGCAGAGAAGCTGGAATGCTGAGTGTTGATTCTAGCAATTCCTCACACTAGGTTTATCCTTACTTAGACTTCTGTTGGCTTTGTTATATAAACTTTATGTATAGAAGCTAGCTCAAGTTGAAATTTCATTACTTGCAACCACAGTCTTGGCTGATGTATGAATGCATTTAGTTTAATAAAACATTTCTGAATGCCTACTCTGTTATATTTTGTTAGACCACTGTTAGGAAAACAGTTCTTCAACATCATGAAAAAAGCAGTGATGGAACCATGATCCAATCCTCTATCAATTGTTCTTTAAACTGAATTTCATTTTTAAACATTGCTGAATATGGGCGGTAAGTCACAAGACGTTTGCTTCAATCCATGATTACAAGTCATGCAACTAAAATCAATGAACATGTTTATGCTCTCAGGCAGTAGACTGTCCAGAGAAAGAACAGAAAAAGTTGAAGAACAAATTCCTCACTATCTTCTTGAGCGTAGCTCTAGTATGCCAGTTTTGGATATGGAATATAATAACTAGCATCTTAACTTGGAGCTTGCATTTAACCAACTAAGCTACAATTACCTTTGTTCATTACTTTTTGTATTATTATTTACAAAGGAAAATCAGCATTTAGAAATATAGTTAATTTTTTTAATTCAAAATATTGTTTGTCAAAATCTAAAAATGTTTCACCTAGAATTTATTTAAGGATATAAAGAAGGATAATCACGGCTGGGGATTTAGCTCAGCAGTGTAAGTGCCTGCCTGGCAAGTGTGAGGTTGTGAGTTTGATCCCCAGTACCACACACACACACACACACACACACACACACACTGATAATTTAAACCTGATGTTAACATTTTTTCTGTTAAAGCATTTTCCAAAGGAGATTTAAAATGATTCTTATATTCTTTTCTTTTTGTTTTTCAATGATTAACATGATTCCAAGTTGTTAGTACCATTTTTGGTAAGGAGGAAAATGTGAACTATGAACTTGTACACTGGCCATAATGAAATACTAATTCAATTGGCAACAGTGATTTCATCACCAAGTTTAGGAAACAAAACAGAAATGTGTACAAATCAGCCACAAAAAGCTCAGTCATCCCACCTCCAGTCATGATCTCACTAGGTCTCAGAATGCATGAGGGATGGAGACTTTTTCAAATTAAACACGGGTGCTCAGAATTAACAGCACTGATTCAGGAGGCGTTGCTGTTCTGGAGCACAGGATCAGGCTTCCTCTATACTTTATACTTTGTCCCTTCTTTTATTGCCAATCATCTTTCCTCAGAAACTCATCCTAATATATCACTCTACCCTTCACCTTAGGATATATAAAAGTAAAAACATTAATCACCTTCATAATTTCCTTTCTGACTTTAATTTTAGACCTCACCTTCAGACCATGTTGCATCTTTATTAGGTATCATATGATCATCAGCTTGTCTCAGTTTCTGTATTATCCTGTGTACTTAAGATATACTGTCCCCTCACCTTCCTTCTCCACTTATTTGACCCTGTAATGCAGTCTTCTTAGTTTTCTGTCTTTTTGTTTTCTTTTTCTCTTTTAAACACAATGGTAAACATATGAGCACATTCTCTCTGCTAACTCTTCACAGTCTGAACAGTCCTAGGACTGACCTTCCTTCCTTCCTTCTTTCTTTCTGTCTTTCTTTCTTCCTTTTCTTTTTCTTTCTTTCTTCTTTTCTCTTTCTTTCTTTCTTTCTTTCTTTCTTTCTTTCTTTCTTTCTTTCTTTCTTTTCTTTCTTTCTCTGAACTCCTTCCAACATTGAGTAATCAGACTGTCTTTATCCTTAAAATTGCCTCCAAATCCATTAGATGCTACTAATTATAGGGATTCATGTGTGAGTGTCAGAAATATGAGTGACTTGTTGTAGCTTGTATAATCTTATCTACATTCTCAGTCTCTTATTACACTAACAATAATAATATTTGGAGGGGAAAACAGGAAAGACACTGAAAAACTTTGTCCCAATATTGATTGTTATTTCTTTACAATTTAAAGGAAAATGGCAGAATGTATAAGATTAAATTGATATTAAATATTCAAATTGAGAGAAGAGTGGGAAGGGGAGCAGACAAGGGGGAAAGAATCAGGGCAAGGAGGGAAAGAAAGAGACAAATAGGGTGGGAGAGAAGGAGAAATGAATGCCGGAGTGACAGAGTACAAAGAGAGATGGGTGGGGGTGACTTTCCAGTCTTTGCTCTAGATCTATTCATCAACCCATTTATAAACACAACATAGCAAACCATTTTTTTTTTTGGGTATCGGGGATTGAACTCATAACCTTGCATTTGCCAGGCAGGCGCTTTGACCACTGAGCTAAATCCCCAGTCCTACATAGCAAAATTTTTTTTAAAAACCTCATAATTTGGCAGTAGCATCTTTAATCAATGAGATTCAATTATATAACCTATTGTCTACTTACAAAGTCACTAAAATTTGCCTAATTTAAAAATACTTTTTAGAAAGATTTTCAAAACAAAAAAGCTGGTAAGAAATTCTTTATTCTTCAGCTAATTGGAAAGTGAAACTAATATTGAGCAGAATTCTTTATGTTCTAAATATTTACAGTCAACATTTTCTTAAACTAAAAAAAAATTTTTTAAAAAATGGCCATATTGTTTTTATTGCTCTTTCACAAATTTATAAACCACAATATCATACAGGAATAATATCTAGTATTTAAAGATTTTTCACATTAAGTCATATTCTTGCTTTTAAAACAGCATGGTGAAAACTGAACTGTTCATTGCTTCCTTTTCTTATGGAGGTAACACAAACTTCCATCAGTCATATCCTTTAATATCAACTCCTCCCTTTATTTTTTTCTAATTATTTAAGCCCATGCCATGGCTTCCATTATTTTCACTCACAGTCAGTTCACTACCTTCCTCACTTTAAAAAATGCTGTTGTGGGCATACTAACTTTCCTAGTAAGACCTCTGCTGGTCCTTCACAGTGTTCCAAATAAACACTGCTATTTTATCTCTGCAAATGCTCATTTTGTGCCATTTTATTTATACAATGACAAATCGTAGTGTGTGCTGTTTTTTCCGTTGTTATTACAAATGCTGCTAATATAAGAATTTTGAAATATTTCATTATTTGAAAAGATATTTTCTGATAAAAAACCCTTAATGTTAAATTATTGATAACTGGGGAAACAATACTAGAAAATATAAATTCCTTCCTCAAGTCAGGAAAACATATTTCAAATATGTTAATGTTTACATTAAAATGAAAGGAATCTTGAAAGCATAGTTTCAGAAGCGTATGAAGTCTATCTAAACACTATACCAATGAAAGAAACAGAAATTTTATAGTTTTCCTAAATAATTTTTAAAAGTTTTACCAGTAAAATAAATCAAAACATGGATGACATGTGAAAAACTTGGAAAAATATTTATAACACAAATAAAATACTTAATATTCTTAATACACATAAAGAACTGATAATGACAAATAATAAAATGAATACTTTCACAGAAAAATGGGACAGACCATGAAGAAGAAAAAAGTATGTTACTAACCTCTGTAAGTTCATCAAAAAGAGGTTTGTGCTTTCATTGTTTGACTGTTTGATCACTTGTTCATGCCTGCATCTTGTAATCTGAACAACTACTTTAAGATAACAATATACAGTATATTAACTACTGTTAATTTTCTTTTTTTTTGAAATTCTGTGTCATTTTTATCCTTTTTTGTTTTGTTTTTAAAATGAAAAAAAAGTGTATCAAAATAAAAGAAGTACAATGGCTACTGAACATAATTTAAAAATGTTTAGCCTTAACAAGAATTTAAGAAGCACAAAAATACAATTAGATATCAGGCTTTTTTCAGTCATATAACAACCAAGACTATCTTAAACTAATAATATCAGTATTGTCCAGTTCAAAGAAATAGGATTCTTACACACCATTATTGGGAATATATGTTCACCCAATCTTTCTAGAGAACAATTTAACAATGAGTCTCAATGACTAACATGCATCCATTTGAGCCAGAAATTCTACTCCTACTTATTTAGCATAAAAGCATAATTGTGGAGAGTAAAGTTTTAGTGGCAAAAGTAGCTGGTGTTGTGGTATTGCAGGAACTCAAATGTTAGGACAGTCAAAATTGCACAACAGTGAAATACCAGTTTAAATAAACAATGACATATCTACTAAACTTTGTCAAAGATATGTTGAAAACATGTTGAAAAATAAATATATGACTAAAGCATCGTAAGTGGTATACTATTTTGTTACTATAGATTCCTATGTATACATAGGGAAAAAGACTGAAAAAATATCAAAATATTAACTAGTATTATGTGTTTAGCTTCTTGTTGGAGTTTCTATGTCTATCAGTTCATCTTCTGCAAAAAATAACCTATGACCTTTCTTTCACACTCAAGCTTACTGAATTATAATAGTCTTTCTATGATTTTTAAAACTCTTTTATACCAATGTGTACTAGGAATCTCATTATACATGACAGTTGTTCTGAAGAATTATGATTTCCTCCTTAAGAGCATGAATTCAAATGAATAAAGAAGAAATTGAAAAGGAACTTTAAAATGGACTAATGAATAATATTTAAAATATGTACCTCAAATGTTTCCAAAAAAGAAAACTGCTAGACTAAATTTTCTATTTTTGCATATCCCTTATATCTTTCTCTTTTGAATTCTACTGCCCCACTTCCAAACTTAAATCAGTAATTTCATTTCAGAACTGTAAGAGGAAAGGCATGAGGAAACTTAATTTTAATCACATATGTTATTATTGTGATTATTCTGAAATCATTAAAAAACTAATGCAAAACTCAAAGCTAAAATGTATAGGATAGAACGATTAATGATTGAAATCTCTATGAACATTGGACATTTTAGTACAGAAACTTAAATTAAAAATTTAGGCCAAAATTAAACAAGTTTGATCAGTTTCATTCCAATACCTTACATGGTGATAAAATGCCAAATATAATACTTAAAATTCTTGGTGTAAAGGAATGAACTGGATGAGTTGAGACTCACAATTACATGAAACATGCTGATGTTACCACAAAAATGGACGGAACAAAATTAGCCCATGGATTTTGAGCATCACTTTGTTTCATATAGGTTTTCAGTTTTATCTTGAGATAAATTTATAAACGTAACTGGCAGAAAAGAAGAAAATAAAGAAAAAGAAACAACTTGCTTTCATGATACATATGATAGGTTACATTTCTACATTTTCTCATGTTTGGATTTTTTAGGAATTAGTTACATGGTGATCACATTTCAAAAAGAATAGGCATAAACATAAAATCTTAAAAATGTCTATCATTCTAGGTACTTTGTGCTCCTTACTTAGTAGCTACTACCCTAAATCTTTCCAAGAGACTAGTTGATTCAAATATTCAGACAGATACTGACTTCAGTTAATATGAGTCATAACACATTACTGTTCTGGAACAAATATGAAGAAATATATCTTTTAATCATACAAAAGATCTGGATATTTTATCCATTGTTAAGTCCCAGGTTTTTTTTAGTCCAATAGGACTATTTTTAGAAAATGAGATCGCTTCATTATAAAGGTCTCCTGTATAATTCTAAAAGAGTTTAGGACATGCAAATTCATTTGCTTACTTTTTCCTTATCAATTTCATGTTGGAATAATTAGGCGACCAAGAGGTTAATGTTTAATCTGATTTCTCAAATAAGAGTAAGATGACATTCACACAATTTATCCTACAGCTGTTAGACAAAATTCATATAGAGTCAATATTATCATGATCAGATTAGTACTAACCTTGTCTATTTTCACATAATTAATGCCTTTGTTCAATCATGAAATCTTTCTGTTCTCACAGATTATAAAACATGTCTCACTGACAGCAGGTCTCATTTTAAAGCCATCATAAAAATGACTCTCCTAAACTTCCTTTATAGTGAGTTGTAACTGCCACATTAATCAGTAGAGACTGTTGTCTGTATCCAACACTAGAAAATAGGAACTTAATTTAAGATGCCATTATTTCATATATCATTAAGAAAGGGGGGGAATGTCAATTATTGTTGTAACACTATGACTTGCAAAATGAATCTACATATATTCAAAATATTAAAATGTGAAAGCTGTGTGTTCCTTACAGTTGATGAAATATAATTTCCAGCACTGTGTCAGGACCAAATTTACTGAAGCTGCTTCAAGAGAATTGATAATTGAAATCTATGAATGAGCAGGAATTTTTGCTCAGTGAAAGGGCTACCAAAATTCCACCACCTACGATATTTTCCTCAGTTTAATTTATTTCTTTCAGATGAACATGTTTCCAAATATGAATAAACAATGTTTTTTTCTAGGTACTCGAAAAAAATAATTCACATTTCTCTACTTACTCAGGGGGGCAGGGCTCAGTGTTGCAGGCTCTTTGATTTTCAGGTGGTTTACTGTCAGGATCACAGTAACTGTTCTGGACAATGGAGTTGTCATCCAACCTTTTACAGACCACGTCCTGTCTTTGGATACCTTGAAAAAAGAAAAACATCATAAATTGAAAAATAATTTACCTTCCAATAAATTAGGTATGCATAGCTTTCCTCTGTGGAAATCAATCTCACTGGATCGCTGATGACTTATTTGTTCCAGAAACACTTGACTGCTTCTCTGAAAAGGAGAGAAGTCCTGGTCATTACATTGAAATTGTAGTTAAAATTATTGTCCTCATATTTAGAAATGTAACAGTTTTCAAGTCCAGAAAAGAAATGATGGGTAGCGTTAGTATTCCCATTTGTATATTCATCTTTGTGCTTTCCTTAAAAAAACAGAAACAAAAACAAAACTCAAATTTCCTAAAACATCATCAGAAAAAATATATTAATACACAATTCAATATAAAACAATGGCCATGTAATATTTTTAAATAAATATTTAAAAGTAAAACACTAGGGACCAATTTGCTTTTTGATATTTTGTAGAACAAACTCCATCAAATTCAGTCTTTGTTAGGACATATCACATCCATATTGCATTTTTTTCCAATTACATATGTGTCTCTCCAAAAGTTCATGTAGTTTAAAATTTAAAAATTGCAGTGGACCCATTTTGCACTATAACCAACTAGTCTGTTTGTCTTAACAGAGCTGGATATCTACTGACATCATTATCAAAGAGACACACAGTTCGTTCACATATTGATCTATAAAGGTTATCTTGTTCTTTTCTTTTTTTTTTTTTTGTCTTTTTCCTTTTTATTGGTACCGGGGATCAAACTCACGACTGCCTGCTTGCAAGGCAGGCGCTTATGCCGCTGAGCCAAATCTCCAGCCCCCGGTTATCTTGTTCTTAAAGAAAAAAAAAGTTATCTGGTTCTTAAAAATTAATATAGGTGACCTGTTTATCACAGCTAAAAATATTCTCATGAAATTCTAAATATTTGTAAAAATTTTTATTTTTAAACACATGCTTTTATTTGTAAACATTTTCTCTGTAATGTGAAGGAATTAAAAGAAGCAGAAACAGGTATATCAAGATATTGAATAGAAGCAAACAAAACTATAAGACAGTGTTTAATATTTCAAACCATACAAAAGTTTCTCCTGAAAAAGAAAGTAAAAGCATAAACCAAGGTGTTCTCCCAATCACAAATCCAACTGTTATTAATAAGCAAGCTAAATTTCCTCAGAAGAGTTGTAAAAAGTCATAGCTTTTCATTTAGCTAATTCCACACAATTCTTCAGGTTTTTTTTCCCAGTTGCTTTAAAGTAATAGTCCCCTAAAAAAAAGTTTGATCACAAAATAGAGAAATTCATGCGAAACAGGTTCATTTGGTGAAGGAAAGTTTCATCTAAAGAGGTAGACATCCAATGCTTCCCTCCAGGTTTAAGAATTCCCTTTAAATTTTATCCATTGAGTACCTCAGTTGGCATATTATGTGCCTTTAAGCCATTTGTATTTAAAAACTGACAAGTTCATGACATTTAGATCCAGCAATCTCCATGATAGTGATAACTGAAGTAGGTATTTCTTATTGCTTGCAGTTCCCAATTTCAGCAACAAAATTTTAGGTTTTCTAAATTAAGGGTCTAAAACATAGCCAAACAGTTTATTGGCAATATATTTTAAACTATGTATTGTATTCACTCCCTCTCAATTCTTAGAAAAGGCCAAACAACTCAGTTTATGCGATGACAACAGTTTGGAATTTTTTAACTATTAAACTTTAGATTTTTGAGGGAAGAGTGATTCACACTAGGCATAGCTGTAATCTATCCACAGATGTT
This sequence comes from Cavia porcellus, assembly GCF_034190915.1. NCBI lineage: Eukaryota > Metazoa > Chordata > Mammalia > Rodentia > Caviidae > Cavia > Cavia porcellus. The sequence continues at coordinate 53,703,439 of NW_026947494.1, forward strand.
CCATGATAGTCATCAGATTACCTCCCTGCTGTGTCAGTCAGTGGGCAGATAACTAAATCCACGTGGTCCACCTAGACAGATACCTCTACCATTAGTCATAGCATTAACTACCAACTCTAAGAGTGGCTCAGATTATCCATTGACTCTGGTTCAAAATGTTGCTTTAGTTGGGCAAGTCATTCAAATGTGACTATATGTGAAACAAAGAATGATGGCATTTAATACAATATCTTGGTTGTTTCTCAGAAAAGAATATACATTTTCAACTCTACAAAATGAACTGATGTTTTGTTTCAGTTGTAGAAGAATTAAATCAGTTTCTACTGCTAAGATAAATTCTATTTTCTTTAACTCTAGAAATGTTGGATTATTTTACATTTGTTCCAAAGTAGCCTTCAATTTATAGTGTTTGTGAATTGAATTATAGATGAAATAGTAGTAGAGATAATTAGCAGAGATTCACATTTTATGATAAATTCTAGCCATGTATTTTTTTTAAAAACAGGGTCTCACTATGTAGTTCAGTCTGGCCATGAACTCATGATGAAGCTCAGAATGGCCTCAAATTTGTGGTGATCCTCCAGCCTCGGGCCCCCAAATGCTGGGATTACAGGCAAGTACCACCATGCCTGGCTCCATGTATGTGTTTTGAAAAAACTTTCTTCATAACATTTATTGCTAAAAACTTGAAAAATATGCAAAATTGTAAGAAAAAATAAAAATTATTCATAGACTCAGAGCTTAGACCTTTATTTTTTTACTAGTATTTTGCTATTTGGTGAGATACAGTAATTGGTTTAAAATTACATACATACAAAAATTGCCAGATTAATGTGGTTCACAAGTCATCCATCCATCCATCCATCCATCCATTCCATCCATTCATTCATTCAACAAATAATAGTTACTAAATGCAAACTTTTTTTATCTTTTTGAGATAGGGTTTCTCTATGGACTTCAGGCTGGTCTTGAGCTCACTTTGTAGCCCAGGCTAGTCTTGAATTTGCAACGATCCTCCTGCCTCTGCCACCGAGTGCTGGGATTACAGGAATATGTCACCACACCTGGCTCAAACACTTCTTATAAGATATTGGACTAAGTTCTTAGAATAAATTGACTAATTTTGGCTAAGGCTTTTTAAAATCAGGAAATTAAGGATATTTCAGAGTATATATCAGCTTTATAATTTTTGAGTGGATTTTTTATGAAGCAAAAATTAAAGTTCTTGAAGAGAGCTAAACTGTTTTATGTTTTATGAAGATGTATTTTTCATTGTCTTCATCTTTTATTAATTTTCTTCTAAAATGTTATATTAGACAGTGTGGTATTTCACACTGAAGAACTGCCTATACCAGTAACGTATTCCAAATTTTCCTAAAACATTCCACTATTTTCCTCTAATAGCATACAAGTTTCCTTTCAACTTTTACCCCCACAAATGGCAGGTTTATAGAATTTTTTTTCTGCTTTGATTTTAAGTCACTACCACCAGGATAACTCTAAACCAGTACACCTGAATGAATAAATGTTAAAACATGTCATTTTTGAATTAAGGCAAACACAGCTTTTAACTTTTGAAAGTAGACAATCTAGACCAATAAGAGAAATGGAATTTGGAATCTTTTTATAAGACCAAGTCTCTTGTAGATAACTTCTTTTAAAATAATTTTAAAAACATTGCTACATCAATTTTAAACTGTCAGGAATAATTACATTCAGTTATACAAAACCACTATGCTTTCAAATTTAAAGATTTAATAGTTTATTACCTCCCCCAATTCTCATAATCAGGTAGTGTACATCTAATCAAAAACAAAATTTTAGTGGCTCTATTTCACTTTCCTGGAGATAGATATCTTTCAGAATTTAATTGGTCAAATTTAAAACTGCATTACTTATATTTTATTCTTAAACACTTAAAGTCACAGGCATACAAACTTTATACCTGTTATTTTTTTACCAGTACTTTAAGTCCTTTATAAATAAATGCCTATTTATTCCTTTAATTTGTGTAACTGTTGATGTTTTTGATATTAGAGAATGAAGTGTGATGGTGTGATGGTTCTCAACACAGAAGTGTAAACCCTGGGCCAGTGCTGTAGCTCAATGGTAGCATGCAGGCCCCAGGATTTGACTTACTACAGCATCCAAAGTAGCTAGCAACCAAGACAACACTATATAACCACAGTATAAAGCATATGACCCACAACATTAATTTAATCTAAACCTTAGTGCAGATAGCATCCAAAGAGCAATAGGTGCCAGGAAAAAAAACATGTCTCTCTTTTCTGCCTTACACTGCTAGAATCTGGCCGTTGTGCTATGTGATTGTTGGCCAGACACAAGCATTGCAGGGCAGAGCAAAGTCCATCTGTCTTGGATCTAACAGCTGGCACCCAGGTACCAATCAACTCTCTCCATACGGTTTCTGAATAGTCTGCTGGTAGTTTTTATCTTTCATATTCTTCTGCTCTCTCTTTCCAGTGTCTTCTTGTCTGTCCTAAACAAAAGTAGAGGTCTTGGGGAGATGGAGGACGACTAAAAGGCAAATTTTGCTCTAAAAATATTGTATTTTTTTGGAGCAACTGTATTTAGTGATATAAGGTAGTATGAGAAATACATACTGTGGGTTTACTTGAAATCACAATGGCTAGAAAGAATTCTTACTAGCTATTACCAGTAATCTCTTCTGTGACAAGTATCTATCTATATCTAATAGAAGAAACGGGCAACATTCAAGCTTGTGTGTCTGACTTACTTCATTTAACATTATGTTCTCAAGTTGCATCCATTTGGTTATGAATGCCTCGAGTTTATCTTTTTTATGCAGAGTAGTACTCTATTAGATATAGATACCACATTTTCTTTGTCCATTCATCTGTTGATGGACACATATAGCTATTATAAATTGTGCTCTATAAACATGGTATGCATATCAGTAAAAGAGAGTTTTTTGGTCTATATTCTAAGTACTCTGAGTAATATTTTGGCCATTTTTAAAGATCATAATATGTTGTATACCAACTATTGTTATTCTCATTATTTTGTTATGAAATTTTATTTTTTCATAAAAGAATAGTGCTTTTCATATTTTATTATGATTTACTTATATCACATTAAAATTAAAAAGTTTCTAACTTACCTCTAATTCATTGAGTACCTACTACATCTAAGGCAGACTTCATTATCATAAAAAAGGAAATAAGATGATCTTGACCTCAGTGAGCTTATAATACAGGAGCAGGGAGCTAAGGCAAATACCGTTATAATTATATTACATGAAAGAAGGCACTTTATCTTATAAAATATAGCATTTTCAGTGTGATGCTTTTAGTTTCACTGACTTGCCATTTCATTACATTGCTGTCCGATTTCTCTTTTTCTGATCCTCACAGAGAAAGAAAATTCTTTTCATAGCCAGATTACTAAGACGTTGTTCTCTGTCACTTTACCTTGTTCTCATTTTTTCCTCACTCTGACTTCTGCCACGGCTAGTTATTTCTTTGAGTTCTAGTCAGATAAATGATCTAAAGTAAATTTTCATTCTCTTTTGTAAAGCAATACAATCAAATTAGGTAATTTCTAGTGTTTTTTTCTACAAAATTCTACAAAGGTTATCTCTAGAATTGAATTTTTAAAAATCATTTCTCTCTCTTCTATATCTGCTATCCTTTACTCTATTATCTAAAAATAGGCATCTGGTATTTTCTACTTGGTTTTGAAGTCTTTTTCAGAGCCTCACGTCTTGCCTCACGTCTTTCGACTTGTCATAGCAGTTAGGTTGATCAAGAGGCCAAATACTAAGTAGAAATACAAAATTTTTGAATAGCAAGTTTCCTAATATAAAGAATTAACTCACCTTACTAAAAAATAATCTATGTGATCTTTAGTAACAGTTTATTTGTCTCTAGTGGATAGTTTAATTATTTATGGTATTCATTTAAAATATTAAAAGAATAATGTTGAGAGTATGACTTTGAACTTCTTCCCTAAACTGTGATATATTTATTAGCATAGGGAGCTTTTTATTTTAGTCATATATAAAATATCTTTAGGGAACCAAAGAATAAATATTTCAGACTTCAGTTAAAGAATAATCTGTAAACAAGCTTTTTAATCTTTAAGCTAAAATCAATTTTTTTCAAGTAACAAAATAGGTGTTGTAATAAAATCCCACCAAACTGAGATAATGTTTACCATTATAGAAGGTATTATTTTTTTTTTACAGTCTGTTACACATATCACCTTTTAAGGATGCATAGTGTTAATAAAGGTTCGGCATGCTATTCTGGACAGAAGGTTTGTGAAATGAAATAGCACTTGTGTTACTGTTGATCATTAATATAACAGAAATGCTTTTAAACTTTGGTTTTAGCTTTACCCAAATTTACACTGGGTGAATATGCATCCAAACTCTGTTCATATTAAGGAAGAATGCAATCACTAATAGCAACAGAAATGCTCAAAGAGGAAGAAAACCAGTATTAGGGAGAACGTTTCAAGTTAGTAGAGATTTCTAGTCTTCAACTATAAATTTTAAATGCAATCCACAAGATGCAGAGGTAAACCACAAAAACTGTCAACATTATAAGACTACCTTTTAAATGTAAGCCTTTTTACACTGTATTGGAAATACTACACTGTATTGAAAAGAATTCAAAATAACTTAAAAACATAGATAATAGGGAAAGCCAGTGTTTAAGGTGATGAAAATAGTTATTATAGACAAATAAATGAATAAACCCAATTACTTCCAGAAGGGTGAACCAACCACAACTATGAATAAATGCATATAGGACTTATTCCTCTCTCAAGGGACATATTATATGAGAATTTACAGAAGCCAGGTAAAGTTGACTACAAAACACCCAAAGATTAGAGAATCTGTGATGTTCATAGGTATCTACTATGATGCCCTGGGCAAGTAATCATACATGTTAAAAGACATTTTTTTCCTTAACATTTTGAAAATGATCTAAAAGAGGAGGATGGTGGGGAAGAGTGCAAAGGGAAATGCCACGGTGAATGCAATGTCTAGTCTTCTAAATTTCTTATTTTTCAAAAAACAAGGAGAAAATTGGGAATAATGAACAAAGCTGAATGAACTTTTAGTCTAACTTCAAGATATTTTGTCTTTCAGGTTTAAAAAATATTAAAAACATTCTAGTGATCTGTTTTATGTTTAAGTTTGGATATACTGAAATAAAACATAAAAGAATCCTCATAGTTTTAAGACATAGTACATCACACAACTTCACACCAGAGATACCTCTCATGAGCAATTTTTCTTAAAATCTAATTAAGTAACTATATTTCTTCAAAGGGAAATAAATGGCAATGAGTAATATGCTCTTTTCTTTTTTTTAAACTAAAATTTCCACTTGAAACTTTTCAATAGTAATGTCTAAGTCAAAGATAAATTTAGTTTTAAAATCTATCTTTTTTATGTTTTTCACGACATTTCAATCAAATATATTTGGAAAATTTTTAAAAATTGATTTTGTTTTCCTTTGTCTGCTCCAGATGGGACTCCTCTGCTTTGCCTTCTTGTGAAAGTTAACAGCATCTGTGTCCTTTATAAGCTGCCATACAAGTGTTAGTAATTATTTTTGTTATTATGACTATAAAAGTCAAGTCTCAAAACTCTTGTTTTAAGTACATTCTGTGACCCTCCAAACAATGTGAATTGACCCATTCGTGATGTTAAATATGATAGGTAGGCATTTTAGAAATGGCAAAAAATTAAAGGAATATTTGTAAAAATGTAAAGAATTTGCTTCTGTTTTATCTGTTTCTTTAAGAGCTGTTTTGTTTTGTTTCAACCTAATGCTTAGTATTGGCCTAAAAATTGCATGGTACTTTTTCTAATAATCACTTTTAAAAATTTAAAAATTATTATTTTATAATAGGCTTCCTATACTTTTATAGAACCTCATAGATAAAAAAGTCTAAGAGTTTTGTTTATTAAACAGTTAGTTCCAAATAACTTTTCTGAGTACCAGGGATCAAACTCACGCTTGCTAGGGAGACACGTATGTCCCAGGCCTGTTCCAAATAACTTAACTGTCAAAGTGTGTATAGTGTACAATTATTGCCATTGTGTTTTTCCATTCAGATTTTTGAAAGGATCTCTGGTAATATTTACTTATTTGATATTTTGGAGACAGGGTCTTACTATATAGTTCAGACTGGTCTTGAACCAACTATGTAGCCTAAGCTGAAAGGTATAATATTCTCCAATGCCTCTGTGAGCCGACTGAAGTGCTACTGGGCATCTGGATAACTTTTGAAAACTATGCCCCTAAATAAGGAAAATCTAAAATAGTAATTAAAAGCCACTTAAAAACCATCTTAAAAATCTCAGAGAGTAGAAACCAATCCCAATACATAAAAGGATCCAGTTGACCCAGGTAAAGACTCACACAGTAAAAAGAAAAAAAGAATTTGTCTCAGCTAAAAAGAAAGTATATATAAAATAATGTCAAAGTTTATATGGTATTCTCTCTCATTCTGTCACATACACACACACAAATTAAGCAATTAAAATTACATCCTGGGGAATAAAATAAATAAAAGAACTATTAAATACATAAGAATAAATTAATAGACTATCTACATATATAAGAAAAAGTAACAGCATTTTAAATAGTTGATGAATGATCACAAAACTTCTAAATAACCAAACAGTACACAAAAATATATGAAAACTCCCAAACTAAGCTCTTTGATATTTAAATAAAATAAAAATAGTTTCAAACAATATATTTATCTCTTCCTTCTCTGTAATCTATGCACAGCTTTAACTTATCTTTTTTTGTGAGCTGCAAAGCAATCTTTAGCAGAGATATCTCTATCAGAAATCTAATTAAACTCAGCTTAGTGTATGATTTTTTTTAGTCTTAAATAAAGAAAGAGAAAGGAAACCCTAGAAAAACAAACTGTACAAAGTAAGCAGGAGTGTCAAATGAGGAAGTATTAAAGTCTATTCTCCTACCCCAGAAACTGTATTCATTCCTATCTTATTAACTTCTTCAGTCAACTAGTAGAAAATTTTTAAGAGTGTGTTAGTGATGCTCCCTGAGATATCTGCTTTGGAATATTAATTCTTTGTAGATTAAAACTTTAAATCTGTCTCAAAGGCAATACTTTTCAACACTTGTTGCACATTAAAATTATTAGTGCTGGCTGAGGTTGGTGGGCCATGCCTAAGGCCTGAGACAGCAGAATCACCATGAGTTTGAGATCAGTTTAGGCTACATAGTTGGTTCAAGACCAGTCTGAACTATATAGTGAGACCCTGTCTCCAAAATATCAAATAAGTAAATATTACCAGAGATCCTTTCAAAAATCTGAAATCCTGACCACACCCATAACCAATTAAATAGAATGGGTTAGGGGCACTTGGGGTATCCAGTCCACATATCAGAACACTTCAAAGTCTACCTGGTGTTTCTAATGTGCACCACAGTTAAGAAATATTGCACTTACAAACGAGCGAAGGAGATATTTTTGAATAGAAAATACAGCATATTTCACTACAGAGGTTGTTATGATCACAGTGGTTGAAATGATCACGATAATAGGCCACTTTATTATTAGACAAATTCCACATTAAGAATATCGATGGAGATTCAATTTTTGGTCTTGATTTCAGCAAATGACTTCACTTTAATTCCATATATAAAATAGGAATGTTAGTAGCAATGTCTATCTTGCTTGAGTATTGAGGGTTATCAAAGGAAACAGCATCAGAAAATGTTTTATAAAATACAAAATCTGCATTTATTATTATATAGCTGAGCAGTAGAATCACCTGGAATTAAAACTAGTTTTAGTGGTAATGTGGATTATAATTGTTATGTGGATTATAACCTAAAAGACTAGTCACTTTGCTTTAATCAGCATTTATTTCAGGAAATCTTAAGTGTCTATCCCAGAAGTTTTGAAGGTATGGTTCTTGAATAAGTAGTACCACCATTACTTGGAAACTTGTTTTGAAACACATCATAAAAGCTAGTGCTGATTTAATATCATCTTGTTTTGAAGTCCCATCAAGCTGTTGTACACCTGTTTCCACTGGTTTTAACATGTGGTATCTTACTATATTTTACTATATGCAATAGTATAAACAAAATTTTTTATAGGCAAAAAGATAATATAGAAACCATTGTTCGTTTTCTGTTATCTGGTTCTAAATACCCTGTAATTTCTTCATTCTCTTGAATAGCTTCAGACTGACTTGATATGCTTGATGCTATAGTATATGAAGTTATACTCAAATAATTCAAGGAAGGAGGCACTATGGTGACTACTATTATGTTAGATTATCTGGTGGTGAAACACAATGATGCTTAAATTGTTCGGTTCTGACCTGTGTTGTTCTAATACATTGTCCTCTTTTACCTCAATCCCACCCTTTTTAAAAATTAATCTATTTTTTTCTTACTTTTTTTTTCAATTAAGGGAAAACTAAATTAAAAAATAGTGGGATATATTATAGTAACTTTTTTGTTTTCCTATTAACCTGATATGATCCCCAGTATTGCTCTCCCTATCTTGTTCTGTCAGATTTTACTATATTCTATTTTGTTTGACAGGATCAAGTTTGAGGGTATAGGCAACCACTTTGAAGGCAATAAGATTCACTAAGATGCCCATTATGGTTTGATTATTATCTTCTTTTGAAATCCTGTAAGGTCTCCAGTGTAGGTTTTATTGGTCTTGTTCTGTCCTGTTTTGATCAATTCTATTATACCTGATGATATAGGCAACTTTTTAAAAAAATAGCAAGAGGCACAATGGTAACCATTTTAGATCACCTGATATTCTATTTTTACATCATGCACTATGCCCATCCTTTTGTTCTAACCGACTCTGTTTTGTTTAGCCACGTTAGGTTTTATTCTCTCCAAAAAAATAAGAATAATTGTGGGAGTAAAAAAACCCAAAAAGTGTAATTGTTATTAAAAAGAGAGGAAAGGAAGGAGGTCTAAGGAACATAACTGCATATATGTTTGAGTGTATAGGATGGAAATCCATATTAATGAACTTTGGTTGGATCATTGATCGGCACTGTCTGCAATCTCATTGTATGAAGGTTCACTTTACATGCTTCAATTTTATAATTTGGACAACTATTTCAAAGATGACAGTATGTAACCTATTAACTATAATAGGTTACATTATAGTACAACTAATAATTCTGTATTATTTGTACCCTTTTACTGCTTTGTTTTTTTTTTAATTTTATTTTTCTTTTTTTTCTCTTTAAATTAAAAAGAAAAGAAAATAGTCAAATTTTATTTCACTTGGCTTGAGTTTTCTCTCTGAAGAAGTCACAGCTGTATCTTAAAAATCACATTTCTCCTGAAGACAATACTTCATACCATCTCAGTGTTCCCAATCATGATAAGGAAGTGTTTCATCACTGACTCAGTAAAGACCATTATGTGGACTGAATCACCACCAATGTTTCCTACACAGTATATTTGTCATTGGTCTGCTAAGCAACAGAAAAATAGTCTCAAAACTTCTTACCTTAAAAGATCTCATATGAGAAAACACCCTACCCTTTGCCTCTCTCCTTCATAATACACGGAACTGAACCCAGTGCCTCTAGGCAAATGCTCTACCACTGAACTATATCACTAGCCCATTTATTTACATTAAGAGTTTCTCTAAGTTGTACATGTTGGCCTTAAGCTCATGATATTAATGCCTCACACTGCTGAGGAGCTGAGATTACAGGTGTGTACCACCATGCCTAGTTTTTTTTAAAGTATAATTATTAAACCAGGCACAGTAATACATACCTGAACTCCAGCACTCTGAGATTAAAATAGGAGGATCACAAGTTTCAGCTTGGCCTGGGCAACTAAGTGAGACTCTGTGGGGAAAAAAAAGCCAAAAGCTAAAGATGTAGCTCAGTGAGAAAATGATGGGTTCAAGATATATATACACACATACATATTATGGATTCAAGATATATATATATATATACATGCACATTTGTATATTAATTATACAAAATAGTGAGATTGGGATTCTTTGGTCATATCTATCTTCCCTTTTCTTAATTTTTCCTCTTTTTAAGGTTTTAGGAATTGAATCCAGGGCCCTTGTACTGAACTAAATCCCCACCCCCACCCCCACCACTTTTTAGTTTTTATTTTGAGATAGGGTTTCCTCAAGTTATCCAGGCAAGACTCACTTCCTGTCTCAGTCTCCCACAGTGTTGGAATCACAGGCATGTGCCACCTCACCAGGTTCCTACAATCCCCTTTTCTTCCCTCCCTTTCTTCTCCTTTGTCCTCTTCCCTAACGGCCCCTTTTCTCCTGAGAAAGGGATGATTACTGACTCCCAACTAAAAGTTCAAAGGCTATTAAAATATATGTGGGACAGTAATAGGTAAGAATTCTTGCAGAATTTTGTAAGACTACAATGGAAGTTCTTTGAGATTTCTTGCTTTCCCTTTTTCCATCTAAAAAATTTTTTCAGAACCTCAAGATACCCAGCATCTCCTGGAGGAGATAAAAGTATAATATCACAATTAAGAACTGACCTCAGTGTTCATCCCTAGTTTTTGAATGAAAAGTAGGCAAAAATAATTTTTTCAAAGATTTCTTGACTGCAGATGAAATTTATTTACTACTGCCAAGGAGACAATTTGGGCTGCCTTTGATCAGGGTCCTTGATCCCTAGGGGACTTTACTTACTTCTCTTAAACATAAGCTTCATATGTTTAAAGAACTTGATATCAAAACTGGTGAAATGTACAGAAAGAATCACTTCAACAACTGATATTTGTCCTCTCTACCCTAGTATAAGAATTCTATATCCTACCCTACTCCCAGAGTTTTTACTTATTGAAAGTATATAAAACAAAAGACAGAGCTTGGATTTTCTTACTCATGCTAATTAACATTATACTGTTTCTCGTTAGCAATTGCTCTACCCTATCTCATAAAAATATTAGCAATTCTAAATTCTTATTTCCTGTACTGGAAAAGAACAGGTACACACATTACTTGCCAAAAGTAATTCCTTTCATTCATTCACTGTCTATAAACACTGATAGAGTTCTTAGTATGCTGCAGATGTTGTTCTAGGTGCAAAATGAGTCTGCAAAGATGCCCAGATTCCAAGGGTCAGCCTACAGAATGTGTCTAGCGTGCTAGATTTCAGTTTCTCTGAAAGACCAAGTGGGACACAAACCTGACAGAATCACAAACATCTGTAAAACTTGTTAAAATATAATCTGTTTTGCCCCATTCTGAGCGTTTCTATTCAGCAGGTTTGAAACAGATTTTCCAAAATTCATAACTGGTGTTGATGTTGCTGGTCCTGGGACCATACCGTTTACCAAGACAAATGACAGCTTTTTACAGCATGCCTGCCAACTTTCAAGCAAGGTACCTCCCTTTCCCAAGAAAAGCAACAGCTTTGTGAATATTCATAATCACTCACAACCAAACAGATTCACTTCAAACCAGAATCACTTCAAATCTCTAAGATCAGTAGCTCCAGAATCAAAGGAAGGCGTATAACAAGAAAGAGAAAACCCTCTTTCTAGGGTCTTTTCTCCTATCCTGTTTTTCTTTTGTTTTATTTCTATCACAGAAAATCATTTCTATTTTTAATGCAAGTGTAATGAAAAGAATAACACTTATTTAAGCTTTTCATACTTTACTTCAATATGATCATAGTTTTTCCCCCAAATTAAGTTCTATAGCCCACCCTACTTTCATTTTTGTTGGACTATCTCCTTTCTGAACAAATACAACCATAGGGTTGAAGGAACATTGAGAATTCATTTAATCCCTCCTTAGCCTCAGACAAGACTATGTCCAAACCATCCCCAAATATAGCAATTTCAGCAAAAGAAAAATAGACACTAAGAATTTCTCATTCACCATGCTGTGACACACTTGAAGACACTGACATTTTCTCCCTCAGCCTTCTTTTCTATAAGCTAATCAGTGTTAATTTTACTTTTCTTATTAGATTTCCTAAATTTTAAATTGTTTGGACTTTAATGAGTTTATCTCACTTTACTTCAAGGCCTGAAATACATATAAATATATATATATATATAGATATAGATAGATAGTTCTAATTACAACTTTTGTTGATATGTGGAAAAGGGAGATTAACTTTAGTTTGACTAAAAGAAATTTAGTTAGAATAAATAGTATAAATATGCCACTAAAATATAATGCAGTGGCACTCATTTGAGTAGTTAATTAGTTAAGGATAATCAATAGTGATATTATTTACAAATATGTTTTAATTTATTAAAAGAAAAGGTAATTCACTATAGTTTTTTAAAGTTTATATTATAAATCACTAACCATTTTGCAAAAATGGATAGGTTTAGAGAATTTATTAAATATGGCACAAATTATACATAACCATGTTTCATGATATTTCATAGGACAGAACATTAATATGTTATTATTCATTTGCCTTTTTCATGTGTATAGTCTTTACTATTGAAATTAGAGTTATAGTTAATGGATTTAATCTGCATGAATTTAAAAATATTGAATCTTTTATATAATAATTATTTTCCTGAAATAACTTCTCCAATTCAAACCTCAAAATTCAGAGGTGTTTAGAGATTCAGTGAATGTAGGACAAGACGGGTAAAGTTACACAAAGTCATCTCTGCAGCATTTAGAAAGGGAATATAATTAATACACTATATGTTTCTATTTTATCCATTCTAGATATCATTATTTCAAACTTAATCTTTGCTTCTGGAGTGGTGAGATGTGCTAGTTTAGCCTAAGCCTAAGGGATAGGTTTGTTTTCTCTCCTACTGGGATCAAGATGTACGATGCAGGTGATGCATTTAGTCTCCAGAGAGAAGGAAGATGCTGCTTGCACAGCACTTCTACTCACCAGTCCATGCAGCAGCAAGGGTGTTGGCTTTGAAGGAAGCCAACTGTCCTGCTCTCCCAGCCAGAGGTAAAGAATTGCATTGGTGGCCACTAGAGGGAGGAGGATTAGGAATAGAGTAAATTGTGGGGAAAAGGCACCCATGAAAAACGCACATGGGACAACCAACACATCACCAATCACTGCCTAAGCAGCTACCTCTACTTCTGAGGGATTACAATGGGGTCAGTGCACACCATTAGCCCAGAGACCTAAGCACCAGTAGTTACTGTAGCATCCCAGTACATAGCCCCTTAACTTTGATGGCTGGAGAAGGGAGTTTGAATAGGATTGTGGGAAACACAAACATACAACCACAGACACACTATTACACAGACATACAGTCTCATCCCCCATTACAAGATGTTGTATCTGTGATGTCTGATTCTTTCTCATTTTCTTATTTAAAACTTGTTTATTTATTTTTTTTAAACCAAGAATGTGTTCATGAAAAGCAAACAGCCCACCTTCAAGAAAGTCTTGGGAAGAAGCACCAGCAGACACTCATTGTGCCAAGATGTATTTTACCAACAAATCTGTATAAATTACATGAGGTGAAAACAAACGGAATATAATATAATTAAAGCAAAGTTTCTTTTGCTAAATTACCGCTTGGAGCAAACCTGCAAAAAATGTTTCCAATTAGCTTCTTAAGCAAACACAAAGCATAGCTCAAAGTATGTTTTGCTCTCCAAACTGCCCGCTGGGTGGGCTGCCTAGTGGGTGTCTTACCTCCAGCACAAGTAGCTGAGCATTCTGACCAAGGCTGATGATTCCATGTAAAGCCCACTTCATTATCTCCACTACCAGTCCGAGTGATAGGAACGTTGAACTTATACCGAATTCCCAAATTCTGTTCCTGGAGAAGAACCTGCCATTAAAAAAAAACGTGAAGATAATTCAAATATAATCAACTTTCATTTAAATACTTATTACTTCTTTTAAAGAAGAAAATACCATCAAGTAAATATTATAGGAAATTCAAGACAACCTTAAACATATATACATTTATATAAAATTTTCTTCTTTCATTTTCATAAGTAGTTTGAGCCAATTCTTTCATTTGTCTTGGTTAGTTAAACAATATTCAAGAAAGCACTGAAAAGATAAAACAGTAATATGGAAAGAATGCTACCACTTTAACTTCAGAGTCTTTGACTTTGAGCAAATAATTTTATTTTCCTTCATTTCACCCCCTAGTAAAACCAAGAAATTAATTAACTCTTCCTGCCTCACAAGGCAGAATTACAAGGAGAAACAAAATGACTAAAATACATTTACCATTACAATGAGATTTTCTGAGGTGGGACCCAGAGCTTCTAAGGATTCTGGTTCATCTGTTGGTCTTTTGTAGTGAAAAGCTGTCCCAGCAACATCAAATTTTCTAGGCCAATCAATAGTCCATGCACCATTAATATAGTAATCATCCCCTTCTGATTTTAAAGCTGGGGAAAAAATCAAAATCCATCTTTAAATGTTAAGCTTCATGTACTAAATTATAACAGATTAATTATTGCCCTGAAACATACAATGGAGCTTCCGGGAGAACATGGCAGATAGATAGCAGCAGCTTCGGAGGCTCTCTGAGAAACTGCACTTAAAATCCAGGAACGGTGCCAGGCGAGAAATCCTAAGCAAGGGGAGATATAATTTGCCGACCCAGGAACGAACTAAACTAACAGAAACCAATTGGAAATGCAATCCCTGTGATATAACAGGAACAGACAAGGTCTCAGTGCGGAAGCTGAACCCCGCGCCACTGGAAGCTGCAATTTGAATTTCCTGCAGCCACCGCTGCATCCCAATTGGCAGGGCAAGGAGAGAGGCACAAAAGCTCTGAGACTGGGAAGCGGTGAATGGAGTTGAGAGCGGGACTGGCCAGGAGACCTGCATCGACCTGCGGTGAGTGAGCGGATCGAGGACCCTTCCATAGAGTAGGAGGCTTCAGCAAAGGACATACTGGGACCGGGCAGACTAGCTGGAACAGGATGCTGCAGTGACTTCAGTCACATATTCCCCTCTCAAGTGGGATTGCTGGGAAGTGCCTGGCTTGTGTGATACCGCTGACTAAGATTCAGTAGGCTAGCCCAAACCAGGTCCAAATGCCTGGAGGTGCACCCTAGCAGTGAAGCCTTCAGTAGGTTGACCTGGAGGGGTGGGCCCAGCATAGCCTGCCCAGGTCTGTGTCTCCCTAGTACACTGCAGTGGGCGGGAACACTTAGCCAGCTCAATTCAAACAAACTATAATGGACAAAGAAAGAAACTAGGCCTCTTACATATGCTTGTATAAAAGGAACAAAAAATATGGGAAGAGACAGCAACAAGAAAGGGTCCTCGGCCCCCAGTCCTGAGAAACATGCAATATCAGACACGGCACCAATAGACATAAAGCGCTACCTCCAAAGCCTCATAGACGAGTTCAGGAATGAAGTTATTAACGACCTGAAGCAAGATATAAGTAGAATAGTTACAGAAATGCTAAGCACCACCCAAGAAAAAAACAGATAGTGGAATGGAAGAACAGAAAAAAAGGGGAGAATTGTTTGATGGAGAAAATAGAGAAAACAGAATACTAAGCAGGTTCAAAGAGATTACCAGGTAACTAAAAACTCTATCGAAAACTGGCATAACAGCTTGAAAGAAACTAAGGATAGATTATCTGAACTGGAGGGCAGATTTGTAATATGGGAGCATGAAATGAAAAACTTCTTAAAAATAACAAAAAAACGAACAGCAACAATACAAAGGTTAGATGATAAGAGGATCTATAACTTAAGAATTAATAACATAAAAGAAGTAGGGACACAAACAAATGGACTACAAAAGCTATTCACAGAAATAATGCAAGAGAATTTCCCTAATTTAGCAAATGGTAAAGATACTCATATGTATGAGGCATACAGGACTCCAGCCACCTACAACCCAAACAGAGCTACACCCAGGCATATAATAATCAAAATTCCAGAAATCCAATATAAGAACAGAATATTAAAAGCCGTCAGAGACAAGAAACAGATCACTTACAAGGGAACACCCATCAGAATTACAGCAGACTTCTCGGCACAAACCATCAAATCACAAAGAGCGTGGGGGGGGGAATAATTCAAGCTTTGAAAGATAATAACCTCCAGCCAAGATTGATATATCCTGCACAACTGTCCCTAGAGATTGATGGAAAAACAAGGTGCTTCCAGGATAAAAAGGAACTAGGGAAATTTGCAACCACCAATTCAACTCTACAGAGAATACTGCAGGATATTTTAAAAAAGGAAAATACTAAGATTTCAGAAATAGAGAGGTCACAATGAATGGAGCAGAAAGCGAAATGAAGAAGACAAACTGACAACAAACGACAGATAAAGAGCTCAACAGAAATGAGGCAGAGATCGGATGGTAGGAACAGCTATTTTGGAGAAAACAAGACATCATAATAGCTAGTGCTGATTTAGTATCATCTTGTTTTTGAAGTCCTATCAAACTTGTATTCTTCTGTCTCCATTGGTCTTAAAAGGTTGTATCTTATTGGATTTTATTATATATGATAATATAAGCAAACACTTTTATAGACAAGGAGATTACACAGAAACCATTGTTCATTTTCTGTTAATTGGTTCTAAATACCCTGTAATAATGTCATTCTCTTGAATGGTTTTATAGTGTCTTGATATGTTTGGTGCTACAGTATACGAAGTTATACTCAATGATTTCAAGGAAAGAGACACTATGGTAACTATTTTTATGTCAGGATATCTTGTGGTGAAACACTATTTTGCTTAAATGGTTATGTTTTGACCTGCGCTGTTCTGTTGTTATGCCCTCTTTTATCTCAATCTCCTTTTTTAAAAATTATTTACTTTTTTCTTTTTATCTTTTTAATTAAGGGAAAAATAAATAAAAAACAGCAGGATACGTTATAGTACCCTACTTTGATTTCCTATTAACTTGATTTGAAATCCTATATTGCCTTCACCATCTTGTTTTGACTGATTTTCCCCTATTCTGCTTTGCTTGATAGTACCAAGTTCGAAAGTATAGGCAAAACTGTGAAGACAGTAAGATTCATTATGACGCCCATTCTAGTTGACTATTATCTTCTTTTAAAGTCCTGTAATGTCTCCAATGCTTTGGTTTTATTCTTTACTGTTTTGTTCAATTTTATTATAACTGGCAATTCTTCTTAAAATAGCAAGAGGCAGTATGGTAATCATTGTTGATCACCTTGTATTTTGTTTTTACATTATCTATTATGTCCATCCTTTTGACTTGACTGACTCTGTTCTGATATGTCGCATTTGGTTTTACTCTCTTCAAAAAAAGTCATAAGAACTATGGGAGTAATAAAACCCAAAATGTGTAATTAAAAAAAAAAAGAAACACAATGCACACACATTTTCATTTAGAGAGATGATACATGACTTTTCTGAAATACAAATCAAAACTGTAATTTTCATGTGAATGTTAAGAACCTATTAATTATTTTTGTTATTGATAGAAAAAATGAAAAGTTTTTCTGGAGAAATACATGTGAAACTAATAAGGAAAATTACAAACAGAATAACTGGGGTGGGGGAGAGGTAGGAAAGAGACTTTCATTTCCAAATTTTTTTTGTTTTGTCTTTTTCGTTTTTACCAGTACCGGGGTAATTTCCTAATATTAAACAGAAATTAAATAACTCGGAAGTGAGGGACAGTCTATGATATGGCACAAACAATGACACAACAATGAAACTAAATAAAGTTAAAGAATAGGCCCAAGTACATATGGGAATTTAGTATATGGTAGAGGACATATCTGAAGTTACTAAAGGAAATATAACAAGAAATAAGGCTAAGACAAAAAGACTAGCTTTGGGAGGAAATTTGCTGAATTTATATCTCATTCTTTATATAAAATTAAATATCACAGCTGGGTATAATGGCATCTATCTGTAATCCCAGCATTTGGGAGGCTGAGGCAGGAGGATCACTACAAAGTTGAGGCCAAGTTGGGCTACATAGTGAGTTCAAGACTAGTCTGAACTATAACACAGTGAGACCCTTTCTTTAAAAAAAAAAAAAAAAAGACACAATTCCATTCTTAGTTAGATGTCCAAAAGAATAAAAAACAAGTTCTCAAATACTAGCATACACATGTTCATAGTAGTACTATTTCCAGTAGTCAAAAAAATGGAAACAACCCATATATCAATGAATAAATGAATGAATGGACAAATTGTGGTATATACAATACAACAGAATATTATTCAGACTAAAAAGAATGAAATATTGATACATTCTATAGTGTGATGAGCCTCAAAAATATGCTAAGTAGATGAGAGAAAAGGACACATATTTTATGTGTCTTTTTAGAAGAAATAACCAGAATATATAAAAATCCAGAGACAGCAGATCAGTGATTGCCAGGAAGAGCAGGGAACACCGGGATAATGCATAGATGGCTTCCTTGTGGGCTACTTGAAAATGTTTCAGAATGTACTAAAATGTCACTTGAATTTTATTCACTTTCATTGTTTCATTTTAAATTTTATGTAATATGAATTTCACATCAATAAAAAAGATTTTAAAAAGAGAAAGAATAAATGCTAGGTGGATAAATAGTTAAGTATAAAATAGTGAAATTATAAAATACCAGAAGAAAATATGGCAGAATTTTTTTTCTCACAACATTAGAGTATGAAAAGATTTTCTAAGTATAATAAGAAACTCAGATATTATACAGGCAGGGATAGGAGATACAGTTCAGTGACAGAGCATTTGCCTACCAGATACAAATGATGGGTTTAATTCCCAACATTCCCCCAAAAAATAAAGAAAAAGAATAAAGATAAAGAAATAAAGAAAAATTATGCTTGCATAATTTTTGAAAACCTCTACAGAAAAAATACATATTTTAAAAGTTTAAAAGTAAATGGTCAAAGAAATGTTTTTAGCACTACTATACAAAAATTTCTATAAATAAAGAGCAATAAACATGTCAATTTTTGTTAGTATGCTAGCTTACTTCAAAAACTTTATCAGATCAGACTAATAAGCTGCAGAAAAGAATGAAAAGCACGACAGTACGGAGAGTTTCTGACTCTCTGACTCTGGAGCTTTACTTCTGGTCCTTAAGACCATTTTCATCCCCTTCACTCTTATCTGCCTGACAAATACATTTGCATTTCCTTACTTTCAGATGTGTTGTAGAGATTTATTTAATTTCCGAATAACAAATTTGACTAACCCTTTGAGATAGGAACATATTAAACAAAATTAAGGATTATTTGATGTTGACTATTACTTGTAATTTACAGTTTGTTTTAATGCTCAGTGGCTTTCCATCTCATTTAAAACATCAAAATTACTTAAGTTTTAGATGAAATAGTAAAAATAAAAATAACTGCCAGCTGCTTTGAGATTTTCAATTAGAATGCTCTCTTTTCTCGACAACTAAATGAAAAGATCCTAACGTAATTAATGGTATCATAATGTCATTTAGGAAAGCACCAAGCATTTACAAAGCATTCCATAAGGAGGAACTGACATCATAGAAAGAAAATTATTAAAGGGAAAAAATTATCTTATTTTTGTTTGGAGTCTTGCTGAAATAGAAAAAAACCTTAAATTATAAATAGAAAATAAAGAAGTCTTCTTAAAGAGCTTGAACATACTGGAACTCTGTCTGAAGATGCATTATGGATATATTTCTTATTAAAAACAAAGCTTTAAGGGATATGTAATAATATTTTAAAGGAAATGAGAATCCATTTATGTCTCATCAGGAGTTTCTGGAGAGATGAAACCAGTCTCAAAGGATTACACTTCAAACAAATAAAACTTTGACTTAGTTTCATTTTAAAATAACAGGTTCCGGACTTTCTCTTCTACTATAAACATCTATAAAACAAAAAAATACATGAATGTGCTGCTCTTAGACATTGGGCAGGTCTGTGAACTCACTATGATCTCTCCAGCTTTGTGCCTGGAGCCACTTTTCCCTCAGTGTAAAACCAGAGAACCCAAGCAGAGCATAACGGTCTTGCTCAATTGTGAAGACAGATTATAAATGGGAAGGTCGAGGTAAGTGGAATTTGTAAGACTAAAAACTACAGTGGAAAGGGATTCTGCTATTTATCAGTACGTGAATACAATAAAATTCAACACAATCGGGCAAAAACCCAAACTAACCAAAACTATTGGGAACCTGTAAGCAGAACCACTGCATTTTAAATACCAAGGCAGTCTAGACACCTAAGAAAAATCATGACTTCATAGTAGGAGTAAGCACACTACAGGATAAAAGCCATCCTGGACTCAACAAACAAAGCTCAAAAACACAGCAACAAAAGAACCAAATTGATCAAAAATTTAATTAACACTCTTTAAAGGTAGAAAACAAAATTCACACTCAGCACCAACATACAATGCATAACATAATAGAAAACTGCTACCAATGCAAAAGAAAAAGAGGGGGGAAATGTGACTCAAACCAGAAAGAAGGTCAAACAAAAGAAATACTCAGAAATTGCCACAATTATTAAATGAGCAGGAATAAATTTTAAGCAACTATTAAAGTCCATTGTAAAACTTTAGATACATACATTTATATCAGATGGAAACTCAACTTATACAAAGAAAAGAAAAATGCTAGATAATGGTAAATATAAAATAAATTTTACTTCATAAAATTTAAAAAGATAATTGACCTTTTGTTGTTGTAGATTAAACACAGAGACTCTTATTTAAAGCTCCAGTCTAATAAACAACTCTTTGAAACAAAATGAAAATACTATAGGGTTATAACATATGGATTAGGTAGTAGAAGGTACTCAGATGTAGTCCAAAGGAAGGAAGGGAGCAACGGAATTCAATTGTTTTAAAAATATTACCATTACAAACAAGATGATATAAAATGATTTTAGGGTATACTGTGATAAATTAGAGATACATTTTATAAATCTAAAAGCAATAATAAGACAATAGTAGAGATCAAAAGAATAGTATAAAACACTTGATTAATCTAAAAGATATAATAAAGAGATAGATTTTTTTGCAAAAGGGAAAGGGGCCAAGAGATGGAAAAAGGATGGAAATGAACAGAGGGAATGAAAAAAGAATTAAGATGTGTTCAGTACACGCACATATTCTCCACAAAGAACATAATCACTATTTCTGCAAATGTATATTAATAAAAAATTAAAATCTGAAAAAACAAGATATGAAAGGAAACAAAATAGAAGACAGCACAGGACAAGCAGAGTATTTAATAGCAAGATGGTAGACTTAAACTGAATACTGATAATTACAGTAAATATGAATGATCTCAATAAGGAGTTGGCAAACTGGCCCAGTATCTATTTTTGTACATAAACATTTACTGAAATGTAGTCATACCCATTCATTTCTGTGTTACCTACATCTACTTTTACATTACAGTGTCAAGAATGAATAGTTGTACTAGAGAATATATGTCCCGCAAACCTCAATCTACTATCTGGGCCTTTATAGAATAAGTTTGGCAGGACTCCCTCTACCCACTCAACTAGAGACTGCAGTCAAAAAATGCAAAGATTGTTAGATGTACTAAGAAATTAAGATCATAGTATATTTGTCTACAGGAAACATTTTAAATACAAAGATACTTATGTGTGAAAAGTAAAATGGATGAAAAAGATTTACCATGTAAACATTTAGAAGACAGTTGTGGTGGTTAAATTAGTATCAAACAACATAGTTGTGTCGAAGAATATTGTCAGCAATAAAAGGAGACATTTGATAATGATAAAATAATAGATCAAGATAGTACAACCTTCAATATGAATAAACAAAGCAAAATTATAAACTAATAATAGAGAAATAAACTTACAATTATAATTAAGAGACTTTAACATCATTCTTTCAGTAACTCTTTAAACAAGAAGACAGAAAATAAGGTTATAGTAGACTTGGGCAAAAATTATCCAATCAATGTAATATAATTGACTAAATTTGTAGAATACTAAATTCAGTAACATCAGCATAAGCATTCTCTCAGGTATATGCTAAACCACAAAATAAATCTTAGACAATAAAATAAAATCATACATATTATCTTTTTGCCTATAATAGAATCAAAATAGAACTCAATGGCAAAAAATGTGGGAAACCCTTAAAATTTTAGAAATTAAATAATATGGTAAGATAAAAAGAAAATATTTAAACAGTAATAATGAAAATATAACACATCAAAATATGTGTGACATTACAGCAGGCTTTAGAGGGAAATTTAAAATGAAAACTAATTGTTTATAGCATAAAAATATCAATAATCTCAGTCTTTTGCTTTAGAAACTAGAAAAATAAGAACAATTTAAACATAAAGTAAATGAAAATGGAAACCAATTGAAGAGTGAGAATCAATGTAATGGAAAATGAACAATAGAGAAAAATATTTAAACCATAGGCTTATTCTTTGAAAAGATTACTATAATTAAGAGGCCCCTCACTAGAATGACCAAGAAAAAAAAACTACAAGTTAGCAACAAAAAAATGAAAAAAATTGCAATAACTTCTACATACATTATATAATACAAATTTTATCCAAATTCTCTCAGAGAATAGAGAAAGAATGAAAATACATCATAAAAAACAGCATTTTTATTCCAAGAATATTAGACTTTGTTTGGATTTAAACAAAACCAATAAATGCATTTATAATGCTATAGCCAGGACAAGGAGAAGGAAAAAAACCCACATATCATATTGATAAATTTAGAAAACTTCAATATACATTCATAAGTAAAACACTCAGAAAATTAGAAATAGAATACAAATGATAAAATGCCATTTGTCTAAATAATCTAGCTAAATATCATATCAATAAATTTAGAAAGCTTCAACACTCCTTCATAAGTAAAGCACTCAGAAAATTAGAAATACAAAACAAACTTGAAAAAGTGCCATTTGTCTAAATCTTCTAGCTAAAAACATTACATTTAGTGGTTAAAGAAAAAGGAATCTTTTTCCCTTAAGATCAGAGACAATAAAAAAATGTTTAGTCTCCTCGCTTTTTATTCAGTATCACAATGAAGGTCCTGAACACTATTATAAGGCAATAAAAAAAGTCATGAAGCTTTACTCCAGGTTGACATGATATTCTATGTAGAAAATCCATGGGTTTACAAAATAGTACAATGAGGTCTCAGGACAAGAGGACAGTATAAAAAGAAATCAATTGACTATTATATAATAAGAATAAAATTAATCCAGCCTCTGAATGCATGCCAGTGGCCATCAGGGCTCCCCACTGGGTAGCCAGCAAGGTGGGGGAGAAGAAAAAATCAGCCCAACCCCCACACCCATGCAGGCTGCCATCAGGAATCTTCTGCAGGTAACCAGCATGGATGGGTGCGAAGAAGAAGCAGGTTGCCCCACCCTTACAAAACTGTTGGTCACCACTGCCTGCCGGTAACCTACAGCCTGTGTTGGCCTGGAAAACCAGCCAGCCACACCTTGGAGAAGCCATGGATCTCTGCAGAAGCCACAAATGCCTGGAGAAGCCCCCCTCATACCCGGGAACCTGGGTTAGGAGAAATCTAGGTGCCTGATACATATCCCTACACCACGGATGGGGAGCTACTGTGGGAGGCACCTGGGATCCCACAATCTGCTCATCCAGAGGAACCCAGGAAAATGTCAAGACAAAGGAGGAAAGGGCAATCTCTGGCCTCCAGCCCAAACTGAGTAAGGTCAGGAAACGCGGAATGGAAGAAAGTGTAAGCTGCACACCAGAAATTTCTGGGATGATGGTGACTGAAGTAAAGAAACTATTACATGAGGCTATAAAAGAAAGCAGATCAGAATAATATCTCAGGTAAAAGAAAAATGACAAACATAATAAAAGGGTTGCTGAATGTATCTAAAGAAGACATTGATTTAAAAAAAAGAGGAGTATGAGGTAAACTTTGAATGAACAATATAGAGAAGAAGTGGAATAAACAGACTCAAAGAGATACCCAGGAAATTAAAACTCCATTGAAAGCTGGCAAACTGTTTGAAAGATACTGAAGATAGACTTTCAGACCTGGAAGACAGGATGGCAGCTAGCGATCACAAAAGCAAAGATCTCTTAAAAATCATAAGGAACCAGGAAACAAGTAAATGGCTGAAAGGTGATACAAAGAAAAAAATAATTTAAGAGTGATAGGTGTCAGCAAAAAAAGCAGAAGTCAATACAAATGACATAAAGAGACTACTTACAGAAATCATAGTAGAGAACGTCTCAAGTATGGAAAAGGATCTGACATACAGTTAAGTGAGCCATACAGATCTCCAACTAGCCATAATCAAAATAAATCCACACCCAGAAATATAATAATCAAGATTCTAGAAATTCAGAACAGGAACAGAATATTAAAGGCTGTTAAAGAAACAGATCATGTATAAAGGAAAACCCATAAGAAGCATGACAGATTTCTCAATCCGAAACCATCAACTAAAGAAGAGCTTGGAGTGAAGTACTTCAAGTCCCGAAAGAAAACAACTTCCAAACCAGATTGAAAAACTGTCTTCCAAAATTAATGGAGAAATGAGATACCTCCATGACAAAGAACAACTGAAGGAATTCATGACCACCTAACCAACCTTACAAAGTACTGAAGGATACTCTAGACATAGATAAAAATGATCATAGTTCCAGGAACAGCAGCAGAGTGAGATCATTGATGAGGGAAGACAACTGAATGGAGGGGAAAAGTAGGGAGCCAATGGAAGAAAAAGCATGGAAGAGATGAACCAGTGTATGTTAGCTATGACTATTAATGTAGATGGTCTCAATTCATCAATAAAAAGAAATACAAGCAGAGTGGATCAAGAAACAAGATCCATTAATATGCAGTATACAAGAAACACATGAACTCAAAAGGAAATTCATACACTGAAAGTCAAAGGAGAGAAAACAATGCTCCTTGCAACAAGGAACCAGAAAAAGCAGGGGTATCTTGCCCATGAATGGATAAGAAAGACAGCAATTTTATACAACAGAAAGCTACTCGGTTATTAAGAAGCATGATCATGAAGCTCTTGTAGGTAAATGGATGCAAACTGTGATCACACGCTTGGTGAAATGGTTCAAACTCCCATGGGTGAATATCATGTTGTCTCCCTAGTATAAAAACTGAAGGAGTTAGTGGAATCCAAAATGTATAATAGATACTGTGAAAGTGAAAGGGGAGGAAATGTCTAAAAAGGGAAGGTGGTAGCCATTGTTAATTCCCTATTATCTTGTTTTAAAGTACTGTATCATTTTCATTGTTTTGCTTTGATTGGTTTCATTCTGTTTTGTTTGGTTTGATTTTATTATATTTGATGGCATGGGCAGCTATTTTGAAGATAACAAGAAGCATTATGGTAGTCATTGTTGATTTCCTATTGTCTTGTTTTGAAGTTCTGTATTGCATTGAGTATTTTGTTTTGATTGGCTTTATTCTGCTCTATATTGTTTGACTTTATTATGCCTGATAATATGGGCAGCTATTTTGAAGGTGACAAGAGGTATTATGGTCACGCTTTGATGTCCTGTATTGTTTTCACTATTTTGTTTTGATTGGACTTATTCTGTTTTATTTTGTTTGGCTTTATTCTCTTAAAAAATTTTAAAAAAGAATAAAAATCAGAAAATGAAATTAAAATAGTGATAGATTCAATAAAATGTATAAGACCTATATACTGAAAAAGAAACACTGATGAAAAAATTTAAAGAAAATAAAAATAAATATATAAGTAAATTTTTACCCTACTACTGGGGATTGAAGCCAAAGTCTTCCCACTGGGCTACATTCCCAGCCCTTTTAAATTTTTTTGAAACATAGTTTCCTTAAATTTTTAAAATTTCCAGGCTAGGCTTACTATTGTCCTGTGTTGGCCCCTCAGAGTGCTGGGGTAACAAGCATGCACCACCATACCAAGCATAATTTTTATGTGCTGAAAAACATGATAATTTAGGACTTCTGGGAGAACATGGCAGATAGATAGCAGCAGCTATGGAGGCTCTTTGAAAGACCCAGCTTAGAATTCAGGAATGGTGCAGACTAAGGAATCATAAGCAAGTGGAGATATGCTCTGCTGAACCAAGAACGAACTAGGCTGAGAGAAACCAACTGGGAACGCAATCCTGGTGCTATAACAGGAACAGAAAAGCCTCAGTGTGAAAGCTGGAGCCCGCACCATTGGAAGCCGCGATTTGGGTTTCCCACCACCGCTGCTGTGTCTACATCAGCTCAGCAGGGAGACAGATATGCGAAAGCTCTGAGAACGGGAATCAGTGAACGGAGATGAAAGCAGGATGGGCAGGGTGCTATGCATCAACCTGCGGTGAGTGAGAGAAACTGGGACTCTTCCACGGTCTAGGAGACTCCAACAGAGGACATTCTGGGACCGGGCAGACTTGCGGGAACAGGGCGCTGCAGTGACTTCAGTCACATATCCCCCTCTCAAGCGGGATTGGTAAGCAGTGCCTAGCCTACGTGACGCTGCTGGCTGAGACCCAGTAGGCTAGCACAACCCAGGTCCCAGTGCCTGAAGGTAGATTGACCTAGAGGTGCAGGCCCCGCATAGGCTGCCTGGTCTGCAACTTCCTGGTATGCTGCAGTGGGCAGGAACACCTAGGCGGCACAATTCAATCAGACTGTGGCCGACAGGGAAGGAAGCTGGGCCTCCTGTATACACTTGCATATATAAGGAACAAAGAATATGGGAAGAGACAGCAACAAGAAAGGCTCCTCGGCCCCCAATCCTGAGAAAGAGGCAATAGCAGACACAGCACCAATAGATATAAAGCACTATCTCCAGAGCCTCATAGACAAGTTCAGGAATGAAGTTATTAATGACCTGAAGCTAGACATAAGCAGAATAGTTAGAGAAATGCTAAGCACCACCCAAGAAAAAACAGATGGTGGAATGGAAGAACAGAAAAAGAGGGGAGAAGTGTTTAATGGAGAAAATAGAGAAAACAGAATACTAAGCAGGTTCAAAGAGATTACCAGGTAACTAAAAACGCTATCGAAAACGATAACAGCTTAAAAGAAACTAAGGACAGATTATCTGAACTGGAGGGCAGATTTGTAATATGGGAGCATGAAATGAAAAACTTCTTAAAAATAACAAAGAAACAAACAGCAATAATACAAAGACTAGAAGATGATAAGAGGATCTATAACTTAAGAATTAAGAACATAAAAGAAGAAGTAGGGACACAAACAAATGAACTACAAAAGCTACTCACAGAAATAATCCAGGAGAATTTTCCTAATTTAGCAAAAGGTAATGATACTCAGTTGTATGAAGCATACAGGACCCCAGCCACCTACAAACCAAACAGAGCAACACCCAGGCATATAATAATTAAAATTCCAGAAATCCAATACAAGAACAGAATATTAAAAGCCGTCAGAGACAAGAAACAGATCACTTACAAGGGAACACCCATCAGAATTACAACAGACTTCTCGGCACAAACCATCAAATCACGAAGAGCGTGGGGGGAAATAATTCAAGCTTTGAAAGATAATAATCTCCAGCCAAGATTGATATATCCTGCACAACTATCTCTGGAAATTGATGGAAAAACAAGGTGCTTCCAGGATAAAGAGGAACTAGGGGAATATGCAACCACCAATTCAGCTCTACAGAGAATACTGCAGGATACTCTAAAAAAGAAAAATACAAAGAATCCAGAAATAGTGGCAGAGAGGCCACAATGAATGGAGCAGAAAACAAAATGAAGAAGACAAACTGACAACTAATGACAGAAAAAGAGCTCAACAGAAATGAGGCAGAGAAGATTGGATGATCGGAACAGCTATTTTGGAGAAAATGACGTCTTAATAGGTAATATTGATTTAGTATCATCTTGTTTTGAAGTCTCATCAAGCTTTTGTTCTTCTGTCTCCATTGGTCTAAACAGGTTGTATCTTATTGGATTTTATTATGTATGATAGTATAAGCAAAAACTTTTATAGACAAGGAGATTATACAGAAACCATTGTTCATTTTCTGTTAGTTGATTCTAAATACCCTGTAATACTGTCATTCTCTTAAATGGTTTTACATTGTTTTGATATATTTGATGCTACAGTATACAAAGTTATACTCAAAGATTTCAAGGAAAGAGACAATATGGTAACTACTTTTATGTCGGGATTATCTGGTGGTGAAACACTATTTTGCTTAAATGGTTATGTTTTGATCTGCACTGTTTTGCTGTTATGCCCTCTTTTATCTCAATCTCCATTTTATTATTTAGTTTTTTATTTTTATCCTTTTAATTAAGGGAAAAATAAATTTAAAAAAGCAGGATATATTATAGTAACCCATTTTGACTTTCCATTATCTTGATTTAAAGCCCTGTATTGCTCTCACCATCTTGTTTTGACTGATGTCCCTCTATTCTGTTTTGCTTGATAGTACCAGGTTCGAAAGTGTAGGCAACAGCTGTGAAGATAGTGGGATTCATTATGACGCCCATTCTGGTTGACTATTATCTCCTTTTGAAGACCTGTTATGTCTCCAATGTTTTGGTTTTGTTGGTTTTGTTCTTTACTGTTTTGTTCAATTTTATTATAACTGATGATATAGGCAATTCTATTAGAGATAGCGGGAGGCATTATGGTAACCATTGTTGATCACCTTGTATTATGCTTTTACATTATCTATTATGTCCACCCTTTTGATTTGACTGACTCTGTTCTGTTATGTCACATTTGGTTCTACTCTCTTCCAAAAAAGTAATAAGAACTATGGGAGCAACAAAGCCCAAAACGTGTAATTGTCATTGTACAAAAGAGAGGAAAAGAAAGTGCTGTAAATGATATAACTGCATGTATATTTAAGTGTATAAGATAGATAATGATATTACTGAGTTTTGTTGGATCATTGAACAGAACTGTTTGCAGTCTCACTGTTGGAATGTCCACTTTATAAGCTTTAATTTTGTAACTTGAACAGTTATTTCTAAGATGACAATATGTAATCCATTACCTAGTGATTTCCTACTGTTTATTTTTTTCTGTAAATCTGTATAACTTGTACCCTTTCTTTGCTTTTTTTTCTTTTTCTCCTTAAATAAAATTTAAAAAAAAAGAAAAAAGAAAAACGTGATAATTTAAAAATATTCTTTCTATATAACCTGATATTATGGCTCGTATTTGGATGGTCCCTTAAAGCCTCAAGAGCCATAAGAACACTGAAAACAATATTTGGAAGGCTGGAAAAGTCAAAGTTTCTAGGACAGAGCATGAAGATACAAATTATAAATGTTTAATAAACTGAATTTTTTAAAGACATCACTTAAAAACAAGCAAACTAGGAGAAAATACTCAAAAAATATATCGAACAAAGACTTTTGTACAGACTACATTAAGGATTAATACCTCAAAAATTTAAAAATAGAGAAAATATTTTATATCTTTCATGAAAAAAGATACTGAAATGGGTATAATTAACAAGACTGACAATATTTAGTTTGATGAAGATGCAGAACAACTGAAACTCTTTTACATTACCGGCAGAAATATAAAATGACATGACCACTTTGGAAGAATCAAAAACAACTTAC
This sequence comes from Cavia porcellus, assembly GCF_034190915.1. NCBI lineage: Eukaryota > Metazoa > Chordata > Mammalia > Rodentia > Caviidae > Cavia > Cavia porcellus. The sequence continues at coordinate 53,732,949 of NW_026947494.1, forward strand.
AAAATCTCAGGGTACAATCGCACAGGGTAAGCAGTCCCATTTCAAAAGTAGGTAGATAGAAAAGAATTGGACCAAAGGAAGACCAAAACCCAGCAAGGTAAATAATGAGTTCTCTAGCTGTATAGATGGCACTCAAAGGTAAAAGGTGGTAAAATGTGAGTTCCAAAAGCCTAGAATGGCTCCATGGCTATGGTCTTATTAGTTGCAACCTACAAGTCCTCTCTCATGGGAGGGCTCCACTCACAGTTTGCAACTTTCTTCAGCAGACATTCCATGTTTCTGACATCTCTAACTTCCTGGGGTCTTCAGCTTCATTCCCATTGCTCCACAAAGTACCCTCTCAGGGGCTCTTTGCCTGGCCTCCCAGGATTTCCTTTGAAATTGGGGTAAAAATCTTCCTAACCCCACAACTCTTATTTTTGCATTCCAGTAAAATCAATACCATGTGAATGATACCAAGTTTGGCTGACAGCTCAAGTAGTAGCTGCATCCCTCTTAGACCACGGGTGCAGTGGCCTCTGAGTGTCTGTGTGGCTGATTACAGTGAATCCCAGCAAATCAACTCTCTAGCAGCCTACTGAACAGCAGACATCACTTCTCAAATTAAAGATCTATATTTTGCAATCTTGAGTCTGCCATAGGTGGTGTCTTGCTGATTTCTGAGATACCTTTCATGGGTCTTTCTTCTTGTTTCTTACAAAGTACTTTGTTTATTTTCAGTGGGGTCAACTTACTGGCTCCACCTTTACACACAGCTCTTCTGGGACTGAAATGTAAGGTTTCCAATTTTATTTATTTATCTATTTATTTATTTATTTAGTTTTTGAAACAGAATTGCTTGTAGCACAGGCTGGCTTTGAACTAAGTAGCCCAGGCACTTAGTGGATCTTTGGATCTTTATGCTTTGTTTTTGCTCCCAATTCTCATTACAAATCTGGCTAAAAATAGCCAGTAGTACTTATGACAGCCTGTATGTTGGGCACCTTTGAAATTGTATCTCTCAGATCAATTTGTCCACCATTGTTAATCTCAGCCTCCTGCAAAGTCTTAAGAGATTAGAAAAGTATAGATATATTTTCATAACACTCATGGTCTTTATTACAACTGCCAATGAATCCTTGTTCCTACCTGAAGTCTACTAAGCCTGGCCTTTACTGCCCACATTCCTGTCAGCCCTGTGGCCTTCTGAGGTCTGAACAGAATCATTCAATAGGCTTTGCTCATGGAATTCCAAGGCTTTTCTAGTTCACATCTCTAAATCCTTCTATGAGCCAGTTCCAAAGGCTTCTAAGCAATGTTGTCAGGTATATTTATAGCAACAATCTCACTTTTTTGATACCAATATTCTTTATTAGTCAGCTTTCCTGTCATTGTGACATAATTACCCAACAGCCACAAATTAAAGGAGAACAGGTTTAATTTGGATCATGCTTTCAGAGGATTCAGTCTACCCAAGGGCTGCAAGTTAAGAACATCATGATTCAAAGGCAAGACATGGTAAAAATGTTCAGTTTAATGTGGCTGGGAAGCAGAAAAGAACTGTGCCAGAGAGGAAGGGTTGAGAGGCCCAACAGAAAAAGCCAAACTTCTTTGACCTACCCTAAAGTGTATGCTTCACCAATCCTCTAGAGGGATCTCAAAACCAAACAAGTTGACTTTCCACCCTAACTACTATACCATGTGAGCTCACTTATGTAAAAATTTTAAAGTAAAAATAATACATATAATGTTAAAAAATATAGATCAATGTTTGCCTTAGACAAAAGCTGTAGCTAGAAGAATGTGACTTCAAAAGGGAATTAAAGAATTGTGGAATAAATGGAATGTTCTATATTTTGGTTGAGAAAGAGAGAGAAAGCAGGAGAGAGAGAGTCATAAAATGTATACATACTTCAGGGAAAGAAAAATAATACGATACTTTTTTAACCGATAGTGTTACCCTCACATGGGGGACCCCAGAGGATGTCATATATTACACACACAAGAAACCCCGCAACACTGATGGCCTTTAGAGAAGAAACTGAAAATGCATGTGCTGTGGTCTCAATGGACCAAGGTTACTCCAGCAGCAGCTTACCATACTAATAAGTGCCTGGAAGCTAATGGTCAACACTTTGAGCACCTCTTGTAATTGTAGGTGCCAAAGGTAATTTGTAATAATCTCATGATGTCTCAATAAATTTAACATCAAAATGTTTATACAAAGTATTCTTTTCCTGTATATGTATACATTTTTTGGTTCTCTCTCTCTCTCTGTCTGTCTCTCATATATATATATATATATATATATATATATATATATACACACCTTGATTCACAAACTCAGTTCTTTTAACAATTCTCCCTCTCTGTCTCTCTCTGTCTCTCTCTGTCTCTGTCTCTCTCTCTCTCTCTCTCCCTCCCTCTCTCTCTCTCTCTCTCTCTGTATATATATATATATATATATACACACCTTGGTTCACAACTCAACTCTCTTAACAATTCTGGTCACAAACTGAACTTGACTGAACTGAACTGAATCAACTTTCCTCATAAGGTCAACACTGAATCTAACAAATGAATTTGATTTGGTTCTCATCCAACTTGGTTTGCAACCAGAATCATGGAATAATCTAGTTTGTGAACCAAGGTGTATACATATTATACATGCAGTTGTTAATACTTTTTGAATTAAACACTTGTAATGGATGCATTTTATTATGTGTAAATTATGACTAAACAAAATCAAATAACTGACTTATTGAGCAGTAAGCTATATACTACTGATTTTTCTGTTTAGCAATTTACATGTAGCTATAAAACTTGGAAATTTTTTATTTTAACACAAAAGTATTCTGTCCCAAAATAGTATGTGTTTTGCTTCATGACTAGCAAAACAACTTACCAATATAGTTCTTTGACATGACAACTTCTCTGACTTCAATGTGAACTGAGCCTCTTGGTATCTGTACCACTTCCATGTAGCCTGGAATACAAGCCAGCCAGTAATAAATTGATTCACTTGGGAAATGTTTGGAAAACATTTTTAAATAACAGTTTCCTTAATTTTTCCATTCTTTATTTGACTTTATAAATTATGAAATTGAGATAAGTAATCCTTTGGGTTCATGAATACATTTTAGATAAAAATACTTATTTTTCTCTAAAATTATCTTAAGATATTTTCAAAGCCTCAACATGCATATTATTGGTTCTTTCTTTTTTTTTCTAACACATGACCTCAATCAATACTCTGTGGGTATTTACACTTCAAAGAAACATGACAAGTTGAGTGGTATATGACTATACAATTCTAGTACTCAGAAGACTGAGGCAGAAGGAACACTTTTGCTAGACGTTCCAGGTCAGCCTGGATAACACAGTGAGACACTGTCATGAACAAACGAATGGACAGACAGACACATTCTAAAGAGTACAGCTCAGTGGTAGAGGGCTGACCCTAGGTTGGATCTTCAGCACTGGGAGAGAGAGAGAGACAGACAGACAGACAGACAGAGACAGAGAGAGACAGAGAGAGAGAGACAGAGACAGAGAGAGAGAGAGACAGAGAGACAGAGACAGACAGAGAGAGACAGAGAGAGAGACAGAGAGAGACAGAGAGAAAGAGCAAACAAAGAAAGAGGGCTAAATAAAAGTCAAATTGATAGAATAAAATTCTCCAAAATATTTTAATTTAGGTATACATAATACTTAAAGGACTAAAAAAAACTTGGGAAAAACTGTTATCTACCTACATAAAGATTTTTAAGAATAAGAAAGTAGGGGAAAATCATATGCTTTGGCTCTTCTGGAGGAAGAATTCTTTCTATGCTCACCTCCTCTTGGCAATGAATCATTGAAGAATCCCTCGATGGCATCACATGTGCTTCCATCTCCTCCACAGACTCGACATCTGTCTTCCCTGGCATCAGATCCCAAAATATTATCACAACCTACGTGCTGAAAATAGAGAAATTCAGTGTGTCAAAAAGAGAAATTCTTGGACTGCAACTAATTGAATATAGATAATTCATTTATTTACTTGTTTTTCAAGTAAAGAAAATTAAAATGGGTAACAATTAAAATAGGTAAATTAAAATGGGAAACCTCCACTTTGTAGTAAATCCAAGCTGATATTTCTCAACACCTATGTTTAAAGAAAACAATTTTGATTCCCTAGGAATGCATATGTATGTCTATATTTCTAATGTAGGCTTCACTTGCATATTATGCTGTAATTCTTAAAATACTATAATTTGTTAGCAATGAGTTCTTACTTACATCCTCAATCAAGAAACTCAAGAATGAAAAAAAAATGACTATGACCCTCTACAGAATTATAACAGCAAGAGTTTTCATAGAGTATTATGGTTTGTCCCTTGTTTTCTTTTGGATATTCAATTGTAAGTGATGAAAATTAAGTGTGAAATCCACACCTGTGTAAGTCTTTAAAAATGAATACCAGTTTCTACAAGCCAAATAGAATTACTATAAACAAAAAAGATGTAGGCATGCAATTAAAGAAGCTAAAATTTTACTTTTGCACTTAATTATAAAAATGTAGTTTCTTAGTATATATATTGGTTACATATTTTGGTGCCTCAATTTGTAAGTTTCACCTTTAGCCACTTATACTAGTCACATAATCCTGTTTAAAATCTATACTTATATCTTTGTTATTTGAGAAGAAAAAAATGGATATTGTCAAAAAAATAACATTTTCTTCAAAAAAATAAAATATTCTTGAACACACACACACACACACACACACACACACACACCTGAACTAGATCATCAGATATATTTGGAGGCAAATAAACAGGAAAGAAACTTCCAAGAACTATGAGACTAAGCAAAACAACCAGTGCTTGTATTTTTTCTTTTTCAGTTATTTGCTTCTTCCTAAAGCATAACAAAAACCAAAAAAGTTATGACAATAGCAGAAAACAATGGAAATTAAAATCTAAAATATTTTCATATTTTGTCAATGGCTCTAAAATAGAACTAGAATTTTAGAGCAAATCACATTTGCAGGGTGACTGAATATGAATGGGTCATTTAACTACATATAAGTCATTCTTTACTGGAAATTGAATTTTTAAAAAAATGTGGCCTTTTTAAAAAGCTAAGCATAGATTAAATACTATTTGAGAAAAAGACAAAGGTCTCAGAAAATCCCAACAAAACAGTACTGCAATGTGTGCAACCTTGCATTCTCCATTGATACAGATATCCAGTGAATCTGCATTGCACTGAGTCCCATCGATCACCGCAGGGGCACGTTCGGTGTAGAAATTGTAACCTTCAGCCAAACAGTTTAATGCACAAGGTTTTACTCCACCTGAACAAATAAAGTAGAAGAGAAAAAAATAGAGTGGTCTCCTAATGAACAGTGATTCTTTATGATTCATACCAAACTTACAATTCATATAGATGCCATTTCCTGATTATAATCCTAGACCTGTGATTTTCATCCTCTTTTTCAATAATTTCATATTTATTTTCATTGTTAATGTAACCAAAAGGAAAACTGTCTTTCAATTTTAAACTTAAAGTTTTCAAGTACTTATTCTATGTATGTATAAAATATTTTATGTCAAAAAGAATCATGCTGGGTAGAAGAATCATTTCTAAAGGTTAACTAAGGAAATAAAGTTTAAGGACACTCTCATAACAAGAATTTTTCTTACATATGTTACTGAAAATAATATAAAATCTCTGCTACGTTAAGCTGTGGCTGTATAGTTGTAAAATAAATCTAAATTTCTACCTGCCTAATGCATTTCACATTCCATTATCTTGGTGTTAGCATGCAGATAAATCATTAGAGGATAAGCACATTGAAGATAAAATTACAGCATTAAATTTTTAATACTTATGAAATTAATAAAATATAAAATATATACTTTAACAAATAATGTCTAGTACAATTTGGTGATAAATGTATATAATAACTAAAGCATTTTCATTTTGTCATAGAAAGTTCAGGCTTCAAACGAAAATACAGGTAACAATAATAGCAATTTAAAAACCAGAATACAAAGCATGATTTTTATAGTATATTGAGAAAGTAAAAATATGTAAATTTACTTTAATGAAACCAGTACATTAAAAAGCAGTTATGTATAAATATGCAATTATTTATTAAAATTATGACATGAATATTTCCTTTAAAATCTTTCTTTCATAAAGTTTAAAATACTTCAGCCTTGTTAGGCTGACAAAATGTCTCTTGAAGTAAAAAGGACTACTAATAAAGAAAGTAAAGCAGATAAATGAAATCCCATGCTTAGGCCTCAGTGAAGTTCTTAAAACCAAGTTGCTGGAAAGTGAAGGATATAAAAGAAGAAAGCTGACTGAGTGATGGAGTTGAGGATACATTAGAAAAAACACATCCACTGAAGGATATCACCGTTAAGGTTAAACTGACAAAAAGATATCCCAGTGTTGTTACTTATTGTTTTTTCAAGAGAAGATAAGAGTCTGGATTCTTTTCAGTGTAAATTCTTCTGGTTTTTAAATGGTGCAAAATTCATCCCTACAACTTCTGGCCTAAATTCATGTTTTCTTAAATTTTTAATCAATTTTTATATATGATGTCATTAATTTTAAGATTAGGTTAATGATACATTTTCCTATTTCTGTGAACACAGAAATAACAAGTAATAAATACAATAATTTATTTCTGATGCTATATACAAATTATTTGCATTCATTTTTATAAGATTCTCATAAAAAGTTATTCTAAATTTGCATGACCCTTACCAGGTATTTTTTCATTACTATTCAATATAATTTTTCTCATAATACTTTGGAATTTAATGTAGTACTTTATGTATCAGGCTTTGAAAACAGAACCTGACTTTTACTTACTCAACTTTAACATTACATTAATTATGTAAGTTAATATTTTATAGGAAGGATATAAAAATTTTCTGGTTGTATTCCTTAGCCCACTGCACTATATCATTGAAATAGAAATGAATTTCTATGTTTACTGATTATGTGTTTGGCTTTTCCTGCTATGCTTTCAAAGGAAGTATTACTGAGTAACATCATCAAAGATGGCAGAAAAGCAGCTCTACCATGCTTACAACAGGCATATTGATTCTGACAACTACCCATGGATAGTGGAATCTTTGTGAAAGTTGGAGAGTCCAGTGTAGACGTTCTAGTACACCCCTGGAAAAAATAATCTGAGAAAAAATGCATCGAGGGAGTTTAAGAACAGCTTCCCTTACCTGTATCACATCTCCTCAAGGAAGCACAGCTCAGTGAGAAGACAGACCTTCTTTAACCAAAAATTTACTCCACAGCAAAAATGGAGATAATAGAGAGTGGTTACCAGGCTCTCCTTGTTACATGGGATATGTCCAAGAGGCCTGCTTCTTTTTCATCTCACATAGAAAATTGAGGTGACAAACATAGCTCACATGTTTAGGAAAAGGTTGAGAGAAGACAAAATAAACCAGAAACTCAACCACTTTGTTAACTCACTTAGGAAATTCATCCATGAGTCACTTAGGATGTTTTATCTGTATAATCTCTTATAAGTTGCCCCACACGGACTCTAAAAACTCTGCATGCCTAATTTTCACTCCCTAAGAGCAACAGTCTGAGCATGATCTCGTAGTGAGGAAGTACAAGTGTAACACCAACATCTTGGTCAACTTTCCAGGACTGGAAAAAGGCACACAGCTTAAACATTTTAGTATATCATCTTAGGGAAAACAAACACAGGAAGTTCCCAACATCTAGGCTGGTTTTGTGGAATCTAGAGAGGACAAATAGTCTTAAGAATTCTTTCTCCAAAAGGAATAAAAATTGTGGAGTAAGTACACTCATAGTAAAGGTATGAAAGAGCTAAGTCTTTACATGAACTATTTGATGAAGATGTATTTCTCCAAGCGATAGTCATTATATCAGTGATGGTGAAACTTTTAGGGACTGAGTTCTCAAACTGCAACCCCAAATCCACTTATTTATCACAAAGTGCCAATATTACAATTAAACCTGAATACACAGGATGTGATTAAAGAAAACAACGGCTGGGCGTGGTGGCGCATGCCTGTCATCCCAGCACTCAGGAGGCTAAGGTGGGAGGATCGTTGTGAGTTTTGAGACCTGCCTGGGCTACAAAGTGAGCCCAACGCCAGCCTGGATTGCATCATAGAGAGACCCTGTCTCAAAAAGACCAAAGCAAAAAAAAAAAAAAAAAGAAAAGAAAAAGAAAACAACGGTTACCAATGCTTGGCTACTAGGGAGGATGTGGTTCATGTGCCTACAGAGAGGGCTCTGCATGCCCACAACAGTATGTATGCCATAGATTCACCATCACTGTTATAGAATATCTTCAAATATGATTACAACAACATAAGATTTCAAAAAAGAAGAAAACATGATACCAACCAAAGGAATAAAACAGTATTCCAGTAACTAACACAAAAGACATGGAGATCTACAATGGCCTAACAAAAAATTTAAAAATAATTTGACTCAGTCATAAAGCATGAACTTAAGAGCATATGAGGCTCCGAGTTCAATTCCTAGCAGCCAAAACAAATGAACAAACATTATGTTTAAGGAAGCACAGATGGACAACTTACTTAAATCAGGAAAAGAATACATGAAGAAAGTAAAAATTTTAATTAAGAGATAGAAATAATACAAACAGTGCTGGAGATATAGCTCAGTGGCATAAGCAACTGCCTGGCAACTGCAAGGTCCTGAGTTTAATTCCTGGTATGAATAATAATAATGGCAACAACACAAACAAAACAGAAACTGTGGATCTGAAGAATACAATACATAAAATGAAAAGTGCAACAGAGAATATTAACCATAGATTTAATCAAGTAAAAGAAAATATCTGTGAACCCAAAAAGAGGTCATTTAGAAGAAAACAAAAAGAATGACAAGGAATGAAGAAAGTCTACAGAATTTATTGGACACCATCAAAAAAGCTACGTTGTTCACACTGGGAATCTTGAAGGGAGAAGATAAAAAGAAGAAAATTCATTTAAAGAAATAATGGCTGTAAACTTTCCCAAATCTGAGGAGAAAGATGAACATACAGGTAAATGAAGGTCAGAGTCTTTCACTGTCCAAAGAAGACTTCATAAAACTTTACATTAATCAAAAGGTCAAAAGTCAAAGAAAAAGAATTTTATTGAAAAAGGAATACTATAGGTATACCCACAGATTTCTTTATAGAAACCTTGCAGGCCAGGAAAGAAGATGATAGATTCAAAGCACTGCCAAAAAAAAAAAAAAAAAAAAAACCAAAAACAAAAAACCTGCCAACCAAGAATACTTTACTTGATAAAGCTGTCTTTTAGAAATGGAAAGACAAAGATTTTCTCAGACTAATAAAAGCCGATGAAGTTCATCACTAGACTTGCCATACAAGATATGCTAAAGGAAGATGTTCAAGCTGAAATGAAAGGATACTAATTAGTGGGGCTGGGGATTTAGCTCAGCGGCATAAGCACCTGCCTTGCAAGCAGGCGGTCGTGAGTTTGATCCCTGGTACTGATAAAAATGAAAAAGACCAAAAAAAAAAAAAAAAAAAAAGGATACTAATTAGTAACATATGTATGAAATTATAAAATTTACTGGTAAAGGTAAGAATATAGTCAAAATCAGATTATTTTTAATGCAGTGGCAGTATTTAAATGGTGTAATTCTGGCTAAAAGACAAAATATTAAAATGCTATTACAAAAGTTGGAATATTTTGGTAATGAAGACACAATAAACAGTTACAAAATGTGACATCAAAAACATAAGAGTGTAGAATTTTTTGTACTTGATCATATTTAAGTTATTGTGAGCTTAAAATAGAATGCTATAACTACAACTCATGTGAACCTCATGGTGAACACAACACAAAAACTGTAATAGACACACAAAAGATAATTAGAAAGAAAAGATAAACAGAAATCAAAACATGCGAGTACTAAAAAATCATTAAGCCTCAGAAAATAGCAAGAAAGGGAAAAAAGAAACAAAAGAATCCATGAAACAGTCAAAAACAAAAATAACAATAGTAAGCCCTTACCTATCAATATTTACTAAACACATTGCACTGCACAATTAAAAGACAGAGTTGTCAAATAGGCTAAAAAATTTTACCCAATTCTATCCTATCACCTCCCAGGTGATCCACTTCAGATTTAAAGACACATAAACACCGAAAGTGGAGGGATCGAAAAAGTCCATGTAAATAAAAAAGAATCAAAAGATAGCATCAGGAGCTACATTTTTATCTGACAAAAAAGACTTGAGGTCAAAGACTATAAACAGTCAAAGAAAGTAACTATTAAGTGACAGTAATGATAATTTATTGCAATTTACAATTGTAAGTATATATGCACCTAGCACTGGACTATCCAAAATTATGTAAAGCAAATCGTTAACAGATCTGAGGGGGAGAAATAGCACTCTAACAGTAAGGAATTTCTATGTAACACTTTCAACAATGGATAGATCATGCAGACCAAAAAATCAATAAGAAAACACTGGAGTTTAAATATACTGTAGGCTAAATGGACTTAACAGACACAGAAGACATTCCATCTAACAGCATCAAAGAGAATCAATCTTTTTAAGTATGCGCAAAACATTCTCCAGCATACATGTTAAGCCACAAAACAAGTCTTAACAAATTTAAAATTGGAACAATATGCAGCAACTTTGCTGACCACTATAATCAAGTAGGCTTCACCCAGGGTTGAAAGAGTAGTCCAACATATACAAATCAATAAATTTAATATACCATATTAACAAAATGAGGGACAGAACCTAAATGGTCATCTTAATAGATGTGGAAAAACAAAATTTAACAACCTTTCATCATAAAATTTATTAACACATTAGGTATAGGAGGTATACATTTCAGTACAAAAAATAAGCCCAGAACAAACAATATACAATGAGGTAAATTGAAATGCTTTTCTTCTAAGATCGGAAACAGGATACCTATTCTTACCATTTCTATTCAATATAGTATTAGAAGTCCTAGCCCAAGCAGGTAAGCAAGTAAAAGAAATAAAGTTAAGTAAAAGAAATAAAGCCATTCAAATTTCAAAGCTAAAAGTAAAATTGTTGTTCTTCAAACATACATATATAAAAAGCCCTAAAGACTCTACAAAAATCATTAAACAAGTTCAGTAAACACAGAATACAAAAACAGACTCAAAATGAATTGAAAATTTAAATTTAAGAGCTGAAAATGAAGCAAGATCTTGGTGGCATAGAGGAAGCAGCATTCACAGAGAGCTCTGATGTATAATTAATGAGGTGGTCGATGTATAGTTAATGAGGTGGTAGAGACACTAACCATGTGAATACAATTTAAATGAGATAGCAAACAGCTGAAGCAGAAGAAGGGAAAATTAGAATAACAAGTGAAGCCCCCAGCCTGAGCTCTTCTCCCACTGCAGGTCTGCAAGTTGTGCCATTCTGTGAAACACATAAAATGATTGGGAGAAGAAATTAGGGAGCAGCTAGTGATGAACACTACCCCAGATGTCACTGCCCACACTGCCAGCCAAGCCACATGGTTTCCCTAAAAGAATATGGCTAGGTCTGAGATAATAACAACAAAATATTTCCTTCTTTATGGGCTCTCTTCCTGATATAGATCCAGATACCCAGCCATTCTGTGAAATACATATAATCTTTTAGGGGACCTAGATAGGGAAATGAGCATCACACAGCACTCACTCCAGTCACTACTTCCCTCAGTGCTAGGCCATCCTAGTGAATCACCAACAAGGACATAATCTGGAGTCTACAATAATAATATAAGACAGCCTCGTTTTCACGGACACCGTAAGAGCTTCAGAACAGACTGAAACTTGTAGGGTTGGGGTGGTGCCAGAAATGGTGACTATAGATAGCAGAGTGAGACGAACCAGATGGTCCACACTCACCCTTTCATCTTCCTGGCACCAGGCCCTGAGGGAGTAACAGACCAGAGAGACTCTCATAGGATTGAGCTGAGGTTAGAAGTGGTGAGTGACAGACAGGGTACCCTTGGCTTGGGCTTCTGTCTCCCTGGCACTGGGCCCAGGGAGAAGAAAATACCAGAAAGAGACTTAAAAGTCAGGGGTGGCTTGGATACACAGACACTATTGGTGATGTGATGGTTAAGATTAAATGTTAACTTGATTGGTTAGGATGCTACCTGTAGGATTAGTACAGCTAACTTCTGGGGGAGTCAGAAGGTTCATTGAGACACGACTTCAGGTACTATGTATGGTTCCCAGCTCACTCTTTTCTAGTGTTATTTCCCTGTGCTGCTTCCCAGTCACCATAAGCTATGTATCTCTGTTACACTGCACCCTTCTACCGAGATGTTTCTGCTTTGGAGACAACTGATATTGGACTGAATTGTCTACAATCATGAACCAAATTACATGTCTCCTCCTTTAAGTTGTGGGTATTGGGTACTGCATATCAATAATAGGAAAGCTCACTAATAAAGATTATTAGTGCTAGAGAAGTAGCATCATTGCTGTGACTATATCTTACCATGTGATTTAGAAGGCTTTGGAACCAGCTTGCAAGAGGTGCTTGCAAAGTTCAGGGATTTAGACCAGAGAAGTCCTAGAATACTGTAAGTAGAGCCAGGGAGCAATTCTGATTGTAGCTCAGAGACTCAGAATGCTGATATGGACAGTAAAGGATAGGATTCTGAGATTTCAGTTGGAAATGAGGACTCTATTTGGAGCTGCATGCTACACTTTAGCAAAAAACTGGCCCGTATTTTTCCCATGTTCAGATATTTTGAGAGAGACTGAGATTAAAGGCAGTGAATTAATTGATCTGGTGGGGAAAATTTTAAGGCAACCCACTGTATAAAATGTAGCATGATTATTGCTGACTGTTTTTAGCCACATTTAATAGTAAAAATTGGTGGCAAAAAGCAGAGCGTAAACTTTTTAAAACTTAAATTTGGGCACAAAAGTAAAGTTGAGGCCCAATTCGTATGGTTGCTGAAGAGGTTGATTCCATAAAAAAAACAAAAACAAACAAACACAAAAATGCAGGTACTCTATACAGAGACAAGAAAGACACTTTCAGGGTCTCTCAAATCAGCAAGACCCTATCCACCCAAGGGAGCAAAAGTATAAATCTTTTATTTGACAAGAGTTTCTGGCTTGCCTGCTGAAGCAGAGCCTCCTAGGAAACTGGCTCATTTCTCTTAGCCACTAGGAACTCAGAAGCCACTATAGTCATGATCCAAAGACAGCCTAGCTACTGTTCCTACTGGAAGCAGATGCTGGCATCATCTACATCATGCTGTTTTTACTGGCATGCAGAATGCAAGTATTGTAGGGTCAGGGAGGGTTGCACCCAGAGAAAGAATAGGGATGCAGGAAATGTACATGTCAGAGTGGATACTTAAAATTGTGGAAATTAAGCCAGTGGAGTTTCAGGGTTACCTATAAGATTAGTAAAGCACATTTCTAGATGTGTTTGTGTGGGTCATGAACTATGACTTTGGATATTACATATGGTCCCTGGCCCTTTCCTCTGGTGCTGTTTCCCTGCTCTGTTTTCAAGCCACCACAAACTAAGCATCTTTTTTTTTTTTTTTTGTCGTGCCCTTCTGTCATGATATTTCTGCCTTGGATCCAGTTAACTATGAACTGAAGTCTCTGAAAATGTGACCTAAATTAAGCCTCTCCTTTAGGCTGTACATATAAGTAGTATGTCTCAGCTTATATGGAAACAGCTTACATTAGCTAAGACATCTTCCCCTGAAACAACATTAAGATTATCAGTGTAAATGTGATCCCAGGGCCCAAGTCCTGTATTGTAAGCAACAGGTGATTCAGCAAAATTGGGGGTGTCAATTATACTATGTGGGAAACTCAAGTACCCCTTGAGGCCTGTTCTTTCCATTTATCTCCCCACAAATGGCACTGCGGCTGCTTGGGTCCACACCCCTCATGCTGCTCTTACAACCACTGAAAGCTCCCACCACCAATAGTACACACACATTAAAAGCCTGAGAACCTATTTCCTACATCCTGTATCCTCTGCAGTGCTGTTACCTCTTCTGGAGGCTCTGTCACAATTGGATATTGGCCACGACCCACTAATTCTTGGGGTTGTACATCTTGGAAGCCCATATTCAATGCAAATTCATACTATTATCTCCCCAAATGCCTTAGTGTAAACTATGGAGAAACAGACAGTTACAGCAGTGATGACACCTCGGTACCCAACCAGAGTCAAAGTTAAACCACGCTACCAAGTGTCACTACAAGACTAGAAAAAACAAAAGAAACAATTTTGTATTAAAGATGTCTTGTGAATAATCCAATTAAATATAATCATAATTATCATCATTATGTAATAGAGAATATAAAGCACTTTGAAAAGCCTGTGATACTAATGGGATAGCAATAAGTGAAGAAATACTCACATAATGGGTGTTACAGAAGAAAGAAAAAGATATAGAGAACCTATTTAATGAAATAATAGCTGACAACTTCCCAAGCCTTGAAAGAGACATGGACATACAGATCCAGGAATGAAAAAAGATTCCAAGTAGATTCAGCCATAGATGGACCTCTTTGGTGCATATTATAGCCAAACTATCTAAACTCCAAGAAAAAGAATTTTTAAAAGTTCCCAAGAAGTCAAGTCGCACATAGAATTAACTCAAAATTTTTTGATTGAAAGAAACTTTCAAAATCTTGAAAGGAAAAAAAACCTGCCAAAACATATCCAACAAAGTTATGCTTCAGAAATGAGAGACGTACATTTTTTCACTGACAAGAAAAATCTGAGGGAATTTTCACCACTAAACTGATCCTAAAATAAACAGCTATACAAGAGCTAAATGTGGAAGCTAAAGGATGACTACCATATTAGAAATATAAGAAAAATGTAGCATGTGGTGGTGCACACCTGTAATTCAAGCCCTACAGGAGGTTGAGGTAGAAGGATGCCAAATTGAAGCCCAACCTGGGAAACCTAGCAAGACCTTGTCTCAAATGAAAGAATAAAAAAGACATGGGATTTAGCTAAGCATGAAAATGAAAGAATAAAACTTACTGGGTAAGATATACACACAATGAAAAAGGAAAAGAATCAAACCTCATCACTGTAGAAAAATACAGAACTAAACCATAAGTGAAAGGATCAAAGCTATAAGTGAACTAAACTATAAGTGAAAAGAACAAAGATTTTACAAAACAATAATAAACTGACAAAACAACACAAGTAGTTAATCACAAACTTGACTATATAGGGATGAAATTTCCTAACCAAAAGATAGAAAGTAGTTCAATAGATTTGTAAAAAACCAGCTACATCCTGCCTATAAGACACTCAATTCAGTGGGAGAGACACACATTACGCTGCAAGTAAATTGATGGAAAAAGATATTTTGTACAAATTGAAAACAAAAGTGAGCAGAGTAGCTATAATTTTGTTGGACAAAAGAGACTTTAATTCAAACCTGTGTAAGAAACAAAGGTCATAATACAATTGTAAAGGATCCTTCAACAAGAAACAGCAAAAAGAGATCTGCCTCTGCCTGCCAGGCACTGCTACTGGAAGGTCCTTTCTTCTGTGTACGAGCAGGCTGAGAGAACCAGGAGATCTGCCTCTGCCTGCCAGGTGCCACCTCCAGAAGGCCATGTCCTGCAGGTGGCCAGTGTGGGCAGAGAGAACCAGCAGATCAGCCTTCACCCTCAGGGAGCTGCCAGCAGGCGACTCCTTCCTGCAGGCAGCCAGCAGGAGCAGGGACACACAGCCAGGTAAGCCTTGTACATCTGTAGGCCACCATTAGAGGCCCTTTGTTCTTTCAGGCAGCCATCACTCACTAGTAGAATCAGACAAATACCACTCTTGTGTGTCAACCACCATCATGGGAGTCCTTAGACACACAGGCTGAGAGAAGCAGCCCCACCTCCATGCACCCCTGATTATCAGCGTAGCTGCATAGGTCTGGAGAAGCCCATTCCATGCCCGGCTATCTCCCTATAAACCTGGAATTAGAGGAACCCAGGTTCCTGTCTCATCCCCCTACACTGCCTAGGGGCAGCCAACATGAGAAGTGCCTGGGGTCCCACAACCTGCTTATTGGGAGGAACCCAGGAGAACATCAAGACAAAGGAGCAAAAGGCAACTGAGACCTCTAGCCCACACAGAATAAATCTGGGAGATACAGTCATGGGAGAAAAACGAAGTAACACCTGAAATCTCTGAGAGGACAGCAACTGAAGTAAGGAAACAACTTCATGAAATTGTAAAAGCAGCCAAATTAGAAATAATGTCTCAGGTAAAAAAAAGAAATAACAAACATACTGAAAGAATTGTTCAGCAGGTCTAAAGAAGACATAGACAAAAAGAGGAGCATAGGAAAATGATGGAAACCTTAAATGAATGCAGAAAGGAATAACAATGCATGAAACAGATTCAAAGAGAGATCCAGAAAATTAAAAATTCAACTGAAAGCTGGCAAAACTGCTTGAAGGAAACTGAAGATAGACTTTCAAACCTTGAAGATAGGATTGCAGCTAGTGATTGTGAAAGGAAAGATCTCTTAAAAATAACACGGAATCAGGAAATAACTCAATGGCTACAAGATGATGCAAAGAAGCATAACTTAAGAATGATAGGTTGTAGATGAAGAAGCAGGCGTCAACACAAATAAAATTAAAAGGATATTTACAGAAGTAATAGAAGAAAATTTCCCAAACATGAGAAATGGACCTGGCATGCAGATAAGTGAGGCATATAGGACTCCAACTAGCCATAACCAATGTAAATCTACACCCAGACATATAATAATCAAGATTCAGAAATTCAGCACAAGAATAGATTATTAAAAGCTGTTAGAGAAAAGAGACAGATCACCTATACAGGAAAACTAATCAGAATCACAGCAGACTTATCAACACAAACCTCAGGTCAAGAAGAGTTTGGAGTGAAATGTTTCAAATCCTGAAAGAAAACAACTTTCAACCCAGATTGATCTACACTGCAAAAACTATCTTTCAAAATTGATGGAAAAATAAGATACTTCTATGATAAAGAACAACTGAAGGAATTCATGACTACCAAACCAACCTTACAGAGAGTGCTAGAGAATATTCTAGAGAGAGATAAAGACGACCATGGTCGTGGAACAGCAGCAGAGGAGGATCACCAAACAAGACAGGCAATTGAATGAAGGGGAAAAGTGGAGGGCCAACAACAGGAGAATAGCATGGCAGAGACAAACCAATGTATGCCGGTTGTAACCATTAATGTAGATGCCTCAGATCAGCAATACAAAGAAACACAGATAAAGTGGCTCAGGAGCAAGATCCATGGATACACTCTGTACAAAAAACACATTTGACTGAAAGTCAAAAGAAACAAAACAATTATTTCATGTGACAGGGGACAAAAAGAAAAAAGTAAGAGTAACTTGCCCATCAACCACAGAATGGATAAAAAAGATACGGTATTTTCTTGCAGTGGAAAGCTACTCAGCTATAAAGTAGAATAATCTCAAGGCTCCGATAGGTAAATGGATGCAACTGGAGATCATGCTCATGGCCAAAACAGTTTGAACTCGTGTGAACTCTAGCATAAGAAATAGAAGGAGTGAATGGGATCCAAAAGCAAAATCGTTAAGGTAAGAACAAAGGGGAAGAAATGCCTAGGAGGAAAGGTGGAAACTATTGTCAATTTCTTATTTCTTATCTTGAACTCTTGCATTATTTACACAATTTTGTTAGGTTTGGCTTTTTCTGTCTTGTTAGGTTTTATGCTGTCAGATGGTAGGAGCAGCTATCTTGAATATAATGGGATATATTATGGTAATCATGGTTTCCTATTATATTGCTTGAAGTCTCATAATGCTTTCATTCATTTGTTTGATTGGCTTTGTTCTATTTGATTTTATTACGTGTGATGGCATGAATAGCTATTTTGAAAACAACAAGACATTATGATATCCATTATTGATTTACTATCATCTTGCTTTGAAGTCCTACCATGCTTTTGTTCTTTTGTTTTGATTGGTTTTATCCTATTGTGATTTATTTGATTTTATTATGTATGATGGTATAGACGGTATAGACAAATTTTTTGAGGAAACTGAGATATTATAGTAGCCATTGTTCATTTCCTGTTATTTGGTTTTGAAATCTTGTAATGCATTCATTCTTTTGAATGCTTTTATATTATATTGTTATGTTTGATATACTGTGTGAAGGTATGCTCAATTATGTTGAAGAAAAGAGACATTATGGTAGCTATTTTTTGTTTGTTTGTTTGTTTTGGTACTGGGGATTAAACTCACTACCTCAGACTTGCAAGGCAGGCACTTATGCCATTGAGCTAAATCTCTGGCCCCTTTGGTAGCTACTGTTGATGTCCAGTTGTCTGGTTGTAAAGTGCTGTGTTGCTTGCATTGTTCTGTTCTGATTTGCTTTGTTTTGTTCTCTTTTGTTTTATTCTTTTTAAAATAAAAATTTTTAAAAAGAAACAACAACAAATGCAAATGAAAATAACTCTGAGATTCCATTTTACTCCAGAAGAAATGGCTATTATCACTCAATCAAACAACAAAAAATGCTGCCAAAGTCATGGGAAAAAGGACCTTGCTTTGTCGGTGAAAGTATAAACTAGTACAACTACTATGAAAATCAGTATGGAGATACCTCAAAACATGAAAAATAGAAATTCCATTTGATCCAGCTACACCTCTTCTGGGTATCTTTCCCTAAGAGTCAAAGACATCATAATGCATACTAATACATGCATACTAATGTATATAGCAGCACAACTCACAACAGTAAAACCTTTAGAAATGGCCTATATGTCCACAAACAGATGAATAGATAAAGAAAATGTGGAGTACAATTTAGCCATAAAGATAACTTTGAATCATTTTCAGGAAAATGGATGCACCTTGAGATCATAATGGTAAACAAAATAAGACACAGGAGGTTAAATATCATGTTGTTTATCTTATATAAGAATCCCAAAGTATAATTATTCAAAGAACAAAATAAAATACAGATGATTGGAAACAGGAAGGGAGACATTTTGTAGATGAAAAAGGGAGCTAGAAAATGAAGGAAGGAAAGGGAAAGGAATGTTAAAAGGACAGTGATGCTATATGTATACATACCAACTCCCTGTGATTAAAGTATTTATTATGTATTGCAAACATGTAACAATAAAAATGATATATTTGAGTAGACAGAAATGCTATTTATTGTGACTTGATCATAATTTTATAAATGTATGATTTTTCACAATGTACCCCAGAAATAAGTACAAATTGATATGTCAATCAGAAACAAAAATTAATTAAATTAAAACCTTGCATATAAAAAGCAAGAGATTTGAGCACAGAGTATAAAAGAAGATATAGTAATGACCACTAAGTCTATAAAATACGCTTAACCGGCCAGGTGTGATGGTACATGCCTGTAATCTGAGCACTCAGGAGGCAGGCAGGAGGACCACTGTAAGTTTGAGTCCAGCCTGGACAATATAGGGAGTGTAGGCCAGTCTAAATTACATAGCGAGACCCTATCTCAAAAAAGAAAAAAAAATATGTTCAACATAATCAGTCACTAGACAACACTAATTAAATCTTCACTGAAACACCAATTTCTCCCTCCAGAGGGAAAATAAAAACATTAAATATTGGTACGGGTATTCATTAAACAGAACATTCATATGCAGTTGGTGAGAGCATACAATCATTTTGGAAAAACAGACAACTTCCTTTAAAATTAAAGTAACATTGCTCTACTGCCTAACAGTTTCACCATTATTATCCACAAAAGAGAAATGGAAATATAATCTCACAAAAAGTCCTGTTCACAGATGTTCATGATACCTAAAAACTAGAAACAAATCTAGTGACTATCAACATCATAACTGAAAAGCTGGTTACAGAATAATTGAATGCTACTCAGCAATCAAAAAGGAATGAACTACTTCTATATACAACAATGGGATTATATGTCAAAACCACTGAATGTAAAGAAGCCTTAGATAAAAGAACAAATATGGCATATATCCACTTACATGAACACACATAACAAAACCATAATGAGAAAAAAATCAGAATAACAGTCACCTCTTCAAAGGAGTTGGCAGGTTGACACTTGCCGACTGCAAGAGCTACTAAGAGGACTATTATGAATTTAATGCTGGGTCCCCTTAAAATTCCTATGTTGAAATCCTAACCTTTGATACGATACAACAACAAGGTGGTGCCTCTAAGAAGTAATTAGGCCATGACAGGGTGGTCTCTATGAATGGGATTTGTGCCCTCATGTCAAGAACCCTGCTATTTTTCATGCAAAAATGTCCCCATAAAGTCTCATGTGTTAAGAGATGAGGCTTTGGAAGGTAATTGGATCATGGGGTGCTGGATTAATCAGTGCATTAATCAATTCATGTATTGTTAGGAGATGGGGCATGATTGAAGGGGTGACTCATTAGCAGTATGGCTTGGATGGGTGTATTCCTGTTGGTGGCTCCTCTATATCTCTTTATTTCCTGGCCGCCATGCATTGAACAGCTTTTCTTTGCATGCCCTTTCATCATGTGATTCTGCCTTGGAGCCAGTCAACCATGGTGTAATTCCTCTGAAATGAACTGAATCCTCTAAGATCATGAGCCAAAATAAACCTCTCCTCATTTTTAATATTTTAACCTCTCCTAATTTAACTTGTGCTGTTGAGTATTTTGTCCCACCAACTAGCAAGTGACTAATACAGTGCTCAAAGTGCTCTTTCCTCTTTTCTTGTCATATGAAAACACAGTGAAAAGAAGGTAATTGTGCAATCCAGAACCCAGGCACAGTGGCACACTGATATCAGATTGCTAGCCTCCAGAATTATCTCTTGTTTAAAACCCTTGATTTATAATAACTGGTTATAGTGAATTCAACTGAAAAGGACTATGACAATTTTGTAGGTGATGGTAATGTTCTTCATTTTGATAGGGCTTTACTGATGTTATGCATTTGCCAAAATTCAGGAAAAATGACTTCTGGGAGAACATGGCGGACAGATAGCAGCAGCTACGGAGGCTCTCTGAAAGACCCAGCATAGAATTCAGGAATGGTGCAGACTAAGGAGTCATAAGCAAGAGGAGATATGCCCCACTGACCCAAGAATGAACTGGGCTGAGAGAAACCAACTGGGAATGCAATCCTGATGCTATAATAGGAACAGAAAAGCCTCAGTGTGAAAGCTGGAGCCCGCACCATTGGAAGCCGCGACTTGGGTTTCCCACCACCGCTGCTGTGTCTACATCAGCTCAGCAGGGAGACAGATATGCGAAAGCTCTGAGAACGGGAATCAGTGAACGGAGATGAAAGCAGGATGGGCAGGGTGCTATGCATCAACCTGCGGTGAGTGAGAGAAACTGGGACTCTTCCACGGTCTAGGAGACTCCAACAGAGGACATTCTGGGACCGGGCAGACTTGCGGGAACAGGGCGCTGCAGTGACTTCAGTCACATATCCCCCTCTCAAGCGGGATTGGTGAGCAGTGCCTAGCCTACGTGACGCTGCTGGCTGAGACCCAGTAGGCTAGCACAACCCAGGTCCCAGTGCCTGAAGGTAGATTGACCTAGAGAGGCAGGCCCCGCATAGGCTGCCTGGTCTGCAACTTCCTGGTGAGCTGCAGTGGGCGGGAACACCTAGCCGGCAGAATTCAATCAGAGTGTGGCCGATAGGGAAGGAAGCTGGGCCTCCTATATACGCTGGCATATATAAGGAACAAAGAATATGGGAAGAGGCAGCAACAAGAAAGGCTCCTCGGCCCCCAAACCTGAGAAAGAGGCAACAGCAGACACAGCACCAATAGATATAAAGCACTATCTCCAGAGCCTCGTAGACAAATTCAGGAATGAAGTTATTAATGACCTGAAGCTAGACATAAGCAGAATAGTTAGAGAAATGCTAAGCACCACCCAAGAAAAAACAGATGGTGGAATGGAAGAACAGAAAAAGAGGGGAGAATTGTTTAATGGAGAAAATAGAGAAAGCATAGAATACATGAAGCAGGTTCAAAGAGATTACCAGGAAACTAAAAACTCTATTGAAAACTGGCATAACAGCTTAAAAGAAACTAAGGACAGATTATCTGAACTGGAGGGCAGATTTGTAATATGGGAGAATGAAATGAAAAACTTCTTAAAAGTAACAAAGAAACAAACAGCAATAATACAAAGACTAGAAGATGATAAGAGGATCTATAACTTAAGAATTAAGAACATAAAAGAAGAAGTAGGGACACAAACAAATGAACTACAAAAGCTACTCACAGAAATAATCCAGGAGAATTTCCCTAATTTAGCAAAAGGTAAAGATACTCAGTTGTACGAAGCATACAGGACCCCAGCTACCTACAACCCAAACAGAGCAACACCCAGGCATATAATAATCAAAATACTAGAAATCCAGTACAAGAACAGAATATTAAAAGCCGTCAGAGACAAGAAACAGATCACTTACAAGGGAACACCCATCAGAATTACAACAGACTTCTCGGCACAAACCATCAAATCACGAAGAGCGTGGGGGGAAATAATTCAAGCTTTGAAAGATAATAATCTCCAGCCAAGATTGATATATCCTGCACAACTATCTCTGGAAATTGATGGAAAAACAAGGTGCTTCCAGGATAAAGAGGAACTAGAGGAATATGCAACCACCAATTCAGCTCTACAGAGAATACTGCAGGATATTCTAAAAAAGAAAAATACAAAGAATCCAGAAATAGTGGCAGAGAGGCCACAATGAATGGAGCAGAAAACAAAATGAAGAAGACAAACTGACAACTAATGACAGAAAAAGAGCTCAACAGAAATGAGGCAGAGAAGATTGGATGATAGGAACAGCTATTTTGGAGAAAATGACATCTTAATAGGTAATATTGATTTAGTATCATCTTGTTTTGAAGTCTCATCAAGCTTTTGTTCTTCTGTCTCCATTGGTCTAAACAGGTTGTATATTATTTGACTTTATTATGTATGATAGTATAAGCAAAAACTTTTATAGACAAGGAGATTATACAGAAACCATTGTCCATTTTCTGTTAGTTGATTCTAAATACCCTGTAATACTGTCATTCTCTTAAATGGTTTTACATTGTTTTGATATATTTGATGCTACAATATACAAAGTTATACTCAAAGATTTCAAGGAAAGAGACAATATGGTAACTACTTTTATGTCGGGATTATCTGGTGGTGAAACACTATTTTGCTTAAATGGTTATGTTTTGATCTGCACTGTTTTGCTGTTATGCCCTCTTTTATCTCAATCTCCATTTTATTATTTAGTTTTTTATTTTTATCCTTTTAATTAAGGGAAAAATAAATTTAAAAAAGCAGGATATATTATAGTAACCCATTTTGACTTTCCATTATCTTGATTTAAAGCCCTGTATTGCTCTCATCATCTTGTTTTGACTGATGTTCCTCTATTCTGTTTTTTAATTTTTTTTTTCTTTTTTTGTCTTTTTCCTTTTTATTGGTACCGGGGATTGAACCCACGACTGCCAGCCTGCAAGGCAGGCACTTATGCTGCTGAGCTAAATCCCCAGCCCCTCCTCTATTCTGTTTTGCTTGATAGTACCAGGTTCGAAAGTGTAGGCAACAGCTGTGAAGATAGTGGGATTCATTATGACGCCCATTCTGGTTGACTATTATCTACTTTTGAAGACCTATAATGTCTCCAGTGTTTTGGTTTTGTTCTTTACTGTTTTGTTCAATTTTATTATAACTGATGATATAGGCAATTCTATTAGAGATAGCGGGAGGCATTATGGTAACCATTGTTGATCACCTTGTATTATGCTTTTACATTATCTATTATGTCCACCCTTTTGATTTGACTGACTCTGTTCTGTTATGTCTCATTTGGTTCTACTCTCTTCCAAAAAAGTAATAAGAACTGTGGGAGCAACAAAACCCAAAACGTGTAATTGTCATTGTACAAAGGAGAGGAAAAGAAAGTGCTAAACGATATAACTGCATGTATATTTAAGTGTATAAGATAGATAATGATATTACTGAGTTTTGTTGGATCATTGAACAGAACTGTTTGCAGTCTCACTGTTGGAATATCCACTTTATAAGCTTTAATTTTGTAACTTGAACAATTATTTCTAAGATGACAATATGTAATCCATTACGTAGTGATTTCCTACTGTTTATTTTTTTCTGTAAATCTGTATAACTTGTACCCTTTCTCTGCTTTTTCTTTTTCTCCTTAAATAAATAAAATTAAAAAAAATTTTCAGGAAAAATGCACTTGAAGTTTGTACATTTCTTAAATGTACTCTTACCTCAAAAGAAAACAAGGTGAATGGGAAACAAACATATATTTATAAAAAATATATTAATGGCTGTAACTTACTTTGAAATACTTAGAATGGATTAATAAATCTATAGAGCTAAACAGATAAGTATAAAGTATAATAAAATGCTAATAATAGAATCTTGATAGTAGATATACAGTTGCCATTGTAAAATTTTTTAATATTGTTCTGTTGGATAATTTTTAAAGTAAGAGATTAGGAAAACAATAAATGCTTTGTAAAAACAAATTGAATTTTTCCAAATAAAGTTCAACAAAATTTGATTTGTATTTTGGGAGTAAAGAAATCTTCACATAGAACAATTAGCTTCCATATATGCTTAAATTAAAGGCCAAGAATAAGTCTGAGAAAGAACAATCATCTGTAGGAAGATCCTGGCACTTGGACTAAGAAAGAATTCAGATTTCCCTTTTCTCTTTTGAGTTGATTTATATCAGTATACTTTGATTTAAGGGTGTTAAGTCTGCATTTCCAATGACTATAATATAATTTATATTTATCTCAAGTAAGTCTCAAGTAAAACTCTTAAACAGTAAGTGTTTTTGATGTGCACATAGGCCTTCTAGGAATTTTGTGTCTTGTTAGATAGAATTAGTTTTTAAAATAATCTGATCATTTGTAACATTAAGCTATTACGGGGAAACTAATATATGACACCATTATCATAATATCTTTTTGCTTTGATTTTCAAACCCTAATATTAATTAGTATATGGAGAAACATATGTGTGTGTTTGTATGTATTTATATATCTTTTTATACTTATAAAGTTTGCAAGCAGAAATGCTCTGCTGGGTTATACATTACCTCCAGTATAGGGTTTCCAGTTATAATACTTTCCTCGGAAAGGCATATTGTCAAAATCTGCACATTGTTTCTCTCGAAAATCTCGGGAACCCAAAGGGCATGGCTAAAAAATAAAACAAGATAAATGGTACCATTGCTGTAAAATACTAAAACTAAGGGACAGATGTCCCTAAACTAAAATTGCCTGAACACCATTATATCAGCTCACTGTCTCACTCTCTGTCTATATTTCTGGCATTTGCTTCACTGTTTTATAATCAGTATTCACATTAAAATGTTTAAAGTGTAATCTTAGAAAAAAGATCTACAGTCTTTTAAATAAAGCTAAGTGTTAGTTTCCATATAACTTTATACTCAGATATAGATATATGTGATAGTCCACTTTGTAATCAGTCTATCAGGTATCTCCTTATAAACACACAGACACAAATTAGACAAACAGATCAAAACACAAAATCCTCTTTGTTAACAATATCTGAAGATCCATAGGTACTCCCAGATCTTTATTTTAAGAAATCAAGAGGCACGTTTTTAACATGACATTTAGTACTATAAATTGTGTCTTAGACTCCTATTACGATAGTAGCTGTTTATTGACAAAAACCATATTTTAAACGTGGAATGAACTGGATGAAATGCTAAGCTATAATTATCAGCACCTTCACATTCAAGGAATATGGACTTTTGCAATTTACATTTTATGCATTAATATAACAGAAAAGAACATACTAAATTGGCACGAAATATTCATATGCATTGTTAGTTTGTCCAATCTTTTGTCTTGCCTGGGCTGTATTGAGTGAAGAGAAATTGTCTTGAGCCACATATGAAATATACAATATAATTAATGTATTTAAGTAACAATATTTTAATGTTTTTATTATAATAGTAAAAAAAAAAAAAGAGGAAGTGGCCTATGGGCCATGTGCTGGACATACCTAAGTAGAAGCTAGGAAGGATGTTGGGAGTATGAAGAAATGATTATTGGCTTATAAAATTTTGAATTTTCTCTCCAACTGAAAATTTTAGAAAAAAAAAGTCTTGGCAATCTAGCTAGGTTTAAATTCCAAATAACACAGGATCACCCTCTAAGATTTCAGACAAATAAAAGTGTAACATCTCATAGCATTTGAGCAGCATGACTTAATGTGACTTAAGAGTTCTGCTGCTGTAGCACTTAAAAACCAAAGTTAATGACTTTAAAACACCACGTGAACACCATTCTCCTTATATATAAGATAAAATATATTCATAGATAAAATTCTTAAATGTGAGAAACAAGATTGTGTTAAGCATCCACATAAATCATCTTGATCTTTTAATACCCTCTCTTGGACCTCCACATTTACTGTGCAGTTTTCTAAAGTCAGTACAATTGTAAATGGTTACTGTCAAACATGTGCAATAACAACAGACTACAATGCGCAAATATTTTCATGGCTATCATTACTTTCCATTTACTATGGTTCAAAATTTTACTTTGTCAAGCCCACAGCTGCCAATTGAAAAATAGTAGCAGCAGACCCATACTCTGTTAAGGGCCCTGAATTTTAAAGTTTTTTCAGTATATTAAAATATGATACCCTCATAGCCAAATTTAATGATTCTTTCAAATTACTCTCTTTTTTTTTGGTACTGGAAATCAAACTCACAACTTTACACTTGCCAGGTAGGTGTTGTGCCACTGAGCTATATCCCAGCCCTTCAAATTACTCTTTTTGCTTATAATAAAATAATAAAAGTAAAAATAAATATTTACCATAAACTATATAATATAGTATGATGGAAAAATATACTTTCTAGGTCTTTTGTTTCATGGTCTGTTAATCTTTGAGATGTTATGGATTAAGTAAATGCTTTCTCTCTTTTTTAAAGCTATTTTTAGGGAATTTCCCATAAGAACTAAAACTGTCTGGCTTTGCCATTCACGATAAATACTTTCAAGGCAAATATCAATTTTTAAAAACACAAGTAATTTAAAGGTTAAGTACAAATTTTCACCTAGGCCTTGAATATTTGTAAAGCGCCAACCAACTAAAGGTTTATCCAAGCATGCTTTTCAATCTAGTTGGAGAAACAAGATGCAAGTATAAAACTAAGAGTGGATGAAAAAGATGTGGCATTATTATACAATGGAATATTACCCGGCTATAAAAAAGGATGATCTTGAGCCGTTTGTAAGTAAATGGAGACAACTTGAGACTATTCTCATAAGTGAAATAAATAAGAATCATATTTATAAATATCACATTGTGTCTTTAGTATAAAAAGTAATAAGAACTGCAAGATTAATAAAACCCAAAATGTGTAATTGCTATTGTAAAAAAGAGAGGGAAATAAAGTGCTCTAAAGGATATAACTGCAGGTATGTTGGGTGTGTAGGATTGATAACCATATTACTAAGTTTTTGTTGGATCATTGAACAGAACTGTTTGCAGTCTCATTGTTTGAATGTCTACTTTGCATGCTTTAATTTTGTAACTTGAACAACTATTTCTAAGAGGACAATATGTAATTTATCAACCAGTGATTTCTTACTATTTATTTTTTTGAAATTCTGTATTATCTCTACCCTTTTTCTGTTTTTTCTCTTTAAATAAAATTTTTAAAAACCTAGATGTAGGCAATATATACAGAATATGATAACATCTTACAGGTTGCTGATAAGTGCTGTATATAGGTTAAAAAATACCAATGTGTCATGTAGTCAATTATGGAAATATTGGTTGAGAAAGAAAATCTTGAGACTGTTCCAAAGTGTTCTAGGAATTGGGCTAGTTAAGAAAGGAAAAGGGTTTGGAAGAGCGGACAATGAAATAAACTAATGGCAATAGAAAGGTGAAGAGCATATGCTAAAGAATTGCTGGAAAAGGGTCATCATACATGGAAGAGAACTGTATAGAAGAAATTATATTTCATACATAAGAAAGTTCTGAATCAACAAATTAAGACAATATTCACTAAAAGCCAGTAAAAATGCTGCTTTTTATTATCTACTAGTGATTCTAAGTAGAAGTAAAACAATAAGAGGATTTTGTTGCTTTATGAAATACTTGAATAAAATTTTTGATCTCATTCCTTGTGATAGTAACTCCAAGGGTTAGCATAATAAAATCATTAATAACAACAGCTATCTAGTATTTACTAAGTACATACTCTGAGGCAAATAGTTCAAAGATTCATAGATGTATTATCAATTTAATTCCACTAAACACTCTATTGGGATAGTTATAATTAGTAACCTCAACTTATAACAACTAGAATACACAAGGATTACTTCGTGATTATTTAGAAGTACTAGAATATCTCCTTCATCTGAACACAAACTTTCTCTAAACACTCTTAATACTACAATGACAGCATAATGTTTACTATGCCAATATGGTCATGCTCATGTTTGTGTTCTAATAAAAATATTTTCCAAAATAAGTGACAGGTCAAATTTATCCTGAGATGTAGCAATCTCTGGTTTAGAGTATTAACATAATATCTATTATATAGTAGCTATCACAAGAAAAGAGTAGATCGAACATTTTAAAATATATCCAACTGATTCATGTATTTGTTAGCTGTGTTTTATAGGAAAGCTGAATTCAATTGTTAACTTTTGAGCCAATATAGAACTATGCTTTTCAAGAACTGATGTTACATAATCTAATTTGCACAAGATATAAATTTATATACTTCATCTACAATTATCCTCAAAGTAGTCACATAATCTGTATAAACATCTACAGAAAAATATATCCAATACTTTTCAGAATACTGCAATTATTTTTTTATTTTTTTGGTACCGGGGATTGAACTCACAACCTTGTGCTCACCAAGCAAGCACTTGAACCGTTGAGCTAAATCCCCAGCCCAATACTGCAATTATTAGCAGGCTTTCCCTTACTCTTAGCCAAAATGTGCCTTCTTACAACCCAGCGGTTTTCCTTCTTTCTTCTGGATCCACACTGAACAAATCTAATCCCTAAACTGAAAGGTATAATTTAGCCTTCCCTTAAAATAAGGTGACAAGAACTGGCATTAAACAGCTATCATTCAGTAAATATTTATGTTGCTTCCTTCATATACACCAGATATAATCCAGGGTCCAGGGTTATTACAGCAAAAAATGAAAAAGGCTAGGTTTTCATAGAGCCTAGTCTACTTTGAGATGAGGAAGAATAAGCAGAATAAAGAGAATGGTGATAAAGTTATTTAAAATAGTATGGTCTGAGAAATTCTCAAATAGCATTCAGAGTTCTTTAAAAATTAAATTTTAAAAGAGTTCACTTATGTAAACATCTGTGAAAAGTGTTTCAGCAAACAATAAATGCAAAGGGTCCCAAGGCAGAAGTGTATTTAGAGTGTCTTGAGAATAGTATAGAGAATGAAATGACTTAAGAGAATTATGGTAGAAATTTTTCTCATGTCTATTTCTACATACATCAACTAGTATTCTGTTCCTCCTGATTTAAACATTTTCATGAGTAAATGGAATGATTAAATCCTCTTAATTAAAAATTAGTGCAAGAGGAGCAATATATGCTAGTTCAAAAAATGGAAGTGATTAAAAGCAAGTAATTTCTGAAGGAAAAGTACACAAACAACTAACTTTGTTTTGTTTAGGAATAATAGACTTTAAAGAACAGCGGTTCTTTACTTTAAAAAGTCATGTTCAAAGTAGCACAAAACATCACAGTATGATAATGTTGAGCCACAGAAGTTACCCTAAATAGATGAATGGGTAGTACTGTTCTTAGAAACAAGATAAATCAAAGGGCATAAAGAGCAATAATTTTTAAATTACTTAAGTATAATACATGCTAGCACCATCTAGAAACTATAATAAAAAATAGTGGACTTAAGCAACAGTGTTTTTATGTAAAACATGACAGGTTTTCAGTGTAACACTACCACAAATCAAAAATTCTCTCCTAACCACACACTAGCAGAGCCCTATATAAAATTCCAAGAGTAAAGCTGGAGGTTTCAGCATCTTTTGGTCTTCTTAGTATTTTCAAAGAAATTTAAAAACTTATTATTAACATCTTTGTCATTTCTCTTTTTTAGGGACTTCTATTAGTTAACACAGTCTATGAAGTGTTTTATGGTTTCAGATATTCTGGTAGCTGAAAAGCATCTCCTTTTGATTACACTTAATTTTTTATTGGTAGATAAATTTTTAAAATAGAACAATTCATGGGGCATAAAAGTTACTACAGGAAGAAATCTCAGTTTATACTGACAAGCATTCTAGTGGCATTTCTCCTACTGGAGTTCTAATCCTGGATTTGTCCCAAAGAATAAAATGACTTGGGAAGTCTGAAATCCCTTTGTGGTTTTTGTTGTTGTTGTTGTTTGTTTGTTTTTGCACAATGCACCTCAAATGATCGTATCTTGAAGACAAATGCATTCCCAAATGTCTTACAAATGAAAAAAAGATCTCAAACTTCTATATCACATCTTATGGGTAAAGTGAAAAGTGGTCTGAAAAGGAAAATTCCTTTTCCCTCTTTATGTTTTCCTCTCCAGTTCCTAAAGGAAATGGACAGACTAGGAAGACACACCAATTTATGTAGCCTCATGGAAATTTACAAAATTTTCAATTTGTTTTCTCTACTTTCTTTCCACATTTGGTTTCTTCTTCCTGTATTCACATCACTTGCACTTTTGCTTCACTGTTATTACACTGGACTTCAAAACTCACCAAATTTAATTTTTTTCTCTCAGGAAAGCAACATTTTTTCATCAGTTGAAGGCTTTGGAAATACACACTGTCTGTGCTTAGTGGGTCACGCATTTATGCAGACTAAGAACAGACTAAGTCATGCACTTGACAAAGGACACATTTGTGCTTATTCACCTAAAGAATAAGCCATTGAGTTTGATACTGTAATTTTCTATGTAAGTTTTTATAACTAATTACTTTGACAGACTGTAGATAGCCTGAATTTAAAATGCCATCTATCCACTATGCTAATATGGAATATTAATAATAATGGAAATATTAAAGCCATAATTTTCAAAACATAATGCACATCATAAAATTCATACTAATCTAAGAAAATTTACAGATGTTGATCCTGCTATTTTTATCTTATATTAAGTATATTTATAAGAACAAAGTGGTTATTTATAAGAATAAACATAATTGTGTGGTAATTATAATTTGGGACATGGTTTTGACACTGTTAATTAATGGATCAACTCTGTACCTTGTCATCACTTACCCCACACCTCTCTCTGGGGGCAAGATCTGTAGTTTCAGAATGTTCTCAGCTATCTGGCTCTGCTTGCAGGTTAAGTTTAGACTGGAAGTAAGACAATGTCAAAAATGACCAAACTCTTTCAGAGTTATTTGCTTTGCCACACCCACCTCCCAATGGGGCCAATTAGTTTAAAAGCACCAGATTGATAATCAGGAATTCTGTGCCTCACCAGGTCCTTTCCATGTTAAGCTTTAGTTCCCTTATTTAAGGAACATGTTAAAAAATTTGTCCTCCTGGGGCTGAGGATTTAGCTCAGCGGCATAAGCATCTGCCTTGCAAGCAGGCGGTCGTGAGTTTGATCCCCGGTATCGATAAAAAGAAAAAAAAAATCTGTCCTTCCTCTTTACGAAAGTGATTTGAAGGCATAATGAGGTTATGTTCTATTCTAGTATTATTATCAATCTGTGTATTTTCCTCATTCCATATTACTTGTGATTTGACTTGGGTGTCACAATAATATACACACAAATTACAAATAATAGGATAAGAAAAACAAAAATTGATATGGTTTCAGAAAATAGCACCATAAAATTCTTTTTAGAAATGTAAGAGAGTTCTTTTCATAGTCCTCAATATTCAATTAGGTTTTGGTACAAACTTTGATTCACAACCATAATACTGCCATACAATTAGTCTGCAAATATCAAATTTTCTAGTAAAGTATTCATTTACATCACTAATTTTTCCATTCTGCTATTTAAAATAATTATAATATACATTAATTTTATCTTCTTCAAACATTCTGAATGATAGTTTTAAGTCACTGGGATAAAAACTTTTTCAGGAAAAGAATAATGTCTGACTAGTTGGCAATATTCTTATATGCTTGTAAAAGAGGAGATTCCACACAGATAATAATCAATAGCCTATTTGTGAGGAGCTTTTGAACAAATTTTTTTAGAAGACCCGACACAGAATCAGAGCCTTCAGTTCTCATAATGGCCCTCCCAAATAATCTAGCCTTTGAATATTTTTAAACAAAATTCTTAGCACCACTATTTATCTCTATGTTCATAACGGAGAACTATTTCCTGAATCACTGAATCTTTAGCATTAAAACTTGCATAAAGTTCTGCCCTTCAAATTCAAGTTCCAGAAGCTCATGTCTAGTAGATAATCTCACGATGCCAAAATACTCACTGTATAGTTCCTGGTTTAATGGTGAGATATAACTTTATCCAATTCTCTTGCACACTACTAATATATGCTACTGATTTCTCAGTAGCTTCAAGATGAAAATAATACTAATTTTCCCTGCTTATAGCTATTGTCTTTACATTCTACAATAATACTTTGGTTCACAAATGCTTTTGTTTGCAAACAATTTGGTTCACAAACAGAAGTAGCTGGCAAGTTTTTGTTTTTGTTTGCAAACTCTGTTAAGTAACAACATGCCTGTGGCCATCTTTGGTACAAAAATACAAACATGGCCATCTTTCCAAAATCACAGAACAAATTAAGTTTGTGAATCAAGGTACCACCATATTATGGTTTGGAGATAATCATTCACATGTTGAAGAAAGGAGTTCTCCTCCAGCAGCTTTTGAAGACTTTCTAGTGTTAGTCACTGCGAGGTAAGGAACAAACTGCCCATCCAATACAACCTGATACAAAGGATCAGCCTCAGTATCCAGCATCTGAATGGATTGATTATCAAAGTGACAGGCCAATTTTAGATGGACATCTTTTATGACCTGTTTTTAAATCTTTAATGATTATAGATTTTACCTTTATAAACTCTCTACAGATTTCCTTTGAAACTAGAAATTAGTAAGAACACTGTTTTCTTTCTACTGGTGATCTCTTCTTACACTCCTAGACCTGCCAAATGTCTATGAGGATAATTAAATCAGCATCAATTTTTGTTCTGTTTTTGTTTTGAGATAGTGTCTCACTATGTAGTTCAGGTTGCCTTTAATTCACTATTTAGCACAGGCTGGCCTCGAACTCACAGTGATCTTCCTGCCTGAGCATCTCAAGCATCTTTATTTATTAACAAATCTCTTGAATCACAAATGATCAAGTAGAAAATGCTTATGAATTGTTTTCTAGTTCTGTAACTGTCAAACTGATTCTAACTTAAAGTTACTTTCAGATTTTATTCACAGGGTTATTAAGTACAATGTGCATGCTATGGAGTAAAGTAAAATATGCACTAAGGAAGAAAGATAGTTTGATGAAAGAAAAGTGCACTCTTTGGAATCCTTTAAGATAGAGCAACTCACACATAACATACTGTTATCAGAAAAAAATAGAAAGCGTTTAAACACGAGTGTCCAACCTTTGGCTTGTTGGGCCACAGTGTGTAAAGACAAATTGTCTTGGACTGCATACAAAATATATAAATAATAAAATTTCCCTTTTTAATATTTTAACTTATTAAACTATTTTTGTGAAATAAAAAATTCAGTTTAAAAATTTAATAAGAAAGGAAACTTGCATGTCTGCTAATATTAATAAAGCCTTGTCTTCATAGATATATACACATGTGGCTAAGTTAAAATACTGTGATTGGTATTTGCTGCCTTTTACTCTTCAATTTGCACAAAGCCATGTGATATCTGATAAAACTCAACTATTTGTGGTAGGCATAAGAGGCAGAGTTAGCACTACATTTCATGTACAACATTGTGTTGTCTATGTAGTTTATGCTCAAGCACTATATAATCGTCATGAAAAATATCATTAAAAATAATATTAAAAGTTTACAATATCATGGGGCAGCATTCCTACCAGTTCAGGGCTGCATATGACCTACAAGCCACAGATTAGATATACTCAATCTAAACCACCATACATTTAGAAAGTCCCAAAGTTAATTTTAAAAATACAGATAGAATAGTCTTATAATGATCTATAGTAAATGTTACTTAGCTAACTGGAAAATACCAAACTCTTGCTTCTATTATTCTTTCTTACCTCCAATCAACTTACTCTTCATGATTTATTATTAAATTCCCTGTCCTATAATATAGTCTATATATTAGATGCTCTTGGGATGTATTTTTTAGAATAGAAGACTTTTTGCTTTAACAAGACACATACATTCCTGAAAAATCTCTTTCCATAAAACTGCACACTAAAATAAAAATGCATATGGGAAAAATTGAGTTGGAAGCAGACAACTGAAAGACAGAAACTTAAAAAAAACAGTTAAAGTCTAATAAAGTACTAGAATAATTTAAAAAATATATGGCAAATTCTATACAAAGAAATATTAGAGTAAATGCAGGATTTTTTTTTAAAAGTTGAAATAAATTAATGAGAAAGGATTAAGGCTGCTGAGCTATACAGAGACAAGAAGCCAATGATGAGGAACAGGTAGAAATATACAAAAGAAGTTCTATGACAGCACATAATTAAATTGAGCAAACAAAGACTGGTGAATGGTCATCATCTATAGTATGTGCTGCTCAGCTGTGTTGTAGTTTCAACTAGGCTGCTGTACTACATAGTAGCACAAAATAATAATACAATTAATTATGAGCTAGCTCATGCTGCAAAAAGGAGGCAACTCACTACTCAGGAGAAAGGGGTGAATGCTCTACATAGGAAGAGAAGGTTGTTAACATAATAGGTCTTGTACATAGTTAAGCACTAAATAAATTTTAATGGTGATTACCTTTACTAGCACTACTTCTATGGCTGCTACTTCTACTTCTAATGATGGTAATTAAGACCTCTGAGCCAGATGCTTATGGCTTACTTGGTTTCTATCCCAGGGACCCTCCCCCCACTGCCTTTTTTCTTTTGCTGAATGAACTCTGAATATTTTGCCCATGCATCTGCTTTTCAGGACAGGTGATTTTAACCCATTTTAGGGACAAAACAATTACAGTAATTCTGTTCCTTTTACTAGTGATGGTTTAAGGTTGGGCATGTGGCCTTCTGGCCAAAACAATAACACACACACACACACACACACACACACACACACACACACACACAAAACCCAAGGAGGAAGGAAAGGAGGTCAAAGAGAAGGAAAGAAGAAAGGAAAAGAAAAAGAAAGAAATGGAAAAAAGAAAAACAGAGAATGAGAAAAAAAATATGAAACAAATAAATCTGAGGAGGAAGGGAAGAGATCTGGGAACAACTTCTCTTAAACCTAAGAAAGAGACACTGGAACACTTTTCCTACTCTTTCTCTGAATATTGACATAACAGGAGTATTTTGTTGCTCTGCTGTTCAACTTATCTTTTGGGGATCATACACTGTAGATAACAGTATCTGTGGATGTTTGAGTGCCTTATATATAAAATAGCATAGTATTTCCACATAGCTTGTGTAGATTTTCCTGTATGTTTGAAATCTTATTTCTAGGTTACTTATAATGCCTAAAAAAAGGTAAATGGTTGTTACATTGTGTTGTTTGGGGAATACTGACAAGAAAAAATTCACATATTCAGTACAGATGCAACTTTTAAAAACTATTTTCTTTTCTTTTTTTTTTGTCTTTTTCCTTTCTATCAGTACCGGGGATCGAACTCTCGACTGCCTGTTTGCAAGGCAGGTACTTATGCCGCTGAGCTAAATCCCTAGCCCCCAAAACTGTTTTCAAAACAAGGCTGATAAACCTAGTATGGTGGCACACCCTGTAAACCCAGCACTCAGAGGTTGAGGCAGGTAGACTGCTGTGAGCTAGAGGCCAGCCTGCATTACATTAAAAAAGTCTCAAAAAAAATCAATCAATAAAATCAAAATTAAGGCAAGAATGATCACTACTGCTGTTCCAAGCAATTAGATGAATATTATATAAGATACACACATATTGGAAAAGAGGAAGCAAAATGTACAGTTAATATAATCATGTATCTGAAAATCCAAAAAAAAAAATTTACCAGAATACCTATTAGAATATGAAGTTTAATAAACTGGCAATTATTTTGAAAAATCAAATGTTTCATAGATACAAGTAAAGGAAAATATGAGAGACTACTGTCCAAAAACTTAAAATAACTAGGAAAAAAAATCAAATATATAAACCTATCTGATGTAAAACGTAAACTTGCACAATAGATACAGATAAAAGAAAAAGGTTTCTACAAGTGGTTAATCTTAGGTCAGAAGACCCATATTATAAATATGTTAATACATCAAAAATTAAAGATTTAATTTTATATATACATAAAAAGTTGGTGGGCTATGCCAGAAAGAAACTCACAGATATAGAGCCACCTATATTTTTAATGTGAATTAAAATTGATATGTTTTGATAATTTAATATGTAACTTTACAATCTTCTTTTTATAATGATTTCTTTCTATTCCATAGATAGACCATCTTTATACTGTTCAATATGGTTGCCACTAGCATATTCAAGTTTATATTAATGAAACTTAAAATTTCTGTTTGCTACATTTTAAGTTCTCAACAGCTAATTGAGCTAGTTAGTGGTTATTAGGCTGGACAATGCACATATGGTGTATTTCCATCATAAAGAATGTTCTATTGGAGAGTAATGGCCTAGATTTGGTAGTCTGAAAAATTTAAATTTTTATTTATTAGATTACATTAAAGCAGGCCCCAGCTTATACAAATCATGTTCAGACAACTTTATTAACCTAGACAGCATAGAAAAAGAATTTTTAATATGGTAATTCAATTCTAACTAATAGAGTAAAAATTTGTAAAGAAAACATAATCTATTATTTTAGAAGACAAAGCTAGTGATAGAAATGTTAGCC
Organism: Cavia porcellus; assembly: GCF_034190915.1. Lineage (NCBI taxonomy): Eukaryota > Metazoa > Chordata > Mammalia > Rodentia > Caviidae > Cavia > Cavia porcellus. The sequence goes on from NW_026947494.1 coordinate 53,770,053, forward strand.
CAATGATAAGTTCTATAATTTTATCTTCCACTACAGTTCATGTATAAAATACAACATGTTTAAAATGACATTTTTTCTTTTTGGTTAACTATCATCTGTATTAAATTATAAGCATACCATTAGAGCCTAAATGTGTGTCCACTCTTAAAATTATTACAACAATGGAAATATGAACTGAGAGGTACATTTGAGTTCCTCCTATTTGTCAGATAAGTATTCATTTCTTCTATTGTTGTATAAAATCTCTTCTTCCGAGGTTCATTCCATCTATCCAAGTTACTGTGTCACTTAATAAGAAGAGCAATTCTCCTTCGTTTATTAAGGAGTCTGAAACCTAGCCCACAGTCTCATTCTGTATTATAAGTTCTAATATTATCCTGAGTAACTTCCATATTCATTTGGAAAACCCCACAATCTAGCTAGCTTTGAAAGTCTTGAAATTCCTTCACCTCCCCTCACAGACAGGTATTTCTACAGCCATAATCCAGATTTGTCATCATTGAGAAAATTCTTATTGTTATAAATCAAATTCAAACACATTTCATTTTTTTAATCTCAATTTCTATCTTTCTCATTTTCTTATTACACTGGTTCTTTGATTTTTGTGGCCTTTTGAAGTTGAATTGTTAATTTTATCCTTGTTATCCCTCTTTTGACTTTATTCAACTCTAGCATACAGGCTATGGGTTGGTACTTCATTTTCATCAATAAACTTTAATACCTCTTTATTTGTACTCATATTTTGCTCCAATCCACTCTCATCTAAAGCTCTTTCAATGACTTATTAATGCTTCAAAATAAAGATCACAGTTTTAAACTGATAGCCCTTACATTTAAATTTTCCTTTTGTGCAAAACCTTCTCATTGTCATTTTCTCTTTTTCTACTCAGTTCTTATTTGTTTTTCAGCTTTCTGACTTTCAATAGAAAGAAATTTATAAATTCCTAATTAAGTCTTGGTACCAATTCTATGTACTTTTATAGTATCTCATACTTATTCCATTATATTACTTACCATACTATATTGTTATTTCCTGAATTTAAGTGATTTCTCAGGAAATTATAAGATCCTTGAGGGCAGAGATGGTCTTTTTCACTCGAGAACAATCTAATCGTTAGTAAGCATTTAATTATTTTTGAGTGAATGAATAATGTTAATAGCTTCAAAAAAGCATTACAATTGAAGCCAAATTTAATTATTTTGAAATCCAACTTTAATAGAATGAAATACGTTAGAATGTATAAGAAAGCAGTAAAATAGAGCAGGGATAGAAAGATTAGAAGCACCAGAATAGTAAGAATTGCAAAGAGTGTTATAGCTTTAAATACAGTATTCAAGATAAACCTAATTGAAAAGGTGACATCTAAATAAAAATGAAGTTAAAGATTTATTCACATAGTTATTTGGGGAGAAAGGTATACACAAGGCAAAGAGGCCAATGAAAAAGCTTTGAGATGGGAATATGACCAGTATGCCCATGGAAGGAGGCGCATATAGCTATAATACAGTGAATGAAAAGAAAAACAAGAAATGAATTCAGAAAAGCAATGAAAGCCAGACTGTGCAGACTTTGAAGGTATATGTACATAAGTAAAACGGGAGGTTGAACTGAAGAGTAGAAGACAATCAGACTCTCTTCTGAGGGGCTGCAGCAGAGATAGTGAGAAGTGATCAGATCTATGATATTTTTTGTAGGCAAAATTCAATAGGATTTCCTGGGGAATTTGATACAGAGAAAAGAGTGAAGGAAGATTAATATTTTTTAGTTTCAACAACATGGTATCAATATCTGAGATAGAGAACTACTAGAGGAATGGATTTGTGGATGCAATTTGTAGATAACATTTATACATGCCAAATATTACATGTCTATTAAAAGTCTAATCAAGTAGTAAGATATGGCCTTCAAATCCATGGAAGAAGTTTGGGCTGGAGCTTGTGGGGTTAAATACATACAAATGACATGAAAAGTACTGAAATAGAATATCACTATGGGAATGAATATTGATAGAACAGAGAAAAAAGTCAAGGACTAAACAAGCCCTGGATATTCTGTAACTTTAGAAGGTCAGAGAAAAAAGCAGGAATATTGCTGAATAGATAATGATGAGTAAGTAGTAATATAAAAGGGATAATAAAAAAGCTATAGTGTCCTGAAAATCTAGTGAAACTTCACATTAATTATTGGATTTGGGAGCACGGAGAGCATCTGTGACCTGACAGGAATATTTGAATAGAATAATGGAAGCAAAAACCTTGAAAAAACAATTTTACAAAAAAATGAGAAGAAGGAATTGGATTTAGTAAAGACAAATCTTTTGAGAAATTTGTTTCAAAAAGAGAGCAAAGAAATGGGAAAATAACTTGGATGCTTATGGAAAAATACAGAAGAGAACGTCAGAACAATCATCTACATATTTATGAAGTCACTAAGGTTGGAGTTAAGACTGGAAAATATGAGATTGGGTGACAGCAGGTTAGCAGACTGTTATCATGAAACTAAAGAGGGAGGAGAAAGGAAGAATGACCTGGAAGAAGTTATGGGTCTAAAAATAATCACTTTCGTGCCCAGTCTTCTTGAGCTAAGGAAAAAAACAAAGGCCTCCAGTTTGGAAACTAAAGAAGCAACAGACTGAAAGGAAAACCAATTTCCATTATAGCAAGAAAGTGACTGGAAGTAAAATTCAAATAAGTCACAGTGTAAAATATTACTGATGATGGATCATGAACTTCTGTGGGCAGAGAAAAACTTTGGTAGTTGGACAGAGATAAGAAACAGAACAGAATAAGTAATACACAGAATCTTATGGGATTGGATGGCAAGAGATAAGGTCTGATGTGAGTATCTGCAGTGACAAACATGAAATACACATTTAATAAACTCAATCCAGGTGGACTCAAGAAAGACAATGATCATTGTAAATGCTGTGGGGCTTGGCAGGTTAGGGTGTGGGTTTTTGATACCTCTTGGAGAAAAATGTGTTTGCTCCCAGTGCTGGAGTTCCCCTTGACATGTAAAAGTATCAGTGTAGTTGAGGCTGGTTCAATTTATTGTTAACCATTCAGGAAATTCATGTGACCCTCATACACATGGATTTCTGATCAAATAGTTTATAATTTAAAAAATTTCCCTGCTCTAGGGAAGAAGGAAGCTAATTTTTCATAGCAAAGTTTGGTTTTACTTACATCTGTATTACAGGAGCGATAGCGTTTCCTTTCCCCAAGGCAGTATTTTCCACCTCCTGAAGGTCTGAAAAAATATTTTGTTTAACATGTGAACATAATATATCTACCCACCCAAAGAGTACATATATTGTTTAATGAAGGCATATTTAAATTTACTCTAAGAAAATAACATATGACATTTTATTAATTATTAAAATAATCATGCTGGAAATTGCTATAATTATGATTGTTGAATATAAAGATTAAGACAATTTACCATGAGTAGTCTTTAAGACTTCATTGTCATGATTTACATTCTAAGAAACATTTTATGTATTTTCTAATTGCCATAGTACATACTCAGTTCAACACAATGAGCTTTAAAAAACTCATTTATAATGAAAAGCCATTCAAAAATATAATCCGATATTAGATGCAAAGAAGGAATGAAAAAACACTAAACAATTTTCTGGAAATAGCTCTAGTTTAATACAAATAATATAGAAATGATTTTCCATCTCACTTTAAATATTACATGAATTTAAAAATTAAGTCCAAAAATCAGATGGCTTTGCATTATATAAATATTCATATTGCATCCAAATTAATGAAAAAGCAAGATATCAAATATTTGAGTTACAGAAGTTAATCTTTAAAGTATTTAACATTATGGAGAGCCATATGCTATTACTTGAGCATAGCATTATCAAATGGAAAAGAACTTCTCTTTAGGAAAAAAGTCTAGGTTATTCCCTTACATAAGTGGGTATAACATTTATCAAGGAGTTTTATACCTTGGGTTATTAATTTACAATGGCCCAAAGTTGAATTTAGATTAACTATTCTGCACTTGCTTAAAAAGGATCAAGCTGACTGGTATCAATGAATAATTAAAGCTACATTTTGAATATATTGTGAATGCTGGGTTGCATAGAGAAAAGGAAATTGCTCAGTTTGAAAAGTTAGAAATGTGTTGGTAGTATAAAAACAAATGTGTTGGTCATAGTGAGGATGATGGTAGTAATAAAGAGCTTAATAATGGGTAACAAGAACCTCTGTTTAGCAGTAGGATAATAAAATGGTGGAAAGTGGAAGAATGGAAATTAACTTATAAGGGAATGATTTAGAGCAAAAGGAAAGAAAAGAGAAGAAACAAGACACCTGGAGAAAGAAATCAAAGGGAAAATTCTATGTTAAAATGGGAACAAATAAAACATAAAAATAGATCATGTTTTATCTCAAGAGTGGAAAAAGGAGGCCTACATGTTGTCATAACATCATTCTGCACCAAATACTAGCTAAGAAAGAAGGCCCTCAAATTCAGTTCTAGACAAAAACGGACACTTGACATCCAGCAGCGTACTCACGGAGGATAAGAAGAAAGTACAGTAAAAGGAATAGTCCACCTGTAATGGGCATTGGAAGGACAGAAAAATAATAGAGCTAGCAAAGAATACTGATGGGCTGGCCTTTTGTCAGGAGCACTCTTGCTTGAGCAAGAGTAGTGAGAGGAGCAATCTGACCTGCATAAAACAGTCTTGTGGAGAAAAATGGTGGCAACTTCGGAAGATGATTTATGGGGGTATGTGAATGGAAACTATTTTAACACATGGGCAGTATTCTTTTCACTGTGATTTGTGATGCGAATCAAGGCATTTCAACCCTTGAAGTGCTCTCATTGGTCCTTTTAATACTAATGTAGCAGTAATAATTTTATGTGACATGTGAAAAGACCTTAGGTTTCCTGGGAATAATGATAATGTAACAAAACCAGACCTAGGTTCATCCATAATTCAGTAGTTTTTGGAGAAGGAAATCTATCTGATTATTACAAAAGTCTGAATTACCTTGGGCAGATACACAATGCTTTTCTATTTTTATAATTTTTATTTTTAGTTACACAATAAGGGAAAGGGAAGAAAATCTGTCTAACAAAGCTCTTCCACTTTCTTGTGACTATTGCTTGCTCTGAAGACAAGCATTTGGCTCACTAGAGAAACGCTTTTACAGATAACATGTGAAACCACAGCTTTGAATCATTTCCAACTGTGTCTTTTTGTTGGCTCTGGCTTACTTTAGCTACTTACGCTGGACTGTCACAGTGTCTTAGGGATGAGGAGACGCCTCCCCCGCAGGTCCTGCTGCACTCTCCCCATAGTGACCAGGGACCCCAGCCCCCATCTATGCTCTGGGGCCAAGTGCCAAAAGGAACACAATCTCCCTGATAACACCACTGCAAGATTTCACAGAAAACACAGAATTAGTTTTTAGGCAGATAGAGCTAACAGGATAGAAATACAAAAAGGTCAGGTAATGATCAATTTTAGACATCAGCATGCTTAAAATAGCACAGTTATTTAATTGTGTTTAGACTCTGGTGAAGGTGCATATGATTTGCAAATTATCTTTAGCTGACCATGATTTATAAATCTCTAACATGTACCAGGTGTTCTAAAAAGACTGATTTTGCCCTTTTTTTCTTTGTTTCTTCCCCATACTTCTAATGTTTTTCATTACAGAGCAAGCCACAGGCCTCAAAGTCTCTTTAGATACTATAGCATTTTCCTTAGAAATTTTCTTTATATCCATACTACTATTATTAGACTCAGGGAATGATAACGCAATATGGAAAGTTCCTCAGTAAGGAATTTTTATGATGGTAATTGCTCTTTCTTTAAAAAAAAAACTGGTTGAGGCTACAATAGTAAAGGAATGTGTTGTGGCATTTCATCTACATGAGCACTGCAGACATAATAAAAGTAATGCCAAGACACTAGGGACTGGGTACAAAAAAAACCCCTTATATACACTGACTAGCCATGTGTATGGCCTCTGCATGAGCATGTGTACTGGAATTCTGCTCAGCTTTACTCCCAGCAATAAACCACACATACTGCACCTAAGTAGAAAGCCAGGAATAATTTATTGAGATGCAGACATCACATAATCAGCTCATAACTTTAGCATGATAAATCTTATTTGCAGAACACGGCAAAACAAAAGTCTTTTGAAAAAAACCAAGCATTTGTAGGCTTTTTATCAAATACTGACAAGCCCAACTGATGATATGAAAGTCATTTGTTTATAGGAATAACTATAGGGAATAAGTTGAAGGTCTGCAATGTTAGATTATTAAATAAAAAATAAAATTTATGTGAAAATGTAATTGGACTATGACATGTGAAACTTAGAAAATTGTAAGTTCATTATACTGATTCCATCTCCAAGTTTTTTGGTTTTACCTCCAAGATATATCTGGCAAATAGAGTAGCTTTTTACCTGGTCACTTTGCCTCAGTTTTTTCTACTAGAATTTATTTTACATAGGTAATTCAAACATAATTTTAAAAACTATATCATCACATCGTTTTGTTTATTTCATAAAAGACCTCAGTGGTTTCCTACTTAAACTCTGCATCCTTCTTCAGCTTTAGTCTCTTCTTTGCACTGACTGCTCCAGACACATTGGCTTACTTTCTTTTTTCTTTATACATAAAACTTTTGCAGCCTTAGCACAACTGTACTCGGTGATTTGTATCTCCAATCTGTTTTAGTGCTCCATTAATACTATTCTAATGCTGATTTAATACTATTTTAAGTTATCCTGTTTAATCTTTTAAATTACTTTTTTGCTTTCCCTTCTTGGAAGGCAAGACTTTTGAGGGCATATATGGCTATTTAAATTCATTAAAAGAAAAACTTCAGTTATGCAGACCTACTAGCCAAATTTCAAGAGTACCATAGTTGTATTTGGCTAGTGGCTACTATGTGAACAAAGCAGATACTGAACATTTCCATCATCACAGAGTGTTTTACTTAGAATGTACTGGGCATGCAACAAACATTTAATAAATACATAAATACTTAGGTAAATAAATAAATACTTATGGAATTCTGCTTCATGTTTTGGTTACTTCATACCAGGAAAGAACTATAGTATTCGAGGGTTAAGAAAGTCAAATTCGTATTTGGTTCCCTGGCCATGGGTACATAATTGGATCTCAGTGATTTGTTTTAGGAGTTGCAACAACATAAAAGGGGTTTTTTGTTGTTGTTGCTTTTAATAAGAGTGCTGAGTAGTGATCACTTGTCTGTAAAATGTTAGGTAAGAGGAAATCAAAATTTGGTTGGCTGTTAAGAAAAACATTCTGACTCCAAGACTGATAAATATTAGAATCGGTGATACATGCCTTATAATTCCAGCATTCTGAGAGGCTAAGACATGAGAATTATACATTGCAGCCCAGACTATATAATTTAAGGAATTAGCAAGACTAAAAAAAAAAAAAAAACTATGAAGAAAGATTAAATGAGTAAGTTTTGAACAATGAAAATTATCATGAAGAAAAAACAATCACCTATCTAAAATACTGATCAGTCAGTCAGCTCAACCAATAACATAGTAATAGACCTTCTGGGAGTAAGACTGCTGATAATGTGTACTTGGTGGGGAGGGAATGTGTCTCCTACCAGTTTTTATTGACTTATCAGGTTGGTGTAGATCGCCAGTTGTTTTATAATGATATATCAATTATGTTAGATATTTACCTATATAAAAATCAGAACTTGGGGCAAATAATATCCAGTTTTGCATTTTTGTTACTAAAAGTAGTTGTATATAAGACTATTTATACCCCGGACCTATTTTTTAAAGGCAAGTAACTGAGCATTGTAGTCCTGGCCAGCAATTACTGATTTGCAGTTAATAGAAATGGGCCCTAGAACCAATTCATATAATAAAATACATCTACTTTTTCAAGTTAGAGACTTAACATTACTCACTTCAAGTAACATAAAAGCTTGATTTTACATTGCTTTCCCATAAACAGAGAGTTAGAGCTAAAGCTCAAATAGACTTCAGGATTCATGTGGCCTAAATATTTTTTCAGATGAGGAAACCAGAACCTGAAAGAGAAGACTTGCCCAGGCTTACTTATTGGGAGGAAAGGGTAATATCTGACCGAAAATACACAAAAATCAGTGGGAAAAATATCAATTGGAGGCATAAGAAATGCTTAAAGACATTTAAGAATAATCTTATATTTTGTCCACAAAAAAAAAAAAAACCATTAGTAAGATTTTAAAAAAACAACAATAATACTGAGTTACAACACCATGTGTTATTTCACACCTCCTTGTGTACACAATGATTTGTAGGGAAAATTTGCACTTCTTTCATTTTCAGGGGAAAAAGGAATTGTGAGGCCACAAGGACATGAAACAAAATAATGATATTACTCTACATGTTTCTAGGATGCTTACAAAATGTAGGGTAGTGAAAAAAGTCATAGAAATAACCATGTTTTCCTTTTAAAATTTGTTCTTGGACTGGGGAGTGTAGCTCAATGGTACAGCAGCTCCCTAGGACTCACAGGACTGGTTCAATCCCCACATTTGAAACAAAAATTAAAAATAAACTTTATTCTTAAGGTAAAAGACAAATACACTAGTTTTTTAAAAAAAGTTATTAAGTTCTTGTCATTAACATCTTCTGTCATATTTTATAAATAATTTACAAGTACTTTTACTGCATACATTAATGCTTTCATTATATCAATTCCTTGAAGATATAACATAATAAACAATTTTAAAAGAAAGTTAAAAAAATAAAGTGGCTAAAATACAGTTACTATAAATATCAGTTATTTAGCAGTTGACAAGAGACTAGTCTTTAATAATGAGTTAACATCTTAGTTAACTAGTTTACAAGACAACAACTTTGTTTTCTGTAGGTAAATTTTACCATAAATCCTACTTTTCATTCTAGTAATATTTTAGGATCCAAGACATGGTACTTTATTTCCTTAACTATAAAATGAGAATGAATTTTAGTTCTTGATTCTATATTGGTTTAGACTATGACAACTTCAAAAATTAGTTAAGAGCAGACATACCTTCAAAGAAGTTAAAAGCTATCAAATTTGTTTGATTTTGAGTGTGTGTGTGTTTTGTTTTGTTCTGATTTCTCTTTTGAATTTATATGAAAGAATCTGGAATTCCTGCTACTTTTTTCCTTGCTAGTAAATATCTTGATGCAGTGTTATGATTTTAAAGAGAAAGAAGTAATACAACTTTAAAAAAGGATTTGAAGAAGCCCATAGGGAACTTCATGTGGGTCAAATGATTTGAGCACTTTTCTAGATGTTTGCATGAATCAATAAGATAGAAACTTTAATGTGTGTAAATCATGAATAGAATAATAAACTCCACCAAATAAAGAACTTAAGAATATTAATCCTATGAGCATATAAAGGTTAAACGTTGAATGTAGATCATTTGTTTTTATTCTTTTTAACATGAAGTTGCCAAATCTGTAAAAGTGCTATATCTAGAGACACAGAATCTTACTTTTTTAAACTAGGAATGTTAAATAGACAAATGTAAACCAGGTTCTAATCTTTTAGTCTCAAAGGTTGTAACAAATCTAGTGATTTGGGATAGTTCTAAACAGCACTCTTGTTAGTCTAAATTAAAACACATGTATTGGATAAATTTGGCCTTCCTTTACTAATCATGTGTGTTTCACAAAGGTGAAAGACATCAAACAATCACATTCTAAGAATAAAACCTCATATTTATATTTTGTATTTCCACATTCTTTCTTTCTTTCTTTCTTTTTTTTTTTTTTTTTTTTTTTTGTCTTTTTCTTTTTTATCGGTACTGGGGATTGAACTCACGACCGCCTGCTTGCAAGGCAGGTGCTTATGCCGCTGAGCTAAATCCCCAACCTCTGGTTTCCACATTCTTTCTAAATTCAATATGTTTTACACATTATCTAAAAAGATAGCATATGCCAATGAAGCTTTAAAAGGCTTCTTAAAATGACAATAATATTCATTGCTAACCATCGCTTGTTACTGAATTACTAAATTTCATGAACTATATCAGGGACACTTTAATTCAGGTATATTATACATCAATCTAACTTTAGAGTTTGTCAGAATTTCATGTAGGAAAATTTCAAGATGAATACACACAGCATTACAAAATATTTTTTTTTCTTTCTAACTTGAACAATTTTAGGATGTCATGATATATCCTGTGATAAACAGAACTGGGTTCACTCAGCATTTGGAATGAGCAATCACAAAGGAAATCCTAAGATTTTAAAAGAAAGTCATATTGGTCATTCAATATACAATATTCTTACAAGTCAGAAATGCTGAGGGTTGGAGCACAGCAGTATTAAAAGTGCTGTGTTTCTATTATGTAGTTCTAACTACATTAAAGTCCAAATTCTAAATTATAAATTGTCATTCCATACTGTAGTATTTAAAGTTTTAGAAGAATCAGAAGAGCTATTCTTTCTTCAATTCCAGTGTTTATAATTAAGGGTCTGATCAATATATATACTCTACCCTAAGGTAAGATCTAAGGCTGCAAATGTCCTATTATGTATCCCAAGTTTTAGCAAGGCATATAACAATCATATTCTAATCCAACCGTATGTTTCCCATGAAAAGATATTAGGAATCAATGTCACTTATTTGTAATCCCAAATGCTGGGTTATATCTCTAAATGAATCTTGTAGAATCATTAAGTCAATCTTTTGGCACTAAACCAAGTATTTGAAACCACCTTTGTGGTCACCAACAGGGATTATAAGGATCGGGTTTTGATTATCCTTAATATCCTGCTCAGTAACAATGCCAACATGACTACTGAAGTTTTTACAATCTAAATCCTTATTTACTATTTCATCAAATATGGTATCCCTCTGATTTCTGTCCAAAGGGCTATTACTGATGCTATATGCAAGGAAAGTTCTCTGGCTCAAAGTCATGTTGATTGATTTGTAGGAGACTAACCCATGGACACAGAGTACCAGCACACTGCCTGGGCTCATCAAATTTCCTCTGGTTAATGCTACTGTCCCTGAGCACATCCATTCAGACCATATGGTTCTTATTCAGTCCTTGAATGGCTTATTCAGGCAAACTTCCAATGGCTGTAATAGCGATGTCAGACCCCCCAGGACTCACGCGCAGATCAGTTTTTAATTTTTGGCCATATTTCTTACTCCATCTGCTAAATGTGCATGGAACAGTTCCCATACTTACATGGAACATTTGTGGAACTGCGGCCCCGGGCAGGAATCCCATATCTTTTGCAGCCAGAATTTGACGAGATCATCATGGATTCAATTCTCTGGATATGTCTATGCTATCACTCAAGCAATATTTCGATCCCCTCCCTTTTTAAAAAAGATTTATTCAGAAAACTCTGAGCTGCTTTGGTTTTATTCTGCTGGCTAGACAGGGTGTATGTTTTTCTTGTTTCTTTTGATGACAGCAGTTTTGAAACTCAAGAGTTAAGATTCAAGATTGTGAATATTCCACTCAACTCTCCGAGACACACAAACTTATCCTTATACTCTCTGATGCTAACTGCTTCCACTTAAGATATACCATCAATGAATTATCTGCTCATCATCATCTAATATCATTATTGGAAAAATAATAATGAAAAGTAATGATAATACTCTTGTAAAATACAGTAGCTTCCCTCTAAGGAAGCCCTTAGAGGGCTTCATGGAGATATCTCACTCCAGCCTCACTATACTAAGAAATATGTAGAAATCAGTTTTCTCTCAATTTAAAATGTATACTATTTTACCAGGTGTCACACAGTCACATTTTTTCTTAGCTCAATGTTCTGCTCATGTTCCTTCTTTATTATGATTCCTGAACTAAGAAATGGTTACAAGTACATAAATTAAATCATTTAGCATTAAAAGGTGAAATGCATTTTTAACTACATTTTAAACATTTATCTCAGACTTACTGACCTACTTTTTTACTGTGACTACAAAAAACTGCTTTTCCTATGCAAATGTTTTCATTGAAAGATACGATAATTCAGAGTCAGTATAAGGGGGCAAAGATTTCATCTCTGGAATCAGACAATCAATCCTAGGATGAAAACTCAGCTCTACCATTAACTTGCTCTGTAATCTTTGGCTCCTTACTCATACCTTTTTCATCTGTGAAACTGAATTAAAATAGTACTCAACTCAGAGGATTTTGTTAACATTAAACAGAAGAATGTTAACATTAAACAGAAGTACTTAGCAATATTTGTCTAGCATAGCATCTGTACTTTTAAAATATTCCTTAACATTAGCATCATTGTTATTAGGAATGTCAACTATTTTTAGATGGCAAATTTACAGACTAACCAAAGTTGATAAAATTAATTGAAAAGTCTTCTTTAATTATGTTGCTAGCACTTTGCATGGATATTTTGCTTTAAGTCAAAATTCTAAGCTCTGGGATTTAGTTCAGTGGCATAAGTGCTTCCCTGGCAAGTTCCTGAGTTCGATCCCCAGTACAAAAACAAAGAAAAAAAATTCTAAGCTCCGATTTAGTTTCCAAAGACATATAGCTCTAAATGTAAAGTCTGCACTTAGCAACAGCAAACATGAATCTCTCTGAAGGAAAAAATAATAGAAACCAACAATAAAAATTCATATAGAAAATAGCACAGTAAATACATCTAATAAAAAGTAAATTGAGAAGCGTTTATCTCATGTGTCTAGTTCTTTTTATGTTTTTGTTTTTCTTAAAAATGTAAATTGACGGACCAAAGATGCAGCTCAGTGGCATAAGTGCCTGCCTAGCAAGTATTAGGTCATGAGTTCAATCCACAGTACAAAAAAAAGATTTAATTCTCTTAGTCTTCATAAATTCAGTTTTTGGGGATGCTCTGAAGATCATCTATATTTTTCCTTTCCTTTTTCCCCATTCTAGTAATCTGCCTTTGTAGTTTTTATTCTATGTTCATTCATTTTAAGACTTGTTAGTGCCATTCCTAAACTAACTTTCATGTTTCTGGACATATGACCAAGATGTGATCTATAAATTAATTTTAGAGACAAAAGCCAATATACTGACTTTATAGTAGTCTACTTTTAATGCCACGAACAAAATGTTCATTTGACACAAAACTGCTACATTTATAAAGTCCTTCAGTAGTTTTTCATGCAGTCCAAATTGTTCTTTGGAGATATGTCAGGAGCTAGCAAAGGTCTAGTCAGAGTAAAGTGAAAGCAAGGGGTTCTTTAAACCACAGCATTCCTGTATGTTTTTTAAAAATGTATATGTTAAAATTCTGTAGACTTCATTGGAAGAAAGGATTTAGTATTCAAAAATTGAAAATCATTAACCTAGATTAAGAATGTCAGTCTTTAGATATCAAATACATTTTTTCCCACATTAACTGCTTTCTTTTATCTGTGCTTATTTTTATTTATAGGAATATTTATTATAGGAATAATTATATTTCCTATATTTTTGCTTATCTAAATTTAAACTCAATATCTTTAGTTTTAAATATGATTTGAGGGTATTTTCTGAGTGCCCCTCAAAATCGTAATTTCTAAGAAATATGTTATCTTTATTCCATATGCACATAGCTGTAAAATATGACATTTGAAGGCCCTTCTGCTGAGCAGAAATGATAAAAATTTAAATATGCTTTTTCAATTTAAATGATTTGGTGAGGTTGAGCCATGTGTTCATGATAATATCTTATATAACACTTATAGGAGGCCTCTGAGATGTTTAAAAGCATTTTTATGCTTTATCATAAAAAATAAAGATAAAAAGCCATGAGGGCTTGTGAGAGTTTTATTCTAGAGAAAGAAAAACAAGCCTAAACAAGCCTAGATTAAAGTATAAAAACAATGGCAAATAAGCAGATTCTTACTTTGAGTTTGTCTCTTTACAGCTGTATATTTCTTCTAAGTACAGACTGATGTAAATTGCTACTTATTTTTGACACAAATTATTGGTTCCAAAATAAACCTAGAAAAGAATGTGGTTCCTAATATTTGCTAGTACATTAGTGAACAAAAAGAAGGAATTTTTGGTAATGCGTGAAAGTTTCTATACTTTTATTGTACTTACAAAATCTGGAAAAAAATTCTTAATGCTTTTAAAATGACCCTATCAATTCATATATTTAGCCCAATTTACCAACATTCTGAAACTCAGCATGGAAAACCCATCAACATGGCATTAGGTCATAGGTCCTGAATGAAACCATCAACAAGGATTAATAAACTGTGACAGCTGCCCGAAAGCTTTCATTCTTTGTATTTAAACATCCCACTGCAAACTGAGATTCAGTATAATCTTTGTTGAAAGTAGCCCAGCTAACACGGAAGAAGTCAGAACTGAGAACAGATGACAAGCAGTAGTACTTTTTAAACCCAGTCTTTGACAATAATGCTTAGAATTTACAAATATAACAATTCCTAGAGAATTTCAGAAGTAGCATATAATTATGCTTAGTAATATTTTTGAAAATTAGATCAAAGACACTAAAATTATTTAGCTCTAAATTCTATGTTCAATGAACAATCTTACTGTTCCTCTACTATCAGTCCTTCCTCTTATATTGTAATTTAAAAGTTACTTTAGTTAGAGTATAAAGTTCATTTTGGGGACACATAATGTTTCCTAGTAACCATTTAACAGAAAAAAAAGCTAGGTTATATTATATGATTTAATGCACTATAGTATATAACTATGAAATTGTTGGTACATACATATATGTACCAACAGAAAGGAGAAACTTACCTGAAAAATAGTTACAGTAATCCACTAATAGCATTTGCAGATATCAAGATATTACAACAAACAATCAGGCCAGGAATTTACTATTTTAAAGTAATACACAGATTTACTAGTGGTTGAAAAGCAGCATTGGAAAGTTATCAGTTTAGCCTACATGTCAAACAGCCAGTAAATCACTTGAGCTTACCCCCTTTTCAATATTCCCAGTTTGACATAGTGTCCCTTCAGCTGCTGGAATACTGTTGGTGACACAGCGGTTGCTTTTGCTGAGACACCAAAGCTCTCTACACACTTCCTAGGAAAGAAGGCAAAAGCAAGTTGGTCAGGAATGGGAACTAACACCACATCCAATTTTTCCATAAAATACACTCACAGTCATTCAGCATAACTTATAAAGAGACCCTAGGCCTCTTGCTGCTGTTGGAGCATCAGAGTGAGGATTTTGAAAAAAGTTCTTATAGAATTAAGGTTACTCATTTTACAGAATCATTTAACCATTTAATAGCTATAGTATGTCTTAGCTTTTAATATTGATTAGGATCTTTTTACAATAATGTACACTAATTTCATTAACATACAAAAGTAGGGGAAAATAACTTGTAGAAGAAAATACATGTTTATCATACTCAAGAATATATATAATATCACAAACTTACCAGTTAATAGTGTTGATAAGCAAAGTAGGCAACTAAGACTTCCTAGACCCACATAATATACAATTAAAAACCATTTTAATATGGAAGATTATCTATCTATTTATCTATCAAAGGACAGAAAAAGAGGGAGAGAGATTATAGGAATGAATAGGAAATTAATATATGAATTTGAATAGATATGTAATATGTTTATTATTAAAATATTTAGAATGCAAATTATATTTATTTTTTTTTGCTTTTATTCTCCAATTGCTCTTTAAACTCTCAAAATATAATTATAAGAACTCATAGCACATACATACAATTCAGAAATAGAGCAGTAAAATACTAAAGTCACTTCAATTAACTAATCCTACAAGTAGTAATACCCTACAAGATATTATTGAAAATTTGATGTCTCTTTGGGTGCCCCTTCTCAGGCTGAAAGGAAGACATCTAATGTCTATCAGGCTTTAAAATACTTAAAAAATAATTTTTAAACTCCATTTGCATAACTAGTAAGCAAGAAAAGAGTAACGCATAAAAAGAACATGTACTGTGAATTATTATGTAAATAAAATTTTCCTTTTATAATATGATTTATTTAAAAATCTTTTATTTCTATGATTTTTAATATACTACTTTAGTTTTCTTTTTCTATAGGATATGATTATTTTGTGTTCTGAATATATTCTTTCAGTTTAATATTTAAATAGCACTAGGAGTAACTAAGGTCATCAAAAAACCATCGCATATGTAAAGACTACCCAACTTCAAAGAGTAGTGAGTTCACAAAATACAGAAGCATTAGTAGAATAGTGTGTGTAAAGACTTTTAATTTTTTAACCCCTAACTTTATCTCTGAATAATACTTCTCACCCTTTATGTCTGTATTAGGCCTATATCTCCTCTAGACAAAGGTAAAAGAAGCCCAGTGTTTACTTCAAACGAAAAAAATGCAGTGATAAACTCATAAATTCAATCCAGGAAAACATACAATTTAGTTAAATTATAGAAATTATTTCTCAATGTGCCTTGAAAAAAAAATCTACTCACACAACTTTTTCAAACCTCAATTCAAGATTCATAAGACACCTCTTAAAGTACAGAAAATGATACAGTTTGAAAGATAAATTTTTAAATCTAGCAAGAATTTGTTACCTTAGGGGGCTCCTGGAGGTTCAGATTTTTTAGGGCATTAATTTCTCACAGATCAATATATAAAGTATGGAATTGGAAATCTATGTTGGAAAACTAGTCAAGGAAACCCCTCTAAAGAGTTTTCAAATAGCTCTCACAATTGGAATCTCAACTTGACTAAGAAAGATTTCAGTATTCAATTTAGGAAGATTATAAAAGATACTCTCTTGAAAGATAAAGAGCAAGAAAAAAATTCATTCATTTCATACCAAATAAGCAAAAAGTATATAGCCTGAAATTACTTAAAAATTTCATATTTTTAAAATATTCATCTTTCTGCTGTAATCTAGAACAGGAATGATATACTACAAAGATGGATCAGTTTTACTCTCTCATAAATACTAGTAATTGAATAAACACCATAGTATGGTCTGAAGGGGCAGGCTTTTTGGAGGTAGCTGAATCTAGAGCTTGGGACTGATTCATGGTCAAATGCTGAAATTAAGGGTGTGAGTGCTACACTAATCCTAGGTTGGGTAGTCAGCATACAATACAAGACACAGAAAAAGGCTGGTCTCTACTGCTTCGCTTATTGCTTTTGCTGACTTCTGTTGCCAGGAAATGGTTGCTCCTCGGCCATGTGCCATCCTGCCTTGGAGTCAGCAGACTATAGACTGAAACTTCTACAAACTTTAAACTAAATAAATCTCTCCTCCTTTAACTTTGGATGTTAGGTATTTTTTCCCAGCATTTGAGAAAAGTAACAAAGTAACTAAGACAACACAATGCAGGTTCCAACTTCTAATAAAGTAAAATGCATGCCAACAGTTTTTGATTCTTGGGATATTTGTATAATTTTCATCGCAGTAGGGAAAAGAATGGCTACCAAAAAATAAAAAATCAACCAATAACAAATGCTGGTGAGACTGGGGCAAGAAAAGAACCCTTTTCCATTGTTAGAAATGTAAACTAGTACAATCACTATGAAAACCAGTACGGAGATTCTTCAAAAAACTAAAAGTAGAAATCCTCAGCTATTCTCTTCCTAGGTATTCTCCCAAAAGAGTGAAAGATTCATACCACAGTGATGTATATATACCCATGTTCATAGCAGCTAAATCTTGGAAACAGCCTATATGTCCATCAACAGATGAATGAATAAAAATGTGGTATTTATGTACAAAGGAGTACTACTCTACCATAAAAAGGACAAACTTCAGTCATTTGTATGAAAATGGATGTACCTTGAGACGTAATATTAAGTGAAGTAACTCAAATGCACAAGCTTTTCATCTATTTGTCTATAATGAAATAAAAGACATAACAGAAAAACGGTATTCTAATCTAGTGCCAACAATGTATATAAAAGCATAACTTTCAGCACTTGATGTGAAGGCTGCAAAGTGCATTTAAGGCCAGCCTGAACTGCACAGTGAGAACTCATCTCAAAATAAAGGGTAAAAAAGTATAAAAGGGTATCTTGATTTAGTGTAACTGTCTTACATTTTTTTCATGTTCTTTGGTCTATTACTCTAATTTTCAATCTGTATACAGTAAATGATAATTAATTATTTAAAGATCTTATAAGATAAATAAATGAATCTAATGCTGGAAAAACAAAAGGGAGTGAAAGGAGGAGGGAAAAGAAAGAAATTGGATTGTGTCACGTACATGTACCAACACCCTACAGTGCATGTAAACATTATGTACTGCAAACATGTACTAACCCAAGTAAAACACACACACACACACACACACACCCAAAGTGACGGGGTATAATTAGTGACAGGGGATAATGACTCTTTTGATTAGTCATAAATTTAGTTTAGAAAGGAGTTTCTTTCACATATTTGTGATTCCTGATAGGAAAGTAATCCTAACTTTCATTTTAGGACTCTGTAGGGGGAAATTAAATTTTGGACTGGCCCTTGAATTTAAGGAGGGCAAGAGAAGTTATCAACAGCCCCAGTGAGAGACATTTCTGTTACAAGACAGTGAAAATTTGAAATAGAATCTTTAATTTTCATGGAATCAACTTCTAACCACCTAGGAGGACTGCCTGGCAATGCAAAAGTAATAGTATTTTTTGCCATTCATTTAAATATATTTATAGAGAATTCACTGGGAAATAGGCATTATGTTAAAAGATAGGAAAAAAATATAACAATTCACAAAAACTAGGACATTAATCACACATGCAGCAATTGATTGGTACCACTTTATAGCAAAGATTTTTCATTGCTATGACAAAATTAAAACAATTATGTCAGTACAGTCAGGATTTTTTCCAATCAGATTTTATTGGTGCATTTTAGTTATACATAATGACCACATTCATCACAGAGAATTTGTACCTATATATGATGCAACTCCCCCCCCCCCCACATTTCCCTACCTTCCCTTCAACACCTCCTCCCCTTCCCACTTACAAAAATTTTGTTCCTGTATTTTCCTTCTTTACTTATTGAAAAACGGAAAGGTCAGGATTTTTTAGGAAACTTTTTAAAATTTAATGGACTATAATTACTTTGCTTTTTTGTTCGTTTTTTGTTTTTTGAGACAGGATGGACTTGCCTGATTACTTCAAATCATTAATGTAATAGGAAAAATTATAAGAAAACAAGACTTCTGCATTATATTGCCACCATTCCTGCTTTGTCAACTGTTCCTGTCTCCTTTCATACAGAAACACATGTCACAGTTACATGCACTAAATTTGATTGTTTGTTAGTGTTATTTTATCTAGTATTTTTGTTTTCATACTTGAAAGAGTATGAAATATATAACTGCAACTCTTTTTACTTCAGACTTGAGAAAGTCAGTTTTATAAATGATTGGAAAAAATATGCATGTCAACTTAGCACTGAAGTCAGTTTAGCCAATGGATAAAAGGTAGGGGGAGGACATTTTAATTCAATATACAGAAGAATGTTGAACAACATTGCTGTTGTTCAAAGTTGAACAACAAACTCAGAGTTGAACAACAGTGAACTATAATACAGTTCCACCACTGAAGTGTCTCCAGCATTCATAAATGATTGGAAAAAATATGCATGTCAACTTAGCATTGAAGTCAGTTTAACCAATGGATAAAAGGTAGGGGGAGAATATTTTAGTTCAATATACAGAAGAATGTTCTGTATACTCAGAGTTGAACAACAATGAACTATAATACAGTTCCACCACTGAAGTGTCTCCAGCACTCATTTCATGGCCACTTGGCATAAATGTTGTAGGGTAGAAGAAAAGAACTAATACTTTTTGGGGTGTACCGTTAACTACAATAAAAAGTATGTTCATATTTGTATTTTACTTAATCATGGCAGTCTTCTTGGAAAGTGAGAAATTCCACATTCAGAGAATTTAGCATTTGTTTCAATTCTAATGATACTTTTGAATTAGGTCTGTCTGGTACCAACTCTGCCTAAAATTCTTGCACACAACCAAATTGCTTTCTTATTTCTTTTAAATGTATCAGGAATGAGTAATGTCACTGACAAATTAGAGTTGATTAGTTAATGCTTACTTGTATTCTAGTGTAATGAAATATGTTAAACATTCATAATCCTATCATTTTGTTTTAGATTATAACAACTATATATAATTCATAACATCCATTTAATATATGCGGCTAGGCATCAAGTTTATTATTCAAACATCTGAATTCAACATCACCACTTAAATTTGGATTTTTAAAAATATTGTTAACATGGTGCACAAAAGTATTCTATTATCTTTTGAGAAATGAGACATTTAAAAAATTCCTATTTACTCAAAATTTTAATACCAGCTTCCAGGTTTCCAATCTGATTTTGCAGGTAAATAACACTATTATAAATTATACTATTAATAATGTAAAATATTAGCAAATGTAAAGATAATAGAAATTCCTCTACAGAATGGATTTTTATAGTAATTAATATAATTTACATGATATGCAAAAAATAACCCCTCTGAACTAGGACACCTTGATCAGAAAAAAAAATTTTACAAACATCCTTCAGTATGATAAATCAGATGTCCTTTCTAATATTTCCAGGTGTTCAAACAAACTTTAAAAATGGAAAGAGAACCCCTTTGATTTATCTACACAATAGTAGAATTAACAGTTTATACAGAGGGTGGAGCCATCATAAAAGTATGAGATTATTGTACAATTATTATCATTAATTTAAACAACATATAAACAGAAAATAGTGTCTTTATTACTAGATGGCTTTTTAAAAATTTTAACAATTGTAAAGACTATTAAAGAGATTCATAAATGTTCTGTCCTTCGGAAACTTTAACCCTATGTCACCCTGGGTATTTGATTTTTAATATAAAAAATAATTTCTTTATTCTTAGTACCCCATCAATAACATTTTTCAATAGCTGTTTCCAATAAAGGATCCTGATGGTCAAGGGAGAGAACAGATCCCTGAGGAGGTCAGAAAGGAACATTAGTGATTAGAAAGGATACTTATCAGTTGATCAGACAAAGGAAAATTGAAAACCAATATATGGTGACCCTCTGGCCTCATTCCACGTGTTCACTAGCCATCTAAAGAAAAAAGATCATGTATCCTTATTTCTGCCTTGAATAGTTTAATCTGTTATGTAGATAATTTAACAATAACATCAAACCTGATTTATATATTCAATTTAATCACAAAGTAGAAGGCATTAAAAATGATTAAGTGGTTAAAAAAACTGTAAGAAGCAAACTGAGGGTAAAAGCTAATCTTTAAGCATACAAATGATTGTGGACCTATGATTTTCACATGGAGTTTAGAAAAACGTAAAGTCAAATGAAGCTCTTATCACATACATTCCTAATACACACTTTTGGATTTCAGAAGAATATTGAGGTGCTAAAGACTCATATCTTCTATTCTCTGAGCCCATAAACCACAGAATATTTATGCTATTTTAAAATCTTTAAGGAAAATGATTCTATAATCTCTCTCAGTACAATATTCCAATATTTAATAACTTGAAATTCTTCTTAAAAAAACAGTCTACAACTTTCTACTGTAAAAATAGATACTATTGTTTTTTAATATTTTGGTAGGGAAGGACAACAATTTATAATCAAAGAATTAAACTACAATAAGTTATCCAAAACCTAAGGATGACTTTGAGGTCGACATTTACCCTTCTAAGTCACCTTCATCTCTTTAAAAACTGCATAGGTAGCTATCAATATTCTGAAAAGACAAAGACTAATAAAGTCAACATATAATTTTATGAATGATTTTTAATAACAAAACAAGGATGAATTTAATTTTAGTTAATGATATAATAACAAAATGTGGTAAACATGAAAACATTAAAAACTAGAGTCTAAGAGGTACCTATTTCAGTCTTTTTGAGATACTCTCCAGGAAAGAATATCATGATTACAAAATTCCAATATCTGATCTATTGTGATTATCCTGGTTTCACATAACTGTATGTGAGGAAGACATAATTTCATGGCATTATTAGTAAGACTATTAATTAACATGGAAATAATACAATCTATATTATCTGTTATAGTTTGGATCTGAATTATCCTCCAAAAGCTCCCATGTTGAAGGATTAGTTCTCAATGAGGCAATGTTGAGAGGTAGGGCATTAGAATATGATTGGATAATGAGGATGCTGACCTCCTCAGTGAATCAATCTATTGATGGGTTCTTAATTTGGTGGACTATTGAGAAGAGATGGCAATTTAAAAGGTGGCACTCAGTTGAAGAGAATGGGACCTTGGGAACATGTGCTTGGGAACAATATCTTGTTCCTGTCACTGTTTTTCTCACTGCTTTCTAGTTAACAGTTTTCATCACCCCTGTCCTTCCTCTATAATGTCTGTCTTACTACAAGCCTAGAGGGACAAGTGAACATGGGCTCATACCTCTGAAAGCATGAGCCAAAAATCTTTCCCCCCTTAAGTTTTTGTTGTTGTTTCTGTTTTGTTTTATTTTTTGTCTACAGTGATGGAAAGGTGACTAACAAACTTCTATTTTCATTTTACGCTCACTAATTTTTTGATAATTAATTGGCCTGTTGAGTAGACTTCTTACAGGGAAAAATGTGCATATTTGAAGAAGTATATACCATATAGAGAACTTTTTACTAAAAGTTAATGAATCTAATTAGATATATTTGATCTTTCATTTCAAAGACTACATCCTAAAAATGTCTCATCACCTAACATATGGGACAAATATGGTACCCAACCTTCTGTAGATTATTCTATCATTAATCTTTAGTTGAGTTATGTAGAAGAGAAAAACCTTCAAGTTTGATGATCGATAAGTAAATATAGCCCTTGCCACAAATATGTTTCTACTGGGAAATTCAAAATTATCGAGAAATTGAAGTTTCCAAATTTATGCCATATTTTCTTTTTATATGTTCCTTTATGTCCTACCACAAAACAATGGAATTTTGCAATCATAAAGTCAATATTATGGAGTTCATACACCTTTACAACAAACTCCATTTGTTTCATTTTAGAGTTATGGTATAGAATATTTGGGTTTAAAAAGATAAAATTTACATTTATCTAGAAAAGGAAAGATATACTTACAATAGAGTACTGTCATTGGTAAAGATGCTTTAGTACTCCATGCAAGATATATTTGGCAGGAAGAGTAAGGGAAAGGCAATAGGGACAAAGCTGCAATGGTAGCACACTTGCCTAGAATACACCAGACCCTTGGTTTGATTCCTAATACTGCCACAAAAATGGGGTGGGGGTAGAAGAGGACAAAAATTACTTATGAAAGGGTTTTGTTTTATAATATGGTTATTCTGGATTATAGAATTGTAGTATTTCCTAAGATTTAATATACCTTAAAAATTTTCTATGTGTCAATAAGCTCTTCAGGTCTCATTCAGTAAAAACCACTTCAACAGTTTCTAATCAATTTTAAAGTTAAAAAGCTATAATTTTAATTAATTAATTAACTTATTTTTTGGAATGTTAGTGATCCAACACAAGGCTTTCCACATGCAAGAAAAGGACTTTATCACAAAGGTATATCCTCAGCCTTAAAAAACTAAAGTTCTTAATATGGACTACCAAGTGAAGTCAGATTTAGCCATCATGTGCTGCAATCTCATTTAAGTAATGCTTAAAACCATTAGCCTCATTGGTCTTCTCCTTGCTCTTTATACAATGCCTATTGTATAAAGGTTCTCTTCCTACTGTGTTTTCACTAGGTGACTCTTTTTATTTATCTACTCAACAAATATTTACTGAACTCCTGTATGAGCCAGATATTGAGCTACTCATTCTGCAAATAGCCACTCCGTCATCAAGGCAGTTGTACTCTCACTATAATTATCAGCGTACTTATTCAACACATATTTACTGAATACCTACTGTAATCTAGGAAACTTTTAGGTTCTGGGATACAGAAGTGAAGTAACAAATAAAATCTCCACCTCTAAGGAAAATAAATTCTAGGAGAGAAGGTGGCTGTCTTAATTATTTTCTCGTTGCTGGGACAAAATACCCAACATCCATAAGTTAATAAAGCAGAGGTTTATTTTGGCTCAACAATTTATAGAGATTTCAGTCCACAGTTGTCTGGTTCCAAGTCAGGAGAGCGTGGCAGAGGAGAAACAGTTCCTGCCATGGCAGGCAGAAGGAAGAGTGGGATCAACCCACTGTGACCCATCTCTTCCTACGACACTTTACTTCCCGGTATCACATGCAGCCATAAACCTGTTAGTGTACTAGTCTACAGAGGATCACACACCTATGATCCAAACACCTTCCCAAAACCATACCTGAACTCATGAGGCTTTGGGGAACATTTTGGATATAAATCATAATAGCAGCAAAAGCAGGATGAACAAGTGAAACATACAGTATATTAGAAAGTACCAGGATTAAAAGTTAGTAAGAAATTACAGAATTATGTGTGGAAGTATGTGCAGGTAGATGCACAATTTTAGGTTATCCTGTCAATGAAGGCCTTACATAGAAGACCATATTTAAATAATTTACAAACAATAAGCAAAATGATTATAGATTTTAATGTGCCATAGTGGAAATAAATAGTAGAGTGTGAAGGAAAGCAACTACGAGCATTTGATAGAGAACCATCAGACAGAAGCTGGTCTGAAAAGAAACTGCATTTGAGCTGAGAGTGAAAGGTAGGACTGAATCATATGTGAACTCTAGAATATCTTAATATGCTCCCAAAGGCACTGGACTTTCAAATTCTTCTATAGCAGGATCACCATATGCACTATAGAACAACTGTCACTGATGACAGAGACCTGAAGAGAAAAACAGAAACATTTTGAATGCTCACCATGTGCAGGGTAAATGAAAGGCACCTTGCATGCTTGTCATGTTCTTCTACTATCTGAAGTTTATGAAAACTAAACTTTTTCACTGAAAAATGTGTTCTAAAACTGAGCAAAATTTACTGAAGGTCAACCTTGAGGTCATAGAAAACAGTAAATCGTGAGTGAATTATTTTATTAAAAATATTCTGTTAATATTATTTTCCATCATGAAATGTTAGATAATATGTTTCTATTCATGGTTATATAGTCAAGTGACAAACTTTTTTTAGTTCTATATTAAAATAAAAAATAATGTACAACTTACCATTTTGCATGTATGTACTAACTCAGTTTATATAAATAGTTACAAACTTCATATATAATAAAAAGTTCCCATAAATTAAAATTTATTCATAAAATTTTAAAATTTATTTTATTTGGGGCTGGGGATTTAGCTCAGCGGCATAAGCACCTGCCTTGCAAGCAGGCAGTCGTGAGTTCAATCCCTGGTATCTTTAAAAACAAAACAAAATTATTTTATTTGTAAAATAAAATATATGTGGTTTACGTTTACCTGTAGATTAGCAATCATCTCTTGATATCTAACAGTATATTGTCTACCAAATATACTATTGTTAAGCGTATTTGAAAACAATGTTTGGGATATGATTTAAAGAGACAGAATAAGGAAACAAAGAGCTAAGTCTAAGAGAGACCTAAGTTAATCTCTGCTTTTTGGAAAGCAGTCAAAAGATCACCCATAGTCTACATATTATATAGACTGATACATAAATTTCTAAGTTTAAAATTGTTACTACTACAGTATGCTTCTTTTAATCTAGTTTTTATATTTTTTCAAATAAAAAAGAGAAAACTGATAGAAAATGGAGAGAAATGAGTCAATAGATACCACTAGGCTTGACAAATAAAGGAAAGGAATAGAAAACACATATATGATAGCCAACATAATTAGACTACTAATTTCTTTTCATTCATTGAAAAGACCAGTTGGTGATCATATTAATTGATTAATTTTGTATGCCTATATCTTATAATTTGAGCAACTACTTTGAAGACAACAGTATGTAATATACTAACCATTCTTAATTTCTTACTACTCTGTTTTGCAAATGTATCATTATTTTTATCTTTGTTTACTTTTCTCTCTAAAAGTTTATTGCTCAAAAAAGCAAAAGAAATTTCCTGGGTATGTTAATATTTCTGTTTTATTTACAATCCAAGCCTCTGAGAAACATACTAACATAGCTAGTAGATATTTTTAGACAATCTATTAGGGATCTAACTCTGTATGCTGCTTCTCTATACTTGCATTCAGCCTTGAAGAAGTCCTAATTTTGCACAGGAAAAAACCAAAAAAAATCACTCAAATATAATACTCGAGTTTTCAGAATTTGAGAAATTATAACCTAAAGAATAACACGAGCTTAAATATGATTTCTCTTATATGAAAAACTTAACACATAGACATATAGTACAATATAAAAGATAGATAATAGCAAAAGAGTGAGAGAGAGAAAAAGAAGTATTATAATCCAGTGTGGATAACATATCTAAAAGTGTACTTTGGCTTAGCACAACTGTCTTACATATTTTATGCATTTTTTGACTTATTAGTTTGGTTCTCAATCTGTATATGTTAATTAACTTTATAAGGTCTTATAAATAAATGAATTTGATGCTGGAAAAATAAAAGGAGGGCAAGAAAAAGAATTGAAATGTGTTACGTACATGTACCTATTCTCTACAATGAGTGTACTCTTTATATACTACAAACATGTACTAATGTACTAAGAATTAAATTTAGAGAAGGTCTGTTGACCACCTCTACCAAAGGGAGACTGGGACAAGATGAAAAGTTTTGAGATTTTTAGCAAGACATTACTTAATGAAAATTAAGCAAGTCTTTTGAAACAATATACATGTACAACCTTTATTTTATTAACATAATTGTTATATCAAATAGGATATAGAACTGATAGATTTAGACTTTTTTTAAACTATGGAGTGGGAGAAAAACTATGGAGTGGGTAAATCACATTCTGTATTTTTAGTTTCCCCATCTATACAATACCATGAGATAATTAGAATATTTTATCAGTGTATTTTGAAGTACCTCAGAAAAGCATTATGCAATTAACAGAAAATAAGTATCATGTATTGATAACTTGATTAGACAGCTAACTTATTCTGTAGCCATTAAAGTTTCTTCATTGTTGTACTGGCATTTAAGAACACTTGGAAAACAAAAACTATATGCTATGCAAAAATAATAAAGAAAAATATTGTCCTGAGTAAAATAAATTAGAAAAAAATTTCATGTAAATTTCCAAATATAACTAACATGTATATAAATAAACCTCTCACCAAGCATTTCAGGCAAGATATCTTGCATCTACAGATGCAGTTACTAGTAAATGAGCAATGACCAAATAAGTACCAAAGTGAAACATACGTAAAGCTGGTCATTAATGCAGTTATGGGTTGTTTGGAGTTGTTTCAAATCTTCTCTGCCATTATCTGAAGCCTGCTGTTAAAAATGGAATCATTTCATGATCTTGAAACACTCTCTGGAAAAGGCTTCAGTATTCTAGGTCTACAGCAATTGTGTTAGGTATTCAGCTTAACCAGCTACACTCCAAGAGCTATCTAAATTAGGGGCCGTTTGTTTTTCCCTTTAGCTATCATCTGAAATATGACTTGCCTACTTGACTGGACTCTCACATGCAAAGGCACCATTATTTTCTAACATAGAATTTGAGGCTGTTTAGAACCAGAGGGATTCATCAGATAAAACCCAGTGTGGGTTTATATGCTATCAATTGTGTAAACCGAATGTCTTAGGTACAAGTTCAAGAGGTGGGAGTGATGGTAAAGAATTTATTATAATTCAAGTATTATTGGTAACATATAACTCTTTTAAAAATAGCATAAGCATTCTCATATAACATATGAATCTAGAGAAACTATTACTGTCTCACAAACCAAAATGAAAAAAATTTGCAATAAAAAATGTTATGTAGGATTATAAGATGCTAATGTCATTCTAATTTTATTTTATGTCTATTACTAAAGTCTTAATAAATGTAACATACAAAATATCGAGAAGCAGATTATGAAGGGAATATGATTTCATAGTTACTGTTTGCCTCATTTCAAATCTGAAATGAATGAAATATGTAGATCAAGTGAGGAAGATCAAGTCAATTAATTTGTTTAAGAAAGAATACTACATCCATTGATTTTATAAAACTAATGATTATCTCCTATGGAAATTTAAAGGTGGAGTTAAAATCCAATAGCAAAATTAAAATAAATATTATTTTACTTGTTAAAGAAATGAGAGAAACAGACAACAATAATCTAGCAAAGAATCTCTAGTCTCATTTGGTCATGATCTATTAAACTATGGTTATACCCAAATACTATGATCAATGTTTGGCTGGCTTTTTAAGAGAAAAATATCTTAGAATAAAAGAAACTATAAGCTTACACAATTAAGAATAGAAGATGGTCTATAAAGAGACAGAAAAGATCTGTTTTTCTCAAGGTCTATATATCAAGACAATCACACAGAACTTTAAAACTCCAGAGTACAAAAGGTATTATCAAAGTCTAAAAAGTAATTTTATACTTGTTATCCAAGAGGTAGTTTTTAAAAATATCACTTCCCTTTATACTGTACATGAAGAAATAATTGGTACATCATAGTGAGTGTACCATTTAGTATCACCTTCTTAAAAATTTAGCTCTTTTTATTATTTTTTTAAAAAGGAATTTTAAAGACTGTACAAAATAGAAACTGAGTCTATAAATTTCATTTTATTTTTATTTTGTCTTATTTTTTGAGACAAGGTCTCACTATGTACTCCACACTGAACTTGAACTCATTATGTAACCCACGGTGGCCTTGAGCTTGCAGTGATCCTCCTGCCTCAGCCTCCCAAGTGCTGGTATTATAGGTGTATGCCAGCACACTCACCTAAATTTCTTTTCAAACCTGGGTATTTTTGGGCAAACAATTGGACATTTTAAAGTCCTATTTTCTCATTCATCATGCTTTCATGGAATCTACTATGCACATGATTCTATACTAGACACTAAATTCTGTCTATGAATTTAAAAAGAATTTTTCATACATTTTTTAATGTAGACAATGTGACATTGTGAGGTGGCATGAAGAGTAAACCATGGGGGCTGAGGATTTAGCTCAGCGGCATAAGCACCTGCCTTGCAAGCAGGCGGTCGTGAGTTTGATCCCTGGTACTGATAAAAAGAAAAAAGAAAAAAAAATGTAAAAAAAAAAGAGTAAACTATGATGTCTGCATTTTTTTCTACAACAATTTTCCTTCTTTCACTCTTTGTGCTAATGTCTTCTTGTTCTTGCGTGGCCATTGTATTGGAATGTGGGCAGTAGATAAAGCAATTTGAATGACTCAGTACTAGCAAGTATGAATTTGAGTCAAGGCACACAGCCAGTAAAAAAATAATGCCCTTTAGTCCATTTATAAGAGTTCGAGAAAAAAGGAATGGGGAAGACTTTTAAAAATGATATTTCAAAACACAAAATAATATTGGCACTTTAAATTCAAGGTCTAACATTAGAAGTTATCAAATTCAACCTGCAACTGACAATAAATTTGAAATTTGTTTAATTTGAGATTATTCAACAGCGAGAAATAGCTATTATACAAATAGTATCAGCAACAGTACAGTGTCAGAACCCACATTTAAATTAATAGTGTTACTGGAGGCAAATTATGTTCGTCATAATTCCATCTGAACATAAAAGAACATTTATAAGCGACTAGACAAAAGGTTTAAGCCTCTTACCCCATATTTACATTGGCGGGATGTTGCTCCATACTGGAAACGACATTGCTCATCAGCATCATACACCTGACCTGGGGCCACAGCTGGATAAAGAAAGTCACGCTTGGGAGGCTCATTATCAAGGCAAGTACCACGGCCTGAACTGTTCAACATAAAGGATCAAAGGAAATTAGGTACTCTATGGATTATTTCTGTCACAATTATGAAACCATGTGTTGAGCTCTTTATGTAATCACAATATTCTACCAATAAATAGTCAAATGGCAAAACAGAGTATTTAAAATGACACTTAAATAAGAGCTCCAAATTGTTTTTTTCCCCCAGCACCAAGACAATGGAAGCATCTTGCTGACCTTTAAAACACTGATTTAAATTGATTTCTGAATGAATCAAAACAAAGTTTCACATTGTTTTAAGCTTCATGTTTGTTTTCATTGAAAATACAACCATATCTGGTAGTAGAATTAAAAACATAAAAGTGGAAAAGTTTTCAAACTTGTAATCCTTAAGACCTAATTTATAGTTCTCCTGAGTCAAAACAATAGATGCTATAATAAGACATATCCATAGGTTCTTGAAATACTTCACTAACAAATGGGCTGACTGACAGCTGAGGCTAAGATTCAAAGTTTCCCTCTCAATTATATTAGAAATGTTTAGTCTTTCAAAAATTTCATATTTCATCTAGGGTCATCAGAATTGGAAAAGAGAATGTTCTCTCTATATAATTTCTGCTTTGCCAAATATGCCTGCACTCAAACATAATATTTTAATTCCATGGAACAAATAACATAAAGATTGCCAAAATCCAGACAGAATAGTTTAAAGAGCTTTAAACTTTACTAAATATAATTGTTCAATTTTATTTAGTCAGTGTGCATAAAATAGGACAGATGCTTTTTTACTTTCATTTCACATGTGAGTAAGTCAGAATTTTTAAAGAATTCCTGTGCCAACATTTAAAAATTTTTTCCAACATTCCTGTCCATTGTGCCAGCACTTGTGTTTTTTTTTTCCCAACTCTTTTCCATCCACTTTGCCAAAGGAAAATAATTTCACAAGTAGAAGTTCCTCAAGTGTTATTGAGGATAGTATAAATTTTCATTTATATATAGGTAAGAAAGAAATATGCATAACAATAAGTTTTACTTCCACAAAAAATTTCTCATATTCTTAAAATGTAAAAGTTATATAAAATATAACTTGCATATCAGCAAATTAATAACTTTAAAACACTAAACCATATTTTTAGTAAAGTGATAAAGACTCAGAAGATGAAAGGGATAGAATATACCCTTCTTTATACCCTGTTCAAAATGCCCCTCTTGACTTAAATTTTTAATTAACAAAAAGTATCTTTATGGAATATTAAATATGGTGCTAATATAGATGGATTTGGCTACTGACTACTGCAATAATTTCACTCACCACAATTCAAGGTATCTAACAATCATTTTTTCATCTACCTATCAAGTTTTCATGAAAAAAAGCCTTGCTATTTCTTTCTGATTGTAATTTTAGAATTTGGTATGTATCTCAGCAAGAAATACTATTTACACATGAATTTCTAGAAATAGAGCTTTATATATAATTATGTGTAAGCTTTAGGCAAATATAGTTCTACTAGTAAATCTGAAGTTGTATAGCATGGCACCTTGGTTCATAAGCACTTTTATTTGTGAACAATTTGGTTTGTAATCAGAAGCATTTGGCAAAATTCTGCTTTTGTTTGCAAATTCTGCATCAGATAATGAACACAGACATAGCCATATTTCCCACGTGAACATGAACATGAACATGAACTTGGCCTTCTTTTCCGGAACTGTGGAATGAGTTATGTTTGTGATCCAAGGTACCACTGTTTTGCGGTTAATGACAAAAAGATCATATTTCAACAGTGTAATGGTAAAACAAAGACGTTTTGAGAAAAATGAAATATCTGCAAGATCACTGAATTAGTAGTTTAATTCCTAAATTTTTCCTTGCAGAACATCAGTTTTACCTCCCTTATAATAAAAGTGTAGTTTTAACAAAATAATTGAATATTTTAATAAAAACAAAGTAAGTACAATAAAAGTAGAAAAATTAAAGGTCTTTTACTAAAGTTGTACTTAAACTGTATCATAGGGGTAACACATAATTATCAATAGCATAACAAAAAAGTGCAGGATATATTAACCTAAGTGGTAACAACTCAAAAATCAATTAAAAATGTTCATATACAATTATTTTAGGAAAAGTAGATTAAAAATTTAAGAGGAAGAACTATGTGATGCCCCAGGGCAAATTTAAGAATAGATACATTGAGGAAAATATTGTTTTCTGATGGCAAAATTGGCATGAGAAAAATAAAAAATAATTGCTTCATTTAACATTCTTGTTTCAAAGTAGTAATGGTCTATCATGGTTTGTGTTTAAGAAATGACCATTGCAAGGGCCTTCAGTGTCATGATATGTGGGCTCCTGGAGCCAAAACTCTTCTGAGAAAGTTTATCCCAAAACTACATTTTTCTTTTAGTTCTTTGGAAGCACCTCTTGCTTTTGTATTTATGTATCCCGACTAAAATCTACACAGGTTTTGTTCCCCATTTCCAGTACATTTTTACATAAGAATAAAACTCCATATGAAATAAAGTATAAAAGAAAACTATATGGATCTTTTACAAATGAACTGGTACTTAGGAGTATCATATCAGCAAAGGCATTTTGGAATATGTTGGCTATATTTGTACAAATTAGCAAGGACTGAAAGTCAAGTATCTTCCAGTAAGACAACTGTAGAGATATCTGCATGTCTGATTAAAACTGTCCCTACATTCTTAATATTGGATGCAACAATATTTTGTAATACAGTAAAACCTTGATTAATATATGTGAGGATAAGACAATTTCCATATTTTAATTTTTAATCAAGAATTAAAAATGCTTTTTGCATAATGTTACTAAAATATGACTTTCTTTTCTTCTACTTCTGCTACTTTCAAGTAGGTAAAGTCTATAGATCACAGTTATTATTAACATTAGAGTACAATATTTCTGGATATTTTCAGGTCTTCAGATTATTAATTGTCATAATGAATTATGACAGATACAAAGAGAGAGGGCAGAGAACATGAATCTGAAAGGTATATATTTAATCCTGGTTTTGTTTTTTCTTAATATTTTTAATCAGAAAATTTCCATTTGCTGAACTCCAATCATCTTCCTTTTAGAGGTGATTACTATTCTAGCTTTTAATAATGATAATTTCCTTACTTTTTTAAATAACTATTTCTCAATTTTCACCTGCCTGCTTTTCTCTTGGAACTTCATTTTTTTGTTCAGTATTGAGAATGACATAGAGCTATGTTGACATATGTAACTGTAGCTCATTCATTTTTATTATGCTAAAATATTTCATTAAATTATTTATTAATTCTTCTATTAATGATATTTTAGATATTTCCAAAGTTCTGGCAATTTCAAACTACTATGCTGACATGAATGTTTTATGCACGTGCTTCCTGGTGCAAATGTACAAATATTTTCTTTTCTTAAAAATATTAGAATGAGTTCTCACTTTACATTGTGATTTCCTTATTTAAGTAAAACAGAAGTTATAGGAAATAATATTTATTTAATATAGAGTTCTACCTAATTAAGATATAAAATTCTTGTTATCTGAGCCTGTTATTATTTATAATATTATCAAAGTAATGGTAGTAGTGACATTACGTACAAATCCCCTTGAGTTTTCTCATTAGCAAATTAAATTGTAGAGGGTTTGTGTGTCTGGACATATACAAATTTTTGCACTCAAAAAATATAAACCATACCTAGTAATAAACTAAATGAAACATATTATTAGTTTTCATTTATGAGACACTACATCTTAATGTTAAGTACAGATAAAATTGTACAATACAAAATTATATACATTAAAAATAAACTTGTGATTATTTCTTTAAAGCATAAATTTCACAATAACCTATCCATAGTTAATATCTAAAGAACTACAGATATTGTTTTCATGCATTATATGTCTTATAGTTCTAGAACAAGGCAAAGAAACTGTATTAGTTTAAGAATATGTTTCTTCTCTGATTGTGAAATTCATAGTTAAAGTATATTTACATTTTCATAAATCTTTGCAGTGTGTGGGAAGTCATATTTTATGTATTTCTCTTCTAATTTAGAGAATTCATTTACATAGTTGAAAGATTAGCAATAAAGCTATAAACATGAGCCAAAATTCAGTCTTTCACTAAAATTTACATATTCCTGCATAAAATACAGTGTCCTCCCAACTTTTCCATAACTCATGAGGGCATCTTCCTAATTAAAATTTTAGATGTATTTTTACTAAGACAATATACCATAAAGGACAGATATTTAGACTATAACACAGTGGAGTCAATCCGAGCAAGAAATCTTTCTACTATATGTAACTCCATACATATCTCAACAGTCTGTTTACAACAACAACAAAAAGTTAACATTTAATGCCATTTCTTATTTTTTTACAATGGTGCTAGTACACAAAAAGTAAGCAAAAATGAAATAAGTTGATATCATCTATAGCAAGTGAAGCTCTTTACCTACTATGGTCTCATAAGCGTCTTTATCAATTTTTAAGAAACTCACAATGTTTTATCTAAATGTTACAATTTAATAATAATTTAGGTAAATATAAACCTGAATGTGTTAAAGTCAACCCTTTTTTTCCCCTCCAGCTCTTTGTATGATTGGGATATTTGAGCAGGAAGTTTACTCCACCCCCAGATGTAATTACGATTTATCAAAGATTTGTGCTTAGAGTAAATTTCCCAAAACATATCAGATTAACAGAAGGAGGGAAAACCTGTTTGGTTTGTTTCTTTAATAGGATGTTTAACAAAAAACAAAAGATCCCATTTACAAAAATTGCTTTCCATTTATAAAAATAGTATTTCATCTAATAGATTGATGTTGTGCTTCACGTGTACTTGCTAGAGAAGAAATGAGTGCTGTGTTTATCTTACTCATCTTATATCACTTTCTTATAGTTGCAGTCTCATCTTTCTTCCTACATCACCTTCAGTAGTAACATCATCTCTCTTAATACACTCAGCTTCTGTATTTATGTAAAAATAACTATTCTGTATTTAATTTGGAATTTCATAAAATTTAGTTGTAGATCTTTGTTAGTGTAAACAACTTAACAGATGTTAAATAATGCAGGAACTGATTCACAGAGCCCCTGTAACTTTTTAAAAAACTATATGAATTATCCTGTACTATTGCTAAATAGTGGTGAATATATGAAAAAATGGCCTAAATTACTTCTGGCTGCCTTCCGCTGCCTGGAAAATTAGCCCATAGTCATCAATGGGTGGGGGCCATGGTACCAGGTTTATCTTTAGTTTCCAAATAAATAAATAAATAAGTCCCGCAGGCAGATAGGAAGGACACTACCTGCAAAGCCGTCGTCGGAAAACATCAGAAGCTGGCATAACACGTCCATTATAACGGAAATGGGTTCTGTATTATTTAATCAGGACGGCTTCTGGGCGATTCATGAACCACTTATTGAATCACCGAGTTTAAGAAATCTGAAAAAAAATATTGGGAGTTGGTAAACACCATCTCCTGATTGATCAATAGCACCTAGTGTTTCAGAATGACACAAGAGACTTTGTGTTCTACTGGCACTAATAGTGAATCTCTATAAATCATTGAAAGCTCATTGCTAAATTCACCATCACCTTTGATTTATACAGTCACTAAGTGGAGAAAGATGTGCACTTTGTTTATAGGGCTGCAGTAGTGCCTAAGTCATCGTCTTTCAAAATATCTTCTTTTTGAGAAGAGAGGTTAAAATAAAGTGTTATGAACTTTTTAAGCCAATTATAAAACAAAATGTACCCTTAATTCTTGATAAAAATATCACTATATTTTACAAAATATCATGCATAGGTTTTGCAGAATTTCACTGCATCAGTACAAAAGAACAAAGACATATAACAAAGTTACTATGTCTTTGTACTTAAGTGAACTGACCTTTTTAAAGGTCTTTGTGTATAAAGGCCTTTTATTGCTTGGATAGATTATCATCAGATTTGTTTTAGTTTGTTATCAAAGAATGAGAAGGAAAAGATGACTTTTTCCCAGGTCTCTAACCATTTTCTTTCACATCTACCTTTCATTAATGGTTTTAACTTTCCGGCATCCTTATAAAGGATGCACAAGAGAAATATTCTTATAACATACAGGAAAATTAAGTCCCTGTCAACACTAACCATGCTTATACATACAAAATACAAAGAAGCAACAAGGATTAAATAATGATTTTTGGATTAATTATGTTAAAAACCTCAATAGCACCCTTTATTAAAATTATTAATAAATCTACATCTTCAACCAAACCAGCGGGTTTTTTTTAAAAGCATATTTTACCAGTAATTAAGGGATTCTTTTTTACTGTGCCTTTACAGTCATAATATGGTTCAAATAAACAAGATCTGGCAGGAGATCAAAACTGGTCCATGAATGTATGTATTTTTAACAGGAAAGAACACACAAAATTTATTGTATGTCTAACACATGGGAGTACTAGACACTGGCCTTGTACTTAGCATATAAACATGGTATTAGCTAATGAGCTATATAGCAGTCAATGAGACAGAAACAGGATACAGGAAAAAAGAAAACAATATTTTTAAAAACCAAGAAAAGGGTTGCCATCAAAAATACTCAGGAATCCTGAGCACATTATATACAGTTTGTCTTTCTGAAGACAGAGATTAAAATTCCATTATAAAAACATGAGCCAAGTCAAGAGAGAAATTCCAGATCTGGCTTGACTTCTGGAGAGAGCAGATCTTTAACAATGCTTAAAAGTTAGATAAAATCTTCTTGGAAAATGATACTGCTAGCACTTTGTGTAAAAAAACTAGCAAATGATAGTAAACAAATTTTCTGCGGCTATCTTTATAGTATTGTACTTCACCCATTTGGCACTAGAAAAGTTAGTGTTATAATTTTCTATTACTAAGGTTAAAATTTGTTCATTTGTTCATGATATGTTAACCCATGAAATTAATTTTCAACTGTTATTATAGTTTCAAAACTGTCCATTTTAACCATTTATCTTTTGATTATTGAGTAAGCACTATTCTGGCTAATTTAAAATCTTGTTTAAGTTATTTTAAAATATATAATTAAAAGTTTTCAGTATATATAATCTGGCTCTTAGTAGACATGAAGAAACATTAGAGTGAATAATTTTATCCTGTATAACATTTGACTTTTAAAAAATTTACAATGCAATCATGTTAAAATAAACTCTGAGCAAAGTTAATATTCAAAAGGAATTTCCATTGTTGACAGGTACTTTAGGTAGGTCTTAACTTTCCTCTGCAAGACAAAAATAATACAATATAGCTAAAGAAAACAGTAGAACAATAAAGCACTGAAAATCTTTGTATTATTTAAAACTATAGTATCATTTAATGTCTATTAAGTGTTTTATATAATTACAGCATTAGACATAATTATGTGCATAATACCTGCTAATGTAAATGTTAAGATTTAAACCCATTTACAAAATAGGGCACTGAGGACTACAAAGGCTAAGTAGCATGTCCACGGTCACATAGCCAGAAAGACCCACAGTATTAGTTTCTAAAGTCCAGTCTGAAAGCTCTATGCAGGTGAAAAGATCTCCTTTCCTAAACATCGTAAGTTGATTTATACTCTCATATTTAGATAAACAAACTCCGGAATACGCATTGAAAGATTGTAAAAGAAGTTCCCAAATAGCAGAAAAGAGATATTATTTAATAAAGTTTTTTCTCAATGAGTTCATTTCCTGGCTGCTTATTTTTGTTGTTGTTGCTGTTATTTGTTTGTTATTATTAGGTACTCTTGCACTTCCATATAACTGTTTTATCACGAACAAAATGAAATATATAATCACTGAATTAAAGTATGCTTAATAATTACTAAGTTATGCAATTCTTTCTGAAATTGTTTCCTATTTTTTTTGAACAGTTCTAATAACTCACATCATCAGTTTCACTTATATGTCTTTGCTCTACTTTCTCTAGTTTGATTAATAAATCTTGGGTATTGAACTGAAAAATTTGCCTTAAAGATGGGTTAAAGTATGTAGGGAACAATCTGATATATAACTGGGCCCTATAACAGTTACTCATTATACAAAGTTTGAAGCACTACATACTAGGCTTCCATCAATGGCTTATTTCTGGAGTAATTCATAATTACTCTCCAGAGATTACTTACTCTAGAAAGCTGGTGATATAGTCTCGACTGCAGGCAGACCAGGAAAAAGGATTGGTATTTGCAGTAATGTGAGCTGCCATAAGTTTTGCTGCTTCATGACCTTTCGTCCCACAAGAATTTCCAATTCCATCATGGTTCATACCAAAACTGTTTTAATAAGGAAGAAACACGAAAAAAAAAAAAAAAAGAAATAAGAAAAAAAATAAAACAATTCCCTATACATCCTTCATTTTATTTGCCATTTATTAGCCTTCTATCAAGATAGACCATATCCACTACAGAAGTGTAGGACTAATGTCAAAGATAATAAAGATTAACTCAATGATACAATATACCTAATATTCTTTTCACATTTATCCTATATTCTCACATGTTACCTCATATGCTTCTAACACTCCTTGAACAGAAAAGAGAATGTATATGAACTTTTACTTTATAATGAGAAAACTGAGATTAGAAAAGGTAAACAACCGATAAAAGATCACATAGAAAGTTCTGTAATTTTTAGTGAAACTTCTCTTTTAACAAGATAGTGTTCATCCTTTCATACTGACTCCAAAGGAAATTGTAAAATGACAACTATGACCCACAGAATTCTAGGACAAAGTTCAAACACAGAAGTCCTTTTTTCTCTTTTTTGATTTTTGAGACAGTTCTTGCTGTGTGGTTTAGGCTGCCTTGAACTCATGAAGATCCTCCTGCCTCAGCCTCTTGAGTGCTGAAACTAAGAGGCATATCCAACTGTACCTGGTTCCTTTCTTATTAACATTAATGTAAGAGAAGGAAATACATATATAATTCATGTCTCTGTGTTTTTAAAACCTTTCTGGAACATCCATTTAAGGATTATGGTTTTTCTTTGCAATGGCCTCTATGTTTTGGTTTTTCTTTGTCATTTCACTCTAACGCCCTACAGTCATGCTTCATACTACCAATGTGATATCAAAACGTACTTTAATGATCCAGAAATATTCTGAGAGGGATATTCTCACTGCACATGAATACATAGTATACAGAAGATTAGGATAAATATTTCTGAAAAAAATAAAGTTATCTATCCATTGTGACATTTCAATATATACATCAAGATGCCTGTTAAAGAAAATGTCACTAGAATGTAAAACAGGTAAGTGTTGTGGGGCAAACTGGAAAAGGCAGTTGAGAATGGATAAGTTCAAGATAATTAAAGAAGGTAAAGATGAATGCAGCCTTTTTAGCAATAGCCAAAAGTAAAGCATAGCTTTTAGCAAAGCTACTGAAGATATATAAGTAAGCCAAATTGAAAATTTCTGAGTCAGAAGATACAGGAGTGATCTGTATTTTAGATGGGTCATTATACTAACTCCTTGGTAGACACACTGAAGTAGAAAGATAATGGAGTCAGAAAGAATAGTCAGATGAGTATTCCCAATTAAATTATATTGGTCTGAAGTAGCACACTAGACAAACAAGGGTAATTATATTTGAGACATGTTTAGGAGACAGAATGGATGGGTTGGGCTTCTAAAGTGTACTATGAGAAACTTAAATGACAGAAGTATGTTAACATATGGGCAGCAAGGAGGAGGAGTGAGTACTCAAGTGGAAGAGTTAATGTAAGAAAGGGAAGAAATATATGAGAGGATCCAGAGCTCTAAATAATGTGCAATAAACTTTTCAAGAAAGCTAATATTTAGTCCTCTAGTTTAACATGAATACAATTGAGTCAACTTGCGTGGACTTCTAGGAATGTGATGTTGGAATTTCCAAGTGAGTTGAATTAGACATATATTCTTTCAAAATAATTAATTTACACAGTAGGCTCCACAGTGTAAACATGCAATTCAAGAAAATTAATATTCTTTATTTCTTTCAAAGGCTGATGTTCCTATATTAATACTGTGCTTCTTTTCAAATGACAATAGCTGTAAAAATATTATTGCCTTTCAACAGCAGCTTTACACATACCTCTACATCATGTTAAGATGGATGTAAACAGCTTTAAGAGAATAACTTTCAAGATTCTTGACTTCTTTACATACATTTTTCTAAAAAAGAGTCAAGCTTCTAGCTTCATAATGATATTTCTCCTATCTTACAAAACACTCATTTATAATTTTAAAACAGTGCATTGCCTTGCAGTACTAACATGGGTGCCAAGAAAAGAGATAACTACAACTCTTTGGTGTCAATGTTGGGAGAAAAGAATGATTTTTAGCTCCTGACTTGCATTAAACTGTAGTAAGTGATTTACAGTTCTTTCATTAAGCTTGCAGAATATAACCAAAGTAACAACCGACAGATGGTAAATACCATTTTTGCCGATAGTTCACTATGGGTATGCTTTGACAAGTGATTCAAAAAGAATTCAAGAATTGAGTGATATTTCTATAATAAACTCCTTTTATCCATATTTACTTATTTATTTGAGCAAATTTTCTCAAGATTCATCTTATAGAAATAAAATAAAGGCATTGAATTGATGCTGAAATTCTGATTCATTCTAGCATTGCAAAGATATAAACAGTAATTGAGAATACATCTGACTAAATGGTATTGAAAACTACATCTAAATAAAATACTTCTAAAAATACACAATACGGTATATGATTTTAAAACATCATTTCAAAAGTATAAACAAAAATATTTTAAAACTAATCAAGTAACTAAAACCACACCTTTGACAATAGCATTCAAAAATATGAAATACCTAGCAATCAATCTAATGAAGGAAGTTAAAGACCTTTATAGAGAAAACTATAGTACTCTGAAAAAGATCTAAGAGAATATCAGAAAATCAAAAGATATCCCCCCACACAACCTGTTCTCAGGTCAGAAGAATCAATATAGTGAAAATGGCCAAATCCCAATCAACGTATCAATAGCGTATCTCACAGAATTAGAGAAAAGAATTCTAAAATTCTAAAATTGATTTGGAACTAGAAGCAAAAGCAATTCTGGGCAACAAACGCAAGGCAGGGGCATCACAATCCCTAAACTGGAATTATACTAGAAAGTTACTGTGATACAAACAACAAGGTACTTGGAAAGAGAGAAAGAAAGAGAGAGAGAGAGACAGAGAGAGAGAGAGAAGGGAGGGAGGAAAGGAGGGATGGAGGGAGGGAGAGAGGGAGAAAGGAAGGAAGGAAGGAAAGGAGGGAGGAAGGAACCCAAGGAACTCATTGGAACAGATTAGAAGATGTAGAAACAAGTCAAAACACACTCAGTAACTTATCTTTGACAAAGGGGTCAAACACTTTCACTGGAAGCAAGATAGCCTACATACAAAATAGGGCTGGGAAAACTAGCTTTGATATGCCAAAGTTTGAACCTAGACCTGTACTAGGCACTAAACTAAACTGAAGTAAATCAAAGATCTGAATATTAAAACAAAACCACTAAATCAGCTGCAAGATAGAAAAAGTAAAACTGTGGAAGACATAGGTGTAGGCAAAGACTTTATAAAAAGAAAAATTATTGCATAGGAAATATCACAAAGAATCAACAATTGGGATCTCATCATATTAAAAAGCTTTTGGGCAGCAAAAGAAATCACCAGCAGAATAAAGTGACAACACAGAATGAGAAAAAATTGGGGGCAGCTGTTTCTCACAAAGGACTAATATCCAGAATACACAAAGAACTCAAAAACATTAGACTCTCCCAAATTTAAAGACCTAATCCAAAAATAACCATCTCAGATGAATAGATAATTTTCAGATGAAGAAGTACAAACAGCAAATAAATATATAAAAATATATCAAAACCAATTAAATTAAAACAATCCTGAGATTCCATCTAGAAAGAATAGCTATCACCAAAAAACAACCAATAACAAATGCTAGTGGCATTATGGCGAAAAAGAACACTTTTCCACTTGGCGGGAGTGTGGACTGAGGACATCAGTGTGGAGATTCCTTTAAAAAACTAGAAGTTCCATTTAACCCAGATATTTCCTTTCTTGGTATCTTATTGAAGGAACTAAAAGCATTATATCATATAGCAGCAATGTATGCACCCATGTTTATAGTAGCAAGTTTGTATAAACTAAATCTTGGAAACAGCTCAAAAGGCCACCAACAGATGATTGGATAAATAAGTTGGAGTACTACTCTGCCATAAAGAAGGATAAACTTGAGGCATTTATAGGTAAATGGATACATCCTGAGAGCATATTCTTAAGTGAAATACACTGGACACATGTATTTAAATATCACATTGTTTCTCTTATGTGAGAAATTGACAAGGCAAATAAGAATCAAAATGTGTAATAGGTATTAGAAAATAGGAAGAATACATTCAAATGGGAAGGAAATAAGGGAGGGAGAGGAAGAAGGGAAAAAGGGAAAAGAAAAAAGAATAGAATGAAAAATGGAACACAAAACTTGCAAATAAGGAGGGAGAAAAGTGTTCAAGGGAGGGTAGAAAAAATGGAAAACAAGAATCAAGATGTAAACAACATATGGGTAGTACAAATTCTCTATGATAAATGTGATCATACGTATATCAAACGTTACCAATAAGGTCAGGGATTTAGCTCAGCAGCATAAGCGCCTGCCTTGCAAACACATGATCAGGAGTTCAATCCCTGGTATCAAAAAAAAAAAAAGTATAGTTTCTATGTTTTTGTTAATCAACAATTATTTGTTATGGAAAGTCTCTGTGAAACCAAGTGTTATGGTTTGAGAACTGGTGGTCAACTTAATGCCAGCTGGATTACATCAGCATGGAATTGAGTGAAGGTGCTCCACCTGAGGAAAGTTGCCAGGCTAAATAGGTGGAGAAGAAGGGAGGTATTGAGGGT
Source organism: Cavia porcellus (assembly GCF_034190915.1). Classification (NCBI taxonomy): domain Eukaryota; kingdom Metazoa; phylum Chordata; class Mammalia; order Rodentia; family Caviidae; genus Cavia; species Cavia porcellus. The sequence continues at coordinate 53,812,739 of NW_026947494.1, forward strand.
TGAGGCGTTAAGGAGGCATTGTGGGGTCTCCTACGAGTTGCTATCTGAGCTGTTGGTTCTCCTGGAGAAGCTTTGGTCCTCACATCCAGCATTGCTTCTGGCTCCGGAGGGAAAGACATGTGCTGCTTGGTCTCCAGGATGAACTTTTCATGCTGCTTCCTGGCACAAGACTGTGCTTGTAGGAGGAGGAGCTCGGGGCCTCCGTGTCACTGAGGACAGCCTTGGTCTTTGTGTGTGACTTCTCGGCTCCAGCGTAGAACCTTCATCCCACTAGCACAGCTCCTTCATCCTGCTGGCATAGACTTTCTGGCTTCCACCGCTGATCCTTGGGTCTTCTCAGCATGGATCCGTAAAAGAGACTGGCGTGAGTCCTTTTTGTGGGCTCTGGACCTCCAGTTTGGACTTGTGGAGGCATTGTCCTGAGCTCTGGATTTTTATCTGGATTCATGTGGGACATTGCTGTGGGGTTTAGGCTCTTGACTAAATAATCTAAGTCTTTGGTGTCACGGATAGATTTCCTGCATTTTCCTTTGTTAACTCCCAGTGACCATTATAAAAATATTATGAACTCCATGTCCTAATCCTAGTTGTTCTCTGTGTACAACCCCTGACTACAACACCAAGAAACTCTGTTACAAGTCATAAATCTGTTAGATTTATTGGAAATTTGAGGGCAGTGAGCTTTTAGTTTGTAGTGAATTTCTTCATTGAATGCTATTAGGGATGAAAAATCCACTCCAGAAATAATCTATGGTACCAAGAAAAAAACAAAGAACAAATTACCTAGCACGGTAAAACACTAAGAACAGATTCTTATTTCTCTATGGTGATATTTAATAATAGCAAAACTTACAGTGATGTCTGAGTATAAACTAACAGTATCAATTAAACTGGGTATAAAAGGCAGTTTGAATGAGAATGCAAGAAAAAAATTTTCATAAATTATTTTTACAAAAACTGCTACAGTTAAATTTCAGTGTTGTTTTAAATGAATGCACGTTTGATGGCTTATCAACATTACCTAGATTCAAAGACTAGACAAGAATCAGCCAAACAAAAGAGGTACAGATAAATATCTTTAAAGAATATAGACACAAATAGTTCTTACAAAATATTGATAAAAGTAATACAATGCACCATTTAAAGATGAATGGTAGATAAAGATGACCAAGCAGGATTTATCCCTGGGATGCAAGAATGATTAAATTTATGCAAATGAATAAATTTCATCACATAAATAGAAGAAATCACAAATATCATGTGATCAAAATGGATGCAGAAAAGGGAATGATGGCACATGCCTATATTTCCAGCACTCAGCAGGCTGAGGAAGGAGGATTGCTGTAAATTTGAGGCCAGCCTGGGTTACACAGTGAGACCTTGCCTCAAAACAAAGACAAAAACAAAATCCCTACAAATCAGAAAACACAGAAAAAGCCTTCAACAAAGTTAAACATCTATCATGATGAAAATACTGAAGAAAACAGATATTGAAGGACCTTATCAAAATCTAATAAAAGGTATTCACAATAAACGTACATCATATTAAATGGGGAAAAGTTGAAAACTTTCCTTCTAAAATCAAGAACATGACAATGATGTTCACCAGCTCCTCTCCTGTTGAACACTGTATTCAAAATATTAGCAAGAGCCATTAAGCAATAAAAAGATAGTAAGAGTAACATATATAAGAAAGGGAAGAACCAAATAACCATCCATTACAGAGAGCACCATCTTCTATATAGAAGACTCAAAAAATCTACCAAGTCTCTGAATTATTAACCAAGTTCAGTAGTGTAACAGGATATAAGATCAACATACAAAAATCTAATTAGTACATTAATAAAAAACTCACTAAGGAAGAAATTAAGAAAATATCATTCAAACAGAACCTAGAAAAATTAAGTACTTAGCATCAACATAACTGAGGAAATGAAAGACAAACAATGAAAAGTAAAGTACTTTGAATAAAGGAAACCAAAGAGAACATCACAAAATGGAAAGATACAATATTTCTTGTTCTTGGACAGGCAGGACTATTAGTCAAAATGACCATATTACCAAAACTGATACACAGTTTTAAAACAATTTCAATGAAAATCGCAACAGCATTTTTTACAGAACTGTAGAAAATAATCAGAACATTTGCATGGAACCAGAATAAATCTAGCATAGCAAAAGCAATTTAAGGTACCAAGATCAAGGTAGGAGCCACCACAATCCCGAAGTTGAAGTTATATTACAAAGTTGAGTTGATGAAAAAAACACGGTACTGGTACAAAGATACACATAGGGATCAATGAAATAATGAAGGATGCAGAAACAACCTCAAGCACAGTCAACTATTGTGTGTGTGTGTGTGTGTGTGTGTGTGTGTGTGTGTGTGCTCGGAATGGAATGGAATTCAGGATCCTGTACTTGCCAAGCAGGTGCCGTACTGCTGAGTTATATCCTCAGTCCCTTAACTATTTGATCTTTGACAAAGGAGCTAAAAACATACACCAGAGGATAAAGAGCCAACCTATACCTCTCACTATGTACTAAGATAAAATCAAAATGAGTCAAAAACTGAAGACAGAAATGCTTTACTTGCAAAGCATTTTGCAACATCTTTAAATGGTTCATTGTATTACTTTTGTCAGTATTTTGTAAGAATATTTTGTGTCTATATATTCATTAAAGATATTGATCTGTACCTCTTTGGTTGATTCTTGTCTAGTCTTTGAATCAAACGTGCATAAGCAATCAAACGTGCATTTAAAATAAAATTGGTAAAACTCTTGAAGTCATAGAAATAGGTTAGGACTTCTGAACAGAACCCTTATTATGCAAGAAATAACACAAAAAATGAACAAATAGAGTTATATCAAATTTAAAAGCTCCTGTACAACAAAACAACCAACACAATGAAAAAACAAACCCTGTAGAATGAATGAAACTTTTTCCAGTCATTCCTCAGAAATATCTAAAATATATAAAGAATTTAAAAATTTCGACACTCACCCAAAAAATAAAGGCCCAATTAAAAATTGGCAACTAAAATAAATAGAAAATTCTCAGAAAAAGAAACACACAAGATCAGAAAATACATAAAGAAATGCTCAACATCATTGGCTAACAGAGAAAAGTAAATTTCCTGGGTGCAGTGACAGACCTGTAATTCCAATACTCAGGAGGCTGAGGCAGGAGGATCCTTGCCAGTTCAAGGCCAGCCTAAACTGTGTCTCAAAAAAAGACAAAATACAAAAGAAAGAAACAACAACAAAAGCAAAACCCAGAGAAATGTACATTAAAACGACACTGAGATTCCATCTGATCCCAGAAACTATGGCCATGATCGAGAAATCAAATAATAACAGATGCTGGTGAGGTTGCAGGGGAAAAGAAACCCTTCTACATTGTTGGCGGGTAGGTAAACTAGCATAGCTACTTTTTAAATCAGCATGGAGATGTCTCCCAAATAAACTAGAAATTCCATTTGACCCAGCTATTCCCCTTCTGGGTATCTTCATAAGAGTTAAGGACATCATATTACAATGATGCATGCATACCCATGTTGATACCAGCACAATTCAGAACAGCTAAATCTTGGAAGTGGTCTATATGTCCATCATCAGATGAATGGATATACAAATGTGGTATTTACACACGAAGGAATACTATTCTGTCATAAAGCAGGATAACCTTGAGATATTTAATAAAAAATGCATGCTGCCTGAGACCATGAAATTAAGTGAAATAAGTCAGACATAAGCTTACATATCTTTTATATGAGGAACCTGAAATACAAATAAAAAGCAAAACAACAATAGTAGAAAATAGGGGAATTAGTCTTTCTCAAAAAAAAAAAAAAAGAATCAAGAGATGGAGGGAATGGGGGAAAAAAGGAAGGAAAGGGAATAAAAAATGAACTAAGATGAGTTATGAACATGTTGCCACCTCCACACAAGGAATAGAACACTATGCACTACAAATACGTTCTAACTGCAAAAACGTAAAAGGTATATAGAAAGAAAATCACTTGTGATTATATCTTATATCATTTCATCCTATAAGTATATGTAACATACAATATTTCAATTAATTTTATTGGCTTTTTTAGACATACAAACGAAAGTCAAGGTAGCCTACTAGGTTGAATTTAATAGGCATTTAAATTGCAGATTCTTCATACAGTTGTAACATGTGTTTTCAAGTTAAAGGAAAAAATTTTAATATCTTAGTCAACTTTTAGGCCTAATGAAGCATAATTTTTAAACTGAAGATAATCACATTGCTAACATAGTAAAATTACTGTTTTTCTTAGATGACAATGATACAATAGAGTCTGTCAAGCATTTGGTTAACTAATTGATAATACATACAGCACACACTTTTGTGGAGGGGCCAATAAGTTTAACTTAGTGCCATTGCATTGAGCTGTATATCCCAAGCTCATTCTTAATTTTTCATTTTCAAAGAGGAATTTGTTAAGTTGTTAAGTTACTAGATTGGGATCAAACTTTGGATCCTCCTGCCTCATCTCCCAGAGTTCTGGAATTAGACATATGCTATCACACCAGATACAAAATGTACCTTAAAATTCAGCTTCTAACGGATATGTGATCATTGATTTCAACATTACAGAATAGTTTTTTAAAGTTTATAGTATGACAAAAATTTTAAAGTAACTTTTAAAATGAGACAATTATAAATGGTGATAACTTTAAAATTTCAAAGTTTTCTACTATAGTAAGAAAATCACAAGAGAATAAAGAAACATTCTTTCTCTACAGTTGTTTTCCAGTTTTTTATTCAAAACTGGCCTTGACTATAAATCACTTCTTTTATAATAAAGCAAAGACACAATTTAAAGGATATACCCAAAGCCTCATATAACATCAATTGGCAAATATTTTTAAATTAAGTAGTTAATGGTTATCTCATTATTTAATCATATCTCATTAATCAACGAGATAACCATTACAATTATCTCACACATTTTCTAAAATAGGATTTGGGTTTCAATCCTATTTTTGTATTTTACATATAATTCACTAAAAGAAATGAATTCAATTTATGAACTTAAGGAGGATACTGTATTTAAAGAAGGTGTTGCCTAGGTACATGGACTCTTTCAACACTGTACAAAACAACATTAACACTTACAATAAGCATTTCTGACTTGCAAGTTTGGTTTCAAAACTCAAAAAGCTCAATATAATATATTTATAATTATTCTATTATATATAATACCATATTTCACATATTTTTCCTCTCATTTATTGGCAAGATACAAAGAACACAGGATAAAAAGCTGCTAGAGTTACACTAAGATATAAGGAGTGCATGTCAATTATTACAAACATAGGAAAAGTAGCTGGAACAAGGGAACTTTGCCATTAACATCTTCCACAGTACTGTCAACAAAATGCTGCTGATTTAGTTCATGGAAGCTGTAGTTCTGCTCAATTAGGATGATTGCATCTGCATACAAATTCATTTCTTTGTTTTTCAGAGAATAACTCATCAAGGTTCTTCAAGTGACAATAATGGAATGATACACAAGTAGGCTTATGTCTGTCATGTACATTCACATGTGGACACACACACACACTTTATTCTGAGTTCTCAGATTTATAACACAATAATTATCGGAACAGTATTGTGTATTTTTGTAATTAATGCAAATGTGGCAAAGGTTTAATGAAATAGTTTAATCATTATTGTTATAATAAATTATAAACTATAATTATTAACTTCATAATTATAATTTTTTGATGTGTATAATAATTACATTATTATAATAACTTTTCTAGGAAGTATAGTATAATATTGTTATTTTGAGCTGCTTTTGGAACACATCTATATATGTGAATGTATGTATATATACATGCATGTATGAAGAGATAGCATAATACTGACATGTTAGTCCAAAACAAAATTTAATATGTATTTAAAATTAATACTCTATATGATTTCAATGAGAATAATAAGGCCTACTTTCAAAAAATAAAAATTTCAGAATAAATTAAAGTATAAAAGTTTTAATCCAATGTTAACCTTTAATAAAATGATATACTTTAAAAAGCATAGAAATGTTAAAATGGAAAGATAAAAGTTTTTTTATTTAAAAGGAAAAAAAAGAAAAAACAAAACAGTGTAAGGGTACAAATAATATACAGAATTACAAAAAAAAACAGTAAGAAATCACTGGTTAATAGATTACATATTGTCATCTTAGAAATAGTTGCTCAAGTTACAGGATTAAAGCATTCAAAGTAGACATTCAAACAGTGAGACTGCAAACAGTTGTATTCAATGATCCAACAGAAACTCAGTAATATGGTCATCTGTCTTAACACATCTACACACACTTGCAGTTGCATCCTTTAAAGCACTTTTTTTCCTCTCTTTTTTACAACAAAATTTACACATTTTGGGTTTTATTACTCCCATAGTTCTTATTACTTTTTTTTAGAAGAGAATTAAACCAAATATGAGAAAACAAAGCTGGCAGTCAAAACCAAGGACAGACACAGCACATGACGTAAAAACAGAGTACAAGGTTACAACATTACCATAATGCCCCTTGTTTCCTTAAAAACCACTGGCTATATCATTAGGTACAATAAAGTTGAGCAAAACAGTACAGAACAAGACCAATAAAACTTAAATATTGTAAACATTCCCGGAATTCAAAAGAAGTTAATAGTCAAACCAGAATGGGTATCATAGTGAATTTGCCTGCAAAGAAGTTGCCTATACCCCCTCAAACTTGATACTATCAAAGGGAACGGAACAGAAATCAGTCAAAACAAGATAGTGGGAGTAAAACAGGGCTTCAAATCAAGTTAATAGGAAATCAAAAAAGTTACTATAATATATCCTGCTAATTTTTGGATTTTCCCCCTTAATTAAAAAAAAATAATAAATAAATAAATAAATAAATAAATATTTTTAATGAATAAAGGTGAGATTGAGATAAAAGAGGACATAGCAACATAACAATACAGGTCAAAGCATGATAATTTTAGCAACCTAATGCTTCATCACCAAATAACCCGACTTAATAGTAGTTACCATAGTGTCTTTTCCTTTGAAATATTTGAATATAACTTCGTATACTATAGCATCAAATATATTAAGACAGTGTGAAACCATTCAAGTGGATGAAAGTATTACAGAGTATTTAGAACCAGCTAACAGAAAATGAAAAATGGTTTCTGTATTATCTCTTTGCCTATAAAAATTTTTGTTTATACTATCACATATCATAAAATCCAGTAAGATAAAACATGATAAAACCAATGGAGACAGAAGAACAACAGTTTGGTGGGGCTTCAAAACAAGATGATATTAAATCAGCACTAGCTATAATGGTGTCTTGTTTTCTTCAAAATAGCTGTTCATTTCATCACAGGCAATAATATCAAGCAGCCCAGAATAAAGCCATTCCAATTAATGAGTGAAAACTTTATAAGGCTTCAAGGCCACATAATGGGGAATCATAATTACCACATACTTTTATATATTTGAATCATTTCTTACACTAGGGAAACTATTCAGTATTCACACATGTGAGTTTGCTTTATTTCACTTATGAGTATGTTCTCAAGTTGCGCCCATTTATTTGTAAATATCTCAATGTAATCCTTCTTTATAGCTGAGTAGTACTCCATTGAATAAAAAATACAACAACTTTTTTATCCATTCTTGAGTTGATAGACACTTAGGTTATTTCCAAGATCTGGCAATTACAAATTGTGCTGTTATAAACATAGGTGCACATATGTCACTGTGGTATGATGCTTTCAGTTCTTCTGGGAATATACCTGGAAGTGGAATTGCTGGAACAAATGGGACTTCCAATCCCAGCTTTTTGAGAAATCTCCAGACTGACCTCCACAATGGTTGTACCACTCTACACTCCCACCAACAGTGCAGCAGAGTTCCTTTTTCCCCACAGCCTCTCCAGCATTTGTTGTTGCTGGTTTTCTTGATCTTGGCCATTCTTTCAGGAGATGGAATCTCAGTGTAGTTTTAATTTGCATTTCTCTAATGACTAATGAGGATGAACATTTTTTCATGTATTTATTTGCTATTTGTATTTCTTCATCTGAGAAGTGCGTATTCATCTCAGATGCCCATTTTTGGATTGGATCTTTGAATTTTGGGGGTCTGAGTTTTTAAAATTCTGGTCTGAGGGGGAGTTCACTAAGATTTTTTCCCAGTTTGTGGATTTTCTTTTCACTATGCTGGAGATTTTTTTTGACATGCAGAAACTTATTGATTCTGGGAAGTATTTCCCGTTCAGTTTGAGTCCTGTTCATGAATTCTCTACCTAACCCTATGTCTTCAAGGTTTCTACCCAATTTGTCTTCCAATAAATTTAGTGTTTCTGTTTTAATATTCAGATCTTTGATCCATTTAGATTTTCATCTAGTACATGGTGATAGGCATGGGTCTACTTTTAGTTTTTGGCATATGGAGAGCCAGTTTTTCCAACACCATTTATTAAAGAGACTGTCATTCTTCCAGTGAAACTGTTTGGCTCCTTTATCAAAGATAAGGTGATTGAGTGTGTTTGTAGTTATGGTTGTATCTTCTAATCTATTCCATTGATCTTCGGCTCTGTTTTGACTCCAGTACCATGGTGATTTTACTATGATTGCTTTGTAATATAACTTCAAGTCAGAGATTGTGATGCCTCCTGCCTTGCCTCTGTTGCTTAGAACTGTCTTTGCTATTCTAGGTCTCTTCTCACTCCAGATGAATTTTAGGAGCGATTTCTCTAGATCTATGAGGTATGGTGATGGTATTTTTATCGGGATTGCATTGAATTTGTATAAGAGTTTTGGGAGAATGGCCATTTTCACAATGTTTATTCTTCCTATCCATGAGCAAGGGATGTCTTTCCATTTTCTGAGATCATCTTCAATTTCTTTTTTCAGTGTATTATAATTTTCCCTGTATAGGTCTTTCACTTGTTTCACAACAGTAATTCCTAAATATTTCATTTTTTTGGTTGCTAGTGTGAAGACTGTGGCTTCTCTTATTTCTCTGTGATTTTGTTGTTAGTGTATAGGAATGCTATTGATTTTTGAGTATTGATTTTGTATCTAGCTACAGTACTGAATTTATTTATTATATCTAAGATCTTTCAATGGAGTTTAGGGGGTCTTCTATGTAGAGTATGATGTCATCTGCAAACGATGATAATTTAACTTCTTCTTTTCCTGTCTTTATCCCTTTTATTTCTCTCTCTTGTCTAATTGCTCTGGCTAGTATTTCCAGGAATATACTAAATAGGAGTGGTGATAAAGACATCTGTGTCTTGTGCCTGATTTTAAACTAAAGGCCTTCAATTTTTGGCCATTTAGTATGATACTGGCTGTTGGTTTGTCATAGATGGCTTTTATTATATTGAGGTAAAGACCATCTATTCCAATTTTCTGTAAAGTTCTTATCATGAATGAATTTTGGACCTTATCAAAAGGTTTTTCTGCATCTATAGAAATGATCATGTGATTCTTATTTTTGGCTTTATTGATATGATGGATTACATTTATTGATTTATATATGTTGAACCATCCCTGCATGCCTGGGATGAATCCCACTTAGTCATGGTGTATAATCTTCTTGATGATTTGCTGCATCCTATTTGCCAATATTTTATTGAGGATTTTGCATCTGTGTTCATTAGGGAAATTGGTCTATAGTTCTCTTTTTTAGTTGAGTCTTTCTCAGGTTTTGGTACTAGAGTAATATTTGCTTCCAGGAATGACTTAGGAAGTATTACTTCCCTCTCAATTTCATTTAAGTGTTTGAGGAGTGTCAGTATTAAGTGTTCTTTGTCTTTCTTGTAAATTCAACAGTGAATCATCTGGGCCTGGGCTCTTCTTTGTAGGTAAGGACTTAATTACATTTTCAATTTCATTAATAGATATTGGGTTATTCAGCAGTTTTACATCCTCTAGATCTAGCTTTGGTTATTTCTTCTGTGTTATCAAACCTTTGAGAGTAGAGGTTTTCGAAATAGGTGTTGATGGTCTTCTGTATTTCTATAGAGTCTGTAGTGATTTCACCTTTTTCATTTCTTATGGCATGAATTTGAGCTTTTTCTTCCCTTTTAAAAATAAGGTTGGTTAGGGGCTTATCAATTTTATTTACTCTTTCAAAGAAACAACTCTTTGATTCGTTGATTCTTTGGATTGTTTTCTTAGTCTCTATTGCGTTGCTTTCTGCTCTGATTTTTATAATTTCCTCTCTTATTTTGGCTTTGGGCTTGACTTGCTCTTCTTTTTCTAGCTGTTTGAGGTAAAGCATCAGGTTATTTATTTGTATTCGTTCTGTTCTGATGTGGGAACTCAGTGTGATAAATTTTCCTCTACGGATGGCTTTCATTTAATCCCACAGATTCCAGTAAGTTGTATCTGTATTTTCATTTTCTTGTAGGTATTGTTTAATTTCTTTAATTTCTCCTGTGACCCACTAATTACTCAAGAATGTGTTATTCATTTTCTATGTGTTTGTGGGATTTTTGCAGTATCTTTTATCATTAGTTTCAAATTTCAAAGCGCTATGATCTGATAACATGCAAGGGATGATTTCAACTCTTTTGCATTTATTTAAATATGTTCTGTAAGCTAATATATAGTTGATTTTAGAGAATAATCCATGTACTGCTGAAAAGAATGTGTGTTCTAATCTTGTTGGATGGAACACTCTGTATATATCTATCAAGTCCATTTGTACACAGGTATGATTCAGTTCTGTTATTTCTTTGCTGATTTTCTGTCTGGTTGATGTGTCCCTTGGTGTTAATGGTGGTGTTAATGGTGTGGTCTCCGGTTACAACTGTGTTACTGACAATTTGAGTTTTCATTTCTGTTAATACTTGTTTTATTTAACTGGTTGCTCTGGAATTTGGTGCATATACATTTAAGATAGTTATCTCTTCCTCTTGGAGTTTTCCCCTAATGAGTATGTAGTGACCTTCTTCGTCTTTTCTGATCATTGTTAGTTTAAAGTTTACATTATCTGCAAACAGAATGGCTACTCCTGCTTTTTTTTTTTTTTTTTTTTTTTTGATTCCTGTTGCATTAAGTATTGTTTTCTATCCTTTGACTTTAAGTCTATGGATTAGATAGGTTTCCTGTAAACAGCATATGGTTGGATTTGGTTTCTTGATCCATTCTGCCAGTCTGTTTCTTTTAATTGGTGCATTGAGACCATTTACATGAATGGTTATAACTGTTATATGTTGGTTTATTGTTAACATATTATCTTTTTGCTGTTGCATTTTTATCTTTCTGTTTAATTATCTGCTTTGCTTAGTGATTTTTTCCTTTATGTATCTAAACTATCTTTAGGGTTGTCTGCAGGGTTGGCTTGGTGATCATGAAGTTCTTCAGCTGCTCTTTGTCATGGAAGTATCTTATTTCACCATCGATTTTGAATGATAGTTTTGCAGGGTACATCAGTCTAGGTTGGAAATCATTTTCCTTTAAGATCTGGAATACTTCACTCCATGGTCTTCTTGACTTCATTGTTTGTGCTGAGAAGTCTGCTGTGATTCTGATAGGTTTTCCTTTATAAGTGATCTGTCTTTTGTCTCTGACAGCTTTTAATAATCTATTCTTGTATTGGATTTCTGAAATGGTGATTATTATATGCCTGGGTGTAGTTTTATTTTGGTTATGACTATTTGGAGTTCTATATGCTTCACTGAACCTGATGTCGGTTTCTGATTTCATGCTTGGAAAATTTTCAGCTATTACTTCTCTAAATATACTCTTGACGTCCTTTATGTTGTCCCCTTCTTTTTCATTAATCCCTATCAATCTTATGTTGTTTTTCTTTGTGTCATCTTGTAGTTGTTGAATTGTTATTTCCTGATTCTTTGTTATTTTTAAAAGATCTTTCCTGTTCATTAGCTGCAATCCTGTCTTCAAGGTCTGAAATTCTATCTTCATTTTCATTGAGGCGATTTTTACAGCTTTCAGTGGAGTTTTTGATTTCCTGTATATCTCTGTACATCTGCTTTGTTTCTTATATTGCTCATCTAGGGATTCTTTTTGTTTAGTTCCTCCAATTTTTTAACTGTGTTTTCTTTAAATATGTTCAGCATCTCTTTCATTTCTTTTATCTTTCTTCTTTTACATGGAGATTATTCCTAGTTTGAATTCCTTTAAAACGTCCTGGAGTTGCTTGTTTATTTCAGTTGCTATTATGTCCAATATTTAAGGTGTATGGCATATATTTTCTTCTATGTACATTGCTCCTAGGGTTTCTTGTGATGAGTTGGAGGCTTGAGGTTGTAATTTGGTCTTCGTTTTGTCATTTTCCTATATTTCTGTGTTTCAAGTGTTATTCGAAAGCTTCCTCAGGGTCTGTTGGAAATCCACTTCTATGCTCGCAGCACCTGAGACTTTGGCACCCAGTTCCCTCAGGCCGCCAGGACTCTGGATCCCGTGGTGCTTGCCTGCTTGCTTAGAACTCTGCAGTCAAATACAAGCTGGGCTCCAGGCACAGAGGGTGCCTGCCTGTTTGCTTAGAACTCCACAGTTCTCTGAGTGCAACCAGAAAAGGAAGGTGGATGTAGGCGCCTCAGATCCACCTTGCTGTTTCACTGCACCCGGAACGCTCGAGGGTCCCAAACAGTCTGGGCTCGGAGATGAGTGATCAGGGCACTTACCCCAGGATGCCTGATGCTATCCTGCTTGCTTAGAAATCCACAGTCCTCCAGACACACGGGGAGGAGGATGCAGGCACCGCAGACCTGCCTAGCCGTTCCACTGCACCCAGATGGTGCGAGGGTCCCAAACAGGCTGGGCTCAGGGGACAGTGGGCGCCTGCCTGCTTGCTTAGAACTTCATAGTTCTAAGCAAGAAAGGGGAGACAGATGTAGGCGCCTCAGACCCGCCTACCCATTCCAGTGCACCCAGATGCTGCAAGGGTCCCAAACAGGCTGGTGCACTCAGGGGACAGTGGGCGCCCTGCCTGCTTGCTTAGGGCTCCCCAATTCTCTGAGTGCAGCCAGCAAGATAAAAATTTTAAATGCATTAAAAATATAGACAGACTTGTAGGAATTATTATAAGTAGGAATGGTTTTACTAGTTTGTGTAAAAAACTATGGTAAGGCATATCTTTGAAGCTTAATCAACTGACAGTGTAAAATCTTTCCATTATGCTGCATTACTCAGAAATGTTTCAATACCAGAAAAAAATGAATTTGCTTATGTTCTCCAGAGGCTATGAAGTCTTAAAGGAGTTAAAAGTTTTATTTTGGTCTTCAAAAATGAAGTCATTATTTAGAGCCAGGCACGTTGGTGCACACGGGAAGTACCAGCTACTAAGGACTAAGGAAGGAGGATCACTTGAGCCTAGGAGTTGAAAGTCAGCCTGGGCAACATAGCAAGGCTCTTTAAAACGGGGGTTAGGGGGTGTCTTCATTAACAATATGGCCAATTCCTACTAATTCACATTAAAACTATTTCCTTTAGTTGCTATTACAATCATCATGTATGGATTTTAATAAAGAAGTTACAAGTCATGTGAAAACATTTAGGATAAAACAGCATCAAAACTAGGCTAGACATGATACAGATTTTCGAATTAGCAGGTAAGACATTTGAAATAACTAAAATTAATATGGTAAGGGCTCTGATGGGAAAAGTAGACAACATAAAAGAACAGATGGGTAATATATGTGAAGAGAAAATTCTTAGAATTAGAAGGAAATGCTAGATAGTAGAAACATTGTTTCGGGAATGAAGAATGCATGATAAGTAGATTTGAATGGATTTATCAGTAGACAATACACATAATAAACAAGAATCAATGAAAAGTGAAATTTCTTTATTAACAAACAAGTAATACTCATAAGAATACAGAATGCTTTATCATTTTTCTTTTCCTTTTTAAGGACAAGAGTTAAAACATCAAAAAGAATCTTAAATGTGAATGCACTTAATTACAAAACTTAAGAATATATAAAGTAAAAACTGGCAGAACTGAAAGGAGAAATAGATCAATGTAAACAAGTATTTGGATATTTCAATACTTTTCTCTCAGTAATTTAGAGATCAACTATTTAAAAAAGCTACATGACAGAAGACTTGAGCAGTGCTATAAATGAAAAGTACCTAATTGACAATGCTAGAATACCTGCCAACAATTACAGCAGAATATGTTTACTAAGATATAACATGGAAGATCATAAAGTACATTTCAATATTAAAACAACTAAAATGTTGTTTTAGAATGTTGTTTTAAAATGTATCACCTGATCATAATCCAATAACAAATCACACACACACACACACACACACACACACACACACACACACACAAATCTGTAACTGAATGAAAATGAAATCACAGCAAAAAAATATATTTCTGTTAAAGAGGGGTCTTTAAAGAAATTTTTACTTTGAAGTGCTGATTTCATAAAGAGGCCTATAATTGATTATTTAAGCTTCTGTTTTAGAAGGATTAAAAAAACAAATTAAACCCTAAGTAAGTACAAGGTAGAAAATAGTAGATCAACTAACCAGAAAATTTGCAAACAACAATAAAATCATGAAAACAAGAGCTGTAAATTAATAAATTTGAGCTACATTGATCATAAAAAATACAAATTACAATTATCAAGAATGAATGTGTTACATCATTTATCTTACAGACATTTAAAGAAGATAAAACGATCAATAACTGTATGCTAAAAAATAAGACAATTCAGATCAAATACAGTAATAGAGTACTATAAAGACTCAGAAGGTCTAGAAAATGTTACCTGATATCTAATAAAAAATTAAAATTTTAACAAAAACCTTTCTCATAAAAAACTGTAGGTTTAGATGGTGTTAAAAAAAACTGTAGGTTTAGATGGTCCATTTAAAGAACAAATAATATTAACTTTATATATTCAAATTTTCCCAGAAAACAGAGTACTTTCTTGTTCATTTTATAAGACTAACTATTCTGATATAAAAATGAAAAAAGATGTTAAAGAAACCTACAAGCCAAATAATTTTAACGCAAATTGTGATGAATATTCATATGAGAAAACATGAACCCTGATATATATCTCATATCATACACAAAAATTAACTCAAAATGGGTCATAGATCTAAATATAAAGACTGAAAGCATAAAATGTCTAAAGGAAGATATAATAGATTGTTCATATACTCTTGAAGTATTGTCTGAGGACATGAAAAGCACAAACCATAAAAGAAAAACTTTAAATTAAACCAAAATTTTTAAAACACCATTTAAAAATAAATAGCATATAGCAAGCAAGGAATAACTGTTCACATTACATAACTCTGATGAAGACTTTTACCCTGAATAAGTGAGAAAAGATGGGCAAGATTTGAACAAATAGTTCAAGGAAAATACAAGAATAATCACATGAAAAGATGTTCACCTTCACTACTATCATTATTTATTAGGAAATATATGACCAGCACAATAAAATGACAGGATACTGCTAAAATGTATACAATGGCTAAAATATTTTAAAAGGCTTATAATAACAAATGTCAGTGAGATCTAAAATGACCAGAACAATCACAGACTGGTGATGGAATGCCAAATGGTACAGCCACTTCAAAAACTATAACAAAATTAAAGGAAATTCCCATACTATGAATAGTATACCTGAAGAAAAATGAAAGTATTTATCCATACAAATACTTGCACAGAGATGCTCATAGAATTTGTTTTCTAAATAGCTTCAAAATAGCAGTCAAAAATGTGATATGTGTTATGAAATAGTATTCAGAAAAATATGAAGTACACAACAGCATCATGGATGAATCTCAAAAACATTACACTGAAGAAAGACAGCTGGACACACAAGTACACTCAAGTGTGTAAGTCCACTTAAATGAAATAACAGAAAAGACAAGTCTAACTTACAGTGATAGAAAGTAGATCCATGATTAGGGACAGGGAAGCATGGAAGAAAATAGAGGTTAATTGTGAAGAGGACAAGAAAACTTTTTTTTTCATGGAAAACATCAATATCTTGACTGTGATGTTGGTTATAGAGCCATATGCTTTTCTCAAGATTCATTAAAGTATACACAAGTGGGGGCATTTTTATTGCAGGTAAATTATATCCTTATGTTCTAAAATGTATTCAAGGGAAAGCAAACTCTTCCCCAAAATAAGGTATTTCTTTACTAATTTTATGACTGACATGATTATGATACCAAAACTTTAAAAGGTACTGAAATCCCAAATAACTTAATGTATATTTATATTAGCCTTGTATTATGAAAACACACTAATTAGGCATTTAAAGACCTTTAGATACTTGCAGCAGGATAAGCTAAGTTTGGATGAAATAAAACAGTAGTAAAAGAATCCCAATGCTACGTAACCTAACATAATTTCCTATAAGCGTTGTCATATTTTTTAAAACTCAAGTCCTAACCAATCTTCTATATCAAGTATATCCCTATTGTTAAAACAAAATAATATTTATTTCCAAAACCAAAGCCAATATTTCCTTACAGCTTCAATACAACTTTTAATATTTTAAAAATTCTCTTAAATTCAGAGTTGAAGTTTACTCAATCAAATGAGTTAATTCACACCTTCAAGATTCATTATGTTAGGGCTTATTCTTTTTTTGTGAAAAAAAATTAAAAATACAAAAATAGCATAATGAACTGCCATATATCTATTAAGATGATAAAATTGAAAATAATGCTATTCTTGCTTATTTTTCTTCCTTTTAAAAGTAAATCTTAGACATCCTATCATTTCAGTCCCACATACTTCAAAAGGTATTTCTAGAAATATGAGTAATTTAGCACCTCGTTATAATATTGTTTTTGTACAGTTCAATACATTAGATAGCTTTCTCAGTATACTAGCTGTCTGGTCTCTTTGATATAATTTTCTCAAATGCTAAAACCTATGATAATGACACAATTAATTTCAAAATTCTTTCAAAAATATTCTTTCCTTCAGAGTTTCTTTCAGTGTCTTTCCTTACAGTCTACATAAAAGCTAGGTGTGTCATTTAAGCAAGCAATAAACCTCTATTTTTCATTTGACAACAAAACTAATTTCTGGTTTTTTGTTGTTATTCTTGTTGATGTTATTGTTGTTTTGTCCTTTTCTTTTCCACAAAAGGATGGAAAACAAAAGAAAACAAAACTAAGGCCTGCCTTAAGAAAAAATTATCCCAGAGCTATTTAAAATGTACATTGTGTCACTACACAAATATACATGGGTACTAAAACATATTCTATGCAATTTTTTAAAAGATGTAAAATACCGTGTAGTGAGTCAGTGAGGGCTCTTCTCAGTAATTCAGGGTCATATATTTTCAATGCAATGAATCTATAGATATCGTCACATTATTTTTTATGTATTCTATATGATAAAAAAATCACAAGACATTTATTATACCTGATGTGGAAAATACATTTGATATACTTCCTATGGCTACTATTTTCTTTCAGGAAGAAGAGCTATCACTGTATTTTAATGACATGAATTGTGCCAGAGTTGACAAGGTGACTTCCTGAAAGATAATCACCTTTATCTATAAAACAAACTTTCCTTTACTGACTAAATAATAATAATTTGAAATTTTGAAAAAGAAAAAAACGCTATACACTCTACCTCAATGTTGAAAGAGGGATGAAAGGATAGCAACATAGCAATCAACTGGGGGAAAAAACTTTCTTTTCCCATTGTGAAATAATATTTTTGAATGGAAAAGTTCTTACAGTCTAAAGAATTTTGTGAGATTTCCCCCATTTTTAAACAAACAAGAATTAACTGTGAAAATTTACTCTAAAGCAAAAAAAAAAAAAAAAAAAACTTGAGCAATGTATTGTCTTTTCATAATTCTTCCACATAAGGTTTAAACCATGCATCTTAGAAAGTCTTCAAAGGATGCAGCCACAAGAAGAAAAAAAAAAGAAAGAAGAGAAAGGAAAAAAAGAAGGTGGTAGAGAAGGAATGGCGGAAAGGGGAAATGGAGAGAGGGAGAGGAAGGAAGAGACTGGGAAGTGGAAGAAGAGGAAAAAAGAGGAAGATGAGAAAAGGAAGGAAGAAAGGTAGATCTAGGAAACCCAATTAGAGTCTTAATAAATGATATAACAAGAACTATTAAATCTGTTGAACTATTAAAACTATTAAACTATTTAACTATTAAAGTACAAAAGAGAATGAGATTTGAAATGCACCAGTAGGGATTCACCAACACATGACTGCAGGAGACAATAGTACCTTCTTACATGTTAGTCACTACTGTATATTACTTGTTAGAACATTTCAATATGAATAAATCTAATAGCACCTATTAAATTTAGTTTGGTTGCATGAGATTATGAAAGTAATGAGCCAGATATTTTAGCGAGTTGAAGATGAACTGCCTTGTTAAGTAGGCATTCCCCCTCCTTTTGTTTCTTTGCTACTTATTGCAATGGAAAAAAGAATACCAACATATAAAAACTTCTTTACAAATGTAGTACTGACATTTTCTGTGTCTAAATCAAGTCAGGTTTGAAACTTGTAGGTTACCTGAACTTATCCCTTACTCAAATTTATTTAAGTTTTTAAGATAATACAATGAACAAACATAATTTTTCTCTAGATTTTAAAATCTGACTTTCAGCTTTATCTTGAGAGTTATTTCTGAGGCAAGTATACAATAAACATTAATTTTTGGTTTTTCTTTCTTATTCAACTTCCGCTGCCAAAATAGCATATTACAAAACAAATCATATGAATGGCAGGAGTTCTTGCACACAGGCTTCTGTTTTAGCTAAAAATACATGATGAACCTTTAAAAATTATTATCATTCTCTTGTAAGCAGATATAACTAACCATTTATTAAATGTTAACAATTTCCATTTTAGAGGAAAAGGGCTTTCTTGCTTAAAAAAAACCATAATCTGTTAGTGAACTGGAGGTGCTATTTAGTTTTTACCTATGTAAGAGCATTAGAATCTCATTGAAAATTGGTTAATTAAAGATAAGTGATCATTCGACCTTCTGAACACAAGTGTTTGAGGAAAATATTGGCAACATCTCTCCCTCCATAACAATAGGCTTTTACATTTATTATTGCCTGTTGTTTAAAGAAAAGGTTTTTTGTTTTTGTTTTGACATTTTAGTATGAGGAAAAGCCATAGGACCGTTTTTCCACTGGTACACATTTATTTAAAACAAATATTAGACATTTATGTCTTTCTAATAAGAAGTGAGGATGCTATCTCACTATATTTGTAATATTTTGACAAGCAAGTACACCTGAAAACACGTTATACAGCAATAGATGCACAAATTTTATGTCTAGAAAACATATGCTCACTGTATGAAGAGCAAAAACTAAAAGCACATTTTACGTTAGTGTCATCAACTACTTAAAAACACTTATATATTGTCACTTGAGGAAAAAGAAGATCACCTATACAACTGGACTTTATGAGGAACTTGGTTTTAAGTAGACAGCTAAAATTAAAGCAGTTCAAATGTATATAAATATTTAAGTGTGGAATATTCGCCACTGAAGATACAAATCACTGAATCACAAAGGTTATTTAACAAGTCTTTAGTTCTTAAGATGATTTATCCCAATATCTGAAGGATAACATTCTCTTTTGAAATCAGGCAAAAAAAAAACCTGTAAAACATAATTGAGCACAGGTTTTCCACACAGTAGTTATGAGTTGCTCAAAAGACTGGAGTTCTAAAATTTATTTTTATTTTTCTTAAACTCACTCACTTGTGACCAATCTCATGTGCAATGGTAAAAGCTGAACCCAGGCCAATGTCTTCATTAATGCTACAGCTCCTTTCAGGTTCACACATTCCAGCCACAGAGGCCAAGCCTGAATAAACAGAAAGAGACACAAAGGGTCAAGCCAAGGTGTTCCAGTCTTAAAAAGCCCATACTTATAAGTGCCTGGATTCTTTTTAATAACCTCCCTGCACAGAAGGAACAGTTGGCAAAAGGTTAACTTTCTAGTCATTTGCAAAATCACTGGGGGGAATTTCACTTTGCCGGCTAGACATTAATATTTTTTGAACTGCAGTCAGTGCTGGAAAATGTCTAGACTAGGGGTTAGATTTATAAATTTTACTTCTGGTAACTTGGGACCACCTAGTAACTTGAGCCAGAAAAGGGAATTCAAGACAGCATTTCTATTTTAACATTCTTCAGGCTGTAGAAAGCAAAATATATCCACATTATTTTTCTAAAGAAATCTGTTTAAGTTTAGTGAATTCATAAAAATATACAAGCAACTTTTTAGTTATCAGAGATGGGGAATCCCAATGGTTTTTTAAAATGAGTTTTATAAAAACAAAATGAATGATTCAAAAGAGAAAAAGGAGGATCATAAAAGATGATTTTTGTACTTTTTTAATCTTTCAAATCAGTTCTCATAGCGATAGTTTAATCGATAGAAAGTCATGTGCACATTCAGTGTTGTTTCCTCATAGTCCATCCTCATTCAGTGCATTAGTTTTCCTAATAAAGCAAAAACTATGGTGCTAATTTTCTGATTCTAGTGAGATGTTACATCACTAGACATACTCTTCACTTGAGCATTTTAGTATGCAAATCTTTAAGATTTAATTCCAAATGAGTATCTTGCTCTGTGAGTCTGTATAGAAATTTAAAACAATGCTTACAAAAAAAGGACTTCTATGAAGAAGAAAAAAAGTCATCTCTTAAAAGGAAGTAAATGCCACATCATATTTATCACACACAGAGAAATGAAGGTACTTAGAAGTTTGAAGGAAAATTATTTTAATACTCTACTATTATCACTCAAAAGTTAACAATTATCTTCTTATTAAAAGTTTTTTAATTCAATGAATAGTTACTAAATGTAATAAGCAAAACTCCATGCTAGGTACAATTTCCCAGTTACACTAATTGGAAACAGTGAACAATATTCAATCCATAATTTTTAATATCAAAAGTTTCAGAAATTATGTTTCTGTGTATTTTCTCAAGTAAATATCAAAATAATAACTGCATTGGAACAGAATTTGTGCCAGTGTGCTAATAATTTGATTTTCCTACTATTTTATATGGGGGAAAGCCATAGGATAGTTTTTCCACTGGCACACATTTATTTAAAATATTAAAAACTTAGGTCCTTCTAAAATGAAGTAAAGATATCTCATAATATTTGTACTATTTTATACAGAATGAGTAGGAGGTAAGGAGAGAAATTATTTATGTGGTTATAAAGATTGATAACACCTTAGTGCTGCTCTTTCATTCACTTATAGGACTTGGAGCCAGAAAAAGAAGATGTAAATAGAAAGATCAATTGGACCAATATGAATTAATTTTTGGCTAATTAAAAATATTCAATGTATGTCACTTGCAACACACACACACATGCACACACAGAGTATCCTTAAAAAGTTATAAGACATTATCTGCCTCTTTACTATCAGATTTAATATGTCCTACCAAACAGGAAAAACAAAGTCACAGTAATAGCTATTTCTGATTTGAGCTAGTATACTTTTTTTTCTTAACAAAAAGGAATTATTAACATTTTAAAGTATATTTTTCTATGAGTAAGCTCTTTTATTTTATTATTGTTTGTAGTTTTGTTTTTTGGGTTTTTTGGTATGTGCCATGTTACTGTATTTTCAGTTGAGAATGTTCAGAGACTCCCCCGGGGGCATTTACAGGTACAAATTTACTTCTGATATCTGGTGTAAGATTATTAACTCTGCTAAAAAAAAAAAAAAAAAAAGAACTACTAAAAGAATATATTTTGAAATAATACTTGTTGAAATATAAAGGTAATCTTAGTCAAAATGAGAATATTTTAAAAACTAAAGTATTTTCACACAACCCTACCATTTTCTAGTTCCCCCTTAAACTGAAACTGTCAAGGTTCTTATGTGTGACAGTGTTAATAGGGGTTTGATTACCATTTAGGTCATTTAGATTTCCTCAGTTTGATGGCCACAGTTTGCACCCTTAAACCTACTTACTATATTACAATTGGTCATCAGGGTTAATAATCGAGAGAATTCGCAAAATCAGCATAAAAACTAACAGGAAAGTATTAGAAAAATAATAAAATTAAATTTTATTAAAATTAAATTATTAAAAGTAACTTATTTGATTCTGTATTAAAATATATTTTCCATAGATGAAGGTCAACACACATGTATATTCAGTTCATTCAGTTTTTACTATAAGAGAGAGTTAACAAAAAGTAATATATAATGGTTTATAATAAAAATAATTTATAATATATAATATATAATTTATAATATATAATGGCTTATAATAAAAATAATTTATATTGAGCTTGAAAATGAATTGACAAGTACCCAACTATTAATGTATTAATTCTAGATATTAATAAATTATCAAAGTTGAAGCACACTATTTTGAAAAAACAAAATAAGGAGAACAGGAAAATGCCTCAAATCTTAGGCAACAATGACAACAAAAGTACTAAGGTGTACTATTACTAACATCACAGTGAAAACATTTCTCAGTGTAAATACCTTTGAAGAGCAGAATAGAATATATACATAAATTCTATACATAGCACATTCTATATATAATATATAGAGATATTTATATATGTGTTTATTTCCTCAAAATACATACAATAGAAAAATACAAATGCTACCTTATGTGTGTACTCACTTTGAACCTTAGCGTTTACTGTCTCTAAAATGATTTAAATAATATCCATGAAGCAAAAGGGCAGATATTATACCTGCTTCATAGATAAGAAAACTGAGGAACAAAGAAATTAAATAAAGTGTAAAAGGCAATGTATTGAAACTGTCAAAGCCAGTTAGTTTCTAGTTCTGGGTTACATTTATTGGTCTTGTTAACCTAAAACATTACAAAGAAAATCTTTTTGATGTGAATTTTCTCAACAAAGAGAGTTTTTTTCTCTGTTACATATTTTAACCATCAAACTTCCATACCATTAATACTCAGCACTGGCTAATTCAGACTTATTAGCTATAAGTCTTGAAAAAACAGGATAAGAAAAGCCTGGGAAAACAGGTAAAATCTTCAAGAGAAATTCCAACATTTGAATAGATGTTTCAATGAATGTACTCTAGATTTCTGTCTTTCTAAAATGCTTAGGGTGTGCATAGGAATTAATTTCACAACTATTCTTACATACGTAAGAAAACCCAGACTTAGAGAAACCAGAGAATCTTCAACTGTTTAACTTCTGAGAGTGTGTAAAAAGCCTCTCAGAAAGTTACCACAACAAAAAAGCTCCTGCTCCTTGAAATAACACTAGTTTTTTAGATTACCAGAAACTACCACACCCCAGCAGTTAACTTTCAACCAATATGAAATTGTGCTGTTTAACAAAATGTTATTTTTAAAATTCAGAAGTACTCCAAATGCTTTTCAAAAGGCAAATGGTATTTAGGTAAAATGAAATACCTGTCTTTTTTTCACCACCTTTGGTTATACTGTTTTACAGAGTTGCTTTTTATCTTTGGTTTGGGTACTAAATATTTCCCATAATGTCTTAATGTATGGGAATTACACTAAAAGAAGTATTGTTCTTTCCACAGAATTACACTAAAAGAAGTATTGTTCTTCATGCTTTTCATTTTTATTCCTGATTTTTCCTTTCTTTTCCTAGCCTGTAATTTCAAAATGCTGGCTGTTATGATTTGATCTCAAACTCCTTGGTAGTTTTAGATAATATGTTAAAGAAATGGATTATAGGAAAGGTAATTTTAATTTGTAATTACTAATTGATCACTGTATCATCTAAGTTCTTTTTAATCATCATTCCCTCTATCAAGGGGAAAAATGCTAATATCATTTTTTATAGAAATAAATATTTATTTTCTAAAGCATGATATATCCAAAAGGTCAAGTTTAGTTTACCAAGTTTCAGGGATAATTTTAGATTAACCAAATTAATAATAAAGAGTAAAGTCTCTGGTCCAAAAAAACAATCTGAACTGGCCTCCCTTTATTCAAAAACACTTACCCAGAGTTCCACAGGGCTTATTTTTATAAGTGCAGATATCATATCTATGGAGGAAAAAAAGAGAGATGAAATTTATAATCTGATCAAATTTGTAAAATAATTTTTGTATAGTCAATCACATTTTTGGGAGCCCTGGATGTCTGACCACAATCAATGCAATTACAAGCAGCTAGATGGAGTGTCAGCATTTTCAGCACTCTGGGGGACATGAAAAGCTGCACTACACTCTCAACCCCTGGCTGCAAGCCAGTAGGACACTTGCCAGTAAGAAACAAAGGTTAAAGTGGGTTTTGCAATCAGAAGTTTCATAAAGCCATCTTCCACAGTGTTTTGAAGCTAGAATAGTGTGTCTGCAGAGTGCTACTGTTTCTATTCTTAGCAAGTAAGTGGCTTTTAATTTCAAACTCTTGAGCCTGCTGGAGTGTTTTTTTATTGTAGCCAAAAACTATATTTTATACTGCTGGTCTATAAGCACTAGTTGGAATTCCTTTAGCACTAACATAGGTTTTGTTTTTTTTTTTTAAAGACAATGTAAAACAGCATGGGGAAATAAATTTATATTATATATATTTCCTTGGTGTATATTAGAAATTTGGATGGCTAAAATATAAATATGTTAACTGATATTAGAAAAATAAATGAGTTGCTCAATAGAAAGCTTTTCTAATGATCAGACTTATTTCACTAATATACTGAATTACACACAATACAAACAATGGATTCTATATGCTAACAAAGCATATTTTAAAATTATATTTAGCCTGCTAAGTTAAAATTGCATGTTTATTCGAACCATCTTCATATGGTATCTTTGCAAACTAATATTTAAAACAAGAATAGTTTCTAAATTAAAAATAAAAACTAAATTTAGATGACAGTTTTTACTTAAGTATGATTTATGCTAGAAATGAAAAGATTATCAGGTAAAAGAGTATAAAGTTTCACATACTACAGAAAAACTCAATTTGTAAAACTTCTATTTTGCTATATATAAATAATGGTTAATCAATATTACATTCTTATTCATCAGAAGACAAAAATGTATCTGTTTTCTTGCAATAGATATACCATAGGAATGCATTGTTTGAAATGCTTTTAGATGTAAAACATTGAGAAAATACTCATATATTCACAAAAGAACCAGAAAGTATACTATTGGTATCAGTTACAGTAATCTTGTGAAAATAATGTATTATACTTATTACATTGCTTAGAAAAAACTCATTCCAGCAAAATAGAAACAAAAACTTTTCAAAGATAATGTTGATATAGATGTTTAAGTAGAATCTATCTCTAAATCATCAAATTCCATATGTACTTCTCAAATTTATCCACCTAAGAATGTACCTGCAATGTGTCAGTTTTGCTTTTCCCCTTTCACACTTTTTCTGCTTCTAGGGGCAGGGGGAGAAAGGAAGAGCATGAGAGGAAGAAGGAGAAAGGGACAGAGTGAAGAACTATAAAAGACAGGGCAGGGAGAAGTAGAGGGAGAGACTGAGGGAGAGGGAGAAGGAGACAGAGCAAGGGAGAGGGAGAGAGAGGAAAACGGAGGCAGAGAGGGAGAGAGACAGGGCAAGGAGAAGGCAGAAGGAAATGGAGGGAAGGAGGGAGAGAGAGGGAGAGAGAGAAAGAGAGAGAGAGAGAGCTCTTATCCATCTCAGATTTTTTTATGATACATTGCCCTTAAGTGTCGAAGTCTCCAGAACATAGAGAAAAGTGTTAAAAGAAGAAAGAACTGATATTAGGAAATAATATCTTAGGAATAAGACAAGAAAAATTATGGAGAAGGAAGATCATTTCATCCTGGCAAGGTTTTGTATATTTCTGTGAATCTTTATCTATCAATCAATTTATATATCTATCTCACAATTAGAATAAGCAAAATGGTTCTGTCGGTTAAAAAGTTCATTTAATATAAAACATGAAGTCACACTTGTTATTGACAATAAGTCTGACCAGGCTAAGCAGTTTGGCAATGAAGAATGAATTGAATAGTTAGCTCACATGATGAATGTGATTGAATGAGCTAACTATACAGTTCCAAAATTTTGACAAAATTCACATAAGACATATAAACAATATGTAATATATTAACTATAATCCCAGTGCATACTTATTATATAAGTATAGATAATACAGTAAATTTTAAATGTGCCAAGGGATACAACATATTTATAAAAAAAATCATTTCACAAATCAGTGAGACAGCTGGACATATAGTTCAGTGGCACAGCACTTGCCTGGCAAGTGTGAGATCATGAGTTCAGTCAGATCACTGATATCAAAAAAACAAATCAATAAGACAATAAATTAAAGACCACAGACAAGGAAATTTTATTCCTGGCACACAACAGTCCTTTCTCATATTATTTAGTCTTTCTACAGTCATGATGGATATTATTTCATTCTGTTACATTGCACTGTAACATCATAAAGGAAAAAACATCAACCAACAATGTAAGCTAAAACACTTTAGGCTAAGATAATTCAATGTACATTTTCTTCAGGTTTCCCAAATTCTTAACATATTTATAGAATTCTCTATAAAATATTACATACAGGAAAAACATGTAACGCCTCACAACATTTGTGCATTCTCTTCCATTCTGTGTTCAGGGAACAAGTATGATCTATGTACTATCTCTCATATCAAGCACACAAGAGCAAAATGTTCACCTTTATTCTTTCATACATGGATTTTCTAAGCACTGATATGTTCAGGCATGCTATCATGTATTAGCAATCTAAAGATGGATAAATAAGTTAGTTGTACTCTATTAGGAAAAGATATAGGTAAATAAGTTGAAGTAATATGCAAATATTAAATGAAATAAATTTAAATGATATAACCAATATTTGTTAGCTATTATCATGATTATTGTCATCATTTTTACACAAAATACTTAAAGGAGTGATTTTACATATCTAGGAAATGGACTCGTGTAGGACATACATTCTGAAATAAGTGTAAAGATTTAGTGTACATGCACCAAATCCCTGTGAGGAATGCAATCATCATATTCTACAAACATGCTAACATATATAAATATATACATATAACATGCTAACAAACATGCTAATATAAATAAATAAATATATATATATATATATTTAAGAAGGGGGCCAACAGATGCAGGAAGGGGAAGGGAGAGGGGAACAGGAAGGAGACTAAAAAAGGAAATGCAAAATGTCACGTACACGTACCAATTGCCTATGACAGATATAATCATACCGTACTACAAACATGTAACAATTAAAAAAAGATTTAGCCATAATTTAAAAAGTGATTACAGGTAGAGAACTCAAAAGAAAATTCTAGCAAAGGAATGGCATCTATAAGACATTCAAGACACTGAAATATTGAATGCTTAGAATGAAATATTAGAAAAAAACTTTGAGATGGAGCACATTATTATCTTAAATATAATACCAGATGTTTTTCTTTAAGAAAAAACAACTTAAAATATCATTTGCATAAGAGGAAACTTTTTAAAAGTAAGTTTATGTGACTGTTTTTAGAGACTGAGTTTGCAATCAGATATAAATCTACAGGACAACAGCAGATATTTAAGAGAGAAATTAGAGAATAGAGAGAATATGATTTTATTTTGTATATTTCTGTACAACACTATCAGAAAATGCTACAGATATGCCTGTCTCTAATGAAAAACAGAAATTTGATAATTAATAGATTTTTGACAAATGTTTAAAATGTGTTTTTTATTGAAGAAGAAACTCAGTGATGTTCTAGAGCTATCCATTGGGCAATTATCTGTGGTACTGCAACTTTGCATGAAAACACAAGAATCCATACACGCAAGCACTACAGTATGTACATTTACATAAGGTACCTATGATTTGTCCTGAATGTCTCCTCAGTTTGGAGGATTATAGTGCCTGATGATAAATATGAAAGTTTAAAAAAAACTATATTCCTAAAACTATTTTCATGTATGTATAAGTGCATTTTTCATGCAATGTTGTCAGAGATAAATAAGAGATTTGAGATATCATCAAGCTTATAAAATAAGGTATATGAGTTATTTGTGCCTTCTTTTTATGTATTTATATATGTAAGAAAACTGGATCTAAAATTTTCCTTCCTGATGATTGACAACAACCTTCACACACCATACTCTAAGAATTTGCATAAGCATAGCATATTTACTTAGGTCAGTGTAAAACAATAAAAATTTCTGACCAGTAGAAGGAAGATATAATAAAAGAAAAATAATTTACATATGAATTCATCCATACTAATACCTAATTCCAATAGACTAACAGTCTTTATGTTATTTTTATACCTGTCTTCCTGAAATACATATTATAGAATAATAGGCCAAAGGCAAAAGGAAGATTTCAGCTGTGGATTATAAATTCCATACCAGTTTATCCATGAATTATACAACACAGAATAAAATTATATTTATCTTATGAATTGGAAATGA
This sequence comes from Cavia porcellus, assembly GCF_034190915.1. NCBI lineage: Eukaryota > Metazoa > Chordata > Mammalia > Rodentia > Caviidae > Cavia > Cavia porcellus. The sequence goes on from NW_026947494.1 coordinate 53,841,175, forward strand.
GAAACCAAAACTTTGTTCAAGGTAAAATTCCTCAATTGTACTAAATTTCACTTTAATATAGAATTGAATGCAAATATTTTCCCTAATTTTATCATATGTGCTTGCTCAATAGTGTCCCCTGCACCTATGTTCAGCATAGATAAAAATAATCATTTGAGAAATTTTTAAAATATTAAATTGCTTTTTTTTTTTTTTTTTTTTTGTCTTTTTCCTTTTTATCGGTACTGGGGATCGAACTCAGGACTGCCTGCTTGCAAACTGCTTTAATTCTATTATTTTTGCATTTCATAGTTATTATTTTTTGTATTTTACCTTTTTAAAAATTTGTGAGTTATTTGATTTATCCTTTTACTAGCACATGTTCACCATACATAATGATCATGAGTTGGTATATGTATATAACATACCAATTTTTTAAAAAAATTCCTCTCAGAGTCCCGAAGACCATGGCGGATAGATAGCAGCAGCCTCGGAGGCTCTCTGAGAAACCGCACTTGAAATCCAGGAATCGTGCCAGGCAGGAAGTCCTAGGCAAGGGGGGATATTCTTTGCCGACCCAGGAACGAACTAAATTAAGAGAAACCAACTAGAAACGCAATCCCGGTGATACAGCAGGAACAGATAAGGTCTCAGCATGGAAGCCGGACCTCGCGCCACTGGAAACTGCGATCTGAATTTCCTGCAGCCGCTGTTGCATCCGGGTCAGCACAGTGGGGAGAGAGGCACAAAAGCTTGGAGAGTGGGAAACGTTGAATAGAGTTGGGAATGGGGCTGGTCAGGTGCCCTGCATCGACCTGCGGTGAGTGAGCGGATCGGGACCCTTCCAGAGAGAAGGAGGCTTCAGCGGAGGACATACTCGGTCCGGGCAGACTTCCCGGAACGAGATGCTGTGGTGACTTCAGTCACATATCCCCCTCTCAAGCGGGATTGGTGGGGAGTGGCTGGGCTGCGAGATGCCGCTGGCTGAGATCCAGTAGGCTTGCCCAACCAAAGTCCCAGCACCTGGAGGTGCACCCTAGTGGTGAAGCCTTCAGTAGGTTGACCTGGAGGGGGGGGCCCCGCATAGACTGCCCAGGTCTGTGTCTCCTTGGTGTGCTGCATTGGGCGTGAACACCTAGCCAGCACAATTCAAACAGACTGTGGCTGACAGGGAAGGAAGCTGGGCCTCCTGTATACACTTGCATATTTAAGGAACAAAGAATATGGGAAGAGGGAGAAAAAAGAAAGGGTCCTCGGCCCCCAATCCTGAGAAACATGCAATAGCAGGCACTGCACCAATAGACATAAAGCGCTACCTCCAGAGCCTCATAGACGAGTTCAGGAATGAAATTATTAATGACCTGAAGCAAGACATAAGCAGAATAGTTAGAGAAATGCTAAGCACCGCCCAAGAAAAAACAGATGGTGGAATGGAAGAACAGAAAAAAGGGGAGAATTGTTTGATGGAGAAAATAGAGAAAGCATAGAATACTTGAAGTAGGTTCAAAGAGATTACCAGGAAACTAAAAAATCTATCGAAAACTGGCATAACAGCTTGAAAGAAACTAAGGATAGATTATCTGAACTGGAGGGCAGATTTGTAATATGGGAGCATGAAATGAAAAACTTCTTAAAAATAACAAAAAAACAAACAGCAACAAGACAAAAGCTAGAAGATGATAAGAGAATTAAGAACATAAGAGAAGAAGTGAGGACACAAACAAATGGACTACAAAAGCTATTCACAGAAATAATCCAAGAGAATTTCCCTAATTTAGCAAATGGTAAAGATACTCAGATATATGAGGCATACAGGACTCCAGCCACCTACAACCCAAACAGAGCTACACCCACGCATATAATAATCAAAATTCCAGAAATCCAATATAAGAACAGAATATTAAAAGCCGTCAGAGACAAGAAACAGATCACTTACAAGGGAACACCCATCAGAATTACAGCAGACTTCTCGGCACAAACCATCAAATCACAAAGAACTTGGGTGGAAATAATTCAAGCTTTGAAAGATAATAACCTCCAGCCAAGATTGATATATCCTGCACAACTATCCCTAGAGATTGATGGAAAAACAAGGTGCTTCCAGGATGAAGAGGAACTAGGGGAATTTGCAACCACTAATTTATCTCTACAGAGAATACTGCAGGATAGTCTAAAAAAGGAAAATACCAAGATCCCAGAAATAGTGGCAGAGAGGCCACAATGAATGGAGCAGAAAATGAAATGAAGAAGACAAACTGACAACAAACGACAGATAAAGAGCTCAACAGAAATGAGGCAGAGAAGACTGGATGGTAGGAACAGCTATTTTGGAGAAAACAAGACATCATAATAGCTAGTGCTGATTTAGTATCATCTTGTTTTGAAGTCCCATTAAACTTGTATTCTTCTGTCTCCATCGGTCTTAAAAGGTTGTATCTTATTGGATTTTATTATATATGATAATATAAGCAAAAACTTTTATAGACAAGGAGTTTATATAGAAACCATTGTTCATTTTCTATTAATTGGTCCTAAATACCCAGTAATAATGTCATTCTCTTGAATGGTTTTATAGTGTCTTGATATGTTTGGTGCTACAGTATACGAAGTTATACTCAAAGATTTCAAGGAAAGAGACATTATGGTAACTATTTTTATGTCAGAGTATCTTGTGGTAAAACACTATTTTGCTCAAATGGTTATGATTCGACCTACACTGTTCTGTTGCTGTGCCCTCTTTTATCTCAATCCCTTTTTTTTTTAATTATTTACTTTTTTCTTTTTCTTTTTTTAATTAAGGTAAAAAATAAATAAAAAATAGCAGGATACATTATAGTAACCTACTTTGATTTCCTATTAACTTGATTTGAAATCCTGTATTGCCCTCACCATTTGTTTTGACTGATTTTCCTCTATTCTGCTTTGTTTGATAGCACCAAGTTCGAAAGTATAGGCATAACTGTGAAGACAATAAGAATCATTATGACACCCATTTGGGTTGACTATTTTCTTTTAAAATCCTGTAATGTCTCCAATGCTTTGGTTTTATTCTTTACTGTTTAGTTCAATTTTATTATAACTGCCAATTCTTCTTAAAATAGCAAGAGGCAGTATGGTAACCATTGTTGATCACCTTATATTTTGATTTTACATTTTGATTTGACTGACTCTGTTCAGATATGTTGCATTTGGTTTTACTCTCTTCAAAAAAAAGTAATAAGAACTGTGGGAGTAATAAAACCCAAAATGTGTAATTGTCATTGTACAAAAGAAAAGAAAAGAAAGTGCTCTAAAGGTTATAACTGCATATATGTTTAAGTGTATAAGATAGATAACCATATTACTGAGTTTTTTTGGATCATTGAACAAAACTGTCTGCACTCACTGTTTGAAAGTCCTATGCTTCAATAATGTAACTCGAACAACTATTTCTAAGATGACAATATGTAATCTATTAACTAGTCATTTCTTACTGTTTATTTTTTAAATTTTGTATTACTTGTACCCTTTTTGTTTTTTTTCCCTTTTTCTCCTTAAATTAAAAAAAAATTCCTCTCATTTCCCTTACCTTACATCCTCTTCCATTCCTAGATTTCCTTTCTATATGCCAAATATCTATTGCCCTGTTTCCTATTATCTTTTTTTTAAAATTTTTTTTTTAAGACTAGTTAAGTGCAGTAGTGAGAAGTGGGTAAAGAGTAGAACAAGGAATTCAATCTGTACTGACAGTGAACAATCAATTGAGATAACTCACTACCTTCAGACCAGCCTATCTTTTATTTTTCTCTTTAAAATATTTTTCCTTTGGATTTGTCATATGCAAGAAGTCACATAATATTTAAGCTTTCATGTCATTTGTTTCACTTACCATTATGGTCTCAAAGTGGATCCATTTTCTTACAGATGATTCAAGTTATACCTCTTTATAGCACAGTTGTACTCCATCATGTATAAATACCACATCTTCTTTATCCACTCATGTGTGAAGGACACATAGGCTGCTTCTAAGATTTAGCTAATATGTGTTGTGTTGATAAAAACATGATTGTGCATGTGTCACTGTAATATGATGTCTAACTCTTTAGGAAGATACTGAGGAGGGAAAGAGCTGGGTGAGAAGATATGTCTAGCTTTAATTTCATGAGGCATCTTTATACTGATTTTCACAATGGAGATACTAGTTTACAGTCCCACCAACAATATAGAAGAGTTTCTTTTTCACTGAAGCATTACCAACATTTGTTATTTGAATTTTTGATCATGGCCATTCTTTTTGGAGTAAGAAGGGATCTTGGTGTTGTTTCAATTCATATTTTTTTAATGAACAGAGATGTTGACCATTTATTCATGTATTTATTGTGTCCATTTTTACTTCTTCTGAAAAGTGTCTATTCATTTCAGTTACCATTTTCTAATTGGTTCATTTATTTTAGGGAATTTTTTTTTTGAGATACTAGTGCACTGTCACAGGATTAGCTGGCCCACCAAAATTTTCATTCTGTAGTTTTTTTCAGACTGTTGATTATTTTCTTTGCCGTGCTGAAGCTTTTTAAATTAAATTTGATATAATCTCATTTGTTGAATCCTAAAGTTACTTCTTTGCAATTGAGGTTTGTTTAAAAGTCCTTACCTTTGCCTATGTCTTCAAGAGTTTTGCCCATTTTATCTTGCAGAAGATTGTTTCTATTTTAACATTTAGATTTTTGATCTATTTTGATTTTACTTTGATACCTGCTGATAGAAAAGGGTACAGACTGAATCTTCTACATACTTGTAGCCAGCTTTCCCAAAACCATTTGTTAAAGAGGCTATCTTTGTTCCAGGGCATATTTTGACTTTGTGAAAGTCAGAGACTAAATGTGCCATTTTGTTTCGTAGCCTATGTTCACTGATCTGCATGTCTTTTTATTTTGTTTTGTTTTGTTGTTTATTTATTTTTTCCAGAACCACGCTGTTTTTTTTTTTTTAATCACTGTAATATACCTTGAAACTCTGCATTGCAATGCCTCTTGCTTTGCTCATGTTGCCCTGGATTGTTTTTGCTCTTTTGCATCTTCCCTGGTTCTGTATTTTCAGGTTTTTTTTCCTAGTTTGTGAGGAATGTTGTAGATATTTTGATTGAGATTACATTCAATCTATAAATCACTTGGGTAGTTATTTTACTTATTATTATTTTTATTTTCCTTTTTTTTTTTTTTTTTTTTTGTCTTTTTCGTTTTTATCGGTACCAGGGATTGAACTCACGACTGCCTGCTTGCAAGGCAGGCGCTTATGCCGCTGAGCTAAATCCCCAGCCCCATTTTCCTTTTTTCTTATAAATTCCTGATTCTTTCCTTTTTTACAAGTGACCTCTTTGTTATTAGTACCATATTTCTATAAATGCAAAGAGTCTTGAGAAGTTATTTAATTCAAGTTTTATTAGAATTAAACCATTGTTTCTCAAATTTGACCAAGAACGAGGTTATTTTAATTTCTTAATATATCTGTCAGTCTTCTCTCATCTTACTGTTAAATATCTTTCTTATCTTTAAGCCATGTTAATAATTCTAACAAACTTCACATTGTCTCCCATCTTTCTTTCTCCTTACTACCTTGTGCCTCACATACATTTTCTACTCTATCTGCTCTTCTCTGCCATTGTTATGGGTTGCTTTAATTTCTTCCATGCCTGAACCAAAAATAGCACAGAATGACAACAACAACAATAATAATAACAATAATGCAAGGACTCTTGCTTTATAACTGGTGCACTTTTAGGAGTTATCTTGATGCAGAATGAACTAAAGAAAGAAGAGACTGCCCACTCTCAGAATGCTTACACCAGTCACTACTAAATCTTGACTAACCTGATGTCAGTGCCCCCTAGATGTAAACTTCAAGCTAGACTAAGAAGTACAATGTAAAACTAGGAAGAAAAGCTGAAATATAATTAAAGTTCTCTGGATTCTTAATTTGGATACAAAAACAGTCCCTTATCTATCACCTTATCACTATAGAACTTCTTGTTTTCATTTCCTAAAAGAATAATAAAAGCTTAAAGGAAGATAAAAAAGAATTAATAAACATGATCTCAGGAAATCTAACTAAAACTTGGTGTATAGAGAAAACCAAAGTTCTATGTGTGGGGAGGTACCACAGTTGAAACTCAGGGCTTCTCACATTTTGGGAGTATGGTCTACAATTGAGCTAAATCCCTGACCTTAAGAGTTTTACTTTTGGATGAGTAGATGAATGCATATATTTTTATTCCTTTGCCCTAAATCATGAGGTTAGACTGATTGAGAGAAATCAAAATCAGGGAATTTGATATCTGTGACTGTAACATTGGATACTTTTCCTCTGTGGATACTTTCTTCTTCCTCACCCCATGTCCTCCCTCCTTAGAGCTATAGATCAAACCCAAGGCATATCAAGATGAAACCCAATTCCTGTTATGGATAGATTCACCTCTTAATATCTTGATTCTTTTGGCCAACCCATGGATATCAGAAGAAACTAACCAACACAAATGGTTAGGATCCATTACAAAATCTGCAAAATGTAGCACTATTTACCATGATAAAATAACAGGGTGGTTCTTAAAACCTTTCTCCAAAACTACATTCCATTTTGGAGAAGGTTTTTTCAGTAATTTTTTTTTTTAAATGGAAGAATCAGAACCTTAACTTCATGAAGATTCATTACTTAACATTGAGTCCTGCACTTCCAATCTACATATCCTATGTTCCAAGATTCCTCAGTTAATTGTCTCCAAAGTGGTTATAATTGGGTTCAGGGCATGCTACCTCAGTACATGGTATATTGGCATTCTGAATATTTGCAACTAAGAAAACAGCCAAAATGAGAATGTCATTCTAACTTTCACCTTATCATACTATCCTGAAGAAAATCATAATAATCTAGGGAGGATTTTTAGGTTGTTCTTAGGTTATTTGATGATACTTCTAAATACCTAAAACATACAGTTAAATACACATATATTATCTAGTAAACCCATATGCTTATTATAACACATGTTTATTATTATATACATATGTATATTATAATATTATATATATTATATGTTTATTATTATATTGTATAAAATGATTTACACCATTTTATACAACAGTTCTCAAACTTATGTGGGGGTTCTTTGCCTAATACATATTAGGCAATTTTAGCTATTAAATCCTATAATACTTCAGAAGGTGTCCATGCTTTTGGATATATGATAGGCATTCAAGATTTACTATTTGTTTTTTGTTGTTTTGTTTATTTGGTATTGAGATTGAACTCATGACCTTGTGCTTGCCAGGCAGGCGCTTATGCCTCTGACCTAAATCCTCAGACCCAAGATTTACTATCTGTTATGATTTAAGTGTCCCCCCCAAAGTCTCACGCAGTCATGGAGGTGGCCGAATCTAGTGTTTGTAAATGATTCACTGTCTACTGCTGGGATTGGTGGTATGAGAGCTGTACCCACTAAGGGGCAGATAACTAGCATACAATGTAAGGGAAGGCAGTAGGTGTGCTGTCCACCTTTTTTGCAATTTTGGCTCTTGTTTCTTGTGGCCCCCGTGAAGGGCTGTCCTGCAGCCATGTCACTCTGCCTTGTGAACCAGCTAAGTATGGAATGAAACCTCCAAAAAACTATAAGATAAGTAAACTTTTGCTTACTTCACTTTGGACATCAGGTATTTTGTCCTAGCAAGAGAAAAGCAACCAAGACACTATTGGTTGACTATTAATTATTAGCCTTTCAAATACTTTTCTCAGTAGCCAATTAATAATATAAAATTTTCATGCATTTTTGGAAGGTGTTTCTATTGGGAAGTACAGAGACAGTTAGCTAAGAATGTCTTTAGCCCTTGTAAAATTGCCCCCCAGACCACTGTAAAATATTTATCTTGCTGCCAAGATTGAAACTTTCATATCTATATTATAAAAGCCTACCCACATAGGTTATTAATTTTTGCATTCATCAATACTTTATTTCAATAGACTGGCACATTTGTTCTCTGGGCCTTTTTTATTACTGTTCCAAGACTCTTCCCTCGCCTGGTTAATTAGCTAACTTTTATCTTTGAACATATTATCACTAAAAGATGTTACCATATTTATTCACAATGAATAAATTATGTTTCTATATACCCATAAAATTCAATATTACACAATTTGCGTGCTGAAGCTTAGTTACCAACATTATTCTGAATATCTTTCTATATCATTAAGAACATAAACATATCATTTTAATAGCTTCATCATATTCCAATGTATGAATATAACAAAACTTCTTTGAACAAATCCCTAGTGTTGAAAAACTAAATAATTTCCAAGTTTTCATTGATAGTTAATTATAATGAAAGCCATAATAAATTTGTACATTTTAATGTCACCAGTTTTTAAAGGATATAATAAAACATACCTTACTAAAAGAAAAAGAGGAGGGTACTAAGAGGAAGAGGAATAAGAAGAGGAGAAAAATAAGAAAAGAAGTAAAAACAAAACAAGTGACTACAAGGATTTTATTGATTTCTGACCATTAGCGGGGATTACAGTTCTCATTCCATATTATTAAACGGTCTTCAAATTACACTAACATGACAAATGTGTTTTAGGTACAAGAAAGAAAAGTTCTTGTCTAATCTGCATATTTTAGTCCATGTTAGCTATATTTCTCATTCTAAATTTAGAATCACTTGGAATACTGATTTCATCCAGATCATATTCAAGAGTGATTATTAGTATATCTAAATTAAACTTGCACACTAAAAAAATCCAAGTTTTTAAATATTCATGGTTCAATATCCACTAAACGCAATACACCTGATACCATGGGGGCATCATAAGACACTGTATTCAACAATTATATGCCAACACATTGAATAAACAAGAAGAAAATGTATAATTTCTTGAAAATATAAACTTATCATGACTGAATCATAAAGAAAATCTAAATTAGTAATGATTAATAGGTTAAATCTGTAAACAAGACATTTCCAGGTCTTGATCGCATCATCTATAAATTTTATCAAATATTTAAAGAAGAATCAACAGCAATGTTCTCAAACTCTTCCCAAAGCTTAATGAAGAGGAAATACTTCTGAACTCCTTATATAAAGCTAGCATTACTATGATATGAAGCCAGATACCAAACCTATAGTAAAAGAAAATTATGGACCAATTTCACTGATGAAGATACTGTAGATATAAAAATCGCCAACAAAAGACTAGCAAAGTGAAACATATTAAGAGTATCAGCTGGGCATGGTAGCACATGCTTGGAATCTTAGCACTGGAAAACTGAGCCAGGAATATCACCATGAAGTCAAGGCTACTCTACATTATACAGTGAGTGCAAGGCCAGCCTGAGCTACATAGCAAGCTTCTGTGTCAAAACACAAAACAAAAATGGATTATCAACCATGACAAACTAAGGTTCATCTCATCATACCAGACAGGTTCAATATATACATCAACAAAAGTGGTATGTTACACTGACAGGGTAAAGGCTAAAAGCACATGCTCATCTCAATATACACAGAAAAACATTTGACAATTTTCAAGAACCTTTCATAACAAAATGTCTCACCAAAATGGGCATAGAATAAATGTATATCAACATAGTAAAAATCATTTATAACAAGCCCATAACTAATATTACACTCAAGGTGAAGAGATGAAAGCTTTTCCTCTAAGATTAGGAATAAGAAAAAAGATGTCCATATGTACCATTTCTATTTAACCCAATTTTGGAAGTCATAGACAAAAACAATTGGGCAAGAAAAATCAAGAAAAGCCATCCAAATTGTAAACGAAGGAATAAAATTGTCTCTGACAAGATTTTATATATATAATACCCTGAATACTTCATTTTTTAAAAATCTATTAGAAGAGATTTTAAAATGCAGAATACACAATTGGCACACAAAAATCAGTATCATATCTATATATCAACAATAAATTTTCCAAAAAAGAAATTAATAATCCTATTTACAGAAGCACAAAAAGAAATTTAGATACTTACAAATATGTTCAGCTAAGAAGATAAAAGATCTGGAAACTGTAAAACATTGATGAGAGTAATTAAAGAATATACAAATTAGAGGAAATAAATCATAGTTTAATGAATGCTAAGAATAAATATTACCAAAATGTTCATCCACCTGAAAGCAAGCCACAGATTCAATACACTCTCTATCAAATTTCCAACTGCACTTTTCACAAAAATGAAAAACAATTACAAAATTTGCATGGAACTATAAAATACAGCCACAACAACTATAAGATAGTCAACTAACCTTCAAAAAAGTTGCTAATAATAAAAAATGAGAAAAGGACAATCTCTTCAAAGAACGGTACTGGAAGAACTAGATATTTACATGCCTCCCCCGCCAACCAACCCAAACAAAAATAAACAACAAAAGAAAAGAAATGAGATCTTTAACATAGATACTTCACACACCAAAACCAACTCAAAATGGATACAAGACCAAAATGTAGCACATGAAACTGAAACTCCTAGAACACAAGGAAAATTTCCATGGCAATGTTCTTGTTCTTGGCAATAGCTTTTTTGATATGACTCCCAAAAGGTCAGGTAACAGATCAAACAGACAAAGCTATCAAAAAAAAGCTCTGCACATCAAAGAAAACAACAGTGTGATAAAACAATCTACCGGTTGGGAGGAAATATTTGCAAGCCATACATCTGATAAAGGGTTAATATCAAAAACGAGGTTCTCAGTAGCAAACAAACAAATTGCTAGATCAAGAAACAGGCAAAGAAACTGAGTGGACATTTTTCAAAGGGGAAACAAATGGCCTACAGGCACATGAAAAAAAAATGTTCAACATCACAAATTAACATGGAGATGATCATTAAAGCCACAATGAAAAAACTCAACACATTTGTCAGAATGACTAACATCGAAATGCAAATAAATATAGTAAGTGCAGAAAGCTCTAGGACATTGTTATTGGGAATATACATTAATATATCCACGAAATGCAGAAAGCGCTAGGACATTGTTATTGAGAATACACGTTAATATATCCATGAAGTTACACTCACAGAAGGAGTGTTGAATTATTATTACTAGAAGCAGGAAAAGGAGGAGAAGGAATGGGGAGCTGTTGATTAACAGGTAAAAAGCTTTTGATATCAATTACACAGCATGCTGACTACAATTAATTATAATGTAATATAAGTTCAAAAGTGCTAAGACAGGGGAGGAGCAAAGATGGCAGATACATAACAACTGGCTACAAAGGCTCGCTGAGATAGTCAACTTAGAATTCAACATAACAGAGTGGGGAGTCTCGAAGAAGGAGATGAATTCTCTCATCCCAAGAAGAAATTAAGGTGAGAAGAATTAACCAAACATACAGTCCTGGTGCTATTATTGGAACAGTTAAAGGTTCAGTGTTCCCACTGCAGCGGGTGACTTGCTGACCATTAGAGGTCCTGCCATGACTTGCTGAGCCGTCAAGGACCCGCCACTTAGACTCACTGGAGGTGTGCAGTGAGTCGACTCACTGAGTTCAAGGGTCAGCGAGCCAAAAGGAGAGCTGAGTGGCAGGGTACCTACATTGACCTGTGATGAGTGTCAGGAGTGAAGCCATTCCATATAAAGGGGAACTCTGGCAGATGACATTCTGGGACCAGGCTGGACTGGCAAGTACAAGAGGCAGCAGTGACTTCAGTAAGTTATTCCCTTCCCAAATGGGATTGATGGAGTGAGCTAGGCCTGGATCGTGTGACCTGGCTGAGACCCAATAGTTTATCTGAAATTAAGTCCTTACAGTGGTGTCCCACAATAACCACACTAACCCAATGAAGCCTCAGAAGATTGACTGACCTGGAGGGGAGCCAGCACAAAGTAATACAGTGCAGGCCACAGCAGCTCGACTGATCCCGAGGGGAGGGGCCAGCATATGTTGTCCCTGTCTGCAACTCACTAGCACATGGCAGTGAGAAGAGTCATCTACCAGCATGCTTCAGAAGAATTGTAACCAACAAAGAAAGAAACTGGGGCCTCTTGGAAGAAGCAAAAAAGATGGGAAGAGGAAGTAACAACAAAAAGTCCCCAGGTCCCACTCTGAGAACATTGACCCAAGACAGGTAAATAGAAAGGAGAATGAGAACAGCAAACATGCAATATCAGACAGCACCAGTGGACATAAAGAGATATATTTGGGACCTCACAGACGAATTCAAAAGTAAAATATTTAACCAAATAAAGCAAGATATAAGAAGATTAATCAAAGAGATACTAAACACTCCTCAAGCAGACACAGATGGAAAAAGGGAGGAATTCAAACAAAGGAGAGAACCATTTGGTGAAGAATATAAAAAAATATAGAATACATGAAGCAGATTCAAAGAGATCACAAGGAAATTTAAAACTCTATGGAAAGATGGCAAATCTGCTTGAAAGAAACTAAGGATAGATTATCCAAACTGGAGGACAATTTTGCAATGTGGGAATATGCAAGGGAAAACTTTTTAAAAATAACAAGGAAACAAGCAGTAACAATACAAAGGCTAGAAGACGACAAGAGGATCTATGACTTGAGAATAAAGACTGTGAATGAAGAAGCAGGGGTACAAACAGAGGAACTACAAAGGCTAGTCACAGAAATAATTAAGGAAAACTTCCCAAACATAGGAAAAGGAAATGATATTCTGATCTATGAGGCATACAGAACTCCAGCCACCTACAACCAAAACAGAGCTACACTCAGGCATATTATAATCAAGATCCCAGAAATTCAATACAAGAACAGAATATTAAAAGCTGTTAGAGACAAGAAGCAGATAACCCATAAAGGAAGGCCCATTAGAATAACGGCAGATTTCTCAACACAAACCATCAAGTCAAGAAGAGCCTGAATCAAAATATTCCAAGCCCTGAAAGAAAATAACCTCCAACCCAGATTGATATACTCTGCTAAACTGTCTCTAGAAATTAGTGGAGAAACAAGATGCTTGCAAAACAAAGAGGAACATGGGGAATTCACAACCAACAATCCAACTCTACAGACAATATTGCAGGGCATTCTAGAGAGAGAGAAAAGTACTAGGATTCCAGGAACAGAGGCAGAGAGGCCTCAATGAATGGAGCAGAAAACAGAAGGAAGAAGATAAGCACACAACTGATGGCCAAAAAAAGAGCATAACAGAAATGAGGCAGAGATTTTATTCAAAACTGACATGATTGATAGTATCAAGTCTGAGAGTATAGACAACTACACTGAGGATGATAAGACTCTACAATACACATTCTGGTTTGATAACTGACAGTTTTTGAAGTTCTATACTATATACAACATACAACATTGTGTTTTATTAATACTGTTATGTACTGATATGTACTGATATATTCAATTATACTATGTCTGTCTGATGATATAGCCAATTCTACTGGAGATAACAAGAGACAACACAGGAATCATGGTAGAACTCTTTGTACAAAGGTCTTATATGTTGATTTCATTTCATGTGTTTATAGGAATGTTTGTTTTGTCTTGCTTTGTTTTGTTTCTCCCTCTAATATAGAAATAATAGAAATACATGTTAAGACTCGGGCATGTGTAGAATCTATAAACAGTTTATGAGAACTGATCTTATGACACATGATGAAATGAACAGATACTCTGAAGAAAAATAGACGCTAAAGTACCCAGTGCTGATCCTGGAGTGTCATAATGTGAAACCCAGCAACAGTATTATTCTTTGCTCTGAGTGATATTAGCATGCTTGGTGTTATTCAATCTCAACATAATTGAAGATATGGATAACTGCATGTATGTTTAAGTGTATAGGATTGACAACCATATTTCTAAGTTTTTGTTGGATAGTTGAACAGAACTGGTTGTAATCTCACTGTTTGAATCCCCACTTTACATGCTCCACTTGAGTATTTTGAATAACTATTTGTAAGAAGACAATCTGTAATCATTAACTAGTTATTTCTTACTGTTTATTTTTTTCTTTGAAATTATGTATTATTTCTACCCATTTTCTGTTTTGTTTAGTCTTTCTTAAATTAAATTTTAAAAAAAAAGACATTACAGTACCCAGTGCTAGTCATGGAGTATCACGATGTGAAATCCAGCAATTCTATTATTTTTTGTTCAGAATGATTTGAACCTGCTTTAGTTTGTTTAATCTAAACATAAATGGAGATATGGATAACTGCATGTATGTTTAAGTGTATAGGATTGACAACCATGTTACTGAGTTTTTGTTGGACAGTTGAACAGAACTGTTTGCAATTTTGCTGTTTGAATTTCCACTTTACATGTTTCATTTTTGTATCTTGAACAACTATTTATAAAATGACAATATATAAACATCAATTAGTGATTTAATACTGTTTATTTTTTTCTGTGAATGTATGTATTATTTCTACCTATTTTCTGTTTTGTTTAGTCTTTCTTTAAATAAAATTAAAACAATTGCTAAGAAAATAGTTTTATATTTTCATACCATAAAAATGTGAGGTGATGGTATGTTAATCATTCTAGAATGTACTGGAACATTATATTTTAGCCCATAAATATACATAAGTATTTTCAATTTAAAATAAGATTTTTAAAAAGAATAGGAATACAGCTCATGATAGAGTGTTGCCTAGCATTCACAAAGCCCTGTGTTCAACACCCAAAAACTACAAAAATAAATAAATAAATAAAACCCAATAGTAAAAAAAAATTACATTTAACATCATCATATAGTGGAAATCCTTTATAACAATCCTTTATGTTATCTCTAATGTACAATTTATACAAATAACTTTACACACATTACTACATCTAAATCTTTTTTCTTTCTAACTTTATACTACAGCATTTTTTTTTACTTTTATAGAACATGGTAGACCATAATAGCTGTTTGCCTTAAAATAAAGTACAGCTTATTTTGTCTACTTCCTCCAAAACCTCAAAACCAAAGGAGCTATTTAAATAAAAAAGGAAAAGTATAATATACATGTTAAGTATTGCTCAATAAGGAAAAGAATGTTTCTATTATTGGTATATAGGTCTTTTAAATCCAGCCACAATAAATTAATAATCTATTAGACATTACTTTGGTAGTTGGTTAAGATATATCAAGAAATAAAATTTTTATTTATAGTCAGGCTAACTATTCAAAATTTAAAAATTTTGAATAGTTAACCTATTTAAATAGCCTATTCAATATTTAAAAATGCATATGAAAAGGTTATGTTGAAAAAGCAGCATCATAATGTTTTAAATTTTAGTATGCTTATATAATTAAAATCTGTAATAAAAATATAATTAAACTTCGACATAATTTTCCTTTTATTGATATTTAAACCAATTAATAAGCAATAGCTGTTGTCTTTTAGATGTAGTCTACTTTTTAAAAAAAGGTAGGGGGGCTGGGGTTTTAGCTCAGCGGCATAAGCGCCTGCCTTGCAAGCAGGCAGTCATGAGTTCAATCCCGGTACCGATAAAAACACAAAACAAAACAAAACAAAAAAAAAAGGTAGGTTTTAAAAAGAGTTCAGATTAACTGCCATTCTGATTTAATGGGGCATCTTATGAACTGACTTGTAACTCAAATTACTTTTCCTCTATCAAGTCAATCAGACCTATTTTCCATAAGGGATGATCCTAAATCCAAATTTCCAGATTAACAGTTAATTTATCATTTAGAAAGCAAGAATTATTTGTTAAAGCTACAGAGTTACTTAACCAGCCACTAGACTAATATATGCTTCAAATACCATTTGAGCTCCATCAAAAACCAGCAGTAGTGTTAAAAAGATGATCCATCACTATCTATTGATTTCTTTTTGTTTGGTAGTCAGAGAATATTGAGAGCATCTGGCCTCCCTTCTTATGCATAAATTAGCTGCCTCTAAATCTTTTCTGGATTAGTAAATCTTGTTACTTAAAATTTTTTTGTTTTAGATTTCTTTCTCAGCCCTTTAATCATCTTTGTGGTCTTCCTCTGAACTTTCTCCAAATTCTCCACATCCTTCTTTAGCAATAAAGCCCAGAACCAGAAACAAAGGCCTTAAAAGGATCTGGCCAGTAGTAAGTACAATGAAAAAATAAAATTTCCTATTCTTGATATTTACTTACGTGATCAAGTATTGTGTTTGCATTAATCAGAATATTATACTATAATTCATGCTAACTTTATCTTTCTTTTACTGCTACAATGATGCCCAATTTTATTTAAATAGTTATCCTTTGAACTTCCTGCTATTTTGCTCTCTATACATAATGCTTTATGCTAATACCCTACCATAAATCATTATTCTAGCTTCTAATTGATATTCAATTTACTAAATTATTTTTGCATAACATTGATGTCACTTACCACATAGCATTGACATCATTTTCCATATTTCTTTCTAAGTATCAATAATTTATTAAGAATATTTGGAACCCAGCCAGGATTTAGCTCAGAGGTACAAGCACCTATCTGGCAAGTGTGAGGTGGTAAATTTGATCCCTGGTACAAAAAAAATAGAATATTTGGAGCCTAATTGTTATATTTATAAGAGATGTTTAAAGTATTTGAAAATGAGTGCCAGAATTCATAGTCCTCTGAAGAAATATGATTATGGAAACCTTGTTAAATTCGTTTAAGAACCTTCATATTCCAACCTAACACTGAGGAGCTACCGGACGTAAAGTATGAAGATCAAAAAGTTTTAAATTTCCTAAAATATTAAAAACCTAGGTTATTTCCAAAATACTGATTAAGTTTTTACAGAAAGGTCTGGGAGGGCAGAGTGAGCTTGGTTTCACCAACACTGACACAAAGACTTGGGTGAGAAAGTGAGACATCTGGCTTCTAAGATGGAATGTTCCCTGTGGTAACATGAAAGAACCATTAAAGATGGCAGATATTGAGAAATGCAAGAACCTTTTTTTTTTTGTTTGCTTGTTTGTTTGTTTCTCTGCACAAAAGTGTGCCCAGTGCCACACTGTGGAAAACGGAGGCAAGCACAAGACTGGGTCAAATCTTTGTGGTCTGTTTGGTTGGAAGATACATCAGGCTGCTGGAATTCTCTTACATAGGTAAGAACAAAGACATCACTTGGGGAGAGAATACATTGATGGAGTATTTGGAAAATCACAAGAAATACTTCCCTGAAACAAAATCATCTTCACTGGCATTAAGAAGGGAGAAAGGTAGACATAATAACTTACCTCAAAAAAAGCTACCAATGAGCTATTTACTTACTACAAATCAGAAATATCTCATAGGTATTTTATTTGGACCAAATTTAACAGCTCTCATATATCAGAATACAGAACATGAATGGGTGACAGACTATTTTTGTTGTACAGTTCCAATTTAAGTAAAATTGATTTATAGTTAAATGAATATATTCTTTTTTGAAATTTTGATACTAATTCCAGTTCAGTAAATGCTCTTTCTAAAGACATAGTTGGACTTGATTAGTAATGTTTGGCTCTTAAGAAAGAGAACGCCATTTTAAAACCTATTGGAGACTGGTTTTATATTTACATTTATATAACTGGTTATGTGATACAAAATTCACCAGTCTCAATTTGTGTTTATTATTCTGGTAAAGGCAATGATTGAAGAAAAGGAAACAACATCCTTAATTATGGCAATTTAATTAGAATTTCCTATATCTAAAGTGCTGCCTTTTACTTATTAAAAGGTATTTTAGTGTTGTGCATTGATAACACCAAATAAAAAATATTTAGCACTTTTTACACACACACACACACACATGAAAAGGCTAGAGAATCACAACATGTTGTAACTACATATTTAGTTTACTCTTCTTTATTAGGCTTATTCTCTGTGGTTCACTGAATAAGATCTATTTGAGTAAGTTTACTGATAAATATCCAAAAGCAAATTTTCATAATGACTTTATTACTAAGTGAAGTTGTGCCAGACAAATGCAAAAAAAACTTACATTTATATTAGTCTCACTGAATATAAGGGTAGAAACCTAGATTTACTGATATGGAAGAATAGAGAGCCCAATAAAACAGGGCAAGTATTGCTATCATACAGACATGAATTACATCTGACATATACTTCAAAAGAAAATGAACTTACAAGATGGAAGAAGAAAAAGATTATTTCTTAATTGCCATGAATAAGAAAACATAATCATGCTATACTGTGATCTATCTGAAAAAATTCTGCTCTAGGCAATTTTGAAAAATACTTAGTGGGGGCAAAGGTAGGAGCTCAGTGGTAAGGCACCTGTCTAGTACATGGGAGGCTCTGGGTTATATCACCAACACTGCCAAAAACAAAAAAAAACAAAAAAAACCCTATTAGGCACTTCCTTTCCACAAATGCAGATTCAAAAGATATTTGTAAGTGATAAACAAAAAAATTAATTTGTTGCTTAAAGTAAAAATAGTAACCAAAAGCACAATAAAACATGATTACTCAGATCATTAGTGTATGAAATTATTTATAGCAAAAAAAAGATTACGTACCAAATTAACAAATGGAAATTTTGTAAACATTTTATTATTTAGAAATACAGCACTGTTTCCCAGAAATAACAGTTTAAAAAATTAACAGTCATTTAGTAAAATTATTGGACTATGAATGGGAAGGTTTGGAGCAAGAAACTATTATAACCATAGTAATAAATTACTTTGATTTTAAAAATTAATTAATCAAGAGATCAAGGGAAAGGGAAAGAAGGGGAGTAGAAGGGAACATAAAAATAATGAAGATGTGTTTTATACATGTATAACTATGACTAGTACAATCTTTATGTTCTACAAACATGTACTTATAAAAAAAATTCTGTCATAACTATTGTGAAGGTAACAAGATATACCGTGGTACCTATTATTGTTATCCTGGTATCCTGCGCTGAAGTTCTGTATCAATTTTATTATATTGGCTTTGTTCCATCTTGTTTTGTTGTACTTTACTATCTTTAAAATAAAAAAAAAACACATTTTATATCCTGTCCTATACAAAGATGATTAACATACAATTTGAGACTAGAGCTGTTACTTAAGACTAGTAAACAGTGTGTTTAGCATGCTAGAGACACTGTATTCAATCTCCAGAATACTCACAATAAATTTTTAAAAACGCATTCCAAAAGAAATTTAGAATAGATAAGATGATGACACCAAAAATAAATTTAAGACAGAGTATTCAAGAATAATAGGGTGCCACTATTGGCCTTTTTTAGTCAAAAACATGCACAAGATGCCATGATTACATATGCAAAGCTGACTTTCTCTCATAATCCAGTTCTATATGCATATAAAATGTTTAAAATCTTTTATTTTGATCCACCTTTCAATTAAAATGTAGTATAGAATTGCAGTATTCAGTTGAGTATTGCATGTCAAATAGCATAATGATATATAAACAAAATATCCAAACTACTTAGCCTAGGGTATGAGTTCCTAAAAAATTGGCCTTGCTTAACTCTCCAGTATCATATTTCTTCTTACTTGCTATGATTTAACTCAATTCCTTCAAATATGAAGAGCTTGTCCATGAGTATTCTTCTGTAAATCTTCACACAAATGAACAAATCTTACCATATTGCTTTATATCTGCATTGCATAATTAATGCCACAGTAATGTTATATTGGTAAGTATTAGCCAGAAATATTATTAGTGTGAAAGAAATGATTTGGAATATATAACATTTGTACAATATGTTAGTAGTGCAATTGTCTCACTTGGATACCACAATAACTTCCACAGTGTAAGACGCAAAAGAGTACTATTTTTATTCTACGATTGAATAAACAGAGTTTCAGAAGTCAAATAAGTTACCCAAGAACATAAGACTAGTTAAGTTGTAACACTTGGTGAGATCCTAATGCAGTAAAATAGCCCAGTGTCTTTATTATTTGTTTAAGATAACACAATGAAAATTTTTGTAATGGTAGAAAAAATGCAGAGATTTTCATCTGCTATATTGAGTCACTATGAAACACTAAACTTAAACTCTGACTATTCTTTAGCCTCTAATTAAATAAAATGACTATATAGTTGCCAATTATTAACATTCAAAAGTGCTTAAATGCTTTTATTTGAAGTTACAAATTTTATATATTTATACGTCCATTTTTATTCAACACATAATTAAGGAGGGTTATCATCTGGAGGGCACTGTGTCAGATTGCATCAATACAGAAGTGAAAGTGTCAACCCTGAAGTGAACAAAATACATGAGACTTCTCTGGGTCTTCTAAAAGTGAGTTAGATCTCTCCTTTGTAATGCAAATCTTTGTGAATATTGAAAATATGGAAAATATGTGCAAAAAAGCTAAAACTTCTCTCTATAAGAGTATTTAAACCTTTCCTTATGATACATTGTATAGTACTAATGATTAATGTTCTATACATTGTTCTACATGGTCTGTTCTCAGATAAATGTTCACATTAAAAGCATCTTCCTTACATGTTCTTAACCTCTCCCCTTCTTTTTGTCTCATTTTCCATACAAATACCATAGTCATGGGTATTTGAAGAGAAGGATACATTTTGTGGTATGCATTGTTAGGCTTGCTGAACACCATAGTGTTTTTACGGAAACTACTACATGCCTAGGCTACGTTATTTACAGTATCTACTGTCTTAAATGTGGTCTATCATTGATTGAAGCATCATTATGCAGCACATGTTTGAATAATACATCCAAGATTTACCCCATCTATGAATCAGTTTCTGTTCAACTCTTCTGTTGGTCACTTTATTAAGCTCCAACTACAATTAAATAATGCACTTAACAATGGGCTGGGGAAGTAGCTCAGTGTCATAAGTGTCTGCCTTGCAAGTGCACAGTCGTCAGTTTGATCCTTGGTACCAAAAATAATAATAATTATACATTGTATCAAGATTCTCATGGTTCTTTTTTCTACTTAATTTGATCTTTCCAGTTAGTTTATAATAAGTCTACTGACAGCAAGGACAATGATTTATACTCCTTCTGGATCTTCATTAAGAGTTCCTTCATGAGTTTCAAAATCACCTTATCCCTCATCTACTGATGTAATTTCAGTTTTGCACCAATAAAATGAGGAAAATAATGGTAACTATGCCTTCTAGGATTGCTCTCTGGATAAAATTAGATAATGAACATATAGTATGCCTATGCTAACAAATACTTAATAGTAATATATATATATATATATATATATACTTAATGTGATTAACTATTGCTTTTGCTAATATAAATTCATGCTTGTGAACTAATTGATTAGTTTAATGAACTAGTTAGTGGAACTTGGTCTTTTTATTTAGTGAAAGAAAGCAAAACAGAAAAAAAGGGTAGAAATAATACAGAATTTTAAAAGAACAGTAAGAAATCACTAGTTAATAAATTACATATTTTTATCTTAGAAGCAGTTGTTCAAGTTACAAAAGCATAAAAAACGGACAGAAATCAAAGAAGTACAAACTATTCTGTTTGATAAATTAATAAAAACTTAGTTGTATGGTTATCTACCTTGCACACTTAAACGTACATAGCTATATCCTTTAGAGCACTTTCTTTCCCTTTCATTATTACAGTATCTATGATACATTTTGGATGTTACTACTCTTTCAGTTTTTTCCCCACAGCCTTGCCGACATTTGTTATCAGTTGAAGTCTTGATGGCAGCCATTCTTTCCGGAGTGAGATGAAATCTCAATCGTGTTTTAATTTGCCTTTCTCAAATGACCAGTGTTGAACATTTTTTCATGTATTCATTTGCTACTTGTGTATCTTCATTTGTGTGTTCATCTCTGATGCCCATTTTGGAGAGGGTCTTTGACTTTGGGGGCTTGATGTTTTTAATTCTTTATATGTTCTGGATATAAGTCCTTTGTCTGAGGGACAGCTAGCTAAAATGTTGTCCCATTCTGTGGGTTTTCTTTTCATTTTTTTGGTGATTTCTTTTGAAGTGCAAAGGCTTTTTAATAAGATGAGATCCCAGTTGTTGAATCTTTGAAGTACTTCCCATGTGGTTTGCATTTTGTTTATGAATTCTTTGATTACCTTTATATCTCCAAGATTTCTACCTATCTAGTCTTCCAGTAGATTTAGTATTTCTGTTTTAATATTTAGATCTTTGATCCATTTTGACTTTAGTTTAGTACATGGTGATAGACATGGGTCTAGGTTAAGTCTTTGGCATATGGAAAGCCCTTTTGTCAAATATAAGGTGGCTGAATATCTTTGTAGTTGTGTTTGCATCTTCTAATCTGTTCCATTGATCCTCAGGTCTATTTCTTTGCTAGTACCATGCTGATTTTATCACTGTGGCTTTGTATTATAATTTCAAGTCAGGAATGGAGCTGTCTCCTGCCTTGCCTTTGTTGCCCAGAATTGCCTTTGCTATTCTAGGTTACTTCTGTTTCCAAATGAATTTTAAGAATGTTTTCTCTAGATCTGTAAGGTATGTTAATGGTATTTTGATTGAGATTGCATTGAATCTTGTCATGGTTTATGTCTGTGGCTCCCAGGCCTCATGAGTTTGCATTGTGTATTTGTGATTGTTTCATTGTCTAGTGCTTGGATTGATGGTGTCAGTGCCACACCCACATAGGGGTGGAGCCAGGATGTAATGTAATGGCAGGAAGAAGGTGTGTCTTGCTCTTTTGCCAGTTTCACCTTGCTGTTTGCAGCCTCCATGAACTGCGGCTCTGCTATGCCACCCTGCCTTGGAGCCATCTGAGTATGGACCGAAACCTTCAAAAACTGTAAGAAATAAACCTTTCCTTTCCCAATTTTGGGCTTCAAGTATTTTGTCTCAGGAGTAAAAAGTAACTAAGACAAATCTGTATAACAGTTTTAGGAGTGTGGTCATTTGCACAATGTTCTTCCTAACAAAGAGCAAGGAATATCCTTCCATTTTATAATATCCTCTTCAGTCTATCCTTTTTTAGAGTACTATAATTTTCAGCATATAGGTCTTTTACATTCTTGGTTATGTTGATTCCTAAATATTTCATTTTTTAGATGCTATTGTGAAAGGTGATATTTCCATAATTTCTCTTTCAATGAATTTTTTGTGTTCAGGAATTCTATTGATTTTTGAGTGTTGACTTTGTATAAAGCTACACTGATGAATTTGTTTATTGACACTAGTAATCTTTCAATGGAGTTTTGGGATTTTCTATGTAGAGTATCATGTCATCTGCAAATAATGATAATTTAACTTCTTCCTTCCCTATCTTTATTCCTTTTATTTCTCTCTCTTGTCTGATTGCTTTGGCTAATATTTCCAGAACTATATTGAATAGGAATGGTGAAAACTTGGTCTTTTTTGTTGTTTTTTGTTTTGTTTTGTTTTGTTTTTCCACAGGGTTTCGTGTACTCATGTATTAGTTCAGGCTGGCCTTGAACTCACTATGCAGTTTAGGTTGGTCTTGAACATGTGGCAATCCTTCTGCCTCAACTTCTATAGTGCTGGGATTACAGGTGTGTATTATCATTCCTTCCTGGGACTTGGTTTTTTGAAATTATGTTTAATAATAATTTTTACTATATTTATATTATGTTTAATTATTTATTAGTATTTATATTTAGATTATGTTTAATAATAATTTTCATTTCTTCATATGAAATTAGTCACAAATTCCAAATTCACATTAGTGAACTGCTTAGTTTAGGAATAATAACTCCTTTACTAAAGATTGTGAAGCAAGTGGCAATACTATGATTTCCATAGATTTTCAGTTGAATTCACATAATGAGTACTGAAAGATTTTATATGTGGTATTATAATATGACTAATGGCAAACGGTGACCTGCCTCACAATTTATCCTAAATCCTCAATAGGGTTTTTCTTGAAGTTGCCAATTTAAAAAGCTATTAGTTATAGTTAAGTGAAGTGCCTGGAAAAGCACTGTGGCAACCATGAAGGATATTTGGCTCCTAACTATTATCCATTTGCTAACTTAAATAGTCCTCAGCCTGTCTTCCAAAAATACTATTCTTTTAGTTAGATGGTTCAAAGTTAGAGTTAGGATGAATATAGTATAGCTATTATAGATAGGAAAAATGTACACTTGAAAATTGCTAAGAGAGTTTATTTTGTGGATTCCTTAAATTGCTAAGAAGGTTCATTATATGCATTTCTTACCAAAAATAATTGAAAAGTATATAAAGTAAATCTCGTTAATTAGCTTGATTTCATTATTTCACAACATATACAAATATCAAACTATGTTGTACACAGTACACATATGCAATTCTTATTTGTCAATAAAGCTGAAGGGAAAAAACTAATTAATACATTAGAGTTACCTGCAAAACAGAAAACAAAATCACCGTAAAAAAAAAACCCTAAAGGCGATATTATATTTGTAATCCAAAATCTAAAACTTTTTTTCATATTTCATTCACACATTAAGAGTTTACCATTAAAAATACTGTGATGTACCTACTTGGTTAATCCAGAAAAATAAGACATTAAATGATTTTGAAATTTAAGAAGAAAAAACAACATGTACTCAAAACAATTCCAAAGTTATCTTGTTCCTGTAAATTGCTGAAAACAATCTTAATGATATGCTTCTTTTACAATTTTTTTTTCATATTTTCAGTAGCTTACCATGCTAGTCTAACATCCCTTCAGTAAAGGTTCTGAAGGTGCTGAAGTGTCTTCTATCATGTCTGCTCTCCTAGAATCATAATGAATTATTTGGATCCTAAATAATGATTTGTAAATAAAAATCACAATGCAGTTAACCTAAAAAAAAATAGTAGGAAACTCTCTTTGGAGCAGTTTGAAGTGATTTTGTAGTCTCACTCAGTGGGAAAAAAGGAATGCTACATATAAACACAAAAACTACAGAGTATAGAAAACTTTTTGGTAAAATGAAGATGGTTTAAAATAGTTTATACCAACATGAAATGAGTTTCATTTGAATTCTAAATTTGCAGTGAATTTCAACCCATCCTACTCCAAAATTCCTCTGTCGAAGATGTACAATTATGCCAAAGTCTCAATATGCCAAAGACACTCAAATAGCCACTGCTACCATCTACCTTTTTAAAAATGTTTCAAATATATACATAAATCTGGTATTCAAAGTCCAATACCAATACCACTTCATAGAATTAGGCACCTCAGTTTCAACCTACAACTCCCAAATTGTTTCTGTTTCTACACCACTGCAGCTAAGAATTCTGCCAGACTACACAAAACCATTCAGTGGTTTTATCTCATGTGGAAAACAAACAAACAAACAAAAAAAAACCAACAAGAAAACCATGAGGGAGTAGGAAGTGGCACCAAATTCATGCCAGGATTAAGGGTAGAAACTGGTGCCTTAACCCAATGCGTCCCCTTATTTCAATTCTCTTCCTTTTGAATAAAAATTATTTTACTAGGGTAAATTTTAAATCTATCATTTAAAAAAAGTATGTTTTAGGTGAAGTAATGATAGTATACCTGAAGAAATCATTCTGGCAGTTTTGAAAGAACTATTCTCTATAAGATTAAAATTTTGACTGTTGTAAAATGAGACTGTAGATGGCTGAAGAGAAAAATGAAGTTAGCCTGTCAGAAAATTTAAATCTCATTCTTGTAATACCAATAATTAGTTATATACCCTTTGACAAATCACCTCTTAGTATCATAACTTTCCCATTAGGACTCCCTTACATTGCAATGTTTCCAGGAAACTAGATAAAAGTATTTTACATGAACAGAAAATTACCTAAACTTTATTAATTAACCATTTAATATGAATAAATAATGTAACTTCATTGTTGCTACTTTACCCAGAGAGAATTATCAATAATATTTTTCCTCCAAAAAATTATTCAAGTACTTTACAAACTTTTTTCTAAAAATTAAATTATAGATCCAGAAAAGTAACCACTACTGAAAGTCATATTCTGGTCTCTGGGACTTGGAATTGAGACACCTAGAAGATAATAATTTAGTGAAGAAAAGGAAAGAGGTGAATTTACAGGAATTGAAAGTGAGTTCATGGGGAGATTAGAAACTGCTTAGAAGCTGGAGAAATGGAGCATAGCACAGAGGAAAGAATAACACAGTCTGGAAGGCTCACCCTAGCTCCTGGGGAAGGACTCCTGCCTCCACTAATGCAGTACAAGTTTGAAGGGTATGCAGCTCCAGGGAGAGACAGCACACTGGACCAGCAGTGCTGGCCCCAAGAGAAGCCTATGACTATTATAAACTCCAAAGTGACTCTTTCTATAAGGCAGGCTGGAGTTGGGCAGAATGTCCAGTAGGGTACCCACCATATCTGAGAGGATTTAATCAGGAGTCATATTGCAAAAGTTAATTAACACTAAGCACAGAGCAACTGCAGAGTACTATACTGCAGGGCTTCTGGTGTCATCCTGCCAAAAGACAGCTATGAGAAACAGCCACTGAGTGGGAGTTGGCAAGCATACATCTTCTAAGAAGTTTAAGCTCAGCCAGGAGGAACACAGGGCCTTGCTCTCCACTGTGAAAAGCCCCACCCAGCAAGTGTGGCTTTCAGAGGCACTGGGTCTGAAAGTGCAGGCATTAAGTCTAGTGTCTGCTTGAACTCCTACTCTTATGCCTACTTCAGGCACAGAACTCAGTGGTCTATTTACTTCCCCATCTATCCATATGAGCATGGACTTGCATCAAGTTGGAAGGTTGACACAGCCTGGGATGTATGGAGACAGAGGCTCCTGGAGCAGTAAGGGCACTCTACAAGCCCACAGACTTTAGACGCAGGTGGAGAAAACTGTGACTTGGAGTGAAAATGGGAGCTACTAGACCGACTACAATCTTAGGCAGGCACTACTGATTGCTCACTCTCAGGAGGAAATGCAGGGCAAGATCCAGCATTCACACAGAAAAATGGGAGTGTGGAATAAAATAGATCTTAACAATGACTCATTAGCAATGCCCCATATCTGCTGAATTTTGAAATGGCAAACTCTGGAAAGAAAAGATCCATTCAAATCAAAGACAAACTTTTTTGGACTCATTTCTTTCTTTTTTTTTTTTCCTAGATCCTTTGAAATTTAGGGTTTTCATCCCCTCCTTTTGATTAGTTCTCCTGTTTTTTTAAATATTATTCTTTTTTCTGTTAATATTTTCTAACTCTATAATCTATAATTCCTTAATAGGATCCCTTTTCTCACTTTCTCTCCTCCTTCTCATCTTTATTTACCAAATTTTAGTATTTTCATTTTCCTATTCCCCACTTCCTCTGTATTTACTGCTATAACTATTACGTTCTTATTAATCTTTAGATATTTAATTACTTGCTATTACCTTTGAATTATTTTCTATCATTAGAGAAGATACAGTTATTACATTTATCAGATATTTATCATATGACAAGATTTGGTTTGTCTCTGTGCTTATACCATAATAATAGATCTCTTTTCTGTGATTAATAGTGTTACATGATTGACTCTGCTCGTATGTCAATACCTAGTTGGTCTCTGAATTGATGCTGAAATTGTTGTTATTGCCAGGATGGCATAGTTGTTATTAATTTATTTTCTCTGCACATCAATAGTGGGATTGTCTTTGTTCCATTAACAATACTGTAGTATATGTTAGAAGAACTATATGTTAGACCAATTACACTGCACTGTTTCCTCCTAAATTAATGCAAGAGGTTGAATCTTGGGATGGAGGAAAAGGTCTGTAAGCCGTACATAAGGGAAAATCAAACAGTAACTAAAGATATCTCCATACTAGTCCAAAGTCCATTATAATTGACCACAGACCTAGGTACACTCATGCAGGCAGCAACAAAATAACAAAATGCCTGAAAAGACCTCTACTATTCCCAAAGTTGATCCACAAGGCATTGGTGGGAAGGACATCAAAAGCCACACAGCTGAATTATTCAAAATAATAGAGATAATAATAAAACAGATCAATAAGGAGGTCAGAAAACTCATAGAAGATATAATTAAACATATAATAGGCTTAATAAACAAAACAATCAGTGAACATGCACATGAAATTAATAAAAAGCCATCTGGGTGAAACAAAATGATTCAAAGATGAATGACCAGAGTAGTAAAGAATTAGAGCCTATAAAAAGGTACCAAACAGAAATCCAAGAATAAAACTTCTATTGGAAGTATGAGTAGCAAATATGACCAATGTGAAGACCCAGAAGATAGGGTTAGATAGGTCAAACCTAAAAGACAACGCTGAGGTAGGTTACTTTATACTCAGAGATACTTTAATAGCAACATGAAAAATAGATCCAATAGCTGCTAGATGACACAAAGACTAACCTGAGATTAATTCAAATTAGTGAAAAAAATCAGAATACAGCAAAAATGACATTAAAAATCTGTTTACAAAAAAACAAAACAAAACAAAACAAAACAGAAAACAATCCAAGTATGGGGAAAAGCTTTAACATACAAGATAAGTAGGACATATAGAACCCCAAATGGCCACCTCAGAAAACAACTTCTCCACATGTCATAGCCAAAATCTTTAAGGACTTCCAGGAAGACGATGGAATGGTGAGCAGCAGAGAGTTTCTCTGAGATTTGGTGTCCAATGGAATACAGCAATGTGAGGAAGACAAACAGTGGGTCCCCATGGAACCAGGAAGAATCTGAAGTGAGAATTGAAGACCACAGGGAGAGCAAAGAGAGAAAATTCAACAAAGAAGGAGGAGGTGGCATTACGCACCTTCTCCCAAAGCCTGGACAAAGCATGGGAAAGGCAGCTCAAATCTGGAGCCACAGGTGACTGTAGGTCACCCCTGAGCCCCTCCAGGGGGAGATGTGCCAGGGTAATGGAGTAGCAAACACAGACTGCAGTGGCTCATAAACAGTGCAGGCTTGACATCTGGTAGGAGAGGCCAAGTGGCCAGCAGCCATTTTAAAGAGGGGCCAACTGAGTTCCAAACTCAGAACAACTACTGGTTCCAGCTAGTGGTCTCCAGTCAAGATCAAGCACATAGAAGACACCCTGACTGCTGCAGGGTGGAAGGTCTATCTCCAGCCTCGCAGCCAGAAACCAGCCTGAACTTTAGGATAAATAAAGGTGTAGTCTTGGGATTATTAACTACCCCACTGTAAAACTTCTATTGAAGTTTTAGGGGCAAATCAACACGGATCTGGACGCTGTTCACATCATCCACCAGTGACAGTAGAAACACACCTTGAAGTGGACTTTTCTCTTTGTCTCTCTTTAGTCTTTTGGGGTTTTTTTTGTTTTGTTTTTTCTTCATTGCTTGTTTTTGTTTTTATACATCTTGGTAGCAGGTTAAACAAAGCATACAGAATGAGATCTGTCCTTCAAAGGCAAGTTCCAAGTGTCCTTCCTTTTTTCTGATTTGGTCCCCTTCTAACAGCACATTGAACTATGAACATCAGTAGGTTAATTTAATGATGAATATTAATTAATTCTGCCATATTTCTGCTTTGGAGGCAGCCATCCATGAACTAAATTATGAGTCAAAATAAACCTCTTTGCGTTTAAACTGCAGATGTCTCTGAGTATAGTGGTGCATTCCCATAATCCTGGCATTTGGGATCTTAATGCAGGAGAATCACCATGAGTTCAAGGCCAACCTGGGCTACCTAGTGAGCTCAGAGCCAGCCTGAACTACACAGCAAGACTCTGTCTCAAAAAAAAAAAGAAGAACTTTTTAAAAATTAAAAAAAAAAAAATAAATTCCAAGTGTCAGGTATTTTGTACCAGCAAAAGAAAAGCTAATCAATATACTTGTTAAATTCTTGATTGTGGAATTACTAACTTATTTTGATATAACTATGATTTTATAGATAACCAATTTCTGTAGAGCATATCAATTTATTAGGTTATGACTCTTGATAACCTATATCTTTTATAATTTACAACGCTAATTCTATACATTTGGTTAAGGCAAAAAGAGAAAGTCTGCATATTTTGTATTGAAACCCAAACAACCAATCAACCATATGATGTGGTAGAAAGATGACTGTTGTCTGGAGATTAACAGTTTATTAACTATATGCCTCTGATCACTTATCTATATATTAGGACAATAATATAACTGTGTTAACTATCCTATAGAATTATAATGATAACTAATAAATGTCAAAGTACTCATAAACTGAAATATGACTTGCAAATTTTTTGTAAATGTATAGGTTTTGTCCTAGTTATTTTTCTTGTTACTGAGATAAAATACCTAGCGCTCAAGGCTAAAAGAGAAAAGGTTTATTTAGCTCACAGTATGTAGAAGTTTCAGTCCATAGTTGGCTCCAAGGAAGAAGGCATATGGCAGAGGGGCAACCCTTCATGCAGTAGTAGATGGAAAAGCAACAAGAGAGAAGATCAGAGAAAGAAAAGCAGACAAGCCTCTTTCTGTCCCTTTTAGTTTATCTAGACTGCTAAGATTAGGATGGTGCCAATCTAATCATTAGACTGATACAGCAATTACCCATCCTTAATCCCAGCACCTTTAATCCCAGCATTGCACTATGAATCAATACTCTAGATTCAGTTGCCTGCAAAAGAAAACTCCATCTAAAAGTACATGAAGGTTTTGGGGGAACATCTAGACACAAACCATAACAGGTTTTAATAGAATATTTTTCTTAATATTACCTGAACAAAACAATGCTAAATAAATTAGTTAGAAGGGACTTTCTATGAGTCTATAAACTCTGTTATAAGGACCTCTTGAGGATAGCTTACATATGGTTCATATTTTAAGGTTCGAAGAACTCTTTTCTAAGGATTTTTTTTAGGATATCTTTTATAAGTGGATGGGTCATTTTTTTTTTTTTATAAAATAAGCCCAACGCTAACATACAGAAGCATCTTGCTACAAGGTAAAATAAAGACTATTACATTATAATGCACAAAAGTGTTTTTGCCTAATTGCTTCACTTGGATAGAATTTTTAGCACTTCAGAGATTGAATACATCTATAGATTCATGGAATGAGTATTTTTACTTATTTAACCAAAGCTAACCATTAATTTCCTGGTTCTGGTTCTGACCCATACAGTCATCAAATCTGTGGATTTCATATTCAACAAAATATTTCTCTACATACATAGAACAAAGGGTACAGACAAATTTTATCAATATCAAATGAAATTTTTAAAAACAGTTCTTTTTGATGCCATTGACACAAGTAACTGACTATACTAAAAAAAATTCATTGTTTCAAGTTTAAACCAGGTCGTTTCATCAGATCTCAGGAAAACTAGCTCCTGAAACTAACCAGAGGAAGCCAGCTTCTTCCTATGAGTCAGTGCCAGTCACAGGCCACCTGGAAGAGAACCAGGCGCCAGCCTCTTCCAGCACACAGGCTGAGAGACAAGAGTCAAAGTCCCTCACCCCCATAAACCACTGGCTGATCTGGAGAAACACAGCTGAGATGACAGCTGGTAAAGTAAAATACAAGTTAATGCTTGTAGTGTTTAGTGTTTAATTGACTTTGTAGGTCTAAAGCCAAAAGTCAGATCATCTATTAGAGGATGATAATATTCAATATAACATCTACACGGGATCTCCTTAAGGTAGTAGCCATTGTTAATTCCCTATTATCTTGTTTTAAAATCCTGTATTGTTTTCAGTGTTTTGTTTGGTTTGGTTTTATTCTATTTTGTTCTATTTGACTTTATTATATCTAACGGCACAGCTATTTCAAAGAAAACAATACATTATGGTAGCCATTTTGGAATTACTATTCTCTTGTATTGAAGTCCTGCATTACATTCATTGTTTTGTTTTTATTGGTTCTATTTTGTTCTGTTTTGTTTAGTTTTACTATGTCTGATAGCTTTTTTGAAGACAACAAGAGCCATTGTTGACCTCCCATTATCTTGTTTCAAAATCCTCTACCACTTACACTATTTTGTTTTGTTTGGCTTTATTCTCTTTAAAATAAAAAATTATTTTTAAAAAGCTACTTGAAGAATATGTAATTAATCTGTTAAGTGAAACGTCTTAAAAGATGAAGGAAAATGATACCTTTAATGCTATATAAGGTATACTGCTCGCTGAATCCTCCATCAGTTATTTTAAATTATAGCATTTGCTAATAGTAGTGGTAAAAATCAGTGTAAAAGTATTATCTATTATTTCTTTTCTGGATATGTCTTTAAATAGCCAAAGATAAGAAGACAGAGTAAGAAGCAAAGGTTTAACATAGAAATTCGAACACAATCTATCAATGATACTTGAATCCAAACAAAATACGGAATATATGAACCAAGAACTTTGTCAACAATGCCCTTAGAAACTGGGTAAAATGATGCTTCAACTACTATTAAGCGTTATAGCCTTTGTAGACTTGCAATCCAGAATTACTAACTCTGACAAAGAAAATGTGTAAGACACATGTTATGGTTTGAGAACTGGTGGTCAGCTTAACGCCAGCTGGATTACATCAGCATGCATTGAGAGAAGATGCTCCACCTGAGGAGGGTTGCCAGGATAAATAGGTGGAGAAGAAGGGAGGTGTTGAGAGGGATTGAGGCATTAAGGAGGCATTGTAGGTTCTCCTACAAGTTGCTGTCTGAGCTGTTGGTTCTCCTGGAGAAGCTTTGGTCCTCACATCGAGCATTGCTTCCTGGCTCCGGAGGGGAAGACATGTATGTGCTGCTTGGTCTCCAGGATGAACTCGTCACACTGCTTCCTGGCATGTACCCGACTATGCTTGTCTTCAGAGGAGCTCGGGGCCTCCGTGTCGCTGAAGACAGCTGTGGTGCTTTTCAGGACAGCCCCAGTTTTTGTTGTGAGTGTGACTTCTCGGCTCCAGCATAGAACCTTCATCCCACTAGCACAGCTCCTTCATCCTGCTGGCATAGACTTTCTGGCTTCCACCGCTGACCCTTGGGTCTTCCTGGCATGGATCCGTAAAAGAGACTGGCATGAGTCCTTCTTGTGGGCTCTGGACTTCCAGTTGGACTCGTGGAGGCATTGTCCTGAGCTCTGGGTTTTTATCTAGACTCAGGTGGGACATTGCCATGGGGTTTAAGGCTCTTGACTAAATAATCTACGTCTTTGGTGTCACGGATAGATTTCCTGCATTTTCCTGTGTTAATTTGCGGTGACCGTTATAAAAATATTATGAACTCCATGTCCTAATCCTAGTTGTTCTCTGTGTACAACCCCTGACTACAACAACACATTACTAATGTATCCAATATAGTGTGTAGTTGCATCAAAATTATTGTCCCTAAAGTATCAATCATAGACTTAACGCTCAGTTTATGCTGTATTAAATAAGAAGATTCAATCCATCTGCCTACTCTTCTTATAGTCAATACCATCTCCACTCCCTGTCATAGTCAGTAGCAGAGCTTCTTTTCTATAATGTTTCTTCTAGGTGACTTTCAGGGAAAATCCAAAAGAAAATAAATTATAGCAGTTAAGCCAAGAGGCAAAAAGGCACGGACAACAACCAAGACAGATTCTCTCCTTTCTAAGCTTCCTTTCCAAGAAAATGAATAGAGGAAAAACATGTAATTAATGAGATAAACTGGTATTTCATAGCCTACAGAGCTGGCTAGGTCAAAGTAAATCATAGTGTACTAAATCCCATAGGTGAATTCTTAGACTGTTATTCTAAGCTAAACAATAAATTAAACCATTTTCATATGGTTCAAACTAAGGAGCACAAAAACTTCAGATAGAAAAACTATCCCAAACTATTGTGTTTTCATTTTGTTATTGTGGTTTGTTGGTTGGCTTTCTCACTAAGCATTTAAGTCATCTTTATGTTATGCATCTAAATCATTAGTCACTACTATGATTCATTAAAAAAAATAAATTCCAGAATTTGAGTAAAGAATAGGTAAATAGGGTTCTGGGGATTTAGCTCAGCGGCATAAGCGCCTGCCTTGCAAGCAGGCAGTCGTGAGTTCGATCCCCGGTACCGATAAAAACGAAAAAGACCAAAAAAAAAAAAAAAAAAAAAAGAATAGGTGAATCATGAAGTCTCAGCTTTAACAGAAAACAGTATGTCAAGAGACTTTAAGAATACACTTAAATAGGTTTATGATAATGCAAACAAGTAAATATTAAAATCACTAGACATCTTAATTAAATTAGCAATAAAAGGAAATTAAGCACTATAAATTAGGTATATTATTATCAAGCTATCTGTGTACTAGCTACCTTGCTTTTCAGCCTGTATTTCTCCATATCGGCACATTTTCTTTTGCTGTGATTAGTTCTAAACTAAGACAGCTATTCTAGAAGGCATCTGACCCTATAAAAGTATATAGCCATTTGGATTCTACAGCTGATAATAGAACTTACTTCCAGGATAAATAAAGGCTTCTCTTTATGTGTATGTTCAAGTAGAGGGTTGTACGTGAAAACCAAATGGGTATAAACTCTTCTGGAAAAAAGAATTTATATTTGAAAGTCAACAGGCCACATTTTTTCATGTAAAAAACAAAGAATAAAAATTAGGCATGTCAAATTCTAAAATATAAAGTATTTACATGCTCTTACAATAGCTTTATCTTCAAATTATGTCAAATATTTGGTAGCCTAACTGACCCATCTCTAAAACTTGTGCCAAAACAAAGTATCAGAAATGGAATAACTTAAAATCAATAGACACAGGTTCACAATTCTGTAGAGTAGAAGTTTGAAATCAAAGACATTCTGCCTCTGAAACCCATAGAAGAGAAAGCCTCCTTGTTAATTCTGGCTACTGATATTCCCAGGCAGTCTTTAGCATGCTTTTATTTGTACATGTATCAATCTAGTCATCACTCCATCATCACATAGCTGCCTTTCCCTTACACATCTATGTATCTCTTCTTCTTTTCTTATAAAGATACTCGACATACAGAGTTAAGAGCCCAACCAATACCAGTATAATTCATCTTAATTAATTACATGTGCAGTGATCCTATTTCCAAGTAAGGTCACATTCAGGAATACTGAGTGCTATAACTTCAATGTTTATTTTTGGGTTATCAGAATCCAATCCATATCATAAATAACAAATGGATGTTTCAAATTGTTCTACCTCCAAGTCATTGGCACTTTGGGACTATGGTGGTCCAACAAGCCTTTAAAGATTAAAATGCATTTAGTCATTCTGTTGTCTTGATGAATAGCATCTAGCTTTCTTCTATCCAGGCAATCCTCTTATGAAATGTTTAATTGCTCACCCTTGGTGTTCCCTCCTAAATATACTCTTTCATTTTTTTATAATAGGGCTAAGCTGAGAATTTTCAAAGTTTTAAATTCTGCTTCCTTTTTTATTTTCAATTCTATTCATAATTTGTTTCTCTCGATTTTAACTCTAAGCATTCAAGAGAACCCATTTTGCACTCTCAACCTTTTGTTTAGATATTTCTTCCACCAAATACTTCACTTCATTTTTTAAACTTTCTACCTCCCTCAAATCATGAGAATGTAAACACAATTTGGCCAAATTGTTTGTCATTTTATAACAAGGATCATTTTTCCTTTAATTTTTAATAATATATTCATCATTATCTGAGACTTCATCAAAATAGCTTTTGCCATCCATATTTCTAACAATATTCTGTCTATAACTATTTAGGTAATCTCTAAGAATACCGACAATTTCCATACACCTTTCCTCTTCTGCCAAACCCTCATCATAATTATCCTTAAAGCTCTTTTCATGACAATGTACTACAAAACTCTGACCTCAACTCATTACTCAGTTCCAAAGCTGCGTCCCATATTTTTGCTTGTTACAGCAGTACTCTACTTGTTACTACTATATTTAGTCTTGGTCTGTTCAACCTGCTATGTAACAAAAGATCTAAGATGAGAAATTTATAAACAACAGAAATGTATTGCTCAACTGTTCTAGAAGCTCGGAATTCTAAAACTAAGGCACCAGCATATTTGATGCCAGATAAGGACTCTGCTTCACAGATGAGTCTAATTGCATCATCTCATGGAAGTAAAAGACAAAAGGGGCCAAAGTCCCTCAGGGCTCTTTTATAAAATCACTAATCTCATTCCTGAGGGCTCTGCCTTTATTAATCAGTTCCTAAAAACTCCACCTCTTCATACCATCATCTTGGGTATTAGGTTTCAAAATATGAATTCTAGAAGAAACACCTACATTCAGAGCATAGCACAATGTATATATATATATATATATATATATATATATATATATATTGTAAGTACAAAACTCAATACAATTAGTAAAGGGTGTATCTGTATGATTGTTTATTGCCTGTCTTTGCTTCATTATATAAACTCCAGTAGCACAGTTTAGACTGCATAGATGTTTTATTCATGAATGTAGATTCAGTTCCTCACATAATGCCTTGCATAAAATAAATCCAAACAAATATGTGAACAAAATGACTTCTAGCTAATATCAGTTTGAATCTCAGTTCTGCCATTCTTTTTCTGGGTATTCATAAGTAAAGTTTCTCTGTGCCACAGTTTTCTCAAAAATGAAAAGAGATTATAAAATAACATAAACTGCTATGATGTTTAAATAAATTAACCTGCTTACAAAAGACATTCATAATCACTCAGCAAAAAATTAACAATACTTTCATTTTATTATTTACATTTGATTTCTTATATTTTGAAACATCCTGCTATATGAAATTACCCAATTCTGGTTTCAAATAAATGTTTAAAATGTCAGGATAAAAGGATGCTTGTAATCTTTGTCCTGTGACATGCTCTGGTTTCAGATTAATGAATATTTTACAATGAAAGCAGCAAATAGAGCCAAGCAATTTAAAGAATTTAAAAGTTACCGAAACAAATAAGGTATCATTTGAAATACCTCATAAAGCATAAGCACTCTGCAAACACAAAGTTCAATACAATCATTACACTTTACCACTATTCATTTTGGCAGAGCTTGGGAGAAAGGACTAAGAATTAAGACCCAGTGATGTTCTGTGGTCAGAGAAAAAAACTGTTCATCACAACTAAACTTTAATTATCAGAAGTTTTTCCAGCCTGATGATTATAATTTTAATTTACTAATTACTTCCTAAATTACTAAGCAAACTGATTCAACTAAGAATATGAGTGCTCCATGAAGAATTAAACCAATGGTTTAATTAAACTATATATTGAATGTTTTTAAATCTTCAACAATATATAATTGCATCATGCCTGGCATTGGAAATATCTCATTTTTTCTTGTTTTAAAAAAGCTGCTTGTTGTCTGGCATGGTAGCATATGCCTGTAATCCCAATATTCTGAGGGTGAGCCATGTGGAGTTCAAAGTCAGTCTGAGTACATAATGAGTTCAAGTCCAACTAAACTACACAGCAATACCCTGTCTCAAAAAACAAACTCCTTGTTAAAGTTATCTATTCTACTTTTGTATAGATTTGAAATTTTATATTAAAATATCTCCTAGATGTTTAAGTTGTAGTTAATTTTCTCTATAATAAATAACTTGGTAATGAATATTTTGTACATAAATCTTCCATGATAGTTTATGTTCTTAGAAGTAATATATCTGATGGGTTGCAGAAAGTATATACATTTCTAAAACTGTTGATTCACACTGAAAAATGTCTTTAAGAAATGTTATACCAGTGGGCTGGAGGTTTAGCTCAGCGGCATAAGCGCCTGCCTTGGAATCAGGCAGTCATGAGTTCGATCCCTGGTACCGATAAAAAGGAAAAAGACAAAAAAAAAAAAAAAAAAAAAGAAATGTTATACCAATTTAGACTACTAAATACCAGGGATGTGAGAGCTTATGACAGTGGGGGCAAACCTATGGCAGGCATGCCTTAGTAGGCTGTTTGACCAATAAAAGCTCCAAAAGGTTTGCCATCACTGACCTATAACATAATATTTTAACAAGCATTGACTACTAACTTTGCTAACTAATACCATAACAAGCATCAACTGTTAACTATTTGGTTGTGATGAGTACAATGATTTTTGAAACCAATGATTTCACTGGATTTGTTACAGAAGAAAGATAACAATGCAAGCCAATTTGTATTTTATTTATTTGGAAATGGTACAATTCAAAATTATCTCATGTTGGCTTTCCATGTTACCTCATATTCCACCAGTGAAGAGTCATTCCTTAGTTCAACATATGGGGCAATACTACAATACCTGGCATTCACTGATATCATTATAGGTGGTCTATATTAATAAAACATTTAATAATAAAAATCTTATTAGCCTGAAGGCTAGTTTGAAAGCTGGCCTTATATATACAATTGCCCTTAAACGCAAAAACATAATCATTTAAAACAGTCTCAAAATAAGTGGGAGTTTGGGGTGAAGATCAGTGGTAGAATACTTGCCTCACATGTGCAAGGCTCTAGGTGTGAGGGGGAGAAGGGATATGTAGAATATACATTACCATTGTTTCACTGTTATTCAGTAACCTATTAAAATTAGGTACTTAACATTTACATATTTATCTATTTTTGTGGTTTGGGGAGTCAAACCCCTGGCATGACAAATGTAGAGTAAGCACTCTACAATTGAATGACACCCATCACATTGATGAGAATTTCAGACTTTTTACATGGGTAGAGTGTGTCTTTCAAATTAAAAATTTTAAATGCAAGACAGGTTGAAAATATGGTCATCATAAACGTTAGATTATGGTTAGGTCAAGACAACCTGTTGTGTGAGTGATAAAACAGGACTATTACATGAAAATGTTTTTGACTGTCCAAATATACAGGTGATATGTATAGTCTCAAAAGGTAGTGAAGAGCATCAATAACTCATTCGATGTGCATCTCATATGAATTAAACTCATGAGTCACTCTTGAAATTTCCATAGTGAGGTTTGTTGGTTAATTTTATAGAAAAAAAATTATAGATTACTACATACTACCACATACCAAAGACAAAACAAATAAATCTTATTCAAAGAATTGAAACAATGAATTTAAATACCATAGCATTCTCATGTCTTAAGTATGAGACCATAAAAGAAAACAGACAAATGATAGAATTTGTACAACAATTTACAATTTTATAAGACTTGCATATTAATACATGATGCGGTCCCCCTTGTATCATTGTTCTAACTGCCATTCTTCTGTAACTTACTGCACTTGAGATTTTTTTTTTTCCCTGTCTTGAGATAGGGTCCCACTATGCAATTTGGGCTGGCCTTCAGCTCACTCTGTAGCCCTGCCTGGTCTAAACTCCTGTCTCAGCCTCCCAAGTGCTGGGATTATAGGTATGTGCCACTATGCCTGGCATTTCTAATGAGGTCCAAGAAATGAAGTTATAATCCTAAAACTTTTGCCTACAATAAATTTAACTTCTAAAGACTTGTAGTTTAGGCAACATGTTTTAACAGAAAAAGCATGATTTTTGGTACTAGAAAAACATGAGATTAAAGCTACCTTGTCTTGCAAATTATAAAATGCTTCGAAACATGAATATTAACAATAAAGTGGTAAAATTATATCAAATTATTAAAAATTGATCTAAGAATTAGATCTGACAATGCACTGTCCCTATCTTGGGGGTTCATACATCCTATTCAGAGGCTTTATAATAACTGTTTCTGTACATTAGACTTTCATTTTGTTGATAATCTTTTTAAATGAGCATTATATATTCTGGTATAATACATTATATATATACATATATATATAGAGAGAATATGAATATGTAAAAACATACTGCTAATAGTGTCAGCGCCTATTTTGACAATATGTTCTGAGTCACAGCATTCTCAAATAGTATTATTTTGTCATACTTGGAGTAGAAACAGAGGACTCCTTACATAGAAAATGTATTTATGCCATGTGAAGGCCAAATAAAGTCACAATGTCATGTAAATGAAGGCTTCCAAAAATTTGAATAGAGAAAAATGATGGAAGAATAGTCATTACATAGATATAGGCATGCTTAACTCAATGAAACCTGTGTCATAGTCACTTTGAGAAGGCAAATTACTTTCAGTAATTATTCTTACTTTCCTAGTAACATGTAAATTTTTTAGACTTTTCTTGTTACTAAATTTGGGT
This sequence comes from Cavia porcellus, assembly GCF_034190915.1. Lineage (NCBI taxonomy): Eukaryota > Metazoa > Chordata > Mammalia > Rodentia > Caviidae > Cavia > Cavia porcellus. The sequence continues at coordinate 53,881,046 of NW_026947494.1, forward strand.
GGCACCTTGCATTCACAAGTCACTGCAGAATATTCATTCAAAACAACAGGTAAGTGGTTTTGTGAGGAGGGGTACCATAGGAAATTGTGAGACTATCCTTGAGAGAGTTAGCAACCAGGCAAACACTGAAATATTGGTAATTATAAAGACAAGTAAATTAACTGAAGCAACACACTTCAGCCCTTAACAAACTACAGTTCACAAAAAACAAACTAGCCAACCAAAAATGGGCAAATGAACTGAATAAATACTTCTCAAAAAATGATCAAAAAGTATATTTAAAAATGTTCACATTTCTAAACAAATACTGGCATGACTGTGGGGAAAAAGGAACCCTTCTCCATTGTTGGTGGAGTGTACACTGGTGGGGAGATCCCTCAAAAAACTAAGGTTAGAGGTTCCACTCAACCGAGCTATTCCCCTTCTGGTTATTTTCCCAGAAAAACTGAAAACATCATACCACAGCAATATATGTGCACCCATGTTTATAGCAGCACAATTTGTAACAGCTGAATCTTGGAAACAACTCAAATGCCCATCAACCGAGGAATGCTTAAAAAAAGATGTGATATTTTTATACTACTCAGCCATAACCAGTGATAAACTTGAGGCTTTGTAGGTGAATGGTTGCAACCTGAGAACATACTCATAAATGAAATAAATCAGAATTTCAAGTGTAAACACCATATTGTCTCACTAGTGTAAGAAACGTAAGTTACAGTAGATATAGTAAAAGGGAAAGAAATTGCTCAAAGAAAAATTTTATTGTTTGATCACTCTTGAATGCCTATATCTGGTAGCCTGAGCAATTACTTTGAGGATAACAATATGTAATATAACAACCATTGTTAAATTCCTAACATCTTGTTTTGAAATCCTCCATTGCTATCGTTTTGTGCTGTTGTCCTCATTTTGCTTTTGTTGTTGTTTTTTAATTTGTGCTAGCTTCTTGATTTTTCTGTTTTGTCTCTTCAAAATTAAAAAAAAAATTCACCATTTCTAGCCATCAAAGAAATGCAAACTGACACAAACTGACACTACCTAGAGATCCCATTGGAACCTAGTCAGAATGGCTCTTACCAAGAACACAAAAACCATGAAGAGCCAACAAGGATGCAGAGAAAAAGGAACCCTTCTGTTAGTAAGAAGGTAGGCTAGTACAACAACAATGGAAATCAATAAGGAGATGCCTCAAAAATTAAATCCAGAATTACCATTTGACTGAGCTATTTCTCTCCTGGATATTCTTGTGAAAGAAATCAGTCAGCGATACATACTCATTTTTAGGGCAGTACAATTCATAATAATTAATCTCTGAAAACGAAATAAATGCCCTTCAACAAATGAATGAATATTCAGCCATAAATAAGAACGAAATCATGCCACTTACAGGAAAATGGATAAAACTTAAAATCATCAAGCTAAACAAAATAAACAGATTAAGAAAGTTAAATATCACATTTTCTTTTACATGGAAAAACTGAAATATACATAAAAATGGAAGACATGACAGGAAACTAAGGCAGACTCCTGCAGATGGAGAAAGTAACTGTTGGGAGGGGACAGTAAAAGGAAAGTGGGTAAAGAGATTATAAATAATCAAAGTGTGTTATATATGCTGTTCTAATTCACAAAATGAACATCACTATTCTTATTGAACACATGCTTTAATTTTTCAAAAAAGACTATAAATCTCTCTTTCTGAAACTGTGATGATACATACATAGTACCTGAACCAAAATAGCCCTGGGCAAAATTTAGTACCTATTCCTTCCCCCACAGGTATTTATTATTACATAGGTATATGGTATTTGGTTGCTTTTGAGTTTTCCAGTCAATAATAATAAATGGAAGGTCTGATGAGCATGGTTCTGATTTGTTTTCATTCTATACATAACAGATATTAATCGTGGGTATGATCTGGCCTAATAAGTAACATACATGGTCTCATTGGAATGACTAAACAAACCTTTCAATAGCCATTTTTGAAATTTGTGATTAGAAATATTCTTTTCGATTTAATGAAGAGAATAGGATGCAAGCTATTGAAAAGAACTCCCAAAGCTTGAAATCATAAGGTTTTATTGATGCACAAGTAATTAAGACCTAATAGATTACATAGTAATTCTAGCCCTCTCAAACAATACCAAAACAGTAAGTTAGTGTAGAAAACCTACTCAATTTCATTCACTTATTTATAACCTCTTTCTTCAAAGAACTTTTCTATCTGTCCTTTATTCATTCTTTAAGCTCTTGCCACCTGATTTTTTCCACTGATGTTAAGCATTTTTTTCTCTCTTGCAGTTTAAATAGTCTAGCATTAGAAATCGATCAAGTGTCCTACTTTTCATGAAAACTCTCCACCAGATTTAGCATCCATACATGACCTTTGCCTGATCTAATCTTTATCATAAAGATTTTTCAACTACAGATATGGGTATTGGCCAGTCAATCTTCAGCATTATACTATGAGGAAGAACTCTATTAGCCCTATTTATGGATTCACTTGTTCTAGTTTTTCAATGGCTTATTATTTAATACTGTACTTTATTTTGGTGTTCAACTGTTCCAGGCTGCCCAGTGGAAATGACTTCATCCAGGTTCTTATGTCTCTTTTAGATGACCTAACTTTTTTTTAAAGCACTGACTAATCTGCTAATGAAATCAGCCATTTCTCTGAGAGCCTAGGCTTTCCTTTTCTTTGCAAAGTTAGAATATTTTTAAATCTTTGAATTTAAAAATCATTGTAGGTTCTAAGACTCTGAACAGTAATATTATAAAATGGACTTACAATATAAAAAAACTCACCAATTGTTTTTAGGACTTTAATTCTAATAATAAGCAATATAGTGCTCACTTCGGCAGCACATATACTATTAACAAGTAATGTTATGGCCATCCAAGATATGACAATCAGAAAACACTAAAATATCACATTTTACATTTTTTTCTCAAAATGTAATTATCAAAAACCTCAGGGTATGAATAGTATACTCCAAACATTCCCTGCAAACTCTGCCAAATTCTCTTAACATTGCAAACTGGCCATCCCTTTCTGTTAAAATCAATATTTAAAATGCATTTAGTATACTTCCTTTACAGTTATTTGTCTCAGGTCCATTTTTAAATTAGTTAAAACGTGGAAAATAAAGAAAATTTTTAAAAAGCTATCATTTTCCCAGAGATGCATAAGTAGTGGGCTGAAATGTTTGTTTTTAAAATTATTCTCTAGGCTTAAAATATTACATGTACTGAACACATAGTTGACCATTTGTAAAATTGCTTAAAGAAGTTTGCAGGAAACATATGTCATTTTGAACTCTTTTTAAATGTGTACTCCTAAAACTTTTATTCTAGGCATATTGTTGTATCATAATCTTTCTATGAACAGCTCTTCAAATAATAATATTAATATATGTGCAGGTACATAGTTGTTATATGATAAGTTTTTTATGGGAAAAGTTTTTTTTTATTTTAAAGAGGATAAAACCAAGGAAAATAAAACAAATTAAAACTAAGCAGTGTGACAAAGGACTTCAAAACAATACGAAATCAACAATAGTTTCCATAATGCCTCTTGTTGTCTTCAAAATAGCTGCAGACAGAAAAGGATTTTTACAACCATAATTTAATATTGCCTTATGTCATTAACCAAAAAACTTACAATTTCCTAATATAGGCCATGTGTCATTAACTAAGCAGATTTGCAAAATGTCAGAATTTCGTTTACGCATAGTCTCCTCTATTTTTAAAAAAAGAAAGTGTTATTGGAAATAAGAATCAATGTCTCAATATTTGTTACAGCATAAATAGTACTCCAAACACAAGTTTCTGGAGTTTTAATGCAAACTGATGACAGTGAATTTTTTAGAAATAAGATTTGCAAACCCACGTTTAAGAACATATCTTTTGTTACATGACTCCAACAAATGCTGAAATTTTTATTACATGTGTCAAACAATTTTTTCCAGAATGAGGTTAATTTTAGATTTAAGAGTATATTAAAATACTGCTATTACTTTTAGTTACCATTTACTTCATACTTGTTCATATGTAGCAGGAAAAGAGTGTAACTGCTCGAGAAAAGAGAGAGTAAACCATTCTATATCATGGCCTTAGGGAAATCATATTAACAGGAAAGAAGCAAGAGCTATATATGAAGCCAGAAGATTAATCATTATTCCTTGGCAGATTGCTTTTCCAAAGATGGTCATACTAACATGAATCTACATACAATGTAACACAATGGTCCTCTCTTCTCAAAATAGGATCTATGTTTCTTCCTCTTGAATCTTGGCAGGCTTTGTGACATCGAATGTTAAATAACACCTAAACTAGAGATTAATTTCATTTGTTTCGCTTGGGAAACTGGCTTCTGGAGCTTTTGTGTAGGCAGACTGATTGCCCTGATGCCAGGATGATGGAAGAAAACCTAAACAAACCCTAATGTCCTAATGTGAAAAAACTACATTAGAATAGAAAGACACCAAGCCAGTTCCCAGCCCCACCCCACTCAGGTCCTGTTGCAGCCACCGCCTAACTGCAATTGTATTAGAGACCTAGATAGAACTGACCAGCAGAGCACTTCCCAAATTTCTCACTGAGGGAAACTGTGAGCAATAATAATTATTATCATTGTTCTCTTAGGCAGCTAAGTTTGTGGGTGATTTGTTATATAACAATAGATAATTGAAACAAGACATAATTGTAACACAGAATAAGATATAATACCATAGATTAAAGTGGAATGTTCAGATAAAAAATCAAAATGTAGAAGTCATGTCATCTTTACTCAAGTTTCCATAGGGCTCTCATTTTTCGTCAAATTCTATCTAATACCAATCTAACACAAAATCTAAAGCAAAGAAGCACATGACATGAAGCATTTGTGGCAAAGTTAACAGCAGCAGCATCAAGTAGCGAGCTATACTGTTAATATTCCAGTCCATCTGCAAAGTTCCCAGAGTATTAGCTTCTGATTTACTTATTCTAATCTAATATTAATAGTACATATACTAAGCACATCACATCATAATTTGTAGTGTTTTCATTTACAGCATTTCATTTGATCTTATAAATACTCCATAAAATAAAAGGACTCTTACTGATACAAGTAAAAGCTACAAAACTGGTCCAGATTGAAGAGTTATGTAAAAAAAAAAAAAAAAAAAAAAAGTATTTAATCCAATCAGGTAAAAGACTCAGCCTGTTGTCCTCACCTGGGAACCAAGATCTAAGAATGTACGTGGAACATAAATTATATTAGACTTTAGTGTCACTGGTTGGGACACATGCAGTATAAGTACGTCATTCTCCAAGGAATCAAGGGTCAGGTACATATGTTCCTAAGAATTATACTGTTTTGCTTTTTAAATGCCCTTCTCTAAAAATCTTGCATTTTTATTATACTCTGGATAATCACTAAAGGCTATTTCAAGGGCTACTCTCAGGAGTCCTATAATATTTTAAATGTTAAACAAAGTAGGTGCTATTTAAAGTCCTTTAAGTTTTGATTTAATGAATGCCAAGTATCTCAAATCCACAGGAAATTTTTTTTAAACGCAAGGCTGCTGTATATCTTATGAAAAGGAAAATTAATATATGCACTAAATGGAATTGTCATCAAGCTCCAAATACCTATCAGTACAGAAGAGATTTGTTGCCATTGTTGTTCTTGGTGTACGCAAGCACTGAATATTTTTGAAGGAAAAAAGAAGCATTTAAAAAATTCTCTGCCTTGTACTTGCCACTAACCATGCCTCCCCAAACATTGGAATAGTTCCATCTCCTTTTAACAACTTCCCATTAAACCTCATGAACCATATCCTGTACTTAATGGGCTGTTAATATTTTAAAGCTTCTGTAGTTCTACTGTAAATCCCAGTCCCTTTTGCAACACTGAAAAGATACACACACACACACACACACAAAAAAAATCCCACTTGAGGATATAAAGAAACCACACAGTTTTCATTTTGACAGATGAACAATAAGGTATACTATTACAGTACACAAAATTAGAACAGTATAGCAGGCATAGTTTATATGACAGCTATATATCTGAAAACACTAAGTATGGTTGAGAACACGCAGACATTTCACTGGCTTCAAGCCACATACTGTCACATTAGCATAGCACAGGGCCACAATGCACTTGCTTAATCATCGATGTGACTTCAGTGCTTTAAAAATAATTAAGTAAAATTAAGGTAATATGCCAAGAGAATTTAATCTGATTATTTTGCTTTAGGAAATGTATACAGGCAAAAATAAATGATGATATAAAGTAGTTAAATACCTCAGGAGAGTAAGTTCAAACTCTAAAATATTTTGTATACTCACTCCTCCAACTTTGGGAGATGTGAATAAACAGCCCTGATGATACCATTTATAGTTTGTACCAGTTTTTATGCATTTATTCAATCGTTTTGATAATTCATGTGAATAATTAGAGTGGGATAACAGTCTTTATCTAAATAGAACATTTAAATTCAGAAAAAAATATTAAAACTTCATAGGGCAATTATAAGGGGCTGGGATTTAGCTCAGCGGCATAAGCACCTGCCTTGCAAGCAGGCGCCGTGAGTTTGATCCCCGGTACCGATTAAAAAAAAAGAATGAAAAGGTCTCAATTATAAAATAATTGTCTTGATTGTGATACAGTAAGCTACACTATCTGACTGAAGTTGGTACTTTCTACCTATGGCATCTAGTTTCTCCCTCATACTTGTTCACTTAACCAATCTCCTTGCTCTCAAGACCTCCCCTTTCCCTCTCTAACCATTAGCCTCTTCTTCAGCAACTAGAAATTTTACAAGTGCTCATATCCACTGGTTAAGGGCTCACAAAATCCAGTCTTCAATGATTCTGCCTCTAGGAAACACTAAAATACACGTAAAATACTTTTATCAATGATTCAGACTGTGTTTCTGTTATAAGAGGTTTAACAGTAAGAACAGTGAGTATTCAGAATTTTCCATGAATCCAAATCAAAATTCTTATCTAGAAACAATTGAACAAACTAATCCACTTCCTCAGGAGGCTTGAGAGAATTTGGCCCCATCTTATTTTATGTGTGTGCCCATATTCATCACTTTCTGTAGTGAGCTAGATTCTACCTACCTGTTGGGCTTCAATCATACTCTTTATCTTTCTTGGCTCTGTCTGTGCCTTCAATAGGTTCAGAAACCATTTTGTTTTGCCTTCTTTTTTACTTTGTTAGTTCTCGATTTTCAGTTTTATCACATCCTTCCATATATGCTTTCAGTAGTGCAGCTGACTGCTTGTTGCTGATATCTCCCATCAACACTACATCCTAATAAATTTTTTAAATGTTTTACAACGTCTTTTTTTTAAATATCAACTCTAGGGATTGGCCCAGTGCCTCAGCCATGCTAGGCCATCACTCTACCACTGAGCAACATCTCCAGCAGCCATTTTAAAATTTCATGTTGGGACAAATTCTGGGTATTTGCCTAAGCTGACCTTGAAATTGTGATTCTCCTGCCTCCATCTTCCAAGTAGCTAGAATTATAGGCAGGTACCATCAGGCCAGGCTTGAACAATCATTTTTGATAGTAACTGTAACTTTGTCTTGGTTTTTTTTAAAAATCCAGTTGTTTCATTTATTGTTTTCTACTCTGCTAGCTGTTACGTCTATTCAAAATTGATAGCTTTCCCTTTTCTTCTCTTCCCTGTCTCCCTCCCTCCTTTTCTCCTCTTCCTCATTCTCATGCTCCTCCTTTTTCCTTTCCTCTTTGTATCTTTTCCTCTTCCTCTTCCTCTTCCTCCCCCTCCTATACAGGAACTGACCAATCCAGGTTTTTCAAAGTAAGTTACATCCCCAACTCCTTACTTATTATTATTATTTTTAAATAAAAGGTCTTGCTAAGTCACTCAAGCAGCCTAAGTTTAAGCCTCAGTCCTTCCAGAGTTCTGGGTTTACAAGTGTGTACCACCATGCCTAGCTTTCAAGAGGATTCACCATTTTCCTTCACACTTGAAAAGCACATCTTTTGTTACATAATTCATCTATGGGAAAACACCCTGTTTTCCCTAATTTCTTTTTTCAGAAGCCCTAAACATGAATTCAAACTGGCTACTTTGATTCTGTAAGGTTAAAAATACCACTGTATTTCACAATGGTTAAATATTTCAACTGTATTCTACTTGTTTGTGTTAGCAAATCATTATGATTTGCTCAGTAATTTAACAATAAACAGTTCTAACATAATTATCAAAAACTAAAGTTGATGGAAGTGCATTTACTTATTTGTAGCATCAATTGAAAGACTTGTCTTTTTGATCAATTTTTAGCCACTCAAAACAACCTTAAAGACCTAACAACAGACATCAATATTTTAAAGAATCACTGGCTAAAACTCAGCAGGTTCAGCTGGTCAACTTTTTACAAGACAATGGTTTTTCTAAAAGAACACTATAGTAAACCTATATATTTCTAAATATCTCTCTTCCTTCAAGAATGAGTAAACAGAAACTTGGCATAATATCCATGCAAGATTGCAAACCTTAACATATACTGGCAATCACAGTTTTCCCAGGCAATTTTCTTTAGTAGGGCAACACATTGCTCCAATTTTTCAGAACATTTTCAGTACCAAGCACAGTGGGAATTTTTTTCAAGCAAACTCTTTTTAATATTATTTATCAAAACCTAATTTTAAAAAATTGCTAAAGGTGATACAAAATATAAGAAATATAAAATATAAGAAATATACAAAATATAAGAAATATTAGAAATATACAAAATAAGAAATATTACTGATCGCTCCTCACTGACCACTTAAATTATAATGCAATATTTTTCTCTATTCCCCAAAAATAATTTTATCTAATGTCTGCTAGTTTTAATCCCATCAAAAACTGCATCTGTAACCTGATGTCATAATGTTAAAGTCATTTCATAAAAGTATAATAAAAGTATATACTGTTCTGGGCTGGAAAGGGAAGTCAGTGATAGAGTACTTGTCTAACATGCCTGGGTTCAATTCCCAATACCACACACACACACAAAAATCCTGTTCTTACATATGAGAACAAGTAATAATTAATAAAGGGTTGATAATAATATATATTCTATATATTAACAGCAGATTAAGCTTATTCTTCTCTAATCAATTACAATGGCCTTTTCCTCCACTAAACTATAAGTCTACCATTATAATTCAATCAATAGATATATACTCAATGCTAATAACAGTTTTCAAAACACAATTCTCCAAAATATGGTGCCTTTGCATACTGAATATATGAAGCTGAATAAATGTGAGAAATGGACAGTGCAAGCAGCCACTTCTTTGTCTAAACCAAGTCATAAGATTCTGAAATACCATACACCCAAGAAAAAAACATCCTTATCTCTGAAGATGGAAGGACAAGGGATGCTGGGAGGAATGTGAGTGAAGACATCCTGCTAAACTTCCTCAGTTTACTGCTCATAGATCATACCACTTTGTCCAATCTCAATCTTGTAAAAGTTTCCAATCTTCACCTAACATAAAAAATTATCAGGTCTTTATAAAGAGTCTCATATTGTATAAAACTTATCTTAAATAAATTCCTATACTTTTCTTCCGCTAATCTCTCTTTTCCAGTTGAATTTTCAGATTCAGATGAGGCCTCTAAGAAGATTAAGGGAAAGATTTTCTTTCATTACACTGAACTATGCAAGACAGATCCAACTGTGAACCTTTCTTCTTGAGACAGAATACAAATATGTATATAACTATAATATTGTCAGGAAAGTGAGAAAGGTATTGTAAGAATATAGATAAAGCCATATGGGAAATAATGTTATTCTTGGTTTCTTCAAGGTGAAAGGGCATATACACAAAAATAAAGCTGCCTGACATTAAGAGTTGGACCATAGGGTTGGGAGCTTGGCTGAGTGGTAGAGCAAATGTCTAGCATGTGTGAGATCCTAACACTTCTCTCCTTAAGACAAAATACTTGACACCCAATATGAAGGAAACAAAGGTTTATTTCTTTCAGTTTTTGGAAGTTTTAGTCCTTAATAAGCAGGATGCAAGATAGGATTGGTACTGGGCCAACACTTCAAGGAAGCAGGCAAAGCAAAAAAGGAAGAAAACAAGCCTCTTCTCCTCCCTCATATGGTACATAGGCCACCCCACCCACACACTTCTTTAGGGTACCAGTAGCACTCACAAAATCTCCCTGCCCTCCTTTGCACAGGATGAGGATATTTACAAAGTAAGAACCTTGGCTTCCTGATGAGTCTCTCCCTAAAACTTCTAAACCTCAAGTTGACACAATGTATCAGCTATAACAATGGGACATACACACAAAAATAAAGCTGCCTGACCTTAGAGTTGGACCAGAAAGGATAGAGTTTTGTGATAATTCAAAACAGTAGAAAACTAACTCAAGTACAGCAACAGTTTTAGGTAAATACAAAAGTTGTCAAAATGTGTTTTCTAGGGCTGGGGATTTAGCTCAGCGGCATAAGTGCCTGCCTGGCAAGCGTGAGGTGTGAAGTTCCATCCCTGGTACCAAAAAAAAAAAAAAAAAGTTTTCTATATAAGGACAAAAAATGACCTTTGCCCCTACCTCATGTGACATAAAAGTTTACCCAAAATGGATAAAAGACCAAAATGTGAGACCTACAACTGTAAAATAAGTAAACTTACAAAAAATGAAATTAAATCTTTTAAGCCTTTGTATTAAGCAACTGTAAAAAAAACTTACAAAAAATAAAATTGAATCTTTAAGACTTTGCATTAAGCAATTATTTCTTAGATATGGTACTAAATGCACAAACAAAAGATAAGCTAGAATTCATTAAAAGTAAAAATTTTTTTTATTCAAAAGACAAAAGAAAATCAAAAGATTTTCTTGAGAGAATGGGGAAAATATTCACTAATTACTAAGTCTAGTATAAAGAATTATGAAGAACTATTATAAATCAATTAACAATAAAAAGATAACAAGAAATGAGTTACCGACATTGATATTTCTCAAAAAAAGATAACCAAATGGCCAATAAGTACATGAAATAATCTATTTTTAATTAGTAGGAAAAATGAAATCAAAACCAAAGGGTTGTTGCTTAATTTTAATCACAAAATATGAAAAGTTATGAATATTGTTTTACCTAGTTTATTTTATATTTTAATAGCTGCCACTTTTAAAAAAATACTCTAAAAGTCCATTATTCTGAACCATCCTATATTTACAAGTAAGAAACAATACCACCAAGGAAGAAATTTATATAACTTATCTACATATATCTTAATTTGTTCTTGCTAAGATAATAAAAAATCGGCAGCGTTTATAAGAAATAAGTAGATGACAAGGAATATTCTTATCACTAAGTTTGAATGAAAGAATGTAAAACTAAAGAAATCAAATGAATTTTTCAGGCCATGGCTGCTTTCTTTTTTCTTTTTAAAGCACAGCTTACTTTGATTTTCTCCCTTCATTACTACTTCTCTTTCCCTAAGTGTAATCAAGCAAGACAAATTTCACTTTGAAACACTGATCATGAAAAAAAAGTAAATTACAGATTTTCTCTAAAACTTTCTATTCCTCCACAGGATCTACTACAGAACTCCAGTTTGACAAATAAATAGACAATTTTAGTTAGAAAATCAATCCCAGCCTGCCCCCCTCACCTTTGTTCTTGTATTTTTGAGACAGGTTTCACTATGTAATGCAGGCTGGCCTCCAACTCACTTTATAGCCCAGGCTAATCTCAAACATGCAGTGATCCTTCTGCCTACCCTCCCACATGCTGGGATTTACAGGCATGCACAACCACGCAGGACTGGAAAATGAAATGTAAAAGACTATAAGTATCAACCTCATTCATTATTAACCAAATGAATTTCCTATAAATTGAGAATTTAGAAACCTAGTTTATCATCTTTTCAATGAATGTCAAAAAACACGCACAAAGTTAACAAACTTTATAAAATTTACTGATCTTACTCTAAAATCTATTACTATAAAATCAACTAATCTATTAGAATCATACATAGATGGAGTGTATATTTAGCAAAACTAAACTTGGGAGGGAGTCATCTCCATTACCACTGCATTTCAGATTACAGCTTTGAGAATGCATATTCACAAAAGATTTACTATATGACAATATATTTTGAAACATAGTTATAGATCAAATAAACATTGAAGCTAGACCTGTAAGGCACAAAATGGCCTATTTAGGAAAAAAGTACATACATAAACAAAAACAATAGCCTATTTAGGAAAAAGATGTACATACATATAAAAAACCTCGAGTCACTTCTAAAGGGAAAAATAGTGTTCATCTCAATAAATTTATGAATTATTTCACTAACTTTATTTACCTTGACTTCTTAACTATACTATTTGTCTTGTTTGATGTACTTTACCTCTATATCTAGGACTTCATTTTTATTGCATATAAATCTAACTCCCTAGCAGTCCTTTCCCTTTTGTATTTAATTCATGAGGCTTTTCTACTCCAACACCCTAGTCTCATTTCAACTCTCCTTCCCTTAGTGACAACAAACATTTATTGTTTGAATGCTATATCTATATTTTCTCTACGTGCCCTATCTTTCTTCTATCCTAATGTTCCATTATTACTTTTAAGTCCTAGAGGCAATAACCTCAACTTTGCCACACATGGGAATTCACAAATCATTCTCATCCCTGAAGCTGAAATTTCATTAAAAAAAAAACAAAAAACTATTCCTTCTTGATTTTTATGCAAAAGACACTTGCCTTTGTGACATTTTGCTGACGACACATTTTCTACTTTTAAATTCTAAAAGTGGCTACTTTTATCAAGTAACTGGTCTCTGTTCTTTGTCTAATGTAGCCAATACTAGTTATATTACCCCAAAATAGTATTATTTTTTATAAAGAAAAATGTAAACAAGCCAAATTTACTGAGCTAAATCTTTTTTATTTTACATAAGAAAATGAACACATCAATAAAATGAAAGTTGAAGTAAAATGTTAAAACATATACTGAAATAAAATATTTCAAAAGCAAGGAAAAATGTCAAAAATGGGCAGAGAGATTTAAGGGAAAAACTTCTAAAAAGAAATTAGGTGTACTTTTAAAAATCAGTAAGTTAAATGACAGATTAATCACAGTTGAAGACAGAATTAAGAACTTTCAAATTATAAAAAACAAAAAGATAAACAAACTAGGGGCTATGAGAAGCAAAACATATGTTAAAAGAAACCCAGGAGAAAACAGGAAAATTTGAAGAAAAGCTGTCAACTTTTCATCCTATTTTCATCCTTATTTTCCTTGTTTCAAATTGAATGCCTGTGCAACACCCAGCATAGATGAAAGATATGAACCCAAAGATACATAAGGGACATTATATACTAAACAGGATAGTTAAATTAAACGTAAGATGATACAAGCTTGTTAAGAAATTTTTTAGCTACTTCCTCTTCACCATGCTGAGTAGCTCTCCTCAGATATGTTGTACCATCCTGCATTTGAGCCAGGGGATGACGGATTAACCTTTACTAATTCAAAAGCAAGTTGAATACACTGGTGCAAAAGCTTCATAAATTCCTGATATATTCATCAGAAGTCTGAAGAAACAAGTTCTCCTTCACAATTTGTGATAAATCAGAGCGCAGATAAAATGAATGGTTTTGTAAATAACTTTGGTATGATGGAAAATCGCAAAAAAGAACTCTCTTCAGAAAAATCCGTATTTCTAGAATTGATATGGTCAAAGAGTAAACCTTTGATTCTAACGAAGTACACAGAATCTTATGATGGAAGACTTTTGGACAAAACTATAAATGGAGATCCTTCTAATGAAAATTCAGAAAACAAAGCTTGCCAAAAGAAGATAGGTTTCATGGACTTGTGAACTGAACAACTTGTGGACAACAGATCAGTCACTATGTCCTTATTTGTAAGAACTACTTCCAGTATTACATGAATGACAATATTAGCTGTGACTCAGATTTACTGAGCCATTGGCAATAATGCCCTTTGCAAGAAATGCAGTAGGCAAACAGAATCAAAAGGAGCAGTCGAAAATAAGGATGAAAACAACCAATGGTAGTGTTACATTTGTCACCAAGAATCTTTACTGGACTTGTAAACAACCTTGTTGAAAATTTAGAACAACTGTTACAACAAAATAATTAAATAAAAGTTGACAATGATAAGAATAGTAAAGTACATAACTATGCACTCATTTTCCCTAAAGAGGACTAGTTCAAATGCTAACACAGAAGAAAAGAAATTTGATGATTCACTTTATGTTTCTGTAACCTACTCTTATTTAGCATCCATTGTGCCCAAAAGAAATTATTAACAAGGAAAAACAAACTAAAGCCACAGCCAACATGAACTTCACTTATGTTAAATCTTTTAACCAGGTAACAGATAATTCAGAAATAAATTCTCCTATGAAGTTACATCAATTTAAAGCTTTTTTAAAATTTGTTTTATGAAAAAAAAAAAGGTACGATAAAACTTAAAAAACAAAATAATTGAAGGCTTAACAATAGTTAATACATTGCATGTAGTTATCTTTAAAGTAGTTGCTCAGAGTACAAGATATAAACTTCTCCAATCCATATTAGCACAAACCTTTCTTTTCAATGAGCTCAGAGCAAGCCTGCTGTGTAGCTGGCTTGCATGTTTTCCCTGTTCCCTTTCCCCTTTCGCCAAACTGTTTCATTTTTTCTTTTGAGCAACTTTTTCCCATTTCACAGTATCATTTGTACATTTTGGTCCTTATTTACTCTTTCAGTTCTTCACACCAAGGAGACAATCTGATGTTTATACATACGGATCTGATTTATTTCACTTATAAACATGGTCTTAAGTTGCATTTACTTAGAAATGTCTCAAGTTTATCTTTATTTATGGCAGAGTAGTACTCCAGCATATTAAAAATGTCACATCTTTTTTTATCCATTACTCAATTAATGTGCATTTGGGTTGTTTTAAAGATTCAGCTATTACAAATTGTGCTGCTATAAATATAAGTGTACATATATTGCTGTAGTATGGTGTTTTTAATTCTTCTGGAAAGATACCTAAAAGGGGAATAGTTGAGTAGAATTGGATTGCTAATCCAAATTTTTTGAGGAATCACCACACTGACTTCCACAGAGGCTGCACAGTCTATACTTCCACCAATGTGCAGCAGGGTTCTTTTTTCCCCACAGCTTCACCAGCATTTGTCATTGGTAGATTTTTGATAATAGCCATTCTTTCTGGAGATGGAATCTCAGTGCTGTTTTAATTTCCATTTCTGGAATGACCAACGATGTTGAACATATTGCCATACATTGATTTGCCATTTGTATTTCTTCATCTAAGTAATGCAAATTTATCTCAGATGCCCATTTTTGGATTAAGTCTTTGAATTTTGGGGGTCTGATATTTTTGGGAAGGGGTCTGATTTTTAAAAAATTCTTTATATGTTCTAGATAGAAATTCTTTGTCAAAGGGACAACTGGCTGAAAATTTTTCCTACTTGTGGGTTGTCTTTTCACTCTGTTGATGATTTCTTTTGATGGACAAAAGATTTTTAATGAGATGAGATCCCAGTTGTTGATTGTTTGAAGTACTTTCTGTGCAGTTTGGGTTTTCTTTACAAAATTTCTGCCTACACTTGTGGCTTAAAGATTTGTACTTACTTTCTCTTCCAGCACATTTAGTGTTTCTGTTTTAATATTTAGATCTTTGATCCATTTTGACTTTAGTCACATGGTGATAGACATGGGTCTAGTTCTAGTCTATGGCATGTAGAGAGTTAGTTTCTCCAGCACCATGTATTAAACAGGCTATCTTTCAGTGAACATGTTTGGCCATTTTGTCAAATATAAAGTATCTTAGGTAACTGTGGGTCAGGAGGAGAAACAATTAGTGCCCTTCCTAAGAAGGGCTGATTTCTATGAATCAGCAGTAACTGTAGACTGGAAGGAGAAACAAGATGTGGCCTTCCTATAAGCCAGCAGAAACTGTGGGCCAGAAAGAGAAACAGGAAATGCCCTTTCCTTGATCTCACTGCCACAAGGTCTGGGAGACAAGAAGAAACAACCCCCCTATTCCCAAAACAACCAGCTGTTTCAGAACAACACAAACTGAGTTGACAGCAACTGAGGTACAAAAACAACTTAATGCTTATATTGTTTGATTGACTTTGCAGGTCTAAAGCTGGTAGTCTGAACATCTATTCAGAGGATAACAATATGCAATATAGCAATTGTGGGAAATTTTCCTGTCTTCTTTTTGAAATACAGTACTGTTCTCAATATTTTGTTTTGTTCTCATTTACTGTTTTGTTTTATTCAATGTTTTATTTTGATTGGTTTTATTTTTCTGTGTCTAGTTTGATTGTATTATGTCTGATGGTAAGGGTAGCAACTGTGAAGATAACAAGAGGCATTATGGTAGCAATGATTGAGTTCCTGTTACTTTGTTTTGAAGTACTGTATCACTTTCACTGTTTTGTTTTGATTGGATTTATTTTGTTTTATTTAGTTTGGTTTTATTCTCTTTAAAATAAGAAATACAAATAAAAGATAAGGTTCTGACTTTTCTAATGTGTTCTACTGATCCACACATCTGGTGGGGTTTTTTTGTTTGTTTGTTTGGGTTTTTTTTGCCAGTATCATGCTATTTTATCACAGTAGCTTTTTAGTATAATTTCGCATTGGGATTGTGATATCTCCTGACTTGCCTTTTTGGTCCTGAATTGTCTTTGTCTCTTCTGTTTCCAATGAATTTTAGGAATGTTTTCTCTACATCCGTGAGGTACACTAATGGTATTTTGATCAGGATTGCATTAAATTTGTATAACAATTTTAGGAGTATGGCCATTTTCACTGTGTTGGTTCTTTCTATCCATGAGCAAGGACTTTCTTTCCACTTTCTGATATTTGCTTCAATCTCCTTTTTCAGAGTACTGTTAACTCTCACTATAAAGGTCTTTTGCTTCTTTTGTTAAATTGATTCTTAATTGTTTCACTTTTTTAGATGCTGTTGTGATCTGGTAATTGAGATGAAGATCATCTATTCCAATTTTGTTTTTATCATGAGTGGATATTGGACTTTGTCTAAAGCCTTTTCTACATCTGTAGAGATGATCATATGATTTTTGTCTTCACTCTGTTAATGTGGTTTATTACAGGTATGGATTTGCATATGTTGAAGCATTCCTGCATTTCTGAGATGAATTCTGCTTGATCATGGTGTATAAATTTCTTGGCAGTTTGCTGAATCCTGTTTACTAGTATCTTAATGAGGATTTTGCATCTGTGTTCATTAGAAAGATAGGCCTATAATTCTCTTCTTTAGTTGGGTCTTTCTCTAGTTTTGGTATCAGGATATGATACTTGTCCCCAGGAATGAGTTAGGGAGTTCTGTTTCCCTTTCAATTTCATTGAAGAGTTTGAGAAGTATTGATGAAAAACCTTTGCTAAATGTCTTATGGAATTAACAGTGAATCCATCGGACCTGGGCTTTTATTTGTTCATAAGTTTTTAACTACATTTTCAATTTCATTGACTAATATTTGGTTATTCAGAATTTTTATATCCTCTTGATTTAGCCTTGGAACCTAGGAATCTGTGCATTTCTTCAGTGTTCTCCATCTATGAAGGTAAAAGTTTCTGAGGTAGGTATTGATGATCTTCTGAATTTCCACAGAATTTGTAGTGATTTCACCGTTTTCATTCTTCATTGCATGAATTTGAGTCTTTTCTTTTCTTTTTTAAAAGCTAGGTTGGCTAAGGATTTATTAATTTTATTTATTCTTGCAAGGAACAAACTCTTTGATTCATTAATTTTATTGTTTTCTTATTATCTTATTTCAGTTATGTTAATTTCTGTTCTGATCGTCATAAATTCTTCCCTTGTATATGGACTGTGTGTGTGCTTTTCTTTTTCTAGAACTTGAGGTGCAATAATAGGTCATTTATTTATGCTCAATCTGTTTTCCTGATGTGAGAATTCACTGCTACAAATTTCCCCCTTAGGACTGTTTTCATTGTATTCTACAGGTTCCAGTATGTTATATCTGGTTTCTTGTTTTATTGTAAATATTGTTTAATTTCTTCTTTAATTTCATCTGTGACCCATAGGTTGTTCAAGAGGGTATTATTTAACTTCTATGTGTTTATGAAGTTCTTGTGGGTTTTTTGTTTTTTGTTTGGTTTTTGGTACCAGGGATAGAACTCACAACCTTCCACTTGTCAGGCAGGCACTTATGCAAGCTGAGCTAAATTCCCAGCCCTCTTGTGGAGTTTTTTGTCATTAATTTCCAATTTCATTGCACTATGGTCAGACAATATGCATGGGATAATTTCAATTTCTTTGCATTTATTTAAGAATGTTTTATAGGCTAGTATATGGTCTGTTTTAGAGAATGCCCATGTGCAACTGAGAGGAATGTATATTCTGATAATAGATGGAACACTCTGTAAACATCTAGTAAGTCCATTTATTCACAAGTTTGGATCAGTTCTAATATTTCTTTGCTGATTTTTTTTGTCTGGTTCACATATCTGTTTGTGGCAGTGGGTTACTGAGGCCCCCATTACAATTGCATTATTGCTTATTTACTTTGTCCTGCCCATTAATATTTATCTTTTATAGTTGGGCTCCCATGTTGGTGCATGCATATTTATTACTGTTACCTCTTCCTCTTGAAGTTTTCCCCTAACAAGTATGTGGTGACCTTTTTTATGTCTTTTGAACATTCAAGATTAAAAATTCACATTGTCTGCAAATAGAATAGTTACCCCTGTTTTTTTCTGGGTTCCTGTTGCATGAAGTATTGCATTCAATTCATTGACTTTTAGTCTATGAATTTCTGTTGGAGTTAAATGTGTTTCTTGTATATAGTATATTTTCAGATCTGGTTTCTTGATCCACTCAGCCAATCTCTTTCTTTTGATTACTGAATTGAAGTCATTTATATTGATTATGACTGACAGGTATTGGCTTACCTTTGCTGTGTTATTTTCCTTCTATTGGTTCCCTATTCTTCCCTGTTTTTAAATTGCTTGTCTGCCTGTTGGTTTCTTTCTGTTGCTATTCTGGGAATTGTGGTCATTTTTATCTCTGTCTAGAATATCTTTCAGTATGTTTGTAGGGTTGTTTTGTTGTTATGAATTTCTTCAGTTGGTTGTTGTCATGGAAGTATCTTATTTCTCCATTAATTTTAAAGGATAGTTTTGCATGGTACATCAGTCTGAGTTGGAAGTTGTTTTCTTCCAGGACTTTACACCAACTTCTTTTTCACTTGATGGTTTGTGTTAAGAAGTCTGTTGTGATTCTGATGGGCTTTTCTTGATAGGTGATCTATTTCTTTTGTCTAACAGTTTTTAATATTCTGTTCTTGTACTGAATTTCTGGGATATTGATTATTATATACCTGAGTGTAGATTTAGTTTGTCATGGCTAATTGGAGTTCTAATGCCTCACTTATCTTTTTGTCAGATTATTTTCTCATTTTTGGGAAATTTTCTGCTATTAGCTCTACAAATACTCTCTTTATGACATTTGTATTGATGCCTGCCTTTTTGCTAACACCTATCAATCTTACATTATTTTTCTTTGCATTGCCTTACAGCTGTTGAAGTATTATTTCCTGATCTCTTGTTATTTTAAGAGATCTTTCTTTTTGTGACCACTAACTGCAGTCTTGTCTTCAAAAATCTAAAAGTTTGTCTTTAGTTTCATTCAAGCTTTTAATGAAATTTTTAATTTCCTGGATATCTGTTTGAATTTGTTTCATGCATTCTACTTTTCTATATTGATCATCATGGTTTCCATCATTTTCCAAAGGTCTTATTTTTTAATCTATATCTATTCTAGATTTGCTGAGCAATTCCTTTATTATAGTCATTTCTTTTCTATTTTTTATCTTTGTTTTTTACCTGCAAGATTATTTCTGATCTGATTACTTCTATAGCCTCATGGATTTGTTTCTTTATTTTGTTTGCAATCATTTGAGAAATTTCAGGTGTGTCTTTTATTTTCCTCTGTCTTTCTGTCTCTTGGACTTGTTCTGGTGGGCTGGAGATCTGAAGTTGCATTTTGCTTCTGTGTCTTGTCATTTTCATTTTGTTTTCTGTATTGATCCTTTCACATTTTTGTAGTAGGTGGTGTTACCACTAGTATCAAGGCCTCTATACAAAAAGTTGGTTCTTCAGGGATGTTTTCTGTATACAGGAGTTTCTTTGTGTCTGCCCCAAGATCCTTCCTTCTGAATTAATTAAGAATGAGATGTTATCTGTTTGGTTCCATCCACAGTCCTTTGGTTCTGGGTTATTACCCCAGCTTCCCAGTATTGTATTGGAAGGGAGAACAACTGATTATAAACAATATGACATCTGAATTAAAGGAGTATAATGAACAATAACAATAGCATCAAGAAGAGCCTAGAAACTGACAAACTGTGGTAATATTAATTTTACACTTTAATCACAGAAGCAAAATCCAAAGTTATATAACAGATCAGATCATAAAGTTGGAAAGTGTATGCAAAGTACTCCTCCTTGATAGAGTGGTTTTATGTTTTGGTGGAGAAATTTAAGAAGACGGTGGATAAAACAGAGATAACTAAAATGAAATAAAGTGGAAGTAAGGCTGGAGGTTAAAGGATCATCACGTAAGCTTTGGAAACTGAAGAGGGCAGAAAAGAGTGAAGGAGTAAGCAAGGGATTACTGAAGTTGACCAGAAAAATTAAAGAGACTTTTCACTCACATGAAAATATAAGTCTAGGGAGGTAAATTGAGGAAAGGGGGGAAGAAGATGAGTAGATTAGAGCAAAAATATAGTTGAAAGACAAAAAAAAAAAAAAGTAAAAGGAAAAAAACCAGCAGAGAAAGAAGAAAAATAAAATAAAACAAAAATCCTCTAATGTTCACCAAACTCCCAAAATTACTGGATAACACTCTCAAGCCTCAGTAGAGTTTGTGCTAGATTTGAGCATGGTCTTGACCTCTAGATGTGGGAATCTAGGGCCAGAGTCTTCAGCCAGTACTTTCCATATGTCTCTTAGTGGCCTCCTACTCCCTGCCCTGTTTCTCTCAGTGTCTGTCTTCCCATTGCTGTGCTGCTTTCAGCTAGATACAGGGCTGTTCCCGGTCCAGTGCACTATTGGGTCCTTCTGGTCCTTGCTCAGCCTTCTGTACTCCTTTCACACTGGCAAGTCTCTGTCATGTCAGGTTATTTGTTGAAAAGAGTAGAATGCTGTGATTTGGTCTGGTCTTCTACTCCTGTTGTTGCCATCCATAGCTGCTCAGTCCTAGTTCTTACTTCTCTCCTATGCTAACTTCACATTCAGTGCTTTACAAGTTCCAAGACCACTACCACCTGCCTCTGTGTACTCCGTAACTTCCTTGAGTGGAGTGCCTTTCTGCTCCTGCCCCGTGAAGTGTGGGGACAACCCAGTGCCACACAGTCTCAAGATGCAAGGTTGTATCTAATTCCCTGGGCCTCTCTAACCACAGATCACAGAGGAAGGGTTAGCTGTTCCATTTATTATACACCTCTGCACTCTTTAATCTTGTTCCTAGTGGTTCCAGTTAGCACAAAAAGGAAGGGAAAAATAGAATAGAGAAAAAGAAGAAAAAAGAAAAACTGGCCAATTGTCAGGGAGGGAGCAATTCAATCACTTGTGTGTGTTGGTAGAATTTATTGCTCTAGCATTCTCTCTTTAGAAGAGGGCAGAAGAGGCAGGGAACCTTATATCACAAGTCTATCCTGTATGACTTGATTTAGCCACATACTCTATTTTAGTATATTCTCTTCCTCTTTTTCCTCCTGTTTACCCTCCTCCTTCTTCCTCTTCTTCTTTTTCTTTCTCTTCTTCCTCCTCCTCTCCCTTTTCCTTCTTCTTAGATTCCAAGCATGGCAGGCAGTCATCCCAAGCCAGTGATGCACCCACATCCAGGCGGGCTGACTGGCTATTTCATCAAGTTCTTTATCTATGTTTTGGGTATATGGTCCCTCCGCTTTCTTCCAACTGTCTGTGGAAGTTTAGCTGAATTCCTCTGGGTAGCTCTGAATGGAGCACCTCCTCTATTCAGCTATATTGTCTCTAAAGCTTTTAAATGACCTGGCTGATAAGAAGAAGACTCATCTTTCATTAAAAAAAGATTTGAATTCAGAGATTTGAGCTTTGGGTATGGTAAACAAAAAGAGAAACACTACTGAACATACAGTTGTAGGTGCTAAACCTGAAATAAAAGGACAGAAAAAGGACTCTGTGCTTTGGAAAGAAAAGATATTTCAAAATCAGCAGCTAAATTTTCAAGAAAACATGTAGAGAGGGAGCGCATAAATTAGAATGTCCCAACAGAGTAATATAGGGCAATTAGAAGTACCATTGGTGGACATAAGAAATCTGATAAGAAAAAGAACCTCATAAACCTGCCAACACTTCTGAAGACTTAGACATAGATATTGTATCTGTTCCTTCATCAGTTCTAGAAAACATTTTTGAGACTCTTGAGACTGCTGTGGTTCAGAGTTCAGCTGATTGTCATGGGGATGCAAGGGGAGAACTGACCAAGAACTAGAGAACTTATCTACAAAATTAAATACTTCAAAAGACAACAGAGGAAATAATAAGTTAAAAAATACAGCTAAAGTAACAAAAAATTGTATGTCAAATTACTCTTGTTTCTCTTTCTAACCACATATTGTAGTCAAGGTTTCCAAGGAAATAAATTTGATGCAGAACATATAATTTATAGGTTATTTTATAATATTCATCCAAAGAGTCAAATACAGAAGAGTGTAAGTGATCTGTCCACACATTAGAAACCCAAAGAATCCAGCTAAGGGCCTGGATCCCATGGTAATGTCCTCCACGAGCGCAGCTACAGGCCTAGATCCACAACAATATCTGATGCAAGTCTATATCTGCACTGGGAAGGCCCAAGCATCAGTGGTGGAAGCTAGAAAGTCTGTGCCAGTGGAATGAAGGATTTGTGCCAGCAGGCTGAGGAATGTACACGAGAGCCAAATCTCCCCCAAAAAGAACAGCAGTTTTCCTCAGTGACAGTGAAGCCCTGAGCTTCTCAGATGATGAAAACAACTGAGTTCATATAAGAAAACAAGTGTGACAAGCTTCTCTAGGAGAACAATAGCACCATCATCTTCCCCTCCAATTCTTCTTTTATGTTGTTGGCAAATATTCCTAGGTGGGCCATCCACACCCAGCACCATACTGATTGAGTTCAGCTGAATGCGACAAATTGACCATTGATTAATCTACCATGCTACAATTAAAAGTGCTGTTTATCAGGAAATTCCACAAGATAAAGATGCTCTAAAGGTTCAGATTGGCATCCCAAGTCTGAAAAAAAGAGAACTTGCATAGGAAAAATGATAATGAATATTTGGTTGACAATGAAGTTTCAACAACTTTAAAACAATCTGATCTTTGAAGAGCCCCTCATGTAAACACTACACCCTTCAAATAATAAAGAGAAACTAATCCTACAATATTTAATTCAAATGAAGTAATGCAACAGTTAAGGAAAAACAAAAACTATCAGTTCCAATGGAAAAAAAAAAGATGTTAAGCAAATTCTTCTAACCGTGCTATAGATAATCCTAAACCTAATAAATTGCCTACATATAAGCAATCAGAGATTGTAGATTAAAATTCAGATTCTGATGAAATATTAGCAGTCCTCAAATAGGTAAGCAGTATGAGCCACAGTTCTTCACATACTGGTACTAATGAAACTCAACCAGAGAAAAATGATAAAGGAAAAAAGAAACAAAAATGTTCTACTTCTGGCTCAGATTTTGATATTTAAAAGACAAACTGGCTAAAAGCATTACATATAACTTTCCAAAAAGAAACACCAAAACCAGTATGAGTCTTGTAATTGTGACTCGGAACTAGAAAAGGAAATTTTTTTAAAAAAATGAGTAAAATCGGGGCTACTACAACAACCAAAAAAAAGCAAACAAAAAAATAAACTACTTCCAAACCAAAAAAAAAACTATGATTCTTCTGAAAATGGAAAATATAACAAAAAGAAATGGATAATCAAGGGCAGAAAAGTTTGAAGGCTATGCAGAAAGGATCATCTAATGGTGCTGAAAAGAAATTAGGGAGTGAGAGTTGCTCTTTGGCAGAAGGTACAGGTGATGAACACAAGAACCATCATGGAATTAAGAGACAAACTTTCTAAGTAGCACTTGCCAAGTATTTCCCTTGATGGTACTGATTAAGTCTTCTGGAAAAGAGGAGCATTTAGATTCTTCAAAAGACAAAAAGTTGCTGACACTAAAGAAAAGAGCAAACATCTGAAAAACAATATATATATATATATATATATATATATATATATATATATATGTTCCTAAGTGCATAAAGCAGGCTAAGAATGATCTAACTGATGAGGGAAAAAGAAATTTTAAGAAAGAGAAAAAAGGCAAAATGTCTAAAAAGAAAGACGAATTGTTTGAAAATGTTGGGAAATTGTCAGAGAAAGGGAACAGTTGTGATTCTTCAGAAAATAAAAAGAATAAGAATACAACATCTGGTAAAGAGAAAAAATGCAGCTTAACAAAAAGAGTTCAAGGAAGAGACAAGATTACTCATCATTTAATACTGAGAAGTATTTCATGAAAGAAGGTAGTTTTGATTCTTCTTATAGGAGACTGGAGAGAACAAAATTGAGAGAAAAGAAATTTAAAATCAAAGAGAAATGCGAAGGACATACAAAGTGGCTCACTGTCTTTTGATGTTGAAGAAAGTTCTGAAGATAATAAAAAATACGAAAAAAATTTCAGCTAAAAATAAGTTAGGTATTGTCAAGGAGAAAAAAAGAAACTCTCTAAGAACAAGCACTAAAAGGAACAAAGTGGATATTACTGCCTCCTCTTCTATCTGCTAAATTTGACTGGCTTAAAAAAAAAATAAAATTAAATTAAAAAAAAAAAAAAAGAAATCTTGATCAGAATTGAGGGGAGTAATGATGAACAGAAAATTAAGTCTCTGGCTGAAAATTCAGTGCTGTCTTCACACACTGAATTTTGCCAAGCATCAGGAGATGAAGCCTTATCTCAATCAGTTTCTGTCACATTAGATGAAATGACAATGACAATGATCCTGAAAACAGGTATGATTCCATCAGTAAGTACAACACACCGAAGGCATGGGTGTAAATAGCAGCAACTAAACAGCAAGCAAGTTGTAAAAACTGGGGAGTGTTCGCTGTAGAAAGATTTACAGTCTTCAAGCAAGTTTGAAAGAAGGTCCAGAAATGGATTAAAACTCAGAAACCTTAAAAGAAAGTAAATATCATTAACATACCTCACATAGGGTGTGTTATAAATACAGAACTGTCAATTTTGTTTCCCTGTAAACTGTGATCATTTTTGAGACTACTTTAATTTTGAAAGATTTTTTTTTTTTTTTTGTCTTTTTCTTTTTCATCGGTACCAGAGATCAAACTCAAGACCACACACTTGCAAGGCAGGCGCCTATGCCTATGCTGAGCTAAATTCCCAGCCCCAAATTTTGAAAGATTGTTATGAAAGTGGATATCTCAGTAAGTTAGTGGCAACACACATTGATTATTATTTTAATTGTCTTTGAATACGGTGATCCTGCTTATCAAGATTTATTGAGGAGAAAGAAAAAAATTACTCAAATATTTAAGATTAAGAAATTGCTTTCAAAATAAGCATCAATTTTCAAGGTATTTGAATTGATGTTAGCCATTTTAAATAAAGTGGATTTAGTATTGGTTCATTAACTTTAATAGGCTTAATAAGTTTAAATATAAACCTGTACAAAATTGATTAAAGGATTGCTAGGAGGTGAAAAAAGTTGTGCCCTTGTTGTAGCACTGAATAAAGAAAATGAAGATACTAAAGAATATAATCATGATCTTTCTACATATATTATGAATATTTCCTACACTATAGGATATTCTTACTCATAATCTTTAACAAATAGAATGGTGTAGTGAATAGAACTGAAATAATGGGATAGTGACATCTGACCTCCAATTCTAATGTTTGTAATAACTGTGTGATGTTGGTCAAGTGACATTAATCTTTAGCTTGAGTTTTCTATCTCTAAAATGAAAAGATTGGATGGAATTTTCTTTGATTAATTCTAGCACCAAAACTCTTATTATAGACTTGATGATTTTATTAAAGGACATGATAACAATCAATTCTTCCCAATACTGTTTCAAGATTAAGAAAAAAATGAAAATATATATGTAACGTTTACATCATAATTTTGTAAGAAATTAACTGAGTAGTAAATGCTATGGGGTCAGCTGGTATACTTTAATTCTGTTTTATGTCTTCTCATGCTGATAGATATGTGTTTCAATGATCAGCATTGTGTTAATAAAAGTATTTCTTAAGGTGAATGAACAAATTTATTATACACTGGTAATTCAGAGGTAAATCATGGATACAAAGACTCAGGTTCTCCTTTCCTACTTAAGTGAAAAGTGTATATCCAGTTATTGTGTGGATAGGTGTGGATCCTGAGTGGAATGGTAAAGGTATGCAATTTATTCAGCATCCCAGCCAGAATATGAAAACATTTAGAATTTTATTCTCTTTCAAAATGTTTTCTTTTTTAGCTTTCTTTTTTATTTACAAATACTACTACTACATGTTCTTTCATATAAATAATAAGACCTAAAATTTTACTGACAAGCTAATAGTATTTAAAACAGTTTTCTTAAGTGTGAGTGATGAATCTTTCTTTATAATTAGTTACCAGTTAAGAATATTGTTAAGATCTGATAATTTTTTGTGCTAGAGATTATGAAATATAATTATATTATCTTTTAAGTTACTCAATCATATCTCTATGTAATTGGCAATTCCTTAAAAACTATCTTTACTTTCCTTCTTGTATCTGTGATTTTAAAAAATGCAACCATGCTGAGTTCTTTTGGAAGGAATTAAATTTTATCTTAAACTTGTCTTTATACTAAGTTCAAGGTGCTTTGTGCATTAAGATTAATAAGAGAACTGAAGGCAAATATTGTGGCACTTATGGTTCAGAGTCATTAAGCAAGTTATTTTCATCTCTAAGCTTCAGATTTCTTACCGATAAAGTGAAATAAATAGCATCTACCTCAGAAACTAAGAAAAAAAATATATATATATATAATTATTAACTTATTTTGAATGAACTGTATTTTGTAGTAGCACTGTAATTGTGTGTAAATTTGTACACAATTGTGTATAAATTTCACATATGTTGCCTTTTTACTAGCATTGTGATAGATTTTCAGTGTTGCTGTTTATGAAGACGTAACTGGTATATTGTTATAAATGTGTAACTATTTGGATGCAATAAATTAGTGTAAAACTTTTTTAAAAAGAAAAATTTTTTAAATCATAATAAATGTAAACAGCAAACCCTAAATTTAAAATTTGAAGTTGACAAAAAGTAATAAAGAAATAACTCCCCTATTTGTTATTTACTAGAGACAGATGTACAAAGAGTTAGAAATAAAAGGATAGGATAAAAGCAAATGTTACCTAAAAGAAAGACTATTACAAAACTTATTACAGATAAAGAATTAGTATGTGAAAAGGTTCAATACCATACGAATGGATAATACTTTCAAGCCTGAATCTACATGACATATTCTCAAACTTTATTCAGCAAAATTTGACAAAGGAATAAACTGAAAAATCCAAATCAGTGAGATGTTTCAAATTTGAATTTCAATTCAGTGGACATACCAAGAACACTATATACAAAACTGTTAGAATACATATGGTTCTCAAATACCTTGAAGTAGCCAGGCTGTAACAGTTTGCAAGTTCAAACACAGCCTGGACAACAGAGTGAGATTCAACCCCCGGTACCACCAAAGGGGTAAACATGCAGAACTGATCACATCAAATCTCACCAAATTTCTGAAAATCAACTTCATGTAGACCACATTATTTTACTATAAGTTAGTAACAAGACAACACACATACACACACGCGTGCGCACACACACACACACACACAAACCTCATGTGTTTAGGAATTTTAAAATTCAGTTCAAAATGCCTCAAGAAAAAAATAGCTAAAATTTTAAAAAATGAAAATACACAATAATGAAAATACTACATATCAGAGATTACATTGTTTTGTGGCAAATATGGCCCTGTTGGAGAAGTAGGGCAAGAAAGAAAGAATGTTAATACACTAAATATCCAATAAAGGTGAAAGTTAACAAGGGAGAAACAAGAATGAGACTCAGGAAAATAATGAAGACAAGGAGAGAAGTTAATAAAACCACAAACAAGATTTTAAAGAGACTAACCAAAGTAAAAATTGGACATAAACATGTAAGTCTTTTGTTGCTAGTGTTGTTTAGAGATCTTGGGGATTGAACTTACAATCTTCATAATAAAATACATGGCCATTTTATTTCTCTTTATTTTGGGAGAAGTCTCATTAAATTGCTAGATTGCCTAAGCTGGATGCACACTTATGATCTTTGTGCTTCAGCCTATCAGACATGTGCCACCATGTCAGAGATTCTCAGTCTTTAACAGTCTTTACCATTCTGCTGCTTTAAAATACTTTGTCGGAAGCCATTATACCCCTTTTTGAAGGCAAAGTTGTTCAAGCCTCTGCCTACGTGATTTTTGCTATAACTCCATTGTTCAAAGCATATCCAAAATCAATTATTTTACTAGTATCAGTACCTATCACCAATAGCTATTCCAATAACATGAATGTTATCTAGTGGTAAAGGGGAGTTATAAGAAGTTTTGACTCACATTCATAATTTTCATATTCCCTCAAGCATTTATTTACCCAACAGATACTAAGTGTCTCCTATTTCCCAGGTTCTTTTACGTTAAAAAAAAAAAAAGTGGAACTGCTAGGCAGGTCTGGGGTGCCTGCATCCACCTCCCCATCTGTTTGGAGGACTGTGGATTTCTAAGCAAGCAGGAGAGCATCACCAGTTCCAGAGCCCCAGCATCCTGGGGTAAGTGCCCTGCTCACTCTCCCCCAAGCACAGCTTGTTCAGAACCCTGGAGCCTTCCGGCTGCAGTGAAACAGCAGGGTGGTCTGAGGGGCCTACATCTGCCTCAACTTTCCAGCTGCACTCAGAGAATTGTGGAGTTCTAAGCAAACAGGCGGGTGCCCTCTGTTCCCAGAGCCCACCTTGTTTGGGACTGCAGAGTTCTAAGCAAGCAGGCAAGTGCTAAGGATTCCAGAGGCCTAGCGGCCTAGGGGAACGGGGTGCCAGAGTCCCAGGAGCTGCGAACATAGAACTGGATTTCCAACAGACACTGAGGAAGCTTTCCAATAACACTTGAAACACAGAAATATAGGAAAATGACAAAACGAAAGACCAAATTACAACCTCAAACTTCCAGCCCAGCATAAGAAACCCCAGGAGCGATGTATATAGAAGAAAATATATGCCATACACCTCAAATATCAGACATAATAGCTACTGAAATAAACAAACCCCAGGAAGCTTTAAAGGAATTCAAACTAGAAATAATCTCCCAGGTAAAAGAAGAAATGATAAAAGAAATGAAAGAGATGCTGAACATATCTAAAGAAAACACAGTTAAAAAATTGGAACTAAAAAAAAGATAGAATCCCTAGATGAGCAATATAAGAAACAAACAGAATACATAAAGCAGATGCACAGAGACATACAGGAAATCAAAAACTCCACTGAAAGCTGTAAAAATCGCCTCAATGAAAGTGAAGATAGAATTTGAGACCTTGAAGACAGGATTGCAGCTAGTGAACAGGAAAGGAAAGATCTTTTAAAAGTAACAAAGTATCAGAAATAACAATTCAACAACTACAAGATGACACAAAGAAAAACAACATAACATTGATAGGGATTATGAAAAAGAAGCAGACAATATAAGGGATGTCAAGAGGATATTTAGAGCAGTAAAAGCTGAAAATTTCCCAAGCATGAGATCAGAAACCGACATCAGGTGAAGTGTATAGAACTCCAAATAGTCATAACCAAAATAAAACTACACCCAGACATATAATAATCACCATCCCAGAAATCCAACACAAGAATAGATTATTAAAAGCTGTCAGAGACAAAAGACAGATCACTTATAAAGGAAAACCTATCAGAATTACTGCAGACTTCTCAGCACAAACAATAAAGTCAAGGAGTGAAGTATTCCAGATCCTAAAGGAAAATGATTTTCAACCTAGACTGATGAACCCTGCAAAACTACCATTCAAAATCGATGGTGAAATAAGATACTTCCATGACAAAGAACAGCTGAAGAACTTCATGATCACCAAGCCAACCCAGCAAAAAAATATTAAAAGACAGTTTAGATACATAAAGGAAAAAATCACTAAGCAAAGCAGATAAACAGAACAGAAAGATAAAAATGCAACAGCAAAAAGATAACATATCAACAACAAACCAACATATAACAGTTATAACCATTAATGTAAATGGTCTCAATGCACCAATTAAAAGAAACAGACTGGCAGAATGGATCAAGAAACAAAATCCAACCATATGCTGTTTACAGGAAACCCATCTAACCCAGAAGGATACTCATAGACTTAAAGTCAAAGGATGGAAAACAATACTTCATGCAACAGGAATCCAAAAAAAAAAAAAGCAGGAGTAGCCATTCTGTTTGCAGATAATGTAAACTTTAAACCAACAATGATCAGAAAAGACAAAGAAGGTCACTACATAATCATTAGGGGAAAACTCCAAGAGGAAGAGATAACTATCTTAAATGTATATGCACCAAATTCCAGAGCAACCAGTATAAAACAAGTATTAACGGAAATGAAAACTCAAATTGTCACTAAACACAACTGTAACAGGAGACCTTAACACACCATTGACACCAAGGGACAGATCAACCAGACAGAAAATCAGCGAAGAAATAACAGAACTGAATCACACCTGTGAACAAATGCACTTAATATACATATATAGAATGTTCCACCCAACAACATCATAATACACAATCTTCTCAGCAGTACATGGGTCATTCTCTAAAATAGACCATATATTAGCTCACAGAACATATTTAAATAAATGCAAAGGAGTAGAAATCATCCCTTGCATGTTATCAGATCATAGCGCTTTGAAATTAGAAATTAATGATAAAAGATACTGCAAAAATCCCACAAACACATATAAACTGAATAGCACACCCTTGAGTAATCAGTGGGTCATAGAGGAAATTAAAGAAGAAATTAAACAATACATACAAGAAAATGAAAATAGAGATACAACTTACTGGAATCTGTGGGATGCAATAAAAGCTGTCCTCAGAGGAAAATTTATTGCATTGAGTTCCCACATCAGGAAAACAGAACAAAAACAAATAAATAACCTGATGCTACACTTCAAACAGCTAGAAAAAGAAGAGCAAGTCAAGCCCAAAGCCAAAAGAAGAGAGGAAATTATAAAAATCAGAGCAGAAATCAATGTAATAGAGACTAAGAAAACAATCCAAAGAAACAACATACCTAAATCAATAAATGTAATCCACCATATCAATAAAGCCTGATCATTTCTATAGATGCAGAAAAAGCTTTCGATAAGGTCCAAAATTCATTCATGATAAGAACTTTACAGATAATTGGAACAGATGGTCTTTAACTTCAATATAATAAAGGCCATCTATGACAAACCAACAGCCAGTATCATACTAAATGGGCAACAATTGAAGGCCTTTACTTTAAAATCAGGCACAAGACAAAGATGTCCTTTATCACCACTACTATTTAATATAGTACTGGAAGTACTAGCCAGAGCAATTAGACAAGAGAGAGAAATAAAAGGGGTAAAGACAGGAAAAGAAGTTAAATTATCATTCTTTGCAGATGACATCATACAATACATAGAAGACCCCCTAAACTCCATTGAAAGACTGTTAGATATAATAAATAAATTCAGTAATGTAGTTGGATACAAAATCAATACTAAGAAATCAATAGCATTCCTATACACTAACAACAAAATCACAGAGAGAGAAATAAGAGAAGCCACACTCTTCACACTAGCAAGCAAAAAAATGAAATATTTAGGAATTACTCTTACGAAAGAAGTGAAAAACCTATACAGGGAAAATTATAATACACTGAAAAAAGAAATTGAAGATGATCTCAGAAAATGGAAAGACATTCCTTGCTCATGGATAGGAAGAATAAACATGTGAAAATGGCCATTCTCCCAAAACTCATATACAGATTCAATGCAATCCCGATAAAAATACCATCAACATACCTCATAGATTTAGAGAAATCACTCCTAAAATTCATCTGGAGTGAGAAGAGACCTAGAATAGCAAAGACAGTTCTCTGTGCAACAAAGCCAAGGCAAGAGGCATCACAATCCCTGACTTGAAGTTATACTACAAAGCAACTGTAGTAAAATCAACATAGTAATGGAATCAAAACAGAGCCGAAGATCAATGGAATAGATTAGAAGATACAACCACAACTACAAACACACTCAACCACCTTATCTTTGATAAAGGAGCCTGTGGGAAGCCCCGTAATTGGCTGCCACCTTATATCTGCAGGCCCTACCACCTTAACACCTGCAGGCCATACCACTTTCACATTTGCGGGCCGTACCACTTTAAATTATGTTAATCAGCACGCCTTATGAGCCTGAGCCCTGGAAATTTGAATTAACATATAACCATCAGTACTGCCACTGTTGCTAAGTTACCTGCTGACTTCTCAGAACCCAAATCCCTCCTCCTAAATACCCTACATATTTGTTACTCATTCTGTGAATAAATGAGACTTGTTTGGAATTCTTCATCTTGTCTCCACTCTTTGTGTCTCTTGTTCCTTTTCATCCCCACTCCCCTTCTAGGGTGTCCATGAACTTACCTGCAAGCAGGGACAGGAGCCAAGCAGGTTCACTGTCTCTTTAATAAATGGTGTTGGAAAAACTGGCGCTCCATTTGCCAAAAACTAAATCTAGACCCATGCCTATTGCTATGTACTAAATTAAAATCTAAATGGATCAAAGATCTGAATATTAAAACAGAAACACTAAATCTATTGGAAGACAAATTGGTAGAAACCTTGAAGACATAGGGGTAGGTAGAGAATTCATAAACAAGACTCAAACCACACGGGAAATAGTTCCCAGAATCAATAACTGGGACCACCTCTTATTAAAAAGTTTCTGCATGTCAAAAAAAATCTCCAGCATAGTGAAAAGAAAACCCACAAACTGGGAAAAAATCTTAGTGAAGTCCCCCTCAGACAAGGAACTTTTGTCTAAAACATATAAAGAATTAAAAAAACTCAGACCCCCAAAATTCAAAGATCCAATCCAAAAATGGGCATCTGAGATGAATATATACTTCTCAGATGAAGAAATACAAATGGCAAATAAATACATGAAAAAATGTTCATCATCATTAGTCATTAGAGAAATGCAAATTAAAACCACACTGAGATTTCATCTCACTCCTGAAAGAATGGCCAAGATCAAGAAAAACAACAACAACAAATGCTAAAGAGGCTGTGGGGAAAAAGGAACTCTCCTACACTGTTGGTGGGAGTGTAGATTGGTACAACCTTTGTGGAGGTCAGTCTGGAGATTTCTCAAAAAGCTGGGATTGGAAGTCCCATTTGTTCCAGCAATTCCACTTCTAGGCATATTCCCAGAAGAACTGAAAGCATCATACCACAGTGATATATGCACATCTATGTTTACAGCAGCAAAATTTGTAATCACCAGATCTTGGAAAAAATCCAAGTGCCCAACTGAGGAATGGATAAAAAAGTTGTATTTTTATACAATGGAGTATTACTCAGCTATAAAGAAGGATTGCATTGAGATATTTATAAATAAATGGGTGTAGCTTGAGACCATACTCGTAAGTGAAATAAAGCAAACTCACATGTGTGAATACTGAATAGTTTCCCTAGTGTAAGAAATGATTCAAATATATAAAAGTATGTGGTAATCATGATTCCTCATTATGTGGCCTTGAAGCCTTATAAAGTTTTCACTCATTAATTGGAATGGCTTTATTCTGGGCTGCTTGATATTATGCCTGTGATGAAATGAACAGCTATTTTGAAGAAAACAAGACATCATAATAGCTAGTGCTGATTTAATGTCATCTTGTTTTGAAGCCCCACCAAACTATTGCTCTTCTGTCTCCATTGTTTTTATCATGTTGTATCTTACTGGATTTTATTATGTGTGATAGTATAAACAAAAATTTTTATAGGCAAAGAGATAATATAGAAACCATTGTTCATTTTCTGTTAGCTGGTTCTAAATACCCTGTAATGCTTTCATCCACTTGAATGGTTTCACACTGTCTTGATATGTTTGATGCTATAGTATACGAAGTTATATTCAAATATTTCAAGGAAAAAGACACTATGGTAACTACTATATAGTCGGGTTATTTGGTGGTGAAGCACTAGGATGCTGAAATTATCATGCTTTGACCTGTATGTTACGTTGTTATGTCCTCGTATCTCAATCTCTCCCCTATTCATTAAAAAATTATTTATTTATTTTTATTATTTTTTAAATTAAGGGGAAAAAATGAGATTTCCTATTAACTTGATTTGAAGCCGTGTATTACTGCCACTATCTTGTTTTGACTGATTAGACTCTGTTCCATTCTATTTGGTAGCATCAAGTTTGAGCATATAGGCAACTACTTTGAAGGCAATAAGATTCACTATGATGCCCATTCTGGTTTGACTATTATCCACTTTTGAAGTCCTGTAATGTTTACAATGTTTAGGTTTTATTGGTCTTGTTCTGTACTGTTTTGCTCAACTTTATAATACCTAATGATATAGGCAATTCTTTTTAAGGAAGCAAGGGGCATTATGGTAACCATTGTTGATAACCTTGAACTCTGTTTTTACATCATGTGCTATGTCTATCCTTGGTTTTGACTGACAGCTTTGTTTTGTCATATTTGTTTTATTCTCTTCCAAAAAAAAGTAATAAGAACTATGGGAGTAATAATACCCAAAATGTATAAATTTTGTTGTAAAAAAAAAAAAGTGCTTTAAAGGATACAACTGCAAGTGTGTTTAGGTGTGTTATGATAGATGACCCTATTACTGAGTTTTTGTTAGATCACTGAACACAACTGTTTGCGGTCTCACTCTTTGAATATCCACTTTGTCTGCTTTTGATCCTGTGACTTGAGCAACTATTTCTAAGATGACAATGTGTAATCTATTAACTGGTGATTTCTTACTTTTTTTTTTTTTTTTTTTTTTTGTAGTTCTGTAATACTTGTACCCTTACACTGTTTTGTTTTGTTTTATTTCCTTTTAAATAAAATTTTTAAAAAAACTATGGTCCTTATTTAAGAGTAGTCTAATCTAAAATGAAGTAACTAATTTTTCATAGAAAAAAAATCCACTATTTGGCCCCCAAAATAAATTTTTATCA
Source organism: Cavia porcellus (assembly GCF_034190915.1). Taxonomy (NCBI): domain Eukaryota; kingdom Metazoa; phylum Chordata; class Mammalia; order Rodentia; family Caviidae; genus Cavia; species Cavia porcellus. The sequence goes on from NW_026947494.1 coordinate 53,916,464, forward strand.
TTGTTAGCAATATTTTTTTTTAAAAAACACCATTTTCACTTCACTTGCCAAGAATTTAATTACTGCTTCATTAAAGCTACAGATTTTATAACTATGGAGGCAGTATACTCACAATAATCATAATACAAAAAATGTACACAAAAAAATGCCACTTAAAATACTAGCATAATTACTTTCATGTAACTGAGTACAGAACAGCAACATAATTAAATAAATTTTCTATTTTTATTTTTATTACTTCATTTCTAATCAAACGAAACCCCATATTTATCTAGCTATTGAATCAATTCTATATCTAATTTAAGATTCATTTAGCCACACTTCCTGAAACTGCTATGTTTTCCTCTCTAAATGCACTGATGTCTGAAACTAGGATGATTAAAGTGGCAAACCTAACTAGCTTACAAAAGTGCAAAACATAGAAGAACTTCAGGTGCAAATTTCTGTTTAGTAAACAAACTCAAAACTTATAATATCAAACTTAGCTTTTGTTTGTCTTGTTTTGTTTTGTGGTCTTGGAAGTTGAATCCAGGGGCTTTACTCTGATCTACATTGCCGGTACTCTAACCCCACAATCACCACTACAACGTTTGGTTGGTTGGCTTTTTGTTTTTGAGACAGGGTCTTGCTAAGTTACAAACTGCTCAGGCTGAGGTCAGACTTGCAGTACTCCTGCCTCAGCCTCCCATATTGCAGGCATTCCAGGCATTTACTACCGTGTCTGTTTTAAGAAATCATTTATGTAAAAGGAGAGGTAGAAATAGAGATGTAGCTTATTGGTAGGAGTGTTTATCTGGCTTGCACAAGGTCCTTGGTTTGATGCCTAATATGGCACCAAAATGAGTGAGTGAGAGACAGAGAGACAGAGAGAAAAACAAATAGGTACACTTCCAAAGCTCAAAAACCATTTCAAAGTAGATTCCATTGTAGTCTGCATTTCTCAAAAAAAGGTTACTAAGATATACTGAGAAAATATTATCATTTTTAGTCATTTTCATTGGCATTAATATAATCATTATTCTCCTACAACTCCTTGAAAAGAAGAAGTATGGTACATGCCAAAGGAATTCAAGGGATACTTACCTATCTGCCAGGTACCAAACTGACTTTTCAACTTACATGCTACACCTAAAATGGGTGGATAATATGCAGGGGTTTTTTGTTTGTTTGTTTGTTTTTGTTTTTGTTTTTTTTAACCTAGTGACTCTATTATACAACAAAGTTCCTTGGTATATGGCAATCCTAGTGATTTTCCAGAGAAAGTAGTTAATGTTTTCCTAGGCTAAATAAAGATAACTGCTTATGGGTACAGTATTTCATATGGGGCAGTGAAATTCTTTATAATTAACTATAGTAGAAATTGCACAATTCTATGAATGTATTAAAAACCACTGAACCATATGTATTCAGTGGATGAGGTTTACAACATATAAATTCTATAGGGATGAAACTGTTATTTAAAAAAAAAAACTGGCAGAAGTAAACCTACACTTAGCCAGATATGAGGGCACACAACTATAATCCCAGTATTTATCCCAGGCTGAGGCAGGAGGACCAGTACAAATTTCAGGTTTCCTGGGTTACATAGTTCAAGGTCAGCCTGCACTACAAAGTGAGACTCTTTCTCAAAACAACAACAAAAATAAACTTACCCTTAATTTTACTCATCTATAACACGAGGAAAAGTATATTACAATAAGCCACTAAGTAAAGTTCAAAGCCTTTTAACTACCAAACACTTAAAGTTTCCCTCCACCATTAGCCAAAAGTTAAGGAAAATTTTTCATTGCTTATTAATTCTAACTCAAAAATTTCTGAGATCATTTCACAAACATTTCTGTATTAGTCAACTCTTCTTATCACTAGATACAATAACTGATACCAACAACTTACTGTTGTATTTATATGATCCCTGAGAGAGAGCAAAAAATATGAGAAACCAAGAGAACTAAAATTTACAGGTGCAGAAACTGCTACACAAAGAGAATATTCTGGTAATTTATAATGGGGGTCCTCTGACTATTTACCTGAATATTATTCAGCTCATGTATGTGAAATAAATACATAAAGCCAGAGAAAGAATCACCCAAAAGGAATAGAGATATCAATGCCAGGAACATACACAACATTAGATGTGGAGCCTATATTCAACAAGTCAACTGGAAAGTTTCATGATTTACTGGACATAATAGAGAGTATCAAAACAGAGTGCCCCAGTATTGGAGAATAATTAGCACTTGACTAAGTGAGCACTATTCCTGTTCCACAGAACAAATTTTAAAGTCAAGACACAAAAGAATCAGTTTCTAAAGAACTTAACTGCATCCCAGAGGAAACCCAACAGGGTGGACTAACACAATGTCAAAACTTGCCAAGTATTCGAAGAGCAGGAAAATATAGTATATAAAAGAGAAAATGACTTATTCAATCGAAATCAATCCACAACCAATACACATAGTGAAATTAGCAGACAAGCACTTTAGAATAGTTATTTGTATTTTAAAAGCCTATATAGAGATGTAGAAAAAAACAAATTATTAGAAATGAAAAAGTAAGCTGGGGGCATAGTGGTTCACACCTGTAATCCCAGCCCTTAGGAGGTTGAGGCAGGAGGATCGTTGTGAGTTTGAGACCAGCCTGGGCTACAAAGTGAGCTCAAAGCCTACCCGAACTGCATAGAGACCCTATCTCAAAAAAGACACACACAAAAAAGAAATGACAAAGTAGACGTCATTAAATGAAAATAAAAATTAGATGAGACTAAAGACATATTAGTTGCAAGGGAAAAAGCGGATGAATTTAAAGATATAGTAATAGAAACTACCCAAAATGAAAAAACCAGAGAAAAGGGAATTTAAAAATATTTAAAAAGCATCAGTGGGCTATCTTCAAGGAGCCAAACATGAATCACCAAAGGAAAGGGAGGTGTTTAAAACTAAAACATAACTGGGAAATAATGGCAATAATTTCACTATTTGATTACATCATATCTAAAAAGTCAACGACCCCCAATATGGAGAAAAATCCAAAAATCAACTTTAATTAAACTGTTCAATTCTGGAAAGGATTAAACATCATAAGCATTCAAATTAATCTAATTGACATTTACTGAACAGTCTATCCAACAATAGCAAAATGTACATTCTTTTAAAGTGTACTTAAATACTTACCAAGAAAAATGACAGAAGTGTGGGTCATAAAACAAACCCATATATCCTGAAAAGCACTCAGGTCATACAAATTATATGTTCAAACCACAATGAAATTAAATTAGAAATAAATTTACTTCCAACAGCGAGCTCTTGGAAAAAACTCCCAAATATTTGGAAGTAAACACCGTAAAAAATTCTAAATACCTATGAATCAAAAAGAAAAAAATCTAAATGGAAATTATAAAGTATTTTAAGTTGAATGAAAGTGTAAATAAACCATACTCATACTCTCAGAGGATATGGTCTCTCAATACAAATTTGTGGGATGTAATAAAACTATTGTCAAGGAGAAAATTTATAATTCTAAATACTCACATTAGAGATACCTACAACAGAAACGTTGAAAGGTCTTAAACCAATAACCACAGCATTCACCATCACAAAAGTAAGAGAAATTAAACTCTACAATGGATTTGATAAAAACAATAGAAATTAATGAAATGGAAAACAGAAAAGCAAAAGATAAAGTCGCTGCAAGTAAAGTTGATATGATAATTAAAACTTCTAGCCAGAATGATCACAGGAAGAATAAAGAGAGAAAAAACAAAAGTAACAGCATCACAAAGAGAAGTGATGTTAATACACATCCCATATATATTAATAACAATCATGCCAATACATCCTACCACTTAGATGAAATAAACACATTAATTCATTCTTCAAACTACTGAAGTTCACAGACAAAGATAACACAGTGTAGCTCAATGGTAGAGTACTTCATTAGCAGCTTAGTATGGATAAGACCCAGAATTCAATTCATGGCACAAAAAATAAATAAAAATCACAGATAACTTAGAGAGCCCTGTATCTATTACACAATTTTAACCAGTCATCCCACAAACAAAAGTCCAAATCCAGATAGCTTCACTGAATTCTTATAAAACATTTAAGAAATAAAACAAAAACATGAAGAAAACGGAAAAGTTGAAAATATTCCTCAATTTTGTGGAGTTAACATTATCCTAATACCAAAACAAGACAATGATATAATAAAAATAGAAAAGTACAGAACTATATCCTTCATCCATACAAATGTAAAAAAACCCAAAATTTTGGTGAATCACATCTCACTTTATTAAATAAATATTATATCATGACCAAATTAAGTTTATTCCAAGAATATAAGGTTGATTTGATAATATAATCAATTTAATTCACATTTATAAACAAAAATAATTCCTCAAATGAAGCAAAGAAAAACATTTGACAAAATCCAAAATCTTTTTTTCTCTCTGGTGGTTTTTTTTTTTTTTGGAGACAAGGTCTCACTTTGTATTGCAGGATGACCTTGAATTTATTACATAGTCCAGGCTGACTTGAGCTCACAGTGAATATCTCTCAAATGCTGGGATTACAGCCTTATGTCAACACATCTGGCCCAACATCCATTCTTGATAAACACTTTCAGCAAAGTAGCAATAGAAAGAGACATTTTCAACTTGATTAAGGCCATCAAAAGAAAGAAAAGGTTCAGTTAACATTATACTGAATGGTAAAGAATATTTTCTCCACCAATATCAGTAACAACACAACGTCTGTTATCATTACTTTGAACACATTCTACTAGACATTCTAGCTAGTACAATAAAGCAAGAAAAAAAATTTAATTCATGAAGTAAAATTGCCTTTAAGCTCAGACATTATTGTCTCTGTAGAAGACACAATGAAATCCATTGTTTAAAAGCCATTAAAATTAGTAAATGAATTCAGCAAGATTGCAAGGAATAAAATCAAATTTAAAGACCCTATCCAAAGATGGACATCTGAGATGAATACACATTACACAGATGAAGAAATACAAATGACATATAAACATGAAAAAATGTTCCACATCACTAGTTAGTAGAGAGATGCAAATTAAAATAATGCTGAGATTTCATCTCACACCAGGAAGAATGGTTATCCTCAAAAAATCCACCAAAAACAAACACTGGAGGGAATGTGGGAAAAAAGAAATCCTTCTCCATTGTTGGTGGAAGTGTAGACTGGTGCAACCACTACGGAAATCAGTATAGAGATTCCCCATCTGGGTATCTTCGTTGAAGAATTAAAAAACATCATACCACAGCAATATATGCACACCCATGTTTACAGAAGCACACTTTAAAATAGCTAAATCTCCAAAACCACCCTAATGCCCATCAACTCAGGAATTATAAAGAAGATGTGCATTTTATACACATTTATATACTACTCTGCCATAAAGAAGGATAAGCTTGAGACATTTCTAGATAAATGGATGCAACGTGAGACCATACCCTTAAGTGAAACAAGTTAGTCTCATATGTGTAAACATCGCATTGCCTCCTTGGTGTGAGAAACTGAAAGAGTAAATAAGGGCTAATGTGTACAATATGTATTGTGAAATGGGAATAAATTGTTCAAAAGGATACAGGAAGGGTGAAAGGAGGGAAAACAAAAGGAAAAATGTTTTTTAAAAGGATAAAATGGAAACAAAGCTTTGTAAATAAAGGAGGGGAAGCAGGATTGATTCTTTTCTTTCACAATCCCCTCTCCTCTGAAGAAAAAGAATCAAAATGTATCACATACAGGTATAAATTCCCTATGATAAATATGATCATTATGTATATCTAAAATGCACCAATAATTTTTTAAAAGATCAAATCATAAAAACAATTCATTTTTAATACACCAGTGATGAAATTTTAGAAACAGGGTCATTTGCAACATCAAAAATATTACATTAAAAAAACACTGAAAACCACCAAACACTGTAGAGAGATATTAAAGAAAATCTATTTAAATGAAGAAATATATCTTACATCTGAGCAAAAAGAGTTTATACTGTGAAAATGTCAGCTCACTAAGTCCAGGCCACACTTAAGAAGAGGGGATTATTAAAAGTAAAAAATACCAAGAGATAGAGATCACTAGGGGTCATAGTAGAAGTCTTCCTGCCATAGGCATCAATGTTATTAAAGTATCTCTGCACTTTTTTGTTGTTGAAAAAACCTATAATTTCTCAAAAAAGACTCTGCAGTGAGGTTACCTGCTTTAGTTTAAATCTTGTTTTTAAATTACTGTATGACCTTGCCCATTTAATTTGCTATTGCCTTGCCTTCCTGACCCATAAAATGTAGGCAGTAACAATACATATTTCATACAATTTTTAAAGGTTTAAGTGAAGTACAGTATTTGTAAAGCATCAGGCACGTAATAAGTGTTTGTTTATACACGTACATCAATACATCTATGAAACCAATGTAAAAACTTAAAAGTAAGTACTATTTCTTAAAGTTCAGTACTTATTGCAGCACATCCTTCTTTACTTAAGGACTACTATTACAAATAAAGTACAGTATTTTAGCAAAGGTGTGTACAAAAATGATTCATTATATTACATGCTTTTAATCAATCTGAGGCATTGAGAGGAAAGTACTATCTTATTTTCATTTTTAGTTGAAGTTCCCAAAGCATAGTTAATAGCATAATAGTCCTGTTCTGCTTAATGCTAGTTTGTTCTTGTTCCCAAGAACTAATTTTAATGGTCCATACTCACTCTTAAAAAAAAAATTCCAGTATATACAAGAAACATATAGGTGCCCTAGTTTGTCATAGTCCTAAACTGAGATAGAAACTCAATCTAGAGAAACAATTTTGAGTAAGGAACCAACAAGGCAGGGACAACAGGAAAAGAAACTGAAGAAGGAAGAGGAAGGTATTGGGATTGGGATAATGAGAAGGAATGATGGAACTGCAGTAGTACAAGAATAGTAAATGCTTCAAAATACCTAAATGTCAAAACCAATTTGTTCACAATGAATTTATACTTTCTATGTTGCCTAGAAGCCAACCAAATTTTTAGAAGCTTACTTAATAGATCATTAAATATTAAAATGGCATTTAAGTATTAAAAAAAGATGAATCTACAACTGTTAATGGATAATATTTAATATCCTTTTCTTCTACCTGCTCTTATAAATAATCAGAAAGTTAAGATATAATCTTGATAGATACATTCTTTAAGAATAAGAAAACATGTTTAAATCTATGCAAGAAATCAGTTTTATAGCTATTTTTAAGCTCTTATCTAAAATCATTAGTTAATTTACTTTGGAAATTCTAATACCTTTATAATCCAGTAACACAAAGTAAACAGTCATAACCACTTAAGCGGATAAACATGACCACTTTAATTAAAGACCAAATTATCTGACTTAGTGTGCATTTTTTTGCCTCTATACTTTTAAGATTTGTTTATAAGCTCTGTGCTTTTCACTAAAGAAAATTATAAAATTACAGTAATTTTTAAAATAGCCTGTAAACAAAGACATTTTTAAAAGTTAGGCACTCAATGTTTTTAGAATTTAAGTAATAAGAGGAATATAGTACTAAAAAATAAGACATGGGTGAAACTTAAAAAGGTTTTCTTGAGAAGCAAGCCATACAAAACACGGTCCTTTACTGTATAGTTCCATATAAAAGATCTAGACAGTTTTACAGGCAAATCTATACAGAGAGAAAATTAGATTCAAATTTGCCTGACAGTGGTGTGAAGAAGAGTCTGGAATGAGGGGAATATAGAATGACTTCTTCATAAGTTAGAAAATATTCTAAAATTAATCATAGTGATAGTAGCACAACCATGTGAATGTACTAAAACAAAACAGAATTGTACTTTAAATCAGTAAATTGTGTGGTCTGTGATTTATATCTCAATAAAACTATTACCAAAAAAAGAATTAAGACTATAATTCTAACTCTAAATATATAAACTGTTATGTGTTAATATCTTAAAAATGGAAACACATGTTTCCAATACACCTTGGAAGAGAAAGCCAAGAAGTGCATGCATCAGTCTGTTTGTGATAACTGCTAATCATGGATGCTAATGCCAGTTAACTCTCTGTCACCAAATTCCTATTAATTTCAGACTATGTATAGATTTCTTGAATATTTTGCCACATGATAAATTTAGAAATTGGCTTGACTTATGAATATTTCTTAATTTCATGTGGGATTAAAAATAGTTTAAATAATGTCAGATTACAGGGGTTTAGTTATAAGAAGCTATTAATTTAAAGTTTGTCAATACAAAATTTAATGCAGTATGTAAGTAACACATGTCAAGCTAAAGCATAATTTAGATATTCCACAGTATATAGTACATCAAAATAGCATGTTGTACACTATAAATACATACTTTTGTCAATTTTTTAAAAAATTATAAAAATACAAAGCTTACTAAAGACAAATTGAAAGTCTTACAACAAGTTAGCTTAGCTGTATATGTACATTTCTATTTTACCTTCTTAAATTATACTAACATTTCAAACACAAAGCACTAATTATTTCTTGACCCAATTACAATAATTTCATCTACACTAATCATATCCATATTTTTTACACAAAGATCTCTAATTTTGTAAAACTTCTAATATATTTTTAATTCCTTAAGTATATTTAGGAAATTTCTAAAACCATAAGACTCTGGGGAAGGGCTGGGAGTTTAGCTCAACAGCGTAAGAGCCTACTTGGCAAACAAAGGTTGTGAGTTCTCTGGCACCAAAAACAAACAAACACAAAAAAACAAAAAAACTCCAAAGATCTGAGGAATTGCAGAATTAATCAGACTGATGTCAACACATATGTTTATAAGCCTATATCATGTTTTTATTTAACAAATATATCATAAATCAAAATTTCTGTTTTGTGATACCAGGTACATAAAAGTCAATCAAACTGAGTATAACTCAGAAACTAATAAACTCAGATAATTACCATATGACTCACTTAATGAAAAATTTTCTAAAAGCTAAATATATATGTATGTCATATATAACATATATATATTACATTTATTTTTCTACTCTCTACATATAGCTAAAGGTAGTGAATGAGCATACCAATGACCCGGACCCAGATGATACATACGTTACATACTGCCTTAAAAATATAACAAAATTTATTCTACTTAGCCAGAATAACATTACCATCTTGTTTATTGTTAATGTTACCTTAAAATACTGTAAAGAGGTCAGAGACACTTACCTTAAAATTATTTAAGCATAATTTTCTGACCAAGCATAAAAAAATAAAACAAAGCTCAGCATCTTGAAATATAACTATACTTCCAGCTTTTCTGGAGGGATAGCTTGATCCCAGGAGTTTGAGGCCAGCCAGTTTAGGCTATTCAGCAAGGCCTCACCGTAAGAGAAAAAAAAAAATTAAAACTAAATGCAGAAATCATAATATAATTAAAGAAAAGATCATCAAGTTTGAGTTCTATTCTTTCACCTACTAGCTGAATGACCTTAAGCAACTTACTTAACGAGTTCGATCCCCAGTACCAATAAAAACGAAAAAAAAAAAAGACCAAGAAACTTACTTAACTAATTTGGATCAAGTTCTCATTTTTAATGTGGAAAATAATAATTCTACTTACTTCACAATGTGGTTACTAGGGAATAAAAAATAAAAAGGATTTGAATACAATTTTGTAAAATTGGAAAGTAACATGAATTTTCTGGGTTATTATAAAGTAATAATTTCGCTTGAGAAAAAAGCTGTTTAACACAGTGTAACAAATCTGCTTTGTTATATTAGATTTTAATTTAAATATTTTCAGTTAAGTGATATACATTTGAGTAAATTGTATAGCAACCAATTCCTCTTAACTTTTTTTTTTTTTTTTTTTTTTTGGTCTTTTTTCATTTTTATCGGTACCAGGGATCGAACTCATGACCGCCTGCTTGCAAGGCAGGTGCTTATGCCGCTGAGCTAAACCCCCAGCCCCTCTCTTAACTTTTAATAAATCAATACAAGTTGGAAGTAAAAACAGTTACTACATCTTATAACAAAGATAGTTTCTTTATGTAGTACTGAGGATTGAACCCAGAGCCTGTGCACTGAGCTACATCTCCAGCTCTTTTTTTATTTTTATTTTAAGACAAGGTCTCGCTAAGCTGCCCTGTCGAGGGTCAAACTTGTTGTCCTCCTGTTTCATTCTCTCAGAGTGCTAGAATTATAGGCTTGTATCACCAAAGCCACCTAAAATTCTATTTTTAAAATAGGTACTTTCTCACGCTTTGAGTAGTTTGTTCATTTAACAAGTCACATATGTGCTTACAATTAAACATTATGAACAGGATTTATCAATAGAAGAAAACTTTTTACCATTTTGCTTTTTCTATACTCATTACCTAGATGAGGCTTTTAGACAGAACCAAAGATAGTTACAATATGGAATAAACACAACAATCAAAGGAAAAATACTTGCAATAAACCATACCTAGTAATAAGAACTGCATTATCGTGGTGGGCAATCCCATTTTCTGGAATGGTGTTTCCATCACTTTGGTGAGACAAGATGGATTTCTGCCATTTACAGAAGCTATCGAGAGACTTGTCTGCATGGTGGTTTATCTCCAAGTTTGGCTGCAATACAACATGCATACCAGAAATGTTCCAAACAAATTACTAAGGTCAGTTGTTAAAACTTTCGAAGACTACAGTGGGAGTAAAATTAGAACCAGTGGTTCCTGGGAATACTTTCTCTAATTTTTATCTCTGCAATAAATGATCTATAGTTCATTTTTAGTTTATTAATGAATAGACATTTTTCCTATTCCAGTTTTAATGACAATGTGAATATATGTGAAATTATCAGCATACAAAACTAACTAAAGCCACTAGCATAAAGTATGCCATGTAAATGATCATCTTAATACTAAAACATATATCTAACATACTTATGTATACACATACAGAAAGAAAAGTAACAAGACATGAGATATATTCTTGTATTTAAAATTTGCTTAAAATATTAAAACTAAGAATCATATTTAGCCAGCACATAAGAGAAAAATGAGGAAATACATTCTTTAATAATAAGTATTTCTGGGGCTGGGGATTTAGCTCAGCAGCATAAGCGCCTGTCTTGCAAGCAGGCCGTCGTGAGTTCGATCCCTGGTACCAATAAAAAGGAAAAAGACAAAAAAAAAAAAAAAAAGTATTTCTATAACCTAAGAGTTTTAGATTTATTAACTAGTCCATTCTTACCTGATCTTCTGTGAGAACAATTAAACGAGCCACTATAATATTCACAACGTTTCCTAGGCTGGAGTCACGGTAAAGTTTGGCAACCTGACCTCCAGAAAATAAGAAAAGACACAAAGTCAGACAAAAATCACAGGGTGATAGTTTGATTTTCTAATTGGCAAAACAATGTTTTATGACTAAACATTATATAAATAAAAATGTAACCTTCTAGCTTATGTCACATGTAACTCTACCCTTAGGATACCTTATAATAGATTTTTATGCAAATCTATATCAAGAAATATGTTCTCCTAGACATGAATTTTTTTAGAAGTGAATTGTATCAAGTTAAATAAAACAGCTTAAATAAGATTTAACAGCCTATTAAAAATATCTAAAAATGAACAATAAGGTCATCTTTAGATTTCTTTTGATGGAACTCAAACATTAACAGATCAATACTGGAGCTGGGGATATAGCTTAGTGGTAGGACATGCAGGAAGCCCTTTATTCAATTTCAAGCACCAAAAAATAAATTTTAAAAAATTCTTTACCATTTTAGACAGGTCAATTCTTATCATTATCTATTTCACAGTAAAAATCCATGATCATTGTACAAAATATAACAGACTACTAAATAAAATATTGTATAGAGGGATCAAACTTACAATATTCATCACACTCAAAATGTAATGCTCAATATCTTTGCGACCATGGTAGCCCACCATCATTTTGTCTGCCACTACCAATGTCTCCACAAATCGCTCAATGCTCACTGATCTCTTCTGTCTGTTGTGCGTTTGTGTGTCATTAATAGGTAGCAAAGAAGGAAATGCAGATGATGTATCATTCAGCCACCAAGGTTTGCCATTGCTTGGGAGATCTACAATAAAAATAATTAATTCAGACGGATTCACTAATTTAGCATATTTATTTACAGATTTTTCAGGTGGATATGCTTCTCATAAATTGTCTAGTACACTAAGATTTTCCAAAAGGGGATGAAGAAATGCAACAATTAGAAAAATTATTAAATTTCTGAATCAATCAGCTGAGGGGAAAAACTGCTCATGAAAACAAATCTATGAAATAAATTCTTGAATAAAACATTTTTTCAAATAATCATTTGTGAGTAATTATCTCTTAATACTTTTAAATTTAGACTATATACCTTAAAATCATTTGAAATTGTCTCAAAAGCAATTGAGGCATAAACTTTTAAAAGCCTTAAGGCAGTTCTGGTGAAACAATGATATGGCAAAAATCTATTCCTAAGATGATTCTGAATATTTATTTTAGAGTAAGATGCTTTTATTAAACTATATGATTTAGAATCAATTCTTTCCTTCAGAAAACTCAGTTCTAAAAGTTTATAAATTAATTTTTTCATATAATTTTTCAGTCATATATATATATATATATATATACATACACACATATACATATAATTCTTTCTGCAATGTCTAAATCTAGGTCAGGATCATTAAAATGAGAGTGGAAAGATGATTCCAGTACAATTTGCTTTAAACAATGTTTTGTATGGATCATAATGTAACTTTTGTTTTCTAGACATTTTGTTCTTCTGTACTAAGGAACTCTTTTATTAGCACCACACTTAAATACATTGCTTCATTTATAGACATCTTTGTTAAATAAACCTGAGGAGGCAAATGTTCTCTATATACCTCACTAATATCTTTATATTGAACTGAATCTCTTTCTCACTAATGCTTATTGAAAAAGTGAGGAAAAATTAACATATATTACATACTTGACAGAAAGTGACACGATTTTCACTCTTCTAATGTCATTAGCTTTTTTCTTTTAAAAACTTGACTGGTAGGATTGATAAATTTTAACAAATGAGAAGTAGAAATGACGATGAATAGAATCACCTTCAAAACTAATATAAATTAAAGATAATCATCTTTGTTTCTAAAGGTCAAGAAAGGCAGAGACATTCTAGTTCTTATTTCAGTATTATATTCTCAACACAGTAAGTGTTACCTAATGTCCTGTTGTTAAAGACAGACTAGTAAGGTGGACCCCATGGGCCCTACCCCCTGTCATTCACAATCCTCTGGGATCCCTTTCCTTCTGAGTATGGGTAAGACCCCTGACTTCTAATCAATAAAAGACAATAAAGATGATAGTACAAAAGTGATTACAGGTATGTAAGTATACAATTAAGTTATATAATACTATAGCACCTACTTACTCTAGTCTCTCCCTTGTTGACTAGGAAAAAGCTAGCATCTGGTAAATCCATGGCAAAGAGCAGCTATTTACCTTTACCAAACAACCAGGAAAGGCTAAAACCACCTAAAACCTCAGAGAACCACAAGAATCACTGGATCACAGAAATATTCTGTAAGTCAGGATTTCAGATAAGAACCCAGTCCCGGCTGAGGCTACTCAAATTAACCCATTCATATAGGTTCCCAAAATACAAAAACTATGCAATAATACATGGGTATGGCTATGGCTTAAGGCACTGTATTTATTGTATTATTGTTGGGAAACAGACAAAATGTTTTCTGCATCACTATATGCTCAGTTCTTTCTACTGAGTCTTCTGTGATCATAAAACCATTCACGTATTCATCCTTCATCTCTTCTATCTCTGGTTAGATAAAATAAACGTTTACACAGTAGATTTAATTTCCTTTCTTTTGGTCATTGCTGCACCTTTGATGCAATCAACTCCTCTTTATTTTAATTTAAAGTATTAAAAGAAGAATTAGATATCAACAAGCACTAAACAATTAGCAATGTTATCTCTCATTTGAAAAGCATTCTGGATAATATAGCTACTATTATCATCATCTTTCTGTCATATTTTTCAAACTTTTGCTTTTTTAATTGTTAGTTTGCCTGACTAGGAGAATACAATTTTTCTAAATGTAAGGCCTCTATCTTTTTATTTATGAATGGTCATCAAAGACATTACATACAATCATTTATAACAATTTAATATTATATATTCAGAATACTGAAAACAAAATCAAGGGAGCCTAGTCAGTTTCATTTCAAAAATTAAATTAATTCAATATGAAAATTAAAGTAATAATTTATTTAATAAGTGGATAATAAAGAAAGAAACAAAATACTATCTATGTCAATGAACTGAAAGAATTCAATTATTTCTAGAAGCAACAATAAGATTTTCATTTTCGAGGAAAAGCTGTGTTGGCTTTTGGTGACTGCTGGAAACTAAGACCTGGGACCCCGAGAAGCAGCCAGGACTGCCCCGCTGCACCAGAGGAGATTGTGAAAGGCTCTGGAGCTCCGAAGCTGAACGCTGTGCAGTTTTCTGACCATTCCACGCTGTGCCGAGAGCACAGGGAGGGCAAGCGGCGTGGTGTGCAGTAGACCCAAGAGGAGGACCTGCACCGAACCCTGGTGAGTACTGGGGACCCCGCAGCTGCTGGGGTTGGCCAGAGAACATCTTGGAACTGGGCAGTGCCCGCCACCACGGGGACATCAATAACACAGAGAGTCTGGCGGCAGACATCTTAGAGGTGGGCAGAACCTACAGCTCAGTGACATCACCGAGTCCCCCTGTAGGGAGGTCTGGTGTAGGACATCTTGAAATTGTGCAGAGCCTGACGCCGTGCTGGCTTCAGCGCCATACAGAGAACTAGTGGAAAACATCTTGGATTTGGGCAGACCTGCTGTCCTGGTGCTCCTGTCACAGAGAGGTCTGGAAGAGAACAGCTGGGATTTGGGCAGAACCCTGTGCCATAGTGACATTAGTCAGCTGCTTCTGGTACAGAGAGAACTGGCAGGAGCTACTGGGGCTAAATCACGCCCTCTGCTTGGGGCCCAATAAGCAGATACAAAATAGTCACAACTCAGTGACATCCAGAAAGTACAGCCTAATTTACAGATTGACTGGCACAGAGGCTGGAGGCTAGCCTGTACCACCCCCGCATCCCAGCCTACCCCAGATAACAGCAAATTGGGGAAGACAGCAAAAACTCAAGTCAGCACACTTCTGAAAGGCCCTAAGCAATACAGAGAGGGCCAGAGACCCCCAGGACACTCCAGTCTGAAAGAAATCAGAAACATGACAGGAGATTAAAAATAAAAAAAAAAAAATCTCCAGCTGCCCAACATGAGAAAATAAGCCCAGGAGAAGTAAACACTGAAGAGAACACGCACAGTAACCATCCAATAATCGACACAGCATCAGCCAAAATTAAAAAATACCTTCATGACCTCATAGATGAATTTAAAGCTGTACTCCTGATCCAAGTGAGGCAAGATATAAAGAGATTAATTAAAGAAATGACAAGCCCCATCCAAGAGAACACAGATGGAAGAACTGAGGAAATCAGAAAAGAAAGAGAAACTTCTAAAGAAGAATTTAAACATAACTTAGAATACATGAAACAGATCCAAAGAGATTACCAGGAAACTAAAAACTCCATTGAACACTGGCAAAATGCCTTGACAGAAACTAAAGACAGCCTTCTGAAACTTGAAGAGAGATTTATGACATATGATCGTGAAAGAAAAAGCCTCTTAAAAATAACAAGGAACCAGAAAGAAACAATTCAAAAACTAGAAGATGACAAAAAGATATATAACTTAAGAATAAAGAATGTGAGTGAGGAAGCAGGAGCAACCAAAAATGAAATACAAAGAATATTCACTGATATATTAAAGCAAAATTTCCCATGTATAGCAAAAAGAAATGATATCCAGATAAAAGAGGCATACAGAACACCAGCTACCTACAACCAAAACAGATCTACGCCTAGATATATAATAATCAAGATTCCAGAAATCCACCAAAAGAACAGAATATGAAAAGCAGCCAGAGAAAAGAAGCAGATTACCTACAATGGGAAAATTATCAAAATAACAGCAGACTTATCAACACAAACTCATAAGTCAAGAAGGGAGTGGGGAGAAATATTCCAAGTCCTGAAAGAAAATAATATGCAACCAAAGCTCATATACCTGTCAAAACTCTCTCTCAAAATTAATGGAGAAATAAGATGCTTCCAAGACAAGGAGTAACTGTGGGAGTTCGTGGCCACCAATCCAACCCTAGAGAAAGTGCTGAAGGACATTACAGAGAAAGAGAGGAAGGGATACCAGGATTCCAGCAACAGTTGCAGAGAGCCCTCAATGAACAGGGCAGACAGTGGAATGAGGGAATAAGGTGGACAAATTATAGCAGAAAAGTGGAGTAGCAGACATGAGGCAGAGACAGTAAGCTATAGTCTTTAGTATAGACAGCTCTGAAACACTATTAAAAAAAAGGCAGAGGTCATTGTTAATGTTGTATAAGGATTTAAAAGACACAGTAGTCTTATTGCCATATTTAGCTTGAATTTAATTTGTTCTGGTCTGTCCACTCATGTCAGATTTGAGGGCACAGACATCTTGACCCAAAAATAGCAGGTTATACCATGGTAACTATCCTTACTTTCCTATTAACTTAAACTGAAATCCTGTATTACTTATATTATCTTACTATGACTGATCTTAATTGAATCCGATTCATAAGACCATGGGTTAGCCTTGGCTGATTTTATTTGAATTTGGTATGCTTGTTAGTTTCAACCCTAAAAGTAGAGGCAACTACTCTGAAGATGACAAGATGTAAAGGATATCCATACTGGTATTAATTATTAACAGCTCTCAAATCTTACAATGCTTTCAAAGTTGTATTTTTATAAAAATAGATAATACTATGTTTAACTATATTAAGCCGATATTGTAGACAAATCTATTGAAAATAACAAGAGAAAACATAGTAACTACGTAAGATTATCTATATTGTGGTCTTATATGTCTTATCCATTGCATGTTTTTCTAGGAAATTGTTTTGCTGTCTTGCTACGACTTGGTTTTCCTTATAATACAGAGAGGATAGATATATATGTAGAAATTCACACATGAGTTTTTTTTTTTTTAATTATTTACGGGAACAGATTATATAATGCAAGATGTAATGAACAGATACTCTGAGGAAGAGACACTAAGAAACCCGAGGCTAATTTTGTAGCATTATGATATAAATTCTAGCAATACTATTGTTCGCTGATTAGAATGACATTGGATTGGTTTCTTGAGTTCAGTTTCAGCATATGTAGAGATGGGGACAGCTATCACAAAGAGAATGAGAGATGCGATGGTGGTTATTATTGTCTTCCCTAATGTTAGATCTTGAAGACCTAAAAAGCCTTCATCATCCTGTAATGATTTGATTAGTTCTATAATATGCAATAAGTATATAAAGTGGGTGAAGATGGGGACAACTATTTGTAAGAAACTGGAGACAGTTAGATAGACAGTGAAGATCTCCAGTGGACTTGCTTTGAAATCTATATTTCTTTAAAATGTTTTTTTTAACTGTTTTGTTCTGTTTTGATATGTTTAATCTTACCCTCATTGAGATGTAAAACAAATGTGTAGGACTGATAACCATATTACTGAGCTTTTGTTCAATCATTGAGCAGAACTGTTTGTAATGTCACTTTTTAAATGTCATTCTAAATACTTTAATTCTGTAACCTGAGCAGCTATTTCTAAGATGACAATATGTAACTTATCAACCAGCAATTTCTTACCGTTTGTTTTTCTGTAATTTTGTATTATTTCTACCCTTTTTTTATCTCCATGTATTTTTTTGTTTCCTTTTCTTTAAATAAAAAAAAAAGATTTTCATTTTCTATTTTTATCTAAATTTTCTAAAATGAATAGATACAATATCCATAAGAAATATTTAAAATTCATAATTTGAATCTAGTTAGAATGGGAAAATTCCATATTTGAGTATGACTCAAATATACCCAGTGTCAAAAAGATCTTTATATCCTATATTTTTATATTTTAATTTGACTTGTTCATAACAGAAAAACTTGTAATGTGTACCTCTAAATTCACATCTTTCACTTGATCTATGTTGTTAAAAAAAGTATCATAATTTATTTTCGAGACATTTTGCAAACTTATTAACAAAAAATACTTATTTTCCCAATAATATCTAGTAACATTTCTTGAAACTCAAGGAGCTACTATATATACTATTCCCACTAATAGGAAGGCAGTGAAGTGTTTAAAGCAGTGACAAAACCAAACAGAGTACAGATTTAACTGAAACAGGATAAATGAGGAGACAAGGGACCCTAGAAAGTCAGTACAGTAGTTTAAGAAGAAAGTGAAGTCTGAACTAAATGGACCGGTGTTAGGGACTAGCTCATAGAATGTACAAAACAGGAGTACTGCTTATGAAACTGTATCAATTATCCAGGGGCAAAACAGTAAAAAAGAAGCAAATTATTTCCCCAAAAGGACAAAATTTTATGATAGAAATAAGAATGGTATTGGAAGTGCTCAACTCACGTCTAACAATTAAAAACTAAAGTCTGCCAAATTAACCTTTAAACACCAGAAACAGTCATCCTAGTAAAAATAATAGTAGGTGCAATTTGACCAAGTAATATGCGCTGAGATGACTCAGCAAACTAGGAAATTTGTCCAAACCTCCATCAGAATTCATGGTCTTTCCACTGTGCAATGTACATCCACCATCTATTCTTCTTCAGAGTTCTTGGCTTTAAATTAACATTCTTCTAACTCCCTACCTTTAGTCTTGTTGTTCTATAATTCAGTTTTCATATAGCTGCCAGAATCTGACTGTGTCATTCCTGCTACTTAAACCCTTTTAATGAGGTTCCAGCGCACTTTGAACAAATTCCTTAATATGGTAAGCCTTTAATATTGGCCCCTTTTAACTCTTCAGTTTCATTTCACACAACTGTTCCCTTCAACCACTATAAAGCTCATTTCTATCTCAGACTCACATTTAGTAGCCAGTTGTATGAACTGTCAGTTTCTAGCATGTGAGTGTTTAGTCTCATTCGAGTGTTTTGATTCCTACTATGTACTAATGTGAAAATATCAGCTAACAAAACAGTACACAGTAGTATAGAGTACCCGTGAATGAAATTTGTAACTACTATCGGTATAAGACTTTTTAAATCTCTTCTAAAAAAATACTTCAAATTTTACAGACATAAAGCTTCTACAATGATTTAAAATCACTGGTGGAAAACAAATTTTAAGGGGGCTATGGATATAATTCTAATCACTCAAATTCCTGCTTACTTTTATTATTAACTTAACTACATTCGCCAGAAGAGGTGAAAGCAGCAATACAAAACCATATGCTCTCCAAATTCGCACACTTACCTGAAACCCCACAATGAGAGTGATCATAGAGATGTCGTTGCTGAAGGGTAGACTTTTTGTAAATAACATGAGGATGGCCATTTTCATAATTAAAATGCTTAGAATCCTCTGTAGTGTTATTTAAAGGTTCAATAAAATATTCTTCATCCTCTGTAGCAATAATGCCATGCTAAAACAAAAAGAAACAAAGGATTTGCCAAGAAGAATCATTTTAATTAGGTATCAATACTACCAAGAGTCAAAACTAAATTGATATCTCTACAAAAGTTAAAATATACAGTAATTTAAAAAGTTGGTCTATTATCTGTACTCAGTAAGTCACATGTATTTCTATTCCTTAAAAAGGAGGTGTTTCCTCTATATACTATGCACTACATATACTGTACATATTTTTTCCAGTTTTCCCAACAACTTTGAGAGGTAGCACAGAAGTCTACATAAACTTCAAAACTTATTTCCCCCATACTGTGGATAAAACTTTACATCTTTGGTATTTAAGTGTAACTTTGGCATTAAGTTTCAGTCAATAAAGGGTTGTATATCACCTTCAGGCCAAGTCCCTGAAAATCTATGCAGTGGAGTTCTCTCTTACCATACGGCCAACTAAATGGAAAGATCTAGGGGAGAAAGAAGGCAGGTGAGGTGGGTGCACACCAGTAATCCTAGCACTCAGGAGGCTGAGGCCCAAAGATCGCCAGGAGTTCAAGGCCAATCTGGGCTACAGTGTGTTCTAGGCCACCCTAAACAGCACAGTGAAACCCTGTCTCGAAAAGACAATAAAACAAAATAATTGGAGAGGTATAGGCCAAAAGGCAAGGCATGTGGGTCTCTGAATGATCTCCTTGTAAATTCATCTGCTATAAACATAGATATAAGGCAAAACTACGTATCTCTTGTGATAACTAACATTTTGCGGTTTATGTTATGCTAATTGGTATGTCCCTAATTAAGATACATCTCCATTTTGCAGATGAACTAACAGACTCGGAGATAAAAAATGTATCCGATACTATATAGAGGAAAGAAAATGTTATGAAATTCAAACAATATTACTGTTATTCACATCACATTACACCATTTTCATTTTATGTCACAGTTTTGGTCCATTTCAAATCTGGTTTTTGTTTTTGTTTTGTTTTTTTTGATGATTGTATATCTTCTTATTTAAGAGAAAAAAGTCACAAAACAGAAAAACAAAAAGCAAAAGACACAAACAACAAGCCCAATACAATTATAGTCTAGGTTTACAAAACAAGATGATAGGAATTTGACAATAGTTGTAATATTGCATATTGTTACCTTCAAAAGAGTTGCTTAGATTAGCAGATATAGACATGCAAAATTGATCTAATCATGGGAATATGACATTTCACTTAACTTTGATACAAATTTTCAAGTGGATGGTTTATCTTCCAACTAGACTATTTGATTTCTTCAAGCAAAGGGGTATCTACTTGTATTCCCTTTTAGCCACAGAAAAGATCTCTTATACTAAAAGTTGTTTGCATCAAAAATAAGAACTTTCAAAATTAAATAAGAATCCCCACTCTTTTCTAACAGGGTTTTCCTAAGAAAAGCACCTGAGAGAATTGCTCTTAATCCAACTAATTTATTTTGTAACACTGAATAAAACACAAATTCTCTGGACATATTTCTCAATTGGAAAAATGAAAGAGTTGGTCTAAATTAGCTGTTCTAAAACAGCACCCTAGGGAGCCCTTAAGAACCTGTTGAAAGTGCTCTCAGGAGATTGCCCCAGACCACAAAGGGAGATCTAAATGGCTTGGATTCCTGGGTTTAGAATCAGTTGTGCTTTTATTAATCTGTATATTAAGTTCCCACATAACATGAGTAAAGGATTCTGCTGTTTTAAAAAGAAAAAAAGCTGAAAACCTTTGGGCCATGTAATCTCTAAGGTCCTTTTGAATTCTAAAACTCTATCATTCTGTTTAGAGAAATTTGTTTTAAGTAATATGTTCTTGGAAAGAAAGATAAGACATAATCAAAAGTGCTCTTACCTACAACCTCCATGAAATGAGTTCAAGAAATTAAAAAAAAAAGCAGCTGTTAGTCACTCCATATTATTTTTACTGTTGTTTGCTTTAGATTATGGTAAATAGTCTTTATATTAAATGTGAATAATGACAAGAGTAACAACATTAACAGACTACAATAGCTGAGCATGAATTGTTCTACCAGGTAGATTACCACTGTAATGTACTAGAAAACAGAGTACAGTTCTTGCAGAAAAGGGTGCAAGTTTAAACAAGAATTTTACTAGAGTGTAGGAAGTGAAGTGTGGGTTACTGTCTCGAAAGGACAGGCATTAAAGTTACCCTGGTCTCTGGCAATAGGAAGTTAAAAGGTCCTATACAAAGGTTACTGAAGAAAAATAAAGTCAAAGGCTGAGAAGTAAATAAAATCTGTAAATAATAAAAAGACTTTGAAAGGGAAATCCAGAGATTTTAGATTAGATAGTCTGTAAAATGTTTATACACATTATCTTAGTCTTACTACTTCTTTGAAGTAAGTACAGTGACCAGCTCCACTTTGCACATGAGGAACTCAGGTAAAGCAAAGTTAAATAAAAAATTCATTTGACTAATTTTGGAACCAGACTCTTAACCACCGTAATATAATCCTCTTACCCTCTAAGGGCTGTTTCTAGTGTTATTTATTCATTCACCAAATATGGTTTGGCTGTTTATTATAGGAATAATATTGTACTAAATGGTATTAATATAACAGTGCACCAAACAAATCTTCAGCTGTATCATAATGCTCACAATCTAGTAAGAGTACTGAAAAAAGTAATTAATTACATAAATGATTTATTATAAATCAGTAATGTTTAATATTATAAATTATTTAGTATAGATCATTTATGTAATTGTGTATTATGTAATATTAAGAATGAAAAAATGCAATGTAAGAGGAAGTATATCACAGGCTCTTAAAACTTGTTATGTGTGCAGCTATTCCCTGAATGCCTTTGGTTTTATCCAGTGTTATTTATTTAGATATTTGGGAATATCTAGATGTGATATCTATAGATTCCTTTTCATGACATTTTAAATGCAGAAAAAGAAATTACAAATAAAATTAATAAGCAAAATATATGCATATACTTTTTGTAACACATTCACCTCTTCAGTGACTCTAATAATTTCACATCAGTGATGAATAAAAATAACAGTTTGAAAAACATGCAAAAACTGTAACATGATATGAATATATCTGGAGAATAAAGTCACAGGTACTTCTATTACTATATTGATTATCTACATTTTATAATTGAAAGAAATCTTAAAAGTTTGGTTAAGAATTAATAAAAATATTATTCGTCTTTCATTTTGCTCTTTAAATTATTTATACATTGAGTTTCTCATATAAGAGAAAATGTGTGATATTCAACCTGCACCTGATTTATTTCACTTAGAATTATGGTCTCAAGGTGCATGATAGGAAACGGAGAAAGACTTTGCAAAGATGAGAAGGGAATGTGGTGAGACAGAAGGGAAAAGAGAAGAAGAGGAAGAAACAGGATCAAGATGTGACTATACATACTAATTCCCCCATGAATGTATTTATTAAGTATTGCAAACATGTACTAATAATAAAATAAATGTAGAAAAAAAACTAGTGAGGGAACAAAGAAAAAAAGAATTAAGATGTATTATGTCTCCATGATAAATATGAACATTATGTACTACACATACTTTAAAAAAAAGATATTTTTTATCTATTCCAGAGTCTCCCTAAATCTTAGCCATGGATTCATATTAAAAACTACTAATGTAAATAATGGGTTTTTTTTGTCTTTTTATCGGTACCGGGGATCGAACTCACAAGTGCCTACTTCCAAGGCAGGCGCTTATGCCACTGAGCTAAATTCCCAGCCCCTGTACATAATCTCTCAGTCACTCCACTCATAGTTCCTTGACCTCTTCTCTTCCAAATATCTTATCATTCACCTTACCTTAGACATTCCTGCTCACTGTTAAATTCTAGACTTCAGCATTATGAGTATCTGTAATATTCCATAATACTGATTTCAAATATCTCATTCTTCTCTCTTTCTAGCACTACCCTTCCAACATCCCAACTCCATCAAAACATCAGTTAATTGGTTTTTCAATATCCTCACTTCTCTCTCAAATCAACTTCAATTCCACTTTGAATTCTCTTTTCCGTTTCTCACTTCACTGAATTCAGTTCATTTGGCCAAATTATAACTCTGACTAAAAGAAATTTTGCTGGGCCTGCACCTTTGCAATTGGACTTAGCCAGAGAAAAACACACCAGCAAGCTAACTGGTTCACTTACAATTCAAAAGCATTAATTGTGGGGCTGGGGATTTAGTTCAGCAGCATAAGTGCCTGCCTTGCTAGCACACGGTTGTGAGTTCAATCTCCGGTACCGATAAAAAAAAAATCATTAATTTCAAGTTTGTCCTAACTGATACTCCATGGTAGTTAATTCAGTATTCTGCTCTTCTAAATAAGCCATGTTTTTCCATTTCTTTCTGTAAAATTTTTATTAGTACATAATATTTGCGTTCCTTGTGTGGAGTTGTCACATGGACATAACACACTTTAATTCCTTTATTCATCTCTTTTTCTTCCCTTCCATCCCCTTTCCCCTTTCCCTCCATCTCTTCTTAATCCTATAAAACCTAATCCTTCCAATTTCCCTTCCAATAGACAACATTGTACTACCTCCTACAAAGTCTCACAAATGCTAGTACATACCTATCTGTATCTCATGTCCATAAACTTTTTCCTATTATTGTTAACGAATCTTTTTCTTCTAGCTAATTATCCCACGTATGCAGATGATTCTATCCCTTTTTACCTGCCACTGATGTCAGTCTGTTTTCCTTCTCGTTACATAATTATTCCCATCTTTATCAAAACCAAGCAAAACATAGCTTCCCCTGACCTCACTTGCACCAACAGTTAATGATCATTTTTCCAACATTTTTGAAATACTTGTTTATGTATTTTCTCCCACTCCTTCTTAAATATATTCCACTCAGATCTTTGCCTCCCCCACTAATACCACCATAACTTCACCAAATATGCTGTTGTGAAGGTCTTCAATAAATTCACTTCAATGGTCAGTTTTCAGTCTTTACTCTTATTTTGCCTCAGCAGCAGCATTTTTCACTTGAAATACTTTTTATGTTAGCTTCCTACATATTTGCCTGATTCTCTTTCTACTTTCTTACTGCTCTATTCTCTGTGGTTTCTTCACTTCTCTCTGATTTCCCCAAACTCTTGGAAGACCCAATGGCTCAACTCTTACACTGCTTCTCTGTTCTACCCCTATGTTCCTCCCTAAGCATTTTCATATGCTCAAGCTCTAAATGTCATCTATATATTGTTGACTACAAAATTTACAACCTTTTAATTCTCATCTCTTCTTTGAGCTCCCAAGTGGCATATCAAGTGTCCTTTACATCATCTCCAGTTTAATATGTCTAACTGAATTCATATTACAGGTCAACAACCCACTCTTCACTAGTTTTTCAATCTTAGGTCAGTGAGTGCCCAAGTGTTCCTATCTCAGTTGATAATTATTACATTTTTCCACTTATTCAAGGCTCAAGTTTAGAATCATCATAACTCTTGTCTTGTGTCTTCTAAAATATTGACTCCCAGTTTCCTTCATGATCTCACTTTGATTGATCTCCCTCTTCCTCACTTAGCTATAGCCATAGTGGCCTCTTTGTTTTTCCAAACATTCAGATCAGACCTTTGTACTTACAGATTTCAACCTGGAAATCTTATATCTCAAATGTCGACATTTCCTGCCAAATTTCTCTTTTAGGTCTTTGCTTGATATTTTTTTCTTCCTTAGTACTCATCACTAACGTATTATAATTTCTTTTTACTTACCTTATTTATGTCTCCACCACTAAAACGCAAAGTAAATAATTTCAGGGAGCTTGGTTTTATTAATTGGTGTACTCTTATTACCTAAAATAGTTTATTATATGGTCGGTAACTATACGATTCAGTGAATGAGTGAATAAATGAATTAACTATTAAAAAAAGGAAACAAACATAACTTTGGACATAGCTAAATGAATAGAAACTTTAAAGGGTAAATGAGCTTTTATAACTATATATAATTATCATCAGAGAAATTGAACAAAATCATTTTTCATTAGGTAAGAAGAGAAGGTAAAGGAAAAGAGCTTTGTAAAATTAAAATAGGACACCTGAAACTTTTAAATCAATTGAAGGGAAAAAAAGGCTGAACTGAGAACATCGCACAGTACTTAGAATAAAAAAGAAAGAGATGGAAAAAGAGAAGAGCATACGGAAGAGCAGAAAGCCAATTCTTGAGAGAAATAGTAAGGGAAAAGAGAGAAAGAAAAATATTATTCAAATAATTTTTTAATCCCCATAAACTTAATACCAAGCAAAGAGATAGAAAGAACACCCATATCTGGCCACCTTATAAAATTACTGAAACTACAAAGATAAAGAGAAGAATGCATACACTTTTGCCAATGAAAAAACGTAAAAAATACTTTTAAATGTTTAAAAAGAAAAAGGATAAGAATCAAACTAACAGCAGACTTGTAACTTTCAATGTAAAATAAAACAATGCTAAGGATTTTTTAGACTTTTAAATATTTTCCTTTGCTTAAAAATATAAAATCATATATAAATTTATTTATTTATTTACTTTATTGGTAATTAAACCCAATGCCTTGCACATACTAGGCAACACTTTATCACTGGGCTACATCCATCTACAATCATCCCCCACTTTTTAAAAAGTTTTATTTGAAGCACAGGTTCACTAAGTTGCCCAGGCCTTCAAACTTGAAATCCTCCAGCCTCTGCCTCTCAAATGACTGGGATTATAGGCTTGTGCCACCATACTTGGAAATACAAATAAATTTAATGACCCATATATTGCCCTTCCCAATTCTAGTATCCATGGATCTTAAAGAAAATTATTCTTAACCTAGAATTCCACATTCAGTTAATTATTAACCAAATATAAGATCAAATAGTCACTTTCAAATAGACAAAGACTCAGAAACTTTATTTCCTAGTTATCTCAGGTTAATTATTTTAAGATATTTTCCCCAAGAAACCAGGATATAAACTCAAAAAGAAGAAGATGTGGAACAAATTTAGGAAAGAAGAAATCTACACTGAGAGATGTGCAGTGGCTGAAGAACTTACTAAGCCATTATATTCCAATGCCTCCAATATGAACGAGATATATCCCAAGCAATAGATGGAAGAACTAAAGAACAACATAATACTAGTTATCTGATTTTTAAAAATCCTCTTTTTTTCCTCAACAAGAAAAATGGAATTAATTATAAATTACAGATAAAATCTAGATTAGAAAACTATCATCCAAACATAAGGCAAACTAAAATTGGCATTGTTTGAGACAACCAGTAAACTATAATGTTAGGAACTTTGTCCTTTGAATGGTGCAAGGGTGTAATGCTAAAACTGTGAGCAAAAAACCAAAAATGATTAGAAAATATTAATAATCTCTTCACTAATTTATACAGAATAAAACAAAGTTAATTAAAAGCAGTAGACATTGAAAAGTGAATTTTAAAAAAACATGTTTATGCCAGGTGTGGTGGCACACTTCTGTAATCCCAGCACTTGGGAGGCTGAGGCAGGAGGTTGAGACTAGCCTGGGCCACAAAATGAGCCCAAGCCAGTCTGAACTACATATTGAGTCCCTGTCTCAAAAAACTAAATAAATAAATAAATAAAATGTTTATCTATTCTAATAAAAAAGATAATGATACAAAATAAGAATAGGGCTGGGTATTTAGCTCAGCGGCATAAGTACCTACCTGCCTTGCAAGCAGGCGGTTGTGAGTTCGATCCCTGGTACCAATAAAAAAAAAAATGAAAAAGACAAAAAAACAAAAAAAAAACAAAATAAGAATAAAAAGGAAGATTACTAAAACTGAGAGAGAAAACAGTAACACAAAACACACTCTCTAATAGCAGCATATCGGCAGGTCATGCCTTAACCAAGTAATCAAAATTAACTAACATGGATCTTGCAATTTCAATAAGAAACAAAACAAAAAAGTGTTCATAAATGGGAAAGCAAACAAGAGAAAAAATGCTAATGAGGATGACGAACAAATTAATGACACTATGCTATAATCTTTCAAGAAAGAACCACTTGGAATCTTATTTGACTCATCCAACACTACATCTTCACAATTTCATGATCACTATATCGACTGTCAAATCATTCATTTCTAGAACTGTTTTCTTCTAACTTTCAGAGCTATATTCCCCAAGAGCTACTGGACATCTTTATTTTAATTTCTTCAAATCCCTCACATTTTCTGTATCAGAGGCCTTCTCTTCATCTTCTCCTCTAATGCAGCACTCTTTTAATCCTCTTTTTCAGCTAATAGCATTCATATACACTCATCCAAAACACAATATTCAGCCATCTCCAATTACTTTCTTTCATCCCACGTTCCATTCAATTGTTTCCATTTTTTAAAGTATTATTAAATGC
Organism: Cavia porcellus; assembly: GCF_034190915.1. NCBI lineage: Eukaryota > Metazoa > Chordata > Mammalia > Rodentia > Caviidae > Cavia > Cavia porcellus. The sequence continues at coordinate 53,944,426 of NW_026947494.1, forward strand.
CTATCGTGTATTATTTCTCTTAATGTATTCTAGGGGACAAAAGACTAACAGGATACAAGTCCTCTAATTTTTCTCACCAAACTGTGGTTTAGATTCATTCTCTCTTCCCCATTCCCAGTGCCACAGTCTAAGTTCTTATAATCATTTATATGTTCTAATTCATATTTAAATCACCAGTCACTCCTCTTCCCTCAAGTCCTTCAATGGAATCAGTTTTGTTTTGTTTTTCTGAATCTCAAATTTGCTAATTTCATCACACTGTTAAAACTAGCAATGGCATGTTAATGTTAATGCCAAATAAAAGAAAGAAAAAGTATTTTTCTAAAATAATTTTTGTAATAGTTAACAAGTGCTATTTCAACATATGAGAAGTCTTAGGACACATTTATCATTCAAAAAATAAATCTTTTGTATAAAATTGCTAATATTTTTCATGTGGAAAGAAACAAGCAATACATGTATTCAATACATGTATTTACATGAATTACATTCAAATCTTAAAATCTAAGTAATTCTATTGGCTCATTTTACTTTACACTTACAGAAAATGGATAGTCTAAGGAAATTGTGCTTTATTTTGAAATTCTTTTCCATTGTATAGTTCCTAATAGTTCTTTGAAATTCAAAACTTATTTTAATTCAAATTATATTGTTATTTTTATATGTATATAAGAATATGTATAATATGCATGTATAAATCCGAATAGTTTCCCTAGTGTAAGAAATGGTAACAATACATAAAAATACGTGGTAATCATGAATCCCTATTATTGCTTTGAAGCCTTATAATGTTTTCATTCATTAGTTGGAATGGTTTTATTCTGGATTGTTTAATTTTATTGTCTGTGATAGTATAAACAGCTATTTTGAAGAAAACAAGACAATATAATAGCTAATGATGATTTAATATCATCTCGTTTTGAAATCCCACCAAGCTTTTGTTCTGTCTCCATCGATTTTATCATGTTGTATCTTATTGGGTTTTATTAAATGTGATAGTATAAACAAAAATTTTTATAGACAAGGAGATAATATAGTACCATTGTTCATATTCTGTTAGTTGGTTCTGAATACTCTGTAATACTTTCATTCTCTTGAATGATTTTACACTGTCTTGTTATGTTTGATGCTATAGTATATGAAGGTATACTCCAATATTTCAAGGAAAGAGACACTATGGTAACTACTGCTATGTCGAGTTGTCTTGTGGTAAAACACGATGTTGCTTTAATTGTTCTGTTCTGACCTGTTTTGTTATGTCCTCTTTTATCTTAATATTTTTTTAAATAAAAAAAGAATATATATAATATGGTAAGAAAATTTCTGCCTTATGCATAAAAAGTTTGTGCTCTTATACACAGACAAAACTTTAATGGAACATCTTCATTAATTGGAACAGGATAAAAACAGAAAAGGAAGCAGGAAATATGCTTTGATATGTAATCATTATTATGGGTAACTCTGAACTATTTAATACTAGAATAAAATGCTTTCAAATGCCTGACATAAACCCTATACTCTACCACCCATAAGATCATTAATCTTCATATAAATGTTGGGAAAACATTTCAGAGACATTAATATAAAATATTTTACTTCAAGTAACCTTGGAAGTGCATGCCTATAATCGTGGCTGCCCACAAAGGTAAAGCTATATAGGGTCTCAAGTTTGAGTTCAGATTGGGCAATTTAGCAAGATCGTGATTCAAAATGAAAAGGACCATGAATGTAACTCAGAGCACTTCCCTACTATACGTAAGGCTGTAGGTTCAACCCCCCCGCCAACCCAGGAAAAGGAAAAAAAAGATTTACTTCAAGAACTTATAGTTATAATGAGCCTTTTAAGTAATGTTAGCCTATATTATCTACCAAAGAAGATTTTATACAGAACAACTTAACTGAGGAAATTAGGAATGCACTTTCCTGTCATAATACATACATATATATATACCCAAACATACACTGAAACTTTTTACCAATGACTGAGTTTTATTTATGCATTTTAAAAAACCCTATTTGAACAGAAAAACTTAAGTCTAAAAAGAAACCTGAGGTTTCATTTGTTCTTCTACTACTAATTCTTTTAAAAATTAATCTTTGTAAAGTCACTACAAACATTAAAAGGATGACCAAAACCAAAGGCAACAGAGATAACAATTTTAGACTATTACCTTTCTACTTAAAACAACCATCTTTTAATCCGAGAAAAGACATTTACATTATGAATTTATTTTCCCATCAGAAATTTAAAATTATAACATCTACTTACCAACCCAACACAGTTGCTTAAAGCCACTGTAGTTGTACTACGTTGGTCTTGCAAGTATCCTGTGTAATGACAGTTGTCTAAAAAATCATGTTTCCACTGGGGTCCATCTTTCCCCCAGTATTCTACTGTAAAATGTTTGGACACAAAATTTGTATTGAGAGTCAAGTTTAGGTGAAAGTGCTTGCCATAGGCTGAAAGTTTAAAAAATAACTTAGACACTGCTTGCTGTGGATCAACAGGGTCCATACTCCGTCTTCTCCTTGAGTGTTTATCATTTTTCACAGTAAAGCTGAGAAAAGCTCCATTTTGATCAACCCTTATTGGAATAGTTAGCTGGTAGTGTTCAAGATAAGTCAGGAATTCCTCTTTGTAATCACAAGGCAGAGAATCCAGAAAAAAGCACATGGAAGAAAAGAAAATTTAACAGAACAGAGAAGTAGCAATATAAACAACTGTGTCAAATATGTTAAAACTATGTATCATTAAATTTGAGATATGGACCAAAATTTTATATTAAACAAAAATGAAAGCGCAAAAACTAAAGATTAAGTCCAAATTATTCCATTCTTCAAAACAATATTCTTTAAATTTTTAAATTTTTTTTTAATTGGTACCAGGGATCGAACTCTCAACTGCCTGCTTGCAAAGCAGGTGCTTATGCCGCTGAGCTAAATCCCCAGCCTCCAAATCAATATTCTTTTAAAATTGCTAATGAAAGGCCTAGTTTTCTTTTATAAATTTAAGTTTAAAAACATAGACTATAGAAGCAAAATTCTGTAAGTATGAAAATTTTATGTGGAAATAAAAAAATCAATGAAAGGTATACATATGTAAAAGAAGAGTTTAGCCCACATAAGTTCTATTTTGGAAAGTTATCCAAAAAGAATATATATACCATTGCTATGTAGAAATCACTTTTAAAAGCCAAAATCGTTAGTGGTAATGCTATATAGCCACTTTTAAGAGCAGTCTGACAGTTTCTCAAAATATTAAACAAGAAGTTACCATATTATTTAGTAAGTATTCCTAATTAATGTGTACAAGAAATAGAAATACATATCCACATAAAAAACTGTAGGTGAATGTTTATGCTAACATTATTCACAGCAACCAAAGAGGCAATTACCCAAATATCTACCAAAAGACAAACACATAAACATAATGTATAGAGCCATACAATGGAACATCATTCTACAATAAACAGGAAAACTGTACTGATAAATGCTGTGACCTATGAATGAAAATTCACAATGTCTTCATAATCTAAACTAAGTTTCTAATATCATAAGAATATTGTGCTAATTAAAAAGAATCAATAACAAAAGATCTCACATTAAGTGATTCTATTTATATTAAATATCCAGAATAGGCAATTCTCCACAAATTTCTATTCAGAAATTCAGAGATTTAGAAGATACCTAGGGCTGGGGCTAAAGGGCAGCTTGAAAGAAATTTGAGATGGGCTGCTAATGGGTACAGATTTTCTTTCTGGAGTGATAAAAATGTTCTAAAATGTATAGAGATGATAACTCAACATACTAAAAACATCAAATGTATACTTTAAATGGATGATACATACAATGTGTGTATTGTACCTCAGCAAAACTGTCTAAAAATCAATAGACAACTAAAAATTTGGAGAACTATTAAACGTATTTTTCTCACTTAGATGAACTAAATATCATCCTTTAGCCAGACTTTCCTTCAGCTAAGTTTACAACTAAGGGAACCCAAAACTCTGCCCATTCTATCACTATCTATATGTTGGGTTTTACTCAGAAATACAAACTACCATGAAACCATAACCAAATAGAGATAAGTTGGAACACAGTATTTATCTTACTTTTTATAAATAGAGAGTTTGTACTAAATGCTATGGTTTTGTTGATCTACTTTAAGAGTCATTTTTTTTTTTCTTGTACCAGGAATCAAACTCAGGACCTCACACTTGGCTGGCAGGCACTTGCTGCTAAACTATAATCCTAGACTGAGAGCCACTCTTTACACATGGACTTCTAGAAATATACGAAATCTATAACAGTCTCGAAAATCTGGCTCATTGGCACCTAAAAATTGTTACCATGCATTTATGGAAAGAAAACCCAAAAGTACCCCTCCAATAATTTTATACACAATGAATTGCCCATGAAAAACAAAATGATATTACTCCTAGGATTTTGTTTATTAAGATCATTTCTATTTTTAAAGTTCAATTTCGTTGGATCCCCGGTACCAATAAAAAAATAAATAAATAATATAAAGTTAATTTCATAGATTAAAATTAATAATGATTAAAATTAGAAAAATTGAGTTCACAAGTCTTATTTTTTTACTCAGATTTTAGTCCTTAGATCAGAATTCTTAAGGTTGAAAAGTACATTTTATGAAAGGTCTATAGTAAAAGGGCCATTACAGGGTATGAGAACTTATTTGGTTTCTTCCATAGCATAAACCTTTGTATTCATTTGAAAATGACCTTGTTCATAAATCATAGCAGTGAATGAGTCTATTAAAATTTAGTATTCAGAAGAAGAAACTTGGGGTCTATCATTTTCCAAGAAAAATCAGTCAACTCTAAAATCCTCTAGAAAATAAACAGACTTAGAGCCCTTAATGTTTATTAAACTGGAACTTGAAATGACCCAGTAGGCCTCAGTTTCTAATACAACACATCCCAAAAGAAAGTACTCATCCAAACTAAACATTCAGAATCTTTTCTTATCTAACTAATAGCAACATTTTTGTGAAGTTTCAAAAGCTGGAATCCTACCTTGAGAACTGTATGAAAGTCTGTGGTCACTATGAAATTCCGATGAAGCCATGATGAGGCTCAAAATCCAGGTCAACGTCTTCCACAAAATTTCCATAATTTAGAAAACTGGTTGATTTTTTGGAGGGCTACCTATGTGCTAGAGAGTTAATACCATACCAAAATCGAAGCATAACAGTTTCGTTTCTTTTAAAACTTCTTGCAAATTATTTATATGTTCCACTGTTTAACATAAGACACTTTTTTCCAACATCCCGTACTTTCTTCTATATGTGGATTCATTTTCTCAACTCAAAATGAAAAAAATAACGATGACAAAAATTTTCATAAGCAAAGTATTAGGCTTGTTAGTTACTAAAATATGGCCATTTTTTAACCTAGAAAAACAAATAAAAAATTTTTTAAGTTAACTGAACAATAACCTGAAAGGACAGACCTACTATTTATTACTCCATGCTTGCCAAAGCACATAACTACAAAATAACTTAATATAGTTAAATTAGACTACTGTTGTTCTTTACAGTCTAAATAAAATATTCACAAAAGTAAACACACAATTAAGAGAACTAAATGGTTAGCAGAATAATATCTCAGCTACTTAATAAAAGAAGGAATATGAAGAAGCATAATTCTTTTTTAAAGAAAAAACTTTTAACAGAGATGGGGAGAAGGGGAGAAAAGTGAAGGAAAGAGAATGTAAAAAGAATTAAGATACATACATGTACATGTAACAACTTCCCATGATGAACGCAACCATGTACTATAAATATGTACTAATAAAATAAAAATTTTAAAAATAAAACTTTGACAATAACAATGAAAAATACAGTGAACTAACCTTCTTTTAACAAAATAAAAAATAAACTGGCTTCATAATCAAACCTGATTATTTGTACAACACATTCCTTAATGCGCTCTTTACAGCTATTCACATCCAGAGATTGCTATGTTGCTTTATAAAGCACCTATTATTTATCTGACAAAGCAGATCTATATACACAGTGGCATTTTATCAGCTGTCCATGAAAATGCTGATGGTATCAAAACTAACTTCCCAAAAATTCAAACATTTGCCCAGGATTTAGCTCAGTGGCATAAGTGCCTGCCTGGCAAGCGTGAGGTCGTGAGTTCAATCCCCAGTACAAAAAAAAAAAAAAAAAAAATCAAACATTCACCATAACACTTAACTCTAATAAAGCAACTCAAATAAGATAATTTCAACTCTATAAAAGTTTTTAAACTTCATTCAGGTATCACAACAGGTTGTAAGTCTTATACACTATTTTCCACCAAAAACCTCACTCAGAATCCATGCACTTACTTTTTGTTTTTAACATTAGCATGTTTAACTACCTGACTTTCCATCATACAGCATATTAGAAGGAAAACAATAATAAAACTTACTAATAGCAAAACAGATCTCACATTAAGTGATTCTATTTATATTAAATATCCAGAATAGGCAAATCTCCAAAATTTCTATTCAGAAATTCAGAGATTTAGAGGTTGCGTAGGGCTGGGGCTAAAGGACAGCTTGGAAGAAATTTGAGATGGGCTGCTAATGGGTACAGATTTTCTTTCTTGAGTGATGAAAATGTTCTAAAATGTATAGTGATGACAACTTTGAACATACTAAAAACATCAAATGCATACTTTAAATGGATGATACATATGATGTGTGTATTATACCTCAGCAAAACTGTCTACAAATCAATAGAATACTAAAAATTTGGAGAAAAAGATACAAAACTAAAAAGTAGTTTTAGAACTCCAAAGTATTAAACTTTGGGGCAGAAGCAAACCATTTTCACAGTTTAACCTTTCCAAGTGTGTGTATAAGTGTTATAGCTCAATATCTAACTTTTATAATACTGTGCATGAATTTTGATGGGAAAGCCAAATTACTTTTAATAAGATGAATTACACAAAATTAAAAGATTTTCATCTCAAGTCCTTAATATATGGAATTACCATTTACTACATATTTTTGGGTTAAACATAGATGAGTAAATGAGTGAATAACTGAATAGTGGTTAAAACAAAATTACCTAGGTATACAAGAGACTATTTATAGTTATTTCATTTCTTATCATGCCCGAAATGTTGCTTATTACAAAATAGAACAACCATTTAAAATTCCTTACATCTTGCACTGTTATTAAACTGCTAAATCTTAGAAAAATTAACTCACTTAACAATAAATGTTGTCTTACACTATTTGAAAAGTGATGATAAAATGACATCAAAATATAGAAGGGATTCAAGGATACAGAAAAGGTAAGACACAATCCTTGCCTTTAAAGAGTTTGTATTTAAATAAGATGAAAATTCAAAGCAGATTCATATATGGCATAATCAAGTTATAAAAGAGAATTGATGAGAAAGATAACTTCTAGTTCAAAGAAGGATAAATCAAAGAACTGGTGAAAATACAGTATTTGAGGTAGGTCTTGGAAAAGAATGCAATTACACAAATCGAATTGCTAAAAGTAATCATTATAAATAGAAGAAATACATTCCAGAAAGTCTAGATGGCAAAGAAAAAATGGAAAACACTGTTAGTACTAATAGAAAGACTAACAGGTAATAACTAGCAAAGTAGTTTAAGAACAGTCATCAAAAATAAAGGATTTTAAATATGTTATTTCATTTAATCTTCACTCACAACAGTTTTGTGATGTAGACACTATTGGCAGGGCAGACTGATGGCTTAGATAAGCATAGCCTTGATATCCATACCCTTTTGTAAGGTCCTCTCCCTTGAATAATTTAATCCTAATCAAAAGAATACATCATCATTTAGAGATGTCACATCTATAGTTAGATTTTAAAAAATTCTGACTTCCGTCTTGCTAACAGACTCTTTGGTTGGCTTAGATGAAGCAAATTGTTATTGGTGGCCCACAAGGAAGGAGAGCAGCCTCCACCTATCACTGTCAAGGAACTGAGACCCAATAACATTAGTCCAATAGCATGCAAGAAACTCAGAAGCTTGGAAGCAGATTGTTCCCGGGTCAAGTTGGCTGTTCCCCAGTCAAGATGCCAGTCCTTGCCAACACTCTGACTTGCAACTTCATCAAAAACCCTGAGGCAGAGCACATAGTTAAATTGTCACTGAACCACCGACACAAAGCAATTGTGAAACAATGAATATGTGTTGTTTTAAAACCCTTAGTTTGTAGCATGCATGCAGCAACTGATAACTAACAGCCACCAATTTAGGTACATAGGCAAAGAAGTGTCAGCAGGAGAGAGGATATTTACACACAAGGCTATCTGGCTCTAAAGTGTAAATTTTCTGTATAATATTACACTTCCAGTCCAGTGTAGTGGCGCATGCCTGTAGTTCCAACACGCAAAAGGGTCACTATGAGTGTGAGGCCAGTTTAGGCTACATAAGTGACTTTAAGGATAGGCTGTACTACATAACAAGACCCTGTCTCAAAAAAAAAAAGGAAAAAAATAGTTGGGGATGTATGTCAGTATGAAGTCATGGGTTTAATTCCCAGTTCTGTCATAAAAAAAAAATTTTCAAACAACAACAATAGTAATATTACATTTCCATTTGAAGTTCTAAAACTTAAACATTCAATAGTAGTTGAATACAACTATTGTCATATAAGCTATTCATGAGTAATGTCAATAGTTCATAGGAATGGTTTTAGCATCTTTACCTACAGCAGTTGTTTCAGCTCAAAATTACTTTTACAAGGATTTGGGCAAGGCAGCAGATACTTCTCAGATAAGAATCTATAAGGAGATTAAGTTACCCTATTATTCAATAACAGTAATAAAAAGAATCAAGTTATTTTGGTTTCCAACCTACTTGCATATAGTCTGTACATACCAAATACAACCATAATATATTAAAGTAAAATTGTTGCTTCGTGAACAACATTGGTTTTTAGTATTTAATTTTTTAAAAACTACTAGAACGGGAGCTGGGGATTTAGCTCAGCGGCATAAGCGCCTGCCTTGTAAGCAGGCAGTCTCGTGAGTTCGATCCCCGGTATCAATAAAAAGGAAAAAGACAAAAAAAAAAAATTACTAGAATTACTTGAATAACGTTTGACTTTAAATGGATCCTTCAAGTTCTTTAAATTGAAATATTCCTTTAAAGATGAATATATCATTTAACACAGATTAGTTAATTTTCTAGTTTTGTTGATATATTTTGCAGAGTCATTCATCCTTTTTCTTCTGTTTTCCTGGGCATTGAAATGTATGATAAACTTATAACTCGCTGGGTTTAAGCAATTATTTTTTTCACCTTCAATGTCATATTGTTTGTAACTTTCACTGTTATCCTTAATAACACTGTCCTGTAAATGCCCAAGTTAACTAAGCCAATAGTCCAATAGTATTAGGAGAAAAAGAAACTATGTAACTATTTGGCCAGGAGTAGACTAACATGATTTAAAGATTTTCAGTAAAAAGGACATTGGTGCATAGTGGAAAGAACAGAAGCTCTGAAATTAAACAAAGTATGGTTACTCAATAAATTTGGCATGTTTTTGTATCCCCCTGTCTTTGGCCTCATTCCTCCCCTTTTTTTCAAGTCTTTGGTGCTCAGGGAAGGAACTTAATGCTATATATTAATGGTTAGTTGGACAGAGTTCAACTAAAATCATGAGTACCATATCTAACCACTCATAGTCATCTGCACAATAAAAGTGAACAGGTTAATCTACTTTCTGACATCTGCTGGGGAGGCTAATCCAGACATTATAAATAAATATATAGTTCCAGTGTTAAGATGAACACTAAAATACAGATATCATAGTGTATTAACCCTTTACATTGTAAATCAGAAGTATTATTTCAGTGTGCAAAGCACAAGGTCTTTGAACACTGGTTTTGAGACCTTTCACTACAAAATACTGAACTTCATTTTCTCATCTAAAAAAATCACAATACTGATACCTATCTTACAAAGACTTGAGTTAATAAATTATATTATTCCAGATAAAATGTGTATACCATACTTCCCTTTAATAGCTAAATTAATTTTAGCCTTATACATCACCTTTCAAAATCTTCCTTCAAGTTTCCCCTTCCCTCAAAAAACGTGGAATAATTCGATATAATGATAGGGTTCAGCAACTAGGTTGTGTTGTCTTTTAAAGAAAATAGTAAAGTGCAGGAGAAGCTATTTCAAAGATAGCCAGATATATTATGGTAGCAAGTTTGGATTTACTATTGGCTTGTTTTGAAGTACTTTATTGTATTCATTGTTTTGTCTTTATTCTATTCTGTTCTGGATTTTTATTGTGTCCAAAGTTATCTGCAGCTATTTTGAAGACATTACAAGACATTATGACAACTACTATTGATTTCCTAATGTTTTGAAGTCCTGCATCTCTTACACTGTTTTGTTTTGATTGGTTTTATTCTGTTTTATTCTCTTTAAAATGAAATTTAAAAAAGAAAATAGAGAACTTCATACACTGTTAACTATTTTAATTTTGGAAACAAAATTAAAGCTTCCATTTGACTTTGATTTTACATAAGCCATTTTTCATAATACAAATGCTATAACCAGTAATTTTTTTTTTTTTTGTCTTTTTCGTTTTTATCGGTACCAGGGATCGAACTCACGACTGCACACTTGCAAGGCAGGCCCTTATGCCGCTGAGCTAAATCCCCAGCCCCGCAGTAAATTTTTTTAAAAAAATCATTTAGCTGCTCCCATGGATCAAGGTACAATAGCTAAGTAGAAACAAGATCAGACACTTGCACTACAGTGATTCCCTAAGTAGTCTGCCCTAAGTGAGGGGTATTACTTGATTTTTCCTCTATCATCTTTACTTCCCACTCAAGAAGTCTAGGAGTGGGCTAGGGATTCAGCTCAGTGGCATAAGCATCTGCCTAGCAAGCGCAAGATCCTGAGTTCAATCCCTGGTACCGCTAAAAATAAAAACAGAAGAAGAAGTCTAGGAGTAGCCAAGGTAATAATTTCCTCTTATGAACTATTATTATAGATTTTTGAGAAAATGTGTAACATCTTTCTCAACTTCTTTGATCCATCTTAATTCTGGTCATTTATTTTAAAGTTGATTTGATTTCCACAGAAGCAACAATACCATGCACCCTTCAGATAATTTAATTTTTGTATGTGAAAATTAACTTATTTTATTCTCCATTTATTCTCTCAACAAATATTTATCACCTATTGTATGCTAAGGACATTAGTAAGTTCTAAGTATAAAAGTTTTCAGATCACTCATAAACTTCATGAGATTAGTCTCTAAGGAAAGATATAATTAAACATATAAATCACTCAAAACTTATCTATTAAGAAAAGTATATGGCCAGGGATTTAGCTCAGCGGCATAAGCGCCTGCCTGGCAAGCATGAGGTTGTGAGTTCAATCCCTGGTACCACAAAAAAGAAAAGAAAAGAAAAGTACATGACCCAAAAGCAAAAAAGCAAGCCAAAATTTACCAATATCAAGCTCTAATCTCCATATAGTCACAAACATTTCTTCTAAATAACAAAGTAAATTTATGTCATCTTCATGATTTTCTTCTTGAAAAAGAGAGCCTTTCTTCTCTTGTGATTAACTCAAAATATTATCAACCATGCCCTTTGATAGAAAAGAGCTATCTACATTTTAGAACTCCTTCATGTGTTAATTCTGCAGTCACTAATATCACAAACCGCAAGATTTGGCTTAGAGGCCACTGGTAGTCCTAGTGGTTGCTAAGGAAATGAAGAGGAAGTGATAAGAATAGAAAACAGTAGGAATTAATCTTGCAGGTACTAGACCAGCATGAGAAGTATTTACAGTATTTCAGGTGTTGAGATTAGAAGATTTTCCTCTTGGGAATCACAAAACTATTAATACCACTACATATATATCATGTGCTGCCATTTGTGACAAATGAATTTAATTTGTTTGATATTAATTTATTTGCTTCTATATGCCACTCTTCAAAAATCCGAAACACTAACGGTCACATGTAAGCACTAAATTAATATAAACCAAACTGCAGCTACCACTTTGGTGAAACAGAAAAACAATTATCTGCAAAATTAATTTTCTTAATTTCCTTCACACCAGTTTTAAGTTACATTTCTTTTCCTCTCATGAATTATGAGGACTCCCATTTCCACATCTAAAAATTTTAATCTTAATCAACATAAGCTAAAAAAAAAAGAAATTAATGAAAAAATCTGAACATAAAATAGGTTGAAAATACATTCAGTGCCTTTTTTAAAGTTCCAGGCAGTGATTAAGTTTCCCTTTTCCTCCCCCTACTCTGCACACCCTCACCCCCACCCTCTTCTACTTCATCCAGACAGAGGGTAACAGTCTGAGCTGCCCTGGTTGAGTTGATCCTAAAGTTAACATTCAGCAGCCCATTTCCAGACAGCAGCGCTAAATCTATTTGGATAAAACGCGTGTGACCCAGACAGTTGGCATTTGGCCCAAACGCGTTGCACCGGCAGCTCAAATAAAAACAAGAGTAAGAAACTCACTCTCTTGTTCACTCTCTGTGTGCTTTCTCATTCTTGCTCTCTTTGCGTCTAGCACAACAAGGAAAGAAATTATCAAAAAGAAAAATTGTAACACACATTATCAGTATTTCCAACACTCTCTCCAACACTCTTGCTTTCCCTCCCCAATCCCTGAACTTTGGTCCCATACACACATATACAGACATACCCTGATAAACAAGGCTCCGGAGGGTTATGAGTCTAGCATGTCCCAAGTGGCCAAAAGTAAATCAAAAACACACGTTTCCATCTCTTTGATTAGCCTATTAAGAGCTTAACATATCCTAACATCGGGGCTACATCTAGCACATTATTTCTATCCTCTGAGCCCAGCATAAACTATGCACTTGTCTGAACACTTAAGACACTGACATGAAACTATAAAATGCAAGAGACTTCTCTTTAAGAAATGGAAATCGATTTAAAACATACATATCATTATTACTTTCTCTATTAATACTTGGAGATTAGTTAAAAGTCCATAATTTTCATAATCAAGTCCACCTCATAAAATATGTATATTTACATAATTAAACATACTTTTGCATCTGAAAATACTTGCAAGTCCCAGAGTTTACAAATCCCGACTAGAGTTAAAAAGATTTCTATCTGTAAAATGAGTTCAGTCAAGCTCACTCCTTGCCATAAAACACACACATAACAGACAGAGAGAGAGAGAGACAGAGACAGAGACAGCAAGTTTTCTAAGCGTTATTCAGAAGACAAGCAAAGCACAAGTTTTTTCAAAAAAAAAAAAAAAAAAGCTTTCATTGAATATTGTGAAGTCTTCCTTACCGTTTTCATCTTCAATTTCTGATAAAAAGTAAGTTTCAAACAATAGAGATTGCACTGGACGGCTCACGTACTCCCTTCTCTTCTTTTTTATTATTATTTTTATTATTTTTGCCCCCCTTTGCAAAGCCACACCAGCCAGTTATTCTGTAGCCAGAATAAAATCCTATAGTCTGGCTAACCCGGGCTTTAGGAAACGAACTTTCTGATTTGGCAAAAAAAGAAAAAAAAAAAAAAAAAGAGAGAGAGAGAGAGAGAGAGAGATGCCTTCAATACATCCAGGCTACCAACCTGAGATGTGTCTTTGCAAACACCCTTTCTCCACCACCACCACCCCCAAAAAAAGGAAAGAAAGAAAGGGGGAAAAGACTTATTGGGGGTGGAAGTGGTGCCCTCTCTTCCTGGACAGCTTAGTGCCTTTGCTATGCAAATAACATGTGCAGAGCATCAAAAGGTATCAAGAGAAAAGAAGACAAGAGGAGCAGGAAGGGCAGCAAAGTTTTGTTGAAGTAGCCCTAGATCTCACTACCGGCCCCCAGCCAACTTGAATTGCAGAAGAAAATTTGGCAGCTTTTCCTCAGAGGCAGAGCACACTGACGTCAGTCTGCAGATGTGCCTGGGCTGCGTCGGGTGCGCATGTGTCCTGGGTCGTCACGTGGAGGGGGAGGGGAGGTAGAGGTACAATCGGGGTAACCGACTACCAGCCATTCAGAAGGGCTTAGACAATATCAACTTTTCCACCCTGTGAATGAGAAATTCTGGCCCCTCTAACCTCTCTCCTCTAAACCATTCCGCCTCTTTCCTTCCTGCTCCTCCTTCTCTAACCTCTTTTAGAAATTCTAACCGGGTTTGTTATTAGTGTTTCTCGGAAAAAGGAAAGGCGGAGGGAGAGAATGAGCGATTTTGGATGGACTAATATCACTGTAATTATCGTCAAGTGCCATCTTTTGCGTATTTCTGAAGTACATACAATAAGCTAAAAGTTGCACAAAACACAACGTGTAGGTAAATTTACAGCAAACTTTAGATCAGTAGAGCAGGCAGATTTCAAGACTTGGTAGCCACATGTGTACAAAACGCCTCTGTGTCTTATAAAGACGTCAAAAAGTAACGTTACCACCAAAAAGGAAAGTAAACTAAGATCTGCACTATTCTCGTCTGATTATCAGCTTCAGATTTTGTGGGGCTTGAGGGGCGGGCGGAACGGGGAAGAAAGAAGCTTGCATTATTTCCAGATGAGGGTGAGACAGGATGGTGTTTTAAAGTGCAATGGTAGAAAACTACAAGTGTATTTTTTAAGTTAATACATTGAATGAAACTTTACTGCCTGCCCGAATGAAAATACATTCACACACAGATTCACACACACACACACCCTAAAAAGGTAGGGGGGAAAAACAGGAACCTTGCTAAGATCCCAAGATAAACAAACAAAACCTCAAAACTGGTTCTTCAACCTTTCCAATCTCACCCTCCCCCATCTACCCTCAAACACACCAGCTGCCAGTCCAACCTTTAAGGATAAAGTACCACTGCACCGTAGCACTTTCACTTTCATTTGCTGGGAGAAAGCCACCCGTATTAAACCGTAAAGAAAATGCCCAATATGTTTTCCATGTCCTAAGCAAGCAAACAAAATCTGGCACACAAATCAGAAACAGGAAAAATGTGAAAACAGCTCAGGACAAATGCTGTCTTTCAGCGGTGTAATCTGCTGCATCATTTATCCATCTCTGCCTTAGATGTAGGTTAAGGAGCTGTTTAAAGGTTTCCGAGGTTGGGGGGAGGGGGAAGTTGACGCTTTGAAATTCCAGTTTTAAATTAACGCCAGGTCAGTTTTCAATAGACAGAACCAAAATGGAGAATTGGACCGGAGGGAAGGGCATAAGGAGTACGACCTTTCTAAATATCATTCTTAAATTTTCTAGCTTCCGCTAACATTATTGCCCATTTGATTTTTTTCCCCCTTCCTACGCCGGAGGTAGTAGGTGTAATTCTTCTGGTGAATCCATGAACAGTTGGCAAAAAGAAGGCATGAATCAGACTGAGAACGTCCAAGAATAGTTATTTCACTGTTTCTTCGAGGATTGAAAGGGCAAAGCTTCTGTTCACAAAATTAATAGTCCTCATCGTGACCCTGATCAGTATTATTTGGCTAAATGCCATTTAAAACGTAGTAATATGTTCTGTGGTTGGCATTATCAGTATTAAATAAGGAAGATGTCTGTGTGTGTGGGTGTGTGTGGCTGTGTAAAATACATGAGATGGCGAACCCCATAGGGATAACTGTAAACACCAAAAATAAGAGTGGGCACAGAGCTCTTTTTGCATAAAATCACCGTGTACGAAGACCTTCCTTGATTTGTGCAGAGAGCACAGAAAAGCAAACATAAGGTGTCAGTTGTAATCATCTGTATTAGTTAGCTACCTGAAAATGTTTTACTCTATTAAGATACATGGCCCTAAGAAGTAACTGCATTGTAAAGGAGCTAATTCAATGAGAAGTGGAATTTGGCTAATCACGTATTCAAAGAGTGCCATCCTGTGTCTAAACAGAGTAAGGAAAAATTTACAGCATTCCTTGTCTCCTCCAACTGAGTTAAGAATACTAAGGGTGAAAAATTACTAATGTGAGAATAGTGAAGTGCAGTTTAACATTATTTAGGTGTATGGTAGTATGAACATTTTAATTGTAGTGCAGAAAAGTTCAAATACATTATACAAGTAGCAAACTAGTAAAATAAATGTCAATGTAGTGATCATCCAGTCATCATGACAAGTGTCAAAGCATGACCAACTTTGTTTAGCCTACCCCATTATTCATTGCATTCCACAGGAATAATCTAAAACCAATACCAAACTCATTCCACTGCATTCTTTAAGTATTTCCCTGAATTTCTAAAATATAAGGAGAAAAAAAAATCCCACAGCCACAGCATTATTTCTCTTTGTTTAAAGCAATCCCACATAATTTAATATGAACACTCAGGTTTCTCAACACAAAGTCTTTTCCCTTTTTATTAGAATCAAGATCCATACACTATGTTGTATATTTTTAAGTAAACTTTGTATTAGAGTAAAACAGTCATACAGAAAGGGGATAAATAAGTACACAGATTAATGATAAGCATTCAGTCTAATGATGTTCCACAATGTGAACCTCCCAATGTAACTCCCACCCTCTTTAGTCTCTCTTAAGTTTTCATTTTTTTATTTATTTACTTTTACTTATAAAAACTGCATATATTTATTATGGTGTACAACATGATGTTTTGATATATGTATACATGGTGGATGGCTAAATCCAAAGGGGAGAGAAATTAACATATACCACATATAACTTATTTCTTTGTATGTTTAAAACTCAAAAAGTCTACTCACTTAGAAAAGGCACTGAGATGTACAATAGAACTCTTGAACTTATTTCTTTTAACTGAAAGTTCATACACTTTTACAAACATTACCTTTAGTAAACCTATACATCTCAAATATTTATTAGTTCTCATTGGTTATCTCTATTGGTTTCTCTCATAGTTTCATTTTCACCCTATATACTGTTTTATTTTGTTTTGCTTTGCTTTGTTTCAGACAGGGTCTTACTATGTAGTTCAGGCTGGCCTTGAACTCACTGTGTAGCCCAGGCTGGCTTCAAACTTCGCCTCAGACTCCAGAATACTGAGATTACAGCCATGTACCACCACACTGGTTTTTTAACCCTATATTACTCTCCTCATTTTACTATAGTCAGCACTCCTATTAGTATGCAAATGTTTTAGTAGTATAATCACATATCACTTCTTAATTAAACACATATGAAACAATTTTAAATTAAACCCTGGGGGCTGGGGTTTTAGCTCAGCGGCATAAGCGCCTGTCTTGCAAGCGGGCAGTCGTGAGTTCGATCCCTGGTACCGATAAAAGTGAAAAAGACCAAAAAAAAAATAAATAAATAAAAATAAATAAATAAATAAATAAATTAAACCCTGAATGAATTTTAATTTCAGTACAACTTTTTAAAAACTTCTACAGTGAGTAATCTCTCTTTCAAAAATTTCCCTCTATCCAGGTACAGGCTTAATTACTTGTAATCCCAGTCACTGTGGAAACTGAGCCAAGAGAATTGTTTGAGACCACCCTAAGCAATTTAGCAAGACCCTGTCTCAATATACAAAAATTTTAAAGAAGGATGAACACAGTGGTTGAGAAACTATCTAGCATGCATGAAAACATGAGTTCAACTCTAGAACTGACCAAAGGTTGAGGGGAGCCTTTTGTCTCCAAATCCCCTCTCTTTTATCTTTTCGCTACTAAACTACAAAGATGAACATTATAAGCAGACTAGAGTAGAGAGCAAAGTCGTGGTTATGTTAAAAAAAAAAAAAAAAACCTAGCAGTTTTAAGAAACCTAGCAATCTCAAGTGACTAGAGTTCTATCAGGAAATTAAAGATGGAATAAATACAAAGTGGGGAGAAGAAGTGTGTGTGTTTGTGTATGTGTGTTTCAAATTATAAAACAGAAGTAAAGCATAGAACTTGGAAGTCTAAAAATAGGAACTATTGACGTTTTAGAGGTAAGAACAGAGATCCTTTGTTTTTTTTAATACTTTAACAGATAAGTTAAATTTAGAATTTTAAATTATACACCAAGGCAGTTTTCAGATTAGATTCCTTGTATTTTCCAAAATAAATGAGATGAAGAATTTTGATGTTATGCTTGCCTGAAGTTATTAACCTGAAAGAGGTAACTATCTAAAGATGATGAATCATTAATACTACCTCTGAGACATTAAAATCGATTCAACATATTAGAAGCAAAACCTACACATTTTATTCACTAAAACACATTCCTTCAATTAGCTAAGATTTCAACTTGATGGAATTATAATTTTTATAAACTTTTAAAGAGTATTGTAGGATTTCTTAATAAGTGTAGTCTCAAACCACCAGTGAATGAGTTTTTTTATTGAATGAAATTTAAGAAACCATTAAAACATGAAAATATAAATCAGAGATTAGAAAATGAATTTGCCACACATAATTGAAACAGAATAAACATTTATAATATTTAAAGTATTCTCAGAAATCTATGAGAAAGGCAAAAAAGTTAGTAAATGGCACAGACAAGTTAAGAAAAAATAAAATAATGCCCAATAAACTGACAATGGTGTATTTGATCTCATTAGCAATCCTACAAATGTAAATGTTCATCTTTCATCAGATGTAAAAATGTTAATGTCAAGTGTGGGTTACTGGAGGCCAGCCTAGGCTACATAGTGAGTTCAAGGCCAGCCTGGACTATACAATGAGATTCTGTCTCAAAACAAACAAACAAACAAAACTAAGAAGTATGGGTGACTATTTGAAAAAGCAGACATCTCACAAAATTTGGTGGGGAGGGGGACAAGTACAAGAGGTGTAGTTTGCAGGAGATTAAACCAATGACTCTCTGCATGCTAAGCAGAGGTTTTACCATTGATCTTCATACCGAGCCCTCACATACTTTGCTAAAAGCATAAATGAAGTGTAAACACCAGAAAGAAGAACTTGCAATATCTAATGAAGACTTTTGCACATCAAGTCCACTTTTACATATATATATATATATATATATATATAAACCACTGACTATCACCAATCTTATTCAATATAGTTCTGGAAACTTTAGCCACAGCAATTAGAGAAGAGAAAGAAAAAAAAGGGAGAATGATAAATAAAGTTACATTATCATTAGTTATAAATGACATGATACTGTATGTAGAAGACCTCAAAAACTCAACCAAAAGACTTCTAGATTTAATAACCAAATTCAATAGCATAGACGGATACAAAGTTAACACTCAAAAATCAGTTGTCTTGGTTGAGGATATAGCTCAGAGGCATAAGTGCCTGCCTGGCAAGCCAAAGACCCTGAGTTCAACTCCCAGCATCAAAAAGAAAGAACGAAAGAATGAAAGAATGGATGAATGAAAGAAAGAAAGAAAATCAATAGCCTTTCTGCACATGAATAACAAACTCAGAGAGAGAAAAGAGGGAAACAGCATCGTTCACAATAGTAGCAATACATCATATATATACATATTTAGGAATCAACCCAATGAAGGAAATAAAAGACATCTGTACTGAAAACTATAGTACTCTGAAGAGAATACAGAAGATAGTAGAAAACAGAAAGATATCTCTTGTTCTTGGGTAGGAAAAATCAATATAGGGAAAATGGCCACACTTCAAACTACTACATATATTTATTGCAATTTCAATCAAAATTCAAAAAGTATATCTCACAGAACCAGAGAAAACAATCCTAAAATTCATTTGGAATGAGAAGAGACCTAAAACAGCAAGGCAATTACGGGCAACAAAAGCAAGGCAGGGGACATCAAAATTCCTGACTTGTAATTCTATTACAAACCTACTACGATAAAAAAAAAAATATTATTAACAGCATGGTAGTGGAAAAAAAAACAGACCAGAGGATCAGTGGAACACATTAGAAGATGCGCAAACAACTCCAAACATACTTAGCCATCTTATCTTATCTTACAAAGGGGCCAAACATATTGACTGGAAGAAAAATAGCCTCTTCAATAAATGGTGTTGGAAAAACTGGCTCTACACATGCCAAAAACTAAAACTAGACACATATCTATCACCACGCACTAAAGCAAAATCAAAATGGATAGAAGATATAAATATAGAAACATTAAATCTGTTCGAAAAGAGAATAAGTAGAACTCTTGAAGACATAGGGGTAGCCAAAAGCTTTCTTAGCAAAACTGCTATCACACAGGAAATCTTATCACAGTCATATAAAACACACCCATGTTTATAGTGGCAGTTTGTAGTAGTTAAATTTCAGAAATAATCCAAATGCCCATCAACTAATGAATGGATGATAAAATGTTTTATAACGGAGTATTATTTACCCATAAAGAAAGATAAACCTGAGACATTTATAACTGATTGGACATTGAGACTATACTCTTAAGTATGTTAAACACATGTTGAAATATCACATTGTTTCTCTGAGAAACTGAAATTGTAGAAAGCAAAATGTATAATAGAAATTGTGAAAGAAATTAAGCAACAACAAATAAGAAGAAACTGTTCAAAAGGAAAAGGGAACCAAAGGGAGCAGAGGCAAGAAAGAGAAAAGAAACAAATGAGAAAAGAAGGATAAAATGTAAATAAAGCTTTCAAAATAAGGACAGGAAGAGAAATTGAAGGGAGGAGAGGGGAATAGATGAAAAAAGAGGAATCAAGATATAATGTATACAAATACAAATTCTCTGAGGAATGTAATCATTGTGTAACCAAGTTGCACCAGTAAATTTAATTTAAAAAAAAAACTAATATAATTCAAATTTTTGTTAAAAATAAACTTTCTTCTCCTACTTGAAAAAAGTGTATAAGAAAAAAAGCCAAAACAAAGTACTGGTCTCTGTTAAAAACTTCATATAATTATATAAATATATATTAATAGAGATCTAAAATCTTTCCTAAAAAAATCAAATATTTTCTTTCCAAATAAATAATGTGAAAGTTTTTTTGTGAACTATAAAGTGATTTGTAAGTGTTATTATGAAGCGATAACAAATTTTTAAAACTATTCTTTAAATTAGGTAAAACTATCAGAGTAAGGAATCCATATCACTTTTCCTCATATAAGTTTAAAACGTGATCAAAGGTCTAAATATTAAAACAAAAACATTAGAACTGGAAGAGAGAAGGGTAGAACTCTTGAAAACATAAGTTAGGTAAAGACTTGGTGAATAAACCTCTGATTGCATAGGAAATATTACAAGTAACAACTGGGATCTCATCTTATTAAAAATCTTTTGCACAGCAAAAGAAACCACCAACAGAGTGAAAAGACAATTCAGTGAAGGGAAAACTAGGAAACTTAAGAAAAGCCATTCAGAACTTTGACATTCTTAAGCCATTGAACCAACTAATGAAGCAATGTGAAAGAAACTGTCACTTAAAACTCTATTTAGTCTGGTATTTTATTATTTGCCGCAGAAGACATCCTATGGTCTAACGAATTCAAGTAGGAATTCACCTGCATAACATTTCATTCCAGACTCTAGTAGCAATTATAATCATATGGTATTTTCCTTAACATATTAATTTTCAGATAATATTCATACTATATTGTATGCAATAACAGAACTCCATAACATATAAAAAGCCATATGAAAAGATAATCTGTAAGATGAAAACATCACCAAG
The DNA here is from genome assembly GCF_034190915.1 of Cavia porcellus. NCBI lineage: Eukaryota > Metazoa > Chordata > Mammalia > Rodentia > Caviidae > Cavia > Cavia porcellus. Next base: position 53,965,986 of record NW_026947494.1, read on the forward strand.
GGTTGTGGACATAACTTAGTGTAGAGCACTTGCCTAGCATGTGTAAGGCCTTGGGTTTGATCTCCAGCATCACAAAAAAAAAAAAAAAAAAAAAAAAAAAAATCACCACAACAAACACATCAAGTAAAAATAAAATTATAGGAAATCTAGATAAAGGAGTTATCAAAACACAGACTTTAAAATAATTAAGTTTATACCTTTAAGAATTTTAAAAGACCACTAATTTCAACAAATTTTCAAAAACTATAAACTAAAAAACAAACCAAATATAAATTCTAGAACTGAAAAATATATTACAGCTAAGAATTCAAAAGATAAGTTTACTAATAGAGTAGACATAGATAAAAAGACAATGAAATGGAACATGGCTCAGAAGAAAATATTCAAAAAGACAAATCACCTTAGGATAGTTCTATTTCCAAGCTCCCTCAGTGGTTGTTGGCAGTATTTAATTCCTCATAGGTCTGTAGTCAGAAGCCAGCCACCCTCATTTTCTTACCACACAGATCTCTAAATATGGACTATCACAACTTGGCAGCAGGCTTCATCAAAGAAAGCAAGGGAAAAAGAGCAAGAGAGTGTCAGTAAGACATAACCTAATCTCAGGAGTGAGATTATCATTTTATATTTATTCATTTACTGCAAACAATGACCAAACAATGGAAAGGGCAAAACACAAAACCAGAGATATCAGAAGACTCACTGGGAGTGATCTTAGAAGTCTGTCTACCAAATACAAATGTTCCAATAAAAAGAGAAAAATGTTAGGGAAAAAAGCTGTTATACATTTATTAAGAAGTTATAAACTATTATACATATATTTGAAGTCTGTCTACTAAATACAAATGTTCCAATAAAAAGGGACAAATGTTAGAGAGAGAGAAAAGCTGTTATACATATATTAATTCAGAAAAGATAATCTTTTTTTTTTTTTTTCTTTTTATCGGTACAAGGGATTGAACTCACGACCACCTGCTTGCAAGGCAGGTGCTTATGCCACTAAGCTAAATCCCCAGCCCGTAGGTTTTTTTTGTTTGTTTGTTTGTTTTGTCTTTTTCCTTTTTATCGGTACCAGGGATCGAACTCGCAACTGCCTGCTTGCAAGGCAGGCGCTTATGCCGCTGAGCTAAACCTCCAGCCCCCAGAAAAGGTAATCTTTAAAGCAAAAGAGTATTAATATAATGATAGATACTAGGGTTCAATTTTCCAGCAAAGTATAATAAGTCTACATTTTCTGGACATAAAAACATAGTCTAAAATTTTATAAACCAAAATTTAACAGCTTTAATGGTAAAACTAGTTGAGTCCAAAATCATCCTAAGAGATATGACACAATTCTTTCAGAAACTGATAGAACAAGCCAATAGAGTTGATAGATCTCTAATATTCAAGTAATATAATTAGCAAACTGATTAGTTTAAAATTACTAACAAAAAGTACAGAACTGAAAAATGACATAGTAAAGACCAGTGATAAAATACAGTCTCTTCAGAACCTGGAATCAAGATACCTGGAACACAACAATTTGCTGAAGAGGAAAAAAGTAGACCTCTGGGAATTGACAGAGACCTGACAGCAAATCTAGAAACTACAGAGAAGATAGAGAAAAAGAGCACAATGCAGAGAAGAGAATGAAGCAAGCTGGAAAGCTGACTCAAGCTCCCAAAGAGATTTACCTGTCTCCACTGACACATATTAAACCCAGAGAGGGCTGCAAACCATAGAGAGAAACAACAGATGGGATTGGAATGCCAGCTCTGAGGAAAACCCATAGCTATTATGAACAAAAAAAAAAAAAAAAGCATGAGGTTTTACTCAGAAAGTGACTCCTCCCAAAAGGCACACTAGAATTGGAGAAAAAAATCCAGTGCAACAACCATTATATTTGAGAGTATTTAATCAGAAGCCATTTGGGGAAGGTATTATTTGTTTGAGCCTGAGCTACAGAACAACTATACTTCAAGGTTTTTAGTATCTTACCACAGTGACTGGGTGGGAGACAGTCTCAATAGACAGCCATGAAGGAGGTGTAGGCTTAAAATAGACTCCCCTTCCCAGAAGTTTAAATTCAGGCTAGGAAGGACACAGGGGTCCTGCCCTCTGCAGCCAGGCCAATCCCACTGAAGAGTGAATGGTTAAACTGCAGGGCAAAAGCATACAGGCTGGGTGTGAGTAGTTAAACAAAAAGAAGCTTAGATTAGTGAGGTACCTTGTGCCTGGCTCCCCTCTACACCCTCCCAACAAACTGCCTAGCATTGACAGTTCCTTAGTTCAAATGATTTTTTTTTCTGGTTCTTCTGTAACATTGATATTTTAAAGAAAAGTCTGAGAGGAGCCAGGGATTTAGCTCAGCGACATAAGTGCGTGCTTGGCAAGCATGTAGTTGTGAGTTAGATCCCCAGTACCAAGCAAGCAAGCAAGCAGGAATGAAGGAAGGAAGGAAGGAAGAAAGAAAGAAAGAAAGAAAGAAAGAAAGAAAGAAAGAAGAAAGAAAGAAAGTCAGAGAGTTCTCAGCTGTGGTGCTACTCATGAAAGTCTCCCTAACACTGGCAGCTATGTTAAAACAGCCCCTTTGGCATCAGTTTTCTAACCAGGTCTCATCTCCAAGTAATCTTCTCATCCTCCGTTCCATCATGGCTGCACACTGAGACAACCTACCAACATTAGCTGGGATATAGCCTGGACGATTGCCATAACATGGAGTGTATGGATCTCAGGGGTAAAAGGCCCTCTGGAGCATTAAGGGCACTCATGAACTCACAGACCATAAGGTTAACAGAGAAAGCCATGACCTGGGGAACATAGAACAAAATCTGGAACAACAGTAAATACAGCCCTACAAGCACAAATCACTGACCAACAATGCCCAATGGGAAAGAGAAAATGGGACCCAGCCTTCACTCATATACCCAAAAAGTGAAAACAAAATAGGTCTTAGTAGTGACAAACTATCCTTCCGCTGTATTTGATGGATTCCAGTACTGCAGATCCCGGAAATAAACCACTCAGTCAAAAACAAAGTAAGTTATTGGACTCACTTGTTTTTTTTCTGTCTTCACTTTTTTAAGGAAGTCTTGGGTGAATTCATCTTTTTTTTCTCTCTGTCTCTCTCCATTTATTTGTTTTTCTTTTTTTCATTTTTAAAAAATTTGCTCTGGCTTTTTACTGCCTTTTCTTGTTCTTTTTGTCACTTTTTTCTAATTCTATCAATTTTCCTTTACTTCCTAATAGCATCCTTTATTTTTTCTTTTTCTCAATTCTTGATCTTTCAAATTTTACTTCTTTCATTCTCACATTCCCCATCCATTTTATCTTTACTAGTATTACTATTTAGCTTTATTTAGATTACTCAGTTACTTCTATATGTTCTTATTGTTGAATTCTTTCCTATTGTTAATGGTAGTAGTGGTGCCAAATGTAGTAGATATTTACTATGTGTCAACATTTAGTTTATCTTTGTGTCTAAATTATACTTACAAATCACTTTTTCAATGGCTAAGTGTGGCTAAGTGATAACTTTTTTGCTTTGGATCTAGGGGTCTCATTATGTAATTCAGTATGGACTCAAACTCACAGTGATCCCCCATTTCAGCTTCCCAAGTGCTAGGATTAAAGGTATATATATACCTTTACACCCAGCCTGGTAAGTAGAAACTTCTATTGTGTGTGGGGTTTTTCCCTCTTCTATTGGGTTTTATGGTATGTTAATCTTCAGTCTATCCTCATCTGTACTGCCACTGATGACTTTGTTGCAATTGCTGGAGTTTAGAGTTATTGCTATTGACTGGTTTTTATTATATGTCAATATCTGGTTTGCCTTTGTGATATCAGCAAGACTACAGTGCTGGACCAATTACACAGCACCTTCCCTTCACAAATAAATGAATATTTATTTGGATCTTGAGACAGAGAAAAAGGCTTTTCTACCTAGCCACATCCAGAGAACACCACTGAATTACAGACACCAGTAAGATATCTCCAAAATAGCAACAAAGTCTTTTTACTATAATTGGCCTGCAAACTATTTGGGCACATGTACATGCATACACACACATACATGCACACATACCCACACACAAACACTTAATAGAAACACAGAAAGACAAACCAACATAATGCCACCAAAAACTTCCAATGCACCCAAAATTAATCCTTGGGGCATCAAAGGGAAGAAATCAAATGCTAAACAATTGAATTATGTGAAATAATAAAAGAAGAGACAAAAAAAGACTAATAAGGGGCCTAGCAAAAGATAACATAACTAAACACATAATGGGCATAAAAGACAAAACAAACAGTGAGCTTAGAGAAGATACATCCACACTAATGTTGCCGATTTCTTTTTCACTTCTTGCTTAACTGCACACCCTGGTTGATATATTTATTCCCTTACTCTTTTTGGTGTTATTGCTCTCACTGTCTCTCTCTAGGATATTGTTAACTAAAGTGGTACCTCAGTGCACAATTCTTGGGAAGATGGGTGAGGTTGTGTTTGCCACACAGTGCAATTTGCAAATAGAAAATGCAAAATTGTGCTGAATGCTTCTGTTTGTGACCTGAATTATTTATGAACAGAAGTGTTTGTGAACCAAGATGTTACTATATTTTGTGTGTGTGCGCTGGTATGGTGGTCATGAATTTTTCAAGGTGATCTTAATCGTGAAAAGTACTAATTTCTCCATCAATTTTGAAAGGTAGTTTTGCACAATATATTCATTTGTGTAATTACAAACCCTCTTAGGGTTTGAAAAACTTTGTTCTAAGCTTTCCTAGTTATTAAGATATGTGTTGAGAAATTGGTTGTAATTTCAATGGATTTATCTTTTTCGTGATTTGTTCTTCTTCTTTGTGAGTTTTTAAAATATGTCCTGTGGGGGGCTGGGGATTTAGCTCAGCAGCATAAGCGCCTGCCTTTCAAGCAGGCAGTCGTGAGTTCGATCCCTGGTACCAATAAAAAGGAAAAAGGAAAAAGACCAAAAAATAAAATAAAATAAAATAAAATAAAATATGTCCTGTGTTGGACATTGGGGATTTTAATTAAGATGTATCATAGACAGATTCTTCTTCAACTTATGGCTCTTTGGAATTCTTTATGCCTTGATTATCTATATGTTGAATTTTTTCACTATACTTGAAAATTTTTCTAATAGAATTTTTAAAAATAATTTTCTTCTCCATTTAATGTTTTCCTCTAATTTTCCTTAACTCTTGTTTTTCTTGGAGTAGTTCTTGAGTCATCTACCAAGTGTTGGATCCATTTTCTATGATCTCTCATTGCTTTTAGGTATCTCTGAGTATATGGCTTCCGGCAACAAACCTAACATCTAGTTTGGACCCTATCTTCTCAGATTGGTCACTTCTGCTATCCATACTTTTAATCAAATTTGTTATATTCTAAGTTTTTCTTGATATATTTTCATGCATTCTAATTTTTACTGAACTGTTTATTCATGTCTTGTGTCACTGTTGACTAATTCAGACTTTTACTAGTGTCTTCTTTAAACTCATTGACCATTTTATCAATTGAATCTCAGCTGCTTGAATTCATCATTTTTGGGCTTGCTAAACACCTTATTGATCTGTTTGTTTGTTTCTTTTTTTATTCTTCCATACATTTTACTGTAACATTTAAGCTTTTTACTTCCTCCCCATCAATGACCACTGGATCAACTCTGGAGGAACTGGGAATTTTTGGAGACATTTTTTTGCCATGTAACATGTTTTCTCATGTAATTTTGTTGTACTGAGGGCTGAGGATCCATTAAGAATGAAAAAATTCTGCTGATAATATGGAGATTGCTTTCGTGTCTTCTTCCCAGTAATCTTATCTTGGTTTTGGTTATGCATTTGGTATTTACATACCTCTTTGACATATTCAGCTTAATAGGATCAAGACTTGATTGCTGGTTACAGAAATTGTTTTAAAACTTTTGCCCTTTTATCAACGATCCATAAAGACTGTAATATACTACTAGTGAAAGAAAGGTTAGGATGTGATGGATGTGGGGAAGAAAAAGGAATAGAAAAGGAAAAGGGGTAAATTAGAAAGGGCAAGAAAGAACAAATGAAAGCAAGAGAGAAGATTGGAATTCGTTGATATTTTAAAATATGATATGGAAGGCTGGGGAAGGAGAGATTTGAGAGAGTATCTGTGGGAGCACGAGAAGAGACACAGAGGGAAGGAAATTCAATTGTAGATGGGGGAAGGTGGTAAACAAGTTGGAACCTGTTAATATGCTGAATAGCCAGCTTGTGTTTTAATCCCCTAAAATATGATTTTCCTGTGGTGTACGTACCATGACAGGAACTATTTAGCCTAAAGCATAAATTAATTCTTTTTCACATATAGAGCTACATAGGAGGAAGAAAGGAAAAGAAGGCAGATCCAAGAATAAGAAAGAAAAAAAAGTAACAAGGAAAAAAAAAAAACACAGTTTCAAGAATACAAAATAAAATGTCCTCACTGTCCTATTTCTATTATAGTCTAAGTTCAATCAGTGAGCTCTTCCCACCATATTGACAACTGCAGAAGGAGTTTTGACTAATGTGTATGTTGGTGGGGGGCGGGGGGGAGTGCCTAGAAGAATTTCTACATCTGGCTTTCCCAGACCTTGATCCTGGAGCATCACTGTGGCCCCAGAGTGGTTATACTTCCCAGTTTATGGCCCATCCCTAAAAGTCTCTGAGTGGATTCCCTGCCTGCTTGCCTGTGAGGAAGCTTAGGAATGTGGATGGGCCACTGAGCAAAACACTAAGCTACAAAAAGTATCTGCAAAATTTCAGTTTTACCTCTAGGTATGCCTAATTGCAAGCCTCTATCTTTCTCTTATGATCAAACCCCCTAGTTAAGTTAAAGGGGAAGAGAGTATAATGTGATAGGATTAGCAGTATTCTGCTAATTTCCGTAAGGGCACTCTGAATCTTCATCCCTGCTCGCTTCCCTGTATGACAAATGTTGAAGCTGCTTCTGTCTTCTTCCTCTACAAAGCCTTTTAGTAAGCACACTGTGTGGGACACCTTCTGGCTAAAACACCACTGCCTAGCTCTCAGCCCACTGTGTTTTCCTCTTCATTCTCCACAAAGCATCATTCTAGGTTGGGAGCCTGTGCAGGGCTGCTACATGACCAAGGAAAGATAAGATAAACACCAAGGACACCAGATTCCAACTACAATTAACTAAAGGCTGTAGCCACAGGCATTTCACCACTGTAGTGAAATGCAACATGGAGATCTTCTCCTAAGATACTTTTCCTTGTTAACATAATTTGTTATTTGCAAAGTCCTTGAACCACTCCCAAGGTCTGTTCAGTTTCCTGCATTGTTTGAAAAAAATAATATACAGGCTTCCCAGAGGCCTCCCGTCTTAGTCACTAGAGTCCCCAAACTCTGCAGAGGGTTTTGACCCTCCTAGAGCCCTAAATATCATACCATTTATCTCATTGATTTAAGCCTTTGCCGTACACTTCTTTGGAAGATTGGGACTCTAGGTCAGGATCCAAATAATTCTCTACCCTGCAACCCAGTGGTACCTTATGGCCCACTGTGCTCCACAAACTCCAGCTAGGGATGGTGAATGTTCCTCTGCAGGCACCAAATAGTTGAAAGCAGGTAGTGATCAGGATATCCCACAGACACATTTCAGGTGAGTGTCTATTTGGGGGCTGCTCCAAATACTTTTTCTCTCTTGTCTTGTCATTTGCAGCCACTGCTGGTGGCAAAACTCTCTGAGCCATGACATTCTCAGTCACAAATCAGGTTCATGTACTTCTTTTCAACTTTCCAAAGGGCCTCCCAGTGATTTCTCACAGTCCTCATCCGTTTTCAGTTGGTGTTCTGATATGCACATAATTTGTTCACGAATTTCCTTTGCCAGGTGGAAATGATGGAAGGCTGGAAGACTATTCAGGCAGCATGGACACCAATGAGATGGCTGGGTGCCTTCCTCGGTGCATTCCTCTTCCAAGATAGGGTGTCACCAAACATGAGGAAGAAGGGTTGCATAATCTAGATAATGTACAGCTTCCCTTGTGAACACTCCCTCCTGATAATACCAGGTGGGATGATACTGCATGGTGGTGTCAACTTAGTTTAGTGCATCTAATGGATTAGTTTATCACAGTTCTGGATGTGTCTGGATTGATTTACTGAAAACTACTCTGGATGCAGGTGGCACAAATAAGCTTTTAATCTGGATGGAATAAAAGGGAAGAAGAAAGTCTCACTTTTGCTCCCTTGCCTTAACCATTTCCTTGAACAACTATCTCAAAGTTTCTGATGCTGCCATCTTTAACCTTCCAGACTAGACCTTTTAGCCAAAATTCATTCACACAGGATTATGCAGTGAGCTCCAAGCCTTCAACTTTTGACAAGATCCTTCAGCTCCCCAGCTCTTAGACTATCCTTTTGCATTCTTCCATTGTGTGTATATACCAGAGTTTCTTTATCAATTAATCTGTTGAGGGACAGGGACTGGGGATTTAGCTCAGTGGCTTAAGTGCCTGCCGGGCAAGCACGAGGTCATAAGTTTGGTTGCCAGCATCAAAAATAAATAAATAAATAAATAAATAAATAAATAAAACAATTTAAAAATCTGTTGATGGACAATTAAATATTAAGAATTGTGCTTCTACAAACATGCATATGCATATATCATTGTAATATTTATCTTTAGCTCTTTTGTGAAGAAACCTAGATGGGGAATATTTGGGTCAAAATGGAATTTCAAATTTTCTGAGGAATCTCTACATTGATTTTTTTCTACATTGATTTTCATAATAATTGTACTTCTGTACATTCTCACCAACAATGTAGCCTCATTAGCATTTATTATTTGATTATTCGATCATGGTGATACTTTCTGGAATAAGATCTCACTGTTAATTTAATTTGCATTTCTCTAATGGCCAGTAATGCTGAGCATTTCTTTATGTATTTATCTATCTTTTATACTTCTTTTTCTAAGAAGTGTTGATTCATTTCAGCTGCCCATTTTTGACTAGGATTTTTATTTTGGGAGGTCTAATTTTTTAAATTCTTTATTCTACATATTGGTCCTTTTTCTGAGGAATAAATGGAAAGCCTCACTCATTCTTTAGGTTTTCTTTACACTCTACTGGCTGTTTATTTGGCTGTGCAGGAACACTTTAATTTGATATAATCCTACTTGTTCATTTCTTATGTTATTTCTTGTGCAACAAAGGTTCTGGAGAGTCGTTAGCCATTCCTAGGACTTCAAGAGATTTACAAATTTATCTTCCAGCAGGTAAAGTGATTCTGTTTTAGCAATTAGTTCTTTGACTTATTTTATTTTATTTTATTTTATTTTAGTACATGATGAGAGATATGGGTTGGCTATTTTTTCTCCATGTTTGTAGCCCCTTTGTCAAACATTGAATGTGCTTTATCAAAGTTAAATGTGCTTAAGGTTGTTTCTGCATTCTTTATTGTTTCATTGATCCCTATGTATATTTTTGTGCCAGGACCATGCTGTTTTCATCAATCAAACTTTGTAATATAACTTCAGTTCTAGGATTGTGATGCCTCCTGTTTTGATCTTGATATGTTCAATTGCTTATGCTGGATTTCTTCTGGATGCACGTGAATGTTCTGATTATTTTCTCCAGTTCTGTGAAAATGCTGCTGGGATTTTCATTGAAATAGTTTTAAATGAGTATATATGTTTTGTTAATATGGCCATTTTGACTGTATTGGTCTGGCCTACCCAGGAACAAGGAATACTGTATCTTTCCATTTTCTGAGGTTCTCTGCAATTTCCTTTGTCAAAGTACTATACTTTTCATTGTAGATATCTTTTTTTTTTTTTTTTTTTTGTATTTTTGTATTTTTACCGGTACCAGAGATCGAACTCACGACCATGCGCTTGCAAGGCAGGCACTTATGCTGCTGAGCTAAATCCCCAGCCCCTTCATTGTAGATATCTTTTTAAAAATTTTATTTAAAGAAAGACCAAACAAAACAGAAAATGGGTAGAAATATATTTTCGAAGAAAAAAAAAACAGTAAGAAATCATTAGTTGATGATTACCTATTGTCCTCTTAAAAATAGTTGTTCAAGATACAAAAGTGAAACATACAAAGAGGGGATTCAAACAGCAAGACTCCAAACAGTTCTGTGCAACTATCCAACAAAAAGTTAGTAATATGGTTATCAGTCCTACACACTTAAACATACATGCACTTATCCCTATCTTCATTTATGTTGAGATTAAACAAACCATAGCAGGCTAAAATCACTCTGAACAAAGAATAACAGTATTGCTAGATTTCATATCATGACGCTACAGGATCAGCACTGGGTACTGTAGTGTCTCTTTTTCTTCAAAGTATTTGTTCATTTCATATCATCATACATTATAAGATCAGTTCTCGTAAACTGTTTATAGGTTCTACGCATGCCTGAGTCTTAACATATATTTCTATCCATTCTATATTAGAAGAAACAAAACAAAGCAAGACAAAACAAAACATATTCCTATAAACACATGAAACAAAAAAGACATAAAACCACTGTATAAGGAGTTCTACAATGCTTATTGTGTTATCTCGTTATCTTCAACAGAATTGTCTATATCAGACATAGTATAATTGAATATAGCATCACATAACAATATTAATAAAAATAAAACTTTGTAGATAGTGTAAAACTTCAAAAAAGGTAATAATCAAACCAGAATGGGTATTGTCATGAATCTTGTCATCTTCAGTGTAGTTGCCTATACTCTCATACTTAATGCATCATAACAGTTTTGAGTAAAATCTGTTGATATCAAACAGCAATCAAACAAACCAGGTTTAACTAACATCAATCATGATAAAACAGTATAAGTTATACAGGGCTCCAGATTAAGTTACTAGGAAATTAAAAATGACTACTGTACTATATCCTGTTATTTTTGGGATAGCTGTCTGTGCCCTCAGATCCAGTGCAAATAGACAAATTGGGACAGAATAAAATCTTTCTAATCAGAGTGGTGTCAGTAATGTGGGTTTTAAATCCCGATACACTATTAACAATATCCTCTGCCATCTTTATAAAGACTATTCCTTTCCTTTCACTCCTCCAAGGTGCACTGTGCATTTTTGGGTCTCACCAACACCCTTAATTTTTAGATTGGGAGGGCAACCTGCTATTTATCTAAGTGGTTCCGAACCTTCTCCCTCCTGGACTTGATCTCTAGTTGTATTCCTTTACCTATTAAAGCCTGTCTTTCCAACCTATCTCCAAATTCTGGTCGAGTTGACCCTATTACTCTCTGGTTTCCTGTCACATAGAGCATTGTTTTCTCAAAATTGATTTTTGATCCATAAACTCTTTTTCAGTTTAATTATATTTCCTATTAAGAGCATCTCGGTGAACCCCTACCTCCTGATCTACTCTGCCTGTGTGTGTGTGTGTTTTTTTTTATCCTTTCCTTTTTTTTTTTTTTAGTGTATCAAGCCCATCTGTATTAGAGATTATAGCCAACCTTCTCTGCCTCATTTCTGTTGTGCTCCTTTTCTGTCATTAGGTGCCTGCTTTTTGTCTTCATCCCACTTTCTGCTACATTCATTGAGGTCTCTCTGCCACTGTTCCTGGAATCCTGGTACTTTTCTCTCTCTCTCTCTCTAGAATGTCCTCTAAGTATTCTCTATAGAGTTGGATTGGTGGTTGTGAATTCCTCAAGTTCCTCTTTGCCTTGGAACTGTCTTAGAAGCATCTTGTTTCTCCATTAATTTCTAGAGACAATTTTGCAGGGTCCTTCAGTCTGGGCTGCAGGCTATTTTCTTTCAGGGCTTGAAATACATCACTCCAAGCTCTTCTTGATTTGATGGTCTGTGTCGAGAACTCTGCTGTGATTTTGATGGGTTTTCCTTTATAGGTGATGTTTCTTTTCTCTGATGGCTTTTAATATTCTGTTCTTATATTCAATTTCTGAGATATTATTATATGTCTGGGAGTAGCTCTGTTTTGGTTGTAGGTGCTGGAGTTCATACATCTAACTATCATTTCCTTTTCCTAAGCTTGGGAAGTTTTCCTTAATTATTTCTATGAATAGACTTTGTAGTTTCTTTGTTTGTAGCCCTGCTTCTTCATTCACATTCTTTATTCTTAAGTTATAGATCCTTTGTCATCTTATAGCCTTTGTATTGTTACTGCCTGTTTCCTTATTATTTTTAAGATTTTTTCCTTTCATGATCTCACATTGCAAACCTGTCTTCCAGCTTGGATAATCTACTCTTAGTTTCTTTCAAGCAGTTTTGCCAACTTTCAATGGAGTTTTTTATTTCCTGGTAATCTTTTTGAACCTGCTTCATGTATTCTATGTTTTCTTTATGTTCTTCATTAAATGTTTCTCTCCTTTTGTGGGGCTCCATCATTCTTCCATCTGTGTCTTCTTGAGAGATGCTTAGCATTTCTTTTTTTAATCTACTAATATCTTGCTCTACTTGGTTAAGTACTTCACTTTTGAACTCACCTATGAGGTCCCAAAGATAGCTCTATGTCCACTGATGCTGTGTCTGATATTGCATTTTTGCTGTCCTCAATCTTTTTTGTATTTACCTCTCCTGGATCAATGTTCTCAGGTTTGGGGGCTGGGGACTTTTTTTGTTGCTTCCTCCACTCCTGTTTTTGGTTTCTTCCATACAGGTGTATAGAGGAAGTCCCAGGCCCTTTCCTTGTTGGTTATGGTTTTTCTGAAGTGCACTGGATAGGTAATCCTGCCCATTCCAGTGTGTTATTGAGGTGCAAACAGGGGCGGCATATGCTGGCTCCTCCCCTCCAGGTCAGTCCACCTGGTTGAGGCCTTCACTGCATTAAGTGTGCACAGTAGAGAATTGGTTTGGGAAAACTTACTTAGCTAGGGGCCTGACCCAGACCAAGCATACTCCACCAATCTCATCTGGGAAGCAAACAACTGACTGAAGTCACTGCTGTTTATTGTTCTTGCCAGTTCTGCCCAATTCCAAAATGTTATCCCGTTGGTGCCCCTTTCCTGTGGAAGGGTTTTATTCCTGGCACCCACAGCAGGTCAATGCAGGCCACTTGCTGGCTCCATTCTCCATTGGGCTCACCAACCTCTGACTTCAGTGACACTGCACTTCAGTGTGACTGCGATTCCAGCGAGTCGAAGCAGCAGGAATTGGGGCACACGAGAGCACAGAATCGTAGCTGCCTCAACAGTAGCCCCGGGACTGCATGTTTGACTGGTTCTTTTTGCTTTAGTTTCTTCCTGGGTTGAGGGGACCCATCTTCTTCTGTCCGAGACTCTCCACGATGTGTTATTTCGGCATCTGAGTTGTCTGTCTTAGGGAGCCTCTGTATTCTGGTTTTTTTGTTGTTGTTGTTTTTTTGTTTTGTTTTGTTTTTGTTTTTTGACACCAGGGATTGAACTCACGACCTCACACTTGCCAGGCAGGCACTTATGCCACTGAGCTAAATCCCTCACCCTGTATTCTGCTCTTTTCTATCTGCCATCTTTACTGGAAGCCCCACTGTAGATATCTTTCACTTCCTCAGTTGTTACTTACTAAGTACTTAATTTTTCTAGGTTCTATTGGAATGGTATTTGCTTCTTAATTTCTTTCCCAATGGACTTTTTATTCATGTACCAATTTCATTTTGGTGTGTTGATTTTATAACTTACTATATTACTGAACTTGTCTAATAATTCAAAGAATGTTTTGGCAGATTTTTTGGATCTGCTTTATAGAAGATGCTATCATCTGCAAATAATAATTTGATTTTTCCCTTTTCTGTATATAAATCACTTTATTATCCTTTCTTTGACTAGTGGCTCTTGCTAATATTTTGAATACTGTGTTCAACAGGAGTGGGAATGGTGGATATCATTGTCATGATCCTGATTTTACAAAGAAAGCTTTCACCTTTTCCTATTTAATATGTTTTCAGTAGGCTTGTCATACATACCTTTTACTAGATTGTGATAAAGTGCTTCAGTATCTATTTTCTTCAGTGTTAGCATTATGAATATGCTTAGTTCTGTCAAAGGCTTTTATCTCGTGATTTTTTTTTTTTTGGTTGTTTCATTTTAGTTTCAGTTTATTTTTGTTTTGAGACAGGATATCACTGTGAAGCATAGGCTGGCCTTGAACTTGTGGTAATCCTCCTGTGTCAGTCTGTTAAGCACTAGAAATACAGGCCTGTGGCACCATGCAGCTTTTCTGCATCTATTGAGATCATATTTGTGCTTTCCTCTGTTTAAGTAAGGTATTACATTTATTCATTTGTGTAAACTGAATCATCCTTGCATAAGTACATGGACACAGTGTATGATCTTTTCAGTGAGTCAATGCAATACTTTTCTCAGTATCTTCCTGACAATTTTTGCATACCTTGCGCTTGTCATGCATTTATATTCACTAAAGAGATCGTTCTATAATTCTCATTTTTTGTTGATCCCTGTCTGGTCTTTGAATTAAGATAATGTCAATAAGCCACCAAACTTGTGCATTATTATAAAACAAAACTGAAATGTAACTTATACTAGTTTAGTAAGACTAGCATAAGTCATGAAAATTTTTTCTTCAGTTATCATTCAAACTACTTTTTATATGCAGTTCAACTGTTACTGTTACTTTATACCCAGAAACTACTGTAAAAGCTGTTATTGTTAAATATCATGAAGGTTATTCATACTGTTTTACCAAAATAAGTAATTTTTCCATTGCTCTGATTGTCCCAAAGATATTTTATTTTTGAAATTCAGTATGTTTAAGGGACATAGATCACTGTGAATTCATCCTGTGTCAGCTTTTTCTAAAAGATAGAAGAGTTCAATTTTAATTATATTGTAATTTTATTTATTTTTATTTTTGCATTGTCCTTTAACACTATTTTTAAAATGTATTTTAGATATGTCTTTTGGATACAACAGTGATATCCTATGGTGCATTTTCTTTACTTTGATACTTTGAACTTATTTTTAAAAATAATTTTATTGGCACACTTTTGACATACACAATGATCAAATTTATCATAGGGAATTTGTCCTTTATTGATTCTTATTTCCCCTATCTTCCCTCTATACTCTTCCTTTCCTTTCTTATTTATAAAAGCTCCATTTCTACTTTCTTCCTTCTACTTTTTTTCATTTCCCTTCTTTTCCCTCCCCCTTCTTCCTTATTCCCCTTCACATTTTTACGTTTATTTCCCAATATCTGTTATATATTTTGAAGCTTATTTATTCTTTTATTTCCTCACACAAGGGAAACAATGTGATAGTTAAACATGTGTCCAATTTATTTCACTTCTATATGCTCTCAAGGTATATCCATTTAGCTAGAAACGTCTCAAGTTTATTCTTTTTATGGGAGAATAGGACCCATTGTATTAAAAATAAAACCCACATCTTGTTTATCTACTCATCTGTTGATGAGCATTTGTACTGTTTATGAGATTTAGCTATTTATAAACTGTGATACTATAAACATGTGTGTGCATATATCACTGTGGTATGATGCTTTTAATTCTTCCAGGGGAACATCAAAAAGGGAAATAGTTGAGGTCAAAGGAAACTTCTAGTTTTAGTTTTTTGAGAAATCCCCAAACTGATTTCCAGTGAATAAACCCAGTCCACACTCCTAACAACAGTGGACAAAGGTTCCTTTTCCCATAATCCTTCCAGCATGTTATTGGTTGATTTTTTTTTTTTTTTTTTTTTTTTTTTTGAGACAGGGTCTCTATGCAGTTCAGGCTGGCCTTTAGCTCACTTCGTAGCCCAGGCTGGTCTTGAACTCACAAGGATCTTCTGCCTCAGCCTCCATGCCCAGCTTATTGGCTGATTTCTTTTTATCAGTACCAGGATTGAACTCACAACCAAACGCTTGCAAGGCAGGCACTTATGCTGCTGAGCTAAATCCCCAGCTCCTATTGGCTGATTTCTTGATGACAGCCATTCTTCCTGGAGTAAGATGGAATCTCAGCATTGTTTTAAATTGCATCCTTAGAATGACCAGTGATGTTCAACATTTTTTCAGGTACTTATTTGCTGTTTGTACATCATCTGAGAAGTGTCAATTCATTTCAGAAATCCATTTTGGAATGGGTTTTTAAATTTGGGAGATCTGATTTTTTTTTTTTTTTTTAGTTCTTTATATATTTGAGATGTGAGTTCACTGAAGAAATGGTAAAAAATTTTTTTCATTTTGTGAGTTGTCTCTTCAGTCTGCTAATGGTTCTTTTTGCTGTGCAAAAGCTTTTGAATATGACATAATCCCAATTGCTGATTTTTTGTAATATTTTGTGTGGTTAGGATTTTATTTATAAAGTCTTTGTCTATACCTATGTCTTCCAGTTTTACTTATTCTACCTTCCAATGGATTTGTTTCAGTTTTAATATTCAGATCTTATTCTTTTTAATTTAGTTTAGTGAATGCTGTCAGACATGGTTCTAAGTTAACTCTTTGGCATGTGGAAAGCCAGTTTTCCCAGTACCATTTATTAATGAGACTTTCTTCCAGTGAAGGTGTCTGGTCCCTTTGTCAAAGACTAGGTGTCTCAATGTGTTTGGAGTTATTTGGAAGTCTTCCTATCCCACTGACCCTCAAATCTGTGTTTTGCCAGTACTATGCTGTTTTTATCATAGCAGTTCTATAGCATAATTTCTTTTTTTTTTTTTTTTTTTTTTCTTTTTCATTTTTATCGGTACCGGGGATTGAACTCACGACCGCCTGCTTGCAAGGCAGGTGCTTATGCCGCTGAGCTAAACCCCCAGCCCCCTATAGCATAATTTCAAGTCAGAGATTCTGATGCTTCCTTCCTTGCCTCTGTTGCTCAGAACTGCTTCCTGTTTCAGTTCTCTTCCGGTTTCAAATATATTTTAGAACTGTTGTCTATAATTCTGTGAGGTATGACATTGGTATTTTAATCATGATTGCATTAAATCTATATAACAATTTTGGAAGTATGGCCATTTTCATTATATTTGCCTTTCTTACCTAAGAACAAAGGATATCTTTCCATTTTCTAATAACATCTGTGGTCTCCTTTTTAAAAGTACTGTAGTTTTCAATGTCAAAAGTTTTCACTCCCTTTGCTAGATTCTTTCCTAAATATTTCATTTTTCTTGATGTTGTTGTGAAAGTGTTTCCCTAATTCCTCTCAGTGAATTGTTTATTTGTATAAAGTAATACTACTGAATTTTTCATTTTGTATTCTGATATGCTACTGAATTTGGTCATTAAATATAGCAGTTTTTGGTGGAGTTCTGAGTTCTTCTACGTAGAGGATCATGTCATCTCATCTGCAAAGAATGGTAATTCAATTTCCTTCTTTCCTATCCTTATTCCTTTTATTGCTTCCTCTTATCTAAGTGTTCTGGCTAGTGTTTCCAGAACTATATTGAATAAAAGTGGTGATAGTAAGCATCCTTAGCTTGTTCCTGGTCTTAGAGTGAAAGCTTTCAGTTTTTCTCTTATTGAGTATGATCAGGATGTTGGTTTGTGATAGAACGCTTTTATCAGATAAAGACTGTCTATTCCAGTTTTCTGTGTTTATCATGAATTGTTGTTGGACTTTGTCAAATGCTTTTTCTTCATCTATTTAGATTATCATAGTTTTTGTGCTTTGTTCTATTATTGTGGGACATTAAATGTATTCGTTTGCATTACGTTGAACCAGCGTCCCTGAGATGACTAACAGTTAGTCATGGTATATAATCTTCTTGATTATTTGCTACATTCCATTTGCGAGTATCTTGAGGATCTTTGTGTCTATGTTCATTAAGAAAATTGGTCTGTCATTCCCTTTTTAGTTTGGATCCACCTCTGCTTTTGGTGTCAGAGTAATGCTTGCTTCTAAGAATGAGTTTTGGAGTACTGCTTCTCTTTCAATTTCATTAAAGAGTTTGAGGAGTACTGACATTCAGTCTTCTCTATATTTTTTTATAGAATTCATCAGGGAATCTGTCAAGCTTGAGCTTTTCTTGCTTGGTAGTTTTTAAATTACTTTCTTCAGTTTCTTTGACTGATATTGGGTCAGAATTTTTATACCATCTTGATTCAGTTTCAGTAATTTCTATGTATCAAGAACTCTGTCCATTTCTTCTTTACTTTCTATCTTATTGGAGTAGTTTCTCAAAGTAGGTATTGATCTGGATTTCTGCAAGAGCCACTGTGATTTTACCCTTTTCATTTCTAATTCCATAGATATGAGGTTTATTTTTTTCTTTTTTTATAAAATTGACTAAATGTTTGTCTTATTTAACCTTTCAAAGAACCAATTCTTCAATTTATTGATACTTTGTTTTGTTTCCTTAGTCCTTATTGCATTAGTTTCTACTCTGATTTTTATAACTGTTTCCCTCATTCACATTTTGGGTTTCACTTCTATTCTTTTTCTAAAAACTTGAGCTTCATTAGATATTTCAACTTGTGATGTTTTTCTCATGTGGGAATTTACCACTATAAATTTTCCTCATAGGACTTTTTTCATTGTAGCTCATAAATTCTATATTGTATTGGAAGTATTACTTAGTTGTAGAAACTAATCTACTCATTAATATCATCTGTGAACTATCAATTGTTCTTCAGGGTGTTAATTTCCATATATTTATGTAATTTTTGTATTTTCTTTTACCATTGATTTCCAATTTCATTGTAGTATGATCTGATAATATGCATGGTATAATTTCAATCCCTTTGCCTTTACATAATCACTTCTGAGTTAGTGTGTGGTCTATTTTGGAGAAAGTCCCACATACAGCTGTGAAGAATGTATATTCTATAGAAACATATTATAGATATCTACTAAGTCCACATATTCAAAACTTTGGTTCAGCTCTGAAAGCAACTTTGCCTTGAAATTCATTTTGTCTGAGATTAGGATAGCTACTACTACTTTTTACTGGGTTCTTATTGCATGGGGTATTGTTTTTCATCCTTTGTTTAATCTGTGAGTTTATTTTAAAATAAATGTACTTCTTCTATATTGCATATTACTTTTGTTTCTTGATCTATTTTGCCAATCTGTATCATTCAATTGGTAAATTGAGACCATTGGCAATAGGAATTAATATTGAGAGGTACTGGTTTATTCTGGCTATTGCATTACTTTCCTGCTGATGCTTTATTATTTGTTTTGCTGGTTGTTTGGCTGCTCATCCCATCAGAAGTATTCATTCTTTTGACTCATTGCTATTTTTGGCTTCATTGTCTCTTTCTAAAATATCCTTAAGAATTATTTGTAATGCTAGCTTGGTGGTTATGAATTTCTTAAAGTGCTTCTTGTCGTACAAATATCTTCTCTGCCAATTTTGAAGGGTAGTGCTACACAGTGAAAGGGTAGTACTACGCGGTGAAAGGGTAGTGCTACAGGGTACACTAATCAGGTTGGACTTTATGTTTTAGAGCTTAAAATACTTTACTCCAATCCCTCCTGATACTTAAGTTTTGTGTTGATAAGTCTAATGTAATTCTAAAGTGTTCATCTTTACATGTGATTTGACACTTCTAATAGCTTTCAATATGTCCCTGTGATGGTTTTCTGGTACTTGAGTATAATATGACACTGAATTTCTCATTTAATTTGCTGTTATTTTGGGTTCTATATGCCGCAGGTATCTGCACATATATTTCTTTCCCTATATCTGTGAAGTTTTCTGCCATTATTTCTCTGAACAGCTTTTACATAATTTACATTGTCTTCTGATTTTTCTTTCTTTTTTTTTTTTTTAAAGGACTGGAGAGCGCCCGCGGGTCTCGAACCACCGGACCAATGGGCCCGGGCGGTTGGGAAGCCAGACTCGAAGGGACCGCTGGGCTAAAGCCAGCCCCTGATTTTTCATTTAATGCATTTATTTTTAGTCATTTTTGTGTTATCTAGCAGCTGTTGAATCTAGTTTTCATTTTCTCTTATTGTTTTAAAGGTGTCTTTTAGTAGACGGTCTTTGAAGTCGTTTTTGTGTTACCTAGCAGCTGTTGAATCTATTTTTCATTTTCCTTTGTTTTAAAGTTGTCTTTGAGTAATTGGTCTGTATTCTAGTTCTGAAATTTTTTCTTCATACTGGTTGCTTCTGCTGCCCATATTTTCAACATAATTTTTATTTTCCTGGATTTCTGATTGAAACCTTTCCATGGACTCTTAATTCTTTGCTAAACTAGTCATTCATATTTTGTATCATTTTGTTTAGCTCATTTATGTCTTCTGAAAGCTCCTGGATCACTTTGGTTATTACTTCAATTATCTGTCTAGGGATGTCTGTGATCCCAGTGAGTACCTTTGAGGTCTGTGCTTTACTCTACACTTTTGAATAACTCAGCAATGTGGCTTCCATTATTCTGCCCTTTTGCCCCCTGGATTGGCTTGGGAGCAGTTGGGAGTTTTAGGCATTTTGTTGCCTTGTCTTATATTTCTTTTGTTTGTATTATTTTATTTTGTGCTAAGGTTTGAGATTGTGTTACTAGTTTTCAATCATGTGCTTTGTGGGTAATTATAGGCCTATGCCTCAGCCCCGAATTTAGGCCACCTCTGTTAATTTAGCAGGGGAGAATACAGTATAGTTACCCCAACAATGAGTTGTCCTGGAACATACTCTAGTATTCTCTAATTCTATACTACTCTAGCACTGTAATTTTGTAGTACTCTATAATCTGGTAATATCAGCAAATCAGCCATAATAGTATTATCCAATAAAAATTGGATATAAACATAGCATCAGAACCAATTATGTACCACTTTTAACTCTAAAGAAATGCAAAATTATAGCATAAACAATAAGTAACTCAGTTATTGACTTACAGCTAATATGTACTGAATAGTATCTGTGCTGTAATCTTGTAAACTATCACAAGATTAATAAAGCTTCATGGTTATACTATTAAACACATAGTTTGGGAATTGGGAATTCAGACATGAAAAAAACAAACTATATGATATGAGGAGAGAAAGAAAGGTTACAAACAATTTTATTGTGGAACATAAGATGTTTATAAAATTAGATAAAGGTAACAGAAAAAACTGACAAGAATTATGGAAAATAGAGAGAAACAAATTATATGAGGACTACACCCTCCCGCCCTCCGCCCCCCCCCCCAACAATAATCTGTGATTTCAAACTTTAGGGAGCCACTGAAGCTGGAAATGCATGGTTTTGATTCCAGGACCTATAATTTTGGGGCAGTAGCCAAGGTAAGATGTGTCCCTGTTCACACTGTGAAAGAAGGCAGTCAGACCCCAATTCTGTGCTGGATGCAGGGACAGAGTGGGGTAGGGTAGGATTATAGGAAGTGTGCCAGTGGGTGCTACATCTTTCAAGTCCAGAACAATTCAGACTGAGCCTGGCATCTGGTCAGGGGCAAGGCCATATCCTTTAGCTCACACCCCTCAAGTGTCTTTCCATGCTGAATTCAGCTCACTGACTACAGCTGGCTCCTGTGACTGTCTCTCCCCCAGTCACTTTGATAATGTAACATTGCATGCTCTGAAGTAAAGTCATTCTGTGGCTGATCTGAGTCTCAGGTTCAAACCATCAATCCTTCACTGAAATGGTGTCTGACTTAATACTCTCTTCAGGCATATAGCAAGCCCTTGGACAGTGGTCATTCACTAGCTGTTGTCTTTCAAAGGGCTCACATGAAAGGAAAATCCTGCACTCCCATTGTGGCTCACAGCACCCACTGGTCTGGTCCACCACATTTCTCCCTGATACCCTCTGTAATCCCCATCTTTTACTTTGTCTCTGTAGCTTTGATCCCTTTTTCCTGGAAGCCACAAACTGGGAGCTGTGGAGAAACTATAGAATGTTGCTTCCTTTCTCTGTAAATTTTAATTTTCCTGTCAGATCCTTCATGGTTCCTGGGAATTTTTTTCTTTCTTAGAAAATTCATTATTTTGATTCTAAATCTCAAAAAAGTTGCTTTTGCTTACTGCTCTACCATGTTTCTGGAAAACTTATTGATTTTGTTTATCTTTTCAAAGAACCAAACATTTGTTTCATTGATCTTTGTATTATTCTTTAGTCTCTATTTCACTAATTTCATCTGGTCTTTATTTCTTTCCTTTTATTGGCTTGGCATTTCACTTATTATTTTTTTAAGACCTTGAGATAAAACATTAGGTTATTTTAAAATCTGTCGTATTTTTTAAACAGTAAGCACTTATAGCTATACACCTCCCACTAAGACCTGTCTTTGCTTTATTCCAGACCTTCTGGAATGTTGTTCCCATTTTCATTTAATTTCCTTTTCAGATTTTGATAATATAACTTTTAGATCTTTTGTTATGATTCCATAGGTCTGTGAGGTCAAGTTTCCTATATCTTCAGGGCAGTGCTAGAATTTAAGATTCTTGAAAGAGCCTCCACTAACAATCATTCTTGCTGGGAAACCATCATTATTGATCTATAATTTGTTTTCACTGGTGTTGCAGACGAGTACGGGAGACATCCTCAACACTATATGTTACTGAAAGTTCTAAGTTTCCATGCATTGTCACCTAATGAAAGAGAGGACTGCCTCCTTACAAATGGGTAGGCATTTAAATTAATGCCATCATATGGCTTTGTTAACTGCTGGCAGTGAAGAAAGTCTTGACTCTCTACTGAGTTTTCCTTTATTAATTAAGTAGGATGAGTATCTCCTATTTGTGGGTGACCCTTCTATATTTTAGTTTTTTTCTTTTTTGGGGAATAAAATCTTGCTATGTAGGTTCTGACTGGTATTGGACTCACCAGGTAGCCTAGAGTACCCTTGAACGTGCAGAGATCCTCCTACTTTAGCCTCCTGAGTACCGAGATTAGAGGTGCACCAACACACTCAGCAATCTTTATACAATTTAGATTTACACTGTGTTGGTTATAGGTACTGTTTAAGTACTTTTTCCTAATCAATGGGTGGCTCTCTTAACTCTTGTCTATACATGTGTTTCATTTTAATAAACAGAATTCCCAAATTTAACACTCTATTTTGACCCTTTTTAATATTCAGAGCTTTTTGTATTCTAAGAGATTTATTTTTTTGCCACTCATATATTTTTTAAAATAAAAAAAGGAAAAATTCAAGTTTTGTAAAGCAAAAATCAACTCTTTAATCTGCTATCATTGGAAGTATGAATTCTCATTGTCCATAATCAAAGCAAGCAATAAACATACCAGACCAAAGATGAGCCAAAAATAAGAGGGAAATCCTGTCTCATCTTTAAAAACAGTTGAGTATTTTCCATAGGTTAATGTCCTACCAAACACTGTTAGACAATATAGCACATTTTGCATATGACATTAATGTGGAAAAGTTACTTTTTCCACTATGAACAAGCTAATTTAACCTTGTGGGAATTTTTGTTTTAAAAATAGTTGTATTTTTAAATGAAATATCTAGCTGGTCAGAAGTACTATACCCCTGAAACAACTTTTCAAGAAACATATTAATGTCTTTTGCATTTGTCCTTGCATAACTGATTTTAAAAAATTTCTGTGTTCATGATTGTCCCTTTAACCTTCATTATCCTGTGGATTAACATTTCTTCTTGTGGAAATATGTTCATTAACTGTCCCTTTAGGGAATGTATATGTGTGAGAAAGATTTTTTAGTTTTTATATGTCATAAAATGCATTTTTGTCTCATTCTTGAGTAACCATTTACTTGGTTATAAAACATAAGGCTGTTAGTCTTTTATTCTCTTAGTACCAATGACTTTTATTGCTTGCTAATGAGAGATACACTGTCATTCCTATATTTTGAGATGAGGCTTGTTATGTTTCCCAGTCTAGTTTTGAACTCCTAGACTCAAGTAATTTTCCCACCTCTGGCTCCTAGTACCTGTGATTATAATTCCATTTTGCAGCAAATTATTTCATTTGTTGCTTTTGTTTTTAAAAAGCTTTTGTACTTTTTAAGTGAAAGAACCATAATTCCTCAAATATTCTCAAAATATACACTTTAAGTCAGTCATATTGCACTCAAAATTTTTAAATTTTTTCCTCTAAACTTAATTTTATCAAAAGTGACTACATATTGTAGTTTATTATCTTGTCGAGTGTTGCTTCAAGGTTCAAGTAACATAAAACCTTGATATATACTGATTGATAAACCTTGATTGATATAATCAGAAGGAAATCTTATCTTTATGTATGTTCCCCAGTAGGGTCAACAATATTATCAGAATTGTTCTTAATCTTTTGTGGTTCTGCCATTCTAAACATGCCAGATTTCTCCATGGAAACTTCTCCTTATGGTTACAAAATGGCTAAACACTTTCAGATTTTGCATGCAGACCCAAAAGTATCTACCAAACGAAGCCATCTCTTCCTGTGATTTTTAACCACTGGGAAAAATATTTTTCTAAAAAGTTCCTCAGTAGACATATACTATTAAATGTATTCCTTAATAAATCACTAAAGGGTCTCATATAACCACATTTGTTTTTAGCTAAACACATGGTGGTATGAACAGTAGATTACCTAAACTAAGTCATTAGAAAAAGGAGAGTCAAACAGCAAAATCTGTTTGCCTTGCCTATCTTTGTATTAGATAGCTTTACTTCTTTAATTTTTCAGTTAGCATGGATATATCATTTAAAAAGTATTATTTTTAATGTTGTAATTTTTATTCTTTAAACTTTCCATTTTGACTCATCTGCACCTAGGAGCTTTAAAATTATTTCTGTATAGCCAGGTATAGTGGTTCACACCTGTAATCCCAGCTATTTGGGAGGCTAAAGCGAGAAGACTACAAATTCTAATCTAGCCTGGCAACTAAGCGAGACCTTGTTTCAAAATGAAAAATAAAGCACACCATTGAGGTCAATTTCCACTACTGGAAAATAATAAGTACACATGTATTACTCTACCTACCAGAGTCCAGAGAAAGTTATTATGTAAAATTATCTAACACGGGGCTGGGGATTTAGCTCAGCAGCATAAGCACCTGCTTTGCAAGCAGTCGTGAGTTTGATCCCCGGTACCGATAAAAAGGAAAAAGACAAAAAAAAAAAAGTTAAAAAAAAAATTATCTAACACATCTTATAGTTACCAAAACCAGTAACTAGTATATTAGAAACTGTACACTTTATTCAAATTTCTCCAGGTTTTCAAATATTACTTTCTTTGTCCCAGAAGTTTTTGTAGGATCCTATCTTGTAGTCAGTTGGTGTTTTTTGTTTTTCTTATTTTCAGTGTCCTTCAATTTGTGATTTTCCCAGGTTTTCTTTGTATT
Source organism: Cavia porcellus (assembly GCF_034190915.1). Lineage (NCBI taxonomy): Eukaryota > Metazoa > Chordata > Mammalia > Rodentia > Caviidae > Cavia > Cavia porcellus. The sequence goes on from NW_026947494.1 coordinate 53,991,155, forward strand.
TTATAATCTCAACACATTGAAAGTACTGGCTGGTCATTAAACAGTGACCATTAAGTGGTCACTAAACAGTGACCATTAAGATAATGTGCATTTAGATTTATCTGATAGTTTCCTTGATTAAAATAAGATTATGAATTTTGAGCAAGAATATCGAAGAAATGATGTGTCCTCAGTGCATCATGTTGCAATTTGTATATCGATGTCTTATTTCCAGTAATATTAACCCTGATTACGATATGAAGGTTGTATCTGCTGGGTTTCTCCACTATGAAAGTATTATATTTCCTGCATTTCCCTTTGTACAGAATAAAAATCAGAGATAATCACAAACTATGAAAATTTATCCTGACTTTCCCTAACTTTAGCATCTTTAGAGAATGCTAAATTATGACGGTGTTTACAAAATTATTTTTAGGGTGTTGGTCTAAAGACAACTTTCTACTCGTATTTACTCATAATGCTGCAGGGACATATTCATTTTTCACATTTATTTGATTATAACCCTATGGACTCAGGAATTTTATTCTATACATTAAAATCTCTTTATGCCATATTATATATAAATTATAAATCAAAATGATTCACATAACTAAATATAAAAGTTAAACTTGCCAAATAGGGTGGTGAATTCCTGTAATCCCAGCAATGCAAGCAGCTGAAATGGATCACAAATTGAGGCCTTCACAGGCAACTCAACAAGATTCTATAATCAATTAATCAATCAAGAGCTGGGGATGTAGCTCAACAGTCAAGTTGTTCCTGGGTTCTATCATCAGTACCAGCATGGGAAAGTAGAGCACCTTTCTAATATATAGGAGTCCCTGTGTTCAATCTCTAGGACCATTTTTAAAAAGTAGTAATAATAATAATAATACTCACATATAATATAAATTAAACTTATGGAAGAAAATAGTATTCCATAATATGGCACACATTATTCACTATGACAACAAAAGCATAATCTATAAACAATAACAAATGGCATTTCATTAGAAGTCCACATTTTTGCCAGACATGATAGCACACATTTATTATCCCAGCACTTAGAAGGCTGAGGCAGGAGGATTGCTGTAAATTCAAGTCCAGCTTGGGCTACAAAATGAATTCAAGACTAGCCTGAACTACGTAGAGAAACCCTGTCTCAAAAAGAGCAAAAAGAAAAAGTCTGTATTTTTGTGCTTCAACACATCATTAATAGAGACAAGACAGACTGGAAGAAGTTATTTGTAATCATATATCTGATTAAAAATACTTGTGTTGAAAATACACAAAATCCCAAACTGAGTAAGATACACAATTCAATTTAAAAGCAGGAGAAAGATTTTTTGCTTAATTGATGTAATTTTTCGATCTCTATATATTTAGTCTTTATGAATCATACTGTTTTGGATATATATCCAGTACTCTGAAGTAAGGTTTTGTGTTGTGAGACAGCCAGTTCTCATTGACTGTTTGGTCCCACCTCTATTGGGCTCAACCAAGTTATCTTTGCAAATTCTTGCTGACAAAAAATTACAAGGCTTATCCATCTCTTAATATAAAAGCTTCCTTAAACTAGTCATATAGTCAACTAAATTTGTGAAGAATACCACAGTTTGACAACTCTATAAATGCTTGTCTTGAAATGAAAAGAACCTCACTGCTACAAAAAACAAGATCATTACCCTTGTACCCAAGAGTTCTTTGGACCTGGTTTGCTTAGCCATCGCTAAAACCAATACCTCTTTAGCACTGCCATATTGTTCATGGGATTAGAGGCAAGGAAAATCAACAAAGCTGTGCTGATGCTCCAATCACCTATAATGACATAATAAACTAAACTGCCCTGATTCATAAATCATATACACTTTGAGCTTATATGATTGTTCCTGTTTAGTTCTTGTTTGATTTCTTGTTAACAGATTTGAAATTTTTCTCACATATTTTTTTCCCTCAAAAGTGAAGTTTTAAATTTCTCATTTTAAAAGTTCATTCAGGCAGGTATGGTGCTGAACATCTGTAATCTCAGCACTCAGGAGACTATAGGAGGATAATGGAGAGTTTAAGGCCAGTCTGGGCTACATAGTGAGGTTGTGTCTCAAAAAAAAAAAAAAAAAAAAAAAAAAAAAAATAATAATAATAATAATAATAAATAAAAAACAAAACAAAACAAAAATTCATTGATGATATGTGTATATGAAATAAATTAAAAGTTATCTACTAGAAAGTCACTCCTTCAGAATACCTGCTGTTAGCTAGATTTCAGTCCCTAAATTTTGGTTAATTCTTATGAATTTATTTTATTGGCAAGAACTTTTGACACCGACCAGGAATAATAGAGGTAGACTATCCTTGACTTGTTCTTGATCTTAGAGGGAAAGCATCTAGTCTCCCACTACTAAATATATGGGGAGTTTGTAAATATTTTTTTTTTCTCTTTTTATTGGTACTGGGGATCAAACTCACGACTGCTTGCTTGCAAGCCAGGTGCTTATGCGGCTGAGCTAAATCCCCAGACCCCTGAAAAAAAGACAAAAATAAATAAATAAATAAAAATAAAAATTAAAAAAAGGGGTGGAGGCTGGGGAGTTAGCTCAGTGGCATAAGCACCTGCCTTGCAAGCAGGCGGTCGTGAGTTTGATCCCCGGTACTGATAAACATGAAAAAAAAGACAAAAAGAAAATTAAAAAAAAAAAAAATTCCCAGCCCCCGTAAATATTCTTTATCAAGATCTGTTAGATTCCTATTTATTGAGAGTTTTGGTTTTTTTGTTTCGTTTGTCTTTTTTGAGACAGGGTTTCACTGCAGATTAGGCTGCCCTTAAATTCATGGGACTCCACTGCCTCAGCCTCCTGTTAAAGTTAGGATTATAGGAATGTACCACCATGCCCAGCTCCAGTTTTGGTTCTTTAAAGAATTTTTTGAATACGAATAGGCACTGTATTTTAACAAATGGCATTTCTGAATTTTTTTTTTTAAAGACAGGCTCTTGCTACATAGCCCAAGATAGTCTTCAACTCTGTATGTAGCCAAGGTAGTACTCAAATCTTGACCATTTTGCCTCAGCCTTCTCAGTGCTGGAATAACAGTTGTATATCACCACACTTAGCTCTGCTTCAGTCTTATTATGTGGGTTACATTAACTATTTCCAACTGCTGGGCCAGCTTTTCAAAGCTAGAATAAATGCTGCTTTACCAAGGTGTACAATTATTTGTTATAGTTGGATTAGATTGCTAATACTGTTTTGAGTATTTCTACATCTATGTTCATGAGAAATTGATCTATAATTGTCTTTTCTCATAACGCTGTCAACTAATTTGTTGCTGTTATTTTGTTTTGTGATGCTGGGGAATCAACAAACAACTGGAGTATTCTACAAAGGAATTTTATATGTAATCTTCCCCTGAAAAGACGTATTCTCTAACATATAAAAGTATTTGTATTTTCTATATAATGACATGATTGACTTTAAATACTATTTACTTACCATAAAAAAGATAAAGGTAAGAAACTTGGATGATACACAGTAGAAAGCATTCCCAACTATAAAAGTATGCACAAATTTCTCTTAGAAAATTAATGGTACTACAAGGGTTTAGAGTTCTCTCATTTAGCTTGCACATATTCCTGAATGACTCCTATCTACCTGCAAAAAGCCTCTATAAAGAAATATGCAATATCACCAGCAGCTAGAGGGTCTTACAATTTTATTTACAAAAAATTTACAAAATGTCACAAACACGATTTTGTTGGTAATAATTGCAAAGTTAAGAATAGAGTAATATAAAATATCACTTAGTATATAATATGTATTAAAATATAGCTTTAATCCTAGCTTTATCCATTAGTTTTTAAATTCCAATTTTTAATAAATCTAGAAACAAGGCAATACACATGAAACACTTTGCTAAATATTTTTAAATTAACTCACTTTTTACATTGGATATTACTCTAACATCATTTATAAATTAAATAATTTTCTATTATAATTCCTAAATATAAAAGTATTATGCATCAAATGGAACTCAAAAAGCATAAAAGATACTGTCACAAATTTTTAAAAAATTACATTGTATACATTAGAAGTTAAAAAATTAGTAAAAGAATATTGGATAAGATACAACAAATGCTTTATAAATGCAGAAACTTTCCACTTGTACTATTGTCCATATAGTTTAAAACACTAAAGAACTGACAGAATCAGGGAAGACCATTTTAAAAATGAATAGATGGCAGTATGTGTCATCTAAGGATAAAAGAGAGACTATTGCTTTGATTTGCAATAATCCTTATTCAAACAAATTCCTATTATCTTTGAATATCTTTGAATTTATCGTGTAAAAAGAGATCATCTTTTTATTGATGGAAGGCTTCTAATCTTATTCGGGTTGGATCTTCTGGATGTCTTAAGGCAATTCCATTGCGCAGCAGCAGCTCAATATAAGGTGGCCAAAAGGAATCACTAATTTTGACATATGGATCATGTGGAACATCAAATAATCTATTTATAAGAATCTAGGAAAAAATATCATTGAAAATACACTTTACGTGGAGGAAAATCTACCTGCAGCTTTAATAAAACAACCAAGAATTGTTCTACCAAAAATGTTGATCTCTTTTCTCATTAAACAACTATTTATAATTTTTATATATTGTAATAACCTAAATTTTTAAAAGACTATAGGTATTAGTAATGGCAAAGTTTTGAAATTAATTTCTGATCTTAACATTTAAAAAAATTTCCCCCAAACTAGCTAGAAAGCATTTACAAGTGTTCCTTCTCTTGTGATTAATAATTTATTCAGAAAAAGACAAGAATTTTATAAAGCAAAATTCATAGCCAGGCCTGATGGCACAAGCCTGTAATCCCATATTCTGGAAGGCTAGGGAAGAAAGATACCAAGTACTCTTATCTCAAAATCTGAAAAAGAGGCTGGAGATACAGTTCAGTGCAAAGGCCATGGGGTTCAATATAAAGTCCTGCCCCCAACAAAGGTGAAATTCAGAGTGGTAGAAGAGTTGTGAACATGTGAGAAGCCTTGGGTTCAATACATAGCATCAATCAATCAATCAACAAAATACTGTACACAGAGTATCATAATATTGGTGTAAGCCATGCATGGTGGCACACAAAGCAACTCAGGAGGCTAAAGCAGGAAGATCAAAAATTTAAGGCCAACCTAGACAACACAGCAGGATTCTGCCTCGAATTAAAATTCTTTAAAAACAGCCTAGAGACATACATAGCTTAGTGGTAGAGTGCTTGCCCAGCATGTACAATTCAATCCTAAGTATCACAGAAAGGAAGAAGAAGTAAGGAAGGGAGACAGGTTGAGGGACAAAAGGAGGAAGGGAGGGAGGGAGACAGGGAAACAGGGAGAGGGAGAGAGAAAAAAGAAAACTTGGGGAGTGGAAAGGAGCTCATCAGTTCCTCCTTACAAACATTCCAATCCTGATGAAATTTTAAAATGATCAATTTTATTGCTAGCATTTCCTTCAACTTCATTTCTTTACCAAGAACACTGAGGGATTATTTTAAAAATGAGATATTTGGGAGATTCCTATTCACAGGTTACTATTTCCCAAAATGCATTCCATAAAATTAGCTTCATTAATTGTGTTCTTAGTTGTTACTAAATAGGATTGTGTGCTCATAAGAAAGATAGATTGCTAATGAAAACTGAGAATCACTTGTCTTTCCAAATATTTAAGAGTGAAAATGCTAAATGTAGACATATTTTTGTCTCTTTATCCACTTTCCAATACTTTCACGAATTATAAAACCAGCACTCAATAGGATTAAGGGATTCCATAAGAAAACAAAATTAACAAATTTGCCAGGCCAAAGCTTTTACTGAAAGATGCTATCAGTTTAAGGAAATGGAAAAGAAAAAGCATAATATAGATATACAAATATAAAGTGCTACAAAAGTACATAAAATTAACCTGTCAAGCTCTAATTTAAATCATATTTCACAATACCAGTATTTCATTTCTTGAAATAAAAATTAAAACTATCATTAATTATACCTCTTTCATGTCCCATAATGGAGGAGAGGAAAGTTATGGCCTCCTTTCTTTTAGGTATTATGGCAAAGAATTAAATATAATCCTATTTAGAGCACTTGCTTCTTTTAATTCAGTTTAAAAACTTCTGAGTTGGGGGTTTAACTTAAGTTACAGAGCCCTTTCCTAGCATTTGTCAGGCCCTGGGTTCAATCCCTAGCACTATTACTAGAAATAGTTAAATGCTAAAAATTTATATCTAAAATGAATATACAGATACTTCATTTTTCACTGAATTGAAATTTAAATACTGATCACTTTTATCATTGATAATAAGACTGAGATAGTTTTCTAAGTTTTATATTGTATCCCATAGTACATCTGAATATTTTACCCATGACAGTTGATGCATGAAGTGACGATTTTTATTTATTTATTTATTTTTTTTTTGTTTTTTTTTCCTTTTTATCGGTACCAGGGATGGAACTCACGACTGCCTGCTTGCAAGGCAGGCGCTTATGCCGCTGAGCTAAATCCCCAGCCCCGACGATTTTTATTTAAAAAGTAAATATATCTATGAAAACAGCTGTCATGGTTTCATTATAAATTGGAGTAGCTATGTTAACTATTTTAATCACAAATCTAATAAATATTTGCATTTAGCTTTTCAAAGCAATAATATTTAGTATTAAGAAAGGCATCCTGAGGCACCAAATTAATTGGACAGAAACAGACTTTTATACCCAATTCATTATATTAGAACAAAACATGTTTTCTGAAAACATTCTTCTAAACTTATTAGTACTAAGTAAAAAGGACACTGGGTGGGGATATGACTCAGAGGTAAGGCCCTTGCCTACTTGTGCTCAAGGCACTGGGTTCAATTCCCATACTGCAGTGGATAAATCAATTAAATAAATGAAGGGAAGATATTAAAATTTCTTTAAAAAAAAAAGGAACACTAATTGATAAATGTCCTGCTCTTCACAGACTGCTTTCTTCTCTGTCCAATTGCCATATATTTTCGTATAAGATTTTCTAAAGTATTTAACATATTTAGTAATCTAGTGGGAGTTCAAAAACATTTTGTAAAAAGGTCAAAGACATTTATAAAACAAAATAAAATGTCAAACAGAAGTTCAGAATTGTTCACTCATTACATTTTTGACAAAGGAGATAGTTATAAAGGGAAATTGTGCACAGATTTCCACAACTGTGGAAAAATTCTTTGCAATCACTTACATATGTTACAGTACAGAACTAACTAAAATGCTATAATTAAGGCTCCAGGGATATAGCTTAGCAACACAGGACCTGTCTGGCAAGTGTGAGGTCCTAAGTACAAATTCCCAGTACCAAAATAAATAAAAATAAGTAAATAAATAAAATTCTGTCAGTATGACATAAGATATTATGCAAACAGTAGCAAAAACTTTTAAAATCTGTAACTTTAATAAACTTTGAGAACATAATTAAAAGTTGGACTTCAATTTTATGTTCTTTTTGATAAATGACAAAGGCTAAAAATACAGCTCAGCACAGATCAGCACAGCACCTGCCTGGCAAGTGCAAGGTCTTGAGTTTGATTCTCAGTACCAAAATAAATAAATAAAAACAAAAAAATGACAATATTGTCACCAACACTACATAGAAGACAAAAACTAATTTTGCAGTAGAGACAAATTATTATAACCACATTAAAGTTTGATGTATAACTTAAGGATTAAAGTACTACTTTTTCCTTTACAACCCTAACTATAATTGTTTACGAGTGACGAAGAGACAGCTTTAAGATAAAAAAAAAAACAAAAAAAGAATCTCCACACACACAAAGCCCTTACCTCTAACACTTCATGCAGTGTAATCAGCTGTGCAGTTGATTCTTGAATGTTTTTCTTTGAAAGAAATGTGAATAAAAACATTTTAATTCTGTCAACAGTAGACTGTTGGATTATATTACAAAATTTTTAAAATTAATATTTCTTAGTTGCAATGATACAAGGTAACTAAAATCAAACTCATATAAGTGATTTAAAAAGACTTCTGAGCCTGACATGGTGGTGCACACCTGTTATCCCAAGGACCCAGGAGGCTGAGGCCAGAGAATCACTGTGAGTTTGAAACCAGCCTGGACTACACAGTGAGTTCAAGGGCAGCCTTAACTACATGGTGAGATCCCATTTCAAAAAAACAAACAAAAAAACTTCTCAAAGTAAAAACCTTATTGTACAAAAGTCAAACTCATAAAAATGCAGTTCAGATGACTTCTAAAACAAAAAACCTGCTGTAACTACTATATAATTCATACTATCCATAAACATATAGTAGATAAAGAAATATAGATGGCATACAATATAGAGTCCAATATTTGGAAATTTCAATAAAAATTCTCCAAATAAACGACATTCCACATTATAATATCAGAAGAAACTTACTTTTATGGGCATTTGATCATCTTTCCACAGCACTTGACAGTTCCTAATATTAACTAAACTCATTGTTTTTTTTTTCTTCTTTTTTTTCATGGAATAACAGGAAAAAATCTCATTTAAATTTTACACAACTATTTTGCAAATATTTGAGATAGCTAACATAAAATTTAAGTCTCCCTTATCCATGTTAATCACCACTAGTTTCTTTAATTATTTCCACATCAGATAGATAAGCAACCTCTCATAACCAGGGATGTTCTCTAAATGTAATACAGCTTATTTGTTTGTCTGTTTGTTTGTTTGATCCAGTCTACCATAATGATCTAGAGTGAGGCAACCATCAAAGAAAAAAAATACTTTCTTAATTAGACACTTGAATATATTTATTAAGATTAAAATCATGACTACAAATCATGACTTGCCTTCGCAGGATAATTAAGGTTAAATGAGGTCACAAGATTGGGATTCTAATCCAAAATGAGACATTGGAGGATTACTAGAATTGTTGTTAATAATTTCCTCAATAAATAAAAAGTATAAATAATAATGAGTAGAGAGACATAGTTCATAAAAATATAATGCCTACAGATAATGTGAAAGAGAAAAATAAAAAGCACGCATATCACACATACAAAAAAACTTTTTCTTAGTATTCTCACATTCACTTATCCTGGGGGTATAGCCTTCATATTAGAACAAATACCTACCATCAGATTTAAAAAAAGAAAAGAATTCAAAAGGTACTATAAAAGATATGCAAATAAAAATGATACAATGACATCAGACCAAACAGGTTTCCAGGCAGAGTGTATAGGCACAAAAAAGTGAAAGGAATTAATACATACTTGTTGGAGCTAATGATATGGTTGAATAAATTCATGTAAAAGATGAACAGATGAGCAACAAAGCTAAACAGGTAGACAAAAGACCATATGAATCCACTTTTCTAAGGCATTTACAGACTTCATCTTATGGAAAGTCCAAGTTTTATTAAAAAATAAGAATAAAACCCCTAAATATACTTTAGCTCATTCTAGTGCCAATTTCAATAGTCTCATACATTTCCTTTTTATGCAGTATTAAAATAAAAGAAAGTGGTTGTTCACAATCTTTTGTCACCAAATGTTTGGTTTGCATTTTTGGAAAAGATTTACTATATCATATTCAAATAGTCTATAACCTAGATTGGTGGTGGTGAATCTACGGAACATGTGCAACATCAGGCTGTATCACTGACAGCACTAAAAGGTTTGCCATCACTACCTACATAAACAAATTTAACACTCTGCTGATTTAAAAAGACATATACTATGACAATCGAGTTTAACTGTGAAGTTGATCGCTTGGGACCTGCTTAAGGAATCATCAGTAAAGCACACTTCTAGGTACGTCTGGATGGATCCTGAAGGCATGGTGTTAGAGGTCTATGTCTAGTCCCATTTGCCTTTCTTTCTAGCACTGTTTCCCTGCTCTGCTTCCTTACTGCCATGAGTCAGGCAGTTTTGCTTCCACATGCCCAATAATTATGATGTTTCTGCTTTGGAGCCAGTCAATCATGGGCTGAAATTACTTGAAACTATAAGCCAAATTAAACTTCATCTCCGTTAAGTTGCTGATGTCAGGGATGGTGTCCCACCAGCACCAACCAGAAAGCTAACTAATACACATATACTCGTCATGGAAAATGGTAAAAAGCAAACAACACAACAATAAACAAAACTCACCTACTAAGGGCTGAGGATTTAGCTCAGTGATGTAAGTGCCTGCCTGGCAAGCACAAGGCTGTGAGTTCAAAAAAAAAAAAGAAAAAAAGAAAAAGAAAACTCACCTACTGGACATAAAGTACTGATAAAGTACTGTTCTATTTTTTGGTACAAAAAGATTCAATTCATAAAATTTCGTTACTACATTGTACCCATCTCACAATATATAGTGTTTCATTAACACCTTTGATGGTATTCAATACACTACCTTTTTTTTTTTTTTTTGTCTTTTTCATTTTTATCGGTACCAGGGATGGAACTCACGACAGCCTGCTTGCAAGACAGGCGCTTATGCCGCTGAACTAAATCCCCAGCCCCCTCAATACACTACTTTTAAAAGCTGTGATTTTCCCCATCATATGAAGAAAACATTAAAAGTGTATTGAACGAATTCTATTTTACTGACCAATCAGGGAGTTTATTTTTAGTAAATAAAATGTGATGATGGCATATTTCTGTACAAGTATCTGTGTATATATCTTTAAACTATAGTATATGAGAAAACTTGCCTTGGGACTTACCTAAACAATCTCAAATATAACTATCTATATAAATATCTATTCTAAAACTTACCTTTTTCTTCTTAACAGCTCCATCAGGCAGAGGGAAATGGTCTTCTAGAAACTCACCCAAGGTAATCAAAAGTTTCTCCTTAAATTTTTTTGTATTAAGGATTTTAGTTTTGAGCTCATTTAAGATTCTAATAGATAAAAAAAATTGAGAGAAACATTTAACAGATTAAACACATATGCACATACCTGGTTATTTGTAAAAATTTAGTTAAAACTTTGTGTTTTAACCAAGTAACGAGCTTATGAAGGTAATAAATATTGTAGGGAAAAGAATGATAAAACCAAGTCAAGTCACTCATAAAAAGTCAATGTAACAAATATGTGATAAAAGTGAGGGCAAGACTAATGCTTCCTGGTAAAATTTGCCTTTTTATCTGTATTTCATGTAATATTAAAAAAATTTTTCCTAGTCTAAATATCAAGAATATTAATTACCTTGATTCAGAAAATGTCACAACCTCATTTTTTAATTCATTGTGTAGTACATTAAGAGATTTCATTATTTGTTGCTGTTCATCCAACCACTGCTGCTCCCTTTAGAAAAACAGAACAAATAACTAAATAAAACTTTAAATGCCCATTCAACATGCCAATGATTAATGGTAATTATGATATAAATATACCTTTCTAAGTCTTCTTTTAACTTTTCATTCTTTGATTGAATAGTAGATAGTACCATTTCTAGATCATGTCTCAATTTTTGGAACTAGAAAAAAATAATTTAAATTAACTGCTTTTTAAAAATATATAAATAGTTTTGTTTCTGAATGACAGTGAAATTTATACATTGTTCTAAGATACCTCAATTCACAAACTAATAGTAAAAGTGCCTAGCAGAAAGTGTTTAAGAATGTAAATATGCAGCAGGTGGTAAGTTTTTAGTGGCATCCCATTATTAAATATAAAAATATAATAAGGAGTGTAGAGCAATATATTTTAATTTCAAATTGCAAAGCAAATTAATGTTTTCGGTGATTGGATAGATCAGCCCACTTTTCTAATTGAACATACAAATGGAAATATAAGTGAATATCATTCATTCCATATTTATGCAATCAATCACTCAGTCAATATTGTTTCAACAGTTACTAGTTACCAAACATTGTTGAAGGAGATAGGGATGCAAAGGTGAAGAAAATTGAGGCAGATCCAGAAAACCAAACAAATACGTGAACTTTAGGCAGTCCAAATGCCATTAAGAAACAAAAAAATCAGATAAGAAGATCAAGAAATAGTAATTTTACATAATCTGATGCAGGGGTGAGCTCTATAATCAGCCAACATTTCTGTGGCAGAGAAGAAGACAAAAGATAAGTGAAGTTAAAATCTTAGAAAAAAATATTCTAGATAGAGAAAAATACAAAGGCCCTGAAACAGTGTGCTTGATATAGCTGAGGAACAAGATGGAATATTGGGGTTACTCTGAATTACAATAAACTCTGGAATTTATTCACTATCTTTTTGTTTGTAGAACATATTAACTAATGTGCCACTGTCCTGATGTCAGTGAAGAGTTTTGTAAGAGCAGGGAGGACATTAAGCCAAAATGGTAATTAACTTGGTTTTTAAAATATGTAATTAAATTTTTCAAAGAGGAAAAGCAGGTAAATAGAAATAAAAAAGATAAACTAGAAAGTAGGTTTAGATGGGTGTGGAGACATACATCTGTAATCCCAGCGCTTGAGAGGCTGAGGCAGGAGGATCTTTGCAAACTTGATGCTGGGCTACAAAGTGAGTTCAAGACCAGCCTGAACTTTATAGGGAGATCCTGTCTCAAAAGGCCAAAAAAAAAGAAAAAAAAAGAAAAAAAAAAAAAAGAAAAGAAAAGAAAGAAAGAAAGAAAAGTAGGTTTCAACACAACCATATTGATATTAAAAATGGTCAAAAAATGGCAAATAATGAAATTAGAGATAAGAGAAAAGAAGAAAATTGCAAATTAGATAGATATTAAAAAACACTTATAAATAATCCATAAATCAAACAACCAATGGGAAAATAAAATTATATAATTTCCATCATAAGTTATTATGTTTAAAAATAAAACACCAAAATTTCTGTAAAGTAAAAGTGTTACTCAGATGAGAATTTTTGTATCATTAAAAGCCTATATTAGAAACCAAAGAAAGTTCTCAAATTAATGACTTTACTTTTTACCATCAACTCAGAAAGATCAAATAAAGTCTGTAGGATGATGAAGAAATAATAATTTACACCAAAGAAATGGGAGGGGGATCAATGAAATCCAAGTTGAGATAGTCATTGAAATTTGCCAGATTAATTAGAGGAGAAGTAGAAGATACAAATTACCAACATGAAAGTGCCTTTGTTCTTTGATCATTTTAATCTATGTCTCCTCACTTTAATAAATTTTAACTAAGAGTTTAACCGTTCATCTAAGTTCTGTGGTCCTAACCTGTAAACTGGGAAATCGTGCAAAAACTGGTATCACAAGTGAAACTTGCTACATAATCCCCTGCTAGCTGAAACATGTTGAAAACACTGGGAAAAGAAGTATAAAGTGGATAGGGTGAAGAACACTGATGCCTAATGGCTACCAATGAAATAATAGTTGCAATTTTATCAGTTATTAAAGGTAGAAAACATCAATGAAATTCAGCAATAAGACCAACTCCCAAAGAGTTAGATCACAGAATTCAGAGAAATGTAAAATAATGAAAAGCAGAATACATAATCTCTTTGCTATTTTTCTATACAACAATTAAAATGAAAGTAGTATGGGTCATAGGCTGGCATTGTACCAAATTTGGATTTTAGCCAAAGGAACACAAAAACCCAGAACAGTAAAAACAATCTGGAGAAAAAAAAAAAAAAAAAAAGAACAAAAACAAGGCTGGAAGCATTTATACCACCTTGGTTGCTTTTACTTGTCACTGAGACAAAATACCTGACACCCAAAATTAGGGAAAGAAAGGTTTATTTCTTACAATTTTAGAGGTCTCAGTCCACACTCAGTTGGCTCCAAACAGCAGGGTGGCATGGCACCACTTATGGGCACCACAAATAACAGAGAAATCATGCATTCTCCATTCACCTCAAACCAGCAACATGTGGATACTGTCAGTGTCTGCTGCCAGCTGGAACAGTAGCCAGGCTTTCCTTTCTCTTGTCTGTAGGAGTCCAGTGCCTGGATCACTGAGCTCTCTGAACCTGATCGTGAGGAACAGCTTCTCTATGTCATCGGCACTCTGGAATCTGGTACAACTGCTGCCATTCTGTAACTTCCTGTGGCCTCTGTCACCACTCTAGAACACAGTGCTCTGCAGCTTTCTCCTCCAAGCAAAGTCTTTCACTTTTGCAGTTTTGAGGCTACAAAGGGTGGCTACCCACAGCTTCTTGGAGTGCCCCAGGCCATCTTTTATTTCTCTGTTGTTTCTCAGTAATCAAGATTTCAGCTCTATTTTTATAGTCCACAGCTTTCTGGCCAAACTCACATTTTAAATTACCCTGCTGAGTTCTTTGTTCTTGATTCGAAATACAAATCTGGCTGAAAGCCCCCAACAATAGCCATGCCACTGCCACGACATTTGACTCTCTTGAAATTTCTTTTGCCAGATTAATCAGTCCACTGCCTTTAGATTAACCAGTCTGCTGCCCTTAATCACAGTCTCGGGTGAAGTCTCTAGACACAAGCAAAACGCAGACAAACTTTCTGCCAAGCCATAACACACATCCTGTGGAGTTCAACAACTAATGCAGTAATTCCTCCCAGCAGAAATCTCCTGAGCCTGGTTTTTACTGGCAGGCTTTCTATCAGGCTTCTGGTCTCCTGAGCTCTGACCAAAATCTCTCCTACAGAACAGCCTAAGCTATTTCAGTGCCACTCTTTCAGGTGACATTTCTGAACCTCCCCAAGTTTCCCACAAGCCATTTTCAAAGGCTGCTGAACCACACAGTCAGGTACATTCACAGCAATGGCCCCACTCCTGGTACCAAATTCTGTCTTGATTACTTTTATCTCATTGTTAGGAAAAAATACCTGACACTCAAAACTAGGGATAGGAAGATTTATTTCTTACAGTTATGGAAGTTTCAGTCCATACTCAATTGGCTCCAAGTGGCTGGATGGCATGGCGGGGCCACCATTCATGAGTGCCACAAAAAGCAAGCATGAAGAGAACAAAGAGAGAAGACACACCTTCTTCCTACTGTTACACTGTATGCTGGCTCCACACTCAGGCAAGTGTAGCACTCATACCACCAATCCAAGTGCTACGCAACGAAGCAATCACAAACACTAGATTGCATGAGGTTTGTGGGGGAGACATCTGAACATGAACCATAACAAATACCCAATTTTAAATTATACTACAAAGCCATAGCAAGAAAACAGCATGGGCTGGGGATTTAGCTCAGCAGTTTAGGCACTTGCCTGATAGGCATAAGGTTGTTTGATCCCCAGTACCCTCCACCCAAAAGAAAAGAAAATCCAGCATGATCCTGGTACAAAAATAGAGACACAGACATATGGAAGAGAACAATGGACACAGAAACCCATATAACTGCAGCCATTTGATGCTGGACAAAGGAGTCAAAAACATACAATAAAGACAAGCTCTTTCACAAATGGTGCTGGGAAAACTGAATATCTATATGTAGAAAACTGAAACTAGATCTCCATCCCATACCCTGAACAAAAATCAATTCAAAATGGATCAAAAGTATAAAACCTAGAATTTTGAAACTGCTACAAGAAAATATAGAAAAAACACCTGAAATCTTAGGCACAAGCAAAGACTTCTTGAACATGTCTCTAATCACACAGGAAATAGCAAGAATCAGCAAATAGTATTACATCAAATTTAAAAGTACCTGCACAGCAAAAGAAACAATGCAGTGTAGAGAGAGCCTACAAAATGAGAAGAAAAATTCTTTGCCAGCTTCTTTTCCAAGAGGATTATCATCTAGAATACAAAAAGAACTCATATAACACCACCAAAAAACCAAGCAGCCCAAACATTGCATGAGCAAACGATAACAGGCACTTCTCAAACTAAAAAGTATAAATGGCTAATAAGCATATGAAACAAAGTTCAATATTTTTAGTCATTAGGAAAATGCAAATCAAAACTACAGTGACAGTCTATCTTACTGCAGTCAAAATGGCTACCACTGAGAATATAAAAATAAATACTGGCAAAGATGTGAGGAAAAAAGGAATCACTGCTACACTGCTGGTGGAAATGTAAATTAGTACATGCATTATGGAAAGCAGTACAGATGTTCCTTAAAAAATAGAACCAGCATAGAACCCAGCTATGTTACACTTTGATATGTACCCAAAAGAAACAAAAGAATACATATTATATAAGATTATGAATGTATCTATTATCTTAGTCACTCTCCTCACTGCTGGGACAAACTATCTGACACCCAAACTTATAAGTAGTTTATTTTGGTTTGTTTTTAGTCTATAGGTAGCCAGCTGCAACATACGAAGGCGTAGTGGAAGACCCTAGGTGGAGGAAAGCTGCCATGAGCAAAGCCAGGAGGCAGAAAGGAAAGGGAGGAAAGGGGATGGTAGACACTTTCCAGGAACCTGCCTCTCCTATTAGGCCCCATCTCCTAATAGCACATTTAGTTTATAGTCTTCCAAGGATCAATCGCCTTTCAAAAGCCCTGTCTGTGAGTATAAGACAGTAGGGACATTTAGATATAATCCATAACACTCATGCTTATTGCAGCACATTTCAGCAAAGAGAAGAAACCAGCCTAGATGCCCATCAACAAATGAATGGATAAATAAAATGTGAGACAGATAGATAGACTTCAGCTATAAAAAATAAAACTATGTCATCTGCAGAAGAATGGGTAGAACTAGAGACCATCATGCTAAATGGAATAAGCCAGATTCAGACACACATGTTCTACATGTTTTCCCTAATTGGTGCAACTGAAAAAAGATGCTATTAAAGTGAGAGAACATTATTAGTCAAGAGAAAGAGAATACAGGTAGGTGGAGTATCAGGATGAATAATTATTGTATTATTATTTATAACATTGTTATATTATTAGGGTTAACATGAATACTATTATGGCTAACATGAATTTACTAAGGTAACAGATGTCTACTACACTGTTAAGTGAAACAGCTAGTTACAAAACAATACGTGACATTCCAAATTTTTTATTTTCAAAAATGTAGATACCAAGAAATCATCATTTACCTATCCTATATCATTACCCTACAAGAATGAGAGAATATCTATGCTCTAAAGTCTCCACTGTCCTAAACCAATGGTCACTTTGGATTCCAGGAGAGCCGTAGATGACTGAGATTTCCCTTCAAGTCACAGGGATTCCTCTCACAAAAACAAAACTGTCCCTCAAGTCATGAGGATTCAAATTGAGCTATGAAACCAGAATTGAGGATAATGATGATCAACTCTATGTAGTGGTTGATTGTGTCAACTTGAGACATTTAGAAGCTTAACCCAACAATATACAAGAAGACCCACCCTAGGGTGGCTCATCACCTGGAGGTATAAAAGGGAAGAAGGAAGGACAAATGCATTCCATTCTTGGGAGAAGCTCTAGTCTGGCCTTTGGTTTGGACACCCTCTCCTGGCTTCCAGTGTAGACTCGTCAGCTTTCCAGCATAGACACTTCAGCCTTTCATTGTAGAGCCTTCGGCCTTCTGTCACAGACAGAAGTGTCTTGCCCAAGACACTAGGGTGAACTCCAGACCTTGGATTGAATCCTTCAGCCTCCAGTGTGTAGACACCCTCTGCACACTTCCTTATCTGACCTTTCCTCATCTGACTCTGTGGCTGACCATCGGAAGCCAATCTTGTTGTTTCTTTTACATCTGTATATCTCATATCTGTTCTCTCTAGTAAAACCCTAATACAACCCCCCCTATAAACACTTCATAAACTGGCCCCTTTGTTTCACTAATGGGCCAGTCTGATCTTCTTCAGAGTACACCTCCTCTAGCTATTCCTCAAGCTGGAGTCCTTCATTTATCTTCACTTAGCTTTCAATTAAAGCTTTTGCCTGTAAATTCAAACTGTCATTTTAGTTTTAATTTCCACTACCACTACAAGGACCCACATTACCACTGACAGTACTATAAAATATATAGTTGGTTTTCATCCTTCTTTCTAGCATACAATTCCTAAAATTTTTAGAATTTCTGAAGTACCTCTCTATATGTTAATGAGTTGAATGATAGCAAGGCAGCATACAAGCAGCTTCAAGGGAGCTTCAGGATTGCTAAACACATGGAGGTTTTAGGATGGCACAGTCAGAGGGCACAGAAACTCGATGTCCCTTCTCACATGCCTTGCCCTATGCATCTCTTTCATCTGGCTGTCTATCTTCTGTAATCTGCTTTATGAGTAAAAGCATATCCCTGAGTTCTGTGAGCCTCTCCAGAAAATTAAAAGAATACATTAAAAGAAAATTAAAAGAACGAAAATCCCCAGTTTATAGGTGGTGAGTCAGAAGTGTAAGTGAAACCTACTAATTACAATTGTCAATTGAAGTAGGAGACAGTCTTGCACAATTGAGTGATCCAGATGTCACTCTACCGCCTGATAGAAAGCTGAACTGAATTATATGGTGACTGCTAGAAAATCATGTGTTGAATCTGCCACAGAACTTGTTTCTGATGGGAAGAAAACTCTATATTTTTTGACCAATGGTGCTATGTTGTATTGAAAGGTGAGAGACAGTTGAAAAACACTAGTTTTCTCTTCCCTGACCTTGGAAACACACTTCTCATTTTCATCTGAGACTTCATTAGAATGGCCTTTTCAGTTCATATTTTCTACTAACATTCTATTCAGGATTATATAGGTTCTCTCTAAGAAATCTAAGGGATTCTTTCTAGCACTCCTCTTTTAAGTCATCAAAACAATTGCCTGAAAGGTCTCCTCTTGCTCTTTTCTACCATGGGCTTCAAAATTCTTCAGCCATTCGCATTACCTAGTTCCAAAAAAGTTTCCACATGTTCCAGTATTTTTTATAGTACCAACTGTCAATTCTCACTATTAACTTGCTGTCATAGTCTTTTGGGGCTGCTATAATCAAGTAGAACCATAGATGGGCAGCTTATAAAAATAATACAAGATTAAGGTACCAGCAGATTTGATGTCTCACAAAGGACCTCTTAGTCATATACAATGCTTTTTTTGCTCATATGTTGGAAGGGAAGAACTCTGGTGTTTTCAGTCACTTATAAGGGTAATAGTTTCATTTATGAGGGCTCCGCTCTTAGAACTTAACCACCTCTCAATGGTCATACCACCAAATACCATCACACACAGGGTTAAATATAATGAATATAGAGAGGACACAAATATTTAGTCCATAGCAGAAGGAAAGGTATATATCTGTGACCATTTAATTAAGTGTAACCTTTTGTTTTTATTATGAAGAGAGGTTAATCAACCAAGAACTAGATACATGGAGAAGGCCTATTTACTAACCACTAACACAGCTCTCTTGTAAAAATTGACTGCAAAATTTAAATCTTTAGAAGTACTCAGTTAAAAAGAAATTAAAAACACAACATGATTTCTGAATGGTATTATCCTGCTGCCTATGTCCAAAACTTATTTAAAGCAGATCTAGATATAAATTATTTGAGGTTACTAAACCCAATAAATGACTTACCTTTTCTTTCCCTAATGTTATCAGAACATCTTCACTCAGGGGAGTTACTAAAAAACAAAACATAACAAAATTATGCATACCTAGCAAATTCTCAATAATTCCATTTTGTAGTTTTGTAAGATAATCCTCTCCATCTCTATTTATAGATTACAGAACTTCTAGTGAAACATACATTTTTAAAAAAATTTTTTTTCCAGCTGTGGGGATTGAACCCACAGCCTTGATAATGAGATAAATGCCTGGTCATTTTACATTTTATTTTGAAACAGGGTCTTCCACCAGCAGGATCAGCTCAAACTTGTAATCCTCCTACTTCAGCCTCCCACAGTGCTGGGATTACAAGCAATTTTACTTAATTTTTTTCTACATATAATCAACATTATACACTTTTGTATAAACTTTACCATATATGTGTATTTTGTTTTTAGAGATTTTTTTTTTGCTATTTCAAGTCCTCAAAAGCAACCTTAATAACCTACACTGTTCTTCAAATATTTTTCTCTGCATATACATAACATGTATATGTGATATATATTACTTATATATATATTGTTATATATATTATATATATTATATATATAAGCAAACATATATATTATTTTTATCATTGCTGGTTTTACAAGAGTCTATATTATCCCTACCATGTTCTTATGCAATAAAACTCCCATGAAAACCCTTCTATATGTCTTGTATATGTCTAACAAATCATTTAATAAATATATAAACATTTCACAGTGAGAATATATCACTGTGTTGACTGTCCTACTTACTGATATTAACTTTGCACTTAGTTTTTAAATATAAGAAATAAGAATTCAGTAAATGTACAGTAAATCAAATATATTAATTTGTTCATTTTTATTGAACATATTCCCAGGAACAGAATGTCACAAAATAAAATGTGCATTTAGATTTTTAGAACAGAATGCCAGACTCCATTCTAAACACGTATCTATGCGCAATAAACTAAAAACAGCAAAAGACATAATTATTTTGTTTTAATCAGTCTAATAAGTAGAAATGAATGTTGACCTTTATATAGAAAAATTAATAAATGTCTAATTCTTATACCAGAAAAATTCCTACTCTAATAATCTAGTACTATTTCAAATTTCTCAAATGATATGCTACTACCAAAAGATTTCAAAGGTGTCTACAATTTAAGAACTTTGTATAAAAAAGGACTTTCTACATGTGCTTTATAGGCCTATGTTAGAACTGACTGTAGGAAGCTGTAAGATGGCTACTACTATGAAATGAATGTCACCTTAAAGCTCATGTGTTAAAGGTCCATGTGTTAGCCAGTCTGTGATACTAATGGAGATGGTGGAAATTTTAGGAAGCTGGGTTTGCTAGAAGTCAGGTCACTGGGGGAGTGCCCTTGAAAAGGATATGAGGACTCCAGACCCTTCCTGCCTGTCTCTCAGCCTCCTGACTACAATTAGAGGAAGTGTTTCCTTCAATAGTGTAACTTCAAGTCAGGGATTGTGATACGTCCTGCCTTGCCTTCACTGCTTAGAACTGTCTTTGCTAATCTAGGTTTCTTCTCGCTCCAGATAAATTTTAGGAGTGTTTGTGTAGATCTATGAGGTATGTTGATGGTATTTTTATTGGGATTGCACTGAATCTGTATAACACTTTTGGGAGAATGGCCATTTTCACAATATTTATTCTTCTTATCCATGAGCAAGGGATGCCTTTCGATTTTCTGAGGTTGTCTTCAATTTCTTTTTTCAGTGTATTATAATTTTCCCTGTACAGGTCTTTCACTTCTTTCAACGAGAGTAATTCCTAAATACTTCATTTTTTTGGTTGCTAGTGTGAAGGGTGTGGCTTATCTTATTTCTCTGTCAGTGATTTTGTTCTTAGTATATGGGAATGCTATTGATTTTTGAATACTTTGTATCCAGCTACATTACTAAATTTATTTATTATATCTATGAGTCTTTCAATGGAGTTTTGTGTGTCTTCTATGTAGAGTATCATGTCATCTGCAAACAATGATAACTTAACTTCTCCTTTTCCTATGTTTACCCCTTTTATTTCTCTCTCTTGTCTAACTGCTCTGGCTAGTATTTCCAGTACTATATTAAATAGGAGTAGTGATAAGGCACATCCTTGTCTTGTGCCTGATTTTAAAGTAAAGGCCTTCAATTTTTGGCCATTTAGTATGATACTGGCTGTTGGTTTGTCATAGATAGCCTTTATTATATTGAGGTAAAGACCATTTATTCCTATTTTCTATGAAGTTCTTATCATAAGTGAATGTTGGACCTTATCAAAGGCTTTTTCTGCATCTATAGAAATGATCATGTGATTCTTACTTTTGGCTTTATTGATATGGTGGATTACATTTATTGATTTACATACATTGAACCATCTCAATTGGTCATGGTGTATTATCTTCTTGATGATTTGCTGCATCCTATTTGCCAATATTTTATTGAGGATTTTTGCATCTGTGTTCATTATGGAGACTGGTCTGTAGTTCTCTTTTTTAGTTAGGTCTTTCTCAGGTTTTGGTACTAGAGTAATATTTACTTCCAGGAATGACTTAGGTAGGATTGCTTCCATTTCAATTTCATGGAATAGTTTGAGGAGTGTTGGCATTAAGTCTTCTTTGTATTTCTTGTAGAATTCTGCAGTGAATTCGTCTGGGCCTGGGCTCTTCTTTGTACGTAAAGATTAATTACGTTTTCAAATTCATTAATAGAGATTAGGTTATTCAGCAGTTTTACATCTTCAAAAAGTTTTGGTACTTCATATGTTTCTAGGAATCTGTGTATTTCTTCTGTGTTATCAAACCTTTGAGAGTCGAGGTTTTCAAAATAGATGCTGGTGATCTTCTGTATTTCTATAGCCTGTAGTGATTTAGACTTTTTCATTTCTTATTGCATGAATTTGAGCTTTTTCTTCCCTTTTTAAAATAAGGTTGGCTAGGACTTACCAATTTTATTTATTCCTTCAAAGAACCAACTCTTTGATTCATTGATTCTTTGGATTGTTTTCTTAGTCTGTATTGTATTGATTTCTGCTCTGAGTTTTATAATGTCCTCTCTTCTTTTGGCTTTGGGCTTGACTTGCTCATCTTTTTCTAGATGTTTGAGGTGTAATAGGTTATTTATTTGTATTCATTCTGTTTTCCTGATGTGGGAGGTAAATGCAATAAATTTTCTTCTGAGGATGGCTTTCATTGCATTCCACAGATTCCAGTAAGTTGTATTTGCATTTTTCGTTTGCTTATAGATACTGTTTAATTTCTCCTTTAATTTCCCGATTACTCGAGTGTGTTATTCATTTTCCATGTGTTTGTAGGATTTTTGCAGTATCTTTTATCATTAATTTGTAATTTTATAGCGATGTGATCTGATAACATGCAAGGGATAATTTCAAGTCTTTTGCATTTATTTAAATATGTTCTGTGAGCTAATATATGGTCTATTTTAGAGAATGACCCATGTACTGCTGAGAAGAATGTGTATTCTGGTGTTGTTAGATGGAACACTCTTTATATGTCTATCAAGTCCATTTGTTCATAGGTGTGATTCAGCTATTTCTTGTCTGCTTGATCTGTCCCTTGGTATCAATGGTGTGTTAAGGTCTCCTATTATTATTGTGTTACCGATAATTTGGTTTTTCATTTCTGTTAATACTTGTTTTATTTAACTGGGTACTCTGGAATTTGGTACATATATATTTAAGATAGTTATCTCTTCCTGTTGAAGTTTTCCGGTAAACAGTATGTAGTGACCTTCTTTATCTCTTCTGATCATTATTGGTTTACAGTTCACATTGTCTGCAAACAGAATGGCTATCTTGCTTTTTTTGGGTTCCTGTTGTGTGAAGGATTGTTTTCCATCCGTTGACTGTCAGTCTGTGAGTATGCTTTTGGGTGAGATGAGTTTCTTGGAGACACCATATGGTTGGATTTTTTTGTCTTGATCCATTCTGCCAGTCTGTTTCTTTTAATTGGTGCATTGAGACCATTTACATTAATGGTTATAACTGTTATATGTTGGTTTATTGTTGACTTGTTATCTTTCTGCTGCTGCATCTTTATCGCTCTGTTCTGTTTAATTGTCTGTTTTGCTTAGTGGATTTTCCTAAGTGTATTTAAACTGTCCTTCAATATTCTTTGCAGGGTTGGCTTGGTGATCATGAAGTTCTTCAGTTGCTTTTTGTCATGGAAGTATCTTATTTCTCCATCCATTTTGAAGGACAGTTTTTCAGGGTACATCAGTCTAGGTTGGAAATCATTTTCCTTTAGGATCTGGAATAC
The DNA here is from genome assembly GCF_034190915.1 of Cavia porcellus. Classification (NCBI taxonomy): domain Eukaryota; kingdom Metazoa; phylum Chordata; class Mammalia; order Rodentia; family Caviidae; genus Cavia; species Cavia porcellus. The sequence goes on from NW_026947494.1 coordinate 54,014,824, forward strand.
TTCACTCCATGCTCTTCTTGACTTTATTCTTTGTGCTGAGAAGTCTGCTGTGATTCTCATAGGTTTTCCTTTATAAGTGATCTGTTCTTTCTCTCTGACAGCTTTTAATATTCCATTCTTACGTTGGATTTCTGGGATGGTGATTATTATATGTCTGGGTGTAGTTTTATTTTGGTTATGACTATTTGGAGTTCCATATGCTTCACTGATCCTGATGTTGGTTTCTGATCTCATGTTTGGGAAAATTTCAGCTATTACTTCTCTAAATATCCTCTTGACATCCTTTATGTTGTCCCCTTCTTTTTCATTAATCCCTATCAATCTGTTGTTTTTCTTTGCATCATCTTGCAATTGTTGAATTGTTATTTTCTGATTCCTTGTTATTTTTAAAAGATCTTTGCTTTCCTGTTCACTAGCTGCAATCTTATCTTTGAGGTCTCAAATTTTATCTTCACTTTCATTGAGGCAGTTTTTACAGCTTTCAATGGAATTTTTGATATCCTATATATCTCTGTGCATCTGCTTTATGTATTCTGTTTGTTTCTTCTATTGCTCATCCAGGGGTTTTATCTTTTTGTTTAGTTCCACCAATGTTTTTAACTGTGTTTTCTTTTCTTTTTTTTTTTTATTTAAAGAAAAGGAAACAAAAAAATACATGGAGATAAAAAAGGGTAGAAATAATACAAAATTACAGAAAAATAAACGGTAAGAAATCGCTGGTTGATAAGTTACATATTGTCATCTTAGAAATAGCTGTTCAGGTTACAGAATTAAAGTATTTAAAATGACATTCAAAAAGTGACACTGCAAACAGTTCTGCTCATTGATCGAACAAAAACTCAGTAATAAGGTTATCAGTCCTACACACTTGTTTTACATCTCAAAGAGGGTAAGATTAAACATATCAGAACAGAACAAAACAGTTAAAAAAACAATTTAAAGAAATACAGATTTCAAAGCAAGTCCACTGGAGATCTTCACTGTCTATCTAACTGTCTCTAGTTTTTTACAAATAGTTGTCCCCATCTTCACTCACTTTATATATTTGTTGCATATTATAAAACTAATCAAAACATTACAGGATGATGAAGGCTTTTTAGGTCTTCAAGATCCAACATTGGGGAAGACAATAACAAATACTATTGCATCTCTCATTCTCTTCGTGGTAACCGTCTCCATCTTTATATATGCTGAAGTTGAACTTAAGAGACTAGACTAATAGCATTCTGATCAGTGAATAATAGTACTGCTAGAATTTATATCATAATGCTACAAAATTAGCATTGGGTTTCTTAGCATATCTTCCTCAGAATGTCTGTTCATTACATCTTATATTATATAATGTGTTCCTGTAAATCATTTTTTAAAAAAAATCTCACGTGTGAATTTCTACATATATATCTAACCTCTCTGTATTATAGGGAAAAACAAATCATAACAAGACAGGAAAACAAATTCCTAGAAAAACATGCAATGGATAAGACATATAAGAACACAATATAGCTGATCTTCCATAGTTAGTATGTTTTCTCTTGTTATTTTCAATAGATTTGTCCACATCATTGGCTTAATATAGTTAAACATAGTATTACCTATTTTTATAAAAACGCAACTTTGTAAGCATTGTAGGATTTGAGAGCTGTTAATAATTAATACCAGTATGGATATCCTTTACATCTTGTCATCTTCAGAGTAGTTGCCTCTACTTTTAGGGTTGATACTAACATGCATACCAAATTCAAATAAAATCAGCCAAGGCAAACCCATGGTCTTATGAATCGGATTCAATTAAGATCAGTCATAGTAAGACAATGTAAGTAATACAGGATTTCAGTTTAAGTTAATAGGAAAATAAGGATAGTTACCAAATCTGACATGAGTGGACAGACCAGAACAAATGAAATTCAAACTAAATATGACAATAAGACTACTATGTCTTTTAAATCCTGATACACTATTAACAATGACCTCTGCCTTTTCTTATAGTGTTTCAGAGCTGTCTATATTAAAGACTATACCTTACCATCTCCGCCTCATGTCTACTACTCCACTTTTCTGCTATAATTTGTCTACCTTATTCCCTCATTCCACTGTCTGCCCTGTTCATTGAGGCCTCTTTGCCACTGTTGCTGGAATCCTGGTATCCCTTCCTCTCTTTCTCTGGAATGTCCTAGAGCACTCTCTGAAGGGTTGGATTGGTGGCCACGAACTCCCACAGTTCCTCCTTAACTTGGAAGCATCTTATTTCTCCATTAATTTTGAGAGAGAGTTTTGACGGGTATATGAGTGTTGGTTGCATATTATTTTCTTTCAGGACTTGGAATATTTCTCCACATTCCCTTCTTGACTTAAGAGTTTGTGTTGATAACTCTGTTGTTATTTTGATAATTTTCTCATTGTAGGTAATCTGCTTCTTTTCTCTGGCTGCTTTTAATATTCTGTTCTTTTGGTGGATTTCTGGAATCTTGATTATTACATATCTAGGTGTAGATCTGTTTTGGTTGTAGGTAGCTGGTGCTCTGTATGCCTCTTTTATCTGGATATCATTTCTTTTTGCTATACATGGGAAATTTTGCTTTAATATAACTGTGAATATTCTTTGCATTTCATTTTTGGTTGGTCCTGCTTCCTCATTCACATTCTTTATTCTTAAGTTATGTATCCTTTTGTCATCTTCTAGCCTTTGAATTGTTTCTTTCTGGTTCCTTGTTATTTTTAAGAGGTTTTTTTTTTTCTTTCATGATCATATGTCATAAATCTCTCTTCAAGTTTCAGAAGGCTGGCTTTAGTTTCTGTCAGGGCATTTTGCCAGTGTTCAATGGAGTTTTTAGTTTCCTGATAATCTCTTTGGATCTGTTTCATGTATTCTAAGTTATGTTTAAATTCTTCTTCAGAAGTTTCTCTTTCTTTTCTGATTCCCTCAGTTCTTCCATCTGTGTTCTCTTGGGCGGGGCTTGTCATTTCTATAATCTCTTTATATCTTGCCTTACTTGCATCAGGAGTAAAGCTTTAAATTCATCTATGAGGTCATGGATGTATTTTTAAATTTTGGCTGATGCTGTATCGAGTATTGAATGGTTACTGTGCTTGTTCTGGTCAGTGTTTACTTCTCCTGGGCTTATTTTCTCATGTTGGGCAGCTGGAGATTTTTTTTTATTTCTACCTCTTGTCATGTTTCTGGTTTCTTTCAGACTGGAGTGTCCTGGGGGTCTCTGGCCTCTCTGTATTGCTTAGCGATTTTCAGAAGCGTGCTAACTTGAGTTTTTGTTGTCTTCCCCAATTTGCTGTTATCTGGGGTAGGCAGGGATGCAGGGACGGTGCAGGCTAGCCTCCAGCCTCTGTGCCAGTCAGTTGTAAATTAGGCTGTACTTTCTAGATGTCACAGAGTTGCGACTATTTTGTATCTGCTTATATGGCCCCAAGCATAGGCTTGGTTCAGCCCCAGCAAATCCTGCCAGTTCTCTCTGTGCCAGAAGCAGCTGACTAATGTCACCATGGCATAGGGGTCTGCCCCAATCCCAGCTGTTCCCTTGAAGACCTCTCTGTGACAGGAGCACCAGGACAGCAGGTCTGCCCAATTCCAAGATGTCTTCCACTAGTTCTCTGTATGACGCTGAAGCCAACACGGCGCCAGGCTCTGCCCAATTTCAAGATGTCCTCCACCAGACCTCTCTACGCCAGAGGCAAGTTGGTGATGTCACCAAGCCACAGGTTCTGCCCAACTCTAAGATGTCTTCCACAAGACTCTCTGTGTTATTGATGTTGCTGTGGTGGCAGGCTCTGCGCAATTCCAAGATGTTCTCTGGCCAACCACAGAAGCCATGGGACCCAGTCCCTGGTACTCACCAGAGCTCGGTGCAGGTCTTCCTCTTGAGTCTACTGCGCACCACGCCGCTTGCTTCACTGCGTTCCCCGAATAGTGTGGAAAGGTCAGAAAACTGTACAGTGTTCGGCTTCGGAGCTCCAGAGCTTTTCACAATCTCCTCTGGTGCAGCGGGGCAGTCCTGGCTGCTTCACGGGGTCTCGGGTCTCAATTTGCAGCAGTCACCAAAAGCCAACACAGCTTTTCCTGTTGGGTCCACTAATCAGTTTGCCACATTAAAGACGTGGGACTTGCAGCCTCCCATCATCAGCCTTCGCCGTCTCAGCACGACTTTAAATCCTCCAGCCGCACTGTCTTGGTTAATAAGAATCGTTATCCATTTGTCTGGCCCTCTCCATGTTGTCATATTCTAGCATCTAATATGATTTCTCAGGAGAGACTCTCCGCCCAATCCCCTAGCAAGCCGCCATTTTTTTTTCCACATGTTTAACTGTGCTTTCTTTAGATATGTTCAGCATTTCCTTCATTTCTTTTATCATTTCTTCTTTTACCTGGGAGATTATTTCTAGTTTGAATTCCTTTAAAGCTTCCCGGAGTTGCTTCTTTATTTCAGTTGCTATTATGTCCGATATTTCAGGTGTATGGCATATATTTTCTTCTATCTTCATCACTAAGGCTTCTTTGGATGGGCTGGAGGTTTGAGATTGTAATTTTGTCTTTCGTTTTGTCATTTTCCTATATTTCTGTGTTTCAAGTGTTATTCCAAGGCTTCTCTAGGGTCTGTTGGAGATTCTCTTCTATGCCCTCAGCTCCTCGGACTCTAGCCACCCAGCTCTCCGGATTGAGAGAGGGTCTCTGGCGGTGGGGCAGGCTGGCCCAAGCCCAGCCCCCGGAACTGATGGCTCCATCTCACCCAGAACTCCAGAGTCCTCCAAGCACAGCTGGGAGCAGGGATGCCATCCTAGGCCCGCCCAGGACCCGCCATGCTGGTCCAGGGCACCAGGAAGCCACAAAGTTCCCTCTCTGGGCTGAGCAAGGGTCCCAAACTAGCTGGACTCGGGGGAAAGTGCATGGGGCACTTACGCCAGGCCACCCAGCTCTGGAACTGATGGCGCCAGCTTGCCTACTCAGAACTCCAGAGTCCGCCAACCACTGCCAGGAGCGGGGAAGCTGCTGCAGGCCTGCCCAAGACGCATGCTGGTTTGGTGCACCAGGAAGCCACAAAGTTCCCTCTCCAGTCTGAGCGAGGGTCCCAAACTAGCTGGACTCAGGGAAAAGTGCACAGGGCACTTATGCCAGGCCGCCCAGCCTCTGGGAATCAATGGCACCGCTTGCCTACTCAGAACTCCAGAGTACGCCAAGCACTTCCAGGAGCGAGTAGGGTGCTGCAGGCCTGCCCAGGAGCACCACGCTGGTCTGGTGTACCGGGAAGCCACAAAGTTCCTCTAAATGATTTCTGACAAGAGTGCTAAGATAATCAACAGGAACAGATAGTGTTCTCAACAGAAGGTATTTTGAAAATTTGAATAAATGCATGGATAGGTATTAAATCAAATCTTTTTCTAAGACTACGCCAAAACAACCAACTCAAAACTGAACAAAGATCAAAATGTGTGAGCTAAATCTATGAAATTCACAATACCACAATTATAATTACAATAAGTTCTTAGTCTCTATGCTGCAACAAAATAATTCAGATATAGTAATATCTGTAGTAAATTATAAGTAATAGAAATTGATAGCCAGTCATCATGAGGTTACATGCTTGTAACCCCAGCACTCTAGAAGCCTGGGGAAGGAGGACTGCAACTTCACCCCAAGAGTAGGCAACTCAGAACTTAGCCACACTCTGTCTCAAAACAAAAACTTTAAAAAGGAATTGGGATGTGCATTATTGCAAAGGCCCTGGTTTCAATTCCCAACATCACCACCACAACCACCACCACCACCAACAAAAAATCTAGAAATTTGTAACTATCAGTTATGCAGTCTAAAAAATCTGAAAACAAGGCAACAGCACAATTAATGTCTGACAAGAGCTTATTTTCTGCTGAAATAAAGGAAGGAGCCAGGGATATATATCGATGGCATAGCACCCGCCAGGCAAACGCAAGGTCATGCATTCAATCCCCAGTACCAAAAAAAAAGGATACAAATGGGAGTCAAGTGAGGTGGCACATGTCTGTAATCCTAACACTCTGGAGGCTGAGGTAGGAGGATTGTTGTGAGTTTGAGGCCATTCTGGGCTACCCAGTAAATTCAAAGCTAGTCTGAACTACATAGCAAGACTCCGAGAAAGAAAGAGGATAGAAAAGTAAAATATTCATATCAACATTTTATTAAGCCATTAATCACCTCCTAAAATCCCTCTTCTTAATACTATCACATTAGTGATTAGTTTTAAAAAACTTGGAACACACTTAGAATATATGGATGGCTATTACCAAAACAACAGAAAATGACAAATACCAGCAAGAATATAGACAAATTTTAAAAAATTATGTACCATTAGTGGTACTGTAACATGGAATAACCCATCACCATAGAAAACATAGTAGTTGGTGAAAAACATTGAAAATACCAGATACAATGGTATATGCCTGTAATTCCAGCTACTTGGGAGCTGGATATAGGAAGATTACAACTTTGAAGCCAAACTGAGAAACATATTAATATCATGCTCAAAAATTTAGAAAACATTAGGGATGTAGCTCAGTAGTAGGCTACTTGTCTAGCATGCACAAGGCGCTGGATTCAATACCCAGTACCACAAAAAAAAAAAAAAAAAAAAAAAAAAAAGAATAAATAAAATAAAAAATTTTTAAGTAGTACCATAATATGACCTACCAAGCTCACTTTTGAGCATCAACCTAAATTAATTCCATGTATACAGAAGACATATTCATACATGTATATTCATTTCAGCATCAATTGTAATAAACAAGAGATAAAAGCAACAAATCATGATACTTAATAAATTGTAGTATATACATATAACAGAATATTATTCATCCTTAAAAATGAAAGAAATTCTGACACATGCTATAACTTGAATGAACTTTCAGTATATTATGCTAAATGAAATAAGCTGGTCACAAAAAACACAAATACTAAATGATTCCACTTATACTGTACGAAGTATGTGAAGTAATTAAACTCAGAAAAAAGTAAAATGACAACTGCCAGAGGCTGAGGGGAACAGAAAAAGGAGTTAGTGTGATTAATGGGTACAGAATTTCAGATTTTCAACTCAATAGCATTCTAAAGGCTGGTGGTACAAAAAAATTGAATTCACTTAACACTGCTAAACTACACACTTAAAGATGATTATAATAAGTTACATGTGCATCTTTTTTTTGTCTTTTTCATTTTTATCGGTATCAGGGATCGAACTCACGACCACACACTTGCAAGGCAGGTGCTTATGCCGCTGTGTTAAATCCCCAGCCCCACATGTGCATCATGACACAATTAAAAACTTTAAAAAACTAAACAGAACTTCAGAAACTTGTGCAACTATAACAAATGATCCTACTAAAATTTCAGGAGAGGAAAAAAAGCAGTGGAAGAAGATGGAAAAAAATGTGATAAATAATAACTGAAAATTCACATACACAAGAATTTTAGTGAATGTCAGACAGAATAAACCCAAAGAAACTCATGTCAAAACACATTATAATTTATCTTCTAAAAACTAAAGAAAAAGAAAAAAACCTTGAAAGCAAACAGAAAAAACAATACTTTCCCTATCAGGGAAAAACCAGTAGGACAATATATCTGTCATTAATAACCAAGAAAGCAGAAAAAAGTAATGTATTTTTCAAGTACTAAAGAAGATAATGCTAAATTGTATATTCAGTGAAATTATTCTTCAGGAATGAAGAGAAAATCAAGACACTATCAGTGAAAGAAGATATTAAGAAAATTTGTCAGTAATAGACCAAATAAAGAGTGGCTGAAAGAAGTTCCTGAAACAGAAACAATAAGAAAAAGAATTTCAGAATGTCAAGAAGAAGGGCCAGGGATTTAGCTCAGTGCATAAGCAGCTGCGTGGCAAGCACTATGTTGTGAATTTGATGCCTGGTACCAAAAAAACAAGAATGTCAAGAAGAAAGAACAAACAAGAAAAAACAAAAATATGAGGCAAAGCAACCATGAATCTATCACAAGGAAATACTGCTAACAACTTGAGGGAAGTTTAGAAGTGGACCCAAACTTCTCAGTAAAGTCTTAAATCAGAATATACCACTGTAACCTTGAGATTATTAGAGGCCCCAGCTATGTTCTTTTCAGATTCCTGATCCACATAATCTATAAGATTATTTATGAGATAATAAATCTGTTCTTTTGAGTCATTCTAAAAACAGTACAAAACAAGACTAGAAAATTTTGATGTGGAAGCTGGTCTTTAAGGCAACTGGGGTTTGTTATATTACTCTTTGTGCCTAAAATTGTTACAATAAACTTGTGGACAAGACATAAAAAGTCCTATTATAATATAGCAGATGGATGAAAAAGGAATGAAGTAAATATGAGGGTTCAATATTTAGCAACTATTCATGAAATATGAAACAAGACTCTAAGCTAATTCTTAACTTTATAGTTCATCAAACAGATTCCACTCAATGGGTAGAGGACAGATATCTGTTCTAAATCTGAGGCATTTATAGAATATATTGGAAAAGATGTCTAGGAGATACAAAGATATTTGAGTCTGATATTATCATGAAGTCTGATTTGAATGACTATATATTGATTTGGAACTTTTTGTGGGCCCAACTTTGTCCTCTAAACCCAAATTCACTTGTGAAAAGCCTAACCATCAGTATCTTAGAACGTGACTGTACGTGGAATTGGGCAAAGAAGTAATTAGCCAGGTATGGTGGCAGAAGCCTATAATTCCAGCATTTTAGGAGGCTGAGGCAAGAGGATTCTAAGTTTAAGCCCAGCCTGGGCAATTTAGCAAGACCATATGCTCAAAAAAGACTAAAAAGGGCAGTTGCAGATGTAACTCAGAGCAAAGGCCCTGAGTTCAACTTCTAATGCCACAAAAAGACAATGAATAAAGAGGTAATTATATTAAAATGAGGTCACTAGGTTGGGCTACCATCTGACATAACTGCATCTTTGTAAAACGATCTTAAGAAACAGAGGCAGAGAAGGAAGACAATGGGAAGACACAGGAGGAAAATGGCTCTTATGGTTTAGATGAGTGTCCTACGAAGGTCCATGTGTTGAAGGGTTAGTTGCCAGTATGTCAGTATTGGGAGGTGCTGGAGCTCTTTAGGAGGTGGGTTCTTGTGAGAGATCCTTGGGCCATTGGGGATATGTCAAATGATGCCAATGCCGAGGAAGTGAACTGTGTACCCCATTCTGTTCTGCTTGCTTTGTGGCTCAAGATGTGAGTAGTTTACTCCTCAACATGTTCCCCATCATTACCAACCAGAGGGGAAAAAAATGAGTTCATTCAATCTCAGACTGAAACTCCTAGAACCATCAGATGAAAAACATTTTTCTGTTATAATTATTTCAGGTATTTTGTTAGACTGATAAGACTAATATAATGGCCATCTACAATCCAAGGAAAGAATCCACAGAGGAAATCAATCTTAGGCAGGTATGGTGGTACGTACCTATAATTTTAGCTCTATCACTGAAGAGCATCTGCCTAGCATGCCACAACACCAGGTTCAATCTCCAGTTCCAAAAACAATTTAGGAAAAAAAAAAAAAAAAAAAGAAAGGAAGGAAAGAAAGACTGAAAGAAAGAAATCAACCTTGCTCACATCTTGATTTAAACCTCTAGTTTCCCAAAGTTTGACAAAATAAATTTCTCGTTTAAATCATGCAGTTTATAAGTTAAGCTCTAAATTGATACAGAAGTCATAGTTAAAGCAGAAGGAAAAATAGTGCTGGTATAGCATATAGGGTGAGAAGTGAATAAAGCTTATCACAGACCTCAGAAGAGGAGTGAGGATGAACAATCTTTGAGATATTCAAGAACACTACTGAGAAGGCAATAGGATATATAGTTTAAGACAATTCTTTAAAAGCCACAACTGTATATTACAATATATAGAGTCCATTCAAAAAATGTATATATACTTCAGAAAAAGAAAAACTTGTATAAAGTACACATTCCTCTGATTTAATACTTGCAGATTTTTACCTATGGGGGATCCTAAAAGATATTATTCATAGTAGAAAGCCCATTACACAGCCAGCCCTGAAAGAGGAAATTAAAGATGCTTATCTTTGATCAAGATTACCAAAGGAGCAATTCACCACACCAATAAATGTCTAGAAACCAGTGGCCACTACTTTCAACACTTTTTACTCAAAGTAACTTGCATTAATTTCATAGTATCTCAATAAATTTAGTATCAAAATATTTATACAAGTTTTTATTTTCCTGAAGTGTGTACACATTTTCTGGGATGCACTGTCTATCTATCAAAAATTTAAGTATAAAGACTAACAGGTAATAAAAAAAGATGTGGAGCAACGATGAATATTAGTGTGAACAGAGTAATTAAATAGAAGAATGTGGCTAAAACTGTCTATAAAGAAAATGAGAAAAAGGATAGCTTACGGCTGCTTCTTAGGAAATGGCAATAATTTCAGTATAAAAAAATAATTCTACAAAAGTGACCAAAGATAAAAGTACAAAGAATTACAAGAAAGCACAGGGAAAGAAAGAAGACATAAAGAAGAAAACATGGTATAATCCTATATGAAATTTCTAGATGAAAACCAGAAACTTAGAGTTTCATAATTAAAAAAAAAAAATCATCAGGTGTGGTGGCATACACCCAGAATCCCAGAACTTAGGAGGCCGAGGCATGAAGATTGCCACAAGTTTGAGGCCAGCCGGGGAACCACATAGACACTATCTCAACCAAACAATAAATAAAAATAAATAAACAAACAACTTAGGTATTACAATTACAAATTTTAATGTGATCTTTTATTAACCAATCAAAAACAAAAAAAAACCATTTGCTGCCATTGGACAAGTCAAGAAATAACAAAAATTATATAGCACCACTATAAATAAGCACCTAAAAATGAAATAACTTTTCCATTAGGTAAGTTTCATTCATTAAGAAACAATTTAGTTTCTACTGAATAAAAGGCAATGCCTATGAAGATGAAAAATGACTAATAAGTATCAATAATAATAAAGATTAGTGTAATTTAGGCAGGACAGATACATACCTTTAGAATAGTCACAAAATAACATGTCAAAAAAAAAAGAAAAATGGAATGGAATAAAGGTAATTTCAAAAAAGCCAAATTGATTTGTAATTCTTGTGATCATTATATTAATTGGCCAATACTTTATTTCTATAAAAAGAACCCCCCAAATAACAATCTTACTTTCAGTTGTTTCTTTGTGCCACTGACTGAGTTCAGCTGTCAAACACTTCACTTGCATAATTAGTAACGATAGCTACAAAACAAAAGATTAAGATTTAAAGTCATTTCTTGTTACTGGTATTCACAAATGAAAATGTAGACCAATTTACTTCTTTAATAGTCCCTAATGTAAATGGCTAAGAAAGCAGGGCATGGTGATGTATGCCTGAAATGCTGAGGCAAGAGGATCCCAAGTTCAGTTCAACACTGGGCAGCTTAGCATCTTAATGAAACTCCCTCAAGACAGAAAATAAAAAGGGCTGAGGATGTTGCTCAGGGCAAAGGCCCAGGGTTCACTCCACAGAACTATCAATAAATAAATGAATAAATAAAAACCCTAAGAACACAGCATCACTAAATTATGTAAAAATTCAACATTACGAGCACAATTCTACTTTAAGCTATGCTAAATGTAACATACCTTGTGTTACATTAATAATACAACATAGTATTAAGAATGATAAATTCTGCTTCACTAAGACTTTACATACATTACTTCATAAATATATCTTAAAAAACAAGATGTTATCACTTGTCAACATTTTAAGTAAACCTTTTAAATAAATGTACTTTAAAAACATTATAAATATTTTAGCTCAGTAGCTAAAAACAAAACTAAGTACACATATGGGGACAATTAATTATAAAATGACCATTTCGCCACACATAAAAACCAGTTTTACTACAGAACTTTAGTTTATCGGGTGTGTATTCCTTAGCTAAAAATGAATTATGGTGAATACGTTTTTGGTAGAAGGTAAAGCAAATTGTTCAGATTTAAAGTCTGTGTATGCGTTAAAGTAAATTTCCGAGAACTTTTAGTCTTCTACTTACATTCTTACTGGTATCAAGACACACTACAAAATTCACATTTCAAAAATGCAGTTTTATTGTAGTATAAATATTACAAAGCTACAAAGTACTATATTTTGTAACCCACAGTAGCTCAAAAACCATGCTCTGTATCACAAAATTATTTATTAAAATATACAAGAAAGACCATAGGCTTTGCGGAAGATGGCATAGTGAGCAGTAAAGCCTCTCCAAGATTTGGTGTCTAGAAACTGGGATACACCAACGTGAGGAAGAGAAAGAGGGAAGTGGGTCACTGGGAGCAACAAAGGATCTGAAGCAAGAATTGAAGCATATGGGGAGAGCAAAGAAAGAGATTTCAACAAAGGAGGTGGCAAGGCAGCACTATCTCCTTGAGCTAGGACTCACTGCATGAGAAGGGCAGCTTGAACCTATAAACACATGGCAACTACTGGTGCCCACAGAGAAACACAGTAGTGGAACGGAGCAGTGTACAAAGCTAACTGCAGTGGTTAGTTACCTGGTGACTGACATCCCTTCATAGAGGGCAACTGATTTGTAGCCATCTTGGAGAGGGGCCTGCTGAGCTCAGAATTCAGAATACTGGAGACCAGGTCTATCTTGTGCTTCTCAGTGACCAGGTCAGGAAAAGTTAAGTTTAAAGCAGCAGGAAATCAGGGAGCCAAGTCCAAACTGGCAGGTTACACAAGGAGTGATGCAGGCTGAGAAAATGTTGTTTCAGCCTCACAGTCAGAACCAGCCAGAGCTTCAGTGAAAATAAAGGTGCAGGCTTACTGAGATTATCAACTACCCTGCCATAAGGCTACTGCTGGCTTGCTGGGACTAATCAACCGGCATCTAGATTCTGTCTGTCCTCACTGTCTACCACTGACAGGAAAGACACACACACCTTGAAGTGGACATGTCTTTCTTTTTTCCTCATTTTGTCCATGACTCTGCGAATATGGTATATTACATTTACTGACATCTGTATGCTTTTTGTTTTCTTTTTTCCTATTTTTTGTTCTTGTTTTCATGAGTGTGAACAGGGTTTCTAGGTTTTTTTTTTTTTAATCTGTTCTTATTTCTTGTCTCTTTCCCTCCTGTCTTCTTTACTATCTTGCCAAGTTTGCTGATGCTCCTTTGTTCTCCAGACTTGCTTTACTGTCTTCTATCCCTCAATTTTCCCCTCTTACTCCCTTTTATATTTTTTAACTCTGAGGGTTTTTTAGCTTTTTAGCTTTCAGGTATGGTCCATTTAATGTGATGTTGGCTGTTGGTTTGTCATAAAAAGCTTTTATCAGATTGAAAAAAAGACCATCCCAATTTTGTGTATTGTTTCTATGATAAATGGATATTCGGCTTTTTAAAATGTCTTCTGTATTCATTAAGATGACAATATGGTAAACTGAAGAGGTGGATCTGGACTCTGACCACATTTCCACCAGGGACAGCACAGACACACTTTTAAGTGGGCCTTTCTTCTCTCTCTTCTGTTGTTTGTTTTTTCTTCATTGCTTATTGTTTTTATATGAGTGATAATGTGATTTCTGGTTTTTTGTGGTTGTTGCTCTGTTCTATTCTTCTTTGTATTTCTTTCTTCTCTCTGTTCTATTGTCTTTCACACCAGTTTCTGAAAGTGGGCATGTTCTGCCTTTGTCTCACAGCCTAATCTCTTCCTTTTTATCTCTATTTTTTCCCATTACCCCTTTTAAATTTTCTCCTCTGAGACAACAATTGCAAGCTAGAGGGTTTACTGTACTACATACAATTTTCTGGTTTATTTTATTTATTTATTTGGTGCCAGAGATTGAACGCACAACCTCATGTTTACCAAACAGGCACTTACACCATGAGCTAAACCCCTGGCCCCTTCTGGTTTATTTTAGATTTTTTTTTTTATACAACCACAAATCTAGTTCACACAGCAAAAGGTGGCAAATTAACAATAAACTCAGTTTGTCATTTTCTTGGTTGTATATGATGCTGTTATTGCTGATTATACCATGTTACCTGAAATGATATCATTGTTCCAACCAGTTGTTCTTCCTGGCATACCAATATTGAGATTGACTAAGTGTCATAAAAAATAATATATGCTAGTGCCAAAGAACCACTGACTGGCCAAGTAGGTCATCCTCAATACACTGTAGAGATATGATCTTATAACAGACTCAAAACCCAAAAGCTAGCTTTACCTGGAAAGCACCTTTGAGAAGTAATCATTTTCTAAGGGTTCCATATACTAGGAATAAAACTATTCACCACGGGCAGTTTACAAGCATCAACCCAGGAATTAAATAAACAAAAGAAAAAACAAAATAAGACATTTAAAAAAAATGCAACCCAAGACATGTACCTTACCAAAGGCAATCTCAGGGGATAATGAGGTAAGACACTATGAAAGACATCCACTAGGACTCTCCTAAGTGGTAATAACAAAGCAAATGAATAAGGCTCTAGAAAAATATCAAATCAGAGATAATTTCTCAGATAACTACACAGTGATCACAATGAAAAACATGTTGACTCTAGAGGAGATACAGATTTAAAAAGAAAGAAAGAAAGAAAGAAAGAAAGAAAGAAAGAAAGAAAGAAAGAAAGAAAGAAAGAAAGAAAGAAAGAAAGAAAGAAAGAAAGAGAAAAAAAGAAAAGAAAGAAAAGAAAAGCAAAGAACAGGACCTTAGAAAAAGATGGAAACAAATACCCAAAATGCACACAAAAGAACTGCAAAAAACAGATTCAAGAACATAGTCAGGAAACTAAAAATTCCATTGAAAGTGTCCACAGCACAATAAACCAATGTCAGGGTAGAATCTCAGTCATAGAAGACAGGTTTTGTGCTTAGCAATCATGAAAACAAGATTTCTTTAAAATGGCAACAGAACACAAGAAATCAATGCAGCAGATGCTAGCTGATGAAAAAAAGAATTAGCAAGGCATATAATAGTCAAGATTACAGAAATTCAACACAGGAATACAACATCAAAAATTGTTACAGGAAAAAACAAATCACCTATAAAGGAAAGCCCATCAGAGCGACAAATGACTTCCCAACACAAACGTTCAAGTCAAGGAGAGCTTCAAATATTCCAAGTACTAAAAGAAAATAACCTGAGAAAAACCACACCTTCCTCTGAAGTCAGCATCGCCATGCTGATCAGGAAGAGACTGAGTCAAAAGAGAAACAATGCCTTCTCTTGAAGCAGGCTCTGCCATGTGGATCTGGAAAAGACAACCAGAAGAGAAATCATTCCTTCCTGTGAAGTATACTTCGCCATACTAATGGGAAAGACTCAGCCATAAAAGAAACTATGCCTTCCATGAAACAGGCACTTCCATACAGATTGGAAAGAGACTCAACCAGAAAACAAATCACGCCTTCCCATGAAGCAGGTCACATCATACAGATCAGGAAGAGACTCAGCCAGAAGAGAAACCACACCTTTCAGTGAAGCAGGTGCCACCATGAAGTTCAGAAAGAGACAACCAGAAGAGAAAATGCACCTGCATGTGAAGCAGGCACCACTACGCAGAATGAGAAGAGACTCAACCAGAAGAGAAACCATACCTTCTCATGAAACAGGTTCCATCACACGGATCAGAAAGAGCCTCAACAGAAGAGAAACGATACCTTCCCATGAGCCAGCCAAATGTGCAGAATGAGAAATCAGAAGAGTATTCCTGTCCACTCCTACTGGTTTAGAGGACTCAAGGTGAGAGTATAGCAACTGAGGTAAAAGAAATAGCTTGATGCTTGTATTGTTTGGTTGATGCTGCAGGCCTGGGAATGGAGGTCTGGGCATGTGCTTAGAGGATGGTAGTGTGCATTGGGGCAACTGTGGGAGATTTCCTCCTGTCTTGTTTTGAAATCCAACATTTTGTTCCATTTAATGTTTTATTTTATTTCTGTGTCTGGTTACCTGAGCAACTGTTTTGAGAAAAACAATGTGCAGTATTACTCTCATTACTTTGTTTTCTTCTCATTTAGTACTTATTTTATTCAATGTCATGTTTTGATTTGCCTTATTCTGTTTTGTTTTCTTTAATTTTGCTATGTCTGATATAAACAACTATTGTGGAAAGAGCAACATATACTATGGTAGCTATGTTGCTTTCTTATTATCCTGTTTGGAGGTTTTGTACTACTTTCACTGCTTTGTTTCGATTGGAAAATAACAAGTCAAGCATGGTGGTGCATGCCTGTAATCCCAGCATACAGGAGGTTGAGGCAGGAGGACTGCCACAAATCTGAGCCAACCTGGACTCCATAGTGAATTCATGGAAAGCCTGGATTATATATATATATATATATAAAAACATGTCTCAAAAGACAAAACAAAATAAGATATAACAGTATTTGTAAAATATTTCAGTACAAAATTTTGAGAAATCTTGTCAGTTAAAATGTTTAACCTTCATTTTAGAAAATATAGAATTATAATACTAAAATCTTAAGAATAACAGGTATACAGAGAAAGGTTAACAATACAGGCTGAAACCAGTATTTCGGAAAAGGTCTTTTGCAAAGTAAGTTGGTGTTTGTGAGCCTAGAAGGATTTAAAGATGTTTCCCATCCACCAAAGAACTAAACTGTCTGTGCAAAGAATTGGCCTACTTTTAATCTAGTAATCTCATATTTTGGTAACTATTATATAGAAGACTCCTATGTGACCAGCTCACATAACAAACTATGAGCCCTGAGTCTCTGAGAATTCCTAAAAGTTTGTGCCTGGTGTCCTGTGGAATTTTGAAAAGTATCATTTATCAACTGTATTTCTCCATTATCTTCCTAAAAATATATCCCTATTCCAAATATTTCCTCTTTCCATTCTCTCGTCAAAGGAGAAAAAAATGTGATCTTGGAAAAATTCTAATCAAACCATGTTATTCTCCAAGCACTTTTACCATTCATCAATTTTACAGTATAAACTTTCCCCATAATAGATCATAGTCAGTGGAACAGAAGACACTATGTATTGAGTGCTAGGAGTCATCTAAAAGAATCATCAAACATCTGAATGATCATCTTTGAACTCATAACACAAAAGGAAAACTAGATATTGCCAATTTGAATACTGTTGTTATGGATTCAGGACATTTCACTTTTACAGACATAAGTACTCCCCTGAAAGCCAGTATAAGGTTCACCACATGAAAATCATTGAGTCAGCTTGTAGACATAATGCCTAGTCCTTTTGATTTGATAGGTCTTAATTTCTACAACTCAGAGATCACATTTCCCAAGAAAGATGATCCTTTACGTATTATGTAGTAAGTACTTCTCCAAATGCAATATTCAGTTTTATCTTTCTAACACAGCTGTGTATTTATTTATAGATTAATTCATTATCACTAATTTTTAGATGTTAGAACTTATTCCAAATATTTTCCCTTTCTTTATCTCTCTCTCATTTTTGAGTAGAATTATAATAATGGACTTTTATCTTTCATACTGTTATAAACAATTAGAGATATTATTCTCTTTTTTGGTACCCAGGATCAAACTGATGACCTCACGCTTGCCAGGCAAGCGCTTATGCCACTGAGCTAAATCCCTGGCCCCAAGATATTATTCTTTATGATACTGAATTTGGGAAATAGGATCACATTCAAGTTAGTTCTTTTGCCTTCTGATATTCCTGTACAAGTTTAGGGAACATCCATTGGAATCACCTATAAAAATGACCCCGTCCTTAACACTAAAAGGTTTTTTAATTTTTGGGAGTAGAGCTAGTACTGGGGATTGAACTCAGGGCCTTTTGCTGAACTATATTCCCAGTCCTTTTTAGAAATATTTTGAGACAGGGTGTATCTAAGTCAGTAAATTGTCAAAGCTGGGCTTGAATTTGCAATCCCAGCAATCCTTGTTCTTTAGACTTCCAGAATGCTGGGATTACAAGTGTGTGCTACTATGCACAGCTTGTTTTTAACTCGCTACATGTTATGTTTTGTGTCTAGATATCCCCAAAAAGCCTCATGTGGTCATAAGGTTTTTTCAGAGGTGGCTGAATCTAGAATGTGTGATTGATTCATAGTGCAATACTAGGATGAAAGGTGCCGGGATTGAGGGTGGGTCACTGCTGAATCAGCCCAGTAATTGGATTGGCACTAGCCTAATCCCAGTAGACTTTATACAATATGAAGAATGGAAAGAGGCTTCTCTCATTCTCTCCTGTCACTTTTGCTGTCTTGTGGGCACCATAAACTGTTCTCCTCTATAATGCTTCTCTGCAATGTGCCACTATGACTTAGTCATTTGACTATGGATTAAAACCTCTAAAAGCTGTGAGCTAGGCAAGCTTGCCCTCTTTAACTCTGAGTGTTGGGTATTTTGCCTCAGTAAGTAGAGAAAAGTAACTTTTTAAAAAATACTATCTAATTTATATTATTAGCAAAAAAATGTACCCTTATCCCTAGCTTGCAAAAATACCCTGCTTTTCTTATATGATATTTTAGGTAATTCATTAGGGGTTTATGTTGTATATAATGAAAAATAGGGGTCCATTTAATTTTGTTCCACATGGGTACCTGTTTGTATCACTGTCACTTACTAATTCATCCCTTTCTCATGAATTGGAACTATTTTTCTCATATTTTAAATTTTAAATGACACACATCTATTCCTAAACAAATTCCATTATTTCAGTTATTATAATGGAATTAAATTATTATTAAATCTTTTTTTAAACTCAGGGTAAAATCAACTAGTGTACTACACAGTAAAATATATCTGGTTGTTATACCTAAGACAAAGTAGAATTCATTTTTTTATTACACTAACTTTTAACAATGTATCATAATTAAAACCCAAGGGATTCACTCTATAAACTTTCTAGCAGGTGTGATGATATATGCAATGTTAAATGCGTTTATGGCTATTAAAAGACAAAACTATAGAAAATACTTTCTTTTTTATAATATCTTATTCTAATTTTTCATTCATTCATTCATTCATTTTTTGGTACCATGGATCAAACTCATAACCTCACAGCTAGCCAGGCAGGCAATTATACCGCTGAGCTAAATCCCCAGCCCCCATTCATTTATTCTTGAGGTAGGCTCTTGTTATTTATTGTCTAGACTGGCGCTAGAACTCTTGATCCTCCTGTCTCAACCTCCTAAGTAGCTGAGATTTCAAGTATATATCATGACACTTGCTAGAAAGTTTATAGACTGCTTCTTCCAACTTTTAAATCAGATCATAAATTTTCAAAACGATTAAGAATACAGGTATTAACAAAGCTATTCTATTTGGAATAAATATAAATAGGAATACATCTCTTCCAAAATCTAATGAATTTCATTTACCTATTCTTAGTAAGAAAAAAAGTTCATACCTGAGCATTTGAGTTACTGAGAGTCTCAGTTCCAATAAGCGATAGTTTATTCTGACACTTGATTTAAAAGCAAAAGAAAAACAAATCAGACATTATAACACATATATAATTTCCTTCCCCTACACCACTTTTGTACCACTCCAATACAATACTCCTCAAAAAGAACATACACATGTCTGATATATGAACTTGTTTAAAGTTTCATTTTAGGCAAGAGGAACAGGAAGACAGCCAAAGACAGTTTCCAACGTAAATATATCAACAGTGATAAACTAGCATAGAAAAAAAAAACTAGTAACTAGAGTAAATTAAAAGCTACATAATAGAAAAAATGGGAGGTAAGAAATCAGAAGGAAAATAATATAGAAAAGTAAAACAGGTAAGAAATTAATAAGAAAATAATCCCTTCAAATGATATTGGCATTTTTTAAAAAGCAATTAATGGTAAAAACAAGAGTATCTTAAATTTTATTGCTACTTTTTTCTTGTTATAATATTTTTCTCTAGGAAAATTTTTGTAGTTCTTAAACCCCAATTTCTATACCAAACAGCATAAGATTTTATAATTATGTACTAACCATATTAATAATACAGAGAACCAAAAATTTATGTTAGAAATGATTCAGAAAAGACTCCACTAATCTGTTTTGTTCTGAAAACTCTCTGGAAAGAAAAAAATGCTAAAAATTTCTGTGACTCATATCATATGGTAGAATATTTGAGGTAGAACCAATTTTTACCAAAATACTGTTATGTAGAAATACTGCTGTACAGAGGTTCTAGCTCACTAAAACAGAATATGTGCACACATTTCAAACTCATTGTGTTTATGCTCATAATTATGGATTTGTTCCACTTTTGTACACTCTATTTTAGGAATAAACCCTCCAATCTCCCATAAAGGCCTAAACCATGAGCCTGAAAATATTCATTGTAATCACCTCTTATTACATTAATGAACTTCTATATCCTTTTGTCTTACTTCTTCAGTGTCTCTTCAACTCGTTCTTCTACTTGTCATAATAGTATTTAGACCATCATCACTTCTAAACAGGACTACCACTAGAATTTTCTAACATTCTTTGTACCTGCAGTACTACTATACTCCATTCTTTTCAAATTCACAAGAGTTCATTTTCTAATCTGCATATCTGATCAGCTCACTTCTGTGTTTGTATCCTTTAATAGTTTCCTATAACACATGTCCACCAAATTATTCATGGTTTCTTTGAAATCTCATTTGCAAGTCGTTCTGCTCCTAATTTACATTACTCTTAATATTCTATATAGATTCTCTTAAACTCTCCAAACTACACATTTTGACCTTCCACCTTTGTATACCTCCTGTCTTATTTTCTTTTTTAGGGAGCAGGGTAAATAGGGAGTGAACCCAGGGTACTCTATCACTGTGCTACCTTCCTGCCCCTTTACATTTTTATTTTGAGGCACCTTGCTAAGTTGCCTAGGCTACCTTCAAAATTTCAATTCTATTACTTCCCAGGCATGTACCATCACATCTCACTAACTATCCTATTTACACAGCCTAACCTCTTATTTACTATTTAGAAATAAAATCCTTGACTACATCTTTCTTTTCTTATCGCCTAGGTTAAGTGTTTTTCCTAAGTTTTGGTATCCTTTTAATACTATATGACATGTAATATTATGCATGGCTATCGCTTGCATAAAATGCTCATCTCCTCGAGAGTAGGGAATGGCACAATTTTTCTTTCCATAGCTTATCTAGTATAAAGTTTCTTGAGTGCACACCTTTAGGTATACACATTTTTTAGGACTAAACATTGCATAAATATTCATTACCTAATATAAAACAGATTTTGACAACTAGCCTAATTATTTAACCTAAGTCCAACCATTATTACAACATTAAATCATACTAATTAACTGATATATTGCTTTTATCTCTTGACACTTACTTCTTCCAGGTCTTCCCACATTTCTTCACATTCTTTAACAAGTTCTTCTTCAGTATTGTTAACTTCCATATCTGTAGTACTATCTGGATCTAATTTTTGCTGATTCATGTGCTTTGTGATTTTTCTGTCTTAAAAGAAAAACTAGGAGGAAATCAGAGGTTGAAGGGGAAGACGGGAATGGAAAAAAAACACGTTATATTATGTACACAAAAATTCTCTACAATGAATGTGATTATCATGTATATCTAAAATGTACTAATAAAATCTGAAAAAAACTAAAGTAAAAGTTTTCATTCATTCATAAGTATTTGTTGAACATTTATTACCTATCAGATGCTCATCTAGATAATTAAGGTATAGCAGAGACCAAAATAGACAAAAATCTTTGGTACTGACAGGAAGCAATAATGTACTACTATTTGAGGGAATATTATAGCCATTATGCAAAATACAATGGTTATTTCTTACAAAAAAAAAACAAAAACAAAAACAAAACAGAACCACAGTACGATTCAGCAGTTCCACCACTAGAGAGATATCCAAAGGAAAGGAAATAAGTATACTGAAGAGATACTTTTTACACCATTCCTCTCTCCCTCAAAAAAATCCAAACACAGAAATTATGAAAAAGAATAGAAAGGATCATTAAAACTTTTTACAAAAATCTTGGAATAGACAAGCCTCAATACAAATAACTAATAAAATTTTTACATAAAAATGGTTTTAAATATTGCATGTATAAAGATCTCATTAACAAAGTTAAAATTAAAATCCACAATTGAACAGAACAAGATAGAATGGCAAACCACAACCAAATATAATAAACACAACACTGGATGGCTAGACCAGTACTAAAAAAATGCATATTAAATAGGCAATATTTCTCATTCAGACTAATGAATGAAAAATTTAATAAGAAACAATACTGGCAAACATGTGGAACAAAAACATGCACTTTACGTAGACCAAGCACTTAGAGAATAATCAGTAATACCATCAAAATTCTGCAATTATTTTTGACTCAAAAATTATACTCCTATTAATCTCACAGATTAGATATGTTTGCATGAACACTGTCTTCTAAGATCAGTTAGAAGGCCATTTAACTAACATAAAAATGCTAATAATCTTAGCTTTTACATTTTCTATTTTTAATACCTTAAGAAATTAAGTGTAAATTAATCTTTTCCTCCCTTGTAGAATACTGATCACTAAAACACATTATCAATACCCAAAAGTAATGCAGAATTCTATGTGTGTACAGATATTCAAATTAGAGGACAAGGCAATTCAACGTAGCATTAGAATACAAATAAATAAAACATTTACTTATGGATTTGCTACTTTCACATTGAAAAAATACAAGAAGTCATTTGTCTGCAACTTGGAAGACATCTCTCACCAAAATCAGAGAATGCCAGATGCTAATCTCACATCTAGCCTCCAGAACTACAATAAATTACTGTTGTGTATTTTAAAACACATTCACACAAATGTAAGTTTATCCTTTTTTTACATTTTGTGTCCCTAACTCTTATCTTTCTAGAAAGGGAACAACTCAGTTTTTTAAGGTTCCCCAGTTAAGATTACAATATCTATTTATTGAAGAACACCACTATATTTAGGAGTAATACTTGATGTGCCAACTTAAACTCAAACGATTAACTGCAAGAAAACCAATAGATGTAAAAGAAATGTATAAAGTATTCAGTTGAAACTCTTGAGATGTATTCATTTACTCAGAAAGTTTTTAATACATATTACTGGTCAGACATCATTATAGATGTGTAAGTGAAAAAGTCTCTTTTTATGTAGTTTACATTCTCATGAAGGACTGATAACGTTAACAAATTAACATGATCTGATCTCAGGTAGTTAAAGTGCTGTGAAGTGGTAAATCATACAACACAGAACTTTATATGCTTTCAGAATTCAAGATGATTAATGTTTGAGAAACATACCTGAAGAATAGATTAGTATACAATGCTTTTAAAATGTTAACCAGCCCCCCTCTATTACCATTTACTATCTTCAATCTCGTTATTGACATGGACTCTGAAAGATGAGAAGCTGGAAAGGTGAAAGCCAGGGGCTACGGGAATGCTTTCAAAGCATAAAAACATAGGATGGAAGGCAAGTCAAATTTGAGACATAAAAGTTGTCAAATTAGAAGGAAGAGAAGAAAACAGATTTGCTAGGTAGGATGGGTAACATAATAGAGGCCTTTCGCCATTTCAAGAAATAACAACAAAAAAAAATCTTTTACAAGGCCTACTATGGGCAGTTTCCATAAAGAAGTCTACCTTTGGTGTCTACTTAAGAAAAAAGTAACTTATTGGTTTGAAATAGGCAACAAAGAAGCTTTTGAAAGCGCTGTTAAAATTGCTTTAATTTTTAAAAACGGAGGTCCGACTTAATGGATTTTTAAAAAAGGTTAAGATGGTAAATTTCATGAAAGTTTTATATTGCATGTAAAGAGTGATGGGCTGGATGCGGGGAAAGGGGGCAGACACTGAAGTCTCTGAAGGCTGCCAAAAGAAGAGACGGGAGCCCAGGGTGGAGAGGGGGTGGCTGTTCCAGCCTTAGTTCCCTGCGGGTTACCGAAGGTGGCTAGTTCTTGCCCTCCTCCCCGCCCCCGGGCGCAGTAACAAATACTCGCCACCTTTCTCACCATGTGAGAAAATAAACGTGAGGGAGAAGACAAGTTTGGAGCGTGGCGAGTTAATTAATTTTTTCCAACTCCCACTCCCCACCTTTGTCCCGGAACCCGCGCTCACGTCGCGGGTTCTGGCGCTCACGTCGCGCGACAGGCGGAGAAGACCTGACAGTAGGCCCTACTGGACCTCAGGAATCTAGTTCCTGGGTGATGAGGATTCAGTCTTTCGGTTGACACTCCAAATTCTGTAAACTACCAGGCCCGGAGACAAATTTGAATCATTAATCATTAAGGCCTCTTCCATACCTACCTCACAGAGGAACAAACTCCGCACTCTTCAAATCCTCCCAGCGACTCGCATTTCAAACTAGGGCGAATATCTGCGCGCGCTGTTTTCTGATTGGATCTGCTCCTCCCCATCCCAGCCAACCCTGGAATTCGTTCGGACGCTGACGGCACGCTGCGCCGCTGCTTTGGAACTGACAGCTGAACTGTGCGTCGCGTCTTTTTTGACGATTCAGACAACATGGCGGCGGAAAGTGGTAGTGACTCGCGGGTGAGAGGAAGGCGCCGCCGGGACACAGAGGATCCTGAGAAATCGGAATTCAGCGAGAAAGAACTGGCGGTGGGACTGGCTCAAGAAAACGTTGAGGAGAATGAAGAGCGCTGGGTTGGGCCTTTACCTGTGGAGGCAACACTGGCCAAGAAGCGGAAAGGTAGCTGCACAGTTAGAACAATAGCAAATTGGAATGCAGAGCCTGCTAAATGGGAGGTTTGAGTTCCTGCAAGATCCTAAGAGGGATGCTGTGTGATTATGGGATACTGTGCTCACAAAAGATTGTCCTCTCAATTTGTCAGCGTGGTACTTGAGCGTCCACCTAGAATGGTGACATGGGTTTGAATGTCTTTTTGCTAGTATGTAACAATGTTGATGTCTTTTTGCTAGTATATAACATGTTTAAGCAAACATGTTTGGTGTTTCTCGTTTGATCCTCATAGCAGCCACATGAGGATAAAATTTCTAATCCGTTTAACAAATATGGGGAAAGTACTGGTGGATGAAACAATCATGAAAAACTCATAATTTAGTAAGTTTATATAGACATGTTTGGCCATTATTGAATTATTTGGTACATATATGAGCTCATATAATAAATTATGATTTCCTGAAATTACTCTTTACAGCTCTTTTTTTTAATCCATTTTTTTTTTGTCTTTTTCCTTTTTATTGGTACCAGGGATCGAACTCACGACTGCCTGCTTGCAAGGCAGACGCTTATGCCGCTGAGCTAAATCCCCAGCCCCTCTTTACAGCTCTTGCAGGTGTGCCTGGAAAGTAATCTGAGAAGCTCTCAAATGTTCTCTAGGGTTTTCTCAGCTCTAAAAACATGAACAATGAACAATTTATCTGTTTCACTTCAGTATCAGTGACCTAAAAAAAGTAAAAGAGATTAGTGCCTTAAAATGAACTGAGACATCTTGACCATAGGCCTCTTTTTAAATTAGTGGTAGTGAGTGGAATCTACATGGTTAGGAAGGTGGTTATATTTTTATGAAGCTTTTTACAGTGTTTTTTTTTTTTTTAAGTGGAACCTTCATATTAAGCTAGAACCATTCATTTGATTGACACAGTTTGGACAAGCATCTATATAATCCCTGGAAACATATAACTGACTAAATAATGATGCTATTTAATATTGTGAAATAAAGTTAAAATTGACATAATAGACATTGAATTTTTCCCTTACTGGTGAATTAAATTCTAAAGTACAAAATAATATTCATTTCATTCATTTCTTAAAAATATTTTTTACTTTTTCCCACAGTTCTAGAATTTGAGAGAGTATATCTTGATAATCTCCCTAGTGCATCCATGTATGAGCGCAGTTATATGCATAGAGATGTTATCACCCATGTGGTATGTACCAAGTAAGTCTTATCAGTACTTTTTATTTTTTCCACAGGAAGTTTTTTTTAAGCTTCAGTGTTGAGGTGGATTTATAGAAGTAATTTTTTAGCTATATAGAAATATATTTCTGTTTTAATCCCATAAGTTGTAATAGTTCTTTAAAAGCCAGTGTTTTTTTTTTTTCCTGTCATTTAAGGAATATGTTCACTAAGACAGAAACCCATAGTATGTGTACATATTTTTTCTTAGAAAATGTAGATAGAGGGATGAAACAGGTAGTGTCTGAGCATCCCTGAGGAGAGAAAATATTACTAAAGACAAGAATAATTAATAGCTGAACACTTTGGCACTAAGAAAATATTAGGAAGAAAGACATCTTAGAACTATCCAAGGATCTTCAAAATGGATGAGTGGGGAGTTTGGAGTAGTGATATTCTACTGTGGATCTATCCACAGTATGTCCGGATACTGTGCTTTTATATAAATTGTCTCAAGAACAGCCTTATGGCTGTGTATGACCTTCATTTTTACTGATGAGAAAACAGATTCAGAGAGATAATGGCTGGGGAAGCCAAGGGCTAAATCTCAGAGGAATTACTAAGGGCTATTGCTCTCAGAGCTAATCAGAGTAATTATTAAGAGCTAAATGTAAGGAATTTTATGGATCTTGAACCTGTGAGCAAGATTTTTTTTTTAAAGAACCACTCTGGCTGTGGTGAGGTGAATGAATTCAAAGAGAGTAAGAATAGGTATAGGGAAAACAGATAACAAGAAGGCTAGTATAGACATCTGGATGAGATATGATGGTGGCTTGTATGATATCAGCAGTGACTATGGAAAGTAGAAACTTTTTTTGCATCACTCTTAATCTCTTATGGATTGCTTTGTTTTTTGGATTAGTCTGTTAATCTTTTAAAACAAGTTTCACTTTAGATATGAATGTACACATTTATTTCATTCATAGGACAATTCAAACTAAATATAAACAGTTTTGAACTAAATATAAACCACTCACTAGCTGTGAACCTAGCACAAGCAAATTTAATATTTTAAAACTATTTTATGATGTATAAAATACTGATAAAATATCTAATACAATTGTTATAAAGATTAATTAGTTATATGTACAAAATGCTTGACACATACTTGGTTTCAGTAGTTTCAGTGTTTCTTATAGGAGAAACTGTTCTGAATCTGAATCTTTCTGACTCTTAAATAACCAAAATGTTTTGGATAGAAAAGAAAACAAATTTATGTTGAATTTTGCTATATATGAAAGAGTTTATCAGCTTCTCAAAACTGGTACATTTTCTCATGAAAATACTACCTACAAAATAATTTCAGCAATAGGAAATCCTAAAGACTAGTAATTCCTTGAGAGATTTATTTATTTTATTATTTGTGAATGTGTGTAGTGATGAGATTGGACCCAGGGTTTTCACACTAAGCGATATCCCTAGTCCTTTTTATTTTTAATACAAGAATCTCACTAAGTTGCCCAGGCTGGGCTCCATCTTGCAAATCCTCCTGCCCCAGGATCCCAGAGTGCTAGGGTTATATGTACATACCACCACACCTAGCTTTATTTTTGATATCAAATCCTAATTTTGTTTGGATGTAGCTTCTGAGGTTAAAATTAGTTGAAATGTCCTATCCATATACATACAGTGGTCACATGTGGTAAACATTTATACTTGTACAGCATATATACATATATCTAATCCTATTGAAATAATCAAAGAATAGCAGAATGGTGGCCATGGAAGTTGGAATCCGCTAAGGAGTGTGTAACAACTCACCTACTGAAAAAAGGAAAAAAAAAAAAAAAAAAGAAATAATCAAAGATTGTGAATGAGTGATTCATAGATCTGTTTTAGAAATTAACTTTTGAAATCTTGCATATGTAGGACAGACTTTATTATTACTGCCAGTCATGATGGACATGTTAAGTTCTGGAAAAAGATAGAAGAAGGCATTGAATTTGTCAAACATTTTCGTAGTCACCTGGGTAAGAAACTCATCTTTTTGTTTTTTATAGATCTTTTAAACTGTACCAATTAGTTTCTTTTAAAAATATTGTCATTGTTTTCTTTGAACTGTATACTTTTATTGGTATTTACTCATTTTTATTCATTCAAATAGGGGTTATTGAGAGCATTGCTGTTAGTTCTGAGGGAGCATTGTTCTGTTCTGTGGGTGATGATAAAGCAATGAAGGTGTTTGATGTAGTGAACTTTGACATGATCAATATGCTGAAGCTTGGGTGAGTCTTTCTAAATATATTTTTTAACTTAGTAAAATAACTTTTAAACCAAACTTCACTATTGCATAAGTTATTTACTAACAGTATATATCACATTTTTTAAAATGTGCTTGTGAGAAATTAGACTGAATCCTTGTGATGTTATTCAGAAACTTCTGCTCTAGCAGAATCTAATCAGAAATTTCCAACAGCATCATAACAAGGATTCATTATATCTAACTAATGCTGCTTACTATATTAATAAGCACCCATCATATCTAATTATTTGAACTTAGAATAAACTTCCTTCCCATACTGCACTTATTTTAACAATGTGGAATTGTGTTTTTACAAGTTTAGGCATATTTTTGGAATTTGTGGGTAGATTTTAAACATTACAGTATATTATACCCAAACTATGTGGTTAGATAATACAGTAATAAGGCTTATACTTTTTTTTTTTTTTTTTTTTTTTTTTTGTCTTAGTTTTTTATCGGTACCAGGGATTGAACTCACGACTGCCTGCTTGCAAGGCAGGTGCTTATGCCGCTGAGCTAAACCTCCAGCCCCTAAGCATATCTTTTTTAAGTTAACACACTAATTTAATACATCTCTAAATGAAATACCACTGAAAGTCATATGCTGTCAGTAAGTTTTCCAGCTTGCTCTATTCTGCCTGAATAGTATAACAAAATACCACAGAATGTGACTTCACAGAAATTATTTTCTCACAGGATCTCATGGGATGATCAGCAGGATTGTCTGACAATTCTGTCCCTAGTTTCTATGTCCTCATGTGATTAAGGGAAGAAGGAATGGGAGAGGGACATCTTTGTGTTATGTATATGTCTGTGTGTGAAGAGGGTAGGGATTGACCCAGGGCTTTTGCCTTCCTCTAAAGCCATAGGCTTAGCAGATTAGAGTTTCACCGTTATGACTTCATTTAACCTTAAATATGCCAAAACCTCACCTCAAAAAATACTACTTTGGCCTACATAATGTCCATGATTCAAAAAAAAATTCCAAATTTTGAAATTTCATTCAAAATGTTTTATTTTATGAGCTACTAAAGGAAACTAGTTAATCTATAAAATTTTTATCACAAATAGTTACCTACCTTGATCATCTTGTTTTCTAGCTTGTTTTCTCCAAACATTGCATATTTTTAAATATCAAATCCATTCAAAAATATTAAACCTTAGCTTTTGAGAATATTCAAAATACATCGTTAGCTTGGTTAATGAACTTAATTCTTTCCATAATTCTGATCACAGACCAAACTGGATGAGAACCAAATCAAATTTCTCCATAAGGTCTACATTGAACCAAATTTGATTTGGTTATTATCTAATTTGATTTGACACCAGAATCATGGAAAGAGTTAAATTTATGAACCGAGCAAGGCACCACTGTATATATTTTAGGCATTGGTAGAAATTCTAAATGCAGAGTTCCAAACTGCTGTTGAGCATTAACATCATGGTTGGTGTAGTAGTGGAACTCCTTAGAGTGACTACTTGGTAGGAGTCTACACTCACCTGAATGTGTAAGTTTAGCATAAGATTAAATCTGTCCTAGTTGTATCCTTTGTTCATCAGGCAGCATGTCCAAAGCTTACAGTTTTTATTTCAAGATTAGTTAATAATTAAATGTGATAAAAAGTGTTTTTCTTTTGAACTAAGTCATAACAGAAATATATTAATTGTTTTAAGAAAGGATTAGTAATGGATGCTATGTATGCTAATCTATTTAAAAGTTAGGTATATGTAAACTACTTTACAGACATCCAAAAGACAATACCCCAGAATATCTTAATGCTCAAGTTTGATTAGGTTTTTACCTTATCTACCCAAGAGAAATAAATGGGCCGACCTATGGAGTTCTTCTATTTGGTAAATCCTCAGAAGTTGTTATATTGATGGTGTCAAAACTAAGTAACTATTCCCCATTCTGTATCTCTTACTTCTGAGCACAAAATCCAAAACTGCTTTTGAGGACAGTGATTTAGTAATGGTCTAAGGAGAGGTGTCTGCTTTCTGTATTGGCCTTTTTTTCTTCCACTCCTTAATTCACTGTTTCAGCTATTTTCCAGGACAATGTGAGTGGATTTATTGCCCAGGAGATGCCATATCATCAGTTGCTGCTTCTGAGAAGAGTACAGGAAAAATTTTCATTTATGACGGTCGAGGAGATAACCAGCCCCTTCATGTATTTGACAAACTCCATACATCACCTCTTACTCAAATACGGCTGAACCCAGTTTACAAAGCAGTGGTGTCTTCTGACAAATCTGGAATGATTGAGTATTGGACTGGGCCTCCTCATGAATATAAATTCCCAAGAAATGTAAACTGGGAATATAAAACTGATACAGATTTATATGAATTTGCCAAGTGTAAAGCTTATCCAACCAGCATATGCTTTTCACCTGATGGGAAGAAAATAGCAACTATTGGTTCTGATAGAAAAGTTAGAATTTTCAGGTTTTTAACTGGAAAACTCATGAGAGTCTTTGATGAATCATTAAGTGTAAGTGCAATTTAAATTTAATTAACTTGGGCTGGGGATTTAGCTCAGCGGCATAAGCACCTGCCTTGTAAAGCAGGCAGTCGTGAGTTCGATCCCCAATTCCGATAAAAAGGAAAAAGACAAAAAAAAAAAATTTAATTAACTTTTCTAAAAATGTTTACTTTGTACTTTTTTTCATTTTTAAAGATACTGTTTAACTGACTTGTATGTTGTATTGTTATTCTTCCAAACTCTCTTGCCTAGGTTTATTATGTGGTATTTTCCAAGCCAGTTAACCTCCTATTTAAAGATAGGTGGGATGAGACTACAGATATTTTTGTTGTGTTTTTTCTACTTATTTCTGCAAGCTCCTCCTCTTTTAATACCCTCAAAACTCATTTTAGATTCCCTTCTCTTTATTCACTTTTGTCCACATAACAACTTGTAGGTCCTTTCAGATTCCTTAAGAAAAGAAGTGTTCAGAAGCTAGGTATGGTGGCAAATGCTTGTGATCCTGCTTCAGAAGCTGAAGCAGGTCGATGTTTGAGAATGAGGCTAGACTACATAAGAAGACACTATCTCAAAATACCAAATTTAAAAAAAATTCAGAACCTATTCTGAGTGGTACATTTCATTCTTTCTTGTTATCAACATTTTCTAAAGTGATGGGACTAGGTGACAAGGTTAAGGATAAAGCTGTGACAAAAGTTGGAAAAAAGGAAAATGACCAGCTAACCTAGTTACTTAAAATGCTAGTGACTTGTAAATAAGCAGAATCTTGTACTTCCATGTTGGAGAAAGGGAAAACTTCTAATCATATGTCAAGTCCAGTTTGACAAAAAATTGAATGCAATAGTGTGAAGTTTTACCTTTCAGTATTTATTACCTGAAATATGCAGGTAATTATTCAATTTGATGTCTTGAATGTCTAAAAATCTGAGTGTAAATATAATACATTTTAGAGTACAAATACAGAGTAATTGAGATGTAATTCACATTTTGAAAATTTGTCTTAACTATCAAAAGAAAAGTAAATCAAGTTTCCAGACAGTAGAGGTCAGTCATAGTCTCTTTTTTCCTAAATGACATTTACCTAATAGCAATAACTTGAAATACTTTGTGAAATGTCATGAATTTGTTATAAAGAAGTTTATTTATTCAGAGAAATTATTTGTTACATGTCAGATTCAAGATCCTTGTACAAGGATCTCATTCTATAGTACACTGTCCAACAGAAATAAGTACAGCCACATGTGGCCTTTGATGATTTGACATGTCTAGACTGAATAAAGGTGTGCTAAAAGTAACATACATGTAAGATTTCAAAGACTTAGTACCTAAAAAATAATGTTTTCTCAATTCTTTAAAATTGTTAGTGTAGGAATGCTAATAACATTAAAATGAATGTTTTATTAAACAGGTAAAAATTAGCTACTAGAAATTTAGCTTCTAAAAACATTTAGAATTACTTATGTGGCTTGGCATTATATTTCATTGGATAAAACTAGTTTGAGATTTAAAAGGCAACAGATGTATCATTTCTGTAGAAGAAATACTACATTAATCAATTATATATGTTCATGTTTAATTAGAAAAACAGTTACCATTTAATGCAAACTAATTTTTTTGTTGTGAGATCTCAAACCCAGGGCTTCACACATCCTAATCACTGGCTCTACCACTAAGTGACATTCCTAGATCTAAAATACTACTTTTTATGACTGAATTTATTAATGTCTCTTTAATTCATTTGTCGGGTTTAGAATCTGTCAAAATACATAAATATACAAACTATCAATAGCTCTTGATGTGTATTCTGCTTCTGATAATTTGATTCTCATTGCCTCTATTAGATGTATGTATTGCGCATTTTTGTCAATAAATGTTTATTTCCTAGATGTTTACAGAACTGCAACAGATGAGGCAGCAGCTTCCAGACATGGAATTCGGCCGACGAATGGCTGTAGAACGTGAGTTGGAGAAGGTGGATGCTGTACGATTAATTAATATAGTTTTTGATGAAACTGGATACTTCGTGCTATATGGAACAATGCTGGGCATTAAAGTTATAAATGTAGAGACAAACCGGTAAGTTGATAAAGAGATGTGTTTTATTAAAACTTCAATTATACAGCACATTTCCTCCATCAGGGGAACAATGAGTTTTGTGTGTTCCATGAAAAGTGGAAGGATCCCAAATGACTAAGTGAAACCAGATGATGTGACTGGATTTTTCTGTAGTCTCTCAGTTGTTTATCATCTGCAGAAATTTCTATTTCTGTTTATAAAAGAAAGAAAATATGCATAGTTTCATTTTTTAAACAAGTTTCAGTGTTTTTTTTACTTATTTAAATTAGTCTATTCTATGTTAAATGTTGCCAGATATTCTAACCATAAAATTCAGCATTACATCAACCAGACATAAAATCAGAAGTTAAAATACATGAAACTACAAAGCCTTTGCTCAAAACAGTGTTTGTTATTGTTGTTGTTTTTAGTACCAGGGACTGAATTCACAACCTTGTGCTTGCCAGGAAGGTGCTTATACTGCTGAGCTATATCCCTGGCCCTAAAACAATATATTTTGATCTTGGTAGCTATCACTGAATGTAAGGAACTTATAGAATATTTTAAGGAGAAAAAGTGTTGTGTTATAAATTGCTGCATATAAACATACTTATAATTCTTGATAGTCTAAATTCTTGCACTACTTGCAAAAAGATTAAAATAATAGGACTAGTTGAAAGTGTAGTTATCCATGGGGAACCCTTGTGGATACCACATCCCAAGAACACTCAAGTACCTCATGAAATAGTGTAATATTTACATATAACCTTTCAATATCTTCTCATAAGTATACTTTAAATACTTTCAGACTACTTATAATACCTAATACAAGGTAAATAGTTGTTGTACTATTTTATTAAGGGGATAAGGAAAAAATATATGTGTTCAGTGCAGAACATGTTACAGTTGGGATATCATCACCCAGAGTCCAGTTTGCATTGAGTTCATTTTTTTAAATTAGTATATGCTTCCAATACTTACAGCACAATTTGTAGTGGGGAATTGGTAGAAATACATACTCCTTCTTGACCCTTTTAACATCCCTTTTCCCTTTCCTCCTTCTTGCCTCCCTTAATCCTCAAATCCACTTCCAAAGATTTCTCCTCTTAATCATTTTTTTTGGGGGGAGGTGCCAGAATTAAACTCATGACCTTGCATTTGC
Source organism: Cavia porcellus (assembly GCF_034190915.1). NCBI lineage: Eukaryota > Metazoa > Chordata > Mammalia > Rodentia > Caviidae > Cavia > Cavia porcellus. Next base: position 54,048,699 of record NW_026947494.1, read on the forward strand.
CAAGCAGGGACTTGTGCCACTGAGCTAAATCCCTGTCCCCTCCCCTCTTAATCTCTAAGCTCCCAGAAAAGCTGTCTTTCTGAACTATGCACAGGAAAGCCATTCTGTCTGAATAACTCTGCTTGGCCTTCTCTGCTCTTTTGGCTTTCCTTTGCCTATGATTTCTATTATTATTAGGTCTTAGTAATTATTTAAGAATTACTAGAAACTCAGATGGGTCTGCAGCGTTCTGAGCAGGTAAGTTTCAATGTGGATGCAGAATAATGAAACAACTATTGTTAATGCCTTTAACACTAAAAACAAATTACTCTTTTGGGGATAGAAAGAAAAGGTTTTCAGCTCCTTTGGATAAATACTAAGGAGCTGAAATGCTAGGTCATACAGTTACAGTGTATTTAGTTGCATAAGAAACCAATATATTTTATCTTCTAGAATAGGGTGTACCTTTTTACATTTCCACCAGCAGTGAATGAGAGTTCCTCTTACTCCATATCCTCATCAACATTTGGTATTTAATGTTCTCAATTTGAGCTGCTATAATGTGTGGCAGTATTGTTTTAGTTCTTGTTTCCTCTGATATGATGTAAAATATCTTTTCATATGTTTATGAGTTCCTTGTATATTGGATAAAAGTCTTTTTACCAGATGTCTTTTGTTAATATTTTATCCCAGCCTATATCTTTTCACTATCTTGATTGTATTTCTACCTGAAAATTGTAGTTGCCAACCAATTTAAAATACATTTTTGGGGATAGAAGAACAAGATTCTATAGATAACCGACAACAGATTCTTTAACTTTTACCTGTAAAGCTGCCATGATTAGAGCTAATTTTGGTCATTTCATTGTGTAAAATAAAGTTATATTTTCCAGGTGTGTGCGGATCTTAGGCAAGCAAGAAAATATTAGAGTGATGCAATTGGCTCTATTTCAAGGAATAGCCAAAAAGCATCGTGCTGCAACTACTATTGAGATGAAAGCTTCTGAAAATCCTGTTCTTCAGAATATTCAAGCTGACCCAACGATCGTCTGTACATCTTTCAAAAAGAATAGATTTTATATGGTATGTGGAAGTACTTAGGAAATGACCTTAATTTTTTTTTAGTTAGGTTGTAAATTTTATATTCTTGGTTTGTGCCTTCAATTGAAGAGAATATTGGCAGTCATAAACTTTTTAAACAATGTATAACATTAATATTCTACAATTTTTAATTAGAAGTTGATTTAGGTATTTTGTACTGTTTCCTATCATGTTTTGAAATATTTACTACCTGGTTTCTACAGCTCTTCATGGGCAGGTGATGGGAGGTTAGTAGTTATGGAGGTATAGCAGCCCTCACAAATTATATCCAGAAGTTTTCACTGTGAGATTTTTAAGTATCCTTTTTAGTGTTTTTATTTTTTCATCCTTTGCTTTTGAACACTTTTTATATTTTTTGAACTTGCATACCTTCTCTTTAATATATTTCCTTTTCTACCTTTTGACTTTGCTGAGGTATACTTTTGGAGAGCTGGCGTATAGTTCATTGGTGGAACATTTGCCTAGAATCCACAAGGCCTTGGGTTTAATCTCTAGCACTGCCACAAAACAAGGTAGTAAGATTGGATTCACACTCAAACTCCTGAGATACTTATGAGTAGCACGAGCCTAATTGTTCATCCAAGCAGTAAAAATACATAATATCGAGGCCTCTAACCTAGACAACTTGTCCCACAAACTAGTCATAGAACTTTCCAAGATCTGCTTATGACTGTTGTTTCTCTATCTCAAACCTTTTACTGACTTCCCAACTGTCTAATTGGCTGTGCTCACTTCTGCAGTTTTATTGTTTTTCATTTTTAGTTCATTTACTACACTTAATGTATCATAGTTGTTTCATTCACAGTAGTAGTTGTTTTATAATTCTGAGCCTGGACATGTTATACCTTCTGCCAATCATTTTTCTCCCCATTTCCTATTCCAGCTCTTAAGACTGCTGCTCTGAGCATCAATTCTAAGTTATTCCTGTGCTTCCCCTATCACATTATGTCACTTTTTTTGTGTTAAAGTCAATGATTTTTTTGTTTCTGATTCTGTTCTCCAGAAAATGTAAAATCTATAACTATAGTGCACTGTCTTCACTATTAAGTCCACATAGATTATTAAATTGACTAATCCATTATACTATACCTACTCATTCATCTTATGAGTATACATATTAGGATTACTTGTGATGTGCTATTAAGGTTATCTACATAGTACAACCTAGCAGTTTCTTCACCCCCAACTAGACTTTCAATCTAAAATAGCTAGATTAAAATGACAATTTTGCTCAAAATTTTCAATTACACTTAAAAATTTATTAATATGTTAAATGAAAATAATGTATCTTTTATGTATAATTTAACTATACTGAAGTAAAAATTATCAGAATTCTAAAAGCATACTAATTTTCCATCCATTTTATTTAAAATATTTTAAATATCATAGTCTTTTGCTATAGTTAACTTTTCCTAACAAAAGTATATATATATATTTAGGGCTGGAGAAAATAAATACATACATGCATACATACATAAATACATAATAAAAAATCAGTTAACATTATTACAGATTGTTTTATTTGATGCATATATATCCTTAAGGAAAACTAAGATGGTGTGTGTGTATATGTATGTATCCTTTCTTTTAAATCCATCATGAAATAAAAACAGCTAAATATGAGCTAAATCTAGATAACTTTTAAAATGTATATAAATACATAGTACAGTAGTTATCTTACTCCCTTAGAAGCTAGAGAATAAGATGGTTCTTTTTTTACTTGCAATGAATCTGAGTCAATCGAGGAAAAACAGGCAAAATAGGAACTGGTATACTAATTTTTACCTTCCTAGTTGACATAAACTCAGTTGGCAGAACTGGCTTAGAGATTTCTACTTACGGAAAGACAAGTAAAATAAACTGTCTTCAGAAGTCAAGAATTTTAACAACTAGAAAGACTTTTTTCAGTTCTCCTTGGAACCTAAAGATTTTGAGCTTTCTATATCCTCATTCCATTTGTTGTCTTTCTTCCAAGCTTCAGAATTTAGAATCGGGTGTATTTTAGGGGGGAAAAAAAGTTAAGATCTGTTATTGATTCCCCTTTGTGAATCTTTATCCTGCCTAGCAATGCATTCTATCTATGAAATGGCCAGTATGTGTTGCCCACTGTTTTCTAACTTTGTTTTTTGTTTTTTGGTACTGGGGATTGAACTTATGATCTAGCGCTTGCCAGGCAAATGCTTATGCCAGTGAGCTAAATCCCCAGCCATTGCCCACTGTTTTCTAAGCACTTTATATCTGTCCATGTAATGTGCACAATTACTAAATTCATTGGGAAGTAAGGAATAGTGAAATGTAAGCTATAGGTAGCACACTAAGACATACTAGTAGGTAGAAGAGTTACCTCAATTAAGTTATCTAAAAGGTATCTTATTACCTTAGTAAATGTTTCCAAGGAAATTTCTACCTAAAGGAAATTAAATCTCATTTTTTTAAAATCTTGTTTTAAATCTATTAACTAGTGATTTCTTACTGTATGTTTTTTTCTTGAAATTCTGTATTATTTGTACCCTTTTATTGATTTGTTTTGTTTTTCTCTTTAAATAAAAACTTAACAAATCTTGTTTTAAACCATACGAATTCATTGTTACATGGGCTGTTTCATATTAACTAATAATTTAATAGCCTTAAAAGTTTTATGATGGTGATTCATGATATAAAGATATATTCTGAGGTGAATTCTTCACTTTTCTAAAGTGTATTAGAAATGAAATTTTCTTATTCATAAATTTTTACCAAAAGAAAACTTTAATTCATTCAGTCACTTTTTATCTAATTTCTTGAGTTTACCAGACGAGAGCCAGAGGATACAAAAAGTGCAGATTCTGACCGAGATGTTTTTAATGAAAAACCTTCTAAAGAAGAAGTCATGGCAGCTACTCAAGCTGAAGGACCTAAGCGAGTTTCAGATAGTGCCATTATCCACACAAGCATGGGAGACATTCACATCAAACTTTTCCCCGTTGAGTACGTGATACTTTTGTCGTTGTACCTAAATGCCAGGTTTTTTTGTAAATGTGTATATTTGAAACTATACAACTTAGTTTGTTATTTTGACTTAAAGAATTTTGAAGAATTGTAATGTTAGATACAACATCTGTTCTTTAGATTTCTGTAACTGTGAACTAACCAATGGGAAGAATTTTATAAATACATTCACAAGGTTATTATAAGGATAATATGTTGACTATGAAAGTGCTGAATGTGTGTCAGGGATGTAGCTCAGTAGTAAACTGTTTGCCTATCATTGCCAAGGCTGACTTTGATCCTTAGCACTGCACAGAAAAGAGAGGGGGCACTGAATATAAAGTCTACAAACGTTTATTATCGTTATCATTAACTGAACATTTAAACTCTAGATTTTGTGGCTTTATTATAACTGGTCTTCCTCTTACAGCAAATCTATATGGAAAAAGTAATTGTTTTTCCTTTTTTAGTTCTAATAGCAATAAGCTTTAAAAATAGAATCCCAACAAAAAACATAGGGGCTGTATTTTTTTAAAAGTTGAAAAATATTCAGGATAGTGTAAAAGTTTATAAAATAAACATGTAGTACCAAATAGAATAGCTTTTAAAATTATTTGAATTTGGGAAATACTGTTTCTGTGAGTAAGTTCTTGGTCAAGAATGAGTCACTGAGGGGTGGGGCATATGCACCTGCCTTGCAAGCATGCAGCCCCAGTACCAAAAAAAAAAAAAAAAGAATGAGTTACTGTACTATAACACTGTTTTTTATAAGACTATTACCTTTCCTAGGAGCTTAACCCACTATTGTGTATGGTAAATTCACTTAAGATCTATATCTAAAAGTGCTAGGCTTGTATTTTTTTAAACTACTAAATGTCCTTGAAATATAAATACTGCCAGACTCAATAAGCAATCATGATCTAAAGTTATTGTATAAATGAGAATATACTGCAGCTTACATGCTGTTTCAACTGGTTTTATTCTGAAAATGTATAAGATTATTTTCTGAAATATTCAGAAGATATTGAGAATATTATTAGGAAGAAAAACTGCAAAGTTGTCTTAAGGTGCTCTAAATGGGTTTCATATTTTTAATGTATCTCTTCCTAGGTGCCCTAAGACAGTGGAAAATTTCTGTGTGCACAGTAGAAATGGTTACTATAATGGGCATACTTTTCACCGTATAATTAAGGTAAGTTATGTAAATTTCTGATTTTTGTGATTTAAAAAATAGTACATTACTGACAAGGAATTTAAGCCTAAAGAATTCTCTTATACATACTAGTTTATTAGAAGGAAACAGGAAAGTGTACTATAGAAGCAAAAAATAAAAGAGTGGATAATCATGCATATCTAAAATCAAGGACAGAAGGAGCAACATTCATTCAGCAGGTAAAGCAGAGGGAAAGATAACGAATAAAAGGTCATGCTGAGATAAAACTCAGTAATAAAGGTAACCAGCTCCTGGTACCTAGGGAAGGTCTAATCTAGAGGATAAAATATTAAACCACAGAAGAGCTACAATACTATCTGACCTGTGAGTCCATTTTTATACCTGAGAGTAAGTTCAACTCCGAAATTTTGAACAGCATCCCAGAGAGGATTGGGCAGTGATATAGTTCTTATTTATTGGCAAGTTAGAGATGGCAGGAAGAGCTGGTTGTAGTGCTGCACACCAATAATCTCAGCACTCAGGAAGCTGAACTAGAAGAATTGCTATAACTTCAAGGCCAGCCTGAACTTCACAAGACTGTCTCCAAAAGCAAACAAAAAAAATTAGAAAGAAAAATAAACTAGTTATCAGAATTCTGAAGGAATTAGGGAAACAACTCCAGAAAGTCTACAGTATTTGAGGTGAGCGAAAGATAATGAGGGTAGTTATATAAGACATAAAATATAAAATTTTAACATACATGTTTATTAGTTTGTTCATATTAGGAAAGTAATGCTGGGAACCGAAGAATCTCAGTTGTCAGACCCAACAATGTTGCCAGAAAAATAAAGAAGAGAGACAAGTAACATATTCCAACAATGGCTGGGAAGTCAGTGTATCGAGATCTGACTTCCTCCACTCCCACTATTTATTTGGTCTGTACAGTGGTAGGTGGGGCTAGCAAAGGATTATAGTTCATCCAACGACTCCAACTCCATAGGATATAGATAATCTTATGTTTCAAGTATTTTGACTGAGTATAATCCTGTGATGATTAAAGAAGGCAGAGATGATTTTATGCTTGGAAAAGTCAATGGGAAATCCCAGATGGTGGTATCAACAATCTCAATCCTTCCTTTCATCCCACAGGAAAATACGCAAAACCAGTCACTGAATTTGTGGTCCCCAACAATCTATAGATGAGCAGATGTTTGTATTGGGGTTGGGAGACAGGGTCTCACTATGTAGTTCAGACTGGCCTCAAATTCATGGCAATCCTCCTGCTTCAGCCTCCTGACTAGTGGAATTACAGGCATGTGCCTCTAAGCCCAGCCCAAATCTTTGTATTCTTGTTTCAGTCACTGAATAAAAACACATAATCCAAATTAAACTTTCTAAGAGTAATCTAACCACTTTGTAGGGATACTTAAGGAAGCAAGGATTTCAGTGAGTTCAAAGCACTCTTGGCAGAAATACATAAAATATGCAAGGTCTACATATATAGACTATTTTTAAAAGTGTAACATGCTTTTATTTATTTTATTTTAAGGGTTTCATGATTCAGACTGGAGATCCGACAGGTACTGGTATGGGAGGAGAAAGCATATGGGGAGGAGAATTTGAAGATGAATTTCATTCAACACTAAGACATGACAGACCATACACCCTCAGCATGGCCAATGCTGGATCAAATACTAATGGATCACAGTTTTTTATAACAGTAGTACCAACAGTGAGTACATTGTTTATAAACCATAGATTCATAGGTTATGATCTAAGGCAGTAGACAAAAATGATGTGTTACTGTCCACCCTCTGCATTACCTGCCAAGGTACAAAAATGAAAGCACTGAGAGAAAAGTTGATAAAATACAATTAGGTAGTAATGAGCAACAACATAATTAGGTAACATAAGTTACCTAAGATACCTAGGTAAAATAAGATACCTAACAACATAATTAGGTAACATAAGTTGATAAAATACAATTAGGTAGTAATGAGCAACAACATAATTAGGTATATAAGTCGCTAGGTCATCTAGCTCTGTGTTATGCAGTTCCACAAAATTATAAGAAGTATAAACTTTTTAAAAGACTAAACAATGAAAAAGGAAAAAATACTTATAACTGCTGTCAATTATATTCATGATAGTTATATCATTATATTGTTTTCAGTAACATACGAGGAAACATGGTAAGACACAGTTAACTTGCCAAAGCTTAAGTCGTATACCTACCAACTGAACTATCAGTTACATCAATTACCATCTAACTGTCAATTACAGTGCATAGTAAACGATCTCAAACTGCCTCTTAATTGTCCAGGAAAGTTCCAACAGAGAACTTCAATACCTTAGTCCTAATTTTTTAAATCCACGTAAAGTAACTTACTTTGAGCAAACATCTACCTTCCTTTGGTCTGAAGAACGTAGATTTAATTGAACTTGATTCTATGTGTCATTATGTTTCTTACTGATACTAAAAACATAGATTGAAAATATTCAGAAAGAAAACTGTGAAATTAATTTTGCAGGGAGAATGAGACAGGGATACCAGTCCTCCCTGGGAGTAACTTTTAAAAGTATTTAAAAAAAATTTTTTTAATCTTTTTTTTTTTGTGTGTGCCAGGGATCAAACTCACAACCTCGTGCTTACCAGGCAAGCACTTGATGCACTGAGCTGAATCCCCAGCCCAAACCTGCTATGCTTTTATTGTTGCAAAATTATTGTACTTTAATTTTTCACCCAGAAGGTGAGATTAAGAAATCCACATTTACCAACATTTTGCATTTGTCCTCCAACACAGCCTTGGCTTGATAATAAACACACAGTGTTTGGAAGAGTGACCAAAGGAATGGAAGTTGTGCAGAGGATCTCCAATGTCAAAGTCAATCCCAAAACAGATAAACCGTATGAGGATGTCAGCATTATAAACATCACTGTCAAGTAGAATAAAACATTTCACTGTACTTGCAAATAAATTACATTTGTTAAACAAGATTTATATTAGAAAACTTAAAATTTTCTGATTATATGTCGTTTTAAAAGATGCAATGCTATATTTTTCTCATTAAAGTCTATTTTGTAAAACTGCCTTTTTCTTTCAATATTTCTAATCCTAAGAGATGGTGAAATGGACTACACGCAGGCAAATAACATTCATTGTAGAAAATTTCTTATAAGCATCAAAAATATTAAATATTGCAAGTGGTACATATTTGTTCCTTAACCTTGAAAAACATGCGAGGTATTTTGCCCTTATGTTTAGAAGATGACAGCACCTTCTAAGGAAAAAAAGAGACTTTTATATATACTATTTCCTTTTATAAGGATTTCTTTCATACCAAGTATTTTTGTCATTTGATCACAAGTAGTGATAAACAAGTAGTGGTAAACAAATCTTCAATAAATAAGAAGGCTCCATTGGTCAAAAGTGTTACATTCTTTAATATTGTGAAATATTTTTATATGTAATAACTAGAAGTGATTACTTGCATTTTTAAAATGCAGGCTGATTATTGCCATATCTTCTAATGTAGCTAAACAGCTTTTTTACCTCAAGTTACATCTCAGTTCAATAAATACAATCAGGAGATATATACATAAGAGGGAAAATTTTGTAAGTAATAATGAAGAGATTAGTATAAATTGGAGGTTTAAATTTTTTTTTTTTTTGTCTTTTTCCTTTTTATCGGTACCAGGGATCGAACTCACAACAGCCTGCTTGCAAGGCAGGTACTTATGCCGCTGAGCTAAATCCCCAGCCCCAGTATAAATTGGAGTAAAAATGACTTCTAAGTCATGTATTGAGCTCATCACTACCGTTATAAGTTACTTTATTAAGAACTACTACTACTTCTGCTGGGCATGGTGGTGCATGTCTATAAAATCTCAACACTCAAGGGGCTAAGCCAATAGAGTTGCTGCAAATTCAAGGCCAGCTTAAACTATTTAGCAAGATCCTATCTCAAAAACAAAGCCAGTCTCACACTTGTTAATGTTTTTCATTTCTTATTCTTTTAGGGAAAAGTACACCTGTCTTCTTACCTGTAAGCACTCTAAAAACTGAAAAGCAGTGCAGTGTTAAAATATAGTCTCCTCAACATTCATAGACTACAGCTGAGTTTTTCAAGCCTCCCCCAATATCACCCCCAAAATAAACCCATAGCCTTGTACGTACTAAGCATGTGCATTACTGCTGAGCTACACTCTTGAAAACCTTAAGCCATTTTTTTCAAATAGCCATTGCAAGGCTGGATCTGGTGGCACATGCCTGTAATCCCACCACTGGGGAGGCTGTGAGGCCAGCCTGGGCCACAAAGCAAGTTCAAGGCCAGCCTGAACTGCACAGTGAAACCCTGTCTCAACCAGACTAAAAAGAAAAAAAAGTCACTTAAAATGCTATGTTCTGGGGACTAGGATATAGCTCAGTGGGGCAGCACCTGCCTGATAAATGTGAGGTCTTGAGTGCAATACTTAATACCTAAAGAATAAATCTCATGTTTAGCTCCCCCTTCAAAACACTGCAGTCATATTATTCAAAGGTGATGTAACATTAGAAATACAGAATACATTATTTCTAAATTTTTGCTTCATCAAATAAACTGCTAAACTTTAGTAGGCAAATCAGCTTCCCCACTTTTAATTGTGCCAAAGATCAAACCTGGGCCTCAAGTATGCTAGGAACACCCCCCATCCTTAATGACTTTTAAGTTGGTTACTAACAGAAATAGTAGAGGCGTGGTTCAAGAAATAGACTTCACTGAATAATGACAGGATGTTATAATGATTTTAATATTTTATTACTGTCTATACTGATCGTATGTGTAAAGCAAATAATGTCTTCTGGTGGTTTTAAGCATTCCTAAATTATAAACCAGAGTGATATACTTGACATAACTTTACATAACCCTTACAGTATTAGACAACGCAGAAATTCAGAGCTAGGAGGCAAATCTTAACATAGTGTATTTAAAACATCTGTTATTCTTAAGTTTGACATTTCCTAGAGGAAATTAGCACAATCATGACTAATTATTAATGAAAGACTACAACAACCACAAATAGTAATGGGAGCATGAAAACAATACTTTTTTAAGAAAAATCAAACATAAACCCTACTAATATATATACATTATAGTCAGGTCTGAGCCAAGTTTTAAAATTGTGTTCAGTTATACACTAAGCACGTAAATTACAAAGTTTAGCAAATTATTCAAATAATAATTTATAGGGAAAGCAAGTTTACATGTTAATGTTACATTTTTTTCAATCACCAAGTATAGAAAACAGTTTAAGGGTTCACAGGCAAATGCGACACCATTTGTGTTTTTCACAGTTACATTGAAATCAGTCAAATATTAAATAATTTAATTCCAAAGTATCACTTATGCACACAAACTACCAGTAATAGCATGACCTTTTACTTGAAAAATAAAGGACAAAATATACCTATTTACATATTGCCCATAACACTGATGGACTTTTAAATGCTTTGTTTTTCTAAAATTGTTTAAAAAACATCTGAAAAGTGAACCAAAACAGTACCACCTGAGTCACATCTTGTCATCAGACATCATTGTCCTTACAATAATTCGGCTAATAAGACTGAAGGTTGAACTTCACCCCAAAGTATGAAGAGCATAGAAGAAAAACTATAGCCATTTAAATATATAAAATCATGCTTCTGTGAGTATCATTTAAAAATGAGAAACAGTACAGCACGATCTTTTTACTTTTATTCACAATACTGCATAACAAATGTAAACTTTCTCAAAGTTTTGTTTCCTTCTGTAGACATGTCTTTTCTCTTAAATAACTATGAAGCTTTGTCATGAAAAGCCTTAACCATGTTTTTTGTTGAATAAATGCACTTATTTTGGGAAATATTTTCAAAATAAGTAATAGGTAGGAAATAAATATTGTTTTCTATTTAGTTTCTTTTATGTAAAGCTGATTTAATGCTTTGTTGTATGTAAAGTTATTTAGGTCTCTTATGTAAAGAACCACAAACTGGTTCTTTTTGTTGACTTTGTTTTACCTACAGTGACTCCCCCAAAGGATAGTGTTCTTAAACAAAAAACAAAACAAAACAAAACAAAAAAGCACAATACATTGAAAAGTAGAAAGACCAATTTAGAGTTCTGACTAGGAAATAAACCTAGGTGAAGATCAAATGACTTTCATACTTTATTAATTGCTCTGTATTTTAGTAGTACTAATCTGACACTCAAGCCTAGTTAATTAACATTTCATTCTGTGTTTTATACAAAATGCTTTAGGAGAAAAATTTTAATAAAACATTGTATAAAATATTCACTTTATTCTTTATACCTCTTTGCATTAAAGATGTTCTGTTATACTGAACAGTGAAGTAATCCTATTACCACCAAGTGCAGTTTATTCTGTTTCATTAAGTAACTGCCACGTCTACTAATAAGTAGCCAAAATTCAGTAGAAAGGCAAGTTTAAGAAATAACAACTTCCTTGTTCTACACAGGCTACAAAAGGTACTCAATTAGCTTATCTGTTTTTCACTGGGAAAAACAAAACCTTCATTTTGTCCTATCTCTATGACACCTTTCTTCCCAATATATGGGGTAATATATAATCTGGAAATCTTAAATATACTTTTTAAAAGAATGTATATCTAAGAAATCTCTAGTTAATTCAAACTAATCTACTATAATTCAAATTTTGTCACAGAATAATTTCTTAAAAGTAATAACCTACCTCATTCCCAGTCCAAGATTCTTTTCTGTGCACATTGTTAATTAACTATCATATTTGTGATATAGAATTTCTTATGTACTACATGCAAAATAACTCTGAACCACAAAACTAAATAATTGCGGCATTTGAAATCAAGCAACATCCAATACTCCAGCAGCTACAAGTTGCCGTGAAAGCCAGTCCAATCCTTCATACAGCCCCATACCACTTCGAGCATCACAGCCCTGAATGTACCAGCTACGGCCACAGCATAACTTATGAAGACTGAGAAGTTCAGTGATTTCTTCTACTGACAGTGCTCCAGCAACATCCTGAAAGAGATACACAGATATGTGTATTTTTTTCAGTCCATCCAAATTTTCATTTTTCTATTTTTTATTTAGGAGTCTATTGATAGAATTCTAGCAGAAACCTAAAGTTAAAAATCCATATTCATCCTTCAGTAATTATCCTGAAAGTAATAACAGAAAAAGAGTAGTTTTAGCTAAAATGTATGTATATGTGTGTGCATGTGTGTGTGTGTGAGAGAAAGAGACAGATACAGATATATAAAGAATACTCTGACAATGAAATCAGTGAAGGCTATGCAACCTGAGTGGAAGAAACTTAAGTCATTATAAGACATCATTTAGCAAAAAAAGAAATTAACACATTTTTCTATTAAAAATGGCTTATATAATAAAGAGTTTATCATATTCCCCACTCAATAAACCTTTTTTCCTACTTCTCAGGAACAATAGTAACAATTTAAGTAGTTTTCCAGAAAATTTTCATGCATATTGAGGCACATAAACACAAAAAAATATATTTTAGACTTTCTATAACTTGCAGGATTTTTACTTAACATGTTTATTTAAAATATCTTACATTATTAGCACATGCAATTTTCTACATGATTCTAACATAAAAGTTGAATTTCACTGTATGGATGCAACACAATTTATACAATCAGTCCTATACTGAATATTTACTGAAGTCATGTTTACATGCTATTAAAAATATTAATATAAAGTTATCCCTTTGTATCTGTGGGTTCTGCATCCAAGGACTCAACCAACAGATTCAAAATATTCAAAAACACCTCCATCAGTACTGAGCATGTACAGTTATTTTTTATTTATCATTATTCTTTGAATAACAAAGTTTAGCCGGGCCTGGTGGCACACACCAAAGGCTGAGGCAGGGGGGGTCACCATGAGTTCTAAGGCCAGTCTGGGCTAGATACTGAGTTCAAGACCAGCCTGAAACTATACAGTAGGACTCTGTCTCAAAAAACAGTAAATGAAAACCCCAAGAAGCAAATAAAAACATCAGTAATAATAAAAGTATAACGATTAACATAGAATTTACATTGTGTTATGTACTATAAGTAACCTATAGGAGATTTAAAGTATACAGGAGGATGTGTATAGCTTATATGCAAATATTATGCTACTTTATAAAAAGGACTTGAGAGTCCAAAGATTTTAGTACTACAGGAGGTCCTAGAACTAATCCCATAGATACTTAGGGAAGAATATACACATACATGTAACATATTCAGACATATATTTATATATATGTTTACAGAACATTTATGCAATGACTTTAGGCTAACCTCTGGATACTTGTCTACAGGATATATTACTAAACTTAGGTCTTATGCATCCAAAACTTTGGCAGATACTGTGAAACTGTCCTTTACAAAAATGCCTTGGACTAGTTTGACTCAGTGGTACAGAGTTTACCTATCATGTATATGTCTTCGAGTTTGATTCCTGAGAACAAAAAAGGCTCAGTTTGATAACCACACCAACAGTATCTGTTAATCTACATCTTTTGAAACACTTCACTAACAACCTGACAGGTGTCTTATTTGTATGTCATCCAGTATAAATAAGCATATATATATATATATTATCAGCTCTTAAGTTTGCCCCTATTTATGAGGAGAAACTTCTTTACTCATCATCCTACTCTTCCCCTCTAATGTTATCTTTCTATTGTACTGCACTTCTACTTGACTATTACATGTACTTAAAATCGTTCTCATCCTCCTAGAAGCTTGGGCTCAAGATTTAGGAATCTTCAGATACAGTGCTTGCAATACTTCATTCTCTCTATTTAGTCACTGAATTTTAACATTTCTATCTCCACAGATTCTCTCTGGCCTCCTGGCTTTCTCCTATAATTCTGGGTCTTGTTAACTGTGATATGAATAATTTCAATAGTTGACTGGATTTAATGAGTTACTCAACCTGGTTGAATGCACATTCTGCCTCCAAAATTAGTCTTAAAACATTGACATGATCTCATCACTCACTAGTCTAGAAACATAATGATGATTATTTGCTCACAGATTAAAACCTAAATTTCTCAATCTAGCTCTATCAGAGTCTCATAAAGTGATTGCACCTGTTACTCTATAATTTTTTTCATCATCCACTACCTGCATCTCACATACAGGTCTGTTTGATGCTCCCCCAAATTTATTTTCTCTGCCTGTAGTGTTCTTTCCTCTACATTCGATGTCCCACTCATAATTTCAACTCCAATCTTACTTTCAACTTAAATCCTACTTTTTTTACAATCTTACAAGATCTCTCACCTTTATAGCCTTTCTGTATTTCCCCCAAAGCTTTTTTCACTCCCACCCCCTTGTTCCTCATAATGCATTGTTAATATTACTTCCAGTTTTCTTTGTGGTAGAACTTCATAAGTATTCACAAACATACACTACAATATCTGATGATATACTCCAAGGTTCCCAGCCCTTTACACATAAATGTATTTAAAATACACATAAATTTTATAAATATCTTCTAAAAGATATTTATAAATATCTTCTAAAATGGTACTGTTTGAAATCTTTTCAACTGCTTTATGATATAGAATACAGAAACCTACTATAATAAGCATTCTAATATGTATTACCTGTTTGTTAGCAAAAATCAGGAGCAAAGCATCTCGGAGTTCTTTTTCTGTTAACAACTTTGCAAGTTCACTGTGTGCTTCATTAATTCTGTCTCTGTGACTGCTATCAACAACAAATACAACAGCTACCAAAAAAATTCAATTAATCACTTGTTAGCTTTCAGTGAATGAACCAAACATTTAATATTTTATTATATTATTGGTAGAGTTTGTTTACCACAACTATTTCCACATGAAGGCTGCCTACTTAATGACAGGAGAACCTACCAATAATTAATGGTATAATCTCAAGTTCACATTACTTTGTAGGTTCAGCTTTCTATGACAGGATTTACAACACTTGCTCTATCAAAAGCTGCTCTGTATATTATTTTCCTCTTACTAACTGAAAATAAGTTTCTCATACTCTTCCTTCTGATGCTATTATTTGAATTCTATTTCCTTTACAAACGGATAATCTTCAAAACAATAAAAGTCAACATATTTATCTTTCTAAGGTATTCTTCTCTGTAAGCTAAGCATCTCTAGACTTTCAATCATTGCACATAATCAGAAGTCCATTTTTTCTACATGTATTATCAAAAATTCCAAAGCAGGGGCTGGGGATTTAGCTCAGCAGCATAAGCGCGTGCCTTGTAAGCAAGCAGTCGTGAGTTCGATCCCTGGAACTGATAAAAAGGCAAAAGACAAAAAAAAAAAATCCAAAGTAAAAATTATCTGTCTGCCATCTAGGTGGCAAGTAAGATGATATATGGTACAGATGTATACCGAACTGGGCCCAAACATAAATAGTAGCAAGGTGGAATATATGTAATATATGCACTTTGGTCAAGAGTAAGCCATTGTATGTCCTCTGAAAATAACTAATAAATTAGGTATTGGTGCTACTGAGGGATTATAATTGACTAAATGTTTAAATGAATTGAACAGCAAAGCAAACACCACAAATACAAGTCTGTGCCACTATATTTTTTTGCCAGTGATCACAACCATATGAATACCAATAATGTATGTTAACTATTAACAGCAGCAAAGATGTAAGTGTAATCATCTAAACATTAAAGTACATTTTTAATTTATAATAATGGGTTTATTATGAGTAAGCCAAAAGTACATGTCCTAGGGTCATCACCATCAATTTTTTTAAAATAAGGGGCTGACCATTAATATATATTCAGTTATTTAATCTATTTTTAAATATCAGTTTTACAAGTTAAATCAACTTTTAATAAAAATTGTCTTACTAAATTTTTTACAGCTAAGGTACTATTGCTTACTTACCTTGAGTATTGAGGTAATAATGTTTCCACAATGGTCTTAATTTGTGTTTTCCACCTACATCCCAAATGGTGAATTTTAAATTTTTATATTCTACAGTTTCCACATTAAAACCTGTTTTTAAAAAAAGGTTACTTTTTATACTGAATGTATTTACAATGAATCACACATCAAATTCAGGCAACCCTATTTGTAATTGTGATTCATGAACTATCTGCATGTAGCAATACTCACAGAGCCCAAACAACTCCACTCCTAATCTTGCGAGGGATTTAATGGCTGCTAGCCCTCTGTACCTCTACCAGGATCCTTAGGGCCCTGATATCCATGTATCTTCCAACTCTGTATCACTACTCTTCCCCTAATCCTCAGCCAGGGTCACCAATCTTCTATCCTTTCTAATTGTCCCACCAATACAGTATTCTTTTTTATTATTCTCTCATCGACATTTTAGTCCCATAACCACAGAATCCTGCATTTTTTTCTCTAAAATACTGGTGTCTCAGAGTCAGAATAGACTTGATCTGCACAATCAATATCACATAAGACCCAGCTGTAAGCTAGGTCTTTTTTTTTATATTGTCTATAAAACGTTCAATGAAGTTAAAAGAAAAAGCAATATTTACTTACCAATTGTTGGAATGGGCTGCATGAACTCATCCTGTTTTAACTTAAACAAAATAGTAGTTTTTCCAGCACCATCTAATCCCAATGTAACAACACGAATTTCCATTTTGGGTCCAATGTGAACTCTGTTGTCCTATAATTTAAATTTTTAAAATCTTTTAAGACATGGAACTACAAAATAATAGCATGTATACCTTTATTAAAACAGTATTATTTCCACGTCTCCTATGCATTCTTCAATATTTCACAATATTCTAAATCTGATGTTCCTCAAGAACTGAATTCTTTTCCCTGGCTAAATCTGTCCTTAGTAAAAATGACCACTTTATTGCCAAATAAGTTAAAAGGAAAAAAAAAATACACATGCCCATTTAATTTCTCTAGACATTCTAGCTCAACTGAATCTTCTTTCAATAACGTTTTATGCAGTACTAAAACACTCAAAATAGAGCTAAATTAGTTATAAATAAAAACTGCTACTTGATTCCTAGAAATATCTACTATTAACAGTGTATATTTTCTCACTTTTCCTATGCATACACTAGGTAACATACAAAAAGAAACCTCTTTAAAGCTTAATACTACACAGTGTAACAACTGTTTCTCACTAGACAGATTATATATAATCGTTTTATTTCAAATACAGAGACCAAGTTTTTCTCTTTTAATGCTCTCATTATATTCCGTGAACCACGATTTAACCAATTCCCAAATGTTTGATGTTAGATCATTTCTTATTTTTTGATATTAAAAAGAATGCTGTAATGAACATATGTAATGTACATTCCCAGATGTGTGGCTTCTCTGTCCCATTTCTCTCATTTATAAAGAAAGGATAAAAACAGTATTAAATTTACATAGTTACATACAAACAACAAAATTACTAGTCAATTGAATTCAACAACAGATTAAGGGGATTACACACTATCCCAAAATGAGATTTATACCTAAAAGGCAAGGGATATTCAACATTTTAGTAGAATGGAAGACAAGGACAATATGATCACCTCGCTAATGCAGAAAATGCATTTAACAAGATTCAATATGATTTCATGATAAAACCACTCGATAAACTAAGAATAGAAGGAAAACTCAACTCAACATAAAATAGGCCTACAGATAACACCACAGTCGATAAAACACTGAAAAATTTCTTGTTAAGATAAGAAATATGATGAAGATACCCACTCTCACATCTATTCAACACTGTACTAGACTAGTAAGTCTAACCAGAGTAATTAAGAAAAATAAAATAAAATAAATGGAAGGCATCCAAATCAAATAGAAAAATAAAATTATCTTCACAGAGGACATGATCTTACATGGATAAAACTCTAGAAGATTCCTTAAAAATAAATAAATAAATCCAACAAAGATGCAGAACACAAAACAAATGTTAAAATCATTTCTGTATTTATACAATAATAATGAATAATCCAATAAGGAAATTAAAAAAAAAAAAAACAATTTCAGGTGGGCATGCCTGTAATTCCATTCAGGAGGATCACTGCATAAGAACTGAACTGCATAAAGACACCTTGTCTCAAAAAGCCAAAAAAGCTGGAGATTTAGCTCAGTGGCATAAGCGCCTCCTGGCAAGCACAAGTCATGAGTTCAATTCCCAGTACAAACAAACAAACAAAAAAACCCCAATGATGTAAAATAAAATTTCATTTTCAATAGTATTAAGAAGAATAAAATACTTAGGAATAAACCCAGGCAAGTAAGTAAAAGATTTATATGCTATAAACCACAAAACATTGCTAAAATAAAGAAGCCATAAAAGAAAAACACTCCATGTGCATGGATAGAGAAATTAATAGTCATATATAGTGTCGTTACTATCCAAAATGATGGTGCAGATTCAATGTAATCACTATAAAAATCCTAGTAACACAGGATAGGAGTCCAGCTCAGTGGTAACATTTATATAGCACACAGGCCCTGGGTTCAATCCCAAGGCATGTTTTTAAAAAATCCTTAATTATTTGCAGAAATAGGAAGAAAAAGCTGGGCATGGTGGTACACACCTGTAATCTTAGCACTTGGGAGGCTTGAGGTAGGAAGATGGCTATAAGTTCCCAACCGACTTGGTCTACAAAGTGAGTTCAAGGCCAGCCTGACACCTTGTCTCAAAAAGACAAAAAAAAGGAGCTGTGGATTTAGCTCAGTGGCCTAAGCGCCTGCCTTAAAAGTGCGTGGCTGTGAGTTTGATCCCTGGTACAAAAAAAAAAAGATAAAAATATTGGGAGAATAATCATCTATAGATTCTCAAAGGATACTCAGTAGTTAAATCAATTCTGAAAAAGAACAAAATTGGAGTGCAGACTTCAAAATATTTACAAAGCTATAATGATGAAAATCCTGTGGTACTAGCATAAAGATTAACATACTATATTTTAATAAAATAGAGCCTAAGTATAAACTTTCACATATGATCAAATGATCTTCAGCAAGGTTATCAAAGACCACTCAATGAAGAAAATATATCTCTTCAATAAATATGTGAGGGAAACTAGATACACACATATGAAAGAATGAAGATGGACAGTAATCTCAACCCACATACAAAACATGATATTAACTCAAAATGGTTTGATAGCACTAAATGTAAAACCCGAAATTACAAAAGTCTTTGAAGTAAAGAAGAAAAAAGCCTCGTGACGTTAAATTTGACAGTAACTTTCTGGATATTACAGGACACAAAGCAAAAATATTTGACTGGAACTGTTTGGTATACCAAATAGTTCCATTCAAATATCCGGATAAATATCCAGGATATACAAATAACTATAATCCAACAACAAAAGAAATGTCAAATAATGTAATCAAAGTAGGGCCAAATGATTTGAAGAGACATTAAAAACAGTATGTAAGTTGGCCAGGCATGGTGGCGCACACCTGTAAGACCAGCACTTTGGAGTCTGAGGCAGGAGGATCAATGTGAGTTCTAGGCTAGCCAGGGCTACATAGTGAGTTCAAGGCCAGCTTGGACTGCATAGTGAAAACCTGTCTCAAAAAAACAAAGAAGACAATATAAAAGTGGCCAACAAATACATGAAAAGATGAATATCACTAATCAAAATAATGCAAAGCAAAAGCAAAACAGATAAAACCTTGCATCAATTAAGATGGCTTCTATCTAAAACCAAACAAATAACAAGTATTGGATAAAATGTAGAAATTACAACCCATGTGCACTAAAGTTGGGACTGTAATATGGTGTGAAAACTGGAAAATGGTTTCTCAAAATATTAAAATAGATCTCCTCAATGATCAACTCCCTTCCTTCACTTCTGGTTGTATGTCTACAAGAAAATGTCTCAAAGAGATATCTGTAATATACCCACATTTAGAGCAGCAGATAATAACCAAGAGATGAAAGCAACCTAAGTGTCTATTGACAGATGAAATGATAAACAAAATACGGTATTGTTGCAGAATGGCCTGTACCACTGATTCCAGATCCCTGGCCCAGGCCCCACCCATGAGAAGCCAGCTTACTCCTCCAAGCCTTCTCCACCCAGGCACCTCTTGTAGAGACCTAGTCTTATGCTGTTTGTTACCGTGGACCAAGGACAAACAAGAATGAACTACAAATAGACAGAGTCAATTTAGTAGACAGGCAGACAGACAGGCCGCCAGGGGCCTCTAGGGCAGAGGAGCTCTATTTTCCTTTTATTCACCCAGACACAGGTACAAACAATTAATCTGCCTCAGACTATCAGTTAATACATGCTCAGGGAAACAACTTAAACTCAGCTGTACTTTTACTCTAGAACCTCCAACTGCCATCAAGCCTTTCTCCTTTGTGCACATCGAGAAGGCCAATTAAGCCTCAATTTGCCTCTGGTCTCCTACACAGCAGATACATATACAGTTAAATATTATTCGAACAAAAAAGAAATAAAATTCTCTTACATGCTACAACATGACTTTGAAAATATTGTTCAAATTGAAATAAGCCTGCCACAAAAAGATAGACAGTACATTATTCTACTTCTATGAAGTATCTAAGCTAATCAAATCCACAGAAACACAAAATAGAATAGTAGCTTCTAGGGGCCAAGGAGGATAGGCCAGATTGTTTAAAGAATAAAATTTCAGGTTTACAACATGAAAAAGTTCTGGAAATCTGTTTCACAAAATTGTGAGTATACTTAACAATACTGGCATATATGCTTAAAACCATGTAAAATGGTAAATTTTTTATGTGCTTTACCAAAGTAAAAGTAATACAACCTCAAAGTATCTTGTAGCTATACAGAGGAATTTAAAAATCATTGTATTTTATTATAATAGAGGGAAATTTTTAGAATTTAAAGTTAGAGAAAAGAGAAAAAATGTGTAAGGTATTCTATTTTTCAATGTGGGTAGTATGAGTACAATTATGTAAACACATGATTCTACTTTTTTTCAAGTGATGAATAAAACAAGGGGAAAAATCTAGCTTTGTATGGAATAAAAAGTACTGAGGAAACAAAGATAGAAGTTAAATGTCTCTTAAAGAACACTGTTTACAAATGTGATTCTCGACCCTGTAAATTGTGTCACATAATTATAAAACAAAGTTAAATTTTAAAACTACCTCTAAACGTCCAGAGAGCAGTAAGCAATAGAGAAAAAAGCACCTCTGAGAGTCACCACTTAAAGAAGACAAGGAAGGGAGAAGGGGAACTACGAAGAATCTGAAGTGTGAATTGAAGCCACAGAGAAAGTAAAAAGAAAAACTTCAATTAAGAAGGTAGTAGCTGGCAACAACTTCACCAGGAGCCAGACTCACTGCATGAGTTGTTGGAACCTGGGGTTGCACAGTTACAGTTACAGTGGCAGCTGAGAACCAGAGGCCTCTGTAGAGAGACATGTCAGTGAAAGACAGTGGCAGACGTGGAGGCCTGCACTAGCTGGCAGTGCGCACAAAGGACTCAGTCCTCTTACAGGACAGAGAAATTGGCTGGGAGCCATTTTGAAATCAGGCCACATAGGCCCAGAACCAGAACTGCTGCCAGCTTGCTCCAGCAGCTCCTAGCTGGGCGCAGGCCCATGGAAATTGCTTGGACTGCAGCAAGTCCAATGAGTACGGTCTTTCTGCAGTCCAAGAAATAAGCAGGCCTGCTAAGGTTATCTACTAGTTCACCATAAAGCAGTAGCTGGCTTGCTGGAACACAGTGGCTGGAACACTGTCTTCACAGGCTGTCTACTAGTAAACCCAGAGACAATGATGGGAGCGAACTCTCTGAGTTTTTTTTTTCTTTTCTTGTTGGTTTGTTTTGTTTTATTCTGTTTGTTTTTTTTTTATTTCTCTTTCTCTTTCATTGCTTTTTTTTTAACGAGTATGAGAATGATCCCTAACCTCTTTGTGGGTGTGGTTCTGTTCTGTTCTACCTTTTATTTCTTTCACCAAGCGGTTTTATTCAGTCTTCTGCACCAGTTTCCCCAAATTGGCAGAATGCATCATTGTCCTCCAAATTACTTGTAATCTTTCTCATTTCTACTTCTCTATTTTCTCCTTAATCCATTTTAAATTTTAACCCTGAGGTTACACATTGCAGACTTACAATTAACCATATAATTATTTGGTTTGTTTTACGTTTTGTAGTATAATCTCAAATCTAGTTCATACTTTTAAAAGTTGCAAGTTAAGGGTTAACTCAGTTTGTTATTTTATAAGCTGTGTTTGAGGCTATTGGTACCACTACAAACAAAATCAACGTAATTGTTCTAATCAGCTGTTGGCCATGATAATCCATGACTGAGATTAACTAAGAAAATACTGTGGCACAATGCCAGAGAACAAGAGACTAGGCCAAACAAGCAACAACTTCTGTTCCTCAACAAACTGAAGAGGTAAGATCTTCCAAAAGACTCAAAACACAAAATCATGCTACAGCTAGAAGATACATCAGAGAAGTAATCATCACCTAAGTTTCCTAAATATCACCAATAAAGCAACCCATGAAAGCAACCATAGACATGACATGAAAGCAACCATAGACAACTTACAAGCATCACTGCAGTAATTAAACTAAAAAAAGAAAAGAAATAACAAGACACTTAAGATGCCACCTCAGACATCCAGTTCACCAAAGGCAAATACACAGGACAATGAGGTGAGACAGTCTGAAAGCCCCACACCAGGTCTCTCTGAAGTGGTAAAAACAAAGGAATGTAATGAGGCCCTGGAAAAAATTAAATCAGAAATAATCTCTCAAATAACTACAGAGATTAATAAAATACACACTATGCTGAGCGATGTTAGAGCAAATATAGACAAAAAATAGACAAAGCAAATTATGGAAGCATAGCATAGGAAACAAAAGGAATCCATAAAGCAGATATCCAGGAAAATAAAAATTCCATTGAAACTATACCTGCATGGCAATCACAAGGTCTTGAATTTGATCCCTGGTGTAGAGAGAGAGAGACAGAGAGAGAAAGAGAGAGAGAGAGAGAGAGAGAGAGAGAGAGAAAAGGAAAAGAAAGAAAAAAAAAGAAGGAAAGAAAGAAATGAAAAGGAAGTATTTGAAGCAGATTAGGCCAATCTCAGATACTGAAGACAGGCTTGCAGTTAGGAACCAGGAAAAGAAAGATTTCACAAAACTAACAAGGTACCATGAGAAATCAATCCAGCAGCTTCTAGATGACACAAAGAGTAACTCAAGATTAACTGGAGTTAATGAACAAGCAGGAGATATCACAAATGACATGAAAAACATGTTCACAGACATTGTGACAGAAAACGTTCCTGGTAGAGAAAAATGAATTTGACATACAAATAAGTGAGGCATATAGAACTCCAATTAGCAATAGTCAAAAAAATTTACAGCAAGGTATATTATAGTCAAGATTATAGAAATTCAACACAAAAATAGAATCTTAAAAGCTATTAGAGAAAAGAAACAAATCACACATAAAGGAAAGCCCATTAGAATTACAGCTGACTTCTTAGCACAAACTCTCAAGTCAGGAAAGCTTGGCATAAAGTACTTCAAGATCTAAAGGAAAACAACTTTCAACCCAGATTGATGTATCCCACAAAACTATTTTTCAAATTGATGGAGATGGGCTGGGGATTTAGCTCAACGGCGTAAGTGCCTGCCTGGCAAGCGCAAGGTTGTGTGTTCGATTCCCAGTACTAAAAAAAAAAAAAAAAAACTTGGTAAACTAAAATTGATGGAGAAATAAGATATTTCCATATCAAAGAACATCTGAGGAAATTTATGACCATCAAATCAGCCCTTCAAAATGTTCCAAAGGACATTCTAGAAAAAGAAAATAAGGTCTACAGCTCCATAAACTCCAACTCCAGAAGGAATTCACCAGGAAAGGCAAACAATTAAGAAGAAAGGAAAAAATGGGGGAGCCAACAATAGGATAATAACTTGACAAGGATAAGTCAATACATATCAGTTTTAACCATCAATGTTAATGATCTCAATTCACCAGTCAAAAGACAAAGACCAGCAGAACAGATCAAGAAGCAAGATTCAACAATATGTTGCACACAAGAAACACATCTCACTCAAAAAGAAATTCACAGACTGAAAGTCAAAGGATGGAAAACAAAACTACATGCAACAGGAATGCAGAAAAAAGCAGGGATAGCTATTCTATTTCCAGACAAAGTGAATTTCAAGCCAAGATTAAGAGACCTTTTTTATGAAGGTCATTACATCCTCGTTAAGGGAACAAGAGGAAGAGATAACAATCATAAATATATATGCAACAAATACCAGTGCACCCAGCTATAAAAAACTATTACTAATGGACATGAAAAATCAAATAAGCACTAATACAACTGTATTGAGAGGCCAGGGATTAGGCTCAGTGGCATAAATGCCTGACTGGCAAGTACGAGGATTGTGAGTTCGATCCTGGATAAAAAAAAAAAAAAGAAAGAAAGAAAGTGCTGCCAACTTCAAGGGTATTAATAAAGTAATCTTCAAATTAAAAAAAATGTATTAGAAGACCTCAATACCCAACTGTCACAAAAAAGACAGATCAACTAGACAAAAAATCAATCATGCAATATTAGAACTAAATCAAACTTCCGAGCAAATGGACTTAGTAGATGTCGACAGTGTTTTCTACCCTACAATATCAGAATACACATACTTCTTAGCTGCACATAGGACATTCTCCAAAAGAGACCATATATAAGCTCATAGAATATGCATAAGTAAATGCAAAGGAATTCACATTATCCCATGCATACTATCAGACCACAGTGCAATGAAATTGGAAATCCATGCCAAAGGAAACCACGAGAAATTCATAAACAAATGGAAATTAAATAGTAACCTACTCAAAAACCAGTGAGTCACAGATGAAATTAAAAAAGAAAACGGACAGCTTTTATATGTGAATGACAATAACAATACAATATACCAGAACTTGTGAGACCAGTGAAAGCAGTCTTAAGAAGGATATTTATAGCAGTAAATACCCATCTCAGGAAAACAGAGCAAGCAGATATATACAACTTAATATTGAACCTCAAACTTCTAGAAAAAGAGGAGCAAGCTAAACTGAAAGCTTGTACAAAGGAGGAAATTATAAAGAACAAAAATGAACACACTGAAGACTAAAAAAAAAGGATCAATGAATTGAAGAGTTGGTTCATGAAAGATTAAATATAATTGACAAACCCTTAGCCAATCTTATAAAAAAAAAAAAGACTTAAATCCATGTAATTAGGAATGAAAAGGGTGAAAGACCCTGAAGAAATCCAGAATTCATTATAAAAATTGAATTAAATATAAATGCCAAATAAGGACTTTGTTTAGATTCTTTCTCAAAAAATACTGATTTTTTTTGGAAATAACACGGGCAATCTGAATACCAACTGGATATTTGATAACCTTAGTGGAAATAGTAACAGGATTAATATTAAATTTTTTAGGTATCTAACCTTTGAAAAAGAATTCTTATCTTTTGGAGATGCACACTAACATATTTCACAGATAAAATGATACAATACTGGAATACAATCATATGATGCTAGAATTTACTTCAAAACATCCCAGAGACTACAGACAGAGGAATGGAATAAAGGACATATGACATAATAAATTTATACTTTTTAAGTTGGGGAATGAGTACAGGAAAAATCATAATATGATTTTTTTCTATTTTCCACTGATGAAAAGTTTACTTAGAAGTGCATATTACACTGATTTGATTACTAAACATTATATATACATACTGCATTACCATAATATACCCTATAAAATACGAATTATGAAAGTAATTTTTAAAAAAATGAACCTGTTCTACTTGGGGGGAGAACTTTTCTTAAAAAGTCCAGTATTTAACTAATTTCTTAGTTGTATATTTGAGCTGATTATAAAGAAATGTAAATTAATCATGATTTGTCTGAAAACACACCTAAACATGATACATTATGATACATTACCTTTGTAAAAGTGACAGGGATGCTGGCATCCAACTGAATATGATCTGCAACCTCTGTAAACTGGTGTTGCTGTTTCTGCAATGTTTCCAATAATCTTGTAATTTCCTGTTTTGCCAAGACAACTCTACAATCATCCTAGAAAAGGGACAATAGTATTTCTCATAACCTTTTTCTTAAAGAAATAGAGATTTATCATTGCCAACTTACAATACAGTTCCATTTAACACTACAGTATTGTTAATAAATAGAAATTTGACTAGAATAATTGAACAGACTTAACAGAAAAATAAATTGTATAATATTCACAAATGAAGAGAATAAAACATAACTATATGTGATATGAATTTTATAAATATAACCTAAGACATAGCATAGAGAACTCACCTTGTATAATTCCACCTATATTAATTCTTAAAACAATCAAAAGTAAAACAGCTATCAGAAGTCAGAAGAGTGAGTTAGATGCACTAGCACATGTCTAAAATCCCAGCTACTTAGGAGGCTAAGACAAGAGGATTGCAAAGCTAAGGCCAGTCTGAACAACTTATACCTTGTGTCAAAAATAAAAAAGAAAAAGGGCTAGGATGTAGCTTAGTGTTAGAGCACTTGCCTAGCACACAAAAGGCACTGGGTTCAATCCCTAGTACCAGCAAAAAAGTAAGCAAAGTTCTTTACCTTTGCAGAGTTAGGCAAATAACAAACAGGGGACTTTTGAGTTACTGGCAATCTTATTACTTGATCTGAATGTTGGTTACACAGTAAATGATCAACCTGAAAATTCAGCCAGCCAAACATTTATATACACACATCTCTATTCTACTTCTACATTAATTTTTAAAATAATGTAAGTACTGTTTTTTTTAAAGGATGAAAATCAAATGGAGAAGTTTCCGCCCTCTCAAAATAAAGTACTTTCCAGTCCTGAATATTATTTCCATATACCAATATAGTTTTCATATGAAAATAATCTCCTGATCTAGAAGGTACAGCATCCGCCCAGTCTGTATGACAGCCTAAGGTTGAAACTCAGCACCACAAAAAAAGGAACACACATACATACATACACACAAACTCTCAAGAATATGTAAACCCTACGATAGTAGTATTATTATCTGCTTTGCTCATTATTTAATACTTAGTTGATATTAGTTGATAAAAATTAGTTGATAAAAATTCTATTACACTGCTCAGAACAGAGTTTTAATCTTTCTTTCTCTCTCCCCTCACGCCCCACATACAATCTGACACCATAACCTAAAATACATGGGGCACTTCCAACACCCAGTATCCAAGCCATCTTGTCTCTCCTAGAATTCTATAAACAGTCTCCTGTTGAACTTTCTTTACATCTTTGATCTCCTTCAGTCTATTTTCAACACAACATTCAGTGATCCTTTTAACAAGTCACCTTTGTTCTCAAAACACTACAGTACCCCATCACCAACAGTTGAAGTTAAAATAGTTTACAGAGCTTTCCTTACACATAATGCTAAGTGATGCTGTGATGGTTTATATATAGATGTCCTCTCAAAGCCTCATACACTCATAGCTGGGGCTTTTGGGAGATGACTGTTATAGGGGTGAGCAACATTCATCAGAAGATTCATCTACTGATGAGTTTATAGTTCTATGTGATATTGGGAGGTAAATCTTGGTTGGGTCACCTTGGCACAACCTGAAAAGGTCCATCTCCCTCCTGCACACTTTTGCTCAAAGCCAGCCTGAACTATATAGTGAGATCCTGTCTCAAAAATCAAAACAAAATAAAAACAAACAACGAGAAAAATCCTCTAGAAGAAAACACGTGAAAATTTCAGGACATGGGATCTAACACTCAAAAAGTACAAGCAACAAAAACAAAAACAGAAAAGCAAAATTATATCAAATGAAAAAGCTTTTGCACAACAAAGTAAATAGTCAGCAGAGCATAAAATCAATCTATAGGAAATAGCAAAATATTCCCCAATAATCCAAAAGAAAACAGACAAAAGACTTGGATAAACAGTCCTCAGAAGAAGATATCCAAATATCCAACACATATGGAAAAATGCTCAACATTACTAATCATCAGGGAAATGCAAATCAGGACTACAGTGAGCCACTTAGAAAGGCTAATATTTAAATGTAAAAAGGTAAGTGTTGGTAAGGTTGTTTAACTATATTGCCCAAGCTGATCCTACACTCCTGAGCTTAAAGTGATCCTCCTGTTTCAGTCTCTCAGGTACTAATACTACAGGTGCATACTGCTGTAACTAGATGTTGACTAAAATGTAACCTAGTACTTACAGCCATTATGGAAAAATAGTATGGGGGTTCAAAACTAGAAACAATTAGTACATGATTCAGCAATTCCACTAATAGGTATATCGACAAAGGAAATTAAATCAGTACGTCAAAAAGCTATCTGCATTCCCGTGTTTATTATGATACTGTTTACAACAGTTAAGACATGGAATCAGTATGAATGTCTAACAACTGATGCATGGATTAATAAAATGTGCTCTACACTCAAAACTATAATGTTAAATGAAATAAATAAGGCACACAAGTTTAAACATTGCATTGTTTCTCTTGTGTGAGAAATCCAAAGGAAAAATGAGCAAAACAGAGGATAGATATTGGGAAGCAGAAATAAAATGTTCAAACGGGAAGGGAAGGGGAACAATGGAGGTTCTGGGGAGGGGAAAAGGAAGGAAAGAAGACATTTTAAAAAAGAAAGGGAGGGAAAAACGGAAACAAAGCTTTCACAAATGGAGAGGGTAATGGAGAAAAAAAAGTACTAACACATACTATTTAGAAGTACTAATCCCCTATGATAAATGTGATCATGATGCATGGCAATCATGTACTAAAAAAAAGATAAAAAAATAAGGAGAAGGTTAGGTATGGTGGCACAGGCCTGTAATCTCAGCAATTGGGAGGGTGAGGCAAGATTGCTGAGTTCGAACCCAATTTAGGGCTCCAAGTGAGTTCAAGGCCAGCCTGAATTGCAGAGTGAAACTGTCTCAAAAAGAAAAATAAGTAAGTAAAAAATAAAGAGAAAATAATATAAAATGAGTGAAATACGTCAGGTGCAGAGACAAACACCACAAATCTCAATCATAAATCAAATCTAAGAGTTGTTCTTGTAGAAGCAGAGAATAAACCAGTGGTTAACAAAGCCTGCAAAGGGCATGGAGGGAAAGAGAATAGAGAGAGGCTGGTGAATCAGCACAGATACAATAGATAGGAGAAACAAGTCCTGGTGTTTTACTACAAAGCAGGGTTAATACAGAATGACAACAATATAGAGATTGAGTATTCTATGTCTGAAATGCCTGGAATGAGAACTGTTTCAGATTTCAGGGATTTGCAGATTTGAGAATATTTATATAGATGTTACCAGCTAAACATCTCTAATTGAAAAAAGCAAAATCTGAAAAGCTCCAAAACTAAAACCTTTTTCAGGGTCACAGTAGTACTCAAAAAGTTTCAGATTTTAAACTGGGCAGGGTAATCCGAGTATTATGGGAGGCTAATACAGGAAAATCACAAGTTGAAGCTGAAACTAGGCAATTTAACAATTTAGTGAAATGCAGTCTAAAAAAAAAAAAATTCACATTCTAAAACATGCATTTTTGGTTTCTGGATTCTCAGTCTACAGTGTGTATTCTGAAATAACTTACAGGGAATGTTTTGTTGTATTTTTTAAAATATTAGCCATTCTAATTGGAATGACCAAAGCATAGTTCATAAAACTCAAGATTTGCTTGACTTTCTCCCATTCCCCCAGTGATTAGTGATGTTTGCCCATTTTTGCCTGATTATTTTGGGGTATTTTGCTGTTGAGTTACTTGGGTTCCTGTCACATACACAATTCCATATAAATATACATAAAGAGATATATACTCTTTAAGTTCTTCCTGTTCAATGTTCTCAACACATAGAAATGATGGCTATGCTCATTTCTCTAATATCATCATTATACAATGTACACATAAAACAGCAATTGTATCCCATAAATATGTACAATTATTACATATTAAAAATTTTAAAACAAAAAAACTAGGGTTTCCGCTATTTGGGATTCCTGCACCTCACCATCAGTGTGCAGAGGAGGGACTGGGCGGATCTGGGACGCTTGCATGCGCCTCCCCGTGTGTCTGGAGGACTGTGGATATCTCAGCAAGCAGGGGAGCATCGCAGTTTCCAGAGGCCCCGCGGCCTGTGGTAAGTGCCCAGTGCACTCTGCCCAAAGCCCAGACTGTTCGGGACCCTCCAGGCTTCGGGGTGCAGTGAAGTGGATAAGTGGGTTTGAGGCATCTACATCTACCTCCCCATCCCAGCTGCGCTTGGGGAACTGTGGAGCTTCCAACAAGCAGGTGGACGCAAAGTGTCCCTGAAGCCCAGCTTATCTGGAGCTACGGAGTTCTAAACAGGCAGAAGAGGGCCATTGGTTCTACAGGTCCAGTGGCTTGGGGTAACGGGGTGCCAGAGTCTCAGGAGCTGCGAACATAGAAGGGGAAGGAAGCTTTCAAATAACACTTAAAACACAGAAATATAGGAAAATGACAAAACGAAAGACCAAATTACAACCTCAAACTTCCAGCCCATCTCAAGAAACCCTAGGAGCAATGTATATAGAAAAAAAACATATGCCATTCACCTCAAATATCAGACACAATAACTACTGAAATTAACAAGCAACTCCAGGAAGCTTTAAAGAAATTCAAACTCAAAATAATCTCCCAGGTAAAAGAAGAAATGATAAAAGAAATGAAAGAGATTCTGAATATATCTAAAGAAAACACAGGTAAAAAATTGGAGGAACTAAACAAAAAGAATCCCTAGATGACCAATATAAGAAACAAACAGAATACATAATGCAGATGCACAGAGATATACAGGAAATAAAAAACTCCACTGAAAGTTGTAAAAACCGCCTCAATGAAACTGAAGATAGAATTTCAGACCTTGAAGACAGGATTTCAGCTAGTGAACAGGAAAGGAAAGATCTTTTAAAAATAACAAGGAATCAGGAAACAACAATTCAACAAGACGATGCAAAGAAAAATAACATAAGAATGATAAGGATTAATGAAAAAGAAGGAGACAACATAAAGGATGTCAAGAGGATATTTAGAGAAGTAACAGCTGAAAATTTCCCAAGCATGAGATCAGAAACAGACATCAGGATCAATGAAGCATATAGAACTCCAAATAGTCATAACCAAAATAAAACTACACCCAGACATATAATAATCACCATCCCAGAAATCCAACACAAAAATAGATTATTAAAAGCTGTCAGAGACAAAAGACAGATCACTTATAAAGGAAAACCTATCAGAATTACTGCAGACTTCTCAGCACAAACAATAAAGTCAAGGAGTGAAGTATTCCAGATCCTAAAGGAAAATGATTTTCAACCTAGACTGATGAACCCTGCAAAACTACCATTCAAAATCGATGGTGAAATAAGATACTTCCATGACAAAGAACAGCTGAAGAACTTCATGATCACCAAGCCAACCCTGCAAAAAATATTGAAAGACAGTTTAGATACACAAAGGAAAAATCCACTAAGCAAAGCAGATAATTAAACAGAACAGAAAGATAAAGATGCAACAGCAGAGAGATAACATGTCAACAATAAACCAGCATTTAACAGTAATAACCACTAATGTAAATGGTCTCAATGCACCAATGAAAAGAAACAGACTAGCAGAATGGATCAAGAAACAAAATCCAACCATATGCTATTTACAGGAAACCCATCTAACCCAGAAGGATACTCACAGACTGAAAGTCAAAGGATGGAAAACAATACTTCATGCAGCAGGAATCCAAAAAAAAAGCAGGAGTAGCCATTCTGTTTGCAGACAACGTGAACTTTAAACCAGCAATGACCATAAAGGACAAAGAAGGTCATACATACTCGTTAGGGGAAAACTCCAAGAGGAAGAGATAACTATCTTAAATATGTATGCACCAAACTCCAGAACACCCAGTTATATAAAACAACTATTAACAGAAATGAAAACTCAAATTATCAGTAACACAATTGTAACAGGAGACCTTAATATGCTATTGACACCAAGGGACGGATCAACCAGACAGAAAAGGAGCAAAGAAATAACAGAACTGAATCACACCTGTAAACAAATGAACACATGATAGACATATACAGAATGTTCCACCCAAAAACATCAGAATACACGTTCTTCTCAAAACTACATGGATCATTCTCTAAAACAGACCATATATTAGCTCACAGAACATATTTAAACAAATGCAAAAGAGCTGAAATCATCCCTTGAATGTTATCGGATCATAGCACTATGAAATTAGAAATTAATGATAAAAGATACTGCAAAAATCCCGCAAACACATGGAAACTGAATAACACACTCTTGAGTAATCAGTGGGTCACAGAAGAAATCAAAGACGAAATTAAACAATACCTAAAAGAAAATGAAAATGCAGATACAACTTACTGGAATTTGTGGGATGCAATGAAAGCTGTCCTCAGAGGAAAATTTATTGCACTGGTTCCCACATCAGGAAAACAGAACGAATACAAATAAATAATTTGAGGCTACATCTCAAACAGCTAGAAAAAGAAGAGCAAGTCAAGCTCAAAGCCAAAAGAAGAGAGGAAATCATAAAAATCAGAGCAGAAATCAATGCAATAGAGACTAAGAAAACAATCCAAAGAATCAATGAATCAAAGAGTTGGTTCTTTGAAAGAATAAATAAAATCGATAAGCCCCTAGCCAACTTACTAAAAAAAGGGAAGAAAAAGCTCAAATTCATGCAATAAGAAATGAAAAAGGTGAAATCACTACAGACCCAATAGAAATACAGAAGATCATCAACACCTATTTCGAAAACCTCTACTCTCAAAGGTTTGATAACACACAAGAAATAGACAGATTCTTAGAAACATATGAAGTACCAAAGCTAGATCAAGAGGATGTAAAACTGTTGAATAACCAAAACTCTGTTAATGAAATTGAAAATGTAATTAAGCCCTTACCTACAAAGAAGATCCCAGGCCCAAATGGATTCACTGCAGAATTCTACAAGAAATACAGAGAAGACCTAATGCCGACACTCCTCAAACTCTTCAATGAAATTGAAAGGGAAGCAATCCTTCCTAAATCGTTCCTAGAAGCAAATATTACTCCAGTACCAAAACCTGAGAAAGACTCAACTAAAAAAGAGAACTATAGACCCATCTCCCTAATGAACACAGATGCAAAAATCCTCAATAAAATATTGGCAAATAGGATGCAGCAAATCATCAAGAAGATTATACACCATGACCAAGTGGGATTCATCCCAGGAATGCAAGGATGGTTCAACATAGGTAAATCAATAAATGTAATCCACCATATCAATAAAGCCAAAAGTAAGAATCACATGATCATTTCTATAGATGTAGAAAAAGCCTTCGATAAGGTCCAACATTCAATTCATGATAAGAACTTTACAGAAAATTGGAATAGATGGTCTTTAACTCAATATAATAAAGGCCATTTATGACAAACCAACAGCCAGCATCACACTAAAT
This sequence comes from Cavia porcellus, assembly GCF_034190915.1. Taxonomy (NCBI): domain Eukaryota; kingdom Metazoa; phylum Chordata; class Mammalia; order Rodentia; family Caviidae; genus Cavia; species Cavia porcellus. The sequence continues at coordinate 54,082,417 of NW_026947494.1, forward strand.
GGCCAAAAATTGAAGGCCTTTACTTTAAAATCAGGCACAAGACAAGGATGTCCTTTATCACCACTCCTATTTAATATAGTACTGCAAGTACTAGCCAGAGCAATTAGGCAAGAGAGAGAAATAAAAGGGATAAAAATAGGAAAAGAAGAAGTTAAATTATCATTGTTTGCAGATGACATGATACTCTACATAGAAGACCCCCTAAATTCCATTGAAAGACTCTTAGATACAATAAATAAATTCAGTAATGTAGCTAGATACAAAATCAATACTCAGAAATCAACAGCATTCCTATACACGAACAACAAAATCACACAGAGGGAAATAAAAGAAAGCACACTCTTCACATTAGCAAGCAAAAAAATGAAATATTTAGGAATTATTCTTACGAAAGAAGTGAAAGACCTATACAAGGAAAATTATAATACACTGAAAAAAGAAATTGAAGATGATGTCAGAAAATGGAAAGACATCCCTTGCTCATGGATAGGAAGAATAAACATTGTGAAAATGGCCATTCTCCCCAGATTGTTATACAGATTCAATGCAATCCCAATAAAAATACCATCAACATACCTTATAGATCTAGAGAAATCACTCCTAAATTTCATCTGGAACCAGAAGAGACCTTGAATAACAAAGGCAATTCTAAGCAGCAAAGGCAAGGCAGGAGGCATCACAATCTCTGACTTGAAGTTATACTACAAAGCAACAGTAGTAAAATCAACATGGTATTGGAATCAAAACAGAGCCAAAGATCAATGGAATAGATTAGAAGATACAACCACAACTACGAACACACTCAACCACCTTATCTTTGATAAAGGAGCCAAGCAGGTTCACTGGAAGAACGACAGTCTCTTTAATAAATGGTGCTGGAAAAACTGGCTCTCCATTTGCCGAAAACTAAAGCTAGACCCATGTCTATCACCATGTACTAAATTAAAATCTAAATGGGTCAAAGATCTGAATATTAAAACAGAAACACTAAATCTATTGGAAGACAAATTGGGTAGAAACCTTGAAGACATAGGAGTAGGTAGAGAATTCATGAACAGGACTCAAACCGCATGGGAAATACTTCCCAGAATCAGTAAGTGGGACCACTTCTTATTAAAAAGTTTCTGCATGTCAAAAGAAATCTCCAGCATAGTGAAAAGAAAACCCACAAACTGGGAAAAGATTTTAGTGAACTCTCTCTCAGACAAGGGACTCTTGTCTAAAACATATAAAGAATTAAAAAAACTCAGACCCCCAAAATTCAAAGATCCAATCCAAAAATGGGCATCTGAGATGAATACACACTTCTCAGATGAAGAAATACATATGGCACATAAATACATGAAAAAATGTTCATCATCATTGGTCATTAGAGAAATGCAAATTAAAAGCACACTGAGATACCATCTCACTCCTGAAAGAATGGCCAGGATCAAGAAAACCAACAACAACAAATGCTGGAGAGGCTGTGGGGAAAAAGGAACTCTCCTACATTGTTGGTGGGAGTGTAGACTGGTACAACCTTTGTGGAGGTCAGTCTGGAGATTTCTCAAAAAGCTGGGATTGGAAGTCCCATGTATTCCAGCTATTCCACTTCTAAGCGTATTCCTAGAAGGACTGAAAGCACCACACCACAGTGATATATGTGCACCTATGTTTATAGAAGCACAATTTGTAATCGCCAGATCTTGGAAACAACCCAAGTGTCCATCAACTGAGGAATGGATAAAAAAGTTGTGGTTTTCCTATACAATGGAGTATTACTCAGCTATAAAGAAGGATCACATTGACATATTTATCTTTTTTTTTTTTTTTTTTTTTTTATTTAAGAGGAAAAAGAGAAAAACACAAAACAAACCAAAGCGGCGTAAGGGTACATGCAATACAGAACTACAAAACAAAACAAAACAAAACAAAACAAAAAACCATAACAGTAAGAAATTACCTGCTAGTAGATTACACACTATTTTCTTGAAAATAGTTCCTCAAATCACAGTATCAAAGAACACAAGGTGGACATTCAAACAGGGAGACTGCAAACAGCTGTGTTCAAAGTTCCAAAAACATTGATAAAGTCAGCTATTTAACACCCCCAAACACACTTGCTGTTATATCCGTTAGAGCTCCTTTTCTTTTTTTTTTTTTCCCTCTCTTTTTTACAACAAAATTTACACATCTTGGATTTTATTACTCCTTAGTGCTTATTACTTTCTTTGGGGGGGGGGGAAGAATACAGTCAAATATGGCAAAACAAAGCTGTCAGTCAATACCAAGGATAGACGTAGCACATGGTGTAGAACAGAGTACAAGTTTATCAACAATGGTTATCAACGTTGTCCCTTGTTTCCTTAAAAAGAATTGTCTATCTTATTACATATTATAAAGTTGGACAAAACAGTAGAGAACAAGACCAATAAAACTTAGGCATTGTAAACATTACAGGACTTCCAAAGAAGACAATAGTCAAACCAGAATGGGTATCTTAGTGAATCTTATTGTCTTCAAAGTAGTTGCCTATGTCTTCAAACTTGATACTATCATATAGAATGGAACAGAGTCTAATCAGTCAAAACAAGATCGTGGGAGTACTACAGGACTTCAAAACAAGTTAATAGGAAATCGAAAAGAGTTACTATTTATATATCCTAATTTTTTTGAATTTTTTCTTTAATTAAGACAAACATAAGAAATGACTAAATAATTTTTTTTTGAAACAATAAGGGGGAGATTGAGATAAAACAGGACATAACAATATAACAATAGAGGTCACAGCATGACTGTTTCAATAACCTAGTACTTCACCACCTTATAACCTGACTTAATAGTAGTTACCATAGTGTCTTTTTCCTTGAAATATTTGGGTAAAACTTCATATACTCTAGCTTCAAATATTTTCATATCAAGAAGCCCAGAATAAAGCCTTTCTAATTAATGAGTGAAAACTTTATAAGGCTTCAAGGCCACCTAATGGGGAATCATGATTACCACATATTTTTATATATTTGAATCATTACTTACATTAGGGAAACTATTCGGTATTCACACATGCGAGATTGATTTATTTCACTTATGAGTATGGTCTCAAGCTGTGCCCATTTATTGATAAATATCTCAATGTGATCCTTCTTTATAGCTGAATAATACTCCATTGTATAGAAATACCACAACTTTTTGATCCATTCCTCAGTTGATGGGCACTTGGGTTGTTTCCAAGATCTGGCGATTACAAATTGTGCTGCTATAAACATAGGTGCACATATATCACTGTGGTGTGGTGCTTTCAGTCCTTCTAGGAATATGCCTAGAAGTGGAATAGCTGGAATAAATGGGATTTCCAGTCCCAACTTTTTGAGAAATCTCCAGACAGATCTCCACAAAGGCTGTACCAGTCTACACTCCCACCAGCAGTGCAGGAGAGTTCCTTTTTCCCCACAGCCTCTCCAGCATTTGTTGTCGGTTTTCTTGATCCTGGCCATTCTTTCAGGAGTGAGATGGTATCTCAGTGTGGTTTTAATTTGCATTTCTCTAATGACCAATGATGATGAGCATTTTTTCATGTATTTATTTGCCATTTGCATTTCTTCATCTGAGAATTGCATATTCATCTCAGATGCCCATTTTTGGATTGGATCTTTGAATTTCGGAGGTCTGAGTTTCTTTAATTCTTTGTATGTTTTAGACAAGAGTCCCTTGTCTGAGAGAGAGTTCGCTAAAATCTTTTCCCAGTTTGTGGGTTTTCTTTTCACTATGCTGGAGATTTCTTTTGACATGCAGAAACTTTTTAATAAGAAGTGATCCCAGTTATTGATTCTGGGAAGTATTTCCCATGCGGTTTGAGTCCTGTTCATGAATTCTTTACCTACTCCTATGTCTCCAAGGTTTCTACCTATTTTGTCTTCCAATAGATTTAGTGTTTCTGTTTTAATATTCAGATCTTTGACCCATTTAGATTTTAATTTAGTACATGGTGATAGACATGGGTCTAGCTTTAGTTTTCGGCAAATGGAGAGCCAGTTTTTCCAGCACCATTTATTAAAGAGACTGTCGTTCTTCCAGTGAACCTGCTTGGCTCCTTTATCAAAAATAAGGTGGTTGAGTGTGTTCGTAGTTGTGGTTGTATCTTCTAATCTATTCCACTGATCTTCAGCTCTGTTTTGATTCCAATACCATGTTGATTTTACTACTGTTGCTTTGTAGTATAACTTCAAGTCAGGGATTGTGATGCCTCCTGCTTTGTCTTTGCTGCTTAGAATTGCCTTTGCGATTCTAGGTCTCTTCTGGTTCCAGATGAAATTTAGGAGTGATTTCTCTAGATCTGTAAGGTATGTTGATGGTATTTCTATTGGGATTGCATTGAATCTGTATAACAGTTTTGGGAGAATGGCCATTTTCACAATGTTTGTTCTTCCTATCCATGAGCAAGGGATGTCTTTCCATTTTCTGAGATCATCTTCAATTTCCTTTTTCAGTGTATTATAATTTTCACTGTATAAGTCTTTCACTTCTTTCGTAAGAGTAATTCCTAAATATTTCATTTTTTTGCTTGCTAATGTGAATAGTCCAGTTTCTCTTATTTCCCTCTCTGTAATTTTGTTGTTCGTGTATAGGAATGCTATTGATTTCTGAGTATTGATTTTGTATCCAGCCACATTACTGAATTTATTTATTGTATCTAAGAGTATTTCAATGGAGTTTAGGGGGTCTTCTATGTAGAGTATCATGTCATCTGCAAACAATGATAATTTAACTTCTTCTTTTCCTATCTTTACCCCTTTTATTTCTCTTTCTTGCCTAATTGCTCTGGCTAGTACTTCCAGTACTATATTAAATAGGAGTGGTGATAAAGGACATCCTTGTCTTGTACCCGATTTTAAAGTAAAGGCTTTCAATTTTTGGCCATTTAGTATGATGCTGGCTGTTGGTTTGTCATAAATGGCCTTTATTATATTGAGGTAAAGACCATTTATTCCAATTTTCTGTAAAGTTCTTATCATGAATAAGTGTTGGACCTTATCGAAGGCTTTTTCTGCATCTATAGAGATGATCATGTGATTCTTATTTTTGGCTTTATTGATATGGTGGATTACATTTATTGATTTGCGTATGTTGAACCATCCTTGCATTCCTGGGATGAATCCCACCTGGTCATGGTGTATAATCTTCTTGATGATTTGCTGGATCCTATTTGCCAATATTTTATTGAGGATTTTTGCATCTGTGTTCATTAGGGAGATCGGTCTATAGTTCTCTTTTATAGTTGGGTCTTTCTCAGGTTTTGGTACTAGAGTAATATTTGCTTCCAGGAATGACTTAGGAAGGATTGCTTCCCTTTCAATTTCATTGAATAGTTTGAGGAGTGTCGGCATTAGGTCTTCTTTATATTTCTTGTAGAATTCTGCAGTGAATCCATCTGGGCCTGGGCTCTTCTTGGTGGGCAAGGACCCAATTACATTCTCAATTTCATTAGCAGAGATTGGGTTATTCAACAGTTTTATATCCTCTTGATCTAGCTTTGGTACTTCATATGCTTCTAAGAATCTGTCTATTTCTTCTGTGTTATCAAACTTTTGAGAGTAGAGGTTTTCGAAATAGGTGTTGATGATCCTCTGTATTTCTATTGGGTCTGTAGTGATTTCTCCTTTTTCATTTCTTATTGCATGAATTTGAGCTTTTTCTTTCCTTTTTTTAATAAGGTTGGCTAGGGGCTTATCGATTTTATTTATTCTTTCAAAGAACCAACTCTTTGATTCGTTGATTCTTTGGATTGTTTTCTTAGTCTCTATTGCATTGATTTCTGCTCTGATTCTTATAATTTCCTCTCTTCTTTTGGCTTTGGGCTTGACTTGCTCTTCTTTTTCTAGCTGTTTGAGGTGTAGCATCAAGTTATTTACTTGTATTCGTTCTGTTTTCCTGATGTGGGAACTCAGTGCAATAAATTTTCCTCTCAGAACGGCTTTCATTGCATCCCACAGATTCCGGTAAGTTGTATCTGCATTTTCATTTTCTTTTAGGTATTGTTTAATTTCTTCTTTAATTTCTTCTGTGACCCACTGATTACTCAAGAGTGTGTTATTTAGTTTCCATGTGTTTGCGGAATTTTTGCAGTATCCTTTGTCATTAATTTCTAATTTCAGAGCGCTATGATCCGATAATATGCAAGGGATGATTTCAACTCTTTTGCATTTGCTTAAATATGTTCTGTGAGCTAATATATGGTCTATTTTAGAAAATGATCCATGTACTGCTGAGAAGAATGTGTATTCTGATGTTGTTGGGTGGAACATTCTGTATATGTCTATCAAACCCATTTGTTCACAGGTGTGATTCAGTTCTGTTATTTCTTTGCTCATTTTCTGTCTGGTTGATCTGTCCCTTGGTGTCAGTGGTGTATTAAGGTCTCCTGTTACAATTGTGTTACTGATAATTTGAGTTTTCATTTCTGTTAATAATTGTTTTATATAACTGGGTGCTCTGGAGTTTGGTGCGTATATATTTAAGATAGTTATCTCTTCCTCTTGGAGTTTTCCCCTTACGAGTATGTAGTGACCTTCTTTGTCCTTTATGGTCATTGTTGGTTTAAAGTTCACGTTGTCTGCAAACAGAATGGCTACTCCTGCCTTTTTTTGGATTCCTGCTGCATGAAGGATTGTTTTCCATCCTTTGACTTTCAGTCTGTGAGTATCTTTCTGGGTTAGATGGGTTTCCTGTAAACAGCATATGGTTGGATTTTGTTTCTTGATCCATTCTGCTAGTCTGTTTCTTTTGATTGGTGCATTGAGACCATTTACATTAATGGTTATTACTGTTAAATGCTGGTTAATTGTAGGAATGTTATCTCTCTGCTGTTGCATCTTTATCTTTCGGTTCTGTTTAATTATTTGCTTTGCTTAGTGGTTTTTTCCTTTGTGTATCTAAACTGTCTTTCAATATTTTTTGCAGGGTTGGTTTGGTGTTCATGAAGTTCTTCAGCTGTTCTTTGACACTGACATATTTATCAATAAATGGGCGCAGCTTGAGACCATACTCATAAGTGAAATAAATCAATCTCGCATGTGTGAATACTGAATAGTTTCCCTAATGTAAGTAATGATTCAAATATATAAAAATATGTGGCAATCATGATTCCCTATTATGTGGCCTTGAAGCCTTATAAATTTTTTACTTATTAATTGGAAAGGCTTTATTCTGGGCTTCTTGATATGGAAATATTTGAAGCTATAGTATATGAAGTTTTATTCAAATATTTCAAAGAAAAAGACAGACACTATAGTAACTACTATTAAGTCGGGTTATTTGGTGGTGAAGCACTAGGTTGCTGAAACAGTCATGCTTTGACCTGTATTGTTATATTGGTATGTCCTCTTTTATCTCAATCTCTCCCTTATTCATTAAAAAAATTATTTAGTTATTTTTTATGGTTTTTTTAATTAAGGGGAAAAATTTTAAAAATTAGCAGGATATATAATAATAAGTTTTTTTGATTTCCTATTAACTTGTTTTGAAGTCCTATAATACTCGCACTATCTTGTTTTGACTGATTAGACTCTGTTCCATTCTGTATGATAGTATCAAGTTTGAGGGTATAGGCAACTACTTTGAAGGCAGTAAGATTCACTAAGATGCCCATTCTGGTTTGACTATTGTCTCCTTTGGAAGTCCTGTAATGTTTATAATGCTTAAGTTTTATCGGTCTTGTTCTCTACTGTTTTGATCAACTTTATAATACCTAATGAGATAGACAATTCTTTAAGGAAGCAAGAGACATTATGGTAACCATTGTTGATAACCTTGTACTCTGTTTTTATATCATGTGCTATGTCTATCTTTAGTTTTCACTGACAGCTTTGTTTTGCCATATTTGACTTTATTCTCTCCCCCCCCCGCCAAAAAAGTAATAAGAACTAAGGAGTAATAAAACCCAAAATGTATAAATTTTGTTGTAAAAAAGAGAGGGAAAAAAAGAGCTCTAAAGGATACAACAGCAAGTGTGTTTAGGGGTGTTAAATAGCTGACCATATTAATGTTTTTGGTTGGATCATTGAATATAACTGTTTGCAGTCTCACTGTTTGAATGTCCACTTTGTATGCTTTGATACTGTGACTTGAGCAACTATCTCTAAGATGATAATATGTAATCTATTAACTGGTGATTTCTTACTTTTTTTTTTTTGTAGTTCTGTATTACTTATACCCTTACACCGCTTTGTCTTCTTTTGTTTTTTCTCTTTTTCCTTTTAAATAAAATTAAAAAAAAAAAAACTAGGGTTTCCGCATTAAAAAAGGAATCCAATCCTCAGTTTTAGGTACATTAACACAATGGAGTAATATAGTGCTGAAAATAACCAGTTATTTTGACAGACTACTTCAGAAACTAAAAAAAAATTTAAGTATTTCATAAATATGAAAATACTCAAATAATCAAATAAATATGAGTTAAGTCATTATTCTATTCTGAAATTGCTGTGTAGCGTGATCACCCATCATGAGTTGAACAAGTATTTAATAAATTCTATCCATATATAAAGAGTTTAAAGATATGAAGATGAACAAGATACACACAGACCACTTCAGGGGCAAAAATGCATGCTGTATCATTCAAGGTCAAATCAGAAGACATAAATAATCCAGTTACTTGAACATAAAGAACTTAATATAGATGGCTTTGGTAGCACACACTTGTAACCCCAACACTTAGGGGTTGAGGCAGGACTGCCCCAAGTTTGAGCGAGCCAGGGCTATATGTTGAGTTGAAGTCCAGCCTAAACTACACAAGATCCGATCTCAAAAAAAAAAAAAAACCCACCAAAATCAGATAATCCAAGTAGGTGTAATTATTAACTAGACAATGTAAAGTGTAGCATCATGGATGCTTAGAGCTAAAATTCAGACCTCTGAGAAACTGTCCCCTCTCTGTAAGCAGTAACATTCACTGAAACCCCAAGAACACTGGAATTCACAGGAAGCTTGCTGCCTCCTGCCTTCCAACTTCCTTCTAGTGGCTCCTATGGACTGCACCTAAAGGGAAGCAAGCTGCCTACACAGATAAGTGGTTTAGAGAGTTCTACCCCCAATCACAAAGCAGATGATAAAAGAAAAGGACTGTAGCTGACAGTCAACTTACTAAGCTGCATACACATCAACTGCTATAATTCAATGGAATAGGACTAAACACCAAACAACTCAAGAATGATGAGATTACAAATTGGCCACACTCTTGTAAGTACAATCAGGTATTTCAGAGAAAAGGCATTATAGGAGTAAAAGGTTTAGCTTACCATAACTTGAAATCAACATAATAATTAGCAGTGTACCAATAAAAATAAGGTAGATGGCAGCTATTCTAAAATTCCTACAGCATTAGTTACCCTTATGTCCCCCATTTATGAAAGCAGATACAAAATGAGGATTTTATCATTTGTTTAAAAAACAAATCATTCACAAATTGGGTAACAAATACCTCAACCTCCACAAAATATGGGTTTTCTATAATACTGAAGAAATATCAAATTAGAAGAGAGGCAGGGAGTATTTGCTAAAAAGCGGGAAAAAAAAAAGGACTAAGGAAGAGAAAGCTCTGAAGATTAGCAAACATTTTAACTAAACACTGAAGGCAAAGGAAGATTTCTACTAACAGAAAAGACAGACACTCTAAGCAGAAACAACAGCATATACTTGGCAAAGAACAGTAATAAAGCTTGGTATGACTGAAGAGGACAAGAATTTGGAGTGTTCCTAGAATCAATAGCTTATGATGGAGGTGGCAAATGAAGAACAGGACATTGAGATGGTTAATGCAGTAATTTGTAATTACAGACCATGTCCTAAAAATAATATCAATGCATGCAGAAGAGCTCAAATAATCACTGAATTAATAAAATAGAATAGTGTACATCTGCTGAGCCTGGTGGTGCACACCTGTAATCCCAGCACTCCAGAGGCTGAGGCAAGAGGATCACCATGAGTTTGAAACCAGCCTGGGCTTCATGAGCGATTTCAAGGTCAGCCTGCACTACACAGCAAGACTCTGTCTCAAAAAAAGAAAAAAGAATAGTGTATATCTCTGGTAACTAACCTTACAACTATGGCTATAGCCATATTTAAACCATTTACCTGCTGCAAAGTTTTTTCACAATGGAGGCAAGCAGTTGAAACTTGAGACAACAAAATAGTCATATCTTCTTGTTGCTGCCTGAGCCAAATCAGTTTTTCACGAACATGAGCATCAACAACACTTAAAGCCATTTCTTCTTGACGACACAGAGTTTCATGCAGATCAGAAAAATAAGCTCGGACACATGATCGTGCATTCTCTGCAGTACCTGGTACCTAAGAAAACACACACATGTAACCTAAACAAATATTTTATGCATCTATACCTTTACAAATTTCAAAACTTAAACCTCTACAGTAGAGCTTTTCCTTCAACTACAGACTGAATGTCCAACTGTTTATAAATGACATCTCAAGCAAAATGCAATACCTAATCTCCAATCTTCCCGACCCCCACACCTAGTTACCTCCATCTCAGTAAATGGTAATTCCATCCTCCAGGTTGTTGAAGCCAAAAAGAAAAAATAGGGAGTCATCCTTAACATCTCTTTCACATACCACAACTAGTCCTTCTGCAAATTTCTCCTGACTGCAAAATGTATCCAGAATCTGCTCAGGGTTTACCAACTTCAATTCAAACAACTTTGTGCCAAGTATTATCATCTCTCACTTTGTTATTATAAGATATGAGCAAAATACACATTGAATGTTTAAATTTTTATATATTACATTAAAAGACACACTGCCATTAGCCCCATCAGAATACCTCCCTCAGTTCAAAAACATTTATTCCATCATTTTTGCTACTTTCTGAAGTAATTCTACAAGTGTTCTTTTGTGTCTTTACTTGGGCTGATCAAAAACACTATGAATGCTGCTACTAAGTGCCATCCACAGAAACACAGAACATTATGGTATATCGTCATCTTCCTTATTCAATGAATCTGGTACTGTGCAATTTCCGGCTCTATCACAAAGTCAAAATGATCATGAAAGGCAAATGTTTTGAATCAACTCAGTATATTAAGGTAGTCACAACAGCACAACTAAAGACAGTCACAAAAGAGAACTTCCAGAACTGTTTCAGAAAGTGGAAAGAATAAGTGTATCTTAGGCAAGAGAAAGCATTCTAAAAGTGATTAATGTTAATGTGTATTTTACCGTGGCAATTTTTTTATATAAACATTCATTGTATTTTTCAATCATACTTGATATAATAGCTTCTAACTGGTCTGTCTGACCCTCCAAGTTACCTGACAATTAATATCAACAACCAATCGCTAAGACCTACAAATCCATCTTACTCTCCATTCTTACTACTCTAGTGGTACAGGCCATTAACATTTCAGATTTAGAAACTTTTAACAATGCCTTAATAGATCTTCTTGCCTTCAATATCTTGTTCTTCAAATTCTTTTTCTGTATTTAAAAGCAATCTTTTAAATGCAAATCTGATTATGTCACTCTTACATCCATTCTTGAATGGCTCATCACTGCACTAAAAGAGGTTCCATAGTCTTAACATAACCAAAAAGATCTTCATGATTTAGCCTTTAACTCTCCAACCTCCAACCTTCTTGCCATAGAGTTTTGAGAGGCTGAGTGAATTTTAAGTGTCTTCAGTAAGTCCAATCCTCACTTTTCAGCATTTTAACATGTCTACCCTTTCTAGAACAGCTCACTCATCACACTCTTCTCCCTGATTAAACTCCTTCAAATCCCCAATTAGACATGCCTTCTTCCAAGAAGCCTTCTCTGACTCATACAAGTTATTACCCCTTTTATATGCACTGCACACTTCCCTACCCACCACACAAAAGTTTTCACACTAACACACTGCCTCCTTTTCATAATGGATTTACAACTTCCATGAAAACCATACTTTTAAAATAGTCACTAGTGCAGTATCAGCACACTGTAATTGTGCAATACTTACTAGAAGGTGAAAAGGTGAGAATAAAAAAAGATAAGATTTAAAAAGAAGAAAAAAAATCCATACATGTTCCGTGTGAGCCATTCCAATTCCATCTTCTACTATTTGTTCTCCTCCTTCAATATGCTGAACGATTCCAATTAATTTTCTAGAATAATCTGAGATTTCCTCAGTGAAGGTCCGTATGCAGTGAGCCATATCTAAAATCGATGCTCGGATCTGGTTAGCTTCTGGTTCCAATACTGAATGCTATAAAATACAACATAATTATAGAATTCACAATATTGACTAAAGATATAAAAACTGCTTTAAATTCTGCTTCCTAATATAACAAATATCAGCCACAGCTGGCTTTTATAACACTTTTTTAAAAAGCACAGCATAAGAAGGTAAAAACACTTTTACTTCTTTGCAAGAGAACTATATTACAAAGAAATAATTTAAAATTTGGAAGTTCATTCATCAGACAAGAAAATCATACCTTAGGCCAGAGGTATAACTCAGCAGCATAAGCATTTGCCTGCCAAATGCAAGGTCCTGAGTTCAATTTTCCATATGAAAAAATAATATAAAATTATACCAATAATAGTTCATCAGTAGACATAAATACTATGAAATTATCCTATGTATTATGAAAATATGCACATAAAGAAAGCTTTTGTTTCCTACTAGAAAGTACCCCCCTCGGCCTTTTGGAGGTACTAGGGATTGAACCAGGACCAACAACATGTTAGGCAAGCATTCTACCACCAAGCTACCCTAGCCCTTTTATTTCTAGAATTTTACTCTGAGACAAGGTCTTAGTGAATTGCACAGGGAGACTCAAATTTGCAATCTTTCTGCCTGAGGTTCTCTGGTAATTAGGATTAGAGGTATATGCCACCATACCTGCTTACAAACATATTTTTCAGTAGAGTCATTAAAGCCTGAAATTTTATGACATTCAGAAATCTTTCAAGTTAGGTATGGTAGCACATGTCTACATTTTCAGCATTCAGGTACTTGAGACAGGAGGACTGCTCTGAGTTTAAGAGCAATCTAAACTACACAGCAAGACCCTGTCTCTTTAAAAAAAAAAAAAAGAAAGAAAGAAAGAAAGAAAGAAAGAAAAGAAATCTGATTTCTTTTCATGCTACCAAGACCAACCCACACATCACTTAATTCTTCAATTCTTCATTTTAGCATAAAGAACCAGGTCAGGGAAAATGAATTAATAGGCTAGTAAACTATCTAGAGTCATCCAACTTAACAAAATTCATACCTTATGACCTTGATGTTTTCCATATTCTTTGCAGACACAGCACATGAGTGGGCAGGTCTGACAACCTTCTTCCAAGCAAACAAATTCAATGGCATGTACTTGGTGCTGAGAGCACATGGTTTTCTCATGAGGTTTATCAGCTAGAGGCACTCGCCTGTGCTTTGCTAATGTCTTTGTAGAATGAGTAACTTGAGAACACTCTGAGCACAAGTGAGTTGCACACACAGTACAATATACAGATGCAACATGAGCTTCATCTTCATCACAACGAATGATACTCTAACAAACAAAAAATTAATGGCTTAAAACTGAATCCAGTCAATGACAGCAAATTTTGAAATGTAAAACCGCATAATCTTAGATTTATATATGCTAAAACAGAATATTTCTTAAACCAGTTTTGTCAAGTGGAATATATTTGAGCAAAGAAAAACAAACCAATGCAAAGAAAAAATGATTTGCAAGCTAGGCATCTCCCAGAACAGTTTCAAAGAACTTCAATCAACAATGTGGTCAGGTAAGATTTATTTTAAAAAGTTGAAGCAAGATAGAGAAAATAACTTCACTGGGTACAGCTTAGTCAGTCAACCAATCAATTGTCTATGGGCAACCAACCACTGTTTAGAAACTGATTAAACAAACTGTGACTATATTCAATATAGGCTTACTCTGTTGGGCCTAACACAGATTCATGACCTCCCATGAGTTCTATTTAAGAACAAAAATGTATTTATAACTAAGCTACTACTGTCTTTAAGACAGTTTCCATCTATGGGGAACGGTCTCTTTCATGCAGTTTTTTATTGTTAGTATTGTACTTCACTGTTGACTAATACACATTTGCACCACTGTAATGCAACTTACACATTTTTTGCTATTCTAATCCTATTATTCACTCTACCCTTGGGTACAATTGAAAATAAGTAGGAAATTTTACACATAAAACATAGCTTAGGAGTAGTACTTTCAAATAATTCAAGTTTCAGTTCTACTTTTGTTATGCTGGGTGGAGTATAGCCTTAAGTATAATGTAATAAAAAGCAGTGTTTCCAGAAATTTATCTGCTAAAGTAAGTAAAGTACTATTGTGTTAATAATAGAAAATATTTTAAACTGAGGGAAAGTTATCTTGTAACATCTTGTAACAAACATTTTACCAAGTTCAATCAATACCTCTCCAGATACACCAATGGCTTCTTCTGCAGCTCCATACTGACCAATATGTCCATTTTGCAGTCGTTCTAAAAGCTCCAATAAAGCAAAATTTTTTTTCAATCCCCAAACACCTGAATCTCCTAGAACATAAAAACAAAAATTACATGTAACAAGATGTAATATTAATCTTTTTATCACAGAGTCCAAGACAAGTCTCACTTCGACTTGTGTATCCCAGGCTGGCCTCAAATTCACAATCCTGCCTCATTTATTCTAATTATTGAGAGTACAGGCATGGGATTAATAAATGTCTAAATCCTAAAATAAATGTCTAAAATAAGGTCTAACCTATAAATTTCAAAATTTCTCCATCTCTTTTTCATTCTATAACAATTGCTTTGTTAGTGCTCTTTCTAGAAAACAGAATTCCTTAGCATTCCAAGTAGAAACATACTTTATTTATTTTTTGAAACAAGGTTTCACTATGCAATTCAGGCTGGCTTTGAACTCACTGTGTCATTTAGGTTGGCCTCTAACTCACAGCAATCCTTCTGACTCCCGAGTCCTGGGATTACAGGTGTTGGGCCACTATATCTAGCTAGAAACATACTTAAAATTCTCCTATTCTATCAATTAACTTTACAAATCTTATTTTATCACTTAACTTAATATACAACAAATACTTTCAGATTTTTTTCACTGTGATCTACAATAAGAAATATCAATACATACCTGTAACTGAAATAAAAGTTCTACAAAGCCAATATTCACTTTTGTATGTGTGTAAGTGTGGTACTGGAGAGTAAATGAGGCCTATGTACTGAGCTACATATCCAGCCCTTTTACGTTTTTTCTTTCTCTTTTTTTTCTCACTAAAGACACTAAGTTGCCCATGCTAGCCTTGAATTTGCAATTCCCTTGCCTCAGCCTCCCATACTGCTGGGATTACAGATGTATGTCATCATACCCCAATATTTACTTTCAAAGCAGTGTAAAATATACTGCTATTTTTATTCCTTTTAAAAATGCTGCCGGGGCTGGGGATTTAGCTCAGTGGCATAAGCGCCTGCCTTGTAAAGCAGGCAGTCGTGAGTTCGATCCCCGGTACTGATAAAAACGAAAAAGACAAAAAAAAAAAAAAAAAAAAAGTGCTGCCGAGGTGGAGAGTAACGAAGTGGTAGAGCATGTGCAAGGTCCTACGTTCAATTTCCAGAATAAAAGAAAAAATCCTGTTCACAACCCATTAATTTTCATGATTATGATTCGTATCTGTAAACCACCATATAAAGATAAACTCAACCAAAGAAAAAAATCCATCTGTAAGTAAACTGTAACTATGACACCTAAAGGTAAGAGTTATCTCAGTTGCTAAGCCTAAAATGATTCATTCCCTAAAACCTTTCTTTAAACAATAGCAGTCAATGACGATAAAGTACCTTCTCACACAAATATACAGAGCCTCATACTAAGGCAAGACAATAATCCTCTTAAAACACTACAGACATAACTGAAAAAGTATAAACTAACCCTTTTCTCTAAGTCTCACCATAAATAAAGCCAGATTAAAAAAACCATATATTGCTTTCTCTGTCTATCTCTCTGTCTCACAAATATGAGTGTGCACATACATACAAACTCTCTGAGCCTATAAATAGAAGTCAGATCTTTCAGCAGTTGGGAGGACTATCTGGCACAGTGAATTTCTACACAACAAATACTATATAATACTGGAGCTATATATATGTATGATAGCTAAATGAGTATCTGTGTAAAAACATAAGGAGCCAATGTCTAACAGAGCTCTTCTTTTCTTGAAAATGAAAAGTACTGCTTAATACTATTCTTCACCAAAAAGGATGAATAGAAAGAAACTAAGCATCTTTATCACCTCCCTCCCAAGTGCCATCATGTAATCCACTCAGTATGTCTCCTGCAGGCTTGCCACCTTACAAAGCCTTCTCCTTGTAATTTTTTACACATGTTCTATAACAACACATAAGCAACAACAGAGCACTATTCATTCCATTTATATAAAGTAAAAACACCAGGGCAGTGGTAAAGTGCTTGCCTAGCACGCACATGGTCCTAGATTCAATCTTTAGTGTCAGAGAAAAATAAAAAATAAAAAAACCAAAAATGTAACCTTGACAATTTTTCAAATATTCAATCATTATAGTATAAACAAAAATATATAAGTGTCCAGCAGTATCTATATGCTTTACTGCCAAGTATGTCATTAATAATTCAATAACTATCAAAATGATCTTCATGGTGTAAAACAACAAAGATTTTGTTTTTGTTCATGTAACACCTTAGAGAGTCATGGAAGCCAGGCGTAGTGGCAGATGCCTATAATCCCAGCATTTGGAAGCCTAAGGCAAGAGGACTGTTTCAAGTTTGAGGCCAGCCTGGGCTACATAAGGAGTTGAAGGCCAGCCTGAAATGCATAGCAAAACTCTGACTGAAAAAGACCAAAAAAAAAAAAAAAAAAAAAAAAAAAAGAAGAAGAAGAAAGAAAGCCAAGAAATCTCTGTTCCCCACTGTCCATGATGACAGACCTAATATCCAAGATCATCTATCAGGATATCTTGGAAAAATATCCAAGGTCATCCATCATGAACTACTATAAACTTCCTTGTAATGAGGTCTACTTAGAAGTTCACATGTCAATTCTGTTCTCATTTCACTGGTTAAATGAAAACTGCATATGCACACCTAACTATAAGAGGACAAGAAAGTATAAATTTACCATATGGACAGAAAAGGAGAAACAGAAATACTGCTAATCAGTATTAGCATCTACTGAGATTCTTCTTGGACTACAGAAAAATTCTGATTATGACCTTTACCATTAGTGATAGTTTTCTTTTCAAAAAAAGAGTTAAGGAGCCAGGGAATATAGCTCATCAGCACAAGTACCTGTTTGGCAAGTGTGTGGTCGTGAGCTCAATCCCTGGTACCAAAAAAAAGAAAGAATTTAAAAAATCATTTTTCCTTCTTTCCACTTTTCTATTTTTCCCAAATTTTCAACAATGTATATAAACATTCCTATGATAAAATTAAAAACAAATTTTTAAAAAATTACTTCCTATGCCAGAAAATCCCAGCACTTGGGAAACTGAAACAGGAGGATCACTGCAAGTTCAAGGCCAGTCTAGGCTACACAATGAGTTCAAAGATAGCCTGAAATACATAGTGAGACCCTATCTAAAAAATAAAATAACATAAAATAAAAAATTACATCCAACTATATCAAAGAGAACTAACACATATTCTAAACTGCAAACACATGAAAAAAAATCAAAACTATCTAAATACTATAGTAATTACAAACTCTTAACTAAGGGAGATTTTTTTCTAATGTTCATATGATAGTATTCATGTTGGATTTCAATTTAAGATGCAACCAACCATTCCTTGCAATAAATTTCTATTGTAAACATTCAATATGTTAATATCTCATCCTGTGAAATTAATGTAAAAAAGATATAGTGCTTCTTAAAACAGTAGAAGAAAGGTTCTAGCCTTCATCTGTCAAAGTTACTTTCTGTAAGTATAATTTTTTATAAAAAATTGATACACAGTATCAATGTCATAAAAATGTCAAAGTAAAAGAACAAAAGAACAGAGAGATCTTCACTACCTCTATTATTTCCTGGCTTACAAGAAATTATGTTACCCATAATGATTTATCACTATCCTGTATTAGTTATCTGGTAAATAGACTTATACCAAAAATGACTAAAACCACATTTCTTCACATTGTAAAGCCCTGTGGTCTACAACTATTGTACTCTTGCTTACTCTGCAAGTGGATACATTATTCTAAATGTGTTCAACTATATGTAGTAGTACAACTATTCTAAAATAAGTCTTGCATGATGCTACTGACCAGAAAAAAGTGGTGGCTCTAAATGCTTCAGAGAAAATTTCTTTATCTAAAAAGAGAAAACTTACAGAAATGAAATTACATTTGTAAAATAAATGTTCCAATGTTAGTAAGTTATTATCTCCAAATCTGATATACCAAGTAATAACTTGTTTCAAGATATACAAAGTTTGAGAAGTATGCAAGAAACTGAAAACAATTCCTAAGACCTTTAATTCATTTTAGTAGAAAATAAGGAGTAGTTATTAAAAGATACAAACACTTCTGTCTCTGAAACTAATAAAGAAAAATATGATGAAGCCAGTCACTGGGATGTACATCTGTAATTCCAGCACTCATCAATTTGAACCTAGCCTGGGGAATTCAGGGACTAAGGTTTTATCTCAAAATAAAAAAATGACTGGGGATGTAGCTCAGTGTGAAGGGTTTGGGTTCAATTTCCAGTACTGCAAAAAACATAAATAGATAATAATTTAAAAAATAAGCTGGATGTGGTGGCTCATGCCTGTAATCCCAGCACTCGGGAGGCTGAGGCAGGAGGATCACTGCAAGTTCGAGACCAGCCTGAGCTACAAAGTGAGCTCAAGGCCAGCCTGAACTGCAAGTGAGACCCTGTCTCCAAAAGACAAAAAAATAAAAAAATAAAAAAATAATAATAATAATAATTTAAAAAATAAAAAGTTGCTAAGAGTAAAATGATTCATCTTTATTTTCATTATAGGCTCGTTCACTTGGAAAGAAAATATTTTTATTGGACTAATGGTGTCACGTAAATTAATCTCTGATGGTTACATTATCATTTCTTTGAACAGGGTAATATGTATAACTCAGGTGTCTTAAAGCTGTTCAGGTATAATTACTAAATATAAACATCTCAAAAGATGAAATACTAGTAATTAACGCTAAACTAGTTTACAGTTAGAAGATGTAAGTAATAGATTCTTCAATTTGTTTTAATAGTCTTTGGAACTTTATATTTTTTATGTAAAGAAATTATTTCAAGTTGGGCATGGTGGCACATGCCTATACTTCAGAGGCTGAGACAGGAGGATCACTACAAGTTCAAGGTCAGCGTGAACTACACAGCAAGACCCTGTCTCAAAAACAAAAGCAAATATTTCAAATGTCACAATGATAATTTTCAATCTTAAATTCATACAAATAATTTTCCTACCTAGATCTGTTACTTGACGATCAAATGGGCAACGTATTGCTCTTCCATGAAGAGGCAAGCGAGTGAGACAGTCATGACACACTGTGTGGCCACAAAGCAGGAGGCGAGGAATTTTGTCTCCTTGCAAAGAAAAGACATCTTCACAGACTCCACATTCCAGAACCTAGCATTTAAAACAGAAACATATGCGTTTAAATAGTTTTAAAAGCAAGCATTTTTTAGGGTTTAAAAAAAAAATGAATGAATTAATATAATGAGTATAATGAATTAATCTTGTTACTTTTTTCCTTTGTGAAAAAAAATTTTTTTAAGTTATAAAACCTTAAATCACTTTTTGTCATTCCAGCCAACGGACCTTGACAAAATGATCATACTGAATGAAATCTCCTTGAAGTGATAGGGACAAAGATAATGTTGTAAATTAGTATCATTTATTTTTTAAAAACTGAATCATTAATAATATATAAAACTACCTACATTCTCAAGCATTTTCTGTGCAACTACCTTATCGACATTAAACTAACATTAATTTCAATAAAAATCTAAAATACATGGTATTGGGCCAGGAATATAGTTCAGCAGTACAGCACCTGTCTGGCAAGCATGAGGTCCTCAGTTTGAGTCCTGGTACCACAAAAATAAATAAATACATAATAAATAAATAAATAAAATGTGAGGATGACAGCTGTCCTTCTAAATGATAAATAACTTGTAAGAAAAGGTTATAAATAATTTTTAAGTATTTCTAGTATCCATTCCCATCAAATAATGTAAAAGCAAACAACCAATCGACTGAAATAAGCAATCAGCTATAGTGTTTCACAACTTTAATCAATCTAAAAAACACAAATAACTATTCTATTGTACGTCAAATTCCTGTGCCTCCTATTTAAGATCAAGCCAGGCATGGTAAGCCAGTATGGGCTCCATAGCAAGACCTTGTCTCCAAACAAACCAACCCCAAAACCAAAACAAAACCAAAAAAGTATCACCCAAGTGCAGTAGTGCCCATCTACAATGTCAGTTACTCGGGAGGCTAAAACAGAAGAATCTCAAGTCTGATTCCAGTCTAGAGAATTAAATGAGCTTCTGACTCACAATAGTTTTTTAAAAGGCTAGGTATGTACCTCACTGCCATGCAATAGGCCCCAAGTTCAATCACCAGTACTACCATAACACACACACACACACACACACACGCACGCACGCACGCACGCACGCACGCACGCACACACACACAGATATACACACACATATACACAAAGCCATATTAAAAGTCTGCTGATTAGTAAACCAGAAATCTAAAATCATGTATATAATACAGCAAGAAATTCTCCTGCAAAACCTACGAATAGAAATTGTAACATAAAAAATGAAATCCCAGATAGGAAAAAAATTTTACATGTCACAAATCATCAAAAAAGCTTCAAAATGTATGTATAAATCAAATTTTCATCAACTAGGTCACACTTAAATAGACTCTCTAGGAAAAAAACCTTTTGTGCTTCTTTTTTTATGTTAATTACCAAACAGTATCAGTTTTTTGTGTTTTCTCTAGTGATCACCTTGTTCATTTAAAAGAGGCCACTTTACACAATACTAGCATTATGTACTTCAACCTTTACCTTCCAAAGAATACTTGTCACATTCTCAGAAAGCATTCTTACTATATAGTTCAGGAACATTTTGTATTTAAAGATGAAAATGAACAAGGTGTATGGCTACTATATCAAATGCTATGCACTAACAAACTAGACTTACTGCTGGGCATGGTGGCACACATCTATAACCCCAGCACTTAGGAGGCTGAGAGAAAAGAATTCCTGTGAGATGGAGACCAGCTGGGCTACACCATGAATTCAAGGCCAGCCTGAACCCTGTCTCAAGAAACAAACAAACTAACAAACAAAAACCCCAAAATTGGAGTTACGTCGGGCTTTGGTATACTTTTGAGATGATAAAATAAACGGTAGCAAAAATACTAATGGCAATAATACAATTATGGTGTGAAATTTCTAGTTCATAAATAATATGTAGATATTTTCCACTTAGCAAAAGCACAATTCAAAAATTAAAATCTCAACTATTCAATATGCCTAATAAAGACGGATGCTCAGGTAGAGCAGACAGGCACTGTACTGCTGAGTTATATCCTCAGCCCTCTTCAGCTATACCAATACCTTCAAAATAACTTCATTACTATACAAAAGTCAATGAAGGAATGGGGAGGGGAAGGAGATGAAGGGGACAGACATAAAAAGAACTACGATATACTAAGATAAAAATTTGTAAAAATATATACAAAGATGGATGTAGCGTAGTGATAGATCACTTGCTTAGGTTGTGCAATGCCCTATATTCAATTCCCAGCACCACTAAATAAATAAGTAAATAAATAAATAAAATAAAATATATACGCACAAAAGGTCAATTGATTCAACTACCAACACTGATTGATACTGAGCCATCGATATAAATATCTCATTTGTAGTCACATAAACCAACTTTAGGAGTTCAGGAAGCTGAGGCAGGATTGCACCAAGTTTGAGGCCAGCCGGGGCTACAAAGTGCGTTGGAGTTCAAGGCCAGCCTGAACTGCACGGCGAAACCCTGTCTCTAAAAACAAAATAAAACAAACGAACAAAACAACTTCAGGTGAAAAGTCATAAATATCTATTATTCATGACATTGGAAGAACCAGAATTATTTGATTCAGTTGTTCTGAATTGGGATTGCACTTTAAAATGATTTCTAAGAACTAAAAAAAAAAAAAAAAACACTGATCTCAACATAGAGCGTACTAATAGTTTTTACAAAGTCCTCAATTTTCCTAATATGTTGCCATGAATGAGAATTACCAACCTGTTGGTATACAGATGATCTTGAAGTTTATGAACCACTGAAATGTTTCTTTTCATATTTTTCCATATTATAATGAAAGCCACAGTATGTTTTACCTGTTTCAATTGACTTTTTTAATAAATTCATTTTGGACAATATATATGTAGTAGAATCTCAAAATTTCCAAACAGACAATTTTATGCATCCTAGCATTAGAGCCTATTTTGCAGGTGAGAGACTTCTTAAAACTTGTGAAACTGTACTACCAAGAGTGGAGGACTAATATTCCTATTACCACAGAAGTAATGCAAAAGTGAAAAACTCAGACTTTAGAGTCAGTCAACCCTGTGCTTTTGTCAATACTATGTTAATCTAAAACTTTCCTTCCAAATAAATTGGTAATTAGTATCTATCTTGTAAGTAAACACTGACAAACTAAAACACACAAGTAGCTCCTGGGGAATAATAATAGCTCAATTTAATATTTTAAAATGCTAATCGAGCCACATGTGGTGGCTCACACTTGTAATCCCAGCACTCGCGAGGCTGAGGCAGGAGGATAGCTGCCAGTTCGATACCAATCTGGCTACAAAGTGAGTTCAAGGCCAGTCTAAATTTCATAGTGAAATCCTGTCTCAAAAAGAGAAGGGTGAGAAAGGAAAAAAAATTTCTGTTTAGCTTAACTAAAAGCAGAGCACTTGGGAGTAACTCCTTCAGGCCCACAGGGGCCTTTTCACAAATGACCCGTTGTCGATGTTAACATCTGGCGTGAGCCGACTAGGCAATTTCAAACCAATGAGATAAAGAACGTGAGGGGAAGGCAAGAATTGCAAGGCCAAGTACAGCCCCGATACCGCGCATCCCGTCCACGTCCAAGGAACCTGGGCCGCAGCGATGCAGGATGAACCGAAAGGATGCAGGTCTGCAGGATGAACCGAAAGGAGGCTGACGATGGAGAACGGAGCACGCAAGATCCCTCACCTTCACCACAGCCGTTCCCCGGGTGCCCTGTCGCCCACTGTCTAGCCCCGCTCCAGGCTTGTTTACAACCAGAGTAGCCATCCTGGGAGGAGCTGCACCGCAGACAACCCTCAGAACCTCCAACTGACAGGCGGGTAGGGCAGCCACTTACCCACAAGCCTCTGCGCCCGCCCCTAGTGCACAGGCGCTGTTCGACCTGGGGCGCCTCTCTCTGCCTTCTGCCGCCTCTTCCCGGCCATTGGCTGTTGGGCTGCACATTTTTGCGCATGGACACTTAGATACCAATCCGAGCTGGGACTGGGGAACTACATGTCCCTGCATGCAATGCGATTTTTGGTAAATTAAAAATCCCAACACGCCACTTCCCTTTTCATACATTTTAATATGTGTATGTATATATATGTATATACATATATAATTTTTTATTTAAAACTCTAGCATTGTAGATATCTGCGAGGCCTGAGAGTGACATTTTTAAATCTTGATGTGTGATTGGAGATGGATAGGCCTAGGCATAGGTCTTTAAACGAAAAGAGATGGCTTTGGTGAAAACAAGCTGTTGGGCCTGTAAAAAATAATTTAAGGTAGTAAAAAGAGAATTTAAATTATCGCCAGCAGAAAGAAGTTGGGAGTGTTTTTGACCCCGGGTCTTCCCAGACGCTCATTGTGGTTTCCTTCCGGGTCGGCTTGAACCTCCCAAGGTCCCGTACGCAGCGGGTCTAGCGTGTGGGTCAAAATGGAAGTGAATCCCCCCAAGCAGGAGCACCTGCTGGCGCTGAAAGGTAAGCTTTTGCGAACTTGCTTCCCCTTTTTCTGCTTTCTCCCTTGTCTCACTATTTCTCGAAGTTTTTGCCGCATAAACTTGTCCCCCAGCACGTAGGTATTGTCGTTCTTAAGCACTGTCCGCGGACGCCCACTTTGCTTTTGGCAAGGGCCGAACCGGTTTCACGCTTCTGGTTTGTAGATTCAAAAACCTATTAGATTGACAGAGATACCTGGTAAGTCTGATTTGTGCTACTGCAATCACCAGGTTTTAGCTACAAAACCAGACGTCCTGGCCCGGTTTAGGAGATGTCTGTAATCTGTAGTAAATTACATCGAATTTAAAGTGGGGGTTTTTGCCTTTTTTCTTGCTTTTAACGTGGCACAGACCAAACTACAAGGCATCAGTTTTATCTGTAATATTAGTATTGCAAGATAATGTCAATGATTTAACAGTACATGGTACTACAGACAGTATCTAACAAATTTATTAGAACTTTTTGCAGTTTATTTCAAAGCACTGTGCATGTAGGAAATACAGTATGTCCAAAATCTCTTGTCGGTTTTCATTTTTTGTGCACCACAATTTTGAATTAGTTTGATTGCCTAGGGAAAACTTGCAAAACAGATTTTCCTGAAACCTTTTGTTTCATTTTTAAAATTTATATCATGTCTTCTACAACAAATGCACTTTTGATTTTCTCAGTGTTCTACTGTGTTGTTAATAATGCGCTCGTTCTCTCGCTAGTTCTCTATGCATATGAATTGCGCTTCCTTGTGGCACCCATTTAAAGACAATTCTCATTTCTTCTTCAACCCCTCTAATGTAGACACTGTACAGTTCGCCGGTTCCATTTGTTTTTGTTCGGTTATTTTGTTTTCTTGGTGTTTTTGAGACAAGGTCTCTCTGTATAGTTCAGGCCTGCCTTGAACTCCAGTAGTCTTTCTGCCTCATCCTGAGTGCTGGGATTGCAGGGATAAATCACCATGCTTGGCTTGAAGTATGTGGACTATATATTGCTTATGTCTCAGAGTTTAAGCAAATTTTCTAGAGATCATGTAGCTAGCAAGGAGTGATGGAAGCAGTGCTTCAAAACAAGGCCTGTCTCCATTTTTCCAAGACGGTGTGTTGCCTCATGAATGAAATAGCGTTTTCAGTGACCGTTATCTTACTGACTACTTTGATGGGAATTTCAAACAGTTGTATTGGTCCTATTGGTTGCTAGTTGTCGTTTTATATAAATTGTACACTGTTAAACACAGTTAAATTCTAGTAACATGGAGACTACTTGCCATCTGGAGTTTTTATTTTTCTGATACTCTTCATTTTTAAAAACAAGACACAGTGAAAATAGGAACTGTATTGAAGCAAACTAAAAGGACAGACCCTTTCAATTTCATTGATAGTTTGAGCTTTATTAAGTCTCTGTTGATATTTTTCCCATGGTTCTATTTAATCAAGAATTTTACAAGTTTTAATTTTAATGGTATGGGATATCAATTCCGTGGTTAAATTTACTTTCTTAAATATTAGTATCTAGGGGCTGGGGATTTAGCTCAGTGGCATAGTAAATTACATCAGTGGCATAAGCGCCTGCGTTGCAAGCAGGCAGTCGATCCCCGGTACAGATAAAAAGGAAAAAGACAAAAAATTAGTATCTAAAATGTTAAGATATTGTTTTGTTCCTCTTGAAAAGAGAAACTTTTGTTTAAAAAGAGCTCTTACAACTTCACTAGTCTCAGTGTAACATCTCATAAATTCAACCTATGAAAGACTTCCCAGAGACCTATCTTACAGTATAAAGGAGCAGGGCTGGGGATTTAGTTTAGCAGCATAAGTGCCTGCCTTGTAAGTGTGTGGTTGTGAGTTCAATCCCCAGTACCAAAAAAAACAAAAAACAAAAAACAAAAAAAACCCAACGTGAAAGAGTAACGAAGAAGGAAGGAAAAAAAGAATTTATTCTTGAAAGAATATTATCGCATAGTTACATTAAGAATTATGGATATTAAGACTCCCAGTCATGTACAGATGTGGTACATGACAGGAATTCCAACTCATGGTCATCCTAGCAATGGAGAATCCTCATTAATTGTTTAATGAATTTTGTGGGGAGAACTCAACCTCTTTTTTTTTTTTTTTTCTATAATAATTTGGGTATGAAAGAGTACTTTCTGCCTTTTGTGGCTTTGGGTCTGGTTAGGAAGCCTAACTTGTAGGTCCTGGAAGGCTCCATTCTTGTAACTGAGTGGTACAGAAACTTACTGTCAATGGCTTCATTCAAGGCAACTTGAGAACTGCTGTGTTCTGAGAGAAGAAGAGTATAAACTTCTTGCTCTTGTTCTACATTGGAATCCAGGAACTGTGGTAACTGGTTCTCATTACTGCATAACATTATTCCTAGAAGTCTGTCATAAAATCAGCAACTGACCTAGTTAAAATGTAAGGTTAAAACCATATTCAAATTATTTTTGTTTACCCCTGAAGATGAGAAATAATCATTAAGTATTCTTTTTTATTTATTTATTTTTGAGACAGTTCGTCAATAGGTAGAGCATGTTATCTTTGAACTCACGTATGTAGCAAGCCCAGGATGGCCTAAGACTCATGACAGTTATGTCTCAGCCTCCCAAGTGCTGGGATGACAGGTGGGTACCACCATACCTGGCTAATCATTAAGTAGTCTAACAATATATATATATATATACACACACATATATATTTGTCTGATGGATTTTGTAACATTTTAAAATGTAAAATAATTAATTTTCTCTAGTATAAATTAAAAATTACTGTTATCATTGACCTCAGTTCAGATGTCTCAACGTTTTAAATATTATATGAATCCAGTATTTATATGAATCATTGATTTATTATTCAGGAATAGTTTTAGGATTATTACCAGTTAACATGTTAATATTACTACCTCCAAGTCCTTTATATCTAGTTGAGTCAAACATGTTTTCTATTAATTTTAGGCAGGAATAATCTTAATAGGTAATTAAGTCTCTTATTTTGGTAAGAAAGAATTTTCAAGTTTGTGTATTGCATTCACCTTTACCAATAACATTTTGTTAAAATACCATATTGGGATTGGTTTTGATTTTTCCTTTTCTCCCTACCTATTTGTATGGAGGCTATCCCTACCATATCTTATTCTTTAATACTTCCACTTTAGGTCCTGTTTCCTCTGATTTGACAAGACAGACAATCTTGTAATAGTAAGTTACATTCTAGCTCTGAAGACTTTAAGAAGTTTTCTCTTCATTAAGAGTAACTGGATTACTGCAGAATGACTACAGAAGTAATATTACATTATCGACCATATGAGAGTGATCCCACACAACTACCGAAAATTGCAGAAAAGGCAATTCAAGACTTTCCTACTCGTCCACCATCAAGATTTATTCCTTGGTTTCCACATGATGGATCCAAACTTCCAGTTAAACCTAAAAGATCACCACCTGTAATTTCTGAAAAGGTAGCCGAAGATGTAAAACAGCACTTAACTATTTCAGAACATAGTATTAAATCACAGAGCTATGATTCCACAGTAGATCTCTTGGAGTTTCAACCTCATTTGGAAAAGCAGCACTTAATCCAGTCATACAAACTGAATGAACTGACAGCCTCCGGAAATCTGGATAAAAAATTAGAAAAAGGAAAACAGCACAGCAGGAGGTCTTGGAGTATTTCATTTGTCAGCACTAATTGTACTGAAAATATTTCTCCTTTGCCTAAAAAACTGCAAGATATTTTAAAGACACTAAATTTGCACTCACTTTATAGAGCACGATGGATAATAGAACACAGTGTATGTAACAACCAAACTTTGGAAGACATTTGGGTTCAACTTAATCACATTATCAAGCACAATGAACTTCCATCTTGTAACGCTACAATTCAGAGACATGTAGGGCAAATATGGGTGTTTTGTGATGTTATGTACTGTGAATATGTGGGAAACATTCTTAAAAGGAAATTAGCTCTTACTGGAAAAATTAATTTATTTGTGCGTAAATATGGTACTATTTTTAGTATGTAATGAAATCTGATTGTCAAAATTAATAGAATAAAAGCTTTGTGAAATCCATAGGCATGTATTTATTTAACAAATTGAAATGCTTACATTGGGCTAGGTGCTAGAATGTAGCCAAGAAGACAAACATGAACTTTCCCCTCACAGAGCATACCTTGAGGGTTTTAGTCAGACAAGCTTCTTCAGAAAAATGAGTGAACCTAATCCTACTAAAAAAAGCACACATTTGCTGTACAGTGTCCAGCATGGCAGGAGCTCAAAAATATATAGTAAATGTGATTTTTTAAAGGGATTATTTATAGCTTGGGCTAATAATGTTTTGAGGGTTTTTTTGTTTTGTTTTGTTTTTTAATCATTGGTACAGGGGATCGAACTCACAAGTGCCTGCTTGCAAGGCAGGCACTTATGCTGCTGAGCTAAATCCCCAGTCCCACTAATAATGTTTTAAACACAAGGAGTTAGCTAATTTTTACTACAGAGATAATCTTTTCTTGACAGGTTTCACTCTATCCACATACTGTTTTGTTCTTAATTACCTTTATACTATCTCAGATGAGACTCTTGTCTAGAATATAATTGTGCATAAATACTTCCAAAAATCAAGTGAAAAAACTATAGAGAGTAAGGGAAAGTTTTGGGGACAACTTCTTCCAATAACTCCTTCTTCTTTTATTTCATTAATCTCAATCCATTTATGATAGTTGCAGAGACTTCAAGAAGTTACTCAGTATTGCCTTTGAGGTTGGATAAAAGGTTGATATTATACAATCGTGAACAGTACATTTGGTTTATATTTTTCTGGGTGTCACAAGATTACTAAAGATTTTGGCTATCATGTTATGAGTCAGTGGATTTCAGAAATCAAAAATAATGTTAGCTGGAAAAACTAAATACTATAGTGATAAAAGCAAGTTTAAAAGAAACCAAAGAACTGATTATTAAATATCTTTTTTATGATTTATGAAAGGCTATCATTCTTTTTTATGATGTAATTGCTAGTTTAGTACAGAGGACCAAAAATATAAGGTACATTCAGAAATCATGAGATTCTTCTGATTTCATTTTTAAATACAAGAATCACACATTAAAAAGAGTGTCTTTGAGCTAGGCAAAGTGGCACATGTCTGTAACCCTAGCTTTCTGGACGGCTATACTTGGAGGATCACAAGTCTTGTTTTACTGATGATCTGTGAAAATTATTTTTAATTTATGATTTTTTTTTTTTTTTGTCTTTTTGAGACAGGGTCTCACTATGTAGTTCAGGTTTGCCTTCAGCCCCAGCTGGTCTCGAACTTGCAAATGGTTCTCCTGCCTCATCTCAAATATTGGGATTATAGGAATGTGCCACTAGACCCGGCTTTAATATGATTTTGAATAAAGTCATGTTAAATATTTGACTCTATTAAAGATAACCTTTTTTGGGACTGGGAATTTAGCTCAGCGGCATAAGCGCCTGCCTTGCAAGCAGGCAGTCGTGAGTTCGATCCCTGGTACCGATAACAAAAAAGACAAAAAAAAAAGATAACCTTTTTCACTTTTGTGTGCTAAAATATATAATTTGTTTGAGGAACCCACTTTAACTTTCAAGACAATATGAAATTATTTAGTAATCAGTTCTTTAGTTTTTTTAAAACTTGCTTTTATCGCTACAGTATTTAGTTTTTTCCAGCTAACATTATTTTTGATTTCTGAAATCCATAACTCATCATAAGACAGGAAATACTGAATTTTAAATCTTTATTTGATATTGGCATATTTTGGATTCTTCTCTAGATAGCTGTAGTAATACCCAAACTAATTTAGAAATTCAAAGAATAAAGAGAATTTTATATCTAATTCAAATTTCTCTATTTCCTTAATACTCTATTTTGATCAAAAGTCCTACTTTGAACTCAATGAGTTATTTCTATAATATGATTAGGTGTTTTTATAATAATTCTTTTAATCTACAAGGTGATGTTTCCTATCAACTGCTTGTGAAGAAAAGAGGTTCTTACTGCAGTCAATTAAGCTGACTGGGCGCCTTTGCTGGTGGGTGCCCAGTGTGCAGTGGCTGCAGACAGCAACCTCTTCAGTAGTGTATGCAGCCTGTTACTTACATGGGCTGCTTCAAGGGACCTTGGAGACACTGCTTCCAATGGATGTTCACGTATCTGAACATCTGCCACCCACAATCGAGGCTCCATACTGGCATGCCGGGTGGTTTGGGGAAGCCCCAGGGCACAGTGGCAAGGGTTCACATTGGACAGTTCATCATGTCTCTCCCTACTAAGCTGCAGCATGTAATCGAGGCCCTGCGCAGGCCTAAGTTCAAGTTTCCTGGGTGCCCAAAGATTCACACCTCCAAGAAGTGAGGCTTCACCAAGTTCAATGCAGATGAATTTGAAGACATGATGGCCGAGAAGCGCCTCATACCTGATGTCTGCGAGGTGAAATACATACCGAATCGAGGTCCCCTGGACAAGTGGTGGGCCTTGTACTTCCACTGCCCTACTTCCCCCATCGCAAGCTCATCAATAAATCTCTGCCCTAAAAAAAAAAAGAGAAGTTCTTTTAATGCCAATTTGAGATTTTTATTTTAATCATTTTTTTTTTTTTTTGGAGACAGATTCTCACTGTGTAGTTCAGGCTGACTTTGAACTCAGTGTATAACCCAGGCTGGCCTTGAAATCATGCCTCAGTCGGTCACACAAATGCTGGGACTGGGCATGCACCAATAAACTTTTTTTTTGTTTGTTTGTTTGTTTGTTTTGTTTTTTGAGAGACAAGGTGTTGCTCTGTAGTCCAGGCTGGCCTTGAATTTACTATGTAACCCAGACTGGCCTTAAATTCTAGGAAATCTTGCCTCAGCCCAAGTGCTAGGATTACAGATGTGCAGCCCACACCCAGCTGTCTATTTATTTATTTATTTATTTAATTTTGTACCAATACTGGAAGCTATGAACTCATGTGTCAGGCAGCAGGCAGGTGCTGTGCTGTCGAGCTGCATCCCCAGCCTTACTCTTGTCATTTTTAATGGAAGGCTTCTCATTATCCACATCCTACCATCTCATATCATGCCAAACCATATGAAAAAGGGAAAACTAAGCTTTATAAGAAATTGTCTACACAATAGAAAGTTAAGCCAATATATATTTGAGTTAAACTCAAGGAGAGTTTTAAAAGCTTTTCAGAATTCTCTTGAGACTATTTCTTTGTTTTGGTTTTTCTTGAAAATTAAAATAAAAGTGAAATAGCAAATAACAATTGGTATTAAAACTGAGCTGAGAATCTTTGATATATAAATTCAGAGAAATTACCTTTTATCTAACTTTCAGAGAACCTGTTTAGCTTCAGATTCTACTTAATATTTTTAACTGATTTCCTAGTTAAACAACTGAAAGTTGGAAACACTGCACTAACCATTGAACACCTAGATCTCTGTTTCTTTAATACTCTGTTTTGATCAAGAATCCTACTTTGAATTCAATAAGTTATTTCTAAAAAGACATGACATTCCAGCATTATGACAGGCTTACAGTTAGCAATTATTGTATTACAGAGAATAATCATTAAGTGGTCATTCAGCTGGCTTAAAATCGAGGGTCTGCCATTTATTTGCTATATAATCCTCGTGAAAATTGCCCTCATCAGACATTATCTGGACTCTGTATAATGGGAATCATTGCACCAATCCTACAGAGGGTAATGAAAATTAAAGGTATTAAGACTTTTAAAGTGTTTAGCATAATGGCTGGCACTAATAAATGCTCAGTAAATGATTGCTATACAAAGTACATTCAGAAATTCTGGAGTTAACATTTGATTATTTTAATATAACAGGTTTAATGGTTTCAGTTCATGAAACCTACCATCAAAATAATGCCAGTTTCTTGGGGATTTTAGTAAGATGCTGATTCTTTCTCGTTTATCAAAAAACTATAGATTTTTACCTTGTTCCAGAACTTGTGTCAGACAAAGGCTGCATTAGGCAAGGTGATACACACCTGTAATCAGGAGATTTAGGCAGAAAGATTCCCATGAGTTCAAGGCCAGCCTGAACTACATAGTGAGACTCTTAGCTTAAAAAAAAAAAAAAAAAAAAAAGGTTGAAAAATAGAATGTAATGCTTAGACCTTATAAAGTTTGGAGAGGAGTGTTATGAACCAATAAATACGGTTCATGATAAATACAAGATTTTTTGGAAGAAACTGTGATATTTTTATTTCAGAAAAGGGTTGTCTTAGTTGCTTTTCCTGTTGCTACAGCACAATACCTATCACCCAAAGATAAAGAGAAAAGCTTCACTCTGGCTCACTTGTTGGCAGAGGTTTCTGTTCATAGTTGACTGCTTGTAAGGTGTAAAGGGTGGCCTGGCAGACAGAGGGGCATCACACAGGAGAAACAATGTCATGGTGAGCAGAAGGTGGTAAGGAACAACGTAGTGAAGCAGCAAGTGACCAGAGCAATCCTCTATAACTGTTCTTTATATTCTATCTAGACTGCCTATCCTTAGGGCAAATAGCACTCACTCCGAGGTAGGGATTCCCATTATCCATACCCTGAACTATGCCAAAGCAATCAGTAGACTAATTTAGTAACTGTGTACTCTTAACCTAGCCTAGCATCACATCCTTGATCCAGCCACCTCTGCAAAGCCCCAACTATAACTACATGAGACTTTGGGAGGAATATCGAGACAAAATCATATATAAGGATGATATTTAAGCTGAAACCAAGATGAGAAATACATGAAATGTGCTATTCTCTTCCTAATTGCAAATTAGGTAGTACACTTTTGCATGTGCTAGTGAATAGCATTTATATAAATTAACTATTTAGTACTGGCCTTGAACTCATGGGAATCTTTCTGCCTAAATCTCCTGATTACAGGTGTGTGTCACCTTGCCTAATGCAGCCTTTGTCTGACACTTTGGTTTTGCTTTGAATGACTACTTCTAATAAAGTATAAAGATATAGCCTTCTGTACTTTTATTTCCTGAAAAAGTTTTAATTCTACATTTATCTTTATTTTGTTGTGTTCAAATGGTGATCTTTAAAAATACTCAAAAAGTTTCATTAAAAAATTAGAATGTCTGGGGCTGGGGATTTAGCTCAACAGCATAAGCGCCTGCCTTGCAAAGCAGGCAGTCCTGAGTTCGATCCCTGGTACCGATAAAAAGGAAAAAGACAAAATATATATATATATTAGAATGTCCTACCCTCAGTTAGATTTAATAAGTAATGCAGTTTTTTCTTTTTTTAATTAAAGAGGAAAAAACAGAAAAAAAGGATAGAAATAATACAGAATTTCAGAAAAATAAACAGTAAGAAGTCACTAGTTGATAAATTACATATTGTTATCTTAGAAATAGTTGTTCAAGTTACAAAATTAAAGCATACAAAGTGATATTCAAATAATGACACTGCAAACAGTTCTGCTCAATGATCCAATAAAAACTTAGTAATATGGTTATCAGTCCTACACACTTGTTTTTTATCTTAAAGAGGGTAATATTAAACATGTCAAAATGAACAAAACAGTTCATAAGGAAACAATTTAAAGAAACACGTTTCAAAGCAAGTCCACTGGAGACCTTCACTGTCTATCTTATTGTCTCTGATTTTCTTCCAAATAGTTGTCCCCATCTTCACACACATTGAATGTATACTGAACATTATAGAACTAATCAAATCATTACAGGATGATGAAGGCTTTTTAGGTCTTTAAGACCTGATTTTGGGGAAGTCAATAATGACTACCATAAAGTCTCTCATTCTCTTCAAAGTAGCTCTCTTTATCTATGCTGAAATTGAACATAAGAAACTAGACTAATATCACTCTGAACAGTGAATGATAGTATTGCTAGGTTTTATATCATAATACTACAGAATTAGCATTGGGTTTCTTAGTGTCTCTTCTTTAGAGTATCTGTTCATTACATCATGTGTAATATAATCTGTTCCTGTAAATAGTTTAGAAATTCTTCCCATGTGTGAATCTCTACATGTGTATCTATCCTTTCTGTATTTTAGGGAAAAACAGATTAAAACAAATTCCTAGAAAAATATGAAATGAAAAAGACATATAAGACTACAATATTAGGTAATCTACAGTAGTCACTATGCTTTCTCTTGTTATTTTCAATAGAATTGTACACATCATCAGGTATTATATAGTTAAGCATAGCATTATTTAGCTATTTTTATAAAATCACAACTTTGAAGACATTGTAGGACTTGAAAGCAGTTAATAAAACTGGAATGGATATCTTTTACATCTTGTCATCTTCAGAGTAGTTGCCTCTACTCTTAGACTTGATACTATCAAACATACCAAATTCAAATAAAATCAGTCAAGGCAAAATAGTGGTCTAACAAACCAGCTTAAATAAGATCAGTCATAGTAAGACAATGTAAGTAATACAGGGTTTCAGTTTCAATTAATAGGAAATTAAGGATAGTAAGTAGTTTAACCTGTTATTTTTGGGTTAGCTGTCTGTGCCCTCAAATCTCATGAGTAGACAGACCAGAACAAAATATAATAAAACTAAAAAGAGTGATAAGACTTCTGTGACTTTTAAATTCTGATACACTTTTATCAATGTCGTCTGCCTTCCTTTTTTAGGCAGTTCCTCAGGTTTCCCCTTCTCAGGATGCTTTGTGTATTTTGGGTCCCATTAGCTCCTTTAGTTTTTAGACTAAGGTGGTCAACCTGTTATATATCTGAGTGTTGGTGAACCTTTTTATCCCTGAGCTTAATCTTGAGCTGTACTCCTTTACTTGCTGAAGCCACAAAGGTTTCCCTTCCTTCCAGTTGTGTAGTTCCCACACTGCACAAAAGTGTCATAACTTTCCAACCTATCTGTGGCTGCTGGACAAGTTGTCTCTGGTTTCCTGTCATGTATAGCATTGTTTTCTCATCTTTGATTCTCAGTTTATTAACACTCTTTCAGGTTGAGTGTATTTCCTATTCAAACATCTCAATGGATCCTGCCTCCTAATCTACTCTGCCTGTGTTTCTTTGTTAGTGTATCAAGGCTATGAATATTAAAGATTATAGCTTACCATCTCTGCCTCATCTCTGCTATTCTATTCTTCTGCTATTATTTGTCCACTTTATTCCTTCATTACACTGTCTGCCCCATTCATTGAGACCTCCCTGCCACTGTTGCTGGACTCCTGGTATTTTTTCCTCTCTCTCTCTTTCTGTCTCTGGAATGTCCTTCAGTATTTTTTGTAGGGTTGGGTTGGTGGGCCATGAACTCCCACGGTTCTTCCTTGTCTTGGAAATATCCTGTTTCTCCATTAATTTTGAGAGAGAGTTTTTCCAGGTACATCAGTCTTGGTTGGAAGTTATTTTCTTTCAGGGCTTGGACTATTTTCCCCCAGGCTCTTCTATGTTTGAGAGTTTGTGTTGATAAGTTTGTCGTTATTTTGATGATTTGTCCTTTGTAGGTGATCTGCTTCTTTTCTCTGGCTGCTTTTTCTGGTGTATTTCTGGTGTATTATATGTCTAGGTGTAGATCTGTTTTGGTTGTAGGTGGCTGGAGTTCTATATGCCTCATTTATCTGGATATCATTTCTTTTTCCTATGCTTGGGAAGTTTTCCTTAATTATATCTGTGAATATTCTTTGTAGTTCATTTGTGGTTACTCCTTCATTCATGTTTTTTATTCTTGTTATAAATCATCTTGTCATCTTCTAGCCTTTGAATTGTTTCTTCCTGGTTCCTTGTTATTTTTAACAGATCTTTTTTTTCCACAATCACACATCATAAATCTCTCTTCAAGTTTTGAAAGGCTAACTTTAGTTTCTGTCAAGGTATTTTTCCAGCTTTCAATGGAGTTTCTAGTTTTCCTGGTAATCTCTTTGGATATGTGTCATGTATTCTAGATTTTGTTTATATTCTTCATCAAAGGTTTCTCTTCCTTTTCTGAGTTCCTCCCTTCTTCCATCTGTGTTCTCTTGGGAGGGGCTTATCATTTCTTTAATTAATCTTTTTATATCTTCCTCACTTGGATCAGAAGTACAGTTTGAAATTCGTCTATGAGGTCACGAAGGTATTTCTTTATGTCTGCTGATGCTGTCTAATATTGCATGATAACTGCACTGGTTCTCTTCTGTATTTACCTCTCCGGGGCTTATTTTCCCAGGGTTAGTGACTGGAGGGTTTTTTTTTTTTTTTCTATTTCTTGTCATGTTTCTGGTTTCTTTCAGACAGGTATGTCCTGGGGGTCTCTGGCCCTCTCCATATTGCTTAGGGTTTTTCTGAAGCATGCTGACTGGGGATTTGCTGCCCTCTCCAATTTGCTGTTATCTGAGGAACATGCAGGGACACAGGAATGGTGCTGGCTAGCCTCGAGCCTCTGAGCCAGTCAACCCACAATTTCCCTCAGTGTCTTAAGCTATACCTTGTGGACATCACAGAGTCATGACCTTTTTGTCCCTGGCTATTGGGCCCCAACCAGAGGTGTAGCTCAGCCCCAGCAGAGCCCACCAGTCTTCTCTGCGCCAGGGGCAGCCTACTGACTCCACCGCAGCACCAGGCTCTGCCCAACTCCAAGATGTCCTCCAGCCAGCAACAGCAGCCGTGAGACCCAATCCCCAGCACTCACCGGGAATGGATACAGTTTTTCCTCTTGGCTCTACTTTATGCTGTGCTGCATCCTCCCACCAAGGGCTCGGGACTCAACAATTCCCCTTATCGGCGGCCATGGCTTCAGCTTGACCTTGAATCACCTGATTTCATGGCACTCCCAGTACAATGTGGACCGGGCTCAGTGAGTGCTCAGGGCTTCAGCCCTCCACTCACATTTTTCCATCCTTCACAGAGGTAGATTCTAGCATGATGTGGTTTTTCCATGTCTAGAGCATCCTGCCTTTTTAGAAAACTGTGTGGCGCCCAGTTTTGGTGCCCGGGCACATGGTCCCCTCTGTGGCTGACTCCAGTGTGGGGCTCCGGGACCCAATTTCCAGTACTCACCGAGAGCCAATAAAGGTCTCCCCGTTGGCTCCACTCTAGACTGCGCCACGTCTTCCCATCAAGTGCCCTGGACTCATCAACTCCCATTTTTGGCAGCTGTGGCTTCAGCGGGACTTTGATCGTCTGAGTCTAGGGCACGCCCAGCATAGCGTGGAAGGGGTTTCAGTGAGTGTATCAGGCTACAGCCCTCCCCCCGTGTTTTTCCTTCCTCTTCCTAATTTTATTTTTCCCTTTAGTTTCCTCCTAGCTTAATAAAAATCATCCTCCAATTGTCTAGCCCTCTCCATGCTGTCAGATTCTAGCATCTGAGCTACTTTCCCCGCAGAGGCTCTCCATCCAGCTCCCTATCAAGCTGCCATTTTTTCCTCCTCCCTGAGCTCTTCTTCCTTTTATTTTTTTTTGTGGTTTAATAGTTGTTTATTTTACTATTTGAGCATATACAGTTTTTTGATGTTTGAAATAAATTAATAAATTTTAAATCTTTGTTTTGACTAGAATTGTGTAAGTCTATGTATTACCTCATATTGCTATATTTTCTATGCAGAATTAATATTTCCCCTTCTGTGAGGCTTCCCAAAAGAATTAAAAACATACCACAGTGATACATGTGCAGCCATGTTTACAGAGGCACAGTTTATAATAACAGGATCTTGGAAACAACCTAAATGCCCATGGACCAAGGAATGGATAAAGAGGATGTAGTATTTCTTTACAATGGCATACTACTCAGCCATAAAGAATGATAAACTAGACAGTTTTATAGGTAAATGGATGGCCCTTGAGAACATACTTATTAGTGAAATAAATAAGACACATGTGTAAACATCGTAGTGTTTCATTAGTGTGACAAGCTGAAAGAAAAAACATGTATATGTGTATATATATCTATATAAAAATAGTTTAGGTTGTTAAAAGAAAAAGA
Source organism: Cavia porcellus (assembly GCF_034190915.1). NCBI lineage: Eukaryota > Metazoa > Chordata > Mammalia > Rodentia > Caviidae > Cavia > Cavia porcellus. The sequence continues at coordinate 54,120,386 of NW_026947494.1, forward strand.
AGAAGAAGCATACTGACCTCTTTTGTCACCCATATGGCCTGATGACTCCACTGAATACCTCTGTAGGTTCAGCATTCCATTCTACACCTTGTTCCAGTCTTTTTGTCCCAGAAAATATGACCTCAGCCCAAGTAACAACTCGGGTCACACCTTCCTCTACTTTAACCCACTGTGAGCCATTTTGAGTTGACTTTTGGATGTCTTAAGAAATTTTTGATTTGCTGTAAGCTTTGGGGTTTTGCATGTGGGTATCAAGTTGTTGCAGTGTATTTATTGAGGGTACAATCCTTGTTCTACTTAATTGCTTTTGCATCTTTGCCAAAAATCAATTGTCTGTTATGTGGGTATCTATTGGGGACTTCTATTGGTACCTTGGTGGTTTGTCTATCTTGATGTCAATTTCATTTTGTCATGATTGGTGTAACTTTGTGATAAGTCATGGGGTTGGGGAGGGTTGGAGCTCTAATTTTGTTCTTATATCAAAGTGTTTAGGTTATTCTGAGTCTTTGTATTTCTACAGAAATGTAAGAATAAAAACGTTAATTTTTATGAAAAATGATGTTGGCATTTTGATAAGGGATTGTGTTTTCTGATCTTTATTATTTTCTTTGTTTTTGGTTTTATTCTGTCTTTTATTTCTAATTTCTTAAGAAAAATATGAGACTCATAACTTTCTTCTTTTCTAATAAATATACTTGATATTAAAAGATAATAAAATAGAATGATGCAATATATGCATGTAACCTACAGAGGAAAAAAACAGAAATAATATTAAAGAGAAACTTTTTGAGTTTCCAGTAACAAGGGATTATTACTAAAAAAAAAAAATCAAAAACTCTTGTCATAAGCTTTTTTCGTAATTGAAATCGTATGTCTGAACTTTTTTTTTCTGACATAGCTGATAGTTTGTTGATAGTTTACAAGGAAGTCACTCCAGTTAAATAAAAGATAAACAATAGGAAACTTTTTTTTTTTTCCAAAATGGAAGGGAGTTGAGAGAAGGAAAAAGAGAGAAATGAAAAAGGAATTCAGCTGTGTTGTGACTGTGTATCAGCTTCCCATGATGAATGTGATCATTATGTACTGCAAAAATTACATGTACCAAGAAAAATTAAAATTTGAAAAGAATATACCTGGTGTTCTAATACACCAGAAACTTTAAAATTGTTTTCTAGTTTTTATATAATGATATGTAAAATTTGTATTTTTTTTATTTAAAGAGAAAAAAGAAAGAAAAAAAAAACCAAAGCAGTAAAAGGGTACAAGTCATACAGAATTTCAAGAAAAAAATATACAGAAAGAAATCACTAGTTATAGGTTACATATTGTCATCCTAGAAACATTTGTCCAAATTACAAAATTAAAGCATATAAATCTCATACAGTGAGATTGCAGACAGTTCTGTTCAATGATCCAACAAAAGCTCAGTAATATGGTTTTCTATCCTACACACTTAAATATACATGGAATTATATCCTTTAGACCACTTTCTTTTCCTCTCTTTTTTACAATAACAATTACACTTTTTGGGTTTTATTATTCTCACAGTTCTTATTACTTTTTTTGAAGAGAATAAAACCAAATGTGACTAAACAAAATGGAGTCAGTTAGAACAGAAAGATGGGCATAGTACATGATGCAAAAATAGAATACCAGGTGATCAAAAATGGTTAGCATTGTGCCTCTTGCTATTTTAAAAAGAGTTGCCTATATCATCAGGTATAATAGAATTGACCAAAACAGTGCAGAACAAGACCAATAAAACCTACACTGGAGACCTTATAGGACTTCAAAAGAAGATAATAGTCAAACCATAATGGGCATCATAGTAAATCTTATTGCCTTCAAAGTAGTTGCCTATACCCTCAAACTTGATACTATCAAACAAAACAGTATAGTAAAATCAGAAAGAACAAGATGGGGAGAGCAATACTGGGGTTCAAATCAGGTTAATAGGAAAAGAAAAAAGTTGCTATAATATATCCTGCTATTAATTTAGTTTTCCCTTAATTAAAAAAATAAGAAAAAATAAATTAATTTTTTAAAAAGAGAGGAGATTGAGATGAAAGAGGACATTGTAACAGAACAACACAGGTCAGAACCAAACAATTTAAGCATCATTGTGTTTCACCACCAGATAACCTAACATAATAGCAATCACCATAGTGTCTCTTTCCTTGAATTATATGAGTATAACTTTGTATACCATAGCATCAAACATATCAAGACAGTGTGAAACCATTCAAGAGAATGAAAGAATTACAGGGTATTTAGAACCAGCTAACAGAAAACGAACAACAGTTTCTATATTATCTCTTTGCCTATAAAAAATTGTGTTTATACTATCACATATAGTAAAATATAGTAAGATACAACATGTTAAAACTAGTGGAAACAGATGAACAACAGCTTGATGGGACTTCAAAACAAGATGATATTGAATCAGCAGTAGCTATTATGATGTCTTGTTTTCTTCAAAATAACTATTCGTACTATCACAGATACTAAAATCAAACAAACGAGGTTAAAACCATTCCAATTAATGAGTGAAAACATTATATGGCTTCAAACCAATATGATTGGGAATCATGATTACCACATACTTTTATATATTCTTATCATTTCTTACACTAGGGAAAATATTCGGTATTTATACATGTGAGTTTGATTTGTTTCATGTATGAGTATGGTCTCAAGCTGTGTCCATTTATTTATAAATATCTCAATGTGATCATTCTTTGTAGCTGAGTAGTACTCCATTGTATAAAAATACCGTAACTTTTTTATCCATTCCTCAGTTGATGGACACTTAGGTTGTTTCCAAGATCTGGCGATTACAAATTGTGCTACTATAAACATGGGTGCACATATATCACTGTGGTATGATGCTTTCAGTTCTGGGAATATGCGTAGAAGTGGAATAGCTGAGTCAAATGGGGCTTCCAGTCCCAGCTTTCTGAGAAATCTCCAGACTGACCTCCACAATGGTTGCACCAGTGTACACTCCCACCAACAGTGCAGGAGAGTTCCTTTTTCCCCACAGCCTCTCCAGCATTTGTTGTTAGTGGTTTTCTTGATCTTGGCCATTCTTTCAAGAGTGAGATGAAATCTCAGTGTGGTTTTAATTTGCATTTCCTAATGACTAATGATGATGAACATTTTTTCATGTATTTATTTGCTGTTGGTATTTCTTCGTCTGAGAAGTGCGTATTCATCTCAGATGCCCATTTTTGGATTGGGTCTTTGAATTTTGGGAGTCTTGATTTTTAAAAATTCTTTATATGTTTTAGACAAAAGTCCTTTGTCTGAGGGGGCAGTTCAGTAAGATTTTTTTCCCAGCTTGTGGGTTTTCTTTTGACTATGCTGGAAATTTCTTTTGACATGCAGACACTTTTTAATAAGAGGTGATCCCAATTATTGACTCTGGGAAGTATTTCCTGTGCCATTTGAGTCCTGTTCATGAATTCTCTACCTACTTCTATGTCTTCAAGGTTTTTAGCCAATTTGTCTTCCAATAGATTTAGTGTTTCTGTTTTAATATGTAGATCTTTGATCCATTTAGATTTGATTTTAGTACATGGTGATAGATATGGGTCTAGTTTTAGTTTTTGGCATATGGAGAGCCAGTTTTTTCAGCACCATTTATTAGACTGTCCTTCCAGTGAACATATTTGGCCCCTTTATCAAAAATAAGGTGGTTGAGTGTGTTTGTAGTTGTGGTTGTATCTTCTAATCTATTCCACTGACCTTTGGCTCTGTTTTGGTTCCAGTACCATGTTGATTTTACTACAGTTATTGTCGTATAACTTCAAGTCAGGGATTGTGATGCCTCCTGCCTTGTCTTTGCTGTGTAGAACTGCGCTTGCTATTCTAGGTCTCTTCTCCCTGCAGATGAATTTTAGGAGTGATTTCTCAAGTTCTATGAGGTATGTTGATGGTATTTTTATCGGGATTGCATTGAATCTGTATAAAAGTTTTGGGAGAATGGCCATTTTCACAATATTTATTCTTCCTATCCATGAGCAAGGGATGTCGTTCCATTTTCTGAGATCATCTTCAGTTTCATTTTTCAGTGTATTATAATTTTCCCTGTATAGGTCTTTCACTTCTTTCGTGAGAGTAACTCCTAAATATTTCATTTTTTTAGTTGCTAGTGTGAAGGGTGTAGCTTCTCTTATTTCTCTCTCTGTGATTTTGTTGTTAGTGTATAGAAATGCTATTGATTTTGAGTATTGATTTTGTATCCAGCTACATTACTGAATTTATTTATTATATCTAGGAGTATTTCAGTAGAGTTTTGGGGATCTTCTATATAGAGTATCATGTCATCTGTGAATAATGATAATTTAACTTGTTCTTTTCCTATCTTTACGCCTTTTATTTCTTGCTCTTGTCTAATTGCTCTGGCTAGTATTTCCAGTACTATATTAAATAGGAGCAGTGATAAGGGACATCCTTGTCTTGTGCCTGATTTTAAAGTAAAGGCCTTCAATTTTTGGCCATTTAGTATGACATTGGCTGTTGGTTTGTCATAGACGACCTTTATTATATTGAGGTAAAGACCATCTATTCCAATTTTCTGCGAGTTCTCATAAATGAATGTTAGACCTTATCAAAAGCTTTTCCTGCATCTATAGAAATGATCATATGATTCTTACTTTTGACTCTATTGATATGGTGTATTACATTTATTGATTTACGTATATTGAACCATCCCTGCATGCCTGGGATGGATGAATCCCACTTGGTCATGGTATATAATCTTCTTGATGATTTGCTGCATCCTATTTGCCAATATTTTATTGAGGATTTTTGCATCTGTGTTCATTAGGGAGATTGGTCTGTAGTTCTCTTTTTCAGTTGGGTCCTTCTCAGGTTTTGGTACTAGAGTAATATTTGCTTCTAGGAACGATTTAGGAAGGATTGCTTCCCTTTCAATTTCATTGAAGAGTTTGAGGAGTGTTGGCATTAGGTCTTCTTTGTATTTCTTGTAGAATTCTGCAGTGAATCCATCTGGGCCTGGGCTCTTCTTTGTAGGTAAAGATTTAATTACATTTTCAATTTCATCAATAGAAATTGGGTAATTCAGCAGTTTTACATTTTCATGACCTAGCTTTGGTACTTCATATGCTTCTAGGAATCTGTCTATTTCCTCTGTGTCATCAAACCTTTGAGAGTAGAGGTTTTTGAAATCGGTGTTGATGATCTTGTGTATTTCTATAGGGTCTGTAGTGATTTCGTCTCTTTCATTCCTTATTGCATGAATTTGAGCTTTTTCTTACCTTTTTAAAATAAGGTTGGCTAGGGGCTTGTCAATTTTATGTATTCTTTCAAAGAACCAACTCTTTGATTCATTGATTTTTTTTTTATTTTTTTATTTTTTTTTTAGTCTCTAATGCATTGATTTCTGCTCTGATTTTTATAATTTCCTCTCTTCTTTTGGCTTTTGGCTTGACTTGCTCTTCTTTTTCTAGATGTTTGAGGTGTAACATCAGGTTATTAATTTGTATTCATTCTGTTTTCCTGATGTGGGAACTCAGGGCAATAAGTTTTCCTCTGAGGACAGCTTTCACTGCATCCCACAGATTCCGGTAAGTTGTATTTGAGTTTTCATTTGCTTGTAGGTATTGTTTAATTTCTTCTTTAATTTTTTCTGTGACCCACTGATTACTCAAGAGTGTGTTATTCAGTTTCCATGTGTTTGTGGGATTTTTACATCTTTTATCATTAATTTCTAATTTCATAGCACTATGATCTGATAGCATGTAAGGGATAATTTCAACTCTTTTGCCTTTATTTAAATATGTTCTGTGAGTTAATATATGGTCTGTTTTAGAGAATGACCCATTCTCTAAATGGAATGAGTACTGCTGAGAAGAATGTGTATTCTATATTCTGTTGTTAGATGGAATATTCTGTATATGTCTATTAAGTCCATTTGTTCACAGGTGTGATTCAGTTCTTTTATTTCTTTGCTGATTTTCTGTCTGGTTGATCTGTCCATTGGTGTCAATGGTGTGTTAAGATCTCCTGTTAGAATTGTGTTACTGCTAATTTGGTTTTTCATTTCTGTTAATACTTGTTTTATATAACTGGGTGCTCTGGAATTTAGTGCATATATATTTAAGATAGTTATCTCTTCCTCTTGGAGTTTTCCCCTAACCAGTATGTAGTGACCTTCTTTATTCCCTCTGATCATTATTGGCTTGAAGTTCACATTGTCTCCAAACAGAATAGCTACCCCCGCTTTTGGGGGGGGGGTTCCTGTTGCATGAAGTATTGTTTTTCCATCCTTTGACTTTTAGTCTGTGAGTAGCATTTTGGGTTAGATGGGTTTCTTGTAGACAGCATATGGTTGGATGTTGTTTCTTGATCCATTCTGCCAGTCTGTTCCTTTTAATGTGTGCATTTACATTAATGGTTATAACTGTTATATATTGGTTTATTGTTGACATGTTATCTTTCTGCTGTTGCATTATCTTTCTGTTCTGTTTCATTGTCTGCTTTGTTTAGTGGTTTTATCCTAAATGTGTCTAGGCTGTCTTTCAGTAATCTTTGCAGGGTTGGCTTGGTGATCATGAAGTTTTTCAGCTGTTCTTTGTCATGGAAATATCTTATTTCTCCATCGATTTTGAAGGACAGTTTTGAAGGCTACATCAGTCTAGGTTGGAAATCATTTTCCTTTAGGATCTGAAATACTTCACTTTTTGACTTTATTGTTTGTGCTGAGAAGTCTGCTGTGATTCTGATAAGTTTTCCTTTATAGGTGATCTGTCTTTTTTCTCTGACAGCTTTTAATATTCTATTCTTTTGTTTGATTTCTGGGATGGCAATTATTATATGTCTGGATGTAGTTTTATTTTGGTTATAGCTATTTGGAATTCTCTATGCTTCATTGATCTTGATATCAGTTTCCAATCTCATGTTTGGGAAATTTTCAGCTATTACTTCTCTAAATATCCTCTTGACATCCTTTATGTTGTCCCCTTTTTCATTTATCCCTATCAATCTTATGTTGTTCCTCTTTGTGTCATCTTGCAGGTGTTGAATTGTTATTTCCTGATTTCTTGTTATTTTTAAAAGATCTTTCCTGTTCACTGGCTGCAATCTTGTCTTCAAGGTCTGAAATTCTATCTTCATATTCATTGAGGCGGTTTTTACAACTTTTATGGCGTTTTTGATTTTCTGTATATCTCTTTGCATCTGCTTTATATATTGTTTGTTTCTTATATTGTTCATTCAGGGATTCTATCTTTTTGTTTAGTGCCTCCAATTTTTTAAGTGTGTCTTCTTTAGATATGTTCAGCATCTCCTTCATTTCTTTTATTATTTCTTCTTTTACCTGAAAGATTATTTCTAGTTTGAATTCCTTTAAGGCTTCCCAGAGTTGCTTCTTTATTTTGGTTACTATTATTTCAGGTATTTCAGGTATGTGGCATGTATTTTTTTCTATGTATATGGCTCCTAGGCTTTCTTGGGATGAGCTAGATAGTTGAGATTGCATTTTGGTCTTTCGTTTTGTCATTTTCCTATATTTTTGAGCTTCAAGTGTTTTTCCAAGCTTCCCCCGGGCGTGTTGGAAATTGTCTCTTATGTCCTGGACTCCTGGGACTCCTCTGGTAGTATAGCTCCCTCCTTGGACAGTAAGCCCCTGGATTAAGAGAAGGTTGCCAGGCTCCTCTCAGGTAGACCTAAAGCCTTCTTAAGCTGTACCGCTCCCCTCTGTGGTAGCAAAGCTTCCCTCCTCAGCAAGGCTGCTCCCTCCTCCAGGAGCTGGCAGTAGTGCTGGAGCTCTCCAGGCCAAAGAAGGTTGTAGGTAAGGTCAGAGCAGTTTCCCACAGCATGGCCCAGTTCCCTCCTTCAGGTGGGGCAGCTTCCCTGTGCCCTCCGGGTGAGAGAGGGTGGTCAGCAAGGTTGGAATGGGTCCCCCGGCCCACCTCACTCTTCCCGGCAGGAGCTGCGGTGTGCCCCCTAGGCGGGAGAGATAGGTCCGCCAGGCTGGGACGGGGTTCCGTGGCTCGGCTGACTCACTGTTCTTGGCCGGAAGCCGCAGCCTGGCCCCCAGGTGAGGAACATAGGTCCGCCACACTGGGACAGGGTTATGTGGCTCGGCCCTCCTCACTGTTCCCGGCAGGAAGCCACGGCGTGGCCCCCAGGTGAGGGAGGGAGATCCGCCAGGCTGGGCATTTGTATTTAATTTTTATGGCTGTAAAAACATCAAAATTATTCTCTTTTGGTTATAAATTTTTATTGCATGATAACTTTTATTTATTTTTTTTTTGTGGTGGTTGTACTGAGGAGTAAACCCATGGACTCTTGCTTCCTAGGCACGTCTTCCCAAACTGCTTCCTGCTTCCTTTTTAAATTTTGAGATAGTCTTACTAAGTTCCCTGAGCTGATCTCAAACTCTCTATCATTCTACCTCAGTTTTTTGAGTATTTAGGTTTATAGGCATGCACCATGATGCCTAACACATTAACATTTTTAGTAAATCAACTTGTTAGTGATATTATTAAGAAGTATATAATATTTAAATATTTTGTACTAGTATGAAATTGATGAATGTTATACATTGGACTTGAAAATATTAGCCCAAAACAGTATTAATGTTTTTTGTATGTTTCTTTTATTTTTCCCAGTGATGCGATTGACTAAGCCTACTTTATTCACCAATATTCCAGTAACATGTGAAGAGAAAGATTTACCTGGTATGTATGGCCTGTGCTTACTGTGTTTTCATCAAGGGAAGAGTTGAAACTTGAGTTGCCTATATTTTCTTGCAATAAACAGCTTTCCCAATCTAATGCTAAGACTTTATTGAATTCTTTGTTGTTTTTTGTACTATCTGAGTAATTAACCTAATTATAATCCACAAGTCAAGATACTGTTGATGTCCTATGGTAACAAGAAGGCTTTTAAGTAAAGATAAATCATATTCATTACATTATTGAATTAGTATCTTTATCCTTAAATGTTGCATCACTAAAGATATAACATTCTCTTTACTTAGTGTATTTTGTTTTTGAGACAGAGTCTTGTTACATAGTTCAACCCAGCCTTGATCTCACTTCATAGCGCAAGATGGTCTTGGACCCACAGTGATATTCTTGCCTCAGTTTCCTAAATACTGTGAATACAGGCATGTGTCACCATGCCCTACTTTTTATTGGTGCTTTATATAGTATATTGTATATCTCATGACCTACATTTTTCTTTGTTTCTGAAATGTTCATTCTGTGAGATCAGAATTTTTGGTAGGGCTCTTATATTAAAGATTAAAATGACATTATACATTATAAAAATATATCTACATCTCTTCTGGCTATATCTTATTGGAGGTTCTGGGGATCAAACATTGCACATACTAGACAAGAGCTATATCACTGAGCTATATTCATAGCCCCTCAACTATATTTTTATGTAAGGAAAATTATTTAACAGATAGATGCTAGAATTTTATGTTTTCCTCTTACTACAGGAGATCTCTTTAACCAATTAATGAGAGATGATCCTTCAACAGTAAATGGTGCAGAAATTTTAATGTTGGGAGAAATGTTGACTTTACCACAAAATTTTGGGTAAGAAGAATATAATCACATAAGACACACAACAGAATATTAAAGCCATTAGAAATAATGTTTTCAAAAAATAAAGAATGGGAAAATGCTATAATATATAGTTGAAAAGTTACATTACATGGTAATTTTTTTAAAATGAGACATGTACCAAAATAAAATGTTAATAGTGGTTCCTTAAATGACAGCATTGTAGCTTTTTTTAGAGATACATATATATGTATGTACATACATACTTTTTTTTTTTTTTTTTTTTTTGGTGCCAAGGATCGAACTCATGACCTTGCGCTTGCCAGGCAGGCACTTATGCCGCTGAGCTAAATCCCTGCCCCGCCCCACCCCACCCCCGCTTTTTTTTTTGACAGGGTGTCCCTGCACATTTCAGGCCAGCCTTAAGCTCACTTTGTAGCCCAGGATGGTCTTGAATGTGCAACAATCCACCTGCCTCCAACTTGAGTGCTGGAATTACAGGCATGTGCCACCATGCCCAGCTTACTTTTTTTTTAAAGCTTATTTTTAAATGATCATATATACCTTTTATTATAACTAATTGTATCTAAATGTCTTTTTCAGCGGCATAAGAGCCTGCCTTGCAAGCAGGCAGCCATGAGTTCAATCCCTGGTACCGATAAAAAAACGAAAGAGACCAAAAAAAAAAAAAAATAATAAATGTCTTTTTCAGAAGTAACTCTTTAGTCAGTCTCAAAGCTCTCTCCCAATAGACGTGAGATTTGTCAGCTAACTAGTAACTAGATTTTTTATTCTTGTTTGTGTTTTTGCTGTTCACTTATTCTGGATTATTGGTTCAGTGGAAACTCCTGGCTCCACTATTTTTGCTACTGGAAGAATTTGAGACAAAAGATAACTTTTCAGAGTTTTTTTAAAGACTTATAAAATGTGTTCATAGGTTACTATCTTGAAAACTAGAAAATTATTCCTGTATTAACTGTAACACAATATAGACTAAAGCCACTGGTCACTTTATTAGAATAACTTAGAAAATAAAATAAATTGGTAAAAATACTCCAAGGTGAATTAGCTTGGATCTCTTTACATTCAGAGCCTAAATTATTTTAAAATGGAAACTTGACCTTTTCTAACCTATCTACCTATACCTGTACATCAGAAATGCATTATTATTTTGAAATTGACTAGGTAAATCAGCAAGCAGCCTCCTATAAATGAAGGAATGCTGAAGCAGCATTTCACCTGATTCTATCCTTTAGCCAATTTTCTCCATTTGAAGTTGTTAAGTAGTACTCACACACAATATTTATGATAAAACCTGCATGAATTTCTGCTTATAATTTTACTTTATTTCACAGGAATATATTTTTGGGAGAGACTTTTTCCAGTTACATCAGCGTTCATAATGATAGTAATCAAGTTGTAAAAGATATACTGGTAAAAGTAAGTGATATTTTTGTTTGGGATATATTTTAATTTTTGAAAATTAATTAAAATGTTTTTGTTTTGTATTGAATTTTTTTTTAGGCATCGTATTGGTAGAAATTAAAACTAAGGTTTCAAATATGCTTGGCAAGTGTTCTACCACTGAACTGCAGTCCCAACTCTTATTTTAAGACAGGATCTCACCAAGTGCCCAGGCTACCCACTAAATTTTGGTCCTCCTGCTTCAGCTTCCTAACCAGCTGGGATTACTCATGTTTCCCACCACTCTTGGTTTAAAATGCATGGTTGATGCTCAAATTTTTAATTGTCATTAATAAGCCATCAAAGATGCCTAAAGGCACAAAATACTTGCATAGAGATGTGTTTTCTCATTCTCAAAGTTTATGGTAGATTGGATGAAAAAATTACTTGTCAGAAGTAAATAGTTCTTGTTAGTACATGTGGTTACTATAATATTTGAAAGAGGAAGAAAGATGGCTGGGGATTATTACCAGTCTGAAGGCTTATTAGAGAAAAAGAAAAGCAAGAGAAACTTCAAAGAATGTTAGAATATATAGAAAAAGTAGAGGGCATTGTAATCAGGCAGAGATCTAGGGATATATATGGAATCTTATAGCTATAAACAAAATTCATTTGATGAGAGTAGATAAGGTTCTTAATAAATTTGATGTGTTTGGTTTCATTGCTGTCATATTTTATATTACAGTTATTAGTGTATTATATGAATTTGCTCTGGTTTGGGGGCCTTTTTTTTTTTTTCCAATTGAAACAAGGTCTTGCTGTATAGTTTACACTATCCTTGAACTCACTATTTTCTAGGCTGGCCTGGAACTCACAATCCTTCTCCCTCAGCCTCCCAAGAGCTTGGATGATAGGCATGCACCACCACACCATGGTTTTCTGTTTTTACTGCTTATTTAGTTCTTAAAATGTCCTTTGGTATTTAGGGAAGTTTATGTTTGGTATTTTTTCTAGCTTTTAGCTTTGTATTTATTTTTTTCTTCTCTTTTGGAATTGAAACCACATCCTTCACACTGAGCTAACACCCAACCATTTCAGTTTTTTGTTTTGTTTTGAGTTTTTTGAGACAAATTCTTGCTGAATTACCCATGATCCTTCTGCCTTAGCCTCCTAGAACTGGTCTTCACATACACACATCCCAATATTTCTTCCTTTTACGATACAAAATACCTGCCTTCACACTTACATGTTTTCCTACAACTTACCCTCTTATTAGAGGACATTTAGTGTTTAATTATATCCTTTCACTTTCTCCTCTTGGTTGCACTACTTTACTCTTTCTCCATTGTCCCCATTTTTTATTTGGATATTTGTTAGATGAAGCAGACTGCTTAATTATATTGCCCATACCTGTTATTTGAAGTTTGTATCTTTGCTACCTTATAGTTACACTAACCTAAAGTTTTTTTGTGGTTTTACTTGTTCTTTTTCTATGTTTATTTTCCTGAGGATATCTTGGAAAACTCACAATTATACTTTAGAGAACCAGAATTCTGCCATCAAAACTTTTATTTTTCTTTTAGTTTCTTGAACTTTGAAATTATAGAAATAGATTGTGATCTGGAGTTTTTATTCCTTTACTATCATTTTATTTAAAAAAATCTCAATTGGTCATGTGAAACACTCCTGTAATCCCAGCAATCTGACGATGAGACAGGAAAATCACAAATTCAAGAATATCCTGGCTAATTTAGTGAGACCTTGTCTCAAAATAAAACAGAAAACCAAAGGTCTGTCTATATAAAATAAAGGACCTTTGTTCAATGCCCACCATCCCCACACACAAAAGTATGAAAAGTAAGTCTGAAAGCATACTGCCAAACAAAATGGATTCTATTAAGAAAATATTGTAACTAGTATACTATAAGCTTTTAAAAATAGTTATCTAATGGGCTGCACTAGTGGTTCACAACCTTTTGAAGGCATCAAAATAAACTGATTTGTTAAAACCTCCTCGGCTCCATTCCAGAGTTTCTGAACCATTTGATCTGGCATACTGCCCAGAAATTGACATTTTTCACATATTTCAGGTGACATTCTGTTGGCTGGAGATCCGTATTTGAAGAACCACAGTCTAAACTAATCATTGACATACATTCAGCAAATATGTGTGCCAGACATGATTCTATGTACTGTGGTTATAGCAAGGCTTCTCTGTTGTCTTGAAGTTTAGTCTGGAGGGGTTTTTTCTTTACTCCAGAATGTGAACCTCCCTTTTAAGTATACCAAGAGCTCCGTGGTTTCTAAAGACATCTTGAGTCTTTACAGTTGTGTTTTCCTATCTGTATTCATCTTACTTTTGAAATAATTCTTCCTTTCTTTTTTCCTCTCTGCCTGCGTAAATCTCTTCCAAAAAGCAATTTGAAACATTAAGCCTACCACGCAGTTTAAATCACACTACTTACCCCAATCCAGCCCCTTATTACCACTTTATTCTGCCATTTTTCTCCCAGAACATTTACTACTTGCTAACACCCTGTGATATTCTTTGTATATTATCAGTTGTCTTCCTCACCTCCTTCCCAGAGGATATAAACAGGACAGGGATTTTGATCTGTTTTTTTCACTAAGGTATCTGTAACTCCTAGAAGAGGCTCTGGAATATGGTAGGTCATTTGAAAATAAATGTTCAGTACATTATTTGTAATAGCCATAAAAGATAATGGCAAAAGTATTCAGCCATTTTTACACTGTATTGGAGTCAAGATTAATGTTAGAAGATGACACAGGAGAACATATTGGGAGAAACCAAGAGACCATGTGACAGAAAAATGAATGGGTTGGATATTTCCTTTCCTTTTTTTGTTGCCCCTCTTCTCTGATTTTGAAATGAAGAAATTTTGAACCTCAGCTTTGTTACCTCCCAGTTGTATAATGCTGGGGAAGCTGTTACTTTTCTCTGCCCTTTTTTTCATTGTTCATAAAATAGGGCTAACACTACGTACAAGATTGTGGGGATTAAATGAGTAATGTGGAACAGGGTCTTGCACACAGCCAGTGCTCAATAAATGTAAACTACTGCTGTTTTATAACTGAGTATAAATAAATATTCTACTTCAAAATGACTAACATTAAGAAAGAATCTGAGTCTTAAGTAAAACCCTGTGCTAATCCCTACAACCTAACATGCTATTCAGTTTTTCTGAATTTTTCTTGACAACTGCCTTGAAATTATTGGTAAATTTAATGTCATCCCCTAGAAATAAATTAATTTGTCTCTGACATCGAATATTATTCTAGATGAATACTTAGCTTTCAGTGTTATGCTCATATCTATTTGTGTTGTTAAAATTCACCTACATGTATGTTTTAAAATTTTATGTTCATACTGATGCCTCAAATTCTAGTCTAACACCAAAGATTTTATTTGCAACATTGCCCTTTCCTTTTTTTTTTTTTACTTCTAATATATACATAGTTTCACAACTGTTGTCCCAAACTTACATGAAAACAAATGAAAAAGGTGAGCACAATATCTGTATATGATATCATTCTTGTCTTTTGACTGAAATTACAGTGTTTTGTAAATTTATTTAGGTTAATTCATTTTTTTCTTTCTCATCTCCCAACTATAGTTGTTTTTCTCATTTGTAATAGTTTAGTCATGTATTAACTATCTATATTCTACTTTAAATTTTTCCTCATTATTTGTGTTTGAAGGGAGGGGGTTTTGAACTCTTCCATAGATCTAAGCTTAGAACTATACAGAAAAGTTTACAAAGAAAAGTATTGCTCCCTGTTCATTTCTGCCTCCTTGTTCTTACCTACCCTATTCTTTCCACCCATACCTGTCCACACCCTGTAATAACCAGCCTCATTTGGGTCCCTCCGCCCTTTCTTTGAAGGCTGATCTTCAGACAAGTTCTCAGCGTTTAAATCTTTCAGCTTCCAATGCTGCAGTGGCTGAACTTAAACCTGATTGTTGTATTGATGATGTCATACACCATGAAGTAAAGGAAATTGGAACACACATGTAAGGATCAATTTTACTGCTTCTCAAAGACTGTCATTTAACCTTTACATGATATTTTTGTTGTCTACTTATCTTTATACCCAAGAATTCACTTCAAAAGGAATTTTGTTTTCTATTTTTATATGTTTATCAGAAACAAACTTTAAACAAAGTGTTCATTATGTAGGAAAAATGAATCAGACTTATGATTACTTAATTAGTTTCATTTTTGTATCTACAGTCTTATCTGAAAACTTAAAAGCCATGCCAGTGTTTAAAAATCAGCACTCTGACTGAAAGTATGTTTATTATTATTTTTTTATTTTAAAGATAGTAAAAAAAGAACAAAGTAGATCAGAAGAAAACAATGTGACACAGATTTCAAAGCAAGATAACAGGAGATCTACAGTGGCTACCACAATGTTTGTTGTTTTCTTCTAAATGGTTGTCTATATCTTCACACACAATGAATTCATACAAAACAAAATATTATAAAACGGATGTTTATTATTTTTTGAAGTGTCAGGTCCTGATGTTCATAGCATTTGTTTTTAAATTGAAAATTTTTCAGTGTTACATTTAACTAAGTACTTATACTGCCCAGGAACTCAGAAATACAAAACGAAAGTTAAGACAAAGTATGAAAAAAATTCTCAAATACTGTATTTGTATTGTCTTTGTATTCCTGGCTTTGTTGTATGTTTGAATATGGAGTGCTTTATTTCTCTTTTTATTTTGAAAGACAAATTTATTACTGCTTTTGCTTCATCTCCACTTTCATGTTCTTTGCTTGTCTTTTTTGTAACGGTAAAGCATATAATATAGATACTATATTAAGTATAAATAATAGGTAATTATTTGATCAGTTAAATTTGGTGCAAAGATCTGCTGTAGGTATTTTTATTTACAGTATATGTGTACATTTATTTTCCCTGTGATTGGTCTGAGCTTCAGAGTTAACGTTCCTGGAGTTCAGATTTCTGAGACATCATTATTTTATGATCTTCTGTAAGTCACTTATCTCTTCAGTGACTTCCCATTGCCTTTGGAAATTCTGGGTTTGTATGTTTTGAAAACTCTCCTTATAGTCTAATTCTTACTAATGTTTTCTCACATTTTCCTTTCTCTCAGCGGTCATGTCAAACTTTTGTTACCTCCAAACTGTATGTCTTGAAATATGTTCCTATATAGGGTAATGCATTTTGTATAATTTATGTTCACTTTTTTTTTTTGCCTATCTCTGAACCAGCAAGACTTCCTCAAAGAGTGTTTCGTAACCTTTGTATGTAGTACCTAAAAGTTCTAACTTGTTTGTATCTTTTGTTCTTCCAACTACTTACTGGGTGCCTGCCTTCCCCATTAAATGTGTGGTTTAGAACTTGTATCCCCAAGAACTGACAGAGAGCAGTGGTAAATATTTGTTGAAGTTGAATTATTGACATGTTAATAAGTATGTAAAATCCTCATTTTACAGAGCTGATAGTCTTAGAGAATTATACAGCTCATTTACCAGACATAGATCTCAAATTTGAATATATTTTCATACCTTGTAGTACTTCTTACTGTGAGTACTTAGAAAGCAAGTAGTACTTTGATCAACGTACTAGCCCAAATTACAGGAAGAATCAAACTACCTAATAATGTTACAACTTAGTAAATAACTATTAAAATGTTAATGTATTTCCTTCTAGTCTTTTTATATGCACATATATAACAAATACAGTATATGCAATTTAGTGTTTTATAAAATTTTGATTATGGTACTCTTGGTTTTGTTTTTTCAATTCACGGAGCATTTTTCCACATCAGTCAGTATTTGAGAACATGACTTTTTTAATGAGTGCATCTTACACATGTGCACAGTGGCCTTTGTTTAACTAACTTTGGATGTTTTCATTTTTTTACTGTTATAAATAATACAATTATGAATACCTTGATATTTCCTTATAATTACTTGCAGTGATGTTTATGGAAACATACAAGTCTTTTAAAGATCCTTTTTCAAAAAAAGTTGTTTTCTAAATTCCATGCAACCACTAGCAGTGTAAAGAGGTACTTTCTTTGCTGGGGATTTAGTTCAGTGGCTCAAGTGCTTGCCTGGTAAGCGCAAGTTCGATCCCTGGTACCAAAAACAAAAAAGAGTCACTTTCTCTAAACCCTCCTCAATCTTGATATCACGTTTAAAGAATTCCTGCCAAATCTGTATAGATGAATTATTTTAATGTGTTTCTTTGACTATTCATGCAGTTGAACTTACTCACCTCTTGATTAGCCTGTTATGGGACTGTGATGTATATATATGTGTATTGCTTCACTCATATTGTGAGAGTGATTTTTTATTTGCTTATTAACTTATAGCAATCCTTTATATACTAACAATCTAATTTGCTCATATTGTTGCAAGTATTTTATCCAAGTTTGTTTTTTGTTTTTAATGGTCTTAGTGTTTTTTATATATTCAATATAAAGTTTCTTACTGATTTTTTTCAGTATATTTATGTTAAGAAATTTAATCTGGAACTTCCTTAAAAATCTCTATTTTTTTTAACTTATTTTACATTTAACTATATGGCTATTCCTATTCCAAGAATGCTGTCTTATTTTATTCGTCAAAAGCTCTCTTGTTCATATATTTATATCTGGTGGAACTTTTCTTTTTCTGCTCTAATCTCATTTGGCTCCAGTTTCACATCATGGATAAAAAATTTTTCCACATTTGTAAGTGGAATTGAAGTGTGTTGTATTTACTATTGAGAAGTAAAATTGAAAATGTTTGCAAATCATTAAGATATCTTTCTGTTTCAGCTTGGTATGTGCCGTGAGTTATACAACTCAGGGTGGAGAAAAAATGTACTTTAGAAAATTCTTCAAATTTCAGGTACTGAATATGACAATGAGTAATAGTTTCTTTAATTTTATTTAAAGAGAGAAGAGAAAATTTAAAAAACAAAATAGAAAAAAACGAGAAAAAAGTAGAATACAGAATTCAAAAATTAATATCATAAAATCGCTAGTTGATACATATTGTCATCTTAACAATAGTTGTTAAAGTTACAAAATCAAAGCATAAAAAGTGGCTAGACACTCAAACATTAACAGTGCAAAACCTTCTGTTTAATGATCTAATAGAAATATGGGCATCTCTCGTACTATACATACCATTATATCCTTTAGAGCATTTTCCTTCCCTTCACTTTTACAATACCTATTATACTTTTGGGGTCCCATTATTCTGTCAATTCTTATTGTTTTTTTACACTAGAGAGACAATGTGATATTTACTGATGTGAGTATTGTTTATTTCACTAATGAGGATATTCTCAAGTTACCTCCATTTACCTATAAAGGCCTCAAGATAATAGTTTTTAGATTCCTTTTGTTTTTTTGGAAGTGTAGCTATTCCTGTCTAGTTACATGGGATCTTCATATTACTACTAATTCAGTACCAAATTAAAGGGTTTTTTGGAGATGTGGGTTTTTTGAGCAGGGTCTTGCAATGTAATTCAGACAGGTCTTGAACTCACTGTATAGCCCCAGCTGGCCTCTAATTCTGGCAGTCGTGCCTCTGCCTCCCAAGTGCTGGGATTATTCACCATATCCAATAGATCAGACTAAATTAACTTTTTTTTTTATCGGTACCAGATGTCAAACTCATGACCTCCTGCTTGCAAGGCAGGTGCTTATACCACTGAGCTAAATCCCCAGCCCCAGACTAAATTAACTTAAATAATTAAAAAAATTATCATCACCAGTGTAACATTTTGAAATGAAATTAATTTTTACTGTAGTTTGAGAAATAGCTCATTTTCGTAACGTAGCAGAACAAACATAACTGAAGAACAGGAATGAGTGTAAAGCCCAGATAAAAGGATATAAATACTATTAAATTTCTAAAGAAATATTTAAATGAAAGACATTTTCTCAAGGTGAGTGAATCAAGATTTTTTTTTGAAGGACTCCACAAGTCACTAGGATTTTAGGTACAATTTTATGTTAAGAAATACTATTTAACGCTCATCAAAAACTATTGGTCCAACTCATATATGTATCGATGAGAATACAAGAATACCACATATAGCGATGTAATTGTAGATATAGATATAAAGCTACATTGGTATATTTTTCATTGCTGTAAAAATGGGGGGAAAGTACTCTGATAGAACAATAACTTAGCTATTGTTTTGCTATGTCAGTCATATGAATGCCTTTTAAAAGAAAATAAAATGTTTGGTTGTTTTTTTGAAGTTTTTATGAAATATATATATATATATATATATATATATATATATATAGAATATGTTTAAAAAATGTTTTGAAGTAAATACCCATGTAACTGTCACTCAGTCCAGAAATGATGATAGCCTTCTAAAAAATTAATTTGGGATTTCTTTTTTGCCCAAGAATATTGTATATCCCTCTTTTTAACAAGTCAGAAAATTGCTTTGACAAATTTAGACCTGTTATCTGCAACAAATCAACAAAAATAAAGAATCAAATAATAGGAATTTCCTGATTAATTTGCTTTATCTGTCCAGGTTCTCAAACCATTGGATGTGAAAACTAAATTTTATAATGCAGAGGTAAGTGTTGGGCACTGAATGCAATTTCAGATTAAACATTAATGATCTAATAACATGAGGCATTACATTTATTTCCTATTGAAGTAAATTGCTAATATGATTGTGAAGTAAAAATAATCAAAATTTCAATTAAAAGAAATTTCAGTAATTTCATTTTAATCTGCTATCTTCAAGCTATGTATAATCAATGTATATTGATTTCTATTCTCAGTGTTTTGAAGCATTCACCATTTTCATCAAATAACTTTCATTTAGCAGTTTTGTTATTGCTTAAAAACTATTGATTTTTTTTTTTTTTTTTTTTTTGTCTTTTTCCTTTTTATCGGTACCAGGGATTGAACTCACGACTGCCTGCTTACAAGGCAGGTGCTTATGCCGCTGAGCTAAATCCCCAGCCCCAAAACTATTGATTTTTTACAGTGCTTTTATATATTACACGAATTGAAGTAGTAAGTTTAGATTGAGAGGGGCTGGGGATTTAGCTCAGCGGCATAAGCGCCTGCCTTGCAGGCAGGCAGTCGTGAGTTCGATCCCCGGTACCGATAAAAAGGAAAAAGACAAAAAAAAAAAAAAAAAGTTTAGATTGAGTATTCTTACAGAAAAATAGTGACAAGTGAAGCTCAGTCCATTAAATTTTTTCCTGAGAAGTCAATGTGCCAGCCAGAATTAGGTTATTGAGTATTAAATGGCTTGAAAATCTCGCTGTGAAAACCAGCATTGGCAAAAATAGAGAAAAAGTCACTTTTAGAGTAAAAGATAATCTTTTCTTGTATCTTAACAAAAAAGAGAAAGCAGACATAGAAGAATTTATTGTTTAGATTTTTTTCTCCAAATCTATATCCTACAGCTGAAGAAAATAGATTTGGTTTGGTCTTATTATGCTTTTTGTCTTTTAAGATGGGGCATGCTTCATATTCGAGAATGACCTTGAGGGGCTGGGGATTTAGCTCAGTGGCATAAGCACCTGCCTTGCAAGCAGGTGGTCTTGAGTTCGATCCCCTGTACCAATTAAAAAAAAAACCAGAATGACCTTGAACTTGCTGGACTCCAAGTCACAATCGTCTTTGTCCTCCCAAGTGCCAGCAAATCAGATCTCTTTATTGCCCACAATTGTATTTTTCTTTCATATCACAGAGATAAATTCAAAAATATTCAAACATAGTATTTTGGAAAGACAATTATATTTCTGTTTGAACCCAGAGGATCAGAAATTTGCAGTCATGTGTCAAATTTGATAGGTAGTTTTACCCATCAAGATTCTGAGATTTCATTCATTATAAAATTTTTAAACTAGAGTTACTTAGTTGTCAAAGTTAAGAAACCTAACCTGAAAGTCAAGACCTATTGAGAGAAAAGAAAAATGCATATAATAATAAAACTACCCAAGATACTATATAGTGAGTCTTGAGAGTGATATAAAAAAACATGAACTACAAGATCTTGGGAAGACAGCTTGGATCCATAAAAGCTGTATGGAGGAGAAAGTAGACTATATGGACTGTGGTCTAGCAGGAATGGACAGTGAAAACAGACAGGTGTCAGCAATGAGGGCCTTCCAAAGCAGAGTTAACAAACAGCAAGGAGTGTTACCTACATTGTGAAGAGCATACGTATTTGATGAGCGAGTACAGCCTCATCAGATTACTAGATGGTTAAAGATTTGATGTTTTTATATCTTTATTTTACCTTTTTTCTTAATAGCATACTGTTGATTAATATAACTGTTTACTTTGGTCAATTTTAAATGGTCTAATTTATCACTTTACTGGAAAGGCTTTCATTTATAGTATGAAGGAAGAATATTAGAACATATATTAAGAAATTTAAAAGAAAATGGGATTGTTGAGGGTGTTTTTTGTATTTGGTTCCTAGGAGGAACATGTTAAACTACATTAGGTTTTCTGTGTTAAAAGTATAGCACATATACATATTCATTGTTAGTTTTGTTAACACTAACATTTAGAGTGATTTGCAAATAGCCTTTCAAATGGCTAGTTACTGTTAAATATCACCAAAGTGACATGCTACCCATGAAGAAAAAAATCCACATCTCCAACACATCAAGTAATTTTTATATTAATTCATCTATATTTTAAGTCTTTATGCATTTATATGAACATTTTTAATAATCATAGTAATCATTTTTATTACTTTTTCCAGTTAACATTATATTTCAACATAATCTTAAAATTTGCCCACAAATTTCAACTAAAAACTACTTACTAAAATTCTGAACTTTTTAAAATAGTTTTGTCTTCTAAAAACCAAAAGGGTCTCTAAGACTATCAATATTACCTGTCAGGAAAACAAATAGAGTTAAGGCAGTAGTATGCAGTAGATTATCTTAACCCTAAATAGCCATTTTAGGCAGATTTTAGGAGTTACTAACCTAGCCTTTATCAATAGGTGATGCTCACCACTCTGCTGTAGTGCTCATGAAGTAACTTTTAATATGCTCGTATACATCTCAAACATGTTTTTGATGTGTTGAATGATGCTAATAATATGTTGACAGTAAACATGATTCATGTTCTCAAGTCTTCAGAGAACTTTCATCCATTGGAGAAGATTGACATGACATCACTACAGTATAAACACACGTGCACGCACATCCCAAATGGTTACTTATACTCATGCTATGACAACAGAACACAGAGGCAAAAAATTATTTTCAGTTATGAGTTTAGTGAGTACACACTTGACTCTGCCCTTGATAAATAAGTAGATTAAAATGTAAAAAGGCTAACTGAAATCTACAAAAAGAATAGACACAATCGTCTAAAGTAGTCTAGCCCAGCATTTCTGGAAATATGGTGTAGTGAACTGTAATACGGTTAGAAAGGAGTCCATTTTATATAAATGTAGGAAAAATTATGTATGTCTGTTCTGAATGTTGGAATGGTATATATCCATTCCGAGCACTTATGAAGAATTACCATAAAGAATTTAGAGAATTAGTAAGACGTGGAATGTACCTACTTGCTTCTCTTTGAATATTCAGCCATACCTTTTAGAAAAGCAATTTGTCATATTTCTTTATGTTGCTTCCTACTTTCTTATTTACTAATCTGTCTTGTTTAGTAAGTAAAAAAAAATGCAGAAATGCATTTTAAGTTATTCTTTTTCTTTAACATTTAACTCTGATTTTTCTAATTATTCTTTTTTATTTTTCCATTAGAGTGACCTCAGTTCTGTGGTAATTTGATTTTTTATTATAAATTTATATGCTTTTCTTACTTACCACTTTTTGGCTCTGCCTAATAATCTATGTACAAAACATAGTGGAAAAACAGTTAGTTGTGAATCTCACCTATAAGAATTCAGTAAAAAATATATAATTTCAGTAACTTTTTATATCAATTGTCTTATGTGGAAAAAAATCAAAGTTTCACTTGTACTGAAACACTTATATGCACAGTTTTAGTGTTTTTTTCTTTAAGGTGTTTTTAAAAGAAGCAGTTAAGCTTGTTTAAAATAACTGGGATTTTAAACAGTTTGCTGTAGAATACTCTCCTGCCCTTCAGTTGCTTATGTAGACCATAAAATTCATTTTCAAATGCACAGACAATAGATTTAGTTTTAATTCTAGGTCAGATAAAGATGACCTTTTGATAAATGAATGCAGAAGGAAAGCAAGTTTTTTCCAAGTTGGCTAAAATTATATTTTCAATTTTCTATTTACTGTAAGTATTTGCTTACTTATTTTGTGTAATAACAGCATCAACAGCCTTAGCACTAAATTCTTTTCTTGAGTTTTCAAACATCAAACTACTTACTACTAACTGTTCAAACTAACTTGATTTTCCATTATGTTGCTTGTTTCTCTTTCATTTTACCCAAGCTCTTCCTAAATTTATGCAGAAAATTATATTTCTTAAATGGAAATGTGGGTCTGTGGATTATTTTTAAAAGCAATGGATTTATGGGATATAAATTACTTTTTGAACAAAAGTAATGCCTTAAAAGACATCTTGTTTTGATAAATCATTGTATTTCTGTTTTCATTTGAGCACTGAGAGTCTGTTTTGCACATACTAAATTATAACTTCATTCTATTTTTGCAAACTGTTTCCATTTTTATGGCGTTAGTGGTATCAGAAGCCCGTAAATCCCGTTTTGGGTCATGTTTATTTTCTATTTATTTCTGTGTGTGTGTGTATATATATACACTGTCATACCACAGTACTCTGTGGCTGAGTTCTGATACTTGTTACAATTTGACAACAAAAAATGGCACTGGGCCACAATTGACGGTGTAAAAAATTGTTTTTTTAAAAAAAATACATACTAAGTTTTATATCACAAAACAACCTCATTACTTAATATTAACCCAGTAAAATGTGAAAGACTTGGGGAGCTTTCACAAATGATTCATAATTACATTATTCCTTTGGGAGAAGAAGGTGTTTGAGTTTTGGCACTCATCACAAATTCTGGAATGCATTAACGATGAGTACCCAGGTACCACTATTTATCTATCTGTGTATATCTATATGTGTATAGACCTATAGATATACACACACATATATGCACACATTTATGTATACATTTACACACACATTTTAAAAATATATATGAAAAATTAATTCTTAAATATGCCTGGTATATCATTTTTTTCTGTTGGTTTGTTTAAAAAAAAGCAGTTATTCTTTCAGTTGTACAAAGAAAATAATACCGAATAGCATAAGAACAACATAGCTTAGCATATATAACCAGAGAACCTAAAATTTATAAAAAAATAATTACTTAAATTAGTAGATGAATTTTTACTGAGTAACATCATTTTTATAACCTGTCACTAAAGCTAGTAAGTATTTTTGCTTGATTTAAGAGCTCTAAGAGTATTAGGTATAATTCATATACTCTTTTTCTGTGTGTTTGTTTTTTGAGATAAGTCTGGCTATATAATTCGGTTCAGGTTGGCTGTGAACTCACTGGTGTCCCAAGGCTGGCCTCAGACTGACAGTGAGCCTCCTCAGTCTCCTCAGTGTTGCGATTGCAGGCTTGTGCCATCATGCCCAGTATCTTATTCTTTTTTAAAACCTGAATATATATTTAAAATACACCAAGAAATCACTAATGACCAGATTATAAATTATTCATAGTATTAGTGATCACTAGACTACATTGAAGTAATATGACAGTTGAAATCATATTATGGTGCATTATTATAATGAATATATAATTATCTTAACACTGAAATTCTTGATATTGATATAAAGTTATACTCATCATACTAAAGTTCATTGTAGCACCTTACTAAAAGATTTAGATTTTTTTTTTTTTTGATTTAGATGTTTTTAAAGTCAAATTCCAGTTAAACATCTGGGGATATTAGTATAAAATACATTCTCATTATCCCACATCCATTGTTTGACAAAGGTACCAGTTAACTAACACTTGATTTTGCCTATTAATTATGTTAAGGGGGAGATTTCTTTTCTTGCATTAATTATGATAACTTTGATTTTCAGGCATGAACTAATCACATTTATGGTTAATAATTTTTCTTTACATTGAGGTAAATATTGTCAGTACCATCACATTTTGGTGGATTTTTTTTTTTCATATCCTCAGACCGATGAAGTATTTCTTGAAGCACAAATTCAGAATATTACAACCTCACCCATGTTTATGGAGAAAGTGTCATTGGAGCCATCTATAATGTACAGTGTAACTGAATTAAATTCAGTGAGCCAAGCTGGAGAACGGTAAATATCACTTATAATGCATGTTTTTTTTAATCTCCACTATTCTTAAGTCTATTTTTTAAAATATTTATAATTTTGGGTCTCTTTAGTGGTAGTAGGGTTTTTTTGTTTTGGTTTTCGACAGTGTCAGGATCTTTGCACTGAGCTCCATCCTCAGCCTTTTTTTTTAAATTAAATTTTATACGTTGAGTCATGTTCTCACTAGGTATTATGTCTTGTGTCTAAATGTTTTCCCAAAACCTCATGTGGTCACAAATGGAGTTTTTCAGAGGTGGTTGAATCTAGAGTGTGATGCTGAAATTCAATGTGTGATGCTTGGATTTAGGGTGTGTGATTACTAAAGTGACTCACTGATTGATTTGACACAGTTCTGCTTGTGGATGATGGAAAGGCCCATGTGGGTGTGGGTGGCACCACCCAAAAGAAAGGGGTAAAAGGGAGAGAAACAGATCGTTGTTGCTACTTGCTGTGTCTTACTTTTTACTCATTGCTGAGACAAAATACCTGAAGTCCAAAGTTGGGAAAGCAAAGGTTTATTTCTTACAGTTTTTGGAGGTTTCAGCCCATACTCAGTGGGCTGTAAGGCAGGCTGGCATGGCTGGGCCACAGTTCATGGCGGCTGCAAATGGCAACGCAGAAACCGACAAAAGAGAGACACACACCTTCTTCCTGCCATTACATTACATCCTGGCTCACCCCATGGGGGTGTAGCACTGACACCATCAATCCATGCACTATACAGTGAACCAATCACAGATGCATAATGTAAACACCTGAGGCCTAGGGGCCATAGACAAACCATGACATGCTGCTTTCTGCCTGACATGAACTCTTCTATGATGCCCCTCTGCCATGTCTTGGAGCCAACCAACTGTGAATTACAACTAATACAAACTGAGCTACAGTACACTTTTTCCTCTTTAGCCTTGAGTTTTACATATTTTGTCTCAGCAATGAAAAAGTAACCAAGACACTAAGTCAGTAAATTGCCCAGGCAGGACTTTGAATTTGTGATTCTCTTGCCTGAGCCTCCCAGAATGCTGGGATTGTAGGATTATGCCACCACACCTGGAAAGATTTAGTTTTTTTTTTTTTTTTTTTTTTTGATACCAAGATCAAACTCATGAACTCATGACCTGGGCACTTGTGCTGCTAAGCTATATCGTCAGCCAGACTTAGATTTTTTAGAAGAGTTAAGTCACAGAAAAATTCATATGAAAGAGTGCTCTTACTCTGAGCAATGAGATAATATTGATGCTCTTTTTTGAGGTACAGGGCATTGAACCCACAACTTTCATATTGAGCTACATCCCCATCCCATTTTCTATTTCCTATTTGAATATGGGTCCCTCTAAATTGCTAATCTGCCCAGGCTGGATTTAAACTTGTAGTCCTGCCTCAGCCTCCCAGAGTTCTGGGTTTATAGGCCTGCACCACCAGCCCATCTGATACTTTAAGTTCATATTGTAAATTTCAGTCCATTGTATGTGTTTATACATACTATATATTTTGACTGTAAAGAGTGGTTTTACTTCCCTAAAAATATCCAAGCTCTGTGCATTCATCCCACCATCTGTGTAAAAATAAAGGCTATAACCCTTTGCATTTGTTTTACTATTCAAAGCACATGTTTTTTGAGTTCTTATAAATCAGTGAGTTAAATCTGAAAGCTATCATTTTATCCTGTAAATAATAAAATTGAAAAACAAGAAGGAAGGTGGAGAAGTTAGAAAGTGTGAGTGTAAACAAAATGCTGCTCTCAGCAAAAAAGTAGACATGGGAATAGATGATTTTAAGCTGGGCATAGTGGCACACTCCTATAATCCCACACTTGGGAGGCTAAGGCAGAAGGATTGCATGTTTAAGACTATACTGTATTACATAGAGAAATCCTGTCACAATAGTAAACGCAGAGTGCAGGGGGGGGAGATAAAGGATTTTAATTATTCTGTGCCTTTTTATAGCTAACTTAGAAAAGGCAGAACAAATACATGTAGTGTCAACATTAGTATAGATGGGGTAGTAGCTAGGGAAACTGCCTGATTTTCTTAATCAAGATTTAAAAGTTTATATTATTATGATAATTACATACAAAAAAGTCCGTAGCCTCCTTTACTGAGGAAAACAACAATTTTGTGTTCTCTTCCAGCTAGTTTATTTTGAAAAGATTACGTAGTTTAAATTTACTTCTCAGTGCTGGGGGTATAGCTCCATAGTAGCAGAGTTACCTTACCATGTCTGAAGCCCTGGATCCAATCCATGCCACTACATTTTTAAAAAGTATTTCTTTTCTTATCCTATTTTAAAATTTTGGAGAAAAGGGACAAGATACTTAAGGTTTTGATTCCTATTGTACTTTTCACTTACCTGATACATGTCCAAGGTTTTAGGCAGTTTATTCATTCTATTATAAAACACTAAGGTTTTCCAAGGTAGACGGGCACAGTGGCACATGCCTATAATCCCATTGCTACAGATGCTGAGGCAAGAGAATCATTGTGAATTCAAGGCCAGCTCGAATTACATAGTGAGACCATGTCTCAAAAAAAAAAAAAAAAGACTTACATGTTAACTGAAAAAGAAAAAAAAAAAAAACAAGTACTCAGTACAAGTCCTTTTTGTGTTGAAACTTCTAACCTTGTCTATTCTGGGTCTTTGAGTAGTAAATCACCAGTTTCTATCCAAAAGGAATGATCGCAGCTATGGTTTTTCTTTCAAAAGACGACCAAGAATTTCACCCACCTATCTCTCCCCCTATCAGTGTCTCTACATTTGGGTCAAGAGCATATCTGCAGCCAATGGATACACGCCAGTACTTGTATTGCCTAAAACCCAAGAAGGAGTTTGCAGAAAAAGCAGGCATCATTAAAGGAGTAACAGTAATCGGAAAATTGGATATAGTATGGAAAACAAACCTAGGTGAAAGGGGACGGTTACAAACCAGCCAACTTCAAAGAATGGTGAGTCTGAAAAATCTCGGAGGTTTCTTTGTATGTTGTGAGGAGCCATTTAAAGCAATTTAAATGTCCCTAGGTCTGTCACTAAATCTCTGGCACCAATATGACAAGAGAAGAATGGACTAATAGTTTCAATTATCTCTAGGTAGTAAACTGGTACTGCAATGTATGAAAAATGTTCAAATGTTAATACATCCTTACTACATTGTTTTTAACTTGTCAATTGTTCCTTCCTTTTGTTCTCACTGTATCTGACTTGAGTTGGATTAAGATCTTCTTTTTTGCAATGTTCTGAATGCTTGGACTCCATGTGTTCATCTACTGTTTATGCATTTCTTTTTTTTTTAAATTTCATTTAAAAGGCATAATGCAGAATAAAATAATAGAAACATTAGTGGGAAATATAGTTACTATATTGCATATGGTTGTCCTCTAAATACTTGCTCAGACTACCAGCTTTCTTCTTGGAAAATCAAACAATACAGTTCCTGTGAATCGACTGGTTTCTCACAAAAGGTGTGCATTTCTTTTTTTAATGTTAAGAATATGGCCAGATGTGGTGGCACATGCCTGTAATACCAGCACTTAGAAGGCTGAGGCAGGAGGATTGCCACAAGTTTAAGGCTATCCTGGGCTACATAATAAGTTCAAGGCCACCCTGAACTGCACGGTAGGCCCTATCCCCCAAAAATAAAATAAAAAATCTGATGCATCCAAAACTCAGGTGAGCTACACTAAAGATGTTGTGTAAGTATTGGTTGGATATTTTACCTAATTAACTCCCTAAGAAGGAACTTTATTTCCTGTGCTAGCGAGAATTTTCTTCAGGATTCTCCTTTGATAATGAATATTATCTGTTCTTACATACTCTTTTTTAAAAAGATTTTTTTTTTTTTTAAGACAGGGTCTCAGTATGTAGTTCAGGGTGACCTTGAACTCATGGTGTAGCCCAGGCTGGCCTCAAATTCTTGGCGATCCTCCTGCCTCAGCTTCTGAGTACTGGGATTATATGTGTGCACCACCATGCCCAGCTCTAAAATTTATTTTCTGCTTGAGGCAACATTTTTTTTTAAACGATGATGATGATCATTAAACCTACTTTCAAATATATTAATTAGTTATCATTCTGCCATGGCATGTTGTAAACTTTGGAGTTTCTAGTCTATCCTTGCCCATTAATGTCTTATGGAAAGATCTTCTTTTCTTTTCTTTTTTTTTTTTCTTTTTTTTTTGGTACCAGGAATCAAACTCATGACCCCTGTGCTTGCAAGGCAGGCACTTATGCCACTGAACTAAATCCCTGGCAAGACCTTCTTTTCTTCTTTGCTCATTTCACAGTAAGCTCTGTGCCTCGAGGCACTGCACATTTACATTTGTGTATGTAGAAGCTTCAGAATCACTAAAAGAAAAAGATTTGATCCCCTATAATTTATTACTGATTGCTTACAAGATTCCTCTTAATTCTTCTGAAACTTGAGTAATTATAACAAAAACAATCCAAATCTACACGGTGTCCTACAGATAGTAACAGAAAGAGGCTAGAGTGAAGGAAGGGAAGAATGAATCAAGTATTTTCTCAGAACATCAACTTGCCAACCCATGTCTAATGGAGTGAATGTGTTGATGTGGTACCTTCATTAAGATAGAAAGATTTTATAATAAATATATTTTAACTATGTTGCTTGTTTCTTTAGGCTCCAGGTTATGGAGACGTTAGGCTGTCTTTGGAGGCAATCCCAGACACCGTAAACCTAGAAGAACCTTTCCATATTACTTGTAAAATAACAAACTGCAGGTAATGCCAGGGTTTATAGGTGGGTGTTCAACCCAGAAAAGAACTTTTATCTTTGAAATATTCTTTTTAAATTTCCTCTTATAGTCTTCTCTGATGTTGGTGAAATTCTGCAAATTTCTTTATCTGTGTATGAAGTATTTTTGAAGATGATTTTAGGCATTTTCTGTATTTTTATTTACCAGACCTTATGTGATAGGTTTTAATTATTCACATTTTTGGAATAGAAAGCCAACTCAGTGAGTTTAAGTGACTTTCTCAAGCTCAGAGAGCAAGAAAAGATGGGACCAGAAGTTGAAACCAAATGTACTTGATATTCCTAAGTCCGTGTTCTTTTCATTTCTAAGTCCTTCACACTTCAGATAACTAAAACATGAACTGATTCTTTTATAGTGATAATAGATTTAAAGTAGTAAGGTAGATTTTCCTGGGGTATACGTAGACCTGAGCAGTATTTCATATTAAGAAATCAAAACTTGTCTAATGAATTTAACATAAGGGGATAATGATAGGTTGGAAGTAAAGGGGGAACATAGTCTACCTCTTGGGAAACAAAGACTATAGGCTTTCAATTAAGGAAAATCTAGAATTAAATCCCAATCTCACCTATCACTTTTGCTACTATATATTACATTTGATGTAGAGTATTAGCTGGGGTATTTGATGATATTACAATGATGAATCCCAACTCTCAGAGAATGAATATGTAATCCTTTTAATTCTATATCCATTCCAACTTTTTGCCATTGGAGAAATAGGAAACATTCATCTTTCAGAATTATAGAAATATCTACTTCTATGAAGCTACCTAGCCTCTCCCAACCATAATCAATCAGTCCTTTGTGACAGCTAATTTTAATTTAGTTTTTTAGTAATACCCATGTATTGCTGTAATTTTTAGTTTCTTTGTCAATGGATTATGATTTATTCAAAAGGGACGTTGGCCACCTGGCACTTTAGAAGAACTCAGTAAACAAGTTGTTCAAGGCAAAGATATTGTGTATTCTGGGTGTAGTAGGGATGTTTTATAATTTTTCAAGTATACAAATCTGTTTATTGGCCAAATGACAATGTACTATTAAATTTTAAAGATTTATTTCTTAGAGTGCTCACTTTAACTTTTGGTGATTCAAGGATGTTTCTAAAAGCATTTACATCTTCAGTTTCTTTATGTATAAAAACATGGCATCCCCAATACAACAGAAACATAGGCACAGCCTATATACAACATATATAGAGCTTAATGCGTTTTTATGAAATTTAATGAGAAATGTTATGTAGCATGTCTTATCTGATTTTGTTACATAAGTATTTCAAATGTTTGTTAAGGAAATAGAGACATAAAAAGCTAGTTTAAAGTCAATATGTCTAAGAAGTCAGTAAATTAAGTATTTTAATATATGGAGCCAACTATGAGGAAACAACTAAAAGAGCTGAAAGTAAGCCATATATGGTGATAGAGTGAGAGATTATCTCCCTTTATCGTCAGCCTCTTGGCATACTTGCATTAAAACTTTTTAAGACTTTACCTGTTTAAGCTATAGTAGTGGCACCTGTTAAAAGCAGAAAACTTTCCTTGCATTGAGTAACAACAATGAGCAGTATGAATAGTATTTATAATCTTATAAATCTTGTAATTTTCTAAGGTACCTGCATGGTCAAGGAACAAAAATTATTGAAAGAACTAGAACAGGCTCAGTTTGTTTTTTTCTGCCCTAAAGGAGAAAATAGAAACGGTAAAGATATATAGCAACAAAGATACAGTGTCCGTAAGTTTTCCAGATCTGGCAAAGCCATTAACAACCCAGCAACTAAGGAGCCAGCATTCATTAAAGAACCAGAAAACTTATCTCCTGCAAGCAAATTAGTCTAAACCCATTTTGAGTCCTAAGAGATGCCATCTCCTTTCCTTTCGGAACTCTTAGGTGAAATGAAAATGATGAATAGCTTTTCAGTCTAATCACTTTTATTCTCCTATGCAGTCAGAAAACAAATTTAATGAAAAAAGTTAAATACTACAGTATCTCGCTGTGCAATCCACAAGATGTATTCCTGTTTTTCTGATTACTCGGCAGTGAAAGGACGATGGATCTGGTGCTGGAGATGTGCGACACCAGCTCTGTGCACTGGTGCGGTGTTTCGGGAAGGCAGCTGGGAAAGCTGCTCCCCAGCGCCTCCCTTGGCCTTGCGCTGACTCTGCTGTCCTCAGTGCAGGGGCTGCAGGTAAGCTGCTCTCCAGCCTTGTGCTGACTGATGGTCTTCATTAGAGCTAATTACCAATGAATGAAAATTGAAGCCCATATTTTTGTCTCAATAGAGTGTCTCCGGCTTGAGACTGACAGACACGTTCCTGAAGAGAACATATGAATACGATGACATCGCACAAGTCTGTGTGGTCTCTTCAGCCATCCAAGTGGAAAGCTAATGAAAATTTCCAATGTGATGTTTTCATTTAGTTTCAGATAACTGCTTTATGTCTATATTTTTATGACCTTTGTGAAATGATCACATCAGTAGCAAATATAATTTAAATTTCTTGCCTGAAAAACATGTAAAATATTAAATGTTTGAAAAGTATGGATTTTATCAAGTTAATATTCTGAGTGAACATTTCTGTATTTTTTATGTAATTTCATTTTAGATGACCAACTTTAAAGTCTGTTCCTAGCAAGTGTCTAAAACACACTTCTTTTGTAAATGGTCAAGATACCAAATATCTTAGGGTTTTGTAGGCAAATCATGAACTTAGACATTTTCCACAACACAGCTAGGCAAAAAAATGTAATGGTGTTTACAAAAAAAGTACCTGGATAGAACCCTGGTTTGGTGACTTCAATTTAGAAAATACAGTTGTTTCTTAGAACTTTAGAATTTATTAATACTTGTATTTGGGAAAATTTCCAAATACAGTTTCCAAGAACTTCAGATTTTTTCCCTAATCAACAGAAACGATCTATTAAAAACTAGAATAGTCCTTCTGTAACCTGGTTGTTTGCTAACACAGTATTTTCTATTCATTTTCAAAATTATTGTGTTGGCATGTGACTAACTTTCAGCTATGAGCAGATCAGAAGTGGTTTGTTTCTTAGGTTATTGACTACTCAGCTAGCTTTTAACTGAGATGCCTAATAATTTTCTAATTTTAATCTTATAGCACCAGGCTTTCTCCTTGAAAACGAAGCTCCTTATTTTCATAACATAAACTCCAATCTTCTAATAATTGATTTTGAATTCTAAATCTTGTTAATATTATAAAACTTTTTATCTCTCATGTAATCATATCTATTTACCCATAAACAAAAGAGTTAAGGTTGTAAATAGCTGTGCAACATGGATGTAACAGTGTTTCACTATTTTATCAGGAAAACAAAAGTTTATGAAATCTGTTTCGCTGAACTAAGAATGTATCATTTCCTAAATGAGGAGTACAATAAATCAAATACAAAACTGTTTTTTCTTAAATACATAATTATTTATTGCCATGACAAACTGTTTGGTCCAGACAGAAAGCTATAGTCAGAAGGGTTGCCCCTCAAACCAGAGTAATAATTAATGAAATGTCTGTTCAAAATAAAGTGCAAGCAGTGTAAAATTGAAGTATGTCATTCATTCAAAATGACTGATTGATTAAATGATGAAATAAAAGTTACAGTCACAGCACTGGGCACTTTGTTTTTCAAGCATCTTCTCATGATTGAACCTATTTCACTCTTTCAAATTGTAAAAGTAATAAATAATGGTCACTTAAAGAGTCTGCTGAATACTTTGATTTAGTTACAAAGTCTCTTCTCTTTACAAACAATAAACTAGACACATATGGTTCATACTTTAAAGGTTAGATAATGCCATCTTTGACAGGATTTGTATATATTATAAAAATTAGATTAACAGTTTGGTACATTAAATACAAATGTCATTTGCATAAAAAGGACACATTCAGTTTTACAGAAGAGCTACAGCTACTACAATGAAATGCAGTTAATGAAGTCATACATTCTAATTAAAAGATATATAAAAGCTTACTTTAATGCCTTCTTATTTCTTGTTGATAGCAACTATATTTTCTACACGAGAAAGAATGATATTGAGGGCATTCTGTAATCTGAAGAGGGGCTAGTACAGACCAATCAAAACGTTCATGGAATAGCTTGCAATGCAATGACTCCAGTGTGACGAAGGGACCTGAAGGATAAAAATGGCTTAAATGTAATAGAAGTCTATGTAGGTGGAGGTATTATCTGAGTTGAATTCATCAGAGTTGGTGTATTCCCAAAGAAACAATTAGAAAAGCGAAAGGGAAGAAATACACCAGTTCCCATTATTCAGGTAAAAAGAATGGCTAACTGTATGGATAGTAACACACAAAGACAATGGTTTAAAGTGGTTTTTTTTGTTTTTTGTTTTTTGTTTTTTTTCTTTAAATGTCTGAGTTTTGTTATCTGGCCAAATAAACTGAGTTGGGAAATGTTTCCCTCTTCTGTTTTCTGGAACAGATTATATAGAACTGATATTTCTTCCTTAAGTATTTGGTAGAATTCATCACTGAAGTCATCTGGGCTTGTAACTGTATTTTTTTGGAAGGTTGTTAACTGTAAGTTACAAATTCAATTTTTCAGTGTAATAGACCTGTTCAGGTCTCTCTATCTTCAGTGAACTTTGGTTATTTGTATCCTAGAAAGCATTGGTCTGTTTCTTCTAAGTTGTTGAACATATAGATCTAGTTAGTAGTAGTGCTTCTAATTATGGTTTTCCTTTTTAGTATGTGTGCTCTCAAAGTGACCACTGTAATTATGCTTTTAATGTCTAGAGATGTGTAGTATATCTATTTGTTCCTTTTTAAAAAATGGTATTGGGAATCAAACCCCACATCTCATACATGCTAGGCAAATGCACTATCACTTTATCCCCAGTCATTCTTTCATCTCTGATACTGTTAATCTGTATTTTTTATTTTTCTCATCAGTCAACTAGAAGCTTATCATTTTACTGATAAGCTGGGGGGGGGGGGATTAGTGGGCCCTGAACCCAAGGGTCACTGCATTACATCTATAGCCCATTTTTATTTTGAGACAAGATCTAAGTCTTGTCTTAGATTACCCAGGCTTGGCTCAAACTTTTAATGATCTTTCTGCCTCAGGCTCCCCGAGTAGTAGGCATGCACCACTGTGCTGAGCTCTGAAGCATTTTTAACGAATTCAAAATAACTGTACTAAAAATGCTAATTTCTTAAATTAGGTAAGAATAATTACTAATTATCAGTTAAAGGCCAACTTTGCTTTTATCACAGTAGTAACTTTAATGTGACTAGTACTTTGTTGTACTAGTAACAGTTAAAACACTAAGCTAAATGTAAATTCATGCAAATTAAGACAGTTTAAATTTCAGAAGGCCTCAGATTTAAGTCCTGTCTTCTCTGGGCAGATCCATATGCTAATATACATCTTCATTTTAGCCTGAGCCTAGGTACTTAGACATTTGCTGGTCTAGCTAGAGAGAAACCTCTAGTGTTGCTCTAAATGCAAGCTCTTGCCGGGCATGGTGGCACATTCCTGTAATCCCAGCATTTGGAAGACTGAAGCAGGATTGCCACAAGTTTTAGGCCAGCCTGAACTAAGCAAGACCTGTTCAAATAAACAAACAAATAAATTTATTTAAGCCCTTGAATCTACATCAGAACCACACTGTAGAATCCTTAAAATGATTTATATAAGCATCGTGGTGCACACCTGTAATTCCAGATATTCAGGAAGCTAATGCAGGAGGATCACAAGTTCAAGGCCAGACTGGGCAATTTAACAAGATCTTATATCAAAATTAAAAGCCTGAGATGTAGCTCAGGGATAAGGCACCCCTGGCTTCACTCTTCAGTATACTTCTTCCTTTGGAAAAAGTGATTCCTAAATTTTAATGCAACACCTACTCAATCGAAATTGAAGGTGTGGCCTTGAAACTGCATTTTGTAATGAATTCTAACCATTGTTCTAATCTCACTAAGGGAAAGAAAGAAAAGGTTAGGTTTTAAATTTTCAAGATACCAAATAGGCTTTTGAAAATAGAGTATGACCCTTACATCTTTACTGATTTTTTTTGTTTGTTGGTTTTTTTAACAGGGACTGAACTCACGACCTCAACCTAGCCAAGCAGGCACTTACGCCACTGAGCTAAACCCCCAGCCCTTACTGATTTAATTTTAAATTACTTTTTCAGTTTTCCCTCACAACACTTGTAAAATCATTACATATCAGTCTCACTTCACCAGTTTCATGATTAACAACCAAGAAGTTTCAGTTGAAATTAGATCTCGAGCTGGGCATGGTGGCACAGATCTGTAATTCCAGCAGGTGGGGAGGTTGAGGCAGAAGGATCCTTGCAAGTTCAAGACCAGCCTGGGCTACAAAGTGAGTTCAAGGCCAGCCTGAACTGCATAGCAAGACCCTGTCTCAAAATGACCCCCCCCCAAAATTAGATCTCATCCATCATTGTTCTTTGAGTCATGCCATTTCCCTCTACTAACCAATGACATCTAATTCATAATAAAGTATTGTAAACCCCATGTTTAAATTGCACCAAATTAAGGTTAAGCACAAGGTTGGTACACTGCACTAAATTATACCAGAAGAGTATACAAATGAATAATGTTAGTGATGTTTTTGTTTCCACCAAATAATTATGTTTTTTAAATCGTTAATAGATACATAATTAAATTCCACTTAGAATATCCTTAACTTAGAGTCAAGCCATTGACTTTATGTGCTTATTAGATATATTTGGTAGTTTCTGAGGTAAGTTTTCAACCAGGGAAATTGTGGTAATTAATTAAATAGTTATATCATTGACCTAACCAGTACCATTAAGGACTTCTAAATGTATTTTATTACGTACTTAGCATAACTAGCCATGCTAATGTTATCAAAACTAAACAGACAAGTTTACTTAGAACTATGCAGAAACCTGAGCATTCTATTTTTACTTCCTATACATTCACATTCTCTATTTTTCCTCTTCAAAATATCCACTGCACTAAATTCCACCAGCCCTTAAGATTCCCTGTCACTCATCAGAATAAGGAGCATTAAAGATAGTACTGGCACCTCTGATATATATTCACTGTTGAATATATATATCCCTTATCAAAGCTAAACTAAAATAATGTTTCTTGTCTCCTGACATGTTGCTCGTATTTCCTCTGAACCAGTATGGCAAACCTTTCCCTTTATCTCCCCTCTCAAAACAGCTTTACTTAGGAGAACTTGGAACTAAAAAACTCACCAATAAACAGTACTACAATTTAATAAATATACTCTGCTATTAAGTATAATGTACAAATATGATAAAAGATTGGAAATGGATGGAGCCTTGTCCAAGTGTGGTACTGGCACTTAACAAGGCTAGTGAGCATTCATTTCCAAAAGGAGTCATATTCCAGTCTCTCTGTGATAAACCTATTTTCTAAAACAAATTTGTTCTTTAAGAATACACACGAGGTTTTCTGCCATTATTTTGATGCGTTTTGTTTTGTTTTTGGCTACTATCTACACAGAATACGTCATAGCCATAAACCATTTTCATTCTGGGCTAACATCCCTGATCAAGTCAGGAATGTTCTTCAGTGCTGCTGCTGAATGATCTGCTCCGGATGTGATTTCTCAGTTGCTCTATAAGTTCAGGATTTTGTTGTTGTATCTGCTGAGCAAACTGCTGTCCTCTGTAAAGAGACAAAGTAAATTAGTAAAAACCACTGCGTCCATATAGCATTATTACACTGCACAGTTCTTCATAAGAGATGAAACACTCAGGCTAAAAAAATACCTGAATTGGGTGAAAACTTCCATTCCAGTGATTAATCACAAATAAAGGCTCAAATATATTGCTCTTATAGTTACTAGAGTACTAGTTACTCATTTAACAGCATAATACCCAGTTTGCAGTGCCTACAGAGATCATCTAACAATTTGATTTTCTAAAAGGTGAAGCTAAATAACCAAGTTTGTAACTTCAGGTGTATATGTTACCTATAACACTACTCATGCTCTAAAAAAAATTTATTATTCTGCCAGGTGTGATGGCTCATGTCTGTAATCCCAGCACTCAGGAGGCTGAGGTAGAAGGATCACCATGAGTTTGAGGCCAGCCTGGACGACACATCAAGACCCTGTCTCAACTCCGCGCCCCCCCCCCACCCAAATAACCAGCAATATTCTACTTGATAATAGAGAAGCTGGGTGTAGTGGCACATGCCTGTAATACCAGCACTCCTCAGGCTGAGCCAAGAGGACTGCTATGAGTTTGAGACCAGCCTGGGCTACACAATGTGCAGCCTGAAATACATAGTGAGACTTTGTCTAAAAAAGGGATTACACGATCATGACCACAAATACAATGTACGGCACTTGTGGCTTTATATAAAAGTTCCAGTAACAGCATTAGATATAGAATCAAACAAAGTATCTCAGGCAATTTGGACAGATGTGAAAATATTATGCTCAAGTAATGAAAAGATACAGATTTCTATTAGTGATGACAAGAACTTAAAAAGTTTACATAATTTTCCAAAATGGTCTCAATATTAATATATGTAATATGTGATTTGTTTTTTCACTTTTTTTTCAGTGCTGGAATCCAACCCAGAGCCTCACAAATGCTACACAACTATTACCACTAAACTAAACATTATTTTAAAATACATATATATTTATATTTAAACTAATACATATTTTAAGTAAATATTTGACTTTCAGTTACATCCCTGAGTAGTTATTTACATCTGTCAAAAACCTTTTCCTTGGGGTCTTCACTGGTAAAGGATTAATTTCTTTACATATGAGGTCATAATATATTTGGACATATGATGTTTACTGTTGACATGTCATCAAAAGCAACAAGTCACCAATCCCTTAGGGTCCTCTGTAAATAAAGATGGAAGTATTGATATCACCACGTAAAAACAAACTCAAGACCCTAATTTAGTACTGACAACAAAGTCAGTAACAAAAAGAAAAAGCATTGGGCTGGAGATAACAGCTCAATCACCTTAGCACCACAAAATAAAAAAAGGACTAAATATCAACCTTATTCTACTTCATAAATAAAACAAATTGTCTACCATTCAGGCCAGGGATATAGCTCAGTGGCACAGCAGCTGTCTGGCAACAGTGAGGTCATGAGTTTGATCTCCAGGACCAAAACAAATTAAAAAACCCTGCCTACCATTCTACTACCATCTATCTTTCAAGATTCTTCTGGCATTGAAGTTCCTGTGGTGGGGTAGGGTAGAGTCTCAGTTTGCTTTAGGATCTTCCCCAGGGATTGGAAGACCGCATGTCTGGATGGGTCACAGAGGCATGGGTCTACATCTGATCCCTTATCTCTTGCCCTCAGGTGGAGTTCCCTTCTCTGCTTCCCAGCCATTGTGACTGAGCATCCTTGCTCCACCACACCCTCCCACTATGATGTGTTCTGCCTTAGAGCTCGCTGACCATGGATTGCAGCTCCTGGACCTTGAGCACCTTAAATCTCTCCTTTAAGTTGTGGGTGTTGGCAGTGTATACCAGTAGTGGGAAAGCTGCCTAATACAGATCCCATGAGGAGAGAAAAAAATATTCTGAGCCCACATGCTTTCTCAACAGATAGAGCTGGCCTGACAACCCAGGTCTTCTGGAATCCTATCCTTCAATCTAAAAAATGATTCCTACTTATGAATTTCTTTATGATTTAATAACTTAAAAAAGGTCAATGATATCCACAATAAAAGATAGGAATGTTCTAATAATCCTAGACAGAAATGCCCCTAACATCAAAGGAAAGCATACATCTAACTAGGAGAGTAGTTCAATAAAAGGAAAAAAAAAACCTGCACTTCAAAAATAATGCAAAGTACACTCAGTAGGCAGAAGCTGGAGGATTGTTCCAAGTTCAAGATCAGCCTGAAAGTGAGCTCAAGGCCAGCCTGAACTACATAACAAGACACTGTCCCACAAAGACCAAAAAAAAAAAAAAAAAAAAGGAATGCAATGACAGGGTACACTTTACAAAAATAACTCTCCATGTCAATGGTCTTAACTCCCCAATCAAAAGATATAGACTGGCAGATTGGATCAAAAAACAAAATGCAGTCATATGCTGCCTACAAGAGGCACATCTCTCCAAATAGACACTAACAGGCTATAGTGAAAAGATAGAAAATGATTCTACACGCAACCAGCAACTGAGTGAAAGCAAGAGTAGATACTTTAATTTCAGACACAACAGACCTGAAGGCAAAACTGGTCAGAAGAGAAAAAGATGGCTACTATACACTAGTAAAGGGAACAATTCAACAGGAAGAGAGTATAATTATAAATATCTATACACTAAATGTTGACAAAGCCAACTTTATAAAACAAAACTTTACTGGACATAAAAGGACAGACAGACACCAACACAATCATAGCAGGGACTTCAACATTCTATTCTTACAATTATGTCAACTAGACAAAAAATTAACAAAAAATATCCAAATTAAACCACATTATTGAACAAATGAACTTAACAAATGTACAGAGTATTTCATTCAAAAGCAACCCAATACATATTTTTCTCAGCAGTACACAGAACTTTTTTTCCAAAAAAGACCATGGTCTTAGGTCATAAACCACGCCTAAATAAATACAAATGAATGGAATTAGTCTCCTGCATACCACTGAATCATAGTGCAATGAAGTTAGAAATCTAAATCAGCCTGCACAAGGGAAAAGAAAGAAAGAAAAGAAAAGAGAAAAGAAAAGAAAAAGAAAGAAAGAAAGAAAGAGAAAGAAAAAACATATCAGAAGAAACCACAAAAATTATACAAATACATGGAAATTTAAAAATATGTTACTGAATGATCAAGGGATCACATAAATAAAAAGGTTCTTAGAATCAAATGATGATGAACGCACACACACCAAAATTTATAGGACACAGAAGAAAGTGTGTAACTGTGAATGCATACATTAGAAGAACTGAGCCAGCTGTGGTGGGGCATGCTTGTAATTCCAGTACTTAAGAGGCTGAGGCAGGAGGACTGCTGCAAATCCAAGGCCAGCCTGAACTACAAAGCAAGAACGTGTCTTAAAAAGAAAAAAGAATTGAGTAATCCTATATAAATAAACAAATGATATATCTCAAAGCCCTAGAAAAACAACAAACCGATGCTGAAATTAATCAAGAAAAGAAATTATAAAGATCAGAACAGAGAGCTGAGGATATAGCTCAGCGGCACAAGCGCCTGCTTGGCAAGCTCAAGTTCATGAGTTTGATCCCCAGTACCAAAAAACCAAAAACATTACAAAGGTTCAATGAATTAGTTTCTTCTTTGAAAGGATAAACAAAATTGATAAACCCTTAGCCAAACTTATGTCAAAAAGGAAAGAAAAAGACCTATATCAATGTAATTAGAAATGAAATAGATGAAATTACAACAGACACTGCCAAAATACAAGGATTTATAAGTACTACAAAAACACATTCCAGTAACTTGGGGAACCTAGAAGAAATGGAGAAATTCCTAGATATATATTGAATTACCAACATTTAATCAAAAAGATACAGAAATTCTGAATAGGCCAAAAATAGGCAACAAAATAGAGCCAGTAATAAAAATTCTACCAATAAAGAAAAGCTCAGGACGCAATGGATTTGCTACAGACTTCCACCAAAGCTTCAGGGAACATCTATCTCCAGTATTCCTCAAACTCTTCGGTGAAACTGAAACGAAAGGAGTACAGCCAAACTTATTCCTGGAAGCTAGCATTACTCATACCAAAACAGGACAAGCACATTAACAAGAAAACTGCAGGCCAGACTCCTTAATGAACACAGACACAAAAAGGCTCAATAAGATGCTGGTAAACAATGCAGCAAATCATTGAAAACATCATATGTCAT
The DNA here is from genome assembly GCF_034190915.1 of Cavia porcellus. Lineage (NCBI taxonomy): Eukaryota > Metazoa > Chordata > Mammalia > Rodentia > Caviidae > Cavia > Cavia porcellus. The sequence continues at coordinate 54,162,291 of NW_026947494.1, forward strand.
AACCAAATTAGCTTCATGCCAGGGACGCATGGATGGTTCAATATACGTAAGTCAATGAATGTAATACATCATACAGAGAGAAACAAGGACAAAACTCACATGATCATCACAGTAGATGCAGAAAAAGCCTTTGATAAAATCTAACATCTGTTCATGATAAAAAGAAACCTCACAAAAATCATTCTAGAAATACCTTAACTCAAATTAATGATAAAAGCCATTTATATCACAAACCCACTGCCAACATCACGCTTAATAAGGAAATACTGAAAGCTGTTTTTCTCAGAAATCAGGAACAAGGCTAGACAAAATGGTGAAAGCCTATCATCCCAGCACTCAGGCTGAGCAAAAGACAGCTATGAGTTTGAGGCCAGCCTGTACTACACAATGAGATCCTGTCACAAAACAAAATAAAATAAAATAAAATCTGTACTGAAAGATCCTTAGAATAAATTCAGCAAAATAGCAGGATACAAAATAAATATATAAAAATCAATAGTGTTCCTGTACACCAACAATGAATCCACAATGAAAGAAATTAGGCAAACAATTCCATTCACAATAGCATTTAAAAAAAAAAAATCTAATACCAGCTGGGGATTTAGCTCAGCGGTGTAAGCGCTCATCTGGCAAGTACAAAGTCATGAGTTTGATTCCCAGTACCAAAAAAAAATCTATTGAGATTGAAGACAATACCAGAAAATGGAAAGACATCCCCCTGTTTCTGGCTAGACAAAGCCAGTATTATCAAAATGGCTATATCACCAAAACTGATATTTAAATTTAACATAATTGCAATCAAAATATGTACTAGAAAAAACAATCCTAAAATTTATCTGGAGCCAGAAGAGAACCAGAATAACAAAAGCAATCCTGGGCAATGATAGCACAACAGGTTTCAAAATCCAAAATCCTAGGTTTTAAATTATATTATAAAGCAACAGTGAACAAAATAGAGAATGCAGAAACAACCTGAGGGACATTCAGTCACCTGATTTTTGACAAAGGGGTCAAAAACATACACTGGAGAAAAGACAAACTCTTTAACAAATGATGGTGGGAAAACTGGTTACCCACATGCAGAAGGATGAACCTAGACCTGTGTCTCCTATGATGTAATGCAATAAAATCAAATGTACCAATTTCTTAAACATTACAACAGAAACACTGAATCAGCTGAAAGATCAAATAGGCATGACTCTTGAAAACATAGGAATAGGCAAAGACTTTCTGAACAGAACCCCAATGTACAAGATGTAACACCAATAATAAACAAAATGGTATAATAACAAATTTAAAAACTTCTGTACAGCAAAGAGACAGCAGAGTGAAGAGAAAACTTACAGAACGAGAAATATATTTTGCCAGCTATTCCTCAGAGGACTAACAACTAAAATACATATCAAGAATTTAAAATAATCAGACTATCCCCCCAAATAAATGACCCAATAAAAAAATAAGCAATTGAAATGAATAGACAAATTCCCAGAAGTACAAATTGTCAATAAGTACATGAAAAATTGTTCAATATCTTTGCAAAAATGCAAATCAAAACAACGCTGAGATTCTATCATATGTCACAAAGAATTCCTATCACAAACTTAAAAAAGTAAGAAATGAAAAAAAAAAGTAAGAAATGCTGGCAAGGTTGACAAAAAACTAATCTTTCTATATTGGTGGTGGGAATGTAAACTAGTATAGTAAGTATGGCCCTTATGTACAGATTTCTCAAAAGACTAAAATCAGAAATTCCAATTAATCCAGTTATTCCCCTTCTAGGGATCTTCCCAAAAAAAGTTAAAGAAATCACTTTGCAGTGATACTATGTATTTAAGGCTGGCCTTAAACACATTGTGTGCTTCAGTCTGGCCACTAACTCATGATAATCCACCTACCTGAGCCTCCTGGGTGCTGGGATAGCAGGAATGTACCACCACATCCAACAAAACCCATGTGTACAGGAACATAATCTAGCTAAATCTCTACAAGAGACCTAGAATAGCAAAGGCAATTCTGGGCAACAAAGGCAAAGCAGGAGATATCATAATTCCTGACTTGAAGTTATACTACACAGCTACTATAATAAAATCAGGATGGTACTAGAATAAAAACAGACATGAAGATCAATGGAATAGATCAGGAGATACAACCACAACTACAAACATACTCAGTCACCTTATCTTTGACAAAGGGGCCAAACATGTTCACTGGAAGAAAGATACCCTCTTTAATAAGCAGTGCTGGAAAACCTGGCTCTCCATATGCCAAAAACTAAAACTAAACCCATGCCTGTCACCATGCACTAAACTAAAGTCAAAATGGATCAAAGATCTAAATATTAAAACAGAAACACTAAATCTGATGGAAGACAAAGTAGGTAGAAATCTTGAAAACATAAGGGTAGGCAGACAATTCATGAACAAAAATTAAACTGCACAGGAAATACTCCCCAGAATTAACAACTGGGATCTCCTCTTATGAAAGTTTTCGCATGTCAAAAGAAATTTCCAACAGAGTGAAAAGAAAACCCAAAAATATGGGGTAAATAAATCTTAGTCAACTGTCCCTCAGAAAAAGGACTTCTATCTAGAACATATAAAAAAGTAAAAATAAATAAATAAATAAATCAGACCCCAAAATTCAAAGACCCAATCCAAAAATGGGCATCTGAGATGAATACACAGTTCTCAGATAAAGAAATACAAATGGCAAATAAATACATGAAAAAATGTTCAGCATCATTGGTCATTAGAGAAATGCAAATTAAAACAACACTGAGATTCCATCTCACTCCAGGAAGAATGACCAGGATCAAGAAAACTACCAACAACAAATGCTGGTGAGGCTGTGGGAAAAAGGAACTCTTTTGCACTGTTGGTAGGAATGCAGACTGGTACAACCTCTTTGGAGTCAGTCTGGAGGTTCCTCAAAAAGCTGGGATTGGAGGTCCCATTTGAACCAGCTATTCCACTTCTGGTCATATTCCCAGAAGAACTGAAAATATCATACTACAGTGATGTATGTGCACCCATGTTTATAGCAGCACAATTTTTAATAGCCAGATCTTGGAAACAACCTAAATGCCCATCAACTAAGGAATGGATAAAAAAGATGTGGTATTTTTATACAGTGGAGTACTACTCTCCTATAAAGAAGGATCACACTAAGATATTTATAAGTAAATGGATGCAATTCAAGACCATACTCAAGTAAAATAAATCAAACTCACATTTGTAAATACCATATTGTCTCCCTAGTGTAAAAACAGCAAGCGTAAATAAGATACAAAAATCTTCAATAAATACTATCAAAGGATAAGAAACTCCTGAAAGGGGAAAAATAACTCAGATGGGAAAAAAGAGAAAAGAATAAAGGGAAAAGAAAAAATATAAAAATTTGTATATATACACTTAACATAGCTAAAATGATTGTGTTACTAATTCTATTAGTTCTTGGAACAAAACAGTTAACATTCATAGGATCCCATCAATTTTGCATGTTTATATCTGGTAATCTGAGTAATTCTTAAAGATAACTATGCAAAATAACAACCTTGGTTATGTTCTTACTCCCTTGTTTTAAGGGCCTATATGGTCATTGTTTGGGGCTTTTTGTTGTTGTTTGTCTCTTTTGTTTCTTGTTTTTCTTATAATGTGTTTGGTTTTGGTTGTGTTTTTCCTTCTAATACAGAAAAGATAGATATACATTTCTAGGCTCATACATACCTAGAACTTCTCCTAAAGGATTTACAAGAATTAATTTTATTACGCGTAATAGGATGAATAGCTACTTTTTAAAAAAATGAGACATGGTAGTCACTTCTGCTTTTCTATTGTCTTACTTTGAAGTCCAATAATGCTTTTATTCTCTTTTTGACTGGTTTTAGTCTGTTTTCTATTATTTGGTTTCAATATATGTGAAAATATGGACAGCTATTTTGAAGAGAACAAGAGATATTATGGTAGCCATTGATGATTTTCTTATTGTCTGGTTTTGAAGGCCAGTAACGCTTTCATTCTTTTTTTTTAATTAGTTTTATTTTGTTTGAATTCAATGTATGTGAAGATATGGACAATTATTTTGGGGAGAACAGGAGACACTGTGGTATCCATGGTTGATTTCCTATTGTCTGTCTTGAAATCCTGTGTTGCTTGCATTGTTTGATTCTGATCTGCTTTGTTGTGTTTTGTTTTGTTTTATTTTGTTCTCTTTAAAATAAAATTTAAAAATAGCTAAATATTGGAAACTATCTATATGTGCATTGAAAGATAAGTGGGTAAAGAAAGTATGGTATAATACTATTCAGTCATTAAGCATAAATTTGATTCCTTGGCAGAAAATGGATACACTTTGAAACAATAATGTTAAAGGAAATGAATCAGAAACAGAAGGTTAAATATTGCATGCTTTTCCTCATATGAGAAACCCAAAGTATGAATAATTTATCTAGTAAAATAAAAGACAATAGGAAATGAGGTTAGACTTTTGAAGACCTGAAGTAGATCTTGAGACAGAGGGAGAGGGTATGAAAGGAACAGAAGGCAAAATCAAAAGGACTGCTATGTAATAATATGCATCAACTCCCTACAGTGAAGATATACACTATGTATTGCAAACATGTACTAATAAACATACATACACACAAGTAAGAAAGCCCTGCCCATTCAGCTTAGAGACAAATTGTAAAACATAAATTACATTTTCATTCTTTCTTTTCTAAGCAGCACTTACGCTTGGATGAGACTGGATAGGTCAGTTAGGCCCCCAACACCAGCAGCGGGTCCTCCAATGGCATTTGTCATCATTCCTGACATGCTAGGATATGTAAGAGATATATTAAGATTATCATATATTCTTTTTTTTTGGTCAGTACTAGGGATTGAACTCACAACTGCGTGCTTCAAGGCAAGCGCTTATGCCGCTGAGCTAAATCCCCAGCCCCTAGATTATTGTATATTCTTAATAAGTAGGATAACTGGTTAAGAAAAAGAAAGTTTAATATACCCACATTATATAAGAAGTTAGGTCAAACAGATGTGACATTAAGTTCCAAATGACTGGCATTCAGGGCAAATTTATCACTTTTGAGCAAATGTGCTCAAATTAGCAGATGAGAAGTACAAAAGGAAAATGTAACAAGCTCTTTCTAAATACTTACAGCTGTTGAACTTGAGGGTTCTGCATTAAACTTGCTGCCTAGAATTGAAAGTGGTATCTCCCATTAAAGGCAGTTCATATTTAGGGATCTTTGTTCTCCTTCCAGTGCCAGAGTTCAAACCCAGGGGCTTGCACATGTGAGGCAAACACTCTGCCACTAAACTCAATATGTGGAAGTTTTTAATAAAGTTTTTTTTTTTGGTACCAAGGATAAAACTCATGATCTTATGCTTGCTAGGCAAGTGCTTATGCTACTTAGCTAAATCCCTGGCCCTAATGAAGATTTTTTAAGAGTCAAAGAATAAAAACTAAACCTTGTATTTTTTTATGGATATACCCCCAGCTCCAAATAAACTCTTAAGATTACTTTGCAGAGTTTTAGTGTCCTATACAAAGGATTGTAAAAGGGAGTATTATAAAAAAAAAAAGGTACTAGCAAAACTGGCATTAAAAAAGATACTGCAAAGATAAAAAGATCACAGATAATACCATAAAAACACCAAGAGGATTTGGCTGTAATTACTTACTACTACTTACCAGATAAATTAAGCCAAAAGAAAAAAAAATAAACAGAAACTAAAGTACAGTGGTATCTTAGCTCACAAACTTAACCTGTTTTATAATTTGGGGGAAGATGGCCTCATTTATGTCCCTGTAGGTAAAATGGTCCCAGTTGTGTTTGTTTGAGAATGGAAACAAAACTTTATTGAATGCTTTTGTTTGAGAATCAAATTGTTGCCAAATAGAAGTATTCATGAACCAAGATGTTTCTGTTTAAAGAATCTCTTATGGATGGTAGCATGCACCTTTAATTCCAGGACTAGAGACACTAACACAGTAGGACTGCAATTTAAGGCTGGCTGAGGCTACATTTGAGGTTGTTATAGCTTGTATCTAGATGTGCTCCCAAAGCCTCATGTACTCATAGGTACTCGGCTTACAGAGGTGGCTGTTTCTTGGCTGTGTGGAGGTAGGACTAAAAATTCATGATTACTAAATTAGACCACTAATTGGTTAAAAATAGTTCTGGGTAAGGATAGTGGGAAACCCCACCCTGAGTATGGGTGGCACCATCTGAAGGGCAGGTAGCCTGGAAAGGAAACAAGGGAGAGGCTTGTGCCTTGCTGCTGCATGCTGCTAATGCTGCTCTCTCATCTCTTGCCTGCCCACCATGAACTGTATCCCTCTGTGATGCCCATGTGCTATGCCACTCTGCTCGGAAGTCATTCAACTAGGAACTGAAACCTCTACAAATTGTAAGCTGCAATAAAGGTTTTGGGTATTTTGTCTCAGCAACAAGAGAACTAAGACAAAGGTCAAGGGGAGCCTGGACTACACAACGAGATTCTGTCTCAGAAAACAAAATAACAAAACAACAATCTCCTATATGTGTGAGGGTCCACTCTGAAGGAGAGCGGCGTCTGAGAGCCGTGACTGCTCAACAGGGCTTCCTTGAGTAGAACAGAAAATGCCATTTCAAAATGAGCCTGAGCTGAAGTCAGGCTCTCCCACTTCCTTCACACATGAATCAGGGCTCTGCAATTCCAAAAGCTGTGTCCAAAGGTCCCATTTTAAATGTCAACCTGAGCCTTTTTTTTTCTTGTTCCTTAGTGCCAAGGATCAACCTAGGCATGTACTGAGCTATATACCCAGCACTGGTCTTCCTTAAGAACCCAAAAATCTGTTCTTTAACCTGCATCTCTTGCAACTCCTACATGGTAGGGTCACACTTTATTTTTGTACACAGCAGCTTGAAACCTACATTAAATCTAAAACCAAAAGAACTCCATTTTTACATACTGTTAAAATAGCACAAGCTGAATCCTAGACGTGGGTACCCACGTTAAAAAATGTCATAGAACTCACAAAGAAGGATATATTTGTCAGTAAGTAGGTAGGAGGACCAACTAACTTTGATCTGGAGAGAGGTTACTGATTGCTCAAACGATGTCTTTATCTCACTGGGAATAAGTCATTTATGCATGTCAATTTAACAGAGGGTTTAATGGACACAAGCACATTTATTTAAAGGAAAAAAAAATTAAAAATAAACTTATTCCTGCCTTAAGGGGCCCAGCATGTACGTGGTAAGTTTATTATCCAAAATATACAGTCACTGAGAAAGCATTATATGCTCAGATAAAACCCTATCCCCACTAAAACAGAGTTACCATACATTAGAGCACTATATGTTTTCCAAGAATATGTTATTTTGTTTTGAAAAATAAAATACATATATAAGAAAAGTTCAAATAATTTTTTCATGATTACACTCTCAGTTTCAAATAAACTCTTAAGATAGAAAACAAGACGGACAATACTGAGGACAATTTTAGGGAACCATCGTGGCCATCATAGATTTAAATCTGAGGATTACAGAGATTAAAACTGTTCGATCTATCTTCCTAGGCCCAGTTTCATATGAGACTGAATTCTTAATCTTTTATATATATGCACAATGTTATGCAAATCTGATGAAAAAGTTTTTTCCCTAGAAACACGCAGATATCAACCTATACACAGATTTCTATATACCCCTTTGAAGAACTCATGAGCTTTCTGAACTCCATTTCTAGCTTCCTTCAGAGAAAGATGGACAAAGGGAAAACATCTGCCTTAGCGTTTGCCATCAGTACTTCACTATTATCAGCAGGACAGACACTCTTCTATTTGTTTCTAAAACAGAGTTGAAGCATGTAGTCCTAGCAACTGGGGAGGCAGAGGCAAAAAGACCACTTGAGTACAAGAGTTTGAGGCTAGTTTGGGCAACAGACCAAAACTTCATCTCTTAAAGAAGTTTGGGGAATACAGTTTTAGAATTATATCACTCTAAGGAAAACCAAATCAGTAGCTCAGTAAAGGAAATATACTCACCATACTAATGAAAGCTGGATTATTTATCAAGCTGGCCATGTCAAAGCTCAATCCAGTTCCTGTCTGTAAAAGAGCTGTATCTGAGAATCATTCCAACTACTACAATTTAATTTCAATAAATTCTGAAAGAGAAAATATATCACTCATTTCACACTAAAAACTTAAAGGACTAGATACCTCTCTTAACTTCTGTTCTGCTATTTTCAGATTTGACTTATAGGAATCGTTTTCGGGGTCAAGATCCAATGCCTTTTGATAACTCCTAACTGCTTCTTCAAATTTATTCATAGCAGTAAGGGCCAGCCTGAAAGAAATACAAGATATAACAGTAGAAGAGTTATGTTAAAGAACATCAGGATATCATAATCAAAAGATTTATCTTAGTATCTAACTCTAATCCAAATTAATGTATCGTTCCATGGTTCATAAGAGTGTCACTAAAACTCCCTCTAATACTAAAATTCTGTTACTCTGAATTCTTTCCATTCTCCTTGGTAACAACCTTGGTTGTCCCATATGGATCACAAACTTAATTCTTAGAGATGAACCTTTTTTATTCTTCCATTTTTGTTTTTTATTTTTTATTTTTTTGGTATCAGGGATCGAACTCATGACCTCGCGCTTGCCAGACAGGCTTATACCACTGAGCTAAATTCCCGGCCTCCTATTCTTCCATTTTTATTTTATTTTTTATTTTTTTTAACTTTTTATCGGCACCAGGATCAAACTCACAACTACCTGTTTGCAAGGCAAGTGCTTATGCCGCTGAGCTAAATCCCCAGCCCCTATTCTTCCATTTTTAAAGCATAATATGTGAAGTCATTTGCTTTATGTATGTCTAGCTTCACAAAGATTTGTGCCAACTATTAATCCTGTGGTCATATAAATCCATCATGATAATACCATTTTTAAAGACTCTAAGACAGGTATGTGGTGTGTGTCAGTAGTCCCAGCTATTCAGGCAGTTGAGCCAAGAGGATCACTTGGGCACAGGAGTCCAAAGCCACCCTGGGCAATACACTGAAACCCCAGTACAAAAAAGAACAAGGTGAAAAATGTAGAAAACTTTAAACTATATCTATGCTTTAAAGTAGTCCACATTCTTTCTTCCTAGCAAAAAATCAGAGAAACAATAAATATAAATTTGCTATTTGAAAAAAAAAAGTCTCTGGGGTATCCGATGGCTATTCCTGAATGAGACATGTTACTTGTTATATGGGTATAATAAGCAATGTTTGTAACTCAACTATCAAATTATTACAGGCACAATTCAAATAGTGATTTTTTGATGTCTATCTCCAATTATTCATAATTTATGTGTTGAAAAATTACTTCAAATTAAATAATAATAGAATATATGAGGAGACAGCATTGAGAAATTTGTTTGCTCTGGGTTTATTTTTAAGAAATGTATCCAGTTCTTTCTTTCCTGACTTACCTTATAGACTTCTGATCTGGATAAAATACAATGCCAATTATAGAGAAATTCTCAACCTAATTTGTTTTTTCACTTGTCAACCCTGAAATATATTTCCTGAGCCCTCCATCAATTAATAGTCAATAAATATTTATTGAAACTCTACTAAGAACTAGATACCAATACTGAAGATTCCAGAGTGAAAACAAAGTTCTTGACTTTAAGGAAGTATCACTGTACCATAGGAGGACAGGCAAAAAATAAACATGCAAATGAAAAGGGCAGTGTTAAAAGATAATAAACAGGAGAGCTGTTCAAAAGTAGCCACAGTGAATCCAGGTATGGTGGCACAGAACTCTAATACCAGCACTCAGGAGGCTGAGGCAAAAGGACAGTATGAGTTTGAGGCCTACACATGAGTTCAAGACCACTCTGAAACAGATCACCTCAAAAAGAAAACAATCAAAAAGTAGCCACAATGAAAATAGCTGGATAATATGAAGACAAAATATCAGGGAAATTGGAGGGAGGAACAACAAATAAAGAAAAGTGCTGAGAAAGATTGACATTGGAATGCTTAAGGTACAATAGAACAAAGGCTACTAGGAAAAAAGCACAGAAAATTAAGTTCATCAACAGGTGATATCAGAGCAGACAAGTGTCAGATCATCTAGGAGCACTGTTTGGAGCTTGGACTTTAGTTGCCATAGAGATATGTGTTAGACAGTTACGCTAAGCAACCAGTTGACACTAAGCAACCAGTACACGAATGATGATGTAGTTTACTGAGTTGGGAAAGATTTAAGAAGATAATGAGAGTTCTGTTTGAAACATAGTAAGTTCAAAATGCCAATTAACTATCCAAACATAGAAGAGAGGTTGAAGAGAGGGGAAGGGAATGGGAAAGAAGCAAGAGATATCATGCATAGGTACAAATTCCCTATGATGAATGTTAACATTATGTATACTTAAAATGTACAAATAAAAATTTTCAAACCAAAAAATTGATGAGCTTTTCAACAACAACAAAAAATCCAAATATAATGATGAAAAAGTAGTTATATACATAAGCATGGAGGTCAAAAATTTAGCTTGAGGTCCAACAACATATACAGTTAATTCTAATTCACAAAAATTACATTCTACAAAATCTCCATAAACATTGTATTAGCAAGAACAAAATAATTATTCATAGGAAAAGCAACGGACTATAGTCCCATGAACTTTGGGTCTTATTTTCACCAACTGATCAATATATAACCTTGTTTGATATGCATGTCTGTTTAAAGAAACTTTATTATGCATTGTTTATTCATTAGCATTGAACTCAATGCCAACATTACTAACCCATGCTTGACTATAGCTTACATCTCACACATATACTTTCTTTTAAGACACATTACAGCTTGTTACACTTAGAAACAACTGACAACATCTAGGAGGGCAATTATAAACAGCAAAATCTCATCAAAAAACACAAAAACATTTTTTTAAATGCAGCCCCTAACATATCATTTGCAACACAAGCTAAGAAAGAACAAGACTTTACCCAACGTCTGCTGTGATAGTGCACATCAGCCCTACACAATCCATTTTTTTACCATTTGTGAATGTCCATGAATGATCGCGGAAAAACCATAAGTCAACACTAAATGGAGGATTACAAAAAAAGTCAGTAAATTCATAAATACACAATCTGCAAATAAGGAGTAACAACTCCAGATGCATTTAAAAGCATGAGGCAGGATGAAATCGCAAAAAAACGGAAGCAACAGAGGACAGAGCCCTGAAATACACCATTTTCAGAGGTGGCAAAGGAGAAGGAACCAGCAAGGGAAAGTGGAAAAGAGTATCCAGGAAAATACAAGGAAAACTAAGTAAGTGGGAAAAATTGTATAGGATGAAGTCTTTTAAATATAGGTTAACTGAGTCCCAGGAGCCGAACATGTGCGAGTTGAATCCCAGTGAACAGGGAAGCCTTGGAAAGTCGCTCCCAGGCAGTAAAACAACACCCATCATTCCAAATCACCAGAGGATGCACAGGAAGTCTCCATGGGCCTAACTGGGCCATGCCCAGCAAACTCCAAGCAGCTAGCAAGGACCGGAATTCAGTGCTGGGATCTGAACCTGCTGAGTTGAATCCCAGAGCACAGGGTAAGATTTGGAACATTGCTCCCAGAGATAAGATCAAATCCAGTGTTCCAAATCACCAGAGGACACATGGGAGGGAGGACCCCCAGCCTAACTGGGCCACGTCCAGCAACTTCCAAGCAGCTAGCAGTTGCCTGCAGTCTGCCCTGGGAGCCAGAAGTGGGCCAGGTGATTCCCAGCACATGGGAGAAGCTTTGAAACATTGCTTGAAACCCAGAAATATAGGAAAATGACAAAATGAAAGAGCAAAATGCAATCTCAAACTTCCAGCCCAAGCCAAGCAAGCCTAGGAGATAATGGATGCAGAAGAAAATGTAAGCCATATATCCGAAATTCCTGCAATGATAACACCTGAAGTAAAGAAACAACTCCAGGAAGCTATGAAAGAACTCAGATCAGAAATAACCTCCCAGGTAAAAGAAGAAATGATAAATGTAATGAAAGAAATGCTAAACAAATCTAAAGAAGAAATAGTTAAAAAATTAGAGGAACAATGCAAAAAGATGGAAACTATGAATGAACAATATAAGAAACAAACAGAATGCTTGAAGCAGATTCAAAGATATACAGGAAATCAAACATTCCATCAAAAATTGGCAAAACCACCTCAATGAAAGTGAAGATAGAATTTTAGACCTCAAAGACAAGATTGTAAGTGGTGTACAGAAAAGGAAAGATCTTTTAAAAATAACAAGGAATTAGATAATAATTTAACAGCTGCAAGATAATACAAAGAAAAACAACATCAAATTGATAGGTATAAACAAAAAAGAGGGTGACAACACAAATGATATCAATAAGTTATTTACAGAAGTAATAGCTGAGAATGGAAACTAGCATACAGATCAGTGAAGCATACAGAACTTCAAATAGCCATAACCAAAATAAAACTATACCCAGACATATAATAATCAACATCTCAGAAATCCAACATAAGAACAGAATATTAAAAGCTGCTAGAGAGAAAAGACAGACCACCTATGAAGGAAAGCCTATCAGAATCACAGAAGACTTCTCAACACCAACAATAAAGTCAAGAAGAGCATGGAGTGAAGTACTTCAGAACCTAAAGGAAAACGACATCCAGCTGAGACGGATGTAACTTGCAAAACTGTCCTTCAAAATAGATGGAGAAATAAGATACTTCCACGACAAAGAACAGCTGAAGAACTTCATGACCGCAAAACCAATCCAGCAAAGAATACTGACAGACATTCTAGATAGACATAGGAAAAAAACCACTAAGCAAGGCAAACAATTAGAGTGGAAAGGTAAAGAATCAACAACAGAAAGATAACATGTCAAAAGTAAACCAATATATACCAGTTATAACCAATAATGTAAATGGCCTCAATTCATCAATTAAAAGAAACAAACTGACAGAATGGATCAAGAAACAACATCCAACCATATGCTGTATACAGGAAACGCATCTAACCCAAAAAAGCAACTCACAGACTAAAAGTCAAAGGATGGAAAACAATACTCCATGTAACAGGATCCCCCAAAAAAGCAGGAGTAGCTATTCTGTTTGCAGACAATGTGAATTTCAAATCAAGAATGATCCAAAGAAATAAGAGGATCACTACATACTAGTTAAGGGGAAAACTTAAAGAGGAAGACATATCAATCTTAAATATATATGCATCGAATTCAGGAGCACCTAGCTATACAAAACAAATATTAACAGAAATGAAAAATCAAATAAGCAATAACACAATTATAACAGGAGCCTTTAACACACCATTGACACAAAGGGACAGGTCAACTAGACAGAAAATCAGCAAAGAAATAACAACTGAATCACACCTGTGAACACACCAATGACTTAGGAGACTTGGTGATGTCTACTAATTAGATGTATACAGAATGTTCCACCCAACAACATCAGAATATACATTCTTCTAAGCAGCACATGGAATGTTCTCTAAAATAGACCATATATTAGCCCACAGAACATGCTTAAGTAAATGCAAAGGAATTGAAATTATCCCATGCATGTTACTGGATCATAGTGTCATGAAACTAGAAATTAATGACAAAAGAAACTTTGCAGTTTCTTTTTGCAACCCCCACAAACACATGGAAATTGAATACACACCTGAACAATCAGTGGGTCAGAGAGGAAATTAAAGAAGAAATTAAACAATATCTACAAGCAAACAAAAATACAAATACATCTTACTGGAACCTGTGGGATGCAATGAAAGCAGTCCTCAGAAGAAAATTTATTGCAGTGAATTCTCACATCAGGAAAACAGAACGAATACAAACAAACAACCTGATGCTACATGTCAAAAACCTAGAAAAAGAAGAGCAACTCAAGCCCAAAGCCAAAAGAAGGGAGGAAATTATATAGGTCAGAGCAGAAATCAATGCAAGAGACTAAGAAAACAATACAAACAATCAATGAATCAAAGAGTTGGTTCTTTGAAATAATAAATAAAATTGATAGGCCTCTAGCCAACCTTATTTTAAAAAGGAAAGAAAAAACTCAAATTCATACAATAAGAAATTAAAAGGGTGAAATCACTTCAGACCATGTGGAAATACAGAAGATCATCAATACCTATTTTGAAAACCTCTACTCTAATAGGTTCGATAACATAGAACAAATGGACAAATCCCTAGAAACACATTACCAAAGCTGAGTCAAGAAGATGTAAATCTGTTGAATAACCCAATTTCAATTAACAAAACTGAAAATGTAATTAAATCATTACCAACAAAGAAAAGCTCAGGTCCAGATGGATTCACTGAGGAATTCTACAAGAAATTCAAAGAAGATTTAATGCCAGCACTCCTCAAGCTCTTCAATGAAACTGAAAGGGAAACAATTCTCCCTAGCTCATTCCCAGAAGTGAGTATTACTCTATACCAAAACCTGAGAAAATACCAAAACCAATCAAAAAGAGAATTACAGGCCAATCTCCCTAATGAACACAGATGCAAAAATTCTCAATAATATATTGGCAAACAGGATGCAGCAAATCATCAAGATTATACACCATGAACAAGTGGGATTCATCCCAGGCATGCAGGCATGGTTCAACATATGCAAATCAATAAATGTAATCCACCTTATCAATAGAGCCAAAAATAAGAACCACATGATCATTTCCCTAGATGCAGAAAAAGCTTTTGATAAAGTCCAACACTTATTCATGATAAGAACATTACAGAAAATTGGAATAGATGGTCTTTATCTCAATATGATAAAAGCCATCTGTGACAATCTGACAGCCAGCATCATATTAAACAGCCAAAAACTGAAAACCTTTACCCTAAAATCAGGACCAAGACAAGGATATCCATTATCACCACTCCTATTCAATATAGTGCTGGAAATACTAGCCAGAATAATTAGATGAGAGAGAAATAAAAGGAATAAGGATAGGAAACAAAGAAGTTAGATTATTATTTGTGGATGACATGATACTCTATATAGAAGACCCCCAAAACTCCATTGAAAGACTCCTAGGTATAATAAATAAACTTAGTAATGTAGCTAGATACAAAGTCAACACTCAAAAATCAACAGCATTCCTATACACTAACAACAAAATCACTGAGAGAAATAAAAGAAGCCACATCCTTCACAACAGCATCCAAAAAAAATGAAATACTTAGGAATCAATCAAACAAAAGAAGTAAAAGATCTATTCAGGGAAAATTACAATGCCCCCAAAAAGAAATAAAAGAGGACCTCAGAAAATGGAACGACACCCCTTGTTCACGGATAGGAAGAACAAACATTGTGAAAATGGCCATTCTCCGAAAATAGTTATACAGATTTAATGAAATCCCAATCAAAGTACTACTAGCATACCTCACAGATCTAGAGAAATCACTCCTCAAATTCACCTGGAACCAGAAGAGATTGAGAATACAAAGGCAATTCTAAGCAACAAAGACAAGGCAGAAAGCATTACAATTCCTGACTTGAAGTTATACTACAAAGTTACTGTAATAAAATCAGCATGATACTAGAACAAAAACAGACCTGAAGACCAAAGGAACAGATTAGAAGATAAAACTACAACTACAAACACCTCAGCCACCTTATCTTTGATAAAGGGGCCAAACACGTCCACTGGAAGAAAGATAGTCTCTTTAATAAATGGTGCTGGAAAAAGTGTCTCTTCATATGCTTTAGAAGACCCATGCCTATCACTATGTACTAAACTAAAGTCTAAATAAATCAAAGATCTAAATATTAAAACAGAAACACTAAATCTGTTGCAAGACAAAGGAGGTAGAAATCTTGAAGACATAAGGGTAGGTAGAGAATTCATGAACAAGAATCAAACCACACATGAAATACTTCACAGAATCAGTAACTGGGATCATGTCTTTAAGAGTTTTTGCATGTCGAAAGCAATCTCCAGCATAGTGAAAAGAAAACCCACAAATTGGGAAAAAAATCTTAGTGAACTGTTCCTCAGACAAAGGACTTCTGTCTAGAACATATAAAGAATTTTAAAATATCAGATCCCCAAAATTCAAAGACCCATTCCAAAAATGGGCATCTGAGATGAATATACAGTTCTCAGATGAAGAAATACAAATGGCAAATAAATACATGAAAAAATGTTCATCATCATAACTCATTAGAGAAGTGAAAATTAAAACCACACTGAGATTCCATCTCACTCCAGGAAGAATGACCAGGATCAAGAAAACTACCAACAACAAATACTGGAGAGGCTGTGGGGAAAAAGGAACTCTTCTGCATTGTCGGTGGGAGTGCAGACTGGTACAACCTCTTTGGAGTCAGTCTGGAGGTTCCTCAAAAAGCTGGGATTGGAGGTCCCATTTGAACCAGCTATTCCACTTCTGGGCATATTCCCAGAAGAACTGAAAACATCATACCACAGTGATGTATGTGTACCCATGTTCACAGCAGCACAATTTTTAATAGCCAGATCTTGGAAACAACCTAAATGCCCATCAACTAAGGAATGGATAAAAAAGATGTGGTATTTTTATACAGTGGAGTACTACTCTGCTATAAAGAAGGATCACACTGAGATATTTATAAGTAAATGGATGCCACTCAAGGCCATACTCAAGTAAAATAAATCAAACTCACATGTGTAAATACCCTACAGTCTCCCCAGTGTAAGAAATGGTAAGAGTACATAAGATACAAATCCTCAATAAATACAGTAAAAGGATAAGAATCTGCTCAAAAGGAAAATAATATCTCAGGGAAAAGGAGGAAAAAGAAAAAGGAAGGGAAAAGAAAAAAATCTAAAATTATATAAACACACTTAGGATAGCTAAGATAATTATGCTACAAATTCTGTATGTTCTTGGAACAAAATAGTTAACATTCATAGGATTGGAACAATTGTGCATATTATTGTATGGTGATCTGAGGAACTCTTGGAAGATCACTATGTAAAATAATAACCCTAGTTATGCTCATATCACCTTGTTTTGAAGACCTATATTGTCAGTGTTTTGGGCTCTTAGCTCTTGTTATTTATTTGGTTTTTTGTTTCTTGTTTTTCTAAGGATCTGTTTTGTTTTGTTTTTCCCTCTAATACAGAAAGGATAGATATACATGTAGAGACTGATACATGCATAGAACTTCTAAACAGTTTAGGAGAATCGATTATATAATGTAGGATGAAATGAATAGCTACTTTGAAGAAAAAGAGACACTGAGGTACCCAGTGCTGATTCCATAGCATCATGCTGTGAAATCCAGCGATACTATTATTCTTTATTCAGAGTGATTTTAGTCTGTTTTGTATTGTTTAATTTCAACATACATGAAGATATGGACAGCTATTTTGAAGAGAATGAGAGACATTACGGCAGCCATTGTTGACTTCCCTATTGTCTGGTTTTGAAGACCTAAAATGCCTTCATCATCCCGTTCTGATCAGTTTAATACTATTTTGTTTTGTATGAATTCAATAGGTATGAAGGTATGGACAACTATTTAAAAGAAAACAAGAGGCAATATGATAGACAGTGACCAACAGTGAAGATCTCCTGTTGTCTTGTTTTGAAATCTGCGGTGAAATCTGTGTCCTTTAAATATTTTTCTTCTGATCTGTTTGTTTTGTTTAATTTTACCCTCTTTAAAATAAAAATTTTTAAAATAAATAAATAGGTTGACTGCACCAAATACTAAAAGACAGTGTGAGGATACAGAACTAAACACTAGCTTTGATGAAATAGACTAGTTGTGATTTTAAATACAACTATCTCAATACAGTGACTGTCTTAGGGTTCTCCAAAGAAACAGAACCAATACTATAGTGGCAGAGGTATACAGAGACTTGTCATACAATATTGGCTTACACAATTATGGAAACTGAAAAGTCCCACTACCTGCCATCTGTAAGCTGCAGGCCCAGGAAAACTAGTGATATAGCTAAAATCCACACCTGAAGACCTCAGAAGCAGAGAAGCTGATGGTGTAAGACCAAAGTGAGATTTTCCAGGCTCAAGATCTAAGTGCGCCAGGGTCCTAGGACAGAAGACAGATGCCCCAGCTCAAACAGAAAGAATAACTCATTCTTTCCCTGGCCTTTTGTTCTATTTGACTATCGAGAATTGCATGATGCCCACTCACGCTTCAGAGGGTGATCTTTACTCAGTCTATAGATTCAAATGCTAATCTCTTCCAGAAATGCTCTCACAAAGTCAGAAATAATACTTTTTTTTTTTTTTTTTTTGTACCAGGGATGGAATTCATGACCTCACACTTGGCAGGCAGGTACATACACCACTGAGCTAAATCCCTGGCTCAGAAATAATACTTTACCAGCTCTCTGGGCATCCCACAGCCCAGTCAAGTTGACAAAGAAAATAAACTGTCACAGTGTTAGACACAATAGCCCTGTTAAAATTGGCTAAGAAAGAACAAGAAAAGAGAAAGATGGCACAAGAAGTACAATCATCAGGGGCTTCACACACAAAGAGGAACTGACATAGGAGAGGATAGCTAGGAACACTAGATAAAAAATGATTCCAAAAAATGATTTTTATTAGCATTTCACATAGCAGCCAATATCATCTATTAGAATAGGAGAAACTGGTGCTGCAGAAGTTAAAGGGTATCATTACAAGTATAAAAGTACAAAAGAATAAGACCGTGAAACGTGAGTGGAGGGTAATGGTCTTAATTAACAGTCCTTCCATTTTAAAAGAAAAAGCTAATCTGTATAGATATAAAAGTAGGGGGGCTGGCAGACTTGAAATTAGGGAGAGATTTGATAATCATCTCCAAAATGAGGAGAATGACTTGTTTTTACAATTAAATGTAAGACAGTATCATTAGCTGAGACTCACCATGCAAACAGCAGTAAAAATCTGAAGGTGAGCAGGAGGAATGAAATAGTCATATCAGAGAATAGAAAAATGAATACAGAAAAAACAATAGGAAGACTGTTAACCAATACTGAATGCTCATCACAGTCGTAAGATGACTCTATGCATATGACTCTGATTTTCTCCAACAACAAAAAAACCCAGTCATCTCACCCTCACCCTCAAGTCATAGAAATGACAGTCATTTCCTCCCTTACGTTGTATTCATCTTATTAGTTCTAGAAGTGGAGCAGAAAGCAGAAAATTCAAAATCAAGCTAATAAAAGCAGTATACCTGATACTACTTGGTACTACTTGAACATTTTCCTAGAACTTACCCCATCCTCCCATAGGCCTTGCTGTACTTTGAATCAATTGCTATTGCTTTTTCACAGTCCTTTATTGCATCTGTGTAGTGACTTAATTTGCTTTGTGCAGCAGCCCTAAGAAAGACAAAAAGATTTATGTTATAAGCAGGTTTCAAGGCACTAAAGCAGAATTTCAGGCACTAATAAAACTTCATTTTCCTTGTACTAATTTGTAAACCACTCCCAGTAAATTTCTAAGTCAAACTGTCTAGAATAATTCTACAATAAAATAGAAAAAAAGAACTCCGAAACCTCTGTTAAGTAGAAAAACACGCACACTTTCTTTCTTTCTTTACTTGGCTACAAAAAGACAGACAAGCAAGTCATATGCTGTTGTAATTTCTCTAACTGAAAACTGAAAACACTAAGCGTACACAGACTTCCAGGGAGGTGAGTAAAGTGAGCGATTGCAGGGATGGCTGCGCGGGGCACTCCCCTGCAGTCTGCTCTCTTTAGCAATATTGCTGAAGAACAAGTCCTCTCGGACTTTCTCCAATTCTCTCACTTCTGAAGCAACTAAACTTTTATTTTTTTAAGTCTCCCAAAAGTTTTCATAATCTCATCCCTCAGCAAAACAGTGAAAAAGCCAACTTTGGAGAAAAAGCATGACTCAATACTGTAAGAAGGATTTACTCAAAACAGACCTAAGTAAGGAAACCAGGAAATTTAAAATAGATGCTCAGAAGACAACATGGAGAATGAGTGCACACCTGTAATCACAGCTACTGAGTCAGGATTGCAAATTCAAGTCCAGCCTGGATAACTCAGCAAGACCCATCTCAAAATAAGATACAATTTTTTAAGGTGCTGCTGATGTAGTAGTATTTGTCTAGCATAGATGAGGTTCTAGATTCAATCTTAGACAGACAAAGGCAAAGGCAGAGGCAGAGATAGACATAGAAACAGACAGAGAGGGAGATAGAGAGACACAGACACAGACAGAGTAGATTAAAACAACGATGTATATCATGCTAAGAAGCTTAAATTTGAACATGTAAGTATACAGAACCAGTGAATGGAAACCAAGAATTTAGATAATCATTTTTGTATTTTAGAAAAAATTTTCTGGCAGAAAACTGCAGTGAAGAATATAAAGCAGGAATGTGAGGCCGCTTTAGGTTTCTATTGTAAAAGTTAAGGATCTAGAATAGAAGAACAAATTAGCTATTTGGAAAAAAGAGGAACAGAGGAGATGTCTTAAACTCTGGCCACAGTTACTGAGAATAACATTAGGGATAAACCTGGAAGGATTGGATTCATCAAAAGAAGGGAAGGGGGAAAAAAAAAACCAGGAGGACTTGATTCAATTTTGACTGCTACAGATCATAATGACAAGCTAGGGAGAAGAAGGTGTGTAGAGTTCACAACAGAAAGAAAACAGTCAGTTGAGCCTCAGAGGCCAGGAAAGAAAAAAACCAGGACTCTTCTGTAAGATGAAGCCAACCCCCATCCCCACCCGGTGTCTGAACTGAGGAAGAATGTGGTCTTCACACTGCCTTTGCTGGTTATCAGGGCAAAACTAATAAAATTTTGGTAGAGCAATACAGTTAGCCAGCATGTTCGCAGACAACCTGGCTTTCGTTACCTTATTAGAGCAAAAGCATGAATATAATATATGTTCTGTTTTTACAGAAAATAAAGGAGAAAAAAGCCATGCTACCTCACAATTCCCTGACAGCTTATAAATAAATTATAGCAAAACCTATTCTTACAACTAAAAAAGCTTATGTTGTTTTTGAAAGAAACAAATATTTAAAGTCTACAACTATTCTAGGGAAAGTATACATTATTACATCTCACAAAACCTTTTGAAATGGTTATTGTTATCTTTTACAAGGGAAGAAATTGAGGCTTTAAAAGGTTAAGTGGATATCCAAGGTCAAACAGCTAGTAAACAGCAGAACTGAAATTCAATTCAAGTTCAAAGAATCAAGTTTAAATCTCAGTGAACTGATGGACTACACACTCATGGGAGCAGCAGGGTGATGAGGCCTCTATACCCCTTCTTCAGTGGTAGGAAAGCTATAGGCTTGCCCCACGTAGCTGTTGCTTCTTTAGGATAGCCTGATGATTTCTGATTCTGCTTTTAATTTATGCTCTCCACTCTGAAATGTCTTCCCTACTTGCCTGTCTTTCCCAAATTCTACCCATCCTTCAAAATTGCAACTCTACCACCCCATAGCTCAAAGGGCCTTCTAGAAAAATTCTCTCCACTATTCTCTCTTCCTTGTGTACTTTCTATTCCATGCATTGCCTTCCTAAGTCATGTAACCATCTATTCATCTCAGAAGCATGAGGCTACTACAGGTAAAGGATAAACTCAGAACTGAGGCTGTCCAAAAGAAATAAGAATATCAAATAAGAAGAAAACTGGTTCATTTTATACTATAAAGTATTTTGAAAGTATTTATATCTATATTTGATAGTTTGTTGCATTATATATACAAATGTTAATGTGAATTCTAATTGCTTTGATTAATGGAAATGCCCATATTTCTTCTATAACCCACCATTCATCAAAAACTACCTGAATTCCTATGAAACATAGTTCTAAGGTGGTACATGAGCTACAAATACATATAAGCCCCTGCCCTTTATCTGAAAAAAGAAAATAAATATGCACAAGAGTTAAGCCAGAACATGAGTTAAGGCAATATAAATACTAGACACTGTGATAAGTGCTAAATATTTAGGAAAAAAGTATAAAAGTATAATAGGTTTTCAAGAAAATATTTGGGTGTTCCTTCTAAAGCAGAATTCCAAGCACCAGTAGGATATTTAAAGGTCAAAATAGAAGATAAATATGGTACAAAAAAAACCTCAGGTGAAACAACTATGCCAAATGACATCTTCTGTATAAAAATAAACTATAGCTCATTCTACTGAGCTTAGTACATGAAAAATATTTTTATTGATAATAAAACAGAAATTAATTTTGAAAGCAAGATTGGATGTGGTATTCTGAGCTTCCAACTTCTAGCAATCAGCTGATTAAGAAAAATGGCAAGGGGCAGTTGGCAAGTCTACAGGCTGTTGAGATATTTATTGTAACGACAAGAGTTTCAAAAAGCCCTAAAATTAACAAAGTTTTATTCAACCTTTGCATTAGATATGCAAGCTTTTCTAATTATTTAATATTAAATAGAGTGCTCCATTTCTAAATTCCTCAGAGAAGGTATTTAAATGCAAAACAGGCATAATTATTATTTCAGCTTAACAATAATAAGCAAGCATAGGAAGAGACAAAGAAATTAATTTAATATATTATTTATACAATAAGACTGCATGAACTCTAGTCATTAAAAACATCATTAGGGTTATATTTTTGATATTCAGAGCTAAAAGCAAATGGCTCATTGTGCTCTACAAATAACCAATTTTCTGATAATATTTATAGTAGGTCATATCATTTCATAATAATCTTAAATACTTGTTTCAAAGTTTCATATGCTAAATTAAAATACGAATTTTCATCTAATTATAGGGCAACACACAAACATACACACAAACCATAGAAAGGCTAGGGACTTTCTTCTCCACAGCTTATTTGGCTCTTCTGTTTTTCTGAGATAGATGTTGGAACAGATTAATAGAGAAATTTTTTTTAATGAAAGAAAATGAATGTCTCCATTATGGGCAACCCAATTCCTTCTGGATACAAACTTTCTTTCCCATCAACAACTATAAATTTTATACAAAATGAAGGAGGAGGTGACTAGAAACAGATTAAGTGACCACAAGTAGGAAAATGACTAAGCAAATTACAATATATATAAACAACAAAATACCACCTAGCCATAAGAAATGAGCTATTGATACATGAAACACTATGGATGAATCTCGAACATACTACTGAGCAAAAACATATTATGCCTTCTATATAAAATTATAGAACTGACAAATCTAATCTATGGTGGAGATATGGGGGACAGTGATCTTCCCAAGTAGATTATTATAGCATGCTATGAAAGAATATAAGGAACTTCTTGGATTCTGAAAAGAAATTTTCAGTATCTTAAGAGAAGTTTGTGATACATAGATGATATATTTGTCAAAATTCAATGAAAGTGCATTGAAATTTGTATATTTTGGCATGTGAAAATTTTACCTAAAAGAAAGAAGTAAAAAAATTTTGAACTTTAGTTAATGATATGCTATATATTTAGGAGAAAAATGTACACAATTTATTGTGTACATGGTTACAATTTATTTTGAAATGTATCAAAAACAAGATGTACTAATAAATAGAGGCACAAATCAATAAATATGTGATATAGCAAATATACTAAAATACTAATGTCAAAATCTAGGTGTGGATTTTTTCAACTTTGAAATTTTTCATAATAAAATGTTAGAAATTAAATTTAAAAAGATATGACACTGGATTAATTCAGAACAAGTCATGTCAGACTAATATCATTTCCTCTTTATTTATAATTTGTCTATTCATTTATTTGTTTGAGATAGGATCTCACTATGCATTTCAGGCTGGCCTTAAACTCACTAGGTAGCCCAAGCTGGCCTCAATCCTCAGGCTCTCAGCAATCCTCCTATATTAGGCGTGAGAGCATGAGAATTACAGGTGTGTGTGACCATGCCCAGCTCCTCTTTATTTTAGTAAGGTCAGTACTAGAATGGTAATCAGAAAAGATAATTGAGAATATATTTGGAAGCTGACAACTTTGAATCTCTCTTCATATTCTGATCAAGGTAGAAGAGCAGGCCACACAAATGATAATAATAATAATAATAGTTACTACTTGTTATATAATACTCTTTACTACACACTCCTAGCACTTTATATAAATTCTTTGACCTCTGTAACAACCCTACAACATAATTACTATTATACATATTTAACTGATAGGAAAACTAATGCATAGATACATTAGGTAATTTGTTAAAGATCACATAAGTAGTAACTAACAAAGCCAGACATTAGAATCCAAAAGTCTGGATCCATAACTCTGCTCTCAAGCACTCCCCCATGATATCTCCATTATTTGTAAATGGCATGAGAAACTTCATTCTTTTCATTTTTGTGGGTGACATGAAACTGGAAGCAACAGCAAATATACTACTTCACAGATTCATTAACCAAAAATATTAAGAAAATAGATAAATAGAATTTTACAAGTTACAGTTCTATAGGTATAACATCTACTTCCAGTAATAGCACTAGGACATCTTCAATAAAAATCTGTCAAATGAATATGTCATTGAATGATAGAACAAGGAGAATTGTGAAAAAAGAGGACTTCGATCAACCAAAAGTAAAATATGAATTTAACAATGCAACAGTTCTATTACTACAAAAAAGTTCTACTGGAAATCCTGTGTATATTAAACAGAGTAATTTAATGCAGGGAATTCACTACACAAAAAGAGCTCAAAGGCCAAAGCAGGGGTTATACAGCAATCCAGAGGTTAGCAAGAGCAAAAAGTCTTTACCATCTCCAAACCACAAGGACAAAGCCTGGAATACAAAACCCAAGGCCACCTGGTAAAAGCTGAAAGCAAGGCAGGAGTCTTAGGTGGAAGTGGGAAACAAAGATGAGAAACAGCCCATTTTTATATACACATTGTGATACAAAAGCAAGGGAAGGGGAGAAGTGCGCGAATTTCTGTCCTTTTACTATCCTTCACCCTGCTGCCAGAACCTGGCATGGCTGAGACCAGACAAAAAACAAGTGATAAAGGAGCCTTGAAAATATAACCTAGAGGATTCAGATCCCTGTTAAACTGGACAGAGCTGCGATCACACAGGCCAACACCTGATGCCAGTACTCTACCCACTGTTCTGCTCACATGGCAGGAAGGGCAAAGAGCTCAAGTCTGTCTCATAAGGGCATTATCCACTCCTGACAGCTCCATCCTCATAACCTAATCACTTCCCAAAGGCCTCACCTCTATGTACCATCACAGTGGGGTTTATGGTCCAACATACAAATTTGGGGGGACATACTCATTCAGTCCATAGATAGTATGAATAGGAAGTTTAGGAAGAAAAAAACAGCAATACTGAATATTATGTCCAACCAGGTGTGGTGATAGCACAAGCCTGTTAATCCCAACACTCTAGGAGACTGAGGCAGGAAGATCATGTGTTTGACCCCAGCCTGGACAATTCAGTGACTTAGCAAGACCCTGCCTCAAAATAAACAGTAGAAAGAGTTGGGAATGTTATTCAGTGCAAAGACATTGAGTTCAAAAACAAAAAGTTCAATCACATCAGTAATTACATTAAATTAGGAAAATTAACATGGAGATGACAATATTGAATTTGTAATTACCAACTGGAGTGCCTAATGCTAATAAAGGGCATGGCAAAAACAGATGTACTCAGGGCTGGGGATTTAGCTCAGCAGCATAAGCGCCTACCTTGCAAGCAGGCAGTTGTGAGTTCGATCCCCGGTACCGATAAAAAAAGGAAAAAGACAAAAAAAAAAAAAAAAAAAAAAAAAACAAACAGATGTACTAATATAGTCCTGGGGAGGAGGAAATTAATTTTCAAAATATATTCAAAGGAACTGAAACAGCTGCAATTTGCTTCCACATTTTAAATGTTTACACTGTTAAACCAAACAAATGCATTTCTAGGAATAAATTCAAAGTCCAGAAAATACAAAGGTTAAAAAAAAAATTTAGAAAGCCAGGTGGCGCACATCTGTAATCCCAGTACTCGGGAGACTGAGGCAGAAGGATTGTTGCAAGTTTAAGACCAGCCTGGGCTACAAAATGAGTTCAAGTCCAGCTCGAATCACAGAGCAAGACCCTTTCTTAAAAAAAAAAAAAACAAACATTAGAAACACAGACAGTAATTGGCACAATCTCAATGCCCACCAGCAGGTCAATAGTTAAGTAAATTAAGTATATATATCCATTTATTCAATGGATGTGTATACATCCATTTATTCAAAAATAATACTTACTGATATTTGTTTGCTCACTACTATGCTAGCTATAGAAAATTAAAATATAATAAATGCAAAATAGACTAATGTGTAATCATTTAAATAATGTATATGAAGAAATTCAATGAAATCAGGACATGTCCAGCGAGTAAAGCTCTATCTAAAATTGAGTGTACTTATCTAAAAAAAAAACATGCCAAAAAGTTAATAGTAGTTCCCCCCAAGGTATAAGTTTATGAGTTTATTTTTCCCTCCTCCTTTATATTTTCTGAACTTTCAACTTTTATTAAATAAATTTTACAACTTTCCTTCAGAAGTATTAATCCAAAGGTTTAAGAACTGTAAACCTGCTTCAATGGTCCCAGTTTACCTGTTGCAATAATAAACTGCGTTATTGGGATCCAGTTCTATTGCCTGTGTGTAACAATCCACTGCAGCAGCATAATTTTCTTCTTTCATGTGATTATTGCCTAAAATAAAATAATTGATATGTACGGTAAGTTCAATAGATGAGAAAAATATAAAGCCCAATAGATAACTTTTAGAAATAAAAATTAAAGCAATAAGGTCAGCCATATAATTTTTCAGTCACATGAGAGATAAATTTTATAATGTACTCACATTCCTTAGCTGCACTGTGTTTGAATCACCACGGTAATATGGAGTTTTAAAAAGTAATGTTTGTGTATTTCACAAAATTCAGACTACTGTGAGCAAATGCAACCATTATGAGTATCTCACATCCTCAGTTTTGATCTTTTCTCTGCTCCTTTTAGAACTGCCCTACCCATTTTTCCCTAATCATAATCTACCCTAGAGCCTGATCATCACTCCTTCCCTGGCAATACCCACACTCGCTCAATAGTCAAGCTCTCAGAACACTGCTTTGAGTAAGCTGGTGAAACTAATCATGCTAATAGGTTTTTGACATATACTTGAGTGTCCTATCCCCTCCAAAGACAGAATCTTTTTAAAAGGGGATTTAGGGCAAATAATGTCTAGACAGAATTTCAGATACAATTCCAGCCTACAGAGTAATGATTTTTAGGAAGGGAATCATCAGGTATATCTGGCAGAATTTTAGCTAGGTTAGTAACTAGTCAGCTAAAGGGATTTTCTGTTACTACCTCTTATTTTCCACTAACAAGGGAAAAAGCATCCCATGCATTTGTAAGATCCAATGTCAAAACTAAAATTATTAGAACAATTTAAACTAGGAGGAAGGATTTACATCTCAT
The DNA here is from genome assembly GCF_034190915.1 of Cavia porcellus. Classification (NCBI taxonomy): domain Eukaryota; kingdom Metazoa; phylum Chordata; class Mammalia; order Rodentia; family Caviidae; genus Cavia; species Cavia porcellus. Next base: position 54,189,739 of record NW_026947494.1, read on the forward strand.
AGATCGCTATGATTCCTTCCACCTTTCCATAAACCAGAAGCTCTGGTCTTAGCCTTACTCCTAATACGTCATTAGCTAGTTAATCGCAGGAGGTGGGGTATAAACATGCAAGGATTAGAAACAAGAACTGGAAAATTAAAAGACAGACAAGTAAACAGAAGTATCCAAAATCATACAAAAATCACTATAAATCAGAAAGTGAAACGAATATAAAGAATGACAGCAAATACATTCATTTCTTTAGGAGTGATAAAAATGTTTTATGATCAGTTTTGATGATGATCACACAACTGTGAATATAATAGAAACCAGTGAATTACACATTGTAAGGAAGTAAATATGGCTGAGTGTGATGGCACAAGCCTGTAATCCCAGCAATCAGGAAGCTGAAGCAGGAGGTTCAATGTGAGTTTAAGATGAGTGTAAGCCACATAGTTAATTTCAAGGCCAGCCTGAACTACATAGCAAAACCTTGTTTCAAAAAAAAGAGTGAATGGAGAGTATGTAAATTGTATCTCAATAAATCTATCTTCTTTAAAAATTATTAATTGGGGTCCCCTTCCCAAAAAAGACATGAATATAAAATCTTCTTCACACAAAGGAATATAAACATTATTTATTACAAACAGGTACCAAGAAAAAAAAAAAAAGGAACAAAAAGAGATAGTTGAACGGGGAAGAGAAAGAAAAAAAAGAGTAAGTAGATTAAAAAAGGAATTAAAATGTGTTATATACATGAATCAACCTGTCACAGGAAACATAAACACATACTACACACATGCACTAATAAATTGAAATTTTCTAAGAAAGCTAAAGGATTTTGTTTGCAATACCTGTGATAGAATTCAGGGCCTTTATACTGAGCTATACTCCCAGCTTGTCTGTTTGTTTGTTACAGAGTCACTAAGCAGGCTTAAACTTATGGTCTTCTTGCCCCAACCTCCCCGAGTGCTGTGATTCACAGGCATGTACCACCACACCCAGCCTGATAACAAATTTTTAATAATTAAGCAAAAAGTTAACTACATTGCCCCAGGTACTTCAATAGATATCCATGTCAAATATTTTATTTTTCTGAGTAAATCAGACTGTGTTGTTGCTGGTGGGATTTTTTGTCTTAAGGCAGCATTTTATCATCATCATTATTATTACTAAACCTTTACTGTGGCAGCCTGATGTGAGTGCCACCAGTGCTCTGCCTCTCAGACCAGGAGCAGACAAGGATTTGAATCATGACTATTTCAGCCAAGAGGCTGAAACAACAACTGCTATCTATGCTATCCAAGGTTAGCTAAGCAAAGGGGAGTCCTGCCCCAGAGACCTTCCTGCGGATTTCTGGCTCTAGAACTCAGCTGCTATCAATACCTGTGCCCACTGGGTTGGTTCTCCCACCTTCCCAGCAATTCTGTGTCTGCCTCCATTTTTTGGCTTTAATCAACAATCCGTGTAGGCACAAAAACTGGCTGAGGGAAGATTCAACATAGCTGACTAGAAGAAAAGTCACATCTGAGAAGCTTAGGAAAGATCCACTGAGGAGGAGGAACCTCCACCAGTGATCAGCAAGTGCTAGAACACCTGCTGCCCACACACGCCAAGCACAGCAGCAGGGTCTGTGGCATACATAACCCTGGGAACCTGTAGACATCAGAGAGTGAGAACTCAGTTACATCACCGTCTCCCACACTTCCTGGCGAAGAGGTTACATTTGAATCACACATACTTTCTCTTTTTGGAGTATTTAAACTGAGTTGGCATCAGATATCTTCTGAGTTTTGAATTATTTGTGTTGGACTGTTTTCTTTGGTTTGCCATTTATGGTGGATGCATAACTGGTGGTCAAGTTGTAAGAACCGCTGAATTGAATCAGCGTGGTGCTGACTGTGGATGGCCCACCCGAGCACTGTTGCCAAAATGAAAAGGAGAACTGGAGTGGAAGTAGTGTTGTTGGCTCTCCATGGCGTTGTTGGTTCTCTTGTTGTCACTGGTTCTCCTGGAGGAGCTTGTTGAGCCTTTTTCCTGATATGAACTTAGCTGTTCTAACCATCAGAGGAGCTCAGGACATTGTCACTGAGAATCGCTGTGGTTCACTTTAGGGGAGTTGTGGTCTTTACCTTACCACTTCCTGGCTCCAGAGGGGTAGACAGTGTGCTCTTCATTCTCTAGGAGAAGTTTATCATGCTGGCTTCCTGATATGAGCTTGGCTGTTCTCACCATCAGAAGAGCTCAGGACCTCTCTGTTGCTGAGGATGGCTGTGGTACTTTTCGGGGGAAATCTAGTTCTTACTTTGAACATCGCTTCCAAGTGCAGAACCTTCAACCTACTGGCAGAGACGTTCTAGTTTCCACTGCTGACCTATAGGCCTTCCCAATGCAAATCCGTGACACAGACTTGCATGAGTCATTATCATGGGCTCTAGGCCTCCAGCTGGACTCACTGGAACATTGTTATAGCCTCTAGGTCTTCAACTAGACTTATGTAGGCCACTGCTGTGGAATTCAGGCCCTCAGCTAGATTTCTTGGGTCTTAATGTGTGGACAAATTTCCTGCACTTCTTGTATTGAACTCTTTGGGTGACTATCATAAAATAATAATTCCATAAATTGTGTGTCCTGTATATAGTTGTCTTCCTTGCAATCCCTGACTGCAACAGCACTGTTTTGTTGGGGTTTTTTTCAGGATTTTTAAATTTTGTTTGGATTTTTGTTATTATTTCTCCAATTTTTTTGAATTAGATAGTATCTAGCTTGTATCCCTCTTATCTCTGCATCTCATTTCCTCATTTTAAGATCACATGCAATTCTACTTAATTCTTTTTCAAAAAGAATATTAGGGGCTGGGGATTTAGCTCAGCGGCATAAGAGCCTGCCTTGCAAGCAGGCAGTTGTGAGTTCGATCCCTGGTACCGGTAAAAACGAAAAAGCCAAAAAATAAAAATAAAAAAGAATACTAAAAATATATTGTCTTACTCTCAAATTTCTAATTTTGTCATATTTTTTTTTCCTCACTTATTCCTTTCTTCTTCCATATCAAACCCACTGAGACAGAAGATAGAGGGCAGCTTAGACTGGCTGGGAAGGAGGCACACGGTCGCAAGCAGTGCCTCAAAGCCTCCTTTGTAGGAGTTCTCAAGACTTTCCCCAAGATGTGAAGAGCATAAAAGGACAGAAGCCAAGAAATGATCACCATGGCGGCTTTCCTCGCCTCTGTCTACCCTCTGTCTTCTAGAAAGTACTTTTATCTGCTTTTTTCTCTGTTACTCTTGGCCCAAACTCACTCTGCAGAGCCAGTTTCTCTCTCGTTCTTCACTTTTTTTCAAATAAACTTTGTCATCTTTCTTGGACTCATTTTGTTCAGTTCTCTGTTCAAGATCAGAAAAGACTGGAATCTACCTCCAGAAAGAGAGGGGAGCAACTCAAAACCTGGTAACATTTATTTGGCAAACTACTTTTAGAAGAAAACTACTCAGTAGCATGACTATCTTCCCCATATCATTCTTTTAATTCTTCTTTATCTTACCTAGCCTCCTCTCATTATCCAATGCTTTCTTCTCTATTGTTAATTTTGAAAATTTTTTTATTTTGGTAGAGTTGGGAGCTCTATCATCCATTTTCTTATCTTCCCCTTTAAATGTTATTTTGTTTTACCTGTTTGATAAGGGAGTTTCTCTCTGTCCCTCCCTCTCCTTCTTCATTTCTTGCTATCTCTTTTTCAATTTGTTGCCTTATAATTTTACAGTTCATGAAGTGAATTTTTTCCATGATTCTGATCACAAATAAAATTGGACAAGAACCAAATCAAATTGCCCCATAATGTCAACACTGAACTTAACCACTGAACGTGATTCAATACTTGTCCAACTTGATTTGTGACCATAAATGTGGAAAGAATTAAGTTTACAAACTGAGATACCATGGCAGTATTTTTTTTCCTCTAGGTTAATCTCTATTCCTTATTATTTTTCCTTGTCCTTGTTAGTTTTCTCTGGTACTATTACCTAACCTGTTAATTTTCTTTTACTATCTTTTATATCTATTTTATCACCCTCTTCCCATCTTCTATAGCTAAATTCTTTCAAATTCTATTTTTGTAATGCTCCCATTCCTCTCAATCTCTAATCTTATGGCAGTGCTATACATTTACAAATCTGTAGATAGTTAAATAAATCTTCCTACAGTTGAACACTTTATTGTTAATAGAAGTAAACTATTCTACTGAGTGGATATTTATTGTGTATCAGTATATGGTATAACCCGATTTGGCAGAGAGTTTGTACTAACTATAGATCTTGTTTGTATGATTAAAGGTAGTAATACACTGTTAGTTACAGTGTTAGATCTTGTTTCTATGGTTAAAGGAGATAATGTTAGTTACTATAGTTTGTCAGTATCCAGTTTGTATTTCACGCTATTGCTGTTTCTGATTTTATAACTTTAGCCAAGATGATATAGTTGTTCCTATCAACTGGTTTTCCCATATATTAATTTCTAGATTGCCTAGGAATCATAAACAATAATGCAGTCAATTACTAAGGAACTGTGCATGTGCCAAAGAGACTGCATCCTCACCTCCATAATAAACAGAAGAGGCTGAATCCTGGGGCAGATCCAAAGGCAAATAGCTAGCTACACCTAAAGACATTTCTGAAAAGAAGACTTTACCTAAAGAGATCTCCACAATAGCAATAAAGCTACCCACTGTAAGTAATCTACAAGCCCCAAGAGAAAAAAACAAACAAATCAAAAATGAGAAAATATAGCAGCAAAAAATCTCTACAGTGCCTTGCAACTCCCCCAAAGCAAACCCGGGGGAAACATGGGGGAAAGAAATAAAAAACTACACACCTGAAATATCTGAAATGGAAGCAGTGAAAGTAAATTACCCTAATAAAACAAATGATTAGTACTCTAGAGAAGTTCTAATAAAAAATAGAGAAGCTACAGAAAGACATGAAAACCATGAATGCCCAACATAAAAAAGAACTGGAGTTTATAAAACAATTTCAAATAGAAATCCAGGAGATTAAAAACTGCTCGAAAGTATACACAAGAGGAGGGATAGCCAGAAGGAGGAAAAAGGAATTAAGATGTGTTATGTACACGCACCAACTCACCATGAAGAATGTAATCAGTATGCACTGCAAATATGTACTTTAAAAAGTCAAAAATGAAAGAAGGAAAAGATACACAGCAGAATTGATCAGAGTAAAGACAGAATATTTTACCAAGAAGACAGGGTTGTAGTTGGCGATCAACTAACGATAGATGCCTTAAAAAAAACAAGGGACCATAAAATATCCATCCAGCAGCTGCTTGATGATACAAAGAAGACTAATGCATGATAAACTGGAATCAACAAAAAAATCAGAAAAATATCACAAATGGCATAAAAACCTGTTTACAAAACTAATAGCAAAAAATTTAAGCACAGAAAAAGAAATTGTAATACAGGTGAGTCATATAAAACCCAAAATTGTTATGATCAGAAAAGAACTACATCAAGATATAATAGTTAAGATTCCAAAAATTCAACACAAGAACAGAATATTAAAAGCTGTTATGGAAAGAAAAATCACATACAAAGGAAAATCCATCAGAATTACAGCAGACTAAAGTCAAGAAGAGATTCAAGTGTTTCATGCCCTAAAAGAAAACAACTTCTAACCCATACTAAATGCATGCCACAAACTTATCTTTTAAAAGATGGACAAATAAGATACTTCCATGATAAAACACTTAAAGAAATGCAAGACCACCAAACCAGCACTCCAAAATATTCTCAAGGATATCCAAGAAAGAGTGAATGAAGATAACGTGGCCAAAAACCCTAGTAGAATGAATCACCAGTCAAGTCAAGTAATTAAAACAGAAGGTAAAAAAAGGGAAACAACAGCAGGAACATAAAATAATGAAATGGATATGGCAATATTTATCTCTTATATCCATCAATGTGAACGGTCTTGATTCACCAATCAAAAAAAAAAAAAAAACAGACTGGCAGCATGGATCAAGAAGCAAGATCCAACATAAGCATGTACATACAAAAAACACATTTAACCCAAAAAGAAATTCAGAGACTGAAAGTCAAAGAATGAAAATCAATATGCCTTGCAACAGGAATCTGGGGGAAGAAAAGAAAAGCAGTAGTAGCTATTCTAACTGCAGACAAAATGGATTTCATGCCAAGACTGATCAGAAGGTACAAAGCTCACTACATACTGGTAAATGGAACAAGGAAGGAAGTGATAAAAACATAAATATATATACACCACATACCAGCACACCCAGTTTCATAAAACACACTAATGGACAAAACAATCACCAATATAATTGTAAGGCATATCTTAATACCACTGTCACAAATATATCAACCACACAAAGAACAAAAGTCAGCATTGAGGAGCACATGGCACAGGTACACGCCGCCATGGCCACCTCCGCCCACAGCATACTTTGGACCTTCTTTAGCCAGCAGAGTTCCCAAAGTGAAGAACAGACCTGTCTGGATGAAATGATTTAGAAGACACTACCCGCTTCTGCACAAAGGAAGAGAGAGAGAAGTGAACAAACATCTCCCAGCAATCAAAATCCCAGGCAAGACCAGAAAGGGGTTTCCGCAACTCCTTCCTCAAGTTCTTTAAAAAGTCCACTGGATCAAAATACAGGGAAAAAAACTAATGAGAATCCTTCAATGGATCTTTCACCTATAAAAGATTTCTTCAGGAGCCAACTTGGTCTTGCAAATGACTTGACAGAGGAACAGCTGTGTAGAATATACTCAAAGTTGTATTCTCAAGGGTCTTCTCTCTCTTGGTGGTTGGCACCTTGCTGTTTGCAGCTAGCCATGAACAGCCGGCTGCCATGCCATCCTGCCACTTGAAGCCAGCTGAGTATGGACTGAAACCTCTAATCTGTAAGAAATAAACCTTCCCTTCCCTAACATTGAGCATCAGCTATTCTGTCTCAACAATGAGAGAGAAAAGTAACCAAGACACTCACTATCACCACTCCTACTCAACATAATTCTAGAAACATTAGCCAGAGCAATTAGACAAGAAAAATATACAGAGAGAGGGAAAAAATCAAATTATCAGTATATACTGTTACATGATCTTCTACATAGAAGACCCACAAAACTCTGACTCCTAGAATTAACCAAATTCAGTAGTGTAGCAGTACATAATTAGGACTCAACAATCAATAGCATTCCTGTACCTCAATAACAAACTTAACAATTTTCCTAACAAGTCAGAAAATCAGTACCTTTCACAATTATGTTAAGAAAATTGACGTACTTAAGAATTAAACTCAGGAAGTGAAAGACACCTACAATGAAAACTATAGTACTAAAAAAAGAGATCAAAAAGGATACCAGAAAATGGAAAGCTGTCCCCTGTTCCTGCATAGGCAGAACAAATATAGTGGCAATGCCCATACTCTTCACAACTTTTATACAGATTTAATGCAACCCCAATAAAAATACCAATAACATTGCTTACAAACATACAGAAAAAATTCTCAATATTCACCTGGAACCAGAAGAGACCTAGACTAGCAAAAACAATTCTTGGCAACAAGGGCAAGGCAAGAGGCATCACAGTCTCAGAATTATACTACAAAGCTTCTGTGATAAAACAACATGGTATTGGCAGAGAAGAGGGGCAGACTTGGCTTTTTCTCAATGAAACAGTGTAGAAGATGCAGAAACAATTCCAGGAATACTCAGCTACTTACCTTTGACAAAAGGGCCTAACACCTTCACTGAAGGAAAGGTGGCCTCTTAAGCAAACTGGGAAAACTTGCTATTCACCCGCAAAAGACTGTATCTAGACCCATATCTAGATCCATATCACCATTCACTAAACTAAAATCAAAATAAATTGAAGATCTGAATATTAAAACAGAAACACTGATCTAGGGATTTAGCTCTGTGGAAGAGCACTTGTCTAGTGCATACAAGGCCCTGGGTTCACTCCCCAGCATTGCTAAACTAACTAATAGAAAACGTCTGCTGGAAGACAGAGTAAGTAAAACTCTTGAAGACATTAAGTATAAAGATTTTTATGAACAAACTCTGGGTGCACAGGACACATTACAAAGAACCAATAAATGGGATCACACCAAATTATAAAAAGCGAAACAAAAAAACACAAAAAAAGAAACAAGAATGAAGACACAACCTACAAAATGGGGTAGGGGGGGTGCCAGATATTCCTTAGTAGAGGACAAATACTTAGAATATATAAAGAACTCAAAAGAAACCAGACCCTCCCAATAAAAAAAAAAAAACATTCAAAAATAGGCAATAAATAGATACTTCTCAGATGAACAAGTACAAATGAACTAATAAATACACGAAAATATGGAAACAACATTTTATAAGTAATCTTAAGATGACAATAACAAAGTAGTGGAAAGAAATGCAAAGACACTGAAGACAGTGTTGCTTAAGATTATAAAACTGTCTGTCTATGGGGCTGGGGGTTTAACTCAGCAGCGTAAGTGTCTGCCTGGCAAGTGCAAGGTCATGAGTTAGATCCTTGGTACCAAACAAACAAACAAAAATAAATGTTTTTCTAGGAAGTTCAGAGTACCACAGCCACTAAAAACAGTGACACCGGTGTACAACTGGAGACCTAGGGAGATGACTAGGTATAAGAATAAGAGAAACATAGTCTTTCCCATATCTACCTTTTAAACACCAAATAATTTTTTTCCAAAAATACTCAACTGCTTTCCTCAGAAAAAGATCAGAAGATAGTTCTAGAAGTAGCTTCTAAATATAGCACATTCCTTAGTCATTCTCTGCTTCTATACAGGACAAGGAATTTGCTGATTTTCATTCACTACAAAAGATAAAGGACTGTGCCCCCAAGTCTCTTAGTATAAGTCTTCCAGGCCCACCATTGTTCTCCATAGCTTAATCTAAATTAATGATGGGAAAATTGAACACAGATCCTTAACATTGACTTACTTATTAAAAATCAAAAACATTTCAAATTCAGGGCTTCTCATTTGCCAGGCCTGCGGCTGAGCTAAATCCCCCGGCTCAAGAATATTTCAATAGTCAGATACTAGAAAAATTCCACAATGTTTGAATCAAATGTGTTAACTAATAAAACAGGTCAAGTGCTGAATGCATGCATTAACAAACCTCAAAGAACTCAAAACCACACAAATATAACATGAAAATTATTTTCCTGTCCTTGATTAAACATAAAGAAGAATTTAGGATACTCGAATAGTAGCAAATGTAGTTAAAAGTAAACATCCTTTAAGGGATTTGTTTTATAAGGTATCTGCCTCTCTCAACACCATGCCTATTTCCAGGCCTCTCATCCATTACATTCATTTTGGATACACAACCGTCATGTGGACTTACGACAATCCAATTCTGGCAACGTAAACTAGAATTAAATCAACCATAATCATGTCATGCTCTCCAGAGTTTCAGAAAGCTATACTAAATGAATAACCTCTATATGAAATATTTACCTTCATCTTTTAATTGGTCAGCTTTTCCCACATCTTCAGGCACTAAGTGTGAGAGGGGCAGAATGTCATTCTGAAATTAAATAAAAATAAATACACTTCTATTTAGCTGCACAGAGTCATCTTGGAAGTCCAAAAATAAGATAATAATAAATTACCCACATTTTAGTAACTCATCTATAATTGCATTTCATGAGATCTAACACCTCAGTAACAGGGTTAATAAGAAATGGTAGGTGTGGGAGTACTCTCCTATACTTTTATTAAAAATATAAATATATCATGTTTTTCTAGATGACCATAGGCAACTGTGAATTAAAGTTTTAATATTTGTTTTTCCAGTCAGAGACAGAAAGCTGGCCAGGAAGAGAATCAAGAAGACAAACCACATCTTTCTATGAGCTAGCAACAGCCATACAAGATGGGAGAAGAATCAAAAAGCTAATTCACACTTTCCCATGAGCCAACTGGCACACAGGCTGGAAGACAAGAAGAGCAACACTACCCCTTCCCTGCTAGTGGGCCCCCAACTGGCTGATTTGGAGGAACTCAAGCTAAGATGATACCAACTGAAGTAAAAAAAAAAAAAAAAAAAAAAAAAAAAAAACCTTAATGCTTGCATTGTTTGATTGACTTGGCAAGATTAAAGTTGGTAGTCTGAGCATCTGTTTGGAGGAAACAATATGCATCGTAGCAACTGTGGAGGAATTCCTTCTGTCTTGCTTTTGAAATCTAATGTTTTGTTGTTTGTTTTATTTTATTCCTGTATCTGGTAACCTGAGCAATATTTTGAAGATAACAATATGCAATATAGTAACCACTGTTAAATTCTTATCATCTTGTTTTGAAATTCTATATTGCTATTCTTGTTTTTTGTTTTTGTTGTCATTTTGATTTTATTGTAGTATTTTTGGTTTGTTTGCTTCTTGATTTTTCTAGGGTTTTTTTCTCTTTAAAAAAAAAAAAACTTTGCTTTTCCTCATATCCAGAAATCTCACTTTATGAACACGAAAATGGAATTTAAATATAAAGAACAGAATAAAAATATAATCACTGGATTATTCATGGATCTTTTTCTTTCCTTGGCAGTACACTAAGTGCTGAGCTATACCCTATCCCTTTTATTTTGAGACAAAGTGTCATTGAATTGTCCAGGCAGCCCTCAAACTTCCAATCTTCCTGCCTCAGGCTCCTCAATAGCTGGGATTATTACAAGTGTGCATCAGAACACCTGGCTTATTACTGAAACTTGGGAAGCAAAACATTTACTATTTAAGAGATATACTAAGTTAAAAGCAGTTTAGTTTTTTTAAAAAATCACTTATAATATGGTCGTTATTTATATGTATGGCTGTGCATGTACATACACACACAGATATAAAAACAAAAACTGGAAAGGAGTATACCAAAAGATTAACAGTAGTAGTAATGTTTGGAAATAAAGCCCTCAAGCTTTCTATCTTTGTATGTTACATGAAATTTTAACACACTGAGCAAAAATTTATTCTACTATAAGATGACAAACATAAAATTTTGTTTTAGCACTTAAGTATCACCTTCAATTCTCTTCTGTAGAATAAGGCTCAAACCAAAGGTGTTTATTAAAACTGAATTGAAATTTTGGAAATATTTTCAGTGGAAATAGAAATACGATGTACTTTTCCACTTTCAAAAAAACCTTTTTTTAAAAAAATCAGGTTTTATAATGTATGCCTGTAATCATAGCACTTGAGAGGCTGAGGGAGGAGGATTCCCGCGAATTCAAGGCCAGCCTGAACTACGTTCTGGAGACGCTATCTCAAAAAAAAATAATACTAATTAATTAATTACAAATACATAAGTCAAAAGACCTTTTTAAAATTGCAATGCTTTTAAACCTGACTCTCATATTCAGAGTGAGTTTATAATTTTCAAGAAAGCATAACTTGCAGTTATTATATTTCTAGACTACATTTAAAATGCATCTCCTATTACTTTTGCCTTAACTGAAGTTTCAATAAAATGTATGAATTTTGGTAATATACTTTGTCAATTATACACAAATGCAAATCATTGACAGAGTCTGAAGTAGGGTTTCCTGAGGAGGCTACAGGATCAAAGAACAAGACCCCTCTTAACCAAAGGGAAGCAAAACGGGGTTGGTAGCCTGCTGAGAAATAGACATACAATATCTCTTTATAACTTGTCATATAATTAGTTTATCTGGCCACGGGTATAGATCAGCAGAACACTTACCTGGCATTTGTGAGGCCCTGAGTTCAAATCGCCAGAACCATACACACACATGCATGTACATGCACACATGTGCACACACACACAGTTTGATGAGTTTATCTTTACCTGTATTATTCTTTCTCTAAGAATAAAAGGAGGGAGTCAGTAGTTTACTGCCAAATTTCTGTCTTTACTGCAATTCTAAGAATTTTTCAACAAGTTCTATAAACACAGCTGAAGAATCAATCTAAATGTGGTATTGTCAGCAATTTCCATCCTGAGCTAAAGTGTTGCTCTATTTTGTTAATGGGGGTGGGGGGAAGCATGTCAGCGGCTGAGGACTAAACACAAAGCACTCTACCACTCTACCCCATGCTGAACTTTATACTTCATGGGTCAGCTTTATTCCTGAATCCTTCAGTATGTATCAAACTCAAATACAGAGCTAGGAAAATAACCGAAGTTCATGAGGCACGAAAATAGAACAAAAAAACACATGCAAGGTCACCTGGGCTTGCCAGTCTCTAGCCGTAAGGTTAGAAGATAGTATAGTCTATGTTTCCTAACAAAACCAGAAATCAGGGACATATAAATAGTCTGAGCAGGAACCAGAAAACTTGAGTGGCAGCCTTAATTTTGTACACTGATCATGAACATTGATGTTTCACAGATCCTGCACACTGATCTGTTCTACAAAGCCCAATCAGTGACCAAATTTGATGGAATTCACTTCAGAAATGATGATTCAATTCCAAAAAAATCTATTTCTTCATATTTGCTTTCTAGATAGTAAATATTTTATTTTTCAATAGTTCATGTTTTAAGGGAATATCAGTTTTATTTTATATTTTTTCCAAATCCATTTTATTTCAAGGAGAAAATGCTAAAACAAAATTTCAAAACATGTCAATCGGGGGCAACAATGGTACATTCACTGCATATTGTAATCCCCCAATCAGAATATCAGTCTTAAAAAGAAGTTGGAAATCAAAAATATATATGGTAAAACTGTAAAGGACTTAAAAGTCAACTAAGATATATCATTAAATATAAAAACTGAGAGAGTAAAAAATAAGCACTTCATAACATGAAAAGCCAAAGGACATTTAACAAGTTATCTTTTAGATCTCAAATTAGTTCCATAAAAAATAATTCATCTTACACCCAGAAAGAAGTTAGTGACTTATAAACCTGGCCCTGCAACCTTTAACAATCTAATATGAAATCATAGTCACAGTTGCATCAGACAGTAATGAGGAAACAGTGATAACATACCTTACAGCAGGAATTTGTGAACATTTCTGTCAAAGGCTGTGAAACTGCTAGATGTGTATCTTCTGGGCTGATCTTAAACACCGTCTCCAAGCACTGAATTGCAACTTGAAGCAAAGTATAATAGTGGGGGGAAAAAAAAACCAAGTTAAAAAAAGAAACAGCTTTTTTTCCCCCTCATAAAACTGCAATCTGTAGTAAATCAGGACTTCTGATCACAGAACACAAGCAAAATTAATTGGCTGTTGCATAGAGATTTCTGTTTATAGACCAGATAGTAAAGAAAGACATGTTTTCTTATTCCTCATTAAAAAATAAACGTTATTCACAGTAAAATTTCTGTATATAATATCATATTCTTGTTGAAGGCTACAAGAAAGCAAGCCATTGGGGCTAGGATTTAGCTCAGCGGCATAAGCACCTGCCTTGCAAGCAGGCAGTCATGAGTTCGATCACTGGTACCAATAAAAAGGAAAAAGACAAAAAAAAAAGAAAGAAAGAAAGCCATTAACAACTTAGTTCCCATCAACATCTAATTAACCATTAATGTCTTAAGGCTTTGAACAAACTTAAAATATTACATACACAGTATGAATACACACACACACAGACATATACATGTGCTTTTTTGAGACAGAACCTCCCTGTGTGTTCCAGACAGGTTTTGAACTTGCTGTGCAGCCCAGGCTGTCCTTGAACTTTTGATCTCCCTGTCTCAGTTTCCCCAGTGCAAGGATTACAGGTTGCTACTACCATACCTAATTCTATATATTGTTTAAATGTGAGAAACAGATTTATAAATCTGAATAAAAACAGCAAGATACACATTCCTAATACATAAAAAGTATTAAATACCAATCCTGGTATACTTAAGGGAAGTTAAATTAACTGAAAACATTCATTCACACATGCAAATTTACCAAGTACCCATTATGTGGAAGATGTTGTTCTAAAGTGACAGTGAAACAGTAAACATAACAAAAAAAATTGCTGTCTGCACAATAAAGTTTAATTTTAAAATGTGTATGGTGGCATGTATCTATAATCCCAGCACTCTGAGACTGAGGAAGGAGGATTGCAAATTGGAGCCCAGCCTGGGCAACACAATGACTAGCAGACTCTGACTCAAAAAAACAAAAACAAACAAAACCCAAACACACCACTTTACATGTCATAGAAGGGGGAACATAAGTAAGCTATCTGTCACGTTGAATGCTAACAGGTGACTTGTCTCTTTTTGGTTCAGGACAAGATCACAGGTTGGCACAGCTAGGGTATAAACTGAGTACAAAGACACAGGAAGAAAAAAATGATATAATTACATTTGTGTTTAGAACTAAAAGTCAGGCAAAAATGTTGAGAATGGATGAGTGTTAATATCTCCCAAAATCTCATGTATTCAGAGGCAGGTATTTTTAAAGACGATTGAATGTACTTTATCAATTATCACTATCAATGATCAATCTATGGATGAGCTAATAGCCTAACAGGCTGTTGGGGTGTCCCTGGGGGCCCACCTTTGAAGGGTATATCTTGTCTACCTCTTCCTTGCTAACTCCGCCTTTTGGCTGCCAAGTGAGCAGCTCTCCTTTGCCACTCCATTCTGCAATGCCATTTCTGCCTCTGATTCAGCCCACTATAGACAGAAGCCTCAGAAACTAAGAGCCATAATAAACCTTCTTACTTAATTGATAAAGGAATAACTTGGGCAGGAACAGGCAAAAGTGCCTATCTTTTCCCAAAAGACCTCTGAGGGGCTGGAGATAGTCTTACCCCAATTGGTGCTCTAGACTGACAGTACTCCTGCTAGACAGGAAATTGAGAATGTCGATAAGATGTGTGTGATCACTTTCCAATAGTATGAACGGGATTCACTAACATTCTTACATAACTTAAAAGATACATTGTGTATTAACTATGGTCTTGAGAAAATTATCTCTGTCAAAAAAAAAAAATACTGTTATTTTCACTAGCCATAGAACAAGTCTCCTTACAAAGGGGGCTGAATAAGCAACAAAATTGCCACATAAAAAATAATCTGTATTAAAAAGACAAAAAAAAAAAAGTAAAAAGGGGCTGGGGATTTAGCTCAGCGGCATAAGCGCCTGCCTTGCAAGCAGGCAGTTGTGAGTTCGATCCCCGGTACCGATAAAAAGGAAAAAGACAAAAAAAAAAAAAAAAAAAAAAAAATAATAATCTGTATCTCCATTTTTTATTCTCTCCCTGTTTCTGTCCAGGATGAATTTATATCTAAAATGCTGGCCAAAGAAAATCTGTCATCGTTGCATGAAAAGTTATTTAATGTAATAGTAACCAAAAAAGTATATGTATGTATATACATACACATGTGTGTGTATATTATATATTCTCTCTTGATGAGCATCCTCCCTACTTGATCAGATTGGTCATTTCCTTTACTGTGTATATACACGGTTTGAATATCTTTCTGTTATCGTATTTGTTATATCGTCCATAATCATTGTCAGTACATTATGGGGCTTTAATGTATGTCTGCTGTATTATACTTGAAGAGAAGGTCTCCATCTTATTCATCTCTGATTTGAACAGAATTTGGCAAATAATAGATGCTCAGTGAATTGAATCTGCTGACTTTCTAGTTGGAATCATATTTAAATTTCTGAGAAAAAATAAAAAATAAAATCTGCAAAAAAGAGCATTTCTCCTCTCCTCCCCCAAAATAAAATAAACACCAATTTTCAGAAGAATAGATTGAGGGAACCAAACTAAACCATTAAGAAACCAGAGAATGTATAAAATGGGATTTGCCCAAAACACTTCCAATACCCAAACTGTCTGCCAGTTGCATTGTTCTCAGTTCAATATGGGTGCCCCTGCCAAACACAGGATGTGGTAAAAGAGACAAGATGGAGCATGGAATCTTCCAAACATCCGGATATCTGAAAACACCCAAATGTTTATACCGGATGCCTCAAAGGCTTTGCCCAATGAGGCACAGTCATTGAGAGAACTTTGACCACTGATGTTTACTTCCCACCTAATGTTCCTTGTGTTCTTTCAAGCCTTATAAAAAAGCCCGCTTCTCTTTGATCTCTGCTGACTGTCTTTTCACCCTCTGCGTGTATCCAGACACAATAAATTCCATGCCATGTTGCCTTTACACAAGCGTGGGGGTCTCAGCCAGTCCCT
Organism: Cavia porcellus; assembly: GCF_034190915.1. Classification (NCBI taxonomy): domain Eukaryota; kingdom Metazoa; phylum Chordata; class Mammalia; order Rodentia; family Caviidae; genus Cavia; species Cavia porcellus. Next base: position 54,205,882 of record NW_026947494.1, read on the forward strand.
ACCTTGAGCCATTCCTTACAGAATGGACCTTCAGGGCACTACCAGCACTGAAAAGTCTATCTGGTGCATGAGAAAGGTCTTTTATGCCCTATTTTTTTTTTTTTTTTTTTTTTTTTTTACTCCTTAGTTCTTATTACTTTTTTTTTTTTTTTTTGGAAGACAATGAAGTCAAATATGGCAAAACAAAGCTGTCAGTCAAAACCAAGGATAGACATAGTACATGATGTAAGAACAGAGTACAAGGTTATCAATAATGGTTACCATAATGTCTCTTGTTTCCATAAAATTATGCCCTATCTTGACCACATGGTTCAGTGCAGCTTCTTATCTCTGCTGCTAGAACACAAATCTGGCACATGCTAGACACAATTCATTATTGTTAAAGGAGGTAACTTTTTAAAATACAATTCTGGGGCTAAGGATTTAGCTCAGAGGAATAAGCACCTGCCTGGCAAGTGCAAGGTACTGAGTTCAATTCCCAGTACCAAATAAGACAAAACAACAAAAACAACAACAACCCCCCCCCAATTTTGTTTTGATAAGAACAGAACTGGAACCTATCTTTGTAACTCAGGACTATGTCCTTTTTATTACTAACCTAGGTTCTCCCTCCCAATTAAATGACTGAAGTACTATAATTTAACTTTCAATACAAGATTCTCATTTATGAAACAGATACATATGATGCTCTTCTTGGGAAACTGCACTCAGGAGTAAGTCCTAGAAATCTAAAGTAAGTGCTCATTTCAGCAGCACATATACTAAAACTTGAACGATACAGAGAAGATTAGCATGACCTCTGTGCAAGGATGACATGCAAATTCGTGAAGTGTTGCATATTTTTTTTCTGTCGGACCATTGAACAGAAAAATTTGCACTGCCAATGTCTGAGTGTCTAGCCACGTTTTGTGCTTTGATTTTGTGACTTTGGCAACTATTTTTAAGATGACAATGTGCAATGTATCAACTAGCAATTTTATGACATTAATTTTTTTTGAATTCTGTATTGTTCTACCTTTTTCTGTTTTTCTATTTTGTTTTTTTTCTTTAATTTTCTTTTCTTTTTCTTTAAAAAAGATAACAATATGCAATATAATAACCATTGTTAAATTTCTTTCCTTCTGTTTTGAAAGCCTATATTATTATTGTTTTGAGTTTCTTGTTGTTTGTCTCTTTTGCTTTTTGGCTTTTTTTCTGACTTCTTTTTTCTTTTTAAAATAATTAATAAAAAAATTTTTAAAGAAATCTAAAATAATACTTACATACTTATAAAAACAAAATGTCTTTGGTACTGAGGGCAAGAAAGGCAAGTCAATAATTTTACTCAATAATACCACAATTTTATTCAATAATATCCTATTTGTACAGCACTTTATTCCAAAAGTTCCACACACTATATAGCTGTTCACTGATTCTAATTCTCTTGACAAAATGTATTACTAGTTGGGGAGGGGGCAAATATATTCACCTAATAGACTTAGAAACTAAGATACATACCAACTAAGTGATATGCCACGATCACTGGATTCAATTCATTAATTTAATTCAATAAACATTTATTAAGTACCTATCATATGCCATGCCTTTTCTAGACACTTTCCATGAATCTGAAGCAGAAAAGAACACTAACCTCTTAGGCCTTATATTCTAGTTGGGCAAAGAGACGTAGAGTATAAACAATAAACAAGTACCGAGTAAGGAGGATGTAAAGTACGCAGAGTTGAGCAGGGAAGCAGGAAGATTTAAGAGAGTTCAGAGTTAACCTGTTTGAGAAAAGAAACTTGAAGAAAACTTTGAGAGACAGGGGTATCACTATCCTGAGGGAGACCATTCGAATGCACAGAAACAGCTAGAACAAAAGCCCTCAAGCAAAATGATTTGGCCCATTTACAGTAAGGAAGCTAATTTGGCTGAAACAAAATGAGAAACAATAGGGTAAAAATACAACACAGAGGTCCAAATGACACTGATTTTTTTTTTGGTACTGAGGATCAAACTCATGACCTTCACTTCGCCAGGCAAGCAACTGAGCTAACTGCCTGGTCCAAAATAGATTCTTTAAACAAAGATTCAGTAACATAAAGAGTCTTTGCAAAATTTTGAGTAGAGAAATGATAGAATCTGACTTAGTCTTTGTCTTTTTGACTTTTACTTTTCTCTCTCATTGTTGAGACAAAATACCTGATGCCTAAAGTTAGGGAAGGGGAAGTTTATTTCTTACAGGTTGGAAGTTTGAGTCCATACTCAGTTGGCTCCAAGGCACAATGACATGGCTGAGGGGCAGCGGTTCATGACAGCCACAAACAGCAAGCCTGAACAACAGAAGAGAGAGACATACCTTCTTCCCGTCTTTACACTGTATGCTAGCTCCACCTCTGGGAAGGTGTAACACTCATACCACTAGTCTGAGCACCAGACAATGAACCCATCACAAATGCCAGATTCAGCCATGTCCATGATCACATGAGACTTGGGTGGGGTAGGCTTCGGACATAAACCATGACAGTCTTAAAAGATCATTCAGAAAAGACCAGTTAGAGGCTATTATAGTGAAACAGGCAAGACTTAGTTCTAATGAGGTCTGATATCAGATGGTGAGAGGTGGTCAGACTCTAGACATACTTTGAAAGTAGAGCCAACTGGATTTATTGGGTGATTAGATACAAAATATGAGGGAACAAAAGAAAAGCCCAGAATGACACCCAAGTTTTTGGCCTGAGCAAAAGAAAAGCTAGAATTGCATCACCAAGACAGAAAAGTTGTAGATAGAACAGATTTTAGGTGGGAGGCTCAGGAGTTCAGTTTTAGCAGTGTTAACTTTGAAATGTCTGTTAGACATGCAAGTAGAAATCTACAGAAGGCTGCTGGATATACAAATCTGGAGCTCAGAAGAAAAGTTTAGGCTGAGGCTACAAATTTGAGAAATGTTAGCATGTAAATTGAGGGTATTTAAGGCCATAAGCTAAGTAATACCACTAAGGAAATGAGCATAGAGGAAAAGAGAACCAAGCAGTGGACCCTGGGCATGGCAGGCTAGGGAAAAGAAAAGGAATCAGCAAAGGAAAAGCTGCAAACTAACCACCAAGAAATTATGAAGTATCCTGCAGCTAAGTGACTAAAGTATATGAGGAAAATGGATAAAGAAGAGATCACGTACTTTACTAATGGCAGCTAAAAACTTTAGTAATTTGAGACAGACAAAGATTAAGAGCTGATCATTGAATTAAACAAAAAAATCAGGGCTGCGATGTAGTTAGTGGTAAAGTGCTTGCCTAACGTGTATGAAGCCCTGGGGGCAGTCCTCAGGATCAAAATAATAAGCAAATAACAGCAATCATTAATGAACTATGGGACATGTGGTACACCTCTGTAATCCCAGCACTCTGGAAAAGTTAAAGCAGGAGGACTGCTTCAAATTTGAAGCCAGCCTGGCTACAAAGTGAGTTCAAGGTCAGCCTGAAGAACATAGCAAGACCCTGTCTTAAAAAAACGAAGAACATAAAACCCTCAATAATGACTTTGATAAGAGTGCTATGGATAAAGCAATGGAGATAAAGGCCCAAGTGGAATGAGTTTAAGAAAGAATAAAAGGAGAAGTGGAGCAAGTGGATATAGGCAACTCTTTGAAATTGTTTTGCTATGAAAAAAGAGAAGAAAATTAGGCAGTAGTTTGTGGAGGTGAGTATGGAAAGAGTATTTATTAGGTGTTTTTTGCTTTTCTAAGAAGGTAAAAAAGAAAGTAAGCTTTTATTCTCATAAAATGATCCTACATCAAGTAAAAATTTGACGATATAAAATCAACAGGGGAGAATAACTGGACAATATATGTAAAATGGGACCTTGGACACCGGTAGAGGGCTCCATGGGAAGGGAACACTGATGTTCCATCCAAGCTGGCAATAACACAGGCTGGAAGGATACTTGAGTGTTGATGCTGGCGGGTAGAAGCTGACAAAAGTTTTCTTACTACTTCAGTTTTCTGGATAGAGAAGGAATCAACTATAAGTGAAGATAATGAATGAAATTTGGGCATCTGAGAAGATATGATAAAGTGTTAAAATAATAACCTACAGAATAAAAGTATGCATGAACACAAAACAGTATGATTGCCTGGCATCATTAAATGTTTGCTTGAGGTTTGTAGTCATGAATTTAAATAGGACTAGTCAGAAAGGCTATATACTGTATTCTAATGCTATACTGTTACACTTATATGTAGGAACAAAGGAGAGAGCAAGACTTAAGCAAGATTGGATTTAGCAAGAAAGGGAAGGAGATACACGGGGACTATTATAACGATCAACCATGGAAAGCAAGGTGAGTAAGAATGGTGGTAGAAGAAACTGAGATATCAAAAGGCTGGAAGTACCGGTAGGTTCAAAGAATTGTTGTGGTAAAGATCCTAGGAGAGACCTAGAAACTTAGGGGAGTTGTGGTCAGGAAATGAAATCATGGAAGGAATGCAATTCTGGTAATGATAAGAGCTAGGTAAGGATTTTTCAGTCTTGGCACATTGAATTGGGAGAGAGTTAGTCAGGGATTAAATCCAGGATCTTTGTCCTGAGCTATATCCCCTGGTTACTTTTTTTTCTTTTTGGATAGGATCTCACTGTCATTAAATTGCCTGGGCTAGGCTCAAAATTGAGATTCTCCTGCCTCACCCTCCCAGAGAGATTACAGGCATGTACCACTATGCCCAGGTGGGCACACTGACATTTTAGATTAGAAAATTCTTTGTTGTCTGGGACCAGCCTGTGCATTGCAGTTGTTTAGCAGCATCCATGACCTCTGCCTATCAGATGCCAAACACCAGCCCTGGAAGTTGTGACAATCAAACATGTCTCCAGACTTTGAAAAATCACCCTAAATTCAGGACCATTGATCTAGCAGGTTAAGTAGTTGAATTCTCCAGGAAAAACGATCGAAATAACCCAGGAAACAGGAAAACCTATGATTACCCATGATTACATCAGAATTACCAAAGGTTAGGACAAGAGTGGTACCTAAGAGGGACTAGAAACCACAAAGGTCAAAAATAAAGAAAAGGTCAGTAGGTGATAAAAATTAAGAGAAGTGAATGACATAATCTGATAAGATTTAAAGCTGATGGTTTATCATCTTCAAAATACATAGTGGTAAAGCTGGTGCTAGAATTTAGGCTTCCTTCCTAGAGCTTTTTTAAATGTCTAGAAGGTGGGCAGACAACACCTCCACATGATTTCATGTTCAATTAAATTAGACCTGCAGAGTCAAAAATAGGGGTCAGCCACAAACAATTGGCACCATTTCTGGCTGCTATCTATAACAAACAGCTGAAAGCACATATTTTTGGCTGCATACTATCCTAAAAATAGGACGTAACATCTTGGTTTTTAAAATACCCTCAATTGTCATTCTGGCCTTTAAAAATATTTTAGTGCCTTTGATTAGAAAATAAATACCATTTATTAAATGAATGCATTTATCTGTTCACTACAGAGCTATCATAACCAACATTTTCCTTAGATAGCCAGTCACCTTTATGCTTATACAGTCCAACCATCAAGGAGAACACAAAGGCCTCAATATTAAATGAACCGATTTGCAGTGTTTTCCAACTGTGCATCACCTGCTCCTCTCACTGCCACCTGGAAAGATATCATTTCACCAGACGGAAAGCAGATTTAGAGCAAATGCCGAATTTTCATCCCCACCTCCTTAAAACATATTTACAAGGGAAGTACTTGAAATAAATAGATGTGTCCCCTTTAAAGGAGGAGCAGCTGCAAGATAGGAAATTCAAACTGTAGTGTTGTTTATTAAGTTGTCCCATATGTACTCTCATTTCAATAATTAAGTCTTTAGGCCACATACAAGGTGGGCTCGGTGAGCTTTGACAAACCCATATGCAGAATTTTATCCTGTTATGACTAGAATGAATTTAAATTTTTAATACATAAACATGAAACACAAAGATGATGTCAAGGAAACACATGATGCTATCATCTGAGTTCTGCTTGACTTTATAGATTACCTAATCCAATATTTAAAGCTCACACAAAATAAAGATAAAAATCCTCTCATTTCAAGTCCCAAAGCATTTATTAGCACTTGTCAGAGCTCACCAATGGTATAAATATTTACATTTGTTACACAGTGCTATTGCAATGACTAAGGTATTTTCATGTATCATTTCTAAACTTGATGCTGCTTTTAGAAAAAGGAAAAGAAAAAACTTTCTGAATAAGAATCAGGATTTTAATCTCAGCTTCATCACATATTGGCTGTTACATTACCAATTGGTTTTATTTATGGTATTAGTCACTCAGAAGAAAAATTCTATGTATTAGTTCTGACCCAGTCATTGTTCAATAAATGAATAGTGTTAATTAAAACAAGTTTCTGAGAATGATAAGCTTATAGCTAAACCTCTCTACTTAAAAGATGAAAACAATATCTTGATGTTATGATACATCATGAAGTGGGGCTCCTAGCAGTTTTAGTCTTTATTTATAACACAAATGAACACAAAGAGCTGATGCCTACCTTCCAAACTTTCTTGTTCATCAGAAGTATAAGCATCCATCTGACTTTGTTCCCGTAAGAAACGAATGACCGCATAAACGAGGTGCTTGATAGATGACATTTTAGAAGTTTAAACACTTCCTTAATAATAAAAGTGAAAACAAGTTCTCAATTATAATAAAAAGCAAGGACTATATTATTAAAATAAAGGCAAAAAACCCCAAAATCTTGCATTACGTTGATCTGTTTGGTCAGGAGAGTACAGAGTACTGTTACAGTAATTTGCTACATTTTAAAAATGTAAACTTAGTATCGAACTATGCTTAATCTTGGATTAAGATTTTTTCCAAAAACATGTAAACCATTATCTTAGACTCTCACTACATCGTAATTATATATGTAGTATGGATACAGAAAAGAAGTATGAATATAGATATAGAAATCCCAAAAAGGCCTTGTCCTAAATTGAAGATTTCATACTGCTGACTCAGAAACTGGTGCACAATAAGCATCTTCACCTAGTACATGAGATTTTTTAAACTACTTTCCTTAGTTGACAGTTACCCTCTGAGGAAATAGACTTGAGAAAGGCAGTTCTATCATTGAGTGTCATTCTCAGAAAAACAGCATTTCTGTGTAATCAAGAGACAGGTCAGGAAATCGGTGCCTACACCAATGATACCACAAACGGAGCAGCGCTGTCCGCAGCAGCCGCTCTCCTAGAGAGGTTGGCGCGGGCCCCGCTCATTCACCGAGATGCGAGCGCCTCCTAAGAGTGGCGCGGGACGAGCTGTTCTCCACTAAATCGCATCCTCCGCCTGCTCCCCGGGTTCCCTAACTCAAAGCCAGGATGTGGTGCCCGCCGCTAGGATGCTTGCTAGGATGCCTGTTATCCGTGCACCGCTTTTAAAGGCAGCCCAACCTCTAGGCCACGACGTGATCACAAACCCTAATTGGGGCTCCAGCGCATAATGTGAAAACAGAAAAAAGGGGAAAGGCAGCGAGAGGAAAGGAGCCACCCACCACCTGCACGCCTCCTCTCCCGCCTCTCCTCCGAGCACGTCCACCCCTACTCCTAGCCGCCCTCGCCTCAGCCCCTAAGGGGTTTGCAGCGGGTGCGCGGCGCAGGCCTCGCCTGGGGCTGGGGGAGACGCACCACTGGCAGACAGAAGCATCTTACCAGAAAAGAGGACGCGGGACGAAGGCTGCGGGCCTGGAGGCTTCCGTGAGCCGGTTCGCCCGCCCCTTCGACCTCAGGAGTGGAGCCTGGCTCAGGATCTCCGCTCTGGCCTCGGTCGCCCAAACTTCCCCACTCCCTACACGGCCACCCACCCAGCCCACCCGGCCGCTAGCTCAGCTCCGGGCGGCGGAGTCTGGCTGGATCCGCCCCTGGGGCGGGCGGGGCCGGGCGGGGCCTTGCGGGGGGGGACGGGGCGGGGCCTTTGCGGGGACGGAGCGGGGCCGCAGTGGCGCCGGCGTGGGGTTGGCGCACGTGGGAGGGCGCCAGTGGGGCGGTTGTTAGCCGCCGCCGCTGTGGCCTTGCGAGTTGGCCTGGCTTTTGCCTTTCCTGTACCGGAACGCAGCCGTCTGCCTTCTCCAGCCGCAAGTCGAAGGACCCCGCGCCCGCCGCCGCTGGTCTCTCGGCGTGCCCGTGATCGCCCCGTGCCTTTCGGTGGTGCGAGGCCTCCACAGGTACTCACGCGCGGGTAACCTTGACCGCGGGCAGGGCCAGTCTTCTGCGCGGGCCGTGCCGGCGCCCGGGCGCAACAGTCTCGCATCCCACCCGCGCCCTGGAGCCCTCAGTCCCCGCAGCGTGCGGGCCGCGCCCCTGGAGACACCTGCCTGGCGACTTGGGGCCACCTTTCTCTCCTCCGTTCCCTCGGGAGGGCATCCATTCTCCTTTGTTCGGGACTGCCTCAGCTGCAGTCAGCGAGACTGGTCACAGACCCAAACCGAATGAATGCAGAAGGAAGGGCTGGGTTTGAAAATGCTCTCCACTCCCGCCCCCAATCCACAACTGCAGACCTGGCACTAAGAGTGCCGCAGCTGTGAACTCAAGGATAACAATTCTCATTTGTCTATCTTGCACCATATTAGTATTCTAATCCTTTCACATCGGTACGTGAAAACGCTTTGCTTTTGCCGTGTAATTCCGCCCATGCTAATTTTTTTTATTTTATTTTGGTTTTTTTATTTTGTTTTAACATTCTATGCATAGAAGAAATATTCTGTCTATTGTCCGGGCAAATTGACTGGGCCCACTGTTACTCCTTAGATACAGTTTTGGGCAGCCTTGGCTGCTGTATTGGATTGCTTCCTAGCTTTCTAACCACACCTCTCTGCAACACACCAGTAGCAAGATGGGGAGAGAATTAAATTCTTTACACAGATGCCCTGGTTTTAGGAAACAGTGCCGCCACCCATTCCCAAATCTGCCCAGAACTGTAAATCCAGAGAGTCAATAGAAGAAAGGGAAGGTTTGTTTTCTGCTGAATACCTATAAAACTACTCTGAAATATACATGTCAGCATTTAAGGTTTTTACAGCTTGCTGTAAAATGACAGGGCCACTTGTCCATGTGGAGCTTTCTGTTGCTCAATCCTTGCAGTTACTGTGCATCCATAAAACAATGGTAATTATAGAGTTAATGTGATGGTTGTGATTATATTTTTAAGCTGCCCCCTTTTTTTTTTTGCTAGTCTCCAGGCTAGAAGTGGTATAGTTCTCCAATAAAGCTATGCCACCAAATGAAGGCATTTGCATAATGCAGGTGTGAAAAGACAGACTAAATCTTCAGACAGCAGTTCTCTAACTTTTTTTATTTTGGTCTCAGAATGTAACAACTTGCATGTATGTGAGTTATATGTGTATACTTAATTTATTAAGAAATTAAAATAGAATATTGTTAAAGTACTAGTTTATAAAACAGTAATAAATGCATTAATCAATATTTTATTTACCCATTCATGATCAATGAATATAAGATGCTTCTGCCTTTTGACTGTTCTGAATACTGCTTTGATGCTGGGGTGCAACTACTTGAGAACCTGCTTTTAATTCTTTGTGAGCTATGGCTGGAAGTGGAAATTGCTGGATAATTTATTAATCCTATGTCTGATATCTTAACCCTGGCTATACATTTTTACATTCTCATCAGCAGTACATAGGCTGGCATTCAGTTGCTCCACAGAGTGACGAATAGTACTGTTTTGCATTTTTTTCAAAACTAATGTATGATTTAATATAAGATATTCTGCTTGTTAGATCTACCTTGGCATCTAATCTGTTGCTCTGTTTTGTTTTGCTTTTAGAATATGGAGAGCCAAGCATGGTGGTGCATACCTATAATCTCAGCTCTCTGATAGGCCAAGACAAGAGGACTACAAGTTCGAGCCCAGCCTAGGAAACAGTGCTTTAGCAAGACTTTGTTTCAAAATAAAGCATTTATAAAGGGCTGGGGATGTAGCTCAGTGTGAAGGCCCTGGATACAATCTCCAGTACTAAAGGGGGGTGAAAATGAAGGAAAGCCTGCCTCACCCTTATATGTGGAGGAAATATTTCAATAGCTTTTAATAACAAAATCACAGATACTTAATATATATAATATATAATATACAGATACTTAATATATCACCACAGTTCAGCAAATGGTAGTTTTCCAAAGTTCACTTGCAAAGTGGAATCTGAAATCATCAAAGTGCTTTACTTACTGTTTCACTAAAATCAGTTGGTATATCTTATATTTTGAGTGGGTCTTCTACTCATACTTGATTTTGTAATGTCAAATTGAAATCATTTGGAAATTAGTGGTTCAATGTGTTGTACATATATCTTCCTAATGTTGACATGTTTCATTATTAGGTATCAAACAATCATTCTTTAATGTCCTCATCTGTCTCAACAGAGGAGTCTTCAAATGTTACCTATCAAGCTCATTGTGAAATAGAGTTTTCCAAAATTCGATTTTCACTTGAAAGCTGTAATTTTATCATTAGAGACACCTTACTGTCAGTTTTTTTTCCTAAAAGTGAGCTTCACTTGTTACATTTTTTACAGAATTCTGTCAGATCAGAATAATCCTGATTTGATTGTCAAGTAATTTGTTCAAGGGGGTATTCCATGACAAAATAAATTAGCAGTTTATTCAGCTGTACCAGTTCTTTGGATTTCGACAGCCAGATCTCCTGGACAACCACTAAACTTAGATTATGCAGCAGAGGTGGTCACAAAAACATACTAAAGGGTTGAAATTTATTCACAATTTTTTGATAGTACTGGAAATTGACTCCAGCATCTTACACATGCTTGGCAAGTGCTCTACTATTGAACTATATCCTCACCTTTTTTTTTTTTTTTTTTTTTTAAATTTTGTGGCAGACTCTCACTATGTTGCCCGAGCTGGCTGGGCTCAAAATTGGATTTCTCCTGCCACAGCCTCCCAAGCAGCTAGGATTGCAGATATGTATCATCATGCCTGGCCCCACTGGACCTCTGTCAAGTTTCTTATTTTGTAAAATAAAAAAGACCAGATTAAATTATATCTAAGGTTTTTGTCTCCTAATTCTAAGTTGCTATGGGAATTAAACTAGGAGAATTCCCATCGTACCTCAACCAATTGTGCAGCATGTGACTCTAGCAAAATTTAAGGTCTCATGCAAGGTAGAGGACAAAGTCAAAGAAACAAACAGCAAGATTTATTCAACCATATTAGGCCAAATTATAGCTCTGATAATCCTAATTTCTTTCAATAAAAGAAGTTTGGTTAAGTTATAACAATATATATTCTGTATAGAAAACTCAAAAAATAATGACACAAAGAAAATATTAAAAATATACATGCACAGACTGCATATCCAAAAGTACTGATTGTTAACAGACTTCAAAAATTTCTTTTATCTCCAGCCTTTTTATTTTATTCATTCATTCATTAAATTTTTTTTTCTTTTTTTTTTTTGGCACCGGGGGATCAAACTCATGATTTTACACTTGAGAGGCAGATGCTTCCACTGCTGAGCTAAACCCTCGTCCTCTCCAGCCTTTTTAAAACAAACATGAGTTTGCCATACTCTAATCTTTAAAGTAATATAAGCATACATTTATTTCAGTAGCTACAGTTTACTGGAGATATTGGGAATTTGGTTAATCCTTACCTTTGTTATGTCACCTATTTCCAACATTTTTATGAATAACGGTGCTTGGATAAATATTCTTTTTTTTTTTTTTTTTTTTTTCTTGGATACAAGGTCTCGCTATGTAGGCAAGGCTGGCCTTGAACTCTTAGGGGATATACCTGCTTCAGTATCCCAAGTGCTGGGATTACAGGTGTATGCCACTATGGCCAAGTCTTAATTATTTTCTTATAAAAATTCTCAAAAACGAAATTTTTATATCAGAGCACAATTTGTGTATCAGCTACTTTCAGGCCTTTGGTATTAATTATCATACTGTACTCCAAAAAATTTCTCACAAATTATACTAAACCATCCAAATATGTAAGCACTGATTTTCCCATCTTTACTAACACCTGAAAATTTTAGTAATTTTTATCCTTCCCAATTTGATAAGTGGAAATTTCTTGTAATTTCCATTTCCTTCCATTTTTTGATAGTTTGCTTGCTAAGTATAATTCCTTAACAAAATGCAGCACTGTGGTCTAGAAGCCAAAAACATTCTTTTCTGATATAAAATTTTAATCATGGGAAAATACTAGACAAATTACAGTTATTAAAAAATTAATAATTATATATCTGACTATAATTAAAATAGGCCATTGCCTTAAATCCAATAGGTATAACTTCCAAAAGTTTACGATAGTAGTATGAGAGGAAATAAAGAAATAAAGAAAAGCTACTGTCAAAAACTAGACTGAGATTATTTGTAAAAATGGACAAAAAGGGGTTTTGTTTTGATTGTTGGTTTTATTTACCCCCTTGTTTTGTTTAGAAACATCCTGATACTTTCACAGGTTTAAATAGTATCTCCTCTTTGGTTAAGATATTACACAGAACAGTGGAGGCAAACCTATGGCACATGTGCCATAGCTCGCTGTTTGTTATCATTGAGAGTGACAAAAGGTTCGCCATCATTGAATATTAAAGATGTAAGAACAAAGGAAATTGATATTTATTGAGTACATACATATATCTCTAGCTCTGCATGGCAAAGGGCATGTAGCATGATGGTTTAGACCAGACGTACTAGGTCCAACCAACTAGCTAAGTTGCTGAATAGCCCTGTGATTTTAGGCAAAAACACCTACCGATGTCTATTTACAGATTCATAAGTAGGACTGATTGGCAGGTTTCTTCAGTCATGGGTATCATAGATACGGGGTTACAGCAATGAACAAAGCAAACCAAAATCCTTGTGTTGATTGACTTTCCATTGTAAAAAAAAAAAAACAAAAAACAGAACCAAGGAAAGTGGTGCATATCTGTAATCTTTGCGTTCTGAAGGCTGAGGCCTTTGGAATCGTTCCAAGTTCAAAGCCAGCCTAGACTCTACAGTGAGTACAGGGCCTACCCAGGGAGATCCTGTCTCACAAAAAAAAAAGAAAGAAAAGAAAACTGTATTGGTTACTCTTCTCTGGTTGCTGGGACAAAATACCCAATACTCAAAATTAAGGAAGGAAAAGTTTATTTAGCTTACAGTTTGTGGAGGTTTTAGTCCATAATCAGCTGGCTGCAAGGCAAAGTGGCATGGCACTGGGGCAACACTTTAAGGCAGCAGCCCACAAAAGCAGTCAGAGCAAAAAAGGAGCAGAAGGCAAGCTTCTTTTCCTCCCTTAGAGTGTATGCAGGCTACCCCCTACCCCAAGGTGGGTGTAGCACTCAAAAAATCTCTGCCCTTCTCTTGCGCAGGATTAGATATTTAGAAAGTGAGGATCCTGGCTCCTTCTTACTTAGTCTCTCAGTTAAACTTCTAAACTCAAATTGACACAATGTGTCAACCGCAAGGCAACTCAGGATTGATGGGAATGAAATGGAAGTTGGTCGCAAGAAAATTTTACTGAGGTGATGATATTAAGTAACAATCCAAGAGAAATGAGGTGTTATGCATGGGAATAATGGGGCAGAATGTTCAAAGCAAGAGAAACAGCAAATACCAAAGCTATGGCATGCCTGGTGTATTTGAGGAAAGCAAGGGCCCATTGTGACTACATTGAAGCAAACGTCAGGCTGGTAATTAGGAAATAAAAGAAAAATTAATGCTCACTTTTTCTGATGGAGGGATGATAAATATAAAATGCTTTGAACCTTACTTGGCTATGTCTATTCTGATTGTTATGTGATGCTTAGTAATAAAATTTCTGAATTTCAGGTGAGTACAATGATAAACATTTGTATTTTATTTTAGTTTCATTACTGGAGACCTAACGCAGGGGTGTTTTACCACTGAGCTGCATCTCTCTTTTTTTTGTTTTTAGTTAGCTGAACACTTTTCTGCTCTGAACTGATTCATACACCTGCAGTGTAAACCATTGGTTGTAAAACAGTCTGGCCAGGCTTTCTTGCGTGTGTGGAGGGTATAAGATGGCTAAAACTGGGGCCATTAGTCAATGTCATGTGATCTCACATCCTTCAGGTGGCTGCCTCTGGCTTATTCTTGTAGAAACTACAGGGTTGCATGAAAGACTGACATATATAGGAGAACATCTAGATGCTTACACTGGAACAGAACACCATTATCTCTCCACGTTCAGCTAGCCAAGGCAAGCCATAAGGCCAACCCCTATTCAAGAAGTGGGGAAATATTCTCATCTCTTGGTGGGCGGGGCTGCAAGCTCATGTTGTAAAAGACAAATTCATGCCAGACAGGAAGTTTAGGCCATTGAGCAATCAGTCTTCCATATTGTTACATAGTGAAATCCCAGTAAATAGTAGCTATTATCTTTACATTTGTGAACTGACTACTTTTATTTAGGAAGCCTTTTAATTGGGATTATTGAAAACCCTTTAGAGATGTTGTGGGTTTGTTTGAGAAGGCATTGTTTTTTTTCATTGAACCATGAAATGCATTATTATCGCCTTTCACTTTTTTGCTTTTGTCGTACAAAAGTTTAAAATTTTTAAGTAATTGAGTTGTTTTTTTCCTTTACAACTTTTGCCTCTCATGTCTGCAGAACCCTTCCCCAACCTCAAGTTACACATTTTCAAACTACTGACATTTGCATCTAGTACTTTATTTTTCACATTTAAACCTTTTAACTATTTTGAAGGTTCACATTAAAAAAAAACAAAAAAACAAAAAAACCGGGGTATGGTGGTGCACACCTGTAATCCCAGCACTCTGAGAGACTGACAGAGGAGAATCATAAATTCTGCCATGCCTGGGCAATTTAGTCACTTAACAAGATTTTGTCTCAAAAGTTTTCAAAAAGGAAAAGGGATCTAGATCTGTAACTCAGTGCAGAAGTATTGGGTTCAATTCCTGCTGCCAAAAATAAGTAAATCAGAAGATTTTTAATCATGAAGTAAAATAAAAAGAAAAGATAGAAAAGCAGCAAAATATCCAGCTTATGAAATAAGGCTTTCTGATTTACCAAATCTTACTTTGGAAGATCCTATCCTCCTCTGTCCACCTCACAACTTAGGAAGAGTTACAGTTAGTGAAATAACCAGAGCTTTCTGGTGAACATTGCTTGCTTCACAATATAATATCCACATTAAAGACCACATGTATAGTTAGGGGCTTACCCCAGGTGAGGTTTTATACATTTGTACATCTTTTAGACTCTCAAAGGAATTCTTTGTAAGATCTTACAGCCTTATCTGTCAAGATAGAAAATACAGAAATAAATTACTTCTTTGAAAAGAAATAGATAAATGCTACTAAATTGCAACTTTTCTAGTATTTTCTAGTTCCATTACTGTAATACAAACCTGCATTTTTGTTTCCTACTGATAAATTTTCCTTAGGAAAAAGGGTATCTTTAGGAAATGCAAATGTAACATGTCATACTTCAACTTAAAATTTTTTTCTAGCCTGTCATTAACCTTAAGATAAAATCAAGACTCTTTCATGTGATTATAAATTCCCACACTGTCTGATGCCTGCTTGCTTTTGTGGGTTTCTCTCCCATTGCCTCTGCCAGAGTTTATGTCCTTACCTCCTGGCTTCAAATCACTACAGACCAATCTCTTATTTGGAACATTGTTCTCTTCCCCCATATTTTCAGGATGTTTTACTTAATCATTTATCTAACTGTTTTGAAATATCTACAATGCAGTAAGGTAATTCACAGACGTATCTACATATGGGTAAAAGATTTTAAAAATTATATATCCAAAAGCATGTTTCTGGTACCTTTCAGGCACCCAGATCCTTTCTTTGTCTTTTTTTTTTTTATAGCAGTAACCACTCTTCCAAACCTCACACACATCCTCTTCTCTTTGTACATGTTACCAAAAATAAATGCTTCCTAAACAACATATGATTTATTTTCACATGATGAAACATGTTTTATATGGCTACGGTCCAGTTTCAAAGTTACAATATCATTGTGTAATTATTCTAAAATTTACTATCCATTTTCTTGTCCGTGAGTATTTAGGTTGTTGTGGTGGTAGTGGTGGTGGTTACAAACAATTGTTATGCATTTTTTTGTTGTTGTTTTTTGGGACAGGATCTCCTCATATAATTCAGGGTGACCGTGAACTTCTTGTAGCTCAGGCTGAGCACAAACTTAAGGCAGTCCTCCTGCCGTAGCCTCCCAAGTGTGGAGTTATAGGCATACGCTACCAAACCCGGTGGATAGGTGTTCTTATGTCTCCTGATACTTAAGTATGAATATATCCTAAAGAAAAAAATTTACCGAGTAATTCTCTTCTAAAAGCCAGTTCTTTCTAATGCGGTAATGCTAACTTCTTCTGTCTCTGGTTTTCATGAGGAGTCATTCAGCTGCCAGCTTGAGCATCTCTGTATAAACTTTTGCTAATCTAATGTTTGCAAAATAATATTCCTTGCTTTTTATATGACTTGGCTATCTTTTTGCATTTGCTATTTGTATTTTAAGCCCATTCATATCTTTCGCCCATTTTCCTATTGTTACTATATTAATGAATTTAAGCAATGTTTATCTGTTCTAGATACCTTGCATTTCTTTTGTGGTATTCAAAAATGTATATCTATAAGGGAACCTCTCTGTTCCACTGAGCTAAATGACCCAGCTATGTTAAACTCTAATGAAAGACCAGGCCCTTGTGACTTTCTAGTCAGGGATTTAAGAGTGAACAGATTTGTAAGTTAATTAGGGTTGGAGAGATACCAGTTTAGCTTGTCTTTCAGGTGAATTTGCCTGACCCCTACTAAATTATGTCCTTCTGCCCTATAAGTACTTCCATTAAAACCCATCAATTATGTTTCTATCCTCATTAGTTGATAAATTTGCTGAAATAATTTTTCATTTTTATGCCTCTAGCACTTAGCATGGAATCACTATGTGTAGTAGATGCTCAATAAATATGTATTTTTTGTGGATGAATGATAGATATCGGTAATAGTAAGGAAAATATATCATGGCTTATATATAAATCAGAGTGTAAGCCTACTTTTAGCCTTTTGTTACTGATGATACTGATGTATCTTTCAGTAGAAAGTAAATGTTTCAGGCTGGGAATTTAGCTCAGAAGGATAAGCACCTGCCTAGCAACCACAAGTTTATGAGTTCAATGCCCGGTACAAAAAAAAAAAAAAAGAAAAGAAAGAAATGTTTCAAACCCAAGATGAAATGGCTAGTTGCAAATTTCTTTAAATAAAATTCCAGGAGAAATTATTGTGTCTTGCATGTTAAAAAAGGCAATTTAGACTTAGTTACTTGTGTGATAAGAAAAATTACAAAGTTGAGTAATATGCAGTAGGAAGCTGTTGCGAGTACTTGCTAGGTGGGTCAAAGCAAAGAAGCTATGTATGAACTCTGTCATCTCTGGGGTATTCAAACGGTCGCTTTGTGCTTTACAACCCAGTCGTTAGCTCTGTAGAGGAATAATCTAACTAATGAATATTAATATTAATGAATTCTGGAAGCAAAGCTCTTCCAAATATGTTGCCCTGGATACGAAGGAATTGAAGCAGGCAAACTTCTCATGGGTCTGTCTAAAGTCAGCCCAGGAAGGAGAAGCCAAACTCTGTGGACTTTCACAGCTCCAGGAGTTACTTGAAACTGGAAAAATACATATAACTGAGCAGGGAAGACGTGCTTGTTGGTCAGGTTTAAAAAGAATGCCAAGCAGCTTTCCCTACCTAGTCGAAAAAGTATCGAATCCAAAATAAGTGTGATTATAAATTCATGTCTTGGGAAGCATATGATGCCTCTTAAATCTAGCACCTTGGGGTAAAGTATTGTTCCTCCTAACAGGAGAGCAGTAGTTGAAGGGAAGTAAAAAACATGAAAACCTCTATTGGGATGTCATACAGAACCCGATCACTCAGTATGGCTTATCACTGTTCACTAAATTTGTTATGACATTGAAAAATTGCAGTTATAGAAGAGGTGGTTAGTGGGATGTACCTGATTGAAAACTATATATACAAAATTTCATTCACTTATGTCATAGACATTAACTTAGTGCAGTTACTGTATGCAAGGATCTGTGATACATATCACAAGAATAAAGGGTAAAGAAAGCTTAGATCATATTTGCTTGTTAAAAAATTATTTCTGTAGTTGTTTTGGTTTTCTGAGACAGGCCTTTGTAGTTCAGACTCGCCTTGAACTTATTTATGTAGCCCAGGCTGGCCTTGAACTCACAGAAAGCCTCTTGCCTCAACCTCCCAAGTGCTAAGGTTATAGGCGTCTACTACCACACCCAGCTAAAATGTATTCTGTTCTGTTCTCTTTACCAGAGTGTACTTGTGGTTGCTCTAATGTATTAGCTTTCCTGTCATCAGAACATAATGCGTAACACACAGTTTGAAAGAGAGGTGTTATGGCCTGTGTTTAGATGTCCTCCCAAAGCCTCTTGGGGTTACAAGTGGGACTTCTTCAGAGGTGACTGGATCTACAATGTGTGACGCTGGGAGTAAGGGTGTATAATTATTATATCAGGCCACCGATTGGTTTGCCATCACCGTAATCCCAGTAGCCTAGATGGAGTATCTAAAAGGAGCAGAAAGAAATGGCTATGGTCCTTGTTTGCTCTCGCTGCCTCCTTGTTGTGGACTATTTCTCCTGCTCAGTGTCATTCTGCCATGCCACCCTCCCTGCCTTGGAGGCCGCCAACTCTGACGTGAAAGCTATAAATGGCAAGTCAAATAAACCTTTCCTCTTTAACTTCATTTTTAGGTATTTTGTCTCAGCAAGATAGGTAAGTAAGAAGGGGTTTATTTGGCTCTCAGTTTCAGTCCATGGTCAGCAGGTTTAAAAGCAGAGGCAGCGTGGTAAGAGGCCTGGCAGAGGGTAACCACTCACTGCATGGCAGCCAAGAGTGAGGAAAGAAGGCGGGAGGGAGATGGAACCTGCAGAGGCACAAGCCTAGAGATGCCTGCCGTCAGGCCTCACCACCTAACACCACATTCCCCCACTGAGCTCAACGTGGTGACCCCTGGATGAGTGCAGAGCCCCGTCCTCCAGCCGCCTTCAAACACTGGGGACTTCAGAGGACACTTCACACCTAAACCATAACACCTGAAAATCTACATGAAGATTAATAAAATAATGTAAAAGGAAAAGAGCATTAAGCACAAAAGTTGAAGCAATATTTGAAGCAAGTCTAATTGTCCAGAGTTTTACTGTGAATTTGCTGGCAATGAGAGCAAGAAAAAGCATGTTGTTAAAAATTTTAGGAACAGTGCTTTTCTTAGCACTGTTTGTGAGATAAATTCATGCTGTGGATTTATCATACAGGGAAGACTGAGTAATGATAACAGCCTAAAGAATGCTTAGTAAATGCAAAAGTCAACTTCACCGTGCTAATTCTTATTTTGTTGGTTAAAAGACCAAAGCAATACAGTAAAGTAAGGATGATAAGGCACACATTTAAGTAATGAGAATATTAGATAGAAGGTGATAAAGTTCATAGCGTGTGGT
Source organism: Cavia porcellus (assembly GCF_034190915.1). Classification (NCBI taxonomy): domain Eukaryota; kingdom Metazoa; phylum Chordata; class Mammalia; order Rodentia; family Caviidae; genus Cavia; species Cavia porcellus. Next base: position 54,225,413 of record NW_026947494.1, read on the forward strand.
AGATGAATTGATAGGGGCGTTTGGGGAAAGAGCTTCCTTCTTGACTAAAAAGAGGGACAAGGACATAATTATATGTGCAACTGGACCTTGAAGGACTCGTACATCAAAAGAAGGATATTCTCCAATCCCTTGTTTACCAGAACTTAAAAACAGTACATTGAAAAAAAATTTTAAAAAAACAGTACATTGAGTAAGTTGTATGCCCAAGGGAAAAGTGCTCAAAAGTAATAAAAATAACTATAAGACTATCAACATGTGAGAATCACTCATGGGCCCTGAAGGTGTAGCTCACTGCTAGGTCGTGTTCTTATTATCCTCTGTGAGAACTTTAGGTCAGTTCCACACATGTGCACATACTGCCCTCTCCAAAAAAAAGGTCACAAATACTTTCTCTGTGGCTAAGAGAAGGTTATAGATGACCTACTAAAGGTTTCACGTGACTTCAGGTAAAGGTGAAAAATTAAAATTCTAGAGCATCTCTACTTGTTAGAACACCAGTCTCACAAGGTGATTCTGAATAGAGCTAAATATAAAGTCTTACATTTATGTTAAACAAATTAGGAAGAAACTTAGAACCTTGTTTCCAAGTTCAGTAGAAATTAGTGAGTTAATGTGGTTGTTGAAGAACGAGGATCAGTGATAAAATGACACTGAGTTTTGGGTATCAGTCGCCACATCCAGTGGACACTTTCTAGTCCTAACTTTACTGGTCTCCATTAAACTAACTTTTGGGACGTTGGCCCCATCTTCTTTTTTGACTTTCAGAGCAATAAATTTCTAACGTTCCTCTCTGAACTTTTTTGGGAAGGGGTACAGAGGATGGAATGGACATTCTTTAAGTTTCTTCTAAGCTTTCCCTTCCTAGGAAGGACCTGGTTCTCTAGTGCTGGTTTTCTGCAGTGTCTGGCTCAGTTTCTGTATATAATCTGTTTCCTTTCTGTTTTTCTTTAGCTTGTATTTATGCTCAAGTCTCTCCCCTACGTGTCTCTGACTGAAACCTTCCCTCAGTCCAGGGAATCCTTTTTTAGCCTTTCCTTTGTTTCCCAGACTTTCTGCTGCTGCCTGTTCGTTATCTGAGGTGACAGTCCAGTCACAGGATCTCACATCTGAATCCTCTGTGTGTGTGTGTGTGTGTGTGTATGTGTGTCCAGGTTCCAGTTGCCTGTTGCCATTCATCACACTTCTATAGCGTGGCATATCTCACAGGCACTTAGAAATACTCATGTCTGAAATTTGCTAGTATGTCGCAAAACCTACTCTTGCTTTCTCTCATGTTTATGATTGTCCAGTGGTGAATTTGCTCTTTTGTCAGTAGCACCACTATCCACCTGTCACACAAATTAGATACTCTGTGATGTCCATCTTTTAAAGTGTCCTTCCAGTTTTACCTTTTATTTTTAAGATATATGTAAAATTTTTAATATATAATTTAAATTTAAAATCATAGGCCATATTCATAAAACTATGAATGGAAGGAAATTTTTCATAATGTATTGGAAGTTATGAATGCCATTTTTATCCTGGATTTGATAATTACACCTAGCTGAATGACATTTCTTGAAAACAAACATGTAAAGTCTTCATGGAAAGAGGATGTATATAAAGCAAAGAATGGAAAGTATAGGGAGAAATACTAACTAAAAATGACAGAATCCCAAGCAAACTATTATGACAATAAATTGTTTAAACTTTCCTATTAAAAGATAAGTATCTTCAGGACATGGTTAAAAATAAAATCCAATCTCTTAATAACTACAAAAGAACTATCTAAATTAAAATGAAATTGCTTCCAAAGGAGCGCAAAGTTTTATCAGACAAACACACAGCAGGAGTAAAATAGGATTTCAACAAAATCAGATTAATAAGGCACAAAAGCAGTAAACAAAAAATAACATTTTTTGTGTATTACAGGTACAATCCATGATGAAATGTGTGTGTCAGACAAGGGAACATATTTTTAAAATATAAAAGATAATAGTTACTTCATTTTGAACATCTCTTCTAGTTATGGGCACAACAAGTGCCTAAAAATAAAATAGGGCCTGGGATTTGGCTGAGTAACCTCATCACTTCCCTGGGAAGTTGCAAGGTTATGAGTTGGATCCCAGTACCAAATAAATAAATAAATAATAAAAAGTTGGCTGACGGCATGGTGGTGCACACCTATAATCCCAGCATTTGGGAAGGTGAGGCAAAGGATCACCTGGAGTTCAAGGCCAGTCTGGGCTACATGATGAGTTTAAGGCAGGCCTGAATTTCATAGTGAGACTTGTCTCAAAAAAGAAAAAAAATGGTAAGACCTGAGCAAAATAAAAGACATACAAATTTCTTTTAATTTGACTACAAACTACACTTTTTTACCTTGACTTAAAGTAATGAGTAGATTTAGTGCATTTCTTACTGTTAGCAAATGATGCATAAACTTTTGGAACTTGAAAGCATGATTTAACATTTGTCCAAGGAAATAATCTTGATGACATCAGACACACATAAATGGTTACAGAAGCTGAAAAAACTTCCAAGATCTATGTGTGCAAGTTTGAAACCCAAGAAACCTGATAGTGTGTTCTCAGCTTCAGTCTGAGTTCCTTTACAAGTTCTCCTCATCTAAAACAAAGAATTGAAAGCAGCTGGGGATATAGCTTAGTAGTATAGCACCTGCCTGGCAAACATAAGATCATGAGTTCAATCCCCATTACCAAAAAAAGAAAAAGAAAGAAAGAAAGAAAAGAAAAAAGAATGTGCTGAGCGTGAAGGCACAATCTGTAATCTCAGCACTTGGGAGGCTGAGGCAGGGGGATGTCTGAGTTCAAGGCCAATGTGCACTGAGACTGCCTCTAACAAAATGAGCAAACAGCAATGACAAAGTTTACGTAAAAAAGTAAAAGTGAACATGAGGGAGAAACAGTCTCTGCAGAGTAAGCTTGGGCCAACTAATAGAAAAACAGCATATAGGTCACTGGAGGATACAGGGTGGCCGGCCCATGTGAGGGAAACCACCATAGCCTCACCTTTTGAATATGTCTGATATCCATTATGTTCTTTTATGAGTCTTACTACCATTTTTAAAATTAAGTTTTATTGATACGTGTTTGCCATACATAATCACGTTCATGGAAATTTTTTTAAAATTTTGTTTTATAAAACATTTATGCAATACATATTGATTACAGTCACATGAGATATAGTTACATGTGTGTAACACATTTTCATTCTTTTTTTCTCCCTTCCCTTTCCCATTGGAACAGTTTCTTCCTATTTCATAATGTCTTTTACTCATTTTGATCTTCATGTGCTTTCGGTTTCTCACAGAAGAGAAACAGTGTGACATTTGAACTCGTGTGTCAGATTTCTCTTGAAAGTATGGTCTCAATGTGTATCCATTTACCTAAAAATGTTTCAAATTTATCCTTCTTTGTGGTCTTTGCCTCAATATAATAAAGGCCATTTATGACAAACCAACAGCCAGCATCATACTAAATGGCCAAAAATTGAAAGCCTTTACTTTAAAATCGGGTACAAGACAAGGATGTCCTTTATCACCACTCCTATTTAATATAGTACTGGAAGTACTAGCCAGAGCAATTAGGCAAGAAAGAGAAATAAAAGGGGTAAAGATAGGAAAAGAAGAAGTTAAATTATCATTGTTTGCAGATGACATGATACTCTACATAGAAGACCCCCTAAACCCCATTGAAATACTCTTAGATACAATAAATAAATTCAGTAATGTGGCTGGATACAAAATCAATACTCAGAAATCAATAGCATTCCTATACACGAACAACAAAATTACAGAGAGGGAAATAAGAGAAACTGGACTATTCACATTAGCAAGCAAAAAAATGAAATATTTAGGAATTACTCTTACGAAAGAAGTGAAAGACTTATACAGTGAAAATTATAATACACTGAAAAAGGAAATTGAAGATGATCTCAGAAAATGGAAAGACATCCCTTGCTCATGGATAGGAAGAACAAACATTGTGAAAATGGCCATTCTCCCAATACTGTTATACAGATTCAATGCAATCCCAATAGAAATACCATCAACATACCTTATAGATCTAGAGAAATCACTCCTAAATTTCATCTGGAACCAGAAGAGACCTAGAATCGCAAAGGCAATTCTAAGCAGCAAAGACAAAGCAGGAGGCATCACAATCCCTGACTTGAAGTTATACTACAAAGCAACAGTAGTAAAATCAACATGGTATTGGAATCAAAACAGAGCTGAAGATCAGTGGAATAGATTAGAAGATACAACCACAACTACGAACACACTCAACCACCTTATTTTTGATAAAGGAGCCAAGCAGGTTCACTGGAAGAACGACAGTCTCTTTAATAAATGGTGCTGGAAAAACTGGCTCTCCATTTGCCGAAAACTAAAGCTAGACCCATGTCTATCACCATGTACTAAATTAAAATGTAAATGGGTCAAAGATCTGAATATTAAAACAGAAACACTAAATCTATTGGAAGACAAAATAGGTAGAAACCTTGGAGACATAGGAGTAGGTAAAGAATTCATGAACAGGACTCAAACCGCACGGGAAATACTTCCCAGAATCAATAACTGGGACCACTTCTTATTAAAAAATTTTTGCATGTCAAAAGAAATCTCCAGCATAGTGAAAAGAAAACCCACAAACTGGGAAAAGATTTTAGTGAACTCTCTCTCAGACAAGGGCCTCTTGTCTAAAACATACAAAGAATTAAAGAAACTCAGACCTCCGAAATTCAAAGATCCAATCCAAAAATGGGCATCTGAGATGAATATGCAATTCTCAGATGAAGAAATGCAAATGGCAAATAAATACATGAAAAAATGCTCATCATCATTGGTCATTAGAGAAATGCAAATTAAAACCACACTGAGATACCATCTCACTCCTGAAAGAATGGCCAGGATCAAGAAAACCGACAACAAATGCTGGAGAGGCTGTGGGGAAAAAGGAACTCTCCTGCACTGCTGGTGGGAGTGTAGACTGGTACAGCCTTTGTGGAGATCTGTCTGGAGATTTCTCAAAAAGTTGGGACTGGAAATCCCATTTATTCCAGCTATTCCACTTCTAGGCATATTCCCAGAAGAACTGAAAGCATCATACCACAGTGATATATGTGCACCTATGTTTATAGCAGCACAATTTGTAATCGCCAGATCTTGGAAACAACCCAAGTGCCCATCAACTGAGGAATGGATCAAAAAGTTGTGGTATTTCTATACAATGGAGTATTATTCAGCTATAAAGAAGGATCACATTGAGATATTTATCAATAAATGGGCACAGCTTGAGACCATACTCATAAGTGAAATAAATCAATCTCGCATGTGTGAATACCAAATAGTTTCCCTAATGTAAGTAATGATTCAAATATATAAAAATATGTGGTAATCATGATTCCCCATTAGGTGGCCTTGAAGGCTTATAAAGTTTTCACTCATTAATTAGAAAGGCTTTATTCTGGGCTTCTTGATATGAAAATATTTGAAGCTAGAGTATATGAAGTTTTACCCAAATATTTCAAGGAAAAAGACACTATGGTAACTACTATTAAGTCAGGTTATAAGGTGGTGAAGTACTAGGTTATTGAAACAGTCATGCTGTGACCTCTATTGTTATATTGTTATGTCCTGTTTTATCTCAATCTCCCCCTTATTGTTTCAAAAAAAAATTATTTAGTCATTTCTTATGTTTGTCTTAATTAAAGAAAAAATTCAAAAAAATTAGGATATATAAATAGTAACTCTTTTCGATTTCCTATTAACTTGTTTTGAAGTCCTGTAGTACTCCCACGATCTTGTTTTGACTGATTAGACTCTGTTCCATTCTATATGATAGTATCAAGTTTGAAGACATAGGCAACTACTTTGAAGACAATAAGATTCACTAAAATACCCATTCTGGTTTGACTATTGTCTTCTTTGGAAGTCCTGTAATGTTTACAATGCCTAAGTTTTATTGGTCTTGTTCTCTACTGTTTTGTCCAACTTTATAATATGTAATAAGATAGACAATTCTTTTTAAGGAAACAAGGGACAACGTTGATAACCATTGTTGATAAACTTGTACTCTGTTCTACACCATGTGCTATGTCTATCCTTGGTATTGACTGACAGCTTTGTTTTGCCATATTTGACTGTATTCTTCCCCCCCCCCCAAAGAAAGAAATAAGCACTAAGGAGTAATAAAATCCAAGATGTGTAAATTTTGTTGTAAAAAAGAGAGGGGAAAAAAAAAAAAAGAAAAAGAGCTCTAACGGATATAACAGCAAGTGTGTTTGGGGGTGTTAAATAGCTGACTTTATCAATGTTTTTGGAACATTGAACACAGCTGTTTGCAGTCTCCCTGTTTGAATGTCCACCTTGTGTTCTTTGATACTGTGATTTGAGGAACTATTTTCAAGAAAATAGTGTGTAATCTACTAGCAGGTAATTTCTTACTGTTATGGTTTTTTGTTTTGTTTTGTTTTGTTTTGTTTTGTAGTTCTGTATTGCGTGTACCCTTATGCCGCTTTGGTTTGTTTTGTGTTTTTCTCTTTTTCCTCTTAAATAAAAAAAAAATAAAATAAAATAAAAAAAAAATAAAAATCATATCTTTACCCATTCATCTGTTGATGGGCATCTGAGCTGTTTCCAAGATTTTCTTATTACAAATTGTGCTGGTTCCTGTTCTCCTCCCCTACTGTCTGTGAATAGCCTAACTCACAGGAGAGGGCTGGCATCTGGTTCTGCCCTCCCCCGGCATCAGCCCACATATGGTGCAAACTCATAGGAGGTCTTAGCTTCTTGTTGACTTGTTCTCCTCCCAGGCAGTCTGTGCTTAGCACCAACAAGAAGCTAAGACCTCCTGTGGTTGTGGCCATGCACAGGCTGACTGGAGGAAAGCCAGAAACCAGCCCCTTCCAGCATGCAGCCAGGAAGACAAGAAGAGCCAGTATTCCTCCCCTGCCCCCAGGAAACAACCAGCTGATCAGAAGAAACACAGGCTGTGATGATAGCTAGTGGGGTGAAATTCAACTTAATGCTTGTAGTGTGTAGTGTTTCACTGACTTTGCAGACCTAAAGCAGGTGGTCTGATAGCAGTATGCAATAGAGCATATATGGGGTTGTGTCTTTTTGAAGGTGGTGGCCTTGTTAACTCCTTACTATCTTGTTTTGAAGTCCTGTATCATTTTCATTGTTTTGTTTGGTTGAGTTTTATTCTATCTTGTTTGATTTTGTTGCATCCAATGGCATGGGCAGCTGTTTCAAAGATAACAAAGATATATTATGGTAGCCATTTGGGATTTACCATTATCTTGTTTTGAAGTCCTACATTATGTTCATTATTTTGTTTTTATTGGTTTTACTTTGTTTCTGTTTTGTTTGATTTTACTGCCTCTAAAGGTATGGGGAGCTATTTTGAAGACAACAAGACACATTATAGTAACCCTTGTTTCTTTCCTATTACCTTGTTTTGAAATCCTGTGTTACACTGTCTTGTTTTGATTGGCTTTATTCTGTTTTATTGTGCTTAGTTTTATTCTCTAAAATAAAATTTTAAAAACTTGTGCTGCTGTAAACATGGATATGCATAAGTAGCTGTGGTAAACCTTAAGTTCTTTTGGGATGATACCAAGAAGGGGAATAACTGGGTCAAATGGAACCTCTAGTTTCACTTTTTTGGGGAATCTTCATACTGATTTCCATATCACGGGGAATTTGTGCCTGTATGTAATATGTATGTAATATTACATATTTTTTTCCTAATTCCTGGCCCTCCCTCCAAGCCTTCCTCTCCTCCCCACTCACAAAAGCTTTATTTCCATCACTGTCCTTCATTCTTTTTTAAAATCGCTTTTCCTTTCCTTCCCTTCCCTCACTCTCCTCCTCTGGTAACTTTGACATTTGAACATTTTGTTCCAACTTCCCAATATCTATCTTCCACTTTGTACCTTACTTACCCTTTGAAGAGAAACAATGTGATATTTTAAAAAATGTATTTATTTCACTTAAAATTATATTCGCAAGGTGCATCCATTTAGCTAACAATGTGTAAAGTTTATACTTCTTTATGGAAAAATAGTATTCCATTGTATATAAACACCACATTTGCTTTATCCATTCATCCATTGATGGGCATATGGGCTGTTTCCAAAATTTAAATGTCATAAATTTTGCTGCTGTGGACATGGATGTACATATTATTGGGTGTTGCAGTTGGGGTTTGCAGGAAAAACAGTTTAATATAGGACACATAATTTAGAGGATTGTTTTATAGTATTCACCTGAAGAGTCAAATACAAAGGAGTGTGGGAGATCTGTGCACACATTAGAGTCCCAGAGAATCCAGCTAAGGGCCTAGACCCCACTGCAATGTGCTACCCAACTTCAGCTGAAGACCTAGATCCCACGGCAGTATCCTCCATGAATCCAGTTGGAGGCCTGGGGTCCGGGACAATGTCTCGTGCAGGTCTGTATCAAGGATCTGCATGGGGAAGACCCCTAGGTCAGTATGGAAGCTAGAAAGTCTGTGCCGGGCTGGGGATTTAGCACAGCGGCATAAGCGCCTGCCTTGCAAGCAGGCAGTCGTGAGTTCGATCCCTGGTACCGATAAAAACGAAAAAAGACCAAAAAAAATTAAAAAAAAAAAAAAGAAAGTCTGTGCCAGTAGGATGAAGGCTCTGTGCCAGCAAGCTGAGGGATCTTCATTGGATCCAGGAAGGGAAACTCAAAGTAAGGACCAGAATGTGGTATGGTATTTTTAATCCTTTAAGAAAGATACTTAGGAGGAGAATAACTGGGTCAAATAGAACCTCTAGTTTTAGTTTTTTGAGGGCTCTTCACAGTGCTTTCTTCATAGAGATTTCATAGTGGTTGTACCAGTTTATACCATTGCCAGTGGTAGAGAAGGGTTCCTTTTCTCCACTGCTTCACCAGCATTTGCCCTTGGTTGATTTCTGGATGATAGCTATTCTTTGTGTATGTAGTGAGATTGAGTCTCAGTGTTGTTTTAGTTGACATTTCTTGAATGATCAATGATGTTGAACATTTTTCCCTTCTACATGATTGGTTGCCTTGGCATGTGAATTCATTCTATTGAAATATTTGGAATTATTCTCTTGGTTGTATTTTTTTATGCTATCCTTCAGAACATTTTGGAGTGCTGGTTTGGTGAGCATTAATTTCTTCATCTGTTCTTTGTCAAGAAAGTATCATATTTCTCCATCAGTTTTAAAAGATAATTTTTTCGAGTACATCAGTCTGGGTTGGAGGTTGTTTGCTTTTTTTTTTCCTGTTGTACCAGAATATGTTTATTTTTTTAAATTTTTATTTAAAGAAAGACTAAACAAAACAGAAAATAGGTAGAAATAATGCATTCAGAGAAAAAAATCAATAGTAAGAAATCACTAGTTGATGTTTACATATTATCGTTTTATAAATAGTTGTTCGAGATACAAAAATGGAACATGTAAAGTGGGAATTCAAACAGCAAGACACCAAACCGTTGTGTTCAACTGTGACACAAAAACTTAGTAACATGGTTGTGAATCTTATACACTTAAATATACATGCAGTTATCCATATCTTCATTTATGTTTACATTAAACAAACTAAAGCAGGTTAAAATCATTCTGAACAAAGAATAATAGTATTCCCGGATTTCACACCATGATACTCTGTGATCAGCACTGAGTACTGTAGTGTCTGTTTTTTTAAAATTTAATTTAAAGAAAGACTAAATAAAACAGAAAATGGGTAGAAATAATACATAATTTCAAAGAAAAAATAAACAGTAAGAAATCACTAGTTGACGATTACAGATTGCCTACTTACAAACACTTATTCAAGATACTCAAGTGGAGCATATAAAGTAGGGATTCAAACAGTGAGACTGCAACCAGTTCTGTTCAGCTATCCAACAAAACTTAGAAATATGGTTATCAACCCTAAACACTTAAACATACGTGCAGTAACATGCAGTAATCCATATCTCCAATTATGTGGAGATTGAATAAACCAAAGCAGGGTGATATCACTCTGAACAAAGAATAATACTATTGCTGGGTTTCACATTATGACACTCCAGGATCAGCACTGGGTATTTTAGTGTCTCTTTTTCTTCAAAGTATCTGTTCATTTCATCATGTGTCATAAGATCAGATCTCATAAACTGTTTATAGATTCTACATATGCATGAGTCTTAACATGTATTTCTATCCTTTTTATATTAGAGGGAGAAACAAAACAAAGCAAGGCAAAACAAAACATATTCATATAAACACATGAAATGAAATAAACATATAAGACCATTGCACAAGGAGTTCTACCATGATTCCTGTGTTGTCTCTTGTTGTCTCTAATAGAAATGGTTATATCATCAGACATAATATAATTGAATATATCAGTACATAATATATTAATAAAAACCCAACTTTGTATATAGTATAAAACTTCAAAAACCGGCAGTTATCAAACCAGAATGTGTATTGTAGAGTCTTGTCATCTTCACTGTAGTGGCCTATACTCTCAGACGTGATAGTATCAATCGTATCAGTTTTGAATAAAATCTTCTCTGCTTTATTTCTGTTATGCTCTTTTTTTGCCATCAGTTGTCTGCTTATCTTCTTCATTCTGTTTTCTGCTCCATTCATTGAGGCCTCTCTGCCACTGTTCCTGGAATCGTAGTACTTTTCTCTCTCTCTAGAATGCCCTGCAGTATTCTCTGTAGAGTTGAATTGGTGGTTGTGAATTTCCCAAGTTCTTCTTTGTCTTGGAAGCATCTTGTTTCTCCATTAATTTCTAGAGACAGTTTATCAGGGTATATCATTCTGAGATGGAGATTATTTTCTTGCAGGGCTTGGAGTATTTTGCTCCAGGCTCTTCTTGACTGATGGTTTGTGTTGAGCCATTATTCTGATGGGCCTTCCTTTATAGGTGATCTGTTTCTTGTCTCTAACAGCTTTTAATATTCTGTTCTTAAATTGAATTTCTGGGATCTTGATTATTATATGCCTGGGTGTAGCTCTGTTTTGGTTGTAGGTGGCTGGAGTTCTATATGCCTCATATATCAGAATATCATTTCCTTTTCTTATGTTTGAGAAGTTTTCCTTAATTATTTTTGTGAATAACCTTTGCGGTTCCTTTGTTTGTACCCCAGCTTCTTCATTCACATTCTTTATTCTCAAGTTATAGATGCTTTTGTTGTCTTCTAGCCTTTGTATTGTTACTGCTTGCTTCCTTGTTATTTTTAAAAAGTTTTCCCTTGCATATTCCCGCATTGCAAAATTGTCCTACAGTTTGCATCATCTATCCTTAGTTTCTTTCAAGCTGATTTGCCATCTTTCCATAGAGTTTTTAATTTCCTGGTGATCTCTTTGAATCTGCTTCATGTATTCTATATTTTTTTATATTCTTCATCAAATGGTTCTCTCCTTTGTTTGCATTCCTTCCTTCTTCTGTCTGTGTCTGCTTGTGGGTTGCTTAGTATCTCTTTTATTAATCTTCTTATATCATGCTTTATTTGGCTAAATGTTTCACTTTTGAACTCGTCTATGAGGTCCCGAATATATCTGTTTATGTCCACTGGTGCTGTGTCTGATATTGCATGTTTGCTGTTCTCATTCTCCTTTGTATTTACCTATCCTGGGTCCATGTTCTCAAGGTTGGGACGTGGGGAGTTTTTGTTGTTGCTTCCTCTTCCCATCTTTTTTGCTTCTTCCAGGAGGCCCCAGTTTCTTTCTTTGTTGGTTGAAAGTCTTCTGAAGTGTGCTGGCTAGATGACCCTTCCCACCGACTGAGGTTGTTTTCCTTTTGGGCTTGAAATACTTGATGTTTTCCTCGACTTAAGGATTTGTGTTGAGATGTCTACTGTGATTTCGATGGGTTTTCCTTTATAGGTGATTTCTTCATTTCTCTAAAGCTCTTAACCAGTCCCATTATTTGAGTACAGCATGACTCAAAAAAATTGTATATTTTCCCATTAAGTTTTATAAGATAACAGGAAATGAAAAAATACCAATTTTATCAAATGTATTCAGTATGAGAATCAATACATTGAAATGATACCTGCTAGAGTAGTACTCAGAATAGTCAGTACATAAACAAACTTGTTGCCCAAGTGATGCTCAGGGGAAATAGTTGAGTTCATGTTAAATTTCTGGAATCTTGACTAATACATACTTTGGTATGGTTTTTTTTCTGATCTTTCCAATTTGGGGTCCTGTATGCCACACTTATGTATTTGTCAAATTCTTTTCCCATACTTGGAAACTTTTCTACTATTACTTCTGGGAATGGTCTTTTATGCCCTGTGTGTTATCTTCTGATTTCTTATTGATTTTAATTAATCTTATATTTTTCTTCTTTGTATCATGTGGCAGCTGTTGGATTGATTTTTCATGGTCGCTTGCTTTTTTAACGTAGTCTTTCATTCAATGATCACCAACCACAACCCTGTCTCCTAGATCTTATACTCTATCTTGACATTGATTAATTGTGCCTTGTTTACTTTCAATAGAATTTTTAATCTCCTGATTATCCCTTTGCATTTGTTTTATACCATACACTTCTTTCTTATGTTGGGCATTCATGGTTTCCCTAAGCTCCTCTATTTTTATCTGTATCTATTCTAGATTCACTGACCATTTCTTTCATTATGATCATCATCTCGTAGTTATCAGCGTAATTAATAGTATTGTTTTGTTTTTGTCTGAGAATTTACTCATTTGCTTTGTTACTTCTGCTGCTACCATTTCATAAAATTCAGCTGGGAGGCTTTTGATTTCTTCCAACTCAGTGCACTCAGGGCTTGCTTTGGGTTGTTTGGGTGTTTCGGATTACATTTTGCTTTTGAGTTTTCTCATTTTCTTTTTATCAGTCTGTCTTTGCTTTCTTTCTTTCTTTTTCTTTTTTCCTGTCTTTTAGGTCTATTCTCATTGAAGCTTGTAAACTGCTCATGGTAGATAGTTTTATTAGTAGTATCAAAATCTCTGTAGGTAGTAATACTTTTCAGAGCTGTTTTCTAGGCATAGATGGCTTTTGGCCTTTGAGTCTGTCCTAGCATCCTACTTGTTCTGTTTATTAGGATAAAAGGTTGCACTCAGTTGTTTCGTACTGGCCTCAGATAATCCAGGTATTGGGATACAAGGAGGAGCAACTGATCACAACAGCTTCATGATCTTGGCTAATTTAGTATAATCAGTAATGACTATATTATGAAACACAAACTGGAACATGACAAACTGTAATAGCTAATACTTTGTTGCCTTTACTCCTTGGTACAAGATTTATAGTTTACAGCAAGATTCATGACAACGCAGAATATACACTTGATAGAGCAATTTTGCTTCCTTTCACAGCAATGCAGTATTCAGCCATAGTAAGATAAAGTTAACTACCTGTAGATTCATCCAGGTAAATGGTATGGTTGTGGTAGTATAAAACAAACAAATAGGTTATGAAGCATGAAGCAATGGTAGATGTAAAGAACGTGGTAAAGTTTATTAGAAAGTCTTGTTAAGGAGTAAAGGGAAATAAGTGGGAGGCAACCACCTAAAGATGACCATCTACAAAAAGGATAATAATGGGAGTAGAGATTAAGCTACAGGAAGAGAAAATAAGAAAAAATACTAAGGGGACTGATTGAAGAAAGGTGAGAAAAGATGGGGAGAGAGAATAAAGTGTGAGCCTATTCAAACAATTAAAACAAAGTGATGATGGAGGAAGGGCTAGAAAATAATAAAACTCGAACTTCTACCAAAAGAAAAAGTAGTGAAAAATCAAAAACATACCAATTATGGAGGAAAAAAGAAGAGAGAAAAAAGTTCCTATGTATTTCCAGAGGAGTGTTATTTTCCCAGGTCATTAGTCTTTAATCTTACAAGTGCTGTTCCTCTTTGCCGGCTTTATACTCGGTGAGTTTGTATGGAGCTTATTCAGTTAAAGGGGGTCTCACTCGCTCCATAATTCCTTGTTTGTGGCAGCTGTTCAAATTGGGGAACTGGACAGGGAAGGTATGGGGACTTGTTTTTGGGGCTCCCGTTGTGGACTCCTTCTGGTCAGGTACCCATGCTTGTAACCCAATGTGTAGTGGATTGTCTGTGGAATAAGCACCTGATACGTGGAGATTCCTGTGGCCTCTCCTACCTGACTCTCAGTTCTGTAGGTGCTTCGTGGAGAAACAGATCTGCCTCAGACTAATGTAGGCAGGTTTCTGTAAGCCATGTGAGGGTGCTGAGCACTTGGTTGTGTCTCACAGGTGTCCAGAGTCAACTGGACAGAAGAGGCATCCACTTACTCTTGCTGCTGACCAGGCAGAGGACCAGGCTATTGCATTAATCAGAGACTGGGCTTAGGCTATGGCTGAATGCAAAGTGGAGACTCTTCTGTGCCTACCATGCTTGCATCACCCTATGTAAACCCTAGGTGCCCGGGAACTTGTGTTAGATGTTGAACAGAGGGATGCTGGCAAGTCTGGGATTGGAGCAAGGCACTGAGAGTTCAATGTAGACTCGCACTCTCTCTCTCTGTCTCTCTGTCTCTCTCTCTCTCTGTCTCTCTGTCTCTGTCTCTCTGTCTCTCTCTGTCTCTCTCTCTGTCTCTCTCTGTCTCTCTCGCTGTCTCTATCTCGCTCTGTCTCTCTCTCTGTCTCTGTCTCTGTCTCTCTCTCTCTCTCTCTGTCTGTCTCTCTCTGTCTCTGGAATTGAATTCATGACCTCACATTTGCCAAGCTGGTTTTGTGCCACTGAGCCAAATCTCCAGCCCCCTCTCTCTGAATCTCTTGAATGTGACCTCTGTTCCCTTCTACTCTTCATCTGGATTACTGCAGCCTGCTAACTGGTCTTCTTTGCCTCCTAAATTCCATTTTTCACACCTTCTACAGCAGCGAGAGTGTCCATCTAAAAGAGAGATCTCAGGCTCTCACTGATAGCTTTTTGTTAACTACCTGTAGATTCATCCAAGTAAATGGTATGGTTGTGGTAGTATAAAAAAACAAATAGGTTATGAATCCTAGCACTGGTACAGAATTTAATCTCTCTAACGTGACATTAAAAAACTCTCTGGAATCTTGTCTGTCAACATCTCTAGTCTTATCTCGCTCCAGTTTTCGCTCCTAAATTCCAGATTGGTTGTAATTCTTCTAACATAGTACGCCAGTGAAAGGAAGCAGAGTCTTTGTCATTGAGGTTCACCCTTCCAGGTTTGCTCTCCTGCTTCTGACCACCCTTCCTCATCTTTTCCTGTATGATTGCTGTTCACACCCCGCTCTAGGCGGACTTCTCTGGCTCCTTGTTCTCCGCGTTGTTTCTTTGTACAACCATGACTTAGGCTTGTGTGTAGCTCTGTAATTGGGCTTGCTGTTGCAGCATGACTATCTCTGTCTGGTACTTCCGGGGGAACTAGAATTTTTTTTTTTTTTTTTTTTTTTTTTTTACAAGTTATACAGATTTACAGAAGAAAAAAAATGCGCAGTAGGAAATCACTAGTTAATAGATTACATATTGCCATCTTAGAAATAATTGTTCAAGTCACAGAATTAAAGTTTGTAGAGTGGACATTCCAGCAATGATACTGCAAACAGTTCTGTTCAATGATCCATTAGAACTCTGTGATATCATTTTCTGTCTTATACATTTAAATATACATGCAGTTATATAGTTTAGAGCATTTTCTTTTCCTCTCTTTTGTACAGTGACTATTACACATTTTGGGTTTCATTGCTCCCACTGTTCTTATTGCTTTTTTGGAAGAGAGTAAAACCAAATGTGACATGACAGAACAGAATCGGTCAAGTCAAAAGGGTGGATATAATAGATAATATAAAAACATAATACAAGGTGATCAACAATGGTTACCCTAATGCCTCCCGCTATTTCTAATAGAATTGCCTATATCGTTAGTTGTAATACTATTGAACAAAACCGTAAAGGATAAAACCGACAAAACCAAAACATTGGAGATATTGTAGGTCTTCTAAAGTAGATAGAAGTCAACGAGAATGGGCGTTATAATGAATCTCATTATCTTCTCAGCTGATGCCTAAACTTTCGAACCTGATACTATTCAGCAAAACAGAATAGAGGAACCTCAGTCAAAAACAAGAAGGTGAGAGTAATACAGGGCTTCAAATCGAGAAAATAGAAAGTCAAAGTGGGTTACTATATTATATCCTGCTATATTTTTCCCTTTAATTAAATGGATAACAATAAAAAAGTATATAATGGAGTGGAGATTGAGAAAAAGAAAAAGAGGGCATAACAGCGAAACAGGGCAGATCAAAACATTCTCCCATATTTCAAGTCTGCCCTCCAGTTCAGATAGTCTGTCCTTAGTTTCTTTCAAGCTGTTATGCCAGTCTTGTATAGACTTATTAATTTCTTGATAGTCCCTTTGAACCTGCTTCACATACTCAATGCTTTCTCTGTTTTCTCCATCAAGCAATTCTCCCCTCTTTTTCTGTTCTTCCATTCCACCATCTGTTTTTTCCTGGGTGGTGTTTAGCATTTCTCTAACTATTCTGCATACTTCTAGCTTCAGATCATTGATAACTTCATTCCTGAATTGGTCTATGAGGCTCTCAATATGGTGCTTAATGTATACTGGTGCGGCGTCCATTATTGCCTGTTTCTCAGGATTGGGGGCCGAGGAGCTTTTTTTGTTGCTTCCCTTCCCCATATTTTTTGTTCCTTATAAAATGCAATCTTACAAAGGAGGCCCGGCTTCCCTGCCTGTCAGCCACAGCCTGATCAAATTGCGCTGGCTAGTTGTTCCCGCCCACCGCTGCGCACCAGGGAGTAGGAGGAGGCAGCCTACGCGGAAGTCAGTCGCTCCTCCGGGCCATCGTCCGGCTCTGGGATCTGGGTTAGGCTAGTCTAGCCTAGAGAGTCCGCCAGCAGCGTCACTCAGGCCAGGCACTTTTCTCCAATCCCGTCCGAGAGGGGAATGGCGCCCAGAGAGATCTCCGCTAGAGTCAAACTGTGGTGGGGGGTCAGATTCTCACTCACCTCGCCACCAGTCAGTTTTCGTGTACACCTCTGTCCGTCCTTTTTTTTTCGACTCCGTTCTCCCGTTCCCAGAGCTCGGCGCTCCCAGAGCTCGGCGCGTCTCTCCTTGCTGAGCCGCTGTGGAGATAGCCGGCCGCCGCACGGCGGGAAATCCAAACCGGTTTCCGATGGCGCGGAGTCGAGCCTCCACACCGAGATTTTTCTGTTCCTATTTTAGCGCCAGGACTGTATTCCAAGTTGGATTCTCTCAGCCCAGTTCGTTCCTGAGTCAGCAGAGCATATCTCTACTGATTCGTGTCTCCCTAGTCCGCATTATTTCTGGCCTCTGAGCCGAACCTTTCAGAGAGCCTCTGGTAGTTGCTGTTGTCTGTCCGCCATGTTCTCTGGTCTCCCGGGAACTAGAATTTTAATTAACTGGTTACTATGATCCCCTTCTGGCTTCTGATTTATGTTTCTCTTTCTCCTTTTTATCGGTACGGGGATCGAGCTCACTACTGCGTGCTTGCAAGGCAGGCGCTTATGCCGCTGAGCTAAATCTCCAGCCCCGATTTATGAATTTTCATGGTATGGTCAAATATATTTACTTGTGTTCTAATCTCTCCTTTAGGGTTCTCTTCATTTATTATCCTTTTTAATATGTTTTTCATTATGAATGTTTTAATGTAGTTTGTATGTTTTCAAACCACATGTCTAAATTAGAATACCAACTAGAGCTAGGCACATGGAAAGTTACTAAATGAATTTCAAAAATTTTATGTAAATTATCAGTTATAAACAAGGAATTATGTAAAGAACTTCCCATCACCATGCTTAAAACCTGGTCAGTGCATGGCCCATTTTTTTCTAACACTATTCTCCGCTCTTTCCCAATCACTTAAAAATATATATGCACCACTATACTATTTTCATCCTAAGTAGTTCAATATATAGCTCTAAGAAATAAAGTATTTTTTCAAACACATAATCAAAAGCCATTGTCAGTGCAAAAACAATAAATATTTATTAGCAGGTGAACCAGTCTTAAAAAGAAAAGCAAATTTGTTTTTAGCCAGGCCTACGATAAGGTCACACAGCAGAATAAATGTATGTAGATGACCAAAAAGCCATCAGTGTTAAGTAATATCTTAGACTCTTCTGAGTAATTTGCTACTAAGGATTTCAGTTCTGAAAAGTATGCCCCAAACACAATTAAATGTGCCAGAAGCAATTTGCTTCTGCTTCTGGAGGAAAATAAAAGCAAACTGTCTTTTGAGTTGTGGTTTCCCTTTTGCTAATGAATTATTGAAGAACTCTTCATTTTCATTTGTGAAGTAGCACTTGGTTTCCCACTTTCTGAGGTCTTAAATCACTTTATTTAAGGCATTACAGGATTTAAGAATCTCCTTAGGCATGGTGGCATGTTCCTGTAACCCTAGCACTGGCAAGGCTGAGGCAGGAGGATCACCACAGGTTGAAGGTCAGCCTGGACTACTTATGAAAGGCCAGCCTGAACTATATAGTGAGATCTTATTTTTTAAAAAAAAAAAGAGTAAAGAGGAGGAGAAGTCTTGTAATGCTCATTTACAATAAATGTATCTAAAACCTATAGGGTTTTTTGTTGTTGTTGTTTTGTTTTGTTTTTGCAGTTTTTTGAGACAGGTCTTGTTATGCAGTTCAGGCTGACCTGGAACTCAGTACGTAACCCAGATCTGCCTTAAACTGCAGCAAGCCTCATGTTCTCGCCTACTGAGTACTGCAATTACAGGTGTGTGCCACTATGCCTGGCTTGAATTTGTAATTATGAAGCCAGAAGATTAGGAGAAAGTTAAATTCTCTCACTTTTAAATACTGAAGTTTTCATTCTTTTTAACTTTGTAATGTGTACCTTTTCTAAAGTTTTCCTTGACATAGGACAAATACTTTATTTCTGGTGTTACATAGCGCTTTATAGAACACTAAACATTTTTATTATATAATCAACATTTTTATTTTTATTCATATTTCTAGGAAAAAATTCTAAACAGTCCTTTTTAATTTATTTACAGTGAAATCTGGAAACAAGGACTTTTCCATTACAAAATTTAAAATAAAATAGTTCTTAAAAACTAAGTGAGTTGGAGCTGGGGATTTAGCTCAGTGGCATAAGCGCGCCTACCTTGCAAGTGTGCAGTCGTGAGTTCGATCCCTGGTACCGGTAAAAAAGAAAAAGACAAAAAAAAAAACTAAGTGAGTTACTATGTGTGTAGCAGCATACCTCACGATGTCTGTATCCTGGAAATAGCCTATGTGTCCACCAGCAGATGAAAAGATAAAATGTGGTAGATACACACCCAAGAGTAGTATTCAGCCATAAAGAATAAATTTGAGTACTTTGATCATAATGCTAAGCTAAACATACACAGAATGTTAAATATCTTATGATTTCTCTTATGTGAGAAATCCAAAGTATAAGTAACTTGAAAAGTAAAATAAAAAGTAGACAATAAGAAACAGGTAAAAAAAAAAAAAAAGAAACAGGTAGAATTTTTGTAGATGGGAAAAGCATCTAGGGATGGAGGGAGAATGGAAGAAAGAGATATAAAAAGAAATAAGATTCAATACGTATATGTACCAACCCCCCACAATGACTATATTCCTATATGTGTGTCACAAACATGCATTAATAAAAGAATTTTTTAATAAATGGATCACAAATATTTTGAGAAAATGGAATGTAAGTAATTGTTGATACCTAGGGGAGCTTTTGTGTAACAAGTACCAGTTTTAAATCTTACTGATAGTGGAAGTTGTACACACTGAGATGTGACATTGTTCTCAATAGATTATTTTCACTATGTGAGACCAAGATTGTACTATTAACATTGCAGTGGTTATTCTAGTCATCAAGTTTACATACTGCTTTTGTTAATACAAAAAGAAAGGGACTGCAATGGAAGGAAATTGATCAGATTTCTTATCTTATTAGACATAGAGTCTACTTAGAATAAAGGCTAACATATTTCCAAATGTAGGGTAATTCTTCTCTGTACTCTAAATTTTCACATCTAAATTTATGATGTACATTTTGTGTAAATACCATCTGTAGAAATGTACTATGTTACTTTGGAGGGAGAAGTTTTAAAGCATAAAGATTTTGTATTTTTGTCTAGTGTTAGTAAACAATTTTGCCCAACTTAAGAAATTACTTTTCTGTACCAGCAGGTGGAAGCAGGAACAGCAGAATCGTAATACTTTGCTTGCTGCATGTACTACATGATCTGTAGATTATATCTATGGTTCAGAATATCCTCACAATGTGTTCCTCATTTAATTTTCTTTATACTATTGTTTGAGCACCTTCCTTTGACTGCTTCATCATTTGCTTGATTTGCTTCAAGTCTTGGGCTGCATTCAGATATTTAGGACAGACAAATGTAAGTTTTTCATTTTTTTTTAACAAATGAAGCAGCTTTGTTTTAATCGTTCTGTGACTTTTGCCATCCATATTACCTTAAGTGATCTTACATCAAATACATTCAACAAAATTACAACTATACTTTTAAGAAGGAAAATTTGTAAAACTATTTCTTTTCTCCATCATAGAAATGTTATCATCCTAAAAATTGCTAACCATTATTTATAAATAAGAAAGTCTTCGCGTATTCTACATTTAGCACTCAGCACCCACCTAAGTGATAAATATGACGCACTAATGAAGAGTCACTAGAAGCCCAAGCTTGAAATGTACAAGCACAAGAAGACTGCAGCTCTTAAACTGGAAAGAATGTACCAAACACATTCACATTTATTTTCTTCAGTTTTTTAATTTATGTGTGAGACAGAGTCTCACTATGTAACCCAGGCTGGCCTTGAACTCATGCCTCAACCCTCCCAGGGCTGGAATTATAGGTGTGTGCCATCGTGAGTGGGCATTTTTTAAAAGCAAATAACAAAGACCCAGTTTACCAGCTGTTTTAAATCTAAGCTTAATATTACATATTTAACAATTGTCAAAACTTGGCTAAGTTGCCAGCTTTTATGCACAACTGAAAACCATCCTTAAAATGTAGATTAAACCAGAAATGTGTTAGCATTGATACATTAATATCTTTCATTACTAAACACCAAAAAAAATGGAAAATTACCTCTGTGGATGACTCCTGGCCATGTTAGCTTCACAGCAGGCTGCACTACTTGGCTCAAATTTCAGACACAAAGGCAAGCAGATCCCTGCTGTTGTTAAGAGTACAGTCTTGGCCTAGTGCTACTCAGAGTCCAGGCTTCCCTTGAATCATGTTTAATACAAAGCAAATTCCAATTTTAAGGACAAAAAAATAACCCTCTGTGTAGTCCTGATGGTGACCTGAAAAGTCTGTCACGAAGAGGGGCTCCAATGAGCTGTTTATAAATGCTGTAGGTATAAGTAGTTATACAGAAAATTAAGTTCATTTGAAATCAAAAAATGTGCCTGCCATGCAGGGTGGCACATGCCTATAATCCTAGCACCTGATTGGCTAAGGTAGAAGGATCACTGCAAATTCAAGACCAGCCTGCATTTCTACAAGACTGGCTTAAAAATTTTTTTTCCTATTAATCCTCAAATGGTATTTGTTACAGTTTAACATTTCTGTTAAATGCCTGCATTGAATTACTCATTCAAGCGTAGCAGCTGCTTGTTACCATTTGTGGTTAACTCTCTTTAACTTCTACTCCTTATTGACTGTTCCCTGCGATTTTTCTGCCATTAATGATTTTAGTAGAACTTGATACAGATTCAAAATTGCCCATCTCACCTGCACCAAATGTTGTGAACAAAAGTAAACTGAGGGCCCCCAATGGCCTGAAGACCCAAATGAAGTAAATCATAGATCATACAGCAAACAAAATCCACGTGAAAAGCCACTGAAGGTGGAGAAAAAGGGACCTGCACCATAGCTTCTGCTTCATAGAGGGACCACTTTGATTCCCCCCAAATCTTTGAGTGGGTCTTTGAAGAAATCAGATGAAAACAAAGTCCCTTCCACCAAAGTATTCCTGAAGACAACACCTGGATTCTGGAATGTGAAGCCAAACTCAAATGAACTGTCAGCGTGTCTTTTGCCTTCCCCACCATTCTTTACCATATTTGTCAGAGATGTCTTGTTTTTAAGCAGCTGATAGCAGCTCACATGCCTCACTCAGATGTTTGAATTTTCACTCTGCTTTTTTATTCTCAGGACTTTTATCTAGAGGCCACTTTAATGCCAGTTTCTAATATGTCTTCTTGATGTCCTCAGCTGAGGCATATCTCTGCCCGCCTGGAACTTCATATAAGGCACCATGTTTTAACAGGTCATTGGAACAAATCCAGGATGTGGACGAAGGTGGGAGGGTGCAGCTGTGTCTTTGCAGCTCCAGCATGGTGCGCATGGCACTTCCTCCATCTCTTTTCTATATTCACTCATTCAATACTTACAGTACATGTGATGTATGCTAAATACATGCTTCTATCTGAGTTCACCGGGAAATGCAAAAATAACTGAGACGCTGGCCCTATTTCCCAGGAACTTATATAGTAGATAAATTACAAGGAAAATGTCTGCAGCCCTTCCTCCCTGACCTATGGGAAGATATATCAGTCATCCTTGCTGGTATATCTCCAAACAGGGTATGTCTGGCTTGGGCAATAATAAAGTTCAGTATTCACACAGACTACAGTTCACTCAACAAATATTTTCTGAGTACTAAGCATTATATAGAGGCTTAATTTCTATATAAACAATTTGTTTTCCTTATAGATAAAGGGCCAAAACAATTTTCAATGAAAGGATATTTTCAAAATTTTTAACATTTTTTTTATATCTCTTACATGTGTGAACAAGTAACCAACTAACATATAGATCCTGAAACATTGATCTGAAGGAATTTTCAGTTAGAAGTAGCTGATATAACATTTCCTGTCATATAGAAGGCCTTCCACAAATGTTGGTTGAAGTGAAAGTATGATCTAATAGATAAATCTTTTTAGCTGTTACTAACAGCCAATAACCATACAAATTATTTTACAAAGAATATGAAAGAGAACCAGGTTCTAAGGTTTGGTGTACATGTGTGTATGTATAGAATGTGATGGAAAATTGAAAAGAATGACCTCAGAATTTTTTCCAAAATGTAGCAGACATCAATATTCTCTACTGTCCTTAAGGCCCAAGCTATCCATTGTATTAATCCATCATGTATCAGGAATGTCCAGTCTAATTAAAGGTTTTTAGTTTTCATCATCAGCTTCATTATGAAAATTTTACACAGCCATCATCTAACCTGTGTCAGCCCTACTTTCCACCCAGGTACATACCATTAAGTCCACATACCTATGTACTCATAGAGCTGTGCTGAAGGACTCCGTCAGCTTGGAAGTCTTGTCCTTGTTGAAGTCTTTCTTAGATTCTCCAAGGCCGAGTTTTTCCTCCATGTCTTCTACATTCCTATTACTTTGTGTAGACTTTATTACCTGATATTTTAATTCACTATGTCTGTTTCCTTTTCACAAGTGTATAAGCTCTGAAAGGCCAATAACTTTTATTATTTTGTAACCTCAGTATTAATTGAAGAAATAGTGCATTTCTGAATAATTTCACTCCTGTGAAACTCACTCCAATCCTTTAGTAGAGAGCTTTTTGATTTTGTTAGTCTGCATTATATGTATAATTCCAAGTCAATATAGCAAGTCAGTATCTCTTACGTGAGAATCACAAAGGAATAAAGAACCAGTACTCTTTACTGCATAGAAAGTATTCTCAAAATGCCTCCACTAAATCTTTATCAATAAGAAGTATAAGACCTTTGCTTAAGTACTTTATGAAAAAGTTTACTGTTTCCTGGGAATATACCTTTTCAAGTTTTTATTGATTACCTAAGAACAATTAATTAAAGGGTTCTGAAAAAAAGAGTGAGCCCTTGATGCAAAGTAGTCCCAGTATGAGGTTGTCAATGTTTGTTTGTTTGTTTGTTTGTTTGATGGTACTGGGGTTAAAACGAAAGCTTTTACACTCAGCAACATCTGCAGCCCTTTTTTTATTTTTTATTTTGTGGCAGGGTCTTGATAAGATGCTAAGTTGTCCAGACTCAACTAAAACTTGTACTTTTTCTGCCTCAGCCTTCCAGTGTGCTGAGATTAGACATGCTCCACCACACCTAACTTGAGTTGTTGTAGTCTTTGGCTATGGGTGATTGAAAGCTGCCCAAGCCTACATAGCCTGTTTGTCTGAGCTGAATGGAAGGTAAATTGGGGCATTCCTCCTCAACCCGTGCTGAATTCTATCCAGGACTAGTGTAGATAACATATCAGGCAACGATATACAGTAAGTATATATGCTTTTGTTTACCTTGCTTTCTCCATTGAAAAGTAAGGTGGAAGATGAGGGAGTTGCCAGTAGTGAGAAGTTGGATGTTTGCCTTTGTATATTTACAATTTAGTTTTAAAAAATGGATTGCAGACGCAGGACTGAACTTGAATCCCAATGTCACACCTGCTGTGTGACCTTCAACGAGTTTCTTTATTTAACTGTGCCCAGTAAAACCAGTGAAAAACACGTTTATCTGATTAGGAAGCTTAAGTAAGAAAATGCATGTAAACTCTTTAATGTCCTCTTTAAAAATATTAAGGTTGGTGATAATAACACCAGTCGTATGTGTAACGAACTTCTAGCTTAGATACCTTGGTAGAGAGTAGAAAATTGAGACTGGAAGTTTTTGAGGAAGATTAGGCTGAATGTGTTGCATTTGAGATATCTGTGGATCTGCAACTCCAGTTAGAGACCTGGGTGGAGACTGTAGATGATTACAGGTGGTGATGGACACTGTGGGAGCAGAAGGCCTCTCTGAGTATAAATAAGTAAAATGAAGAGACCACCAAGTGCAGAATCATGAACGACATAATTTTTATGACTTAATACAGGAAAAGAAGTCAGCAAAAGAGACTGAGAAGAAATGTTGATAGACATATGAAGGAGCTAGGGATACAGCTTTAGTGGTGGAGTGCTGTCCTCCAGCATGTGTATGGCCTTGGATTTGATCTCCAGCACCACAAAAATAGCAATAAGATAATATGCAGTACTGGGAATTAAATGCAGGGCTCCACACTGAGTTAAAGCCCTAGTCCTTTTATTTTTATTCAGAAACAGGGTCTTGCTCAGTTGTCCAGTTGGAACTTGAATTTAGAATCATTGTACCTCAGTCTCCCAGAGTGTTAGGATTACAGGTGTGTACCACCGTGCTGGGGTTAACAATAAGGAAAAATTTTAGCTGGGTGAGGTGGTGGTGCACTCCTGTAATCCCAGTACTCCGGAAGCCCAAAGCACAAGAATCACTGCAGGTTCGAGACCAGCCTGCACAACAAAGTGAGTTCAAGGCCAGCCTGAACTGCATAATGAGATGCTGTCTCTAAAAAAATAAATAAAAATTTAAAAATTAAAGAAATAGAAAAAAAGAATAATGACTTTTGCCAGGCCACTTTTAGTGAAATAATGTGTAAGAATTAATGATAAACAAGAAAGCAATGGCAGTAAATGGGAAATTTGCTAAGTGTAAAGGCTAATGACTAAGTAGAGTTACACATGTCTGTTTAAAACTAATAAAAACTGCAAAAAGGATGAAAACGATGTAATGTATTTTCTTTTTCTTTTTCATAGTGAGAGTCGAGCTCATGCCTCATGTTTGCCAAGCAGGCAATTGTGTTGCTGAGCTAAATACCTGGCCCTAGGATACAGTATTTTAATACAAGATAGTATTCCTCAGCTATAGAGATGGATCAATTCAAGGCTTTTATAGGTAAATGATGCAAGTACAAGTGAAATAAAACAGACCAATATGGGTAAACAGCATGTTGTCTCCCTAGGGTAAGAAACTGAAAGAGTAAATAAGATCCAAAAGGTATATGGCATATTCTTAAAGAGAGTGAAACTGCTGAAGAGGAAAGAAATGGGACAGGGAAGAGGACAAAAGAAACCAGGAAAAAGTTACATATATATATGTGTGTACACACACAGATACCTAAGACCGTTCTACTACTAATGATCATAGTTCATCGAAAGGAACATTAACTGCTTCTATTTGAGTAGTCCTGCATCTGGTTATCACAGCAACTATTTTGAAGACCACCATATGCAATATAATAAGCAATGTTAATTTCCTCTCTTGTTTTGAACTTCTGTATTTTTTATGGGTTTTAAAATTCTCTTTAAAATTGAAAATGGTTGAAAGTGTTTGTCAGTATTTTCATTAAAATTCAGGTTAGCTGCCCCATTTGTAATAAAGCAGGCAGGAGCTTGTTTTTATATATATCTCCTACCGGTTCTTCTGGTAACTTAGAGCAAGTTCTGTTTTGCAGCACTTGTAGACAACTGTCACGATCACACATAAATGTCCTGATCATTTCACTATTATCGTTTCAATATTATAAGTGGGATTAGTGACATATGCCTTTAATCCAAGGTGTTTAGGAGGTAGAGGTGGAAAATCAAAAAGTTTGAGGCCAGTCTCAGCAATGTCTGTCTCAAAATGAACAAACTAAGCTGAAGCCAGCTGCGGTGGCACACACCTGTAATCCCAGCCCTCAGGAAAGCTGAGGTAGAAGGATCCCTACTTCAAACCCACCCTAGGCAATTTGGGAAGACCCTGTCTCCAAATACAACAGTGCTGAGAAAGTAGCCTCCTTTGAAGGCCCAAGGTGAAGTCCCCAGCACTGCAGAAAAACGAAACGGAGTGATGGTGTAGGCATGAAGAAGGGAAGTGCAAAGGCACTCCTGGATTTGATCTGCACTGCCAAAAAATATTGTTCTTTGTACTGGGGAGTCATTTTCAGATCAAAATAGAATGTACAACCTAGCTGCTATTAACTCAAATTTTTCTGCTGTCTGAAATAATTAGGAAATATTCTGCTGCTTACTTTTTCAAGATCTTTGTTTATAGAATTCTCATGTATAATATATTGTTTTATTTTAACCTAACAGAATTAAAACATGCTTCAGAAAGTAAGCTTATAATACTACAAACCGAGAATAAAAAACCTGAAAAAGGTGCTGGACAGTATGGAAAATTCAGACAAGATAAAGCCAATGCAACGAAGCCTAAGACGGAGATGGACTTTGCTATAGTTATTCAACAAGTGTTTCAGGTAACATTTCTATAAATCAGGAAAGGAGTGATAAAAGACCTTTTAAAAACACCACTGATATGAATACTTACCACGGTTTATGTTAGGCTGTGGTCATAAGCTAATTCAGTACAACGACTGAGTACGTGGCCGCACTGGAGAGCGCTTGCCTAGCACTGGTGAAGCCCCGAATTCAGTCCCAGCATTGCAAAAATCATAATTGTCTACTGATACTTACTGTACTTACATATGTATTATTCATGTACAGTCAGCATTTAGGGGCTCATTTTTCATGGTGGTTAATCATTAGGATTTAAAACTGGCTCGTGTTCTATAGCTCTGGAGGCAGGTTGGTGTACAGCTTTAGCTTCCAAGTTTGAGGGCAGAGTGGACCTGGGTGAGAGTGGCAGTTAAGATGGTGACTGCTGCCACTGGGAATTTAGCTCAAGTGGGTACTCAAGGACATGAGTTTGATCCCAACCCCATCACAAAGAGAGAAATATCAGCATGATGTCTGGTCCAAGTAAACTCTAGTAAATGTTGACATAAAATTTTTCCCCTGAGACATTAATGGAAAGAAACAAAGACAGAAAGACAGACAAACAGACAGACAGACAGAAAGAAAGAAAGACAGACAGAAAGGAAAGAAAGAAAGAAAGAGAGAGAGAGAAGGCTGACTGAGCTGACTATGGAGGCCCGTGTTTGTCCACACAAAGGGCTGGGGATGCAGCTCAGTGTGACGGCCATGGGTTCCACCCCTGGGCCTAGGGATGAAAGAAGAAAAAACTGTCTGTGGAAATTGATGAGGTATTTGCAAACATCATAAACATACCTTTACCCTGCTGAAGCCTCTTGTAAGGAGAAATAAAGATAAAAGTGTATCACGCGCTGGGAATACAGGCAAGTGTCACAGCACCTGCCTGGCTAGCATGAGGTCCTGAGTTGAATTCTTGGGACAGAAAGAATAATTGTGTATCACTCTTTTCTGTGAATACAGAGCTTCCATACTTTTCTATTAAATGTTAAAAGAAATTAAATAAGGTTAGTAAAGGAATTATTTAACAAAAATCTTGTTAAAATTTTAAAGTGCTTATATTTTAAAGTTGTTATAATTCAGTTGTTTTTGTTTTTATTTTAAACTATAGAATGTCATTTTGGGGTCTGAAGTCAACTGGGCAGCAGAGCCAGCACTCAGGGAAACTGTTCTGCAGCTTGAAAAGGCTCTCACCACAATCTAACAAGAATTCCACTGGACCCGGTGCTGCCATGTGTGCCTTTGATCTGAGCACTCAGGAGGCTGAAACAAGAGGACTGCCACATGCTGAAGACCAGCAAAGATTTGCACCTTGCAGTTTTTGGATTTTTGTCTCTGATATGTCATTTCAATAGCAAGTTTCAAGTGAAATGAATTTGCAATGTTTGGGGAACTCTCCTAATCTGTAATTGCTTTTTAGCTTCAGTTAACACTCTAACACAGAATCTGTCATTTTAAATAACAGTAAAGTAACTGGGTACTCTTAAAAGGGGAATGTCTTAGTCATAGAAAAGCTACCTCGTCTGATGTCTGAGGAATAGGCGTAGTTTTGGACATTCACAAGGTCCCAGCATTTAACTGTAATACTTGTGTGCATTTCTGCATTTGTCAGTCACGATGCAGAGAAGTCTCCAGAGTGTCAGCAGCTGGTATAATTCGTAGTGGGGTTATGAGTAACTGTCTTCTGTTCTCTCTGTGTCTGTTTCTCCCCTCACACGTACTTCTGCACACACACATACAAAAATGCTGGCTACACCCTGGCAATGCTGATGTACAGTGACATCCATGCCCATTTTCAGTTCTGTTTGGAGACAAGGTCTTGCCAACTTACCAAGGCTGGCTTCAGACTTGGAACCCTCCTGAACAACTGGGATTATAAGCATGTACTGCCATGTCCAGTACAGCTCTTTATTAATTAGGAGCTATTGATCATATTTATGGACAGTGTGATGTTTTCAGTATTCTTATTGGAATAAAGTGAAACTTGAAAAGATGTGCTCATTGGATAATAGCTTGTGAAATCTGTTCTTTAGATTAATAACAAATAGAGATTTCCCTAAACTCAAATAGTAGGCTTTTCTTTGAAATATTTATACCTTGTTTTCTTTGATCAATCATAATGTATGCATAGTTTTATTCTGTCAGTTATTGTTTTGAGGTAGACTCTCACTGTGTCCTTCAGGGCATTCTTGAACTCACTGTGTAGCCCAGGCTGTCCTAGAACTTCCTGCAGTCCTCCTGCCTCAGCCTCCTGAGTAGTAAGGTTACAGCCATGCACCACCACACCTGACCTGTTGTTGTCTATATCAATTGTTATAAAGTAACTTACTTTTTGCGTGCAAATTATTATTTTGGAAAGTGCATTTCAGTTCCAGTCATCCACACAGGAACTGGTTGTTTGTTATAGTACTTGGCATTGAAACCAGGGCCATTGTGCTAAGCTCTCTTCAACCATTTATTATTTTTTTTAATTTGTTATTTTGAGATAGGGTGTCATCAAGTTGCTGAGTTGCCCAGGCTGGGCTGAAACTTGATCCTCCTGCCTCAGCCCCCTAGAAAACTGGCATTTTAGCAATGCACTACCACATCACTTGACACCATATTAGTAAATTTCAACCTGTGGACCACCTGAAAAAGTGTGCCTTTATCTGGGACCTTAATGGTCTTTTCCTGTTAGCCAGTTCTAAGAGAAGTAGTGAGTAGGCTTTGCCTGAAATGTTGTTAAATACGGACCTCACAGCTCACTGTTTTATGACGTTTACTTCTGTGTGGGTTTGGGGTTCAGCCGCCCACTCTAGGACTCCATTTGAGGGAGCAGCCACTCAGCAGAAGGCAGGGGCTCCTTAGATCAAGTCAAGTGCATTCCACAAGCAGAAGGTAATCGTCTGCTTAGGAAAGGCAGCCATGGCACCAGCCCCACATCACAGAGGCCTTGGGTTTTCTCCCAGCAAGTGAATGCTGCATTTCAGAGTCAGGAAAAGGAAATGGGAATTTACTACAAATGATGTGATCTACCTTAGCTTTTCTCCATGAAATAGACACCCAAGACTAGGGAGGTGCCGGCAGTCCTAGTGACTTGGGAGGCTGGGGCAGAACTGCTTCAGCCATGAAGATCAATCCAGCCTGGGATACACTTGAGACCTAATGTCTGGCTTATAACCAATCCACAAAAGACACTCTCTCCAGGAAGTAAGCCAATAGCGCAGCCTCTCCTGGTGGTATTTCAAGCTTTAAGAGCTCTCTCTCTCTCTCTCTCTCTCTCTCTCTCTCTCTCTCTCTCTCCCTCTTTTCTGTGACCCTCTCGTTCTCTATATCTCTGTCTGTCTCTGTCTCTCACTCTGTCTCTCTGTCTCTCTCTCTCCCTCCCTCCCTCCCTCTCTCTCTCCATCTCTCTCTCCCTCCCTAATCCTGTTGCAGGGGGTCTCCTAATGTAACTGGCCTAGAACTCACAGGGATCCTCATGCCTCCGCCTCCCAAGTGCTGGAGTTATAGGTGTGCTTCACCACACTCAGATCGTCTTGTTCTTCAGTTGTTCTTCTCATCAGTATCAGGGACTGATAACCTGGCTCACAGGCTGTTTTAGTATATGAAGTTTTACCACCACAAGGCCGTGCCACTATGTTCGCATGTTAACTATGCTTCTATCTTGCTATGGTAAAATAGTGTAACCAAATGAAGTAGCTTAATAGTGACCCGAAGGTGTCTACTGCGCTTTTCCATAGGCTAAGGTATTATGAAAGACAGGTTACCTAGCCCCATGGGAGCTGGCTTCTGTTTGAGGGATGGCAAAGAAATACCAGCATGGCCCTCTCTCAAGGGCTCAGGGGCTTTGCATGGGATTTGAAGAGGGGATTGTCTGTACCTTGAGTCAGGGTGGCTTTGTGAACTGTGACTGTCATGCCCTTGGGCCCACGTGTGTTTATCTGCTCCTCTTACTGTCATGTGAACCTTGGTGGTACCATGGGGTGGCAGTTCTGCCTCCCTCATTTTTGCCTTGACAAGGGCCCAGGCATCCTGGGGCTGGACCTAGTAATCCTCAGGTTTTCCCTCACAATGGATTGAAAAATCTAGTTGTGTTGTAGAATCTTTATTCTGAATTACCTGAATTCTTAATTGTTTATGAGATTCATTTCACTACTGAATTACTGCATTCTACATGTTAGATCCAAGTATTTTATTAAAATATTTTTTATCAAGAAACCTCAGGGTGGACTACGTACCTCCTGTTCCATCACCCACTGTGCTCTGATCTGGCTCCCAGCCAGCATTGGGGATGGGGTCACTGGCCAAGGAGAGGAAAGGCGAGGCCAAGGAAGGTGGTGGCACACTGGGCACACAGGCCGAGTGTGGGTTTAGCAATGGAACAGGCGGGTGCATGCACTTGGCCGTAGTCAGTCCTGGTGTGCACCCTGCCGCCCAGGGAGCAGTGGGTATGGATGGCGCATCCCATGCCTTGTAAGCAGACACAGTGAAGATGAGGACAGATACATTGAGCACTGATGGTGAGTCACTGAGTGACCTGATAGCAGTCTCAGGGCTGACTCTACCTGTGCGAAGTGAAGACAGAATTTCTGCTTTTGCTTCAGAAGCATTTACCATCCTCATCCTGTGAAAAGTCATCTGCAAGGAGCCTGCATTGGGAATTCTGTGAAGCAGAGTCAGTGCCAGCGCTCTCCTGGCAGGGTCCCTGAAACGTCCATTCGGATGTGATCGGGACTTTGTGTTTCACTGAACACTTTCTTATGCCTCCTGTGTAACTGTGTTTTGCTTAGTTTTTATTTTTATTGGTATGTGATCACAGTACATAATGATTATATTCATCAGAGACAGTTGGTGGATATGCATGATAGATTTTTCCTCGATGTGGTAGAAAAACAAGAGTAAAGAAAGGAAAAAACAAAAAAGCCTTTATTGCTGGCATGAGAGGGCTGCAGTGGGGTGCAAGATCCCTTCAGGGCAGACAAAGAAACCTGGAGCTTTTATTCAGTTTGAGAGGGGTGGAGTTCGATGGGGTGGGCAGAGTGACATTTTGACAGTTGATTGAGGGATTGTTGATGTGTGCACAACAAGTGGAAAGTTCAATTTTTGGGTTTGGAAGAAGAACATGAAAGTCAGTTTTGAAGTGAGGGACAGTCCAGTGCCATGTTGGGCAGGCACCATGCTGAGCCTGGCAGTGCTCTACAGAGCGGGATCCATTATTCCCATCTTTTGGGTGTTAGAGGCACCCACTCTAAACTGCTTCCTGCTGACTGGAGTGACATGATGGGAATTGAAGTAGTCCTTGTGATGACAGGTTGGACCCGGGTAGAATCTGGGACCAGGGGTCCCCTCAGGACAAGGAGTTATCTTGTTATAAAGGCTCACAATCTGAATTGAAGAAATCTTGAGAAAAGTTTAAATAGACAAGGAGCTATAATCAAAAAATAACAACTAGTATGAGAGGTCCTGCCAGGGGAAGAAGCTAGGAGGAAAGTGTTCCCTTTTCTATAAGAACAGCAGTCAGACTTTTTTGCAGATATTATCGTAATGTATTTTTAATTGCCCATAACACTTGTTAATTACTGGAATAGTTGGAAACTGACTGAAGAGGTTAAACTTGGAGCCCTTTTTATATTTAACTTATACACATTTTTATATCCTTTGATTATATTTTTTTCTACATGTTTAAGACCAAGTTAAATTGAGACCTGTGTTAATTAAAACTAACCTCTTGCTATCTATCAAGGTCAGGTAAGCCTCCTCAGGGTTTGTCTTGGAACCATGTATGGAGCCTCTCAGTTCTTGACAGTGTCTGCCATCTGGATGGTCAAGCAATGAGCCATTGTTGACCAAGTTGGTTTCTGTGAAAGCTTTGGGGAGCTTTTTCCTGGTGACTCTCCTTAGGCACACTGTATATTGTGTCTCACTTTTTGGTAGTCCCATAATCTCTTTGATGCCAAGACCCACGGAGATAAGGAATGTCACTGCAGAGGTTCTCTTATATCCTGGGTCTTCAGTGACCTCAGAGGGCAGGAGCCAAAATATTGGTTGTCTCCCAGCCTATTCATCTTTTTAAGTTTTGGTCTCCAAATATCTATTGTTGAACATCCAGAAGTAAGGATTGGTAATATTATAGTGTAATAAGGCAGCATATTTAACATTATTACCTTACCTGAATATCAAGCACCTTAGAACATAAAATAGCAACCAATATTTCTATCAGTCATCAATGTCCTAATACTTAAAGCCATGGAAAATGTTAACAGTTACATAGTTTTCACAGAAAATTTAATAAAACCTATACATAATATTGTAGCATGAAAATTATGACACTTTGTGTCAATCTGAATTTGCATTTTGACCTAAGATACCCCTTTTAGTCGATCATCCCTATCTAGTACATAAGCTTTACCTGACTGGTTTATCTTTAGTGGGATGTGCATGTAGTAAGTTTGCGTTACAGACAGAGGTCTGAATCTGAAACAATTTTGTTAAACAATCTCTGTTTTACATTTTTTAAAAACCTGTACGTGTGGAAGAATGAATATATTAATACACCGGTTAAAAACAATCTATCCTTCCATGTGAAACCTTTGTATCAGAGCATATTTAAATCAAAAAAAATTATTGTATCATTTCTTTTGACAATGACCGATGTGAACATAATACAATAATGTGTTTTTGAATTTTAGTTGGGATATCTCCCATAAAGCTATGGAGGTCATTGGATCCTCTGATCAATTTAAATGTTACCAAGTAGCCTCTTTCTGAATCATCAGCTCCACTGAAGTCCTATCCAATAATGCCCCCCCCCCTTACAGGATTTTAATTATCTTAGCAATTTCTTAGCGACTTATGCAAAATCCAGACACCACATTTAGCATACTATTTTTAAACAATGAGAGACTGTTACATCACGAAACATAAATAAAAGTATTATCAAATTTACATAACCAATTACAGCATTATTTTGATAACCTGGCAACTCAGGTGGAAGCAGGGTTTTAGACATATAACCCATATTAAATTTTGAACCGGTGATCCAAATAGGGGAAAGGAAAAAATTGTTGAGCTCAAGTAAAAAATCAATTGTTCGTGGATATGACAAACAAATATATATAGACAATCTGTATAGGACATAGAAACATACACAATTTTTTTGCTTTGTATTTGTTTTTTAGTACCAGGGGTGGAACTCATAACCTCATGATCTTATGCTTGCCAGGCAGGCACTTATGCTGCTGAGATAAATACACAGTCCAAAACACACACAGTTTAACAGACAAACACAATCAGCGTGCACTCAAATATATTTGGACAATTTGATTTCTCATAACTTTTACAAGTTGTACAATTGTAAATGTAGACTAGTGAGATCCTTTTTGCAAGCCATTTAACAGAGATCTCTTGAAATAACAACCAAAAGGAACACAACTTTTTATACCTGTGAAAGAAAAGATAGTAATAAAGCAAAGACAGCTATTAGGAAGTCATAGGAGTTTACCCTGAATTGAAGCTCTTTGACAGAATGACACGGGTTGGTAGCTAAGGACCTCAGTGCTGTGAGATACGGGAAAAGGCAGAGAGAGAAAAAAGGACGTAAACATGGACCAAGTCCTCAGTGCCTGTCACCTCACAGGCAGGAGGGAGAGGTTGGCTGAGTGACACTTTGAAGCAGGCTGGGGTGGAGATAGCAGCAGCCATGCAGAGCTGGCAGGTGGTGGCAAGCAGGAGGGGACACAGAGGCTGGGAGGGGTCAGAAGGCAGTGGAGGCTAGACTCATCACCCTTCTCAGACTTGTGGGAGAGAGAAATACTCTGTAGACCCCAACACCTGCACCCTCCAGTTGTCACTTAGGGAAAAAGGGGTGCAGGTCCTGAAGGATGTGGGGGAAATCCTGACATGAACCCATGAGTTACAAGACAAGCACCCCAAAGCACGAAGTGCCTCCCTGTGAGAAGGAGTTGGTTTGGTATTGGATGGAGGCTAGCAATGGCAGCCCCAGAGATGGGAGAAAGAAGAAAAACAGGGAAGAGAAAAAGCAGAGAGGGGGCTCATTGATGGGGAGCTCCAACGGGGACTTGTGCCCAGGAGCCACCCTGCCTGTCAGTCTGAGTTATGGCACCAAAAATGATAGATTTTTCCTCTCACGGCACAAAACAAGAGCAAAGAAAGGAAAACAGGAAAAGGCCTTTATTGCAGGTACAAGAGGGCTGCAGAAGAATGCAAGGTCCCCTCAGTTCAAACAGAGAACCCTGGGGCTTTTCTTTAGTTTGACAGGTGGAGTTTGAAGGGGTGGGCAGGGAGACAGTGAGACAGTTGACTGGGGGATGTTGGCTTGTGCAAGAAAAGCAGGGAGTTCAATTTTCAGGTTTGCAAGAACAATGTGGGAGTCAGTGTTGAAGGGAAGTGCTGTCCCTTGAAGGGAGGCGCTGTCCAGGGCCATATTGGCCAGGCTCCCTGCTGAGCCTGGCAGAGCTTCACACAGGCAGAACCAGCACATAGCACATCTCAGTTGTTTTTATGTTCTCCCCTTCCATCTCAGTCCCCTTGAGCTCAGGGAGCTCCGAGCTGCATACATTCCCATAACTTTGGATTGATTTTTAAATTCATTCATTGTTGCCAGTTGTGGTGGTACACACTTGTAATCCCAGACTTGGGAGGCCGAGGCAGGAGGACCTCCATGAGTTCAAGGCCAGCCTGGGCTAGATAAGCAAGTTCAAGGACAGCCTGCATTACGTAGCAAGACATTGTCTCAAACAAACCAAAAAAAAAAAAAAAAGAAAGAAAAAAGAAAATTAACTTCCTACAGGGTTTCATTACATTGTGGTTGGATTTGGGAGTTGCTTTTTTCAGAGATGCTATACCATAGGTTGAGTCCAGGGATAATGTGTGTGTCTCTGCCTTGAGAACAACATTCAGCTCTCTACAGAGCCCCAAAGAGTGAGTGTTAAATCACTGCTACACTGTTTTTGGATTTTGGGCTTTGCTGTCGTTTTCTTTTAAATTTTATTTAGGGGAAAAAGAAAAAAAGGATACAAGTAATACAGAATTTCAAAAAAATAAACAGTAGGAAATCACTAGTTAATAGATTACACATTGTCATCTTAGAAATTGTTGTTCAAGTTACAAAATTAAAGCATATAAAGTGGATATTCAACCAGTAAGACTGCAAACAGTTCTGTTCAATGATCCAACAAAAACTCAGTAATATGGTTATCTATCTTATATGCTTAAATATACATACAGTTATATCCTTTAGAGCACTTTCTTTTCCTCTCTTATTTACAATGACAATTACACATTTTGGGCTTTGCTGTTTTTTTAATTATTGCCGTTTTAATGCAAGGTCTCACTATGTGGTGCAGGCTGGCCTTGAACTCACTATGTAGCCCACACTGGTCTTGTATGTGCAGTGATCCTCCTATCTCAGCCTGCTGAGTGCTGAGATTGTAGGTGTCCGTCAACACACCCATACAGTGGTTCTTACAAGTCCAGGGAAAGCATCCCACACTGAGACAAACTGAAATACCTGAATTACTGTAGCAGATAGTGGAGGAAGCACTCAAGGGAAAAGGCATTTTGGAGTGGAGATTTCTTGAGGCCAGAAAACCCAACGACAAACTGGGAAAAAATGAAGAGCCATTTCACCAAGAAATAAGCACTGAAGTAATGCAACACCATAAGACAAGCCCATGGGAAACCCCTGGGGCTGGAACCCATGGAGAGAGTGGCAGGGCACCACAAGGGACAGGGAAGGGGCAGTGGCCTGGGCTCCCAGGCCTAGGAGGTGGCCAGGCAGGGGCCACAGCTTTGTGTACCGCTTCCAATGGACGCGATAGCTCACAAAGTCTGCAACACACTGCTCACCCCTGAATCCGCTTACTCCTGCCCTCAGGACCACAAGAAAGTGAAGTCACCCCAACAAGGACAGGTGAGGGGAGCACGTGCCTGCACCAGCTGGGGCTTAAAGGGGCCGCCAGCCCCTCTGTTGCCGACTCACTGCAATGCATGCCCACCCATGGTATTGAGTCAGACTCAGGAGACCAAAATGTCATTGAAATCGATGGTTTGTTCAGCTGTGCTGATGTTGGCCAAAAGGTGACGGGCCCATCCTGGGACACATTCCATAAGCACCAGTGCCATGGCCAGAGAGCTGAGCAAAGAAGCCAAGCTGTTCCTAGGGACATTTTGAGGAGGAGAAACATGAGCCACTCACACTGAAGCTACATTAGCTTCAGTGAAATGTGCCGCTGTACACAGGGGTACTCACATATCATTAAGTAATTCATTTATTTATTATTCTGGCAGTGGGGATCTAATTGACAGCCTTGTGCTTAGCAGGCAAGTGCTTGAACCAAGAGCTAAATCCTCAGGCCTGCACATATCACTGTGTTATATGTTTTTGTGGGGAGGATACCTAGAAGAAGAATAGTTGAATCTTATGGAATTTCTATTTTCAGGGGGTTTTGTTTAGTGTTTTGTTTTTTAGTTTGAGACAGGGTCTTGCTGTGCAGTTCAGGCTGGCCTTGAGCTTACTTTGTAGCCCAGGCTGGTCTCAAACTTGCAGTGATCCTCCTGCTTCAGCCTCCCGAGTGCTGGGATGACCCAAGAGCTGTTGACCCCCACTTTGAATCCTCACGAGTTGATGTTGGTAGAACTCCTATTTCACAGATTCCTAAACTCCCAGCAGTCACCTCACTCGCTCTCCCTAGCTAACCAGTGGCAAGGGGTGCAGACCTGCTTAGCCTTTTAGTTCCAAGTGGAGTCCTACTGAGACACCTTCCTGTCAGCTTCAGCACTGCTTCCCTTAAGAATTCTCCCTTCCTGCTCCTGGTTCCAGCAGATGCTCCGCTGTGCTTCCCCCACTCTCCCACTCTCCCACCTCCTTTTGCACACAGGCCAGTGTCCCCTTGAGGTCCTTCAGCGAGCTGACTTGTGTGCCTTGAATGGGACAGTCCCAGGGAAGTTACATGGGTCTCGCATTGTGGGCTTGCTGACCACCTTGGAAGCTGAAGATGGTCCAGACAGGACCAAGACTAACACATCCCAAACCAAGATCCTCTCCTGAGTGGGGCTGGAAGTTGAGATCAGGAAAGTCTGAGGCTCCAGCCTCAGAACACTTGGGGTGGGCCCTGCCATCTGATCACATTGGGCACATCTCTGTACCTCAGTCGGTTTTGCTGTAATGAGAACGAGATATTTTCTGTTAACATCCCCACAGCACAGGTCCTCTGTATTTTCTCCTTCCCCTTCACTTCCCGACTGTCTTTGCTCCTCTCCTTGGCACTTGGATGACATGGGCTAGGCTTGACTCTACATTCTTTCTCATCTCTCCAATCCATCTCCTCTCAGAGGTACCTTTTTTTTTTTGCTTCAGGGATATCAGAACAGTATGTTCTGTTTCAGTAAAATAGTGTCTTTTCTATTTGTTTGTACCCCTGAAATTCCAGCTCTCTGGGAGACTGAGGCAAGGAGATAGCATATTTGAGGCCAGCCTGAGCATCATAGTGACTAAATGAGGCCCAATCTCACAGTGAGAGAATTTAAAAGAGACCTGGAGATGCAGCTCAGTACAAAGGTGCTGGGTTCAAACACCAATTCTGTCCCCCAAAGGCTGGGGTAGTTGGCATGATCTTCAAGGTTAGTTTTCTTTATTCAGTGGGACCTCGCAGAACATTGGCTGTACTGAAATCCTGGGTATGGAGGAAGTGTGTGGGACAGGGAGAAAGAACCTTTTCAAGCTTTCCATGGCACAAACAGCCTGCTGCCACATGTGTTCATCACCGATGTAAGTCATTCTCTCAAATGTGTTTGACCACAGAAACCTGTGCTGGAAAAATGCACCCTATGGCTTGTGGAAGGCAGAACTCCCTCTGGAGTTTAGGCCAAGAGCAGGATTTTAGAGAAGACCCCTGTGTCCTCCACCTGGGTGGATCTGGTGGCCCTAGCGGCTTTGGTCTTCCAGCCAGTGCTGCAGAAGCCGAGCTTGGGTGGGTGCCTCCCGTGCCTGTGGACAGCTGCTCCGGGAGCATACCTGGGGGGTGGAAAGCTGCCAGGGGACTCAGCAGGAAAACACATTGGCTCTCAAGCTCAGACTAAAAGAATTATTTTTCTTCTCACCAAAATGGTTGTTTTCTAAGTTATAGAAATAATGCTATCTTATCATAGCAGTTCACAGTACAAACAATGCTGATATATTAAATGTAAAAAATATTGTCATGGCCTCGTGCGTGCATGGTCAGTCACACTTGATGTGGAATGTTCTTTAGAGTTCATATCCTCATCTAACAGCACTTTCTGTGACCTTCATTTTATAGCATTTTATATGTAGCTGTCAATACAGAATCCTGTATAGATCTAATATATAGTCATAGCTTTTCTATGTATCTATAAGATATAATATGCTAAGCTTACATATTATCTGCCTATAATATATAAGAGGTATATGTTATCTGTATTTGTAGACACAAATCTACATAGTTGTAAGTATGTAGCTTTATAGATTTTTTAGATGTGTATCTGTGTAGGTGTATATTACATCAATAGAGATGTGTTATCTATAGTTGGGTATCTAATTTCTGATCTCTTATGAAATAATTATATAGAATATATGTTGATAAGTCTAGGTAAAGTATTACTTTGGAATATAATTCTATGCCTCAATAATATGTATATGTACCTTACTATATCCCTTATTTTTATTTTTTATTTTTTATTTTTTTTTAATTTTTTTTAAATTTTATTTAAGGAGAAAAGAAAAAAAAAGCAGAGAAAGGGTACAAGTTATACAGATTTGCAGAAAAAAAATGAACAGTAGGAAATCACTAGTTAATGGATTACATACTGTCATCTTAGAAATAATTGTTCAAGTCACAAAATTAAAGCTTGTAAAGTGGACATTCCATCAATGATACTGCAAACAGTTCTGTTCAATGATCCAATAAAACTCTGTGATATCATATTCTATCTTATACACTTAAATATACATGCAGTTATATAGTTTAGAGCACTTTCTTTTCCTCTCCTTTGTACAATGACTATTACACATTTTGGGTTTCATTGCTCCCACGGTTCTTATTGCTTTTTTGGAAGAGAGTAAAACCAAATGAGACATAACAGAACAGAATCGGTCAAGTCAAAAGGGTGGACATAATAGATAATGTGAAAACATAATACAAGGTGATCAATAATGGTTACCATAATGCCTCCCGCTATCTCTAATAGAATTGCCTATACCATTAGTTATAATACAATTGAACAAAACAGTAAAGAACAAAACCGACAAAGCCAAACCATTGGAGACGTTGTAGGTCTTCAAAAGTAGATAAAAGTCAACGAGAATGGGCATTATAATGAATCTCATTATCTTCACAGCTGATGCATAAATTTTCGAACCTGATACTATCCAGCAAAACAGAATAGGGGAACATCAGTTAAAAACCAGATGGTGAGAGTAATACAGGGCTTTAAATCGAGGTAATGGAAAGTCAAAGTGGGTACTATAATATATCCTGCTATTTTTTTTCCTTTAATTAAAAGGATAAAATTTTTTTAAAAAGTATTAAAAAAGTAAATAATGGAGTGGAGATTGAGATAAAAGAGGGCATAACAATAAAACAGCACAGATCAAAACATAACCATTTAAGCAGAATAGTGTTTCACCACCAGATAATCCTGACCTAAAAGTAGTTACCATATTGTCTCTTTCCTTGAAATCCTTGAGTACAACTTCGTATACTGTAGCATTAAGTATATCAAAACAATGTAAAACCATTTAAGAGAATGACAGCATTACAGAGTATTTAGAATCGACTAACAGAAAATGAATAATGGTTTCTGTATAATCTCCTTGTCTTTAAAAGGTTTTTGCTTATACTATCGTACATAATAAAATCCAGTAAGATACAACCTATTTAGACCATTGGAGACAGAAGGACAAAGCTAAATGAGACTTCAAAACAAGATGATACTAAATCAGTATTACCTATTAATATGTCATTTTCTCCAAAATAGCTGTTCCTATCATCCA
The DNA here is from genome assembly GCF_034190915.1 of Cavia porcellus. Lineage (NCBI taxonomy): Eukaryota > Metazoa > Chordata > Mammalia > Rodentia > Caviidae > Cavia > Cavia porcellus. The sequence continues at coordinate 54,266,540 of NW_026947494.1, forward strand.
ATCTTCTCTGCCTCATTCCTGTTGAGCTCTTATTCTGTCAGTAGCTGTCAGTTTGTCTTCTTCACTTAAATGTACTTGTATTATGCATACTTGCATTTTAAGCAACCATCTTTTATGTCTATTGAATAGACACACTCTGATTTCTAAACAAGATATTGAATGTTAGAAACTTGCACCACATATGAATAGTCCATAATTTACCCACATCTTTCCTGAACAATACACATCTACGTTGCTCCTTACTCTTTTTAAACAGTTACTGCAAATGGTATTACAGTTGATGTAACGATGAGCACAGACCTTTCTGCGCTGGTATTGTTATTTCACTTTTGTATATGGTGCTTCCTTTAGACTGTGGTTCATTTTTAGGCTGCAGTGTTCAGTTACTCCAGTCTCCCATGTCGAAGCCAGTAGCATTCTTCCACTGGGTTACCTTTGCACTGTTGTTAAAAATCAGTCTGTGTGTGTGTGTGTGTGTGTGTGTGTGTGTGTGTGTGTGTGTGTCTGTGTGCTCTTCGGGGACTTCTGTTGTATGATTACTGTGTCACTAGTACTGTCAATAGCATGCTGTCTGCACTATGCTGGCACACACAAGATTTTAAAAGTTTTAAAAGCCACATTTTAAAAAGTAGAAAGGGAATGGGGATTTAGCTCAGCGGCATAAGCACCTGCCTTGCAAGCAGGCAGTCGTGAGTTTGATCCCTGGTACCGATAAAAATGAAAAAGACAAAAAAAAAAAAAAAAGCAAAAGACAGGGCTGGGGGTATGCAGCTAAGTGGTAGAACAGTTGCCCAGCATGTACCAGACCCTGTTTGAATCCCCAGCACTGCAAAAATAAATAAACATGTAATGAATATCTTTAAACAGTGCATTTTAAATAATTGTAAGCTCATAAGAAGTTACAAAAATTATACCAAAATCCTATTACCCACTCAGCCAGGAGTAACATCTTATGTAAAGACAGTGACAAGTTCTGCTCATATGAGACTCTGCCAGGCTCAGAATGCCCCCTGCCCAACATGGCATTGACACCTAAAACAACAGCAAGTCTCTTCTACACTAACTCCCATGTTCATCTGTTGGTCTCAAAGCAATAAACTTTGTGTCCCTTCTGTGCATGTGCTGAAGGTCCTCCAAACCACTCACGACACTGTCCACTCAGATAGTCTCCACCCCCTGGACCAAAGGTCCTCAAGTCCTCTCCCATCATAAAGACATGTCCACTCATGTAGTCTCCAACCCTATTCCAAACTCTCCCTGACATTTTTTGAGGGTCCTTGAAATCTCCAGAAGTTCTTTCGCACCAACAATAAAGGCTTTTTTTTAAATCTCTATGTCTCTCAGCTGTGCAAAAGAGCTAACATTTGGTCGTGATGACTCAGATCATTTGAGGCCTGCAACTCCTGGGGGCTACCCCAGTTTGATCTCCCCAGCCAATGAGCCAACCTTCTTATTCCTCTCATCTCTGCCTTTGCCATTGTCTGCCTCCATCCAACAGTGATCCAATCTGCTCCCCACAGGTGAGTCTCTCCTTTCTCTCAAAAATTGTGGGTCCCATGTAAGGACACACATCCATCCTCTGGATGACAACCAATGGGGTGGGTGGGGCATCTCTTTCTCTCTGTCACACCCCCAACTAGGGTGATAATCCTCCTTAGGGGTTGTGAGTGGCTTTGGCCTTCAGCTCACCTCTAATTTGATCACTATGGGAAATACTCCTTCCCACCCACACAAACACACTCTACTCAGGTGTCTCTTAAAGGACTTAAACAATCTTGGTCTCAGAGAGAACTCTAAATCAAAATGACTAATCTGTTATTGCCCGACAGCTTGGATCCAATATAAACTGAACAATAACCGATTCTGATCAGAACAGTGCACTTTCAATTTTAGCATTCTCTGCAACTTAGACAGCTTTTGCTTTCACAACAGCAAGTGCTTGGAGACACCTTACCTGCCAGCCTGTGTTGCTTTTAGGTGCATTCTTCTCATTCAGACATGAGAGTTGGCCCCAGCACTTCTGACTCACCCTACACCACTAAACCCTCCTGATAATCCTAACAATCCCATTGATGATGCCATTTCTGCTTTCCCTCCTCCTTTCACTGCACCCACAGGTTCCTCCCTCTGAACCTCTCCATCAGCCTCACCACCCCGTCTCCTTCTCACTCTGTGAGCCTCGCCACTTCATCATCCTCCTCCTCCTCCTCCTGTCCTCCATCACCATTTTCTCCCCTAGACACACATACTCTATCTCTTCAGTCCATTGCCTCCACCACTTTCTCCTCCCCTACTCCTCCATTGCCATTTTTCCTCCAGAAAACCACACCAAATCTCACTCCCACACCTCCCACCATCTTTTCTCCAACCACCATTGTCTACTGGCCAACTGCCACCCCTCAAACCCCTAAAGGGCTAGTCCTTGTTCATGTTCCTTGTACTCTGTCCAAGCTGTGCCAGATCTCCCATAGGCGAGGCTCCTTCTCCACACATCCCCACAACTACATAAAAGAGCTCCAATTTGGGATTAATTTCTATGATTTACATTTTAACGTTCTCTACATTGTTCTTACAGCTACCCTTTCTCCTTAAAAAACACCTCAACTATGGAAAGGGGCCCAAAATGAGGCTGACTATAGACACCAAACTAATCTTAACCATCCTGCTGGGGTCACTGCAGTACCAAATGAACACCCCAATTGGGATTACCAAGGAGAACCTGGCTCACAACATATGAACAACCATCTGCATTACTGTAGGCCTAAACCAAATTTCTCACAAAGTAACTAGCTTATATAATTTTATAATTCAAAACCACACTCAACACACTGAGGAAAACCCTGTGGAATTTCTTTATTATCTTACAGTTTCTTTAACCAAATGCACTAATTTTAACCCCCAATCTGCTGAGGGAATAACCCTCAACCCCATTTTATTACCAACCTACACGTGACATCCAAACTACAAAAACAAAACAAAACAAAACAAATATTGGCCCCCTAATGCCCGCAAAGAGATCTTCTCAATCTGACCTTTCGTGTCTTCAATAATAGATAGAAGCAACCACAACAAGATAATCTTGAGAAGACTAATATTGTATGCCCACTTTTGGGTACAGCACTCAAGGCTTCTGGGAAAGATAAATCAAAACAAAATGGTGCCACCCGAACAACCTCTATACCATGCTCCATGTGCAGGAAAGAAGGATGCTGGGCATGACCCTGTCCCAAACCGGGGCCACCACCAAGACCTTGTCTCCTCTGCAACCAGGAGGGTCACTGGAACTACAACTGCCCTGTCTGCCAGAGGCCAGGTAAGTCATCAAACTCCCTACCCTCACGAGAGATCTCATCGCCACCACCACTGGACACTTCCTTAGCTGTTCTACTCAGTCTCATCACTGAAGAGGATTGATGGGGATTGATGGGTGCATGGCACTCATCAAGGTATCTCTCAGAACCCCAGCTTTCACTGAATATCTTAGGTAAGACACTCTCCTTCCTTATTGACACAGGGGCTGGTTACAGTATTCTTCCTGAGTTTGTTTGGTTCCTGTATGCAATCCGTGATCTCCGCTGTAGGTGTTGAGGGAAAACATGCACAATCCCTCCAAACAGGACCCATCCCCTCCTGATTCCAAACCTTTCTTCACCCATAATTTACTTATCATTCCAAACTGACCAGCACCCCTATTAGGCAGAGATATCCTCCAAAAGTTCAGCTTCTGTTTCACTTCCTCCCTTCTCACAGCTCTCACTTTTTTGACTCAACCACCCTGTACTGTCAATACCACACAACTTCTTCCCCCTCCCTTATCAATCCTATACTTTGGGATACCACCAGCCCACGCCGCTATGTGCTATTGATGCTAATCCTGTGCTAATTCATCTCAAAGATCCTTCAAACTCTCTGTGCATTCCCCAATATCCAATAGCCCCCAAATATCCACAGGGACTCAAACCTATGATCTCACACCTATTAACCAATAGCTTTCTTAAGCCAAAACACACTGTCAGCATTCTTCATACCCAAGCTGCCATCTGGCAGAAAAGAGGCCTGATCAGTACTCAAGAAACTCCCATCACTAATGCACCCCTTATCCTCAAACTACTAGAGGCAGCACAACTCTCAAAACAGGTAGCAGTCATTCCCTGCATGGGACACCAAACATCATCAGATCCTGTTTCTCAGGGTAATATCTTTGCTGGCACACAGGCCAAGCTGAATGCACCATAGCAATGTATCCTTCTCATCTTGTCTCCCTTATCCCAAATATCCTGCCACCACCTCAATATTCACCTGCACAGCTACAATTAATCCATAAATCTACCTATAGTCTAAACACTCAGGGTTGGATTTTCCCAGGACCAAAACTTCTCCTTTCAGACAAATAGGCCTTTTACATCATCACCTGCCCACACAACTGCTTACGTGTAGGTACCCAGAATATATATAAACTTCTAACTCTGATCACTACCCACCCCTCTTTAAAAACCCTCATGTGCCAAACCATGCAAAATTGCCATCTCTGTGCCAAGACCTCTCCTCGGGGATATTTAGCTCCTCTCTCTTTCCCAATTCCCCAACTTTGTGGACACACTCCAGGCAAAGACTGGAAGATAGATTTTACACACATGCCTCATCATAAGACCTCCAATTTATCTTCTTACCTTTGTCTGCACCTTCTTGGGGTGGATAGAAGCCTTCCCAATGTCTGAGGGACTGGAGACATAGTTATTAAAATTCGTATACAAGAGAGTATCTGCCACTTGGCTTACCTCAAACTACCCAATCAGACAACAGATCACCTTTTCTCATTCAGATTACTCGACAGTTATCCTTGAAATTACACATCACTCAGAATCTACCATACCATACCACCCACAATCCTCATGAAAAACAGAAAAAGCAAACAGTCTTCTAAAGACACACCTCGCAAAACTCATCCTAGAACTACATCTACATTGGCCTGAACCTTTTCCCTTAGCCCTAATCTGTCTTCAGAGTGGTCACTTCCTTCAGTGTCCACTTTTTGAGTCCTTTTGAGCTCATGTATGTGTAGCCCCTTCCTACTTTACAACTTACCTGTCCCACCAAATCTTCACCATGTTGTTCATTGTACCCCAATCCTCTCATTTTTTAGACATCTTTTATGACAGCATGCCAATCTTTGTCTCCCTCTACCAAAAGATAAACCAAAAACATAACATTCTATAACCCCTGGAGACTTAATATATCTAAAATCCTCAAAAACCACAAGACTTCAACCCAAGTGTATGGGACCTTACCTGGTCAACCTCACGACACCAAGAGTGGGTATGTTTGCCAGTCTTCCAACAGTGATCAAGACTGCCAGTCTCTCATCTTGGATTCACATCACCATGTTAAGTGTTGCTCTGACAGTGCTACTCCCAAACCTCCATACCCAGACTGGTCATCAAACCTTCTGTTCCCCACTCATCTTCATCTCACAAGAATCTAAATCACAGTGTTCTATGACTCAGTACCCTCCTTGCTGTTTTTCTACCACTGGTCTTCATATTTGCTGAGACACTTTGGACAGTCTCCCCTAGCAACACCAAGATGACCATAACCTTTCTGTTCCTTGCTAGATTCTTGCATAACCACCCTCAATTGTCTAAAATTATCATGATGGGAAGGGTATTAGCCTTCATATTCCCCTCCTTCCTAATCTTTATACAAGTTTCATAGACTTTCTCATGGACCCTTCCCTTTTCTTTCCAGACCACTAGGGACAATTTTCCAATTCACAAGATATTAGAAATATGAACACTTGATTTATGCAAATGGCCTCCCTCTTATTGTGAGCTGTGCTAGGAGACAAAGGAACATACTTCACCATGGCTGGAGTTCTCACTGACTAAAAACCTCCTGCTCTGACCCCAAACATTTTTAGTGCTCCACATGGGACTGCAAGGACTCAAGTCCTAGAAATGTTTGGAAACAACAGGACCCTTGGATCAACTTTTCTTGACACTTTGTTCTGCAACACACTAGGTTCCTATAACCCTATTAGTTTAATGATCAGGCAATCCTCTTGGCTGACAGACCACACCTGGAGGACCAGTCTTTGTATTATGGGAACAGACCTGGGAGTTAACATGAATATAAAAATGATCCCAAAACCAAACAAGATACCCATTTTTTTAAAAATTTTTTATTTAAATAAAAGGAAACAAAAAAATACATGGAGATAAAAAGAGGTAGAAATAGTACAAAATTACAGAAAAACAATAAGTTACATATTGTCATCTTAGAAATAGCTGTTCAGGTTACAAAATTAAAGTATTTAAAATGACATTCAAAAAGTGACACTGCAAACAGTTCTGCTCAAACAAAAACTCAGTAATATGGTTATCAGTCCTACACACTTGTTTTACATCTCAAAGAGGAAGATTAAACACATCAAAACAGAACAAAACAGTTAAAAAAAACAATTTAAAGAAATACAGATTTCAAAGCAAGTCCACTGAAGATCTTCACTGTCTATCTAACTGTCTCTAGTTTCTTACAAATAGTTGTCCCCATCTTCACCCACTTTATATACTTATTGCATATTATAGAACTAATCAAATCATTACAGAATGATGAAGGCTTTTTAGGTCTTCAAGATCCAACATTAGGGAAGACAATAATAACTACCATCACATCTCTCATTCTCTTCGTGGTAGCCGTCCCTATCTCTACATATGCTGAAATTGAACTCAAGAGACCAGACCAATGTCATTCTAATCAGCGAACAATAGTATTGCTAGAATTTATATCATAATGTTACAAAGTTAGCATTGGGTTTCTTAGCGTCTCTTCTTCAGACTGTCTGTTCATTACATCTTGCCTTATACAATGTTCCCGTAAATAATTTTTCTTAAAAAAACTCATGTGTGAATTTCTACATATATATCTATCCTCTCTGTATTATAGAGAAAAACAAGTCGTAACAAGACAGCAAAACATATTCCTCGAAAAACATGCAATGGATAAGACATATAAGACCACAATATAGGTGATCTTCTGTAGTTACTATGTTTTCTCTTGTTATTTTCAATAGATTTTTCCACAACATCGGCTTAATATAGTTAAACATAGTATTACCTATTTTTATAAAAACACAACTTTGAAAGCATTGTAAGATTTGAGAGCTGTTAATAATTAATACCAGTATGGATAGCCTTTACATCTTGTCATCTTCAGAGTATTTGCCTCTACTTTTAGGGTTGAAACTAACAAGCATACCAAATTCAAATAAAAACAGCCAAGGCAAACCCATGGTCTTATGAATCGGATACAATTAAGATCAGTCATAGAAAAACAATGTAAGTAATACAGGATTTCAGTTTAAGTTAATAGGAAAGTAAGGATAGTTACCATGGTATAACCTGCTATTTTTGGGTCAGATGTCTGTGCCCTCAAATCTGACATGAGTGGACAGACCAGAACAAATTAAATTCACACTAAATATGGCGATAAGACTGTGTTTTTAAATCCTGATACACTATTGACAATGACCTCTGCCTTTTTTTATAGTGTTTCAGAGCTGTCTATACTAAAGACTATAGCTTACTGTCTCTGCCTCATGTCTGCCACTCCACTTTTCTGTTATAATTTGCCCACTTTATTCCCTCATTCCACTGTCTGCCTCGTTCATTGAGGCTTCTCTGCCACTGTTGCTGGAATCCTAGTATCCCTTCCTCTCTTTCTCTGGAATGGTCCTTCAGCACTCTCTGTAGGGTTGGATTGGTGGCCATGAGCTCCCACAGTTCCTCCTTGTCTTGGAAGCATCTTATTTCTCCATTGATTTTGAGAGAGAGATTTGACAGGTATATCAGTCTTGGTTGCATATTATTTTCTTTCAGGACTTGGAATATTTCGCCCCATTCCCTTCTTGACTTATGAATTTGTGTTGATAGGTCTGTTGTTATTTTGATAATTTCCCCGTTGTAGGTAATCTGCTTCTTTTCTCTGGCTGCTTTTAATATCCTGTTCTTTTGGTGGATTACTGGAATCTTGATTATTATAAGATACCCATTCTTAACATTCTCACCTTTAGCTTACCTCTGCCCCTTCCCTCACTATACTTTACACCTCCACTATTCCTCAATCACTAAATCACACATATGCCCTTATATGGTCTTCCCTTCACATAGACTGGACCCAATGCTGGTTTTGTCTCCCACTCAACCAAAACCTGTGGCTTGCCCCAGGGGTTCTTTGTTCTTGGGATGGTCATGCCCCAGCCCTACACATGTGATCCATTTCCAACTTCAACAGCTTGTCAACACCCTGTAAATGTGTACAGCTGCCCAGCTAGGAGGGATCAGGGATGCAGCAGGACACAGCATCTGTGCACCAGGGCATTTGCATAGCATGTGTGAAACCTGGGCTCCTTCCTGACTACCTGAAAGGGAGATTACCAAGTGCTGAGAAGGTGCTGGCCACACAGCCATACCAATCCCAGGCTGACACTTTCTCCTCCTGCAGCCAGAGCTGGGAAAGTTCAGAGTGGGATCTTCCTGAGGTTGCATAGGAGAATCTATGCAAGTGAACTGTAGTCCCCTTGGCCCCTGTGCAAGGCATCTCGTGTTCCTTCCATGCCTTCTGGGTGCTGGGCACATGGGAACTGGGTAGCTGCACATCTGCAGATGCACAAGTAAGCTGCTTGTCAGGTATTGTGGGTGGGGTTGGGAGGTAGTCAGTGATGTGATACATGCCAACCAGGGGTTGTTTGCGTACATCGGGGCTCCTGAGCCAGGCAGGACAAGGGGTTGGCCAATGAAGGCCCCTGGAGGAACTAACTGCTGGATCCATGTTCTTTGAGTTTGCTTTCCAGGCAGAGATGGAGAGGGGAGACCCAGAAGAAGGAGGATGGCAACAGCACAGACAGGAGGGAGGCCAGTGTGATGTGTGGTGCATGTCTGTGTGGCTGGCGGGGTGAAGGGAGAAAGACATGGTGCACAGGAGATACTGGAACACAAGAGTCCTGGGAATAAGGGCAGCTCTGAGAGATGATGCGGGACAGGAGATGAGAATGCAGGCTGCTAAGTGACTTTGAATACAAGGGGCAAGACAGGATGCACAGGGACCTAAGAGGAGGCTTCTGGGGTCATCCAGGTGAGAGGTGGTGGAACTGGCCTAGGATAAGCAAGAAGCAGGTCTTGGAGAGGTCCAGGAATCTGAAGGGGTCCCAGGCTACCTGGGATCATCATGGCAAAAAGCCTGAGTGTTCACCTTGCTCTTTCCTATCTTAGGTGCATTCTGATTGCAGGAAGCTACACCAAATTTCCCCACTTTATCTTTGCACTCAAAACCCAGACCAACCCCAGTGGCCAGCAATGTCTGCTCCACCTTGCACCTGGAATCCGACAGTGTCGCAGGGTTAAGTTTAGGGCCTCTTCCCACCTTAGGTGCAATGGCTGGCGGGGTCCACGACATCAGCAGGGGTGCTGGTGCTCTGGTCAGGTAGGGGTAGGGTGGGCATTTTTGAAAAACTGAGAACCAGTATGTGTGCTGAATGGACGTCTGAGGGGCTGGCAGATGATTTTACTCACAGGCATGGTGCCTCAAGATTGGTGGGCCAGCACTCTCCAGAAGGGATCTGCAGAGTCCCTGGGTGGGGTGCACAGGCTGGCTATCTGCTCTCTAGGCATGGGGCTGGCTTCCCTTGTCCTCAGTGAGCTGGCAAGAATGCTGCAGGAATGCAGCATCCCTGCGTTTGGAGGAGGAGTGATAGACGGAAGGGCTGGTACACCAAGAGTCTGTCCCAGGAGCCCAGCCACCACGCTGTGTGTCCTGCATTGGGTCGATTTGACATGTGCTCTCACACTGGATGCTCCCCAGAAGGACGGCAGAAATCGTGTGGATCCGCTGCGTGGCTCTGCTCCCTGCTTTGAGTGATTCACATGTTAGGTGTGATCTACAGGGATCGCCTCTTCTGATTTGAGGTGTAAGAGTGTCTCCAGCTCAGTGACTCCTCTCTGAGCAGCTCTGATGTGACTCTTCTAGGCAGTTAGGTGGGATCTCTCTTTTGGTTATTTTATTCATCAGTTTACTAATCTTTTCTTCTGGCTTATTCTTTCTTTTCTGTTGTTTGAGACAGGGTTTTGCTCTGTGATTTAAACTGGCCTTGAACTCACTATGTACCCAAGGCTGGCCTTGAACTCACAGCAATCCTCCTGCCTGAACCTCCAGAGTGGTAGGATGACACGCATGTGCCACCATATACAGCTTTGGCCAGATCCTTTCTCTAAAATTATACACATTTCTTAGGACATGATTCTCTGATCTAGGCCTTCTATTTCTGCTTTGATTCTTAAGATCCTTCTTTTATTATACCTTTGAGCATATTTATAATAAATATCTTTCAATAGTCTAGATTGTTTCAGTATCTGAGAAATCTTTTCTTCTCTGTAATCTTGCTTCTTTGCTCTTTATTTTCTTTCCAATTACCCCAAGGTCTTCACAAGGGGCCACATCTGAAGCCCATTTAAAATTTTTGATTCTGAGACACGGTCTCAGAAGTCACTAAATTGCAAGGCTAGACATGAACTTTCAATCCTCTACCTCAGCTACTGTGACACTGAGGGTAGAATGGGAACTTGGTTGCTTTGGTGATCTCCTGGAAGGTGTTACCAGAAGGAGGAACACACCTCTGGGTATATCTGGATAGATCCTGGTGGGTTGGTCTAGGGGTCTGTGGCCTCGGCTCTCTCTTCTGCTGTGATTTTCCACAGCTCTGCTTTCCAGTCACCTTGAACTAAGCACCTTTGCTCGGCTGCACCCCTTTGTCATCATGGTTTTGTTTGTGAGCCAGCCAGTTGTGGACTGAGTCCTCAGAACCTGAGGTCCCAATGGAATATTTCCTTCATTAAACTGTGGGGGTCAGTACTGTGTCTCAGTGTCTTGGTTACTTTTTTCTTGTTGCTGGGATAAAACACACCCAACACCCTGAAATGAAGGAAAGAAAGGTTTATGTATCTGTTTGTGGAGGTTTCAGTCCATGATCAGCTAACTCTAGGGCAAGGAGGGTAGCAGGGTATCAGGGGTATGCTTCCAGGCAGCAGTCAGGAAAAGCAGCCAGAGTAAAAAGCCAGGAAACAAGACTCTTTTCCTCCCCTATACTGCACACAGACCACCCCCACTCTAGGTTGGGTGTAGCACTCTCACACTCTCCATGCCCGGCTCTTACACAGGCTCACAATATTTACAAATATGCTGGCTCCCTGCAGGGTCTCTTAGGTAACCTTCTAAACTTCTTAAACTGACACAGTGTATCAACCATAACACACAGAGGTGGGAAAGCTAATTATTCAGCCTCCCTAAGTGCCACAGGTGTATGCCACAATGCCCTGCTGGTTTGGGGTTTTTTCCACTTGACTTTGTCAGGGCTGGGATCAAATTTAGGGCCTTGAGCACTGTAGGCAAGTGCTCTACTCGTGAACTACCTCTCCACCCCTGCTTCAAAGTTTCTGTGTACTTCTCCGTTAATGCCCATGGAGGATGTAATGTCCAGTACACACACATCCATCCTGCCAAAACTATCTGACTGCAGATGCTCTCTTCCCTTATACAAAATGATGCACTATGTGCCGCCCCCATACACTTTCAGTCCTCACTAGATTATTATAATGCCTGAACCAATGCAAATGCTAGGGAAGTAGTTGTTATTCCACACTTTAGGGGAATAAAAAGAAAATTTGGTCATGGTCAGTTCAGGCACATTTTCCCCAAATATTTACGTTCTGGTTAGAGTTACATCCACATGTTTTGAACCCCAGACATGAAGGGGCTACTATATGTAGAAAAACTGGTGATTGAGGAGCACTGTTGTCTTGTCTTCCAAGACTTTGAAGGGGTTTTAAAAAAACACAGAGCCTGAGGCAGCCCACTTGGAGATGGGTGTGGAGGAGTGCAGGAGAGAGAATTACAAAGAACTCCTGCATCTGGGGACAGCTCCAGCCCATCTCACCAGACCAGTCAGGACAGCCATCCCCCTCCATCAAGCCTCACCTTGCCCCTGCGGCTCTGAATACCCTTGAACCTCTGAGGCTGTCTGTCCTGAGGGTTGGAGGAGGTTGCAGGTGAAGCAGAGAGGGTGGAGCACAGACCTCAGCTAACAGAGCCTGCGAGGTGAGAGGAAAATTAGATGGAGAGCTGCTCCCAAGCCCTGCAGAGCTTCAGATCCTGAAAGCACCCATCTGGGGCCTGGATTGTTCCCCCAAGGTCGCCCGACCTTTGTAATTTTTGGTGTCCTCTTATCCCTCTGAGTAGCACGGGTGTCCCCGGGCCCTTCTCGTCTGTCAGTGCAGTTTTGCCCCCACCATCACCTATCCCAGCCCTCATGCCCTGGCTGAGATGCTTTCTTCTGGCCTGTGCCACAAGACCCCAGTGGTTGGCTGAACAGCACCATGCACAAACATACCACACTCAGCCCCAGCTACCACTGCCCAGGATACCCACCCCCAGTGTTGTCAATGCCATTGTCATCCTTCTTTCTTCTCAGACCTATCTCCTTAGAGCTATCTCTGAATCCTCTACCACTCTTCAACAAAGGAGCCACTCTTCAATATCCCCAGCTGAATCTCAGCCTTTGTCTCTGGGGTGTCCCCTCCTCCCCTGCTCCCCTGGCCCTCTCCACATGTGGTCAGAGCATGTGTAAAGCCTGGGGCACAGCCAGTCCCTCCCATGCCTTGCACCTCTCGGTGCCCCCATTCCTGCTTCCTCTGCAAGCTCTCTTGGCCATGCTGCCTTTGGACCCCTCTTCTGTCACCACACTCAGTCCCATGGCCCTGACCTTCTGGGCTACTGCTACCTGACATACCACCTGGCTCCTTATCTGTGTGACTGAATCTCTCCCAGCTGGGTGTCTCCCAATGTCAACTTCCTGCCAGGGCCTCCTTGGTCACTTTGTTTAAAATGTCCTCTTTCCCTCCCATGCACACTGCTGTTTGCTCCTTACTATCTGTCAGTGCGATGTGTCTGGAGCTCAGCTTGTCTGGGCGCCTTGGGGTTCACTGTTAGCATTGTTGGACCAACAGAAGGATGGGTGCTTGCATCGCTCCACATAGCGGGTGCTCCCTCTTGGCCTGCATGTGGTAGACCTGCAGACTGTATGAGCCAGCAGCCCCTTCCTCTAGCCTGTACCTGTGTGTCCTGTAGGCTGCTCCTCTGTTCCACCTGGGTACTCTCATGCCTCCACACAGAAGGGGGCCTTGCTGGGCGTGGCTGAGGCATGGAGCTGCCAGTCTCCCTTGCCTTCTCGGATTACTGCACTTAGTAGGGTGCAGGCATTGGGCAGGGATCATGAGGATGAAGAAAAAGAGGAGCTATATTGCAATCCAAATATTATATATTATAATCCAAATGCTGTATGCTGTAATACAAATATTGTATATTATAATCCAAATATTGTAATTCCTTTTGCAGCCTCCTCACAATCTGGAAAGGTATATTTTAGTTCCACTGAAACCTAATTGGAATCTCAGCAAGTTAACACCAATCTACCACCTCCAAAGCAACTCTTGGTGAGAGTAAAGACACTAAGTCCTAGTCTAAGTTATGGGTAGCCAAGGAATCCCAAGTCTGATCCAAGTGAGGATACACAGACAAAGGCCTTGATGTAAGGTCTCTCCCACGGTGTATTATCTCATGAAGCAGTGGTCCAAGGATGACTGACAGTGAGGATGGCATGAACTACATGAGTAATTTTGTTTTACATGAGTACTTTGAGCTGGCTAGCCAGGTGGGGAGAAAAGCATCTTTGCAATATGCAAGGAGAATGATATGCAGAAGGACCAGTCTGCATAACCCAATCAGGGTAGCATTTGAACACTTTTAGGGGGCCGTTGCTTTGGTCTCTGATATGTAAACTTTTTTATCCTGGGAGGTCACAGACTTTTATTTAGAGGCTCATACCCAATGGACATTGCTGGAGCTGACTGGTTCTGCCATCCCACTGTGTTCAACTGTTTAACAGGGAACACAGTGTGAGGAAAAAGTCACTTGGCCTTAAGGATTACATGTCAGTATCTTGGCTGCCCTTATTTGCCTCACTTAGAGCCAGTTGAAGGGTGATGGACATACCATAGCCAACTCTGTACATATCAGGGCATGGCAACAAGGCTCGGTTGAACTAATGCTGAAGCAATTGTTCTGCATTCAAGCAGAGCTGCTCAAATTGGCTCCTACAGGGGTGTCTAGACAGAGCCCCAGATCTGCCTTACCAACTGAGAGGCACCAAGGGAACAAACTCCCTCCTCAACCACAGGCAGGTATCAGGATTGGCAAAGACTTTGCAGGAGCATAGAGACTGTCCCAGGGACCATGTCATCCTGCCATACCTGTACCAGCCAGCACCATGACCTGGAATCAGAAGAAAGAAGCCTGGAAACAAGGCCAGGAGAAAACACTGCAGACACTCAGGTGGCTGAGCTTGGGAAGTGCGGATAGGAGGGCGCGTTCTTTCATAATTCACACTCTACTCAGTCTCAGAGTGCATCCCATGAAAGTATATTACCCTTATGATAGAAACAATAACTTCCTTCTGTGCTCTCTAGAGGCACTAACCTCTGTTTGTTCAGTACTTGCAGTGGATGTGGGAGATGGCAGGGGCCTGGCACACCACAGTGGAGCAGGAGTTTTCTGCCCCTTTTCTGCAGAGACTAAGGGAGCAGAGCCCCTGGCAGCCTCCGAGGCCAGGCATCCCAGACCCTGCTCCCCAGAAGCCAGCCCCTCCCCATCTGGATCCATGTGCTTACCTGCGTCCACATCTGCTATGCTCTGCCACATGGATGGTGGGTCCAGGGCTTTGCCTGGGGATGTGACCTGAGAGAGAGGGCCTGACTGTTGCAGTCCCCTCCCTGCTACCCCAGCTGACCACGGGCCTGGGTCGGGTGGGCTCAGCTCTGTCACACAATGTTTTTCTTCTGGTCTAACCTGTTCCAGCCTCAGAGGTTTGAGATCACTGAGAACTGCAGCTCTGACCAAGAGGAGATCTCCTATGGCCTGTGTGGCCATCGGATGCTGATGCACATGAATGCTTTCCTTTGGGGGCAGGGGGGTTACTGTCACTGGCATCAGGCATGGGAGGATCATGTCGGGTAGTGTGGGGCGTGTGTGTGTCACGGTACCTCCACATAGTCTGGAGAAAATCTTGCGTAGGTTTCCCAAAACCATCAGAATGACCTTGTCAGGGACATCCTTCAGGCTGCACGTGGACAATGAGCTTCTGGCGGGTCAGAGCATCTTCTACTCCAGTCCTCTTGTCTGGTCCTTCTTCCTAGAATTTGGTCTGTGCCGCCTCTGATTCGACCCTGTCGTGCCCAGAATCTTCCCTGTCCTAGGCACAGTTTAGGTCCTTGCTTCTGATGTCCTTGAGCTCCAGACCACATCCCTGTTGGGACTATGCCTCTCAAACCAGGGGCAGGCAGGTCCAGCTCTCTTTTGTTTAGCAAACAATTTCTCATGACCTATCCTTCTATCAAATGCAACAGGAATGAATTAGTAGAAAACAATCTGAACTTGGCCATCCCAGCTGTGTGCAGTTGTTGTGGTAATGGCTAGGCAAGCCCCTCTATGCCCGCTGTGACTCTTGGGGAGAAGCTGACCTGGAGGGGGAACAGCTGACCCAGAGGGTGAGCCATCCTCCAAAGCACAAACAAGGATGTCACCTCGCCCACACTGTGCCCTCCTCCTGTCCTCCCTTACTGCCCTCTGGGATGGCTTCCTGTCCTCTGCCCTTTTATGATCCAGAATCTGGCATTTTTGCTTTCCCCGGCAACCTATCTCGTCTCTTACTTGCTTTCACTTAGCCCTCACCACTTACACTTGGAACAAGCAGCTACCTCACTGTCACTCTGCTCCTACCTACTTCAGCTGTCCCCTATGACTGACATGAATGCTTTCTGATACCTGTGACTCTGCTGGAATAGATGATCAGCTTGGGGGAGGCCTTGTTGCACCATGGCCCTCTTCCTGCACCAGACCTGAGCCCAGCTCACTGTGCATGATCCTCCCAGGACCCCTAGTGCTGGCTCCTGCAGCCACTTCCCTGTAGACCCTTGTGCCTTGCTCCAGCCACTTGAGACACTGCCCCTCTTCAGGGCCATCTCCCTGCCAAATCTCTCAACATCTGGGGTCCATCCTTCATGGAGCACCCCACTAGAACTAGATCCTTCCTTTGTGGGCTTTCGGTAGATTTTTATTCCACAGACTTCTCTGTGACTCCTCCGGCAGGGTGATCCTGATCTCCCCTTCCCATTTTGGATTATAAACTCCCTGCAGACAGGAGCAGTTACTCCCCACCATCCCTCATATCACTTTGCCCACAAGATAGCTTAGCAGGAACTAGGTGCTTTAGAAACTATTTTCTGTGTTACTAGAGATGCAACACAGGCTGTCACCTTGCCAAGCAAGCAGTCTTGCCACAATTTTACAAACATCTGGACATTAAATAACTCACTTCTATACACTCACTGGGTCACAGAGGCAATGAGGGAAAAAATTAAACAATTCCTGGAATCCAGTGATAATGCCAGTACAAAGTACCAGAGCTGATTGGAACGCAACGATACCAGTGCTCAGAGGGAAGCTCATTGTGAATGCTCACATTAGAAAGGCAGAGTGAGGTAAGAACAATCAAAAACCTACTGATGCACGTTGAGACACTAGAAAAACAAGAACAGTCCAAACCCAAACTTAGCACCATAAAGAAAATTAGAGCACAAATTAACAAAATTGAGACTAAAAAAATCAACCAATCAATGAGCTTGTTCTCTAAAATAAACAAAATAGACAAATCCTTAGTCAATCTTTCCCCAAAACAGAAAACTTAAATCAATGTCATTACAAATAAGTCAGGCAAAAATGCAAAGAAGGCTACTAAAATCCAGATCATTAAAAACTACTATCAAAACTTGTACTGCAACAAATTGGAGAGAGTCTTGCAAAATTAGACAGATGCCTAGACACATGTGAATTATCAAAAGGCAGGCAAGAAAATACAGTGGTACCTCGGTTCATGAATTTAATTCTTGGTCTCAAATAGAATTGAATCAGAACCAAATCAACTTCAGTGCTGAGATTCAATGTGCGGCCAATAGGGGAAACCTCCTTAGGTTCTGGCCCAATTGGGTTTGAGACCTGAATCACAGAAAGAATTCAGTTCATGAACTGACGTACCTCTATACAAGAACACTGAACAATCCAATAACTGCTTATGAAGTTGAGACAGAAATTTAAAACCTAACAAGGAAGAAAAGTCCAGGACCTGATGGATTCACTGCTGAATTTTACAAGACTTTCAGGGAGGATGTAATAGGACTACTCCTCACAATCTTTAAAAAATTGTAAAGAAAGGAGTACTTCTAAATTCATTCCTAGGCATGCAGTGATTTCCATCCAAAGAAGCAGCCTTGGCACATTGCTTAGAGCCTGGTAGGACCCCGCCCAGCATCACCCATCAGCAGAGGACCCCAGGAAGTAGACAGGGCTTGGTTACGGCCCTCTTGGCCTGGTTAGGCCTCATCCAGCCACCCTCAAGAAGCCTGGAGCCACCTGTTCTCTGCCTATGAGCTGGAGGAACATGCAGCGATTTCCATCTTATAGCAGCAGCACGTCCTACGTCCCTCAGATCCTGGTAGGGCCCTGCCCAGTGTCCCCCATTACTGGTGGACCTCTAGAAAAGTCCCCTCTGGCCTAGTTGGGCCCTGCCCAGCCATTTCCAGTGCCTGGGAGCCACGTGGCAAGGTCTGCCTAAAAACTGCCCCTCAACTGGGGAAACTCTTTGCAGTAGGGATTGATATTCTCAACCCAAAAAACGACAGACACCTTGCCTACACCTACTTTGAGAAACTCTTCTCTCATAGGTTTCATGATACAGAAGAAATGGACGGATTCCTAGAAACGTATGAACTACCAAACCTAGATCAAGAAGATGTAAAACTGCAGAATAACGCAATTTCATTTAATGAAACTTAAAATGTAATTAAAACCTTATCAACAAAGAAAAGCCTAGCTTCTGATGGATTCCCTGCAAGAATCCATCTACAAGAAATTCAAGGAATTCTACAAGAAATTCAAGGCAGACAATGCTGACAATCTTCAGACTATTCCATGAAATTGAAAGGGAAGCAATTCTCCCTAACTCATTCTTAGAAGCAAGTATTACTCTAGTACCGAAACCAGACAAAGACCCAACCACAAGGGAGAACTTCACGCCAATCTCCTTCATGAACACAGATGCAAAAATTCTCAATAAAATACTGGCAAACAGAAGGCAGCAAATCATCAAGAAGATTATATACCACAACCAAGTGGGGTTCATCCAAGGAATACAGGGGTGGCTCGACATATACAAATCAATAAATGTAACCCACTGTAGTAATAGACCCAAAACTAAGAACCACATGATCGTTTCTATAGATGCAGAAAAAGCTTTTGATGAGGTCCAACACTCATTCTTGATAAGAACCACACAGAAAATCAGAATAGATGGTCTTTACCTCCAGATGATAAAAGCCATCTATGACAAACCAACAGCCACCGTCATATTAAATGGCCAAACACTGAAAGCTTTTACTCTAAAATCAGGAACAAGACAAAGATGTCCACTATCACCACTCCTATCCAATAGAGTGCTGGAAATACTAGCCAGAGCAATTAGACAAGAGAGAGAAACAAAAAGAATAAGGATAGGAAAAGAAGAAGCTGAATCATCAACTCTTACAGAAATGATACTCTCCATAGAAGACCCCCCAAACTCCATTGCAAGACTCCTAGCTATAATAACTAAATACAGGCATGTAACTAGATACAAAGTCAACACTCAAAAATCAATAGCATTCCTATACATAAACAATAAACTCACTGAGAGAGAAATAAAAGCAGCCACACCTTCACAATAACATCCAAACAAATGAAATACTTAGCAATCAACCTAACAAAAGAAGAAAAATATTTATTCAGGGAAAAGTATAATACTCTGATAAAAGAAACTGAAAAGGATCTGAGAAACTGGAAAGACATTCCTTGTTCATGGGTAGCTAGAACGAACATTGTAAACATGGCTGTTCTCCCAAAATTGTTAAACAGATTTAATGCAATCCCAATCAAAATGCTACTAGCACATCTCACACGTCTACAGAAATCATTCTTAAAATTCATGTAGAACCAGAAAAAACCTAGAATAGCAAAGGTAATTACGGGTAACAAAGGCAAGGCAGAAGGCATCACAGTCCCTGACTTGAAGTTATATTACAAAGCTGCTATCATAAAGTCAGCATGGTACTTCAATAAAAATAGACCTGAAGATCAACGGAATAGATTAGAAGATACATCTACAACTACAAACACACTCAGCCACCTTATCTTTGACAAAGGGACCAAACATGTTCACTGGAACAAAGACAGCCTCGTTAATAACTGATGCTAGAAAAACTGGCTCTCCGTATGCTGTAAACTAAAACTAGACCCTTGCCTATCACCGTGTACTAAACTAAAGTCAAAATGGATCAAAGATCTAAATATTAAAACAGAAACACTAAATCTGCTAGAAGACAGACGAGGTAGAAATCTTGAAGGTAGTGAAGAGAATTCATGAACAAAAATCAAACAGCTTGGGAAGTACTTCCCAGAATCCATAACTGAGATCTCGTCTTATTAAAAGGTTTTTGCATGTCAAAAGAAATCTCAAACAAAGTAAAAAAAAAAACATGAATGTTAAAAAAAATCTTAAGTCAACTGTCCCTCAGACAAAGGACTTCTGTCTGGAGCATAAGGAATTTAAAAATCAGACCCTCAAAATACAAAGGCCCAATTCAAAAATGGGTATCTGAGATGAATACACACTTCTCAGATGCAGAAATACACATGGCAAATACAGACATGAACAAATGCTCAGCATCATTGGTCATTAGAGAAATGCAAATTAAAACCACATGGAGAGTCCATCTCACTCCAGAAAGAATGGCTAGGATCAAGAAAACTACCAACAACAAATCCTGGAGAGGCTGTGCGGAAAAGGAACTCTCCTGCACTGTTGGTGGGGAGTGTAGACTGGTACAACTCTGTGGAGGTCAGATTGGGGGTTTTTCCAAAAGCTGGGATAGAGAGTCCCATTTGAACCAGCTATTCCACTTCTGGGCATATTGAAGAAGAACTGAAAACATGATATCACAGTGATATATTTGCACCCATGTTCATAGCAGCACAATTTGTAATAGCCAGATCTTGGAAACCATCTAAATGCCCATCAACTGAGCAATAGATAAAAAGATGAGATACTTATTTACAGTGGAATCCTATATAACTGTAAAGAACGATAACACTGAGATTTGTATCGGTAAATAGATGCAACTGGAGACCATACTCAAAGGAAATAAATCAAAATCACATATATAAATACTATATTGTCTCCCTAGTGTAAGAAACGGTAAGGTACAAAATTCTCAACAAATTCTGTAAAAGGTTAAGAATCTGCTCAAAAAGGAAAACAATATCATCTCAGGGAAAATGAGGGAAAAAAGGAAAGAAAAACACAATATATATAAATTTGTATAAACCCACTTAAGATAACTAAGATGATTGTGCTGCAAATTCTATTAGTTCTGGGGATAAAATAGTTAACATTCATAGGATTGGATCAATTTTGGTTGTTTGAAAATCACTATGTAAAATAGTTAGTTCTGTTCCTTCCACCTTGTTTTGAAGGACTATATCGTCATTGTTTTAGGTATTTTGCTATTGTTATTTGTCTTTTACGTTTCTTGTTTTTCTAGTATTTTATTGTTTTGCTTTTCCCTTTCATGCAGAAAGATAGGTGTATATGTAAAGGCTTATACATGCCTAGAATTTCTCCATAACATTTCACGAGCATCGATTGTATTACGTGTGATGAAATAAACAGCTACGTTGAAGAAAAAGAGACATTATGGTTTCCATTGCTGATTCCCGATCATCATGCTCTGAAATCCAGTAATGCTTTTATTCTTTGTTCGGAGTGGCTTTAGTCCATTTTGTACTATTTAACTTCAACATACATGATGGTATGACAGCTATTTTGGAGAGAATAAGAGACATTATGGCAGCCATTGTTGATTTTCCTATTGTCTGGTTTTGAAGGCCTAAAATGTCTTCATTATTAGGTTGTGATCCATTTTATATTATTTTGTTTTGTATGAATTCATTGTGTGTGAAATATAGAAAACTATTTAGAAGAAAGCTACAGATATTATGGTAGCCCACTGGTGATGTCCTGTTGTTTTGCTTGGAAATCTATGCCACTTAGATTGTTTTCTTCTGATCTGCTTTGTTCTGTTTTATTTTACTGTCTTTAAATTTCTAAAAAATTTTTAAACATTCTTTGCTAGAACCTGCCATTATTCTGATACAAAACAAGATAAACCTCCACACAACAACTACAAGACGAAAACTACAGGCCAATCTCTTTAATGAACATAGATGCAAAATTCCTCAGAAATATCTAGGCAACCTGCTGTGTAATTATCAAAATGATCACATACATTAATCAAGTTTACATCCCAGGGATAGAAGGATGTTTTGACCTATGAAATCAATGAATGTAATACACTACATAAAGAGATATCAGGAAAAACATCATACCATCATCTCAATAGATGCAGAAAAAGCTTTTGACAAAATCCATCCATTCATATTAAAAATGCTGACGAAAATAGCTATAAAAGGACATTATCTCAATCTGATAAAAGCCATGAGGACAAGCCAACAGCCAGAATCATACTAAATAGAGAGCAACAAATGAGGAAAAGTTCCTCCAAAAGTCTCCAAGCAAAGTCAAAATATAGCAGCAAAATATACAAAAGTCAGTAGTGTTCTTGTAGACCGGTAACGAACCAATTGAGAAATGAATTAAGAAAACAATCCTGTATTCACAATAACATAAAGAAAACCTAAATACTTAGGACTGACCTAACCAAGGAAATGAAAGACTCTACAGTGAAAAGTACAGTACTCTGAACAAAAGGGATCGAAGGGGACACCAGGAAATGGAAAGAGATCCCACTCCTGGGTAAGCAGGGGTGATGCCATCAAAATGGTCGTACATACAACATTTAATGCAACCTCAATGAAAATGCCAACAGAACTCCTCGCAGCACTAGAGAAAACAATCCTCAAAGTCATGTGGAATCAGAAGACACCTAGAATAGAAAATCCTGGGCAACAAAGACCAAAGCAAGAGACTTCAGCATGCCAGATTTCAAGGTATGTTACAAAGCTACATGGATAGAAAGAGCATGGTAGTGGCATTAGAACAGATCTGTGAATCATTGGAACAGAATAGAAAATGTAGAAACGACCCCACAGGGCCTTGGCACTCAGGAAGCAGGAGGATCCCCACAAGCTCGAGGCCAGCCTGGCCTACACAGTCAGGTCGAGGCCAGCCTGAACTGCATAGTGAGAGCCTGTCTCAAAAAAACAAACACAAACAAAAATAAAAACAACTCCGGACAGCTTCAGCCATCTGATGTTTGACAAAGGAGCCAAAAACATTCTGGAGGAAGATAGAGTCTTTAGCAAATGGGTCTAGGAAAACTGGCTGTCCGTGTGTAGAACATTGAGCCTAGACCTGGGGACATCACCAGGTACTAAACTAAAATGAAAACACACCAGGTATATAAATATTAAAACACAATCACTTAACATGCTAGAGGACAAAATATGTACAATTCTTGAGGTCAGGGTTGTAGGCAAGGACTTGTTGAACAGAACCTAATGACATGAGAAATAACATCAAGAATTCACAAATGGGATCACATCAAATTAAAAAGCTTCTTCACACCCAAACAAACAACAAACAGAGCGCTGAGATACCTACAGGATGGCAAAAAAATTCTGCCACCTATGATGACCAATATCTGGCGTATGTAAACTAAGAAAGAAATTAGATCTCCCAAAATCAAAGATCGAATATGGGCAACTGACAGGAATTGACACGTCCCTGAAGAAGAAAGAAAACCAAAGTATACATAAATTAAAGAGCAGGAGAAAAGATAGATGATAGGAAACAGGAATGGAGACCTTTTGCAAATGAGAAGAGGGCCAAGAAGGGAGGGGAAGGCGAGAGGAGCAGGGAGGCAAAGAGAATCAAGATGTGTCCCGCACAGGTACCATCGACCCATGATGGACACAGTCATTATGTATCAGAAACACGCATGGCTTCTTTAAAAGGTGTCTGTATTTTGCTTCCAACCTGTCCAGGACCTGAGCGGCACCTGTGCTTTCATTCTTAAAGATCTTTTCACTGGTCCTCCTGAGGAAAGAGCAGGTTTATCAACCAAATCGTCATCTTTGGCAGGAGCTGCAGAGCCTGGCCGCCAGGGTTAGCAGTTACCCTTGTGTAGACTTAGGGTACTTTTAGGCCCCATCCCCTCGGATGAGGCAGGGAAGGGAAGAGGCTGTCCTGAAGTGTCTGTGCCAATAACCTCAACTCTCAAGCTAAACACTCACTCAGCAGGACACCCCCAATACCACAGTGCTCAGCCTGAGCTACCGGCTCTGCTCACGCCAGGTCACTGCATGTCCTGTGGGCACCTCAGTTACTGATGCTTCCAGCATAGGCCAGGCCTGCCCTTCTCCTGTCCAGTGCATGCCCATTCCTTGATCACATGTTGCAAAAATACATCACACAAGCAGGCCATAGCATCTGCGTCCTAGCTGGCAACCAAAACAGAACGCTTACATACAAATTCTCTATGCCAAACATCAGAGCTTACTTTGTATTAATTTAAACGACCTTGTTATAGAGTTCAGATTTCATTGGCGCCTTCAGCTTCACTGTTAAACTTGGCAGGCTAAAGGCCCACGTGCTAAAGGTCAACCCAGGGCTGTGCTAGGGGAAGGGGTACAACCTTGAAGAGGTGTGGCCTAGTGAGAGATTTTGCTTCTTTCCATGAGTGGGGTGGTTTCTCTCTGCCACATAGGCCCACCATGATGTGCCGTTTGCCAAGGGCCAAAGCAGTAAGAACAACAGTGTAATGAACCCTGGACAGGAACTTTGCAAACTGAGCCAGTGGATATCGTTTCTATATAACATCATTACCCTACACATTTGCTATATTAGAAAACAGCTAATGAGGTAACCAATTCACATTTCTAAAATTAAACAGAAAAGGAATTGAGAAGGGAACCAAACCGATACGCCACAGAACAAGACACAGGCAATAATGGAGGAAATGAACAAAACTAATAAAGACATAAGACGTGAGAGGCAAAGGTCACAGTAAATAAAAATCAATGGAAAAATAC
The DNA here is from genome assembly GCF_034190915.1 of Cavia porcellus. NCBI lineage: Eukaryota > Metazoa > Chordata > Mammalia > Rodentia > Caviidae > Cavia > Cavia porcellus. The sequence continues at coordinate 54,290,837 of NW_026947494.1, forward strand.
GAAAGTCAAAGTCAGAGATTGAAGAATGGTAACAAAATGGGATCCAGCTCTATGCTGTCAGTGTGCAGGTTAGAGTCTACACTAGGAATAAGTGGAAAGTGAAAGGACAGAAAATACCGAAGAACACACCACTGAACAAATGTAATAGGAGAATTCTAGCCCGAAAATTCAATCATAAATATATTAACCACCAACCAGAGCAATAAAAAAAAGAACTGGAATAAAACTCTAAAGTGGTTAGACCTCAGAGATATCCACTGTGCACCATTCAGGAGCGCCAACATAGGATTTTGTCTCAATTTTACATGAAACATGCCTAAGTCCCATATGTGAGGTCATGCTCAGGATATTGTTGAAATCCCAAGTCATACAAAGTATCTTCTCTGACCACAGGGGTGCAGGACCCAGAAGTTGCACAGTGTTTGAAAGCTTTGACTTCACAGGAAGTATCTTCTCTAAGCAGGTGGAATGACAGGAGATGTTTCTAACCAAGGCACAAGAGGAAAACAAAAGAACTGTGCTGAAACTAAGTAACACACTTGGAAAGGCTGGGCTCCTGGGCTCCTGGGCTCCTGGGCTCCTGGGCTCCTGGGCTCCTGGGCTCCTGGGCTCCTGGGCTCCTGGGCTCCTGGGCTCCTGGGCTCCTGGGCTCCTGGGCTCCTGGGCTCCTGGGCTCCTGGGCTCCTGGGCTCCTGGGCTCCTGGGCTCCTGGGCTCCTGGGCTCCTGGGCTCCTGGGCTCCTGGGCTCCTGGGCTCCTGGGCTCCTGGGCTCCTGGGCTCCTGGGCTCCTGGGCTCCTGGGCTCCTGGGCTCCTGGGCTCCTGGGCTCCTGGGCTCCTGGGCTCCTGGGCTCCTGGGCTCCTGGGCTCCTGGGCTCCTGGGCTCCTGGGCTCCTGGGCTCCTGGGCTCCTGGGCTCCTGGGCTCCTGGGCTCCTGGGCTCCTGGGCTCCTGGGCTCCTGGGCTCCTGGGCTCCTGGGCTCCTGGGCTCCTGGGCTCCTGGGCTCCTGGGCTCCTGGGCTCCTGGGCTCCTGGGCTCCTGGGCTCCTGGGCTCCTGGGCTCCTGGGCTCCTGGGCTCCTGGGCTCCTGGGCTCCTGGGCTCCTGGGCTCCTGGGCTCCTACCATCACTGATGCTGACACTGATAGGAGCCCAGAAGCCCTGAAACCCAGGAGCCCAGGAGAACAGGAGCCCAGGAGCCCAAGATCCCAGGAGCCCAGGAGCCCAGGAGCCCAGGAGCCCAGGAGCCCAGGAGCCCAGGAGCCCAGGAGCCCAGGAGCCCAGGCATGAGTTTGTACTTGGCAAGTCTGCACTGCAGAGGAAAGTCTGCGTGTTCCCTTGTACCACTAGACTGTGCTTTCTTGACTTGTGCCTCAAAGGTGAGGAGTGTTCCCTGGGATGAATCACATAGTCAGAGGTGGCTGGATCCTAGTAGCTGCCCTTCCCTGGTGAGGATGGAGACAGCCAGTGCTGGTTTGTCTGGGCAGTAGCATTCGGAGGAAACTCAGATATTTGTACATAGCTTGTTTATAATATCTACATCTATTTTCCCTACTTTGTCAATTTATTCTATAATTTTAATTATATCGATATGGACTCACGAGTTTTTGTGGTATTGATTTGGTGGCTCACTGAGCAGCAGTGTGTGCAGAGGCCTTGAAGGCCAGCTTCCTCCTACTGTTGCCCCCTTGAGAAGCAGGAAGGCCAAGGTTAGAGGCCGGCTTGGGTGAGTGGTTTGAGGCAGCCTTGCTTCTCACATCCCTGGGTTCCCCATGGTCCTGTCTCCTCACATTGAAGACATGCTCAGTGCCCTAACTGTGGTTATAAGTTCTGGGTGCACCCATATCTTCCCTTGGTTTGGCCCCTTGTTGAACCGGAAGCTGTCACCATCACTAAGCCTGAGCTCTAGCCAGGCTTTACCTTGGATAAGGGCTGAGCTTTACCTTGGAGAAAGGCCATCTGCTGTGCCAGACTTGGGTCAGAGCACTGGGCATGTAGGTGGCTGTGGCAGAGGCAGCTGCGATTGAAGTTCCAGGAGGGAAAAGACACGGGTGACATTAGAAGCTGCCTGGTAGCTGTCCAAGATGCCTGAGGTCGTGTTTGTGAGTCAGGATCGCCAAAGGCTGCCTGTGCTGGGCTACAGGAGGCTGGCTGACCTGAAACAGGGTGTGGGGCCAGGCCTAGAGCTGGAGCTGCCAGGGCCCAGAAACGGAGACCATGGGTAGAGGTGGCTGCTCCGTGCTGCTGCCCATCAGCGGCCCCCAGGGTGGGCAGGGTGCTAGAGGAACACTAAGAGCGCCGTTTATGTGGGGGCGCACCAACGCTCAAGCTCTGTCCTAGCCAGGAACAGGCTGCCCTCTTGCTGCCCCTGGTCCTTGCCACATTCAGCTGTGCAGATGGGAAGGAGATCCCACTGGTGCCAGGGGGAGGTGCCGGAAAAAGAGAATTGTGTGGGGCTGCCACATATGCGGAGGTCGGCCCAAAGCTGGGCCCCACTTGGGGACCAGATCCCATGGCTATGGCTGTGCTGCCACTGGGCGGTGCCACAGTCATCTGTGCAGATGGGAAGGAGTTCCCACTGGTGCCAGCGGGAGCCCCCCGGGAAAGAGGATCAGGTGGAGGTGTGGTATCCATAGGCTCTACACCAGTGTCAGTCCCTGACTGGGGAGCAGAGGATGTGCCTGTGGCTGTACTGCCACTCGGTGGTGCCATAGTCATCTGTGCAGATGAAAAGGAGTTCCCACTGGTGCCAGTGGGTGCACCCCGGGGAAGAGGATCAGGTGGAGGTGTGGTATCCATTGATTCTACACCAGTGTCAGTCCCTGTCTGCGGAGCAGAGGATGTGCCTGTGGCTGTGCTGCCCCTGGGTGGTGCCATAGACATCTGTACAGATGGAAAGGAGTTCCCACTGGTGCCAGCAGGAGCCCCCTGGGGAAGAGGATCAGGTGGAGGTGTGGTATCCATTGGTTCTACACCAGTGTCAGTCCCTGTCTTCAGAGCAGAGGATGTGCCTGTGGCTGTGCTGCCATTGGGTGGTGCCATAGACATCTGTACAGATGGAAAGGAGTTCCCACTGGTGCCAGGAGGAGCCCCCCGGGGAAGAGGATCAGCTGGAGGTGTGGTATCCATAGGTTCTACTCCTGTGTCAGTCCCTGTCTGGGGAGCAGAGGATGTGCCTGTGGCTGTGCTGCCACTGGGCGGTGCCACAGTCACCTGTGCAGAGGGGAAGTAGTTCCCATTGGTGCCAGTGGGAGGCCCAGGAATAAGAGAATTGTGTGGGGGTGTGATATATATAGGTGTTGCCCCAAAGCTGTGCCCCATCTGGGGACCAGAGCCCATGGCTATAGCTGTACTGCCACTGGGCGGTGCCACAGTCATCTGTGTAGATGGGAAGGAGTTCCCACTGGTGCCAGTGGGAGGCCCCGGAGGAGGAGCATTGTGTGGGGGTGTGACGTATATAGAGGACGGCCCAAAGCTGGGCATCACCTGGGGACCAGAGCCCATGGCTATGGATGTACTGCCACTGGGCGGTGCCACACTAATCTGTGTAGATGGGAAGAAGTTCCCACTGGTGTCAGTGGGAGGCCCCGGAAGAGGAGCATTGTGTGGAGGTATGACGTATATGGAGGATGGCCCAAAGCTGGGCACCACTTGGGGACCAGAGCCCATGGCTATGGCTGTACTGCCACTGGGCGGTGCCACAGTCATCTGTGTAGGTGGGAAGGAGTTCCCACTGGTGCCAGTGGGAGGCCCCGGAAGAAGAGCATTGTTGGGAGGTATGACGTATATGGAGGATGGCCCAAAGCTGGGCACCACCTGGGGACCAGAGCCCATGGCTATGGCTGTACTGCCACTGGGCGGTGCCACAGTCATCTGTGAAGATGGGAAGGAGTTCCCACTGGTGCCAGTGGGAGGCCCTGGGAGAGGAGCATTGTGTGGGGGTGTGATGTATATAGAGGACGGCCCAAAGCTGGGCACCATGTGGGGACCAGAGCCCATGGCTATGGATGTACTGCCACTGGGCGGTGCCACAGTCATCTGTGCAGATGGGAAGGAGTTCCCACTGGTGCCAGAGGGAGGCCCCGGAAGAGGAGCATTGTGTGGGGGTGTGACGTATATAGAGGACAGCCCAAAGCTGGGCACCACCTGGGGACCAGAGCCCATGGCTATGGCTGTGCTGCCAAGGGGCAGTGTCACAGTTGGCTGTGCAGAAGGGAGGGAGCTGCCACTGGTGTCAGGGGCCAGAGGCCCAGAAAGGAGAGGATCAGGTGGAGGTGTGATGTCCATTGGAAGCTCTACTCTGTTAGTGTCTGTGTGTACAGCAGAGGCTGTAGCTGTGGCTGGAGATGTCAGTGGGTTCCCAGAGCCCAGGAAGGGCTTCTCCTTTCTGTTCTTACTCTTCCCTGATGGCACAGTGGATGGAGGTCCAGTCCCTGGGGCAGCCAAGGGAGCAGAGCCCAAAGGCTCCATGCATTTGTTATCTTTGGGGGCCTTCTTTCTGTTCTTACCTTTCCCTGCTGGAATGGTGTCTGGAAGAGCAGTCCCTGGGGCAGCCATGGGAGCAGAGCCCAAAGGCTCCATGCATTTGTTATCTTTGGGGGCCTTCTTTCTGTTCTTACCTTTCCCTGCTGAAATGGTGTCTGGAGGAGCAGTCCCTGGGGCAGCCAGGGGAGCAGAGCCTAAAGGTTCCCTGCTTGTCTTCTCTTTGGGGGCCTTCTTTCTGTTCTTAGGTTTCCCTGCTGGAATGGTGTCTGGAGGAGCAGTCCCTGGGGCAGCCAGGGGAGCAGGAGAGAAAAGCACTGAGAGGTCAAAGACCTCAGGGGACTTGTCCTTTTTGTTCTTAACCTTCCCCACTGTATTGGAGTCTGGAAGGTCAGTCTCTGAGGAAGCCAGGGGAGCACAGCAGAAAAGCCCTGAGAGATCAAAGACCTCAGGGGACTTGTCCCTTTTGTTCTTAACCTTCCCCACTGGATTGGTGTCTGGAAGGTCAGTCTCTGAGGAAGCCAGGGGAGCAGAACAGAAAAGCCCTGAGAGGTCAAAGACCTCAAGGGACTTGTCCCTTTTCTTCCTACCCTTCCCTGTTGGAATGGTATCTGGAGGAGCTGTCCGTGGAGTAGCCAGGGGACCAGAGCAGAAAAGCTGTGTGGGGTCAAAGACCTCAGGGGCCTTCTCCCTTTGGTTCTTTCTCTTCCCTGTTGGAATGGTGTGTGGAGGAGCTGTCCCTGGAGTAGCCAGGGGAGCAGAGCAGAAAAGCTGTGTGGGGTCCAAGACCTCAGGGGCATTCTCCCTTTTCTTCTTACCCTTCCCTGTGGGAATGGTGTCTGGAGGAGCTGTCCCTGGAGTAGCCAGGGGAGCAGAGCAGAAAAGCTGTGTGGGGTCAAAGACCTCAGGGGCCTTCTCCCTTTGGTTCTTTCTCTTCCCTGTGGGAATGGTGTGTGGAGGTGCTGTCCCTGGAGTAGCCAGGGGAGCAGAGCAGAAAAGCTGTGTGGGGTCCAAGACCTCAGGGGCCTTCTCCCTTCTGTTCTTTCTCTCCCCTGTTGGAATGGTGTGTGGAGGAGCTGTCCCTGGAGTAGCCAGGGGAGCAGAGCAGAAAAGCTGTGTGGGGTCCAAGACCTCAGGGGCATTCTCCCTTTTCTTCTTACCCTTCCCTGTGGGAATGGTATCTGGAGGAGCTGTCCCTGGAGTAGCCAGGGGAGCAGAGACAAAAAGCTGTGTGGGGTCAAAGACCTCAGGGGCCTTCTCCCTTTTCTTCTTACCTGTCATAACCTTCCCTGTTGGAATGGTGTCTGGAGGAGCTGTCCCTGGGGCAGCCAGGGGAGCAGAGCAGAAAAGCCGTGTGTGGTCAAAGACCTCAGGGGCCTTCTCCCTTTTGTTCTTTCTCTTCCGTGTTGGAATGGTGTGTGGAGGAGCTGTCCCTGGGGCAGCCAGGGGAGCAGAGCAGGAAGGCTCTGTGACATCAAAGATCTTAGGGGCCCTTTCTATTCTTAGGGCCCTCTTTCTGTTCTTACCTTTCCCTGCAGGGATCATGGGTGGATCAGTGCCTGGCAGAGGCTGGGAAGCAGAGCAGGAAGGCTGAGGGCTACTGGTGAGGGTGGAGTCCTGCTGCTTTCTGTGGTTACTCTCCCCCGCAGAGATCAAGGGTTCAGGAGCAGTACCTGTGGCAGGCAGGGGAGGAGGGCAGACAGGCTGTATGGTGCTGCTGATGTCTAGGGCCTGCAACTTACCCATCAGCCTGGCATTCAGAAGTTGGAATGCTGCCTCCTTCTCCTGATCTATGTGCTCCGCAGTGATCTTATAGCTTAGTTCCGGAGGGGGTGGCAGCCTGAGGGGTGGCCCTTGGTGACGCCTCAGGAGAGGGATCTTTCTTCTTCCTAGGCCAGTACCCTCTGGTGTCATCTCGTGTTCCTTTCTGGTTTCTTCATGTCTGGATGGTGTGTCTGCCACCACCTGGTTCCCGGTCTTGCGGGGAACTTGGGGGGCCGAACACGGTTGCTGGAGGCTGTCAGGCCTGGCCGCCTTCAGATCTTTGGTGGAGCCCGGGGGCGGCCTGGTGTGCGAGGGGGCTGCAGCCCTCCTGCGCTGTCCCGGCAGCCCCCCGGTGGAGCTGTAGGAGCTGCTGATGGCATCTCGCTTGGTGGAGCTCACACAGGAGGGCTGGGGGTAGCGGGCAGCTGGAGCTCTGGCGCTCTGCCTGCGGTGGTCTGTGCTCAGAGGCCCAGGCCTGGGGACATAAGGCACCTGGCCTCGCCGGCCTACCACGGGCCTGAAGGCGGACGGGGGCCTCGCAGCCTCCTGGGCGGCCCTCCTCTGCTGAGCCTCCTGCCTCAAGAGCCAAATGCCCGAGCAGTCCCTGCGGGAGGACCTATGGCTGCTGCTGCGGCGTGTCTGAAAATCATCTGCGGGAAGCACTGGCCTCCCCAGAAGAGAGCCTACCTGTTGGCCCATGGGCCCCAAGGGCCCCAAGGGCCGCAAGGGCCTCAAGGGCCTCAAGGGCCAAAAGGGCCTGCAGGTAGGGGAGCAGTGCTCCGGGCACTCTTGCCCAGAGCACTGAGGTCAAGCCCGGGATGCCTGATGCCTGATGCCAGACGTCAGGACTGGATCCGCGGGCACACTGGCTAAGCGGGATGCGCCCACCCAGGGCTCTGGGCAGGTGCCGAGAGGGGACCACAAAGGTGGGCCCTTGGGGCAAGTTCCTGCCCCCGCGGGCAGGGAGCAGGGCTGCAGGGCAAAGCTAGCCCCGCCGCACTGCTCCCCGGAACTATTGGGGAACGGGGGGTACTTCTATCCCACACCTTGGCAGAGCGCACTGCTTGGAGCAGCCAACTGCTCTGCCGCCTGAACCGCAATGCTTTGTTGCTGGGACGCGGCTTCGCAGCTCGAGACCAAAAACCGCCCCGCAGGCGGGTGCTCAGGCCCGCGTGCCCGCGTGCACAAACGGTCAAAAGCCGCGCGGTCTGTTTGCAACATTTTGTAACTTTCCCGGGAGGGCGGTTCCTCTGCCTCTCTGCAGCAAGATGGGGACAGTCGCCCGCGACCCTGAGGATTGCCACTGCTTGCAAACAGGCTGCAGGTTTCCCGCCCTCCTGCCCGGGCTGAGGGGGACAGCTAAGGGGAAATGAGCTGCTGCAGTCCCTTGAGGGCCCTGATGCAGAGCCCTGGGGCTGTCACCTGTGGGTCCTGATCCTAGGAGGAGGGACTAGGGGAGCAGGGTTCCTGCCTGAGCCCCGCCTGGGACACTTGAAAGCTTTGGCATCAGGCTTTTGCATCTTCCTGCTCTTGCCCTGTGTGTGAACTGAAGAGGAGAGTAACCAGCCTCTGGTATCCAAACAGGCAGCATTCCTTTCCTCCTCTTTGATTCCTGAAGTTACACCCTGCCTGTTCCTCCTGCCTTTTACCCTCAACCTGAAGAAAATCCCCTTCGTGTATTTCTGTAGCAAGCTTTCTAGTAACAGATTCTCTTGCCTTTTTCTCCCCTTCTTTAACCTTCCTGTTTATGTTCATTTGGGCCCCAGAACTTACATCACAGGCACACAGGGCCTGGGGGGACCTTTTCTTTCAGCCCTGCAAGGTGTTCTCTCAGTCTCTTGTGGCTGGTGTGTTTTCCATGGGAAGTTTTAAATTGACATTTCCTTGTATTGGACCTGTTATTTTCTCTGAGTATTTTGCAGAATTGTCTTTATGCTTGTGTATTGAGTTGAGCGTGTCTTGGGTGAGACTTTTCCCAGCATCTTAGATGTGTTTTCCATGAATTGTGACCTATCTCCCACTTTTTCCTGTATCTCTCTTGTTCCTCAACTCCTCCTTTACCCATGAGGATGGTAAGATGTTAAAATCGTTTATGTTGCTTTGCATGTCTCTGAGACTCTTAATTGTTTTGTTCTTTTTTCTTTCTCTTTGTTTTTAGATTGGCATTTTAATGCCCCGCAGAGTCTTGGACTCTTGTTCTTTTTCTGATGGAAGCTTATTTATTTCCATTAAATGAATTCCATTGATGTCACATTCCATTCATGTCAAGGGTATTGGCCTCTCTCTCTCTCTCTCTCTCTCTCTCTCTCTCTCTCTATGAGAATGGTTGTTTTTAGTGTTGTAGGGGAAACTGAGCCAACAGTAACCAAGAGCTCAGGAGAAGAAAGGAAATTTAGTGGTCTCCAGGGGAGTCATCCTCAAAGTCTGAGGTGGTGATTGCAGAGAGCTTGTCTTTTTTATAGAGTGGCAAACAGAGGTTGCAGGGAAGAGTTGCAAGCTTTAGCTGAAGGATGTGGTACAATGGCTATCTTGTGGTGAACATAGTTGTGTGTAGCAAAGTTGTCAGCACATTCCCAGAACTTTCAGTTGCATGAAATCATATGATTTAGCTGAGTTCAATGGCTGAGTACAGAATGGCTTTACCTTTCCTGAACAAAGTGTCTATGGTTTGATCAGGCTTTCTGCTTCCATGGTAGGGGTTTTCCATGATCCTTCCTTAATGTGGGTTGTTTCAGGGCTGGATATTGCCCTTTCCCTTGAGGATTGGTCAGATTGTCATAATTTTCTATATGTACTATTGCTTAGTTTTAGATAGTGCCCTGGACAGTTTGCTGGTTGATTTAGGAGACTCTGGTTCCTATTAAAATCCTCAGGCAAGGAATGGTTTCTCTTCTTCTGTTGTTCAGCAACGCTGTCAAGACAGCAGGGTCAGACTGCATCCTGCATTTGCTTTGCAGGGTCCAGGTTGTGCTCAGGCCACAGTGCCCCACCCCCAGCCCCGGTGGTCTACTGGATGCCTGGTGGTTGATAGCTCAGTCACTTCCCAAAGCCTTTGCCTTGCTTCTTTGGAACTATTCTGTGCAAGCCGCTCACTGTGAGTCTAGACTTTGTGCTGCCTCTTACACAGACTTCAATGATTTTTTTCTGCAGCTCTCTCCTCTTTCAAATGCCATTTACATTTTCCTGCTACAAGAGGAGAACTTCCCATGGCAGGTCAACCCTCAGGCCATCAGCAACAGGAAAAGAGTACAAACATAGTGGCAATTTCCCTCATTTTCTTCATACAGCAGAAGTCACTGCCTGTTCCTTTGTGGGCACAGGTCATTTGTTGAGGCTTTAGGTCCCTCTGCCACTCCTGAGGCTGCTGGACAACTTTGCAACCGTTGAGGAAGAAAACCACAAAAGTGGGGTGGGGATGACACTTGCAGCCTCAGATGCATCCCCCATCCCCACCCCGAGCCGAAGTCCACACTTCTCTGGCTACAAACAAGGATTGGGGTCCAGTATTTATTCTTTCAGTGATTACTGGAATTGATTTTCCCTAGACAAAGCTAGAAGACACAGTAGGAGAAATGCAACATTACGGGCTGTTGTTCTCCTTTGGATTCCAGTCCCCAGTTGCCTAGTACTGCATGCTTGCAGCATTTTGAAGTACAGTACGTGCTTTCTGTCTGTGTCTGGTTGTAGTTGTAATTTGTGTGGGAGAGAAGTTATCTGGGGCTTCCCATCTTTCCCTAACAAAGTTCTATGGCTACTAAATTAATTGAAAAGAAATGTATTTGCATTGTTACCTATGATAGAGTTCCCCTTCTTTTAGTGGCAGAATACTTTTGGATTGTAGGAATCGTATGTCCTGGTTTTATCCACTGCAGCAGTAACATTTATATTGCTTCTACATCTTGTTTGTTACGGAAAGTGTTGCTGTGAACATGGGAGTGCAGATCGTTTCACTCCTGGTTTCTGTTGTTTTTGGAGAAGAACCCAGAAAGGTTAGTGAAGTAGACCAATCACAGAAGGACAAATACTACACAATTTTCTTTATATGAGATGCTTAAAATACAGCAACCTTTCAAGGAGGCAGTAGAATGGCGATTTCCAAGGTCTGCAGATGAGGGGTATGTGAGTTGCTGGGCATTAGGTATCAAAGATGTGGGAATTTTGTACTTCTGTTTACAACAGTGCGCCTATAGGCAATAAAATTGTAACAAATGTGCTTAGAAATTTTGTAGAAGTGCAGATTTCTATCTGGAAGATAGAAATTTCTAGTGCTGGACCCTAACATTGTCTATCATAATGAAAAGCAGCCTTAGGCAGTTTTGACTGACAACAAAAGATTTAAGGTTATAAAACTAAAGGATTGATTCCCTGAATAAATATCAAAGTCTACAATCAGGCAATTTCCAAGAAATGAAAGCTAGAATTATTTCACAACAAAGGAATTTAATGAGTATCGCACAAAATGTGTGCATGTAAGTGCACATGAGAGATGTGTATATCTATTTTACTATAATCCTAGTATATTTAGATGTTCTAACTTTCCTATAAATCTAATGTCGCCTGGTTTGTAATTTTCTTTATTGTTCTATAATTTTGTGAGTGGAGGTATTATTGGTAATAAACCAGGAAACAGTCGTGGTTTTGGATGCAGCCTTCCTTGCTATTTCCTTTAGGTGTTTCATTCCTTGACTTAAAGAAACTGAACAGTAGAAGAAAGAACACTGGGTGGCAGATGGGGCCACAATGAAGTACAGGAGGAGGTGTCCCTGGGAAGTCAGCATCAGCCCCAGATCACCCTACGGGCCGCTCTTGGTATGAAATCCGCTTGAATTAGTGATAGGTTTCACTCATGTGGGAGCCTGCCAGACCTCACGTGGTGCCTGCCCAACCTGGTGCTGGACCCTAACATGACAGCGTGTCCCTCTAGTATTGATTTCTGTGTTCTTCTTCTGAGCTCCAGTTGACCTTTTTGCTTTTCGTGCATGTGCCAGCATCTCCCCCATCAGCTGTCAGTAGGTCTTTCTGCCCGCCTCTTCAAACACCATCCCCTGTCCAACCTAATCAAAGCCCCATGGCTTCTTTGTCTGCCTCAGAGGGATCTTGCACTCTTTGGCAGCTCTCCCATGCCCACTGATAAGGCCTTTTTTCTTTTCTGCCTTTGTTTCTCTGCTGAACCAAAAAGCCCCAACAATTAACATGCTCAGTTCTGGAAAAATAACAAGTCTCATCCAGTGCAGGTGAATGCAGTCAAGAACATTGTTTTCATTGCACAGCATTAGTGCTTAAGGAGTGTGAGCAAGGCAGAAGAATATGGTGCATTATATCGTATCTCTCCCTCCTCTTGATATAGAAATAGAAACAAAAGGGCCAGGGATTTAGCTCAGTGGCATGAGTGCCTGCCTGGGAAGCATGAAGTTGTGAGTTCCATCTCCAGGACCAAAAATAAATACAATAAAAAGCAAGAAAGAAAAGAAATAGAAATTCAGTGAACGTGTATCTTAGTGTCCTTCCTCACTTACCAACATTTCTCCAAACAATCTCTGATGTCATGTGTTCTTTCTTGTATGCATTTCGTATTCTGTTAACTAAGAGGTATGCGGAGGGAGGGTCGCACAAGGCTCCCACCCCTCACCCCAGCTGTGGGTGTAGTGGGCAGCTTGTGGATAGTTCTCAGGGCAGGTCTTAATGGAGAGACGCATTCTTGGCAGGGCCTGCAGGGCTTGTTATGACAGGGTGCAGAATGGGACTGTGCCAAGGGAATCGGGCTTCAGGAAAGGGGCCAGGTTTACACTGGTCACAGGTCTCCTTCTAAGGCTACATGCTCAGCCTCTAAAGTCACCTCCAGAAGCCAGGGGAACTTCCTGAGAGCCCTGGGTGAGGGCCAGCAGACTGCTCCTTTGGGAGGTAGGGTCCCCTGGTATTTTCATCTCCAGAGCACATACACGGGACAGTAAGAGCCAGATGCTGTCTTAGTGTACCCTGGGATGCTTCCTGGGGCAGTGGTAGAGCACTTGGAGTCAGTGGAAGGGAGGTGCTCCGTCCACTGGCAAAAATGGTTGGGCTCCCTAAGTGCATCCTCCCTAGTGCAGACTGAAGGAAATGTAGCCTTTCCTTCCCGTGTGATCAATCTGATCATCCTTGACCACTCATGGAAACAGCTGATCTTTTCTCCCTCCCTAGATACTATGTTCCCTTCTCCAGAAATAATATGGTTGGATCATAAGCTCCCAGCCTTGTCATACTGGTTTGTTTTCACTTGGTAATAGACCTTTTTTTTGTAGTCATGCAGTTTTCAACTCTTCCGTGCCTCCCTATCTTGATCTGCCCTGCCCCAGCTCAGCATGTAACACTTCATTTATAGTAGTCACGAAGTAGTGAATGAGTGAGGTACAGAAATAAATGAAGTGGATCGTGTAACACGTGGTCATTTCTTTGATTTTTATTCACAGAGAGAATGAACTCTAAGACAGCAAGAACGATGGTGTGAAACATTGTCTGACAATCTATGAAAACAGTGGTGTGGTTTCTTGGATAAGTGCATTTTGAAGTTTCTGGAGGAAATAAAAACTACATTTTTTATTTTAATGGGTTAGAATGCTCTTTATGTTCTTGGTTTTCATCAAGAAATTCATTGAAAGTAGGGACCGTTTTGCCATGTTTCTGTCTATGTATTTAGGGTTAGTGATATCCAACCAGAAGTACTGTTTGTTTTGTAATCTTGTATGCACTAAGAATAGCCATTATGATCATTTAACAGCAAAGGGATTTGTTTTTTGGTTCTGGGGATCAAACTTCTGACCACCTGCATTCCAGGCAGGCGCTTATACCACCGAGCTAAATCCCCAGGGCTGAAGATCATGTTAATAATTTAACTAAAATGTCTGGGGATTTAGCTCGGTGGTGTAAGCACCTGCCTGTCAAGTGTGAGGTTGTGAGTTTGATCCTCAGTACCAAACAAAACAAAAGAAAACAAAACCACTTGAAAATCCCTTCTTTAATCATTTTTTATTTGATTTTACACTTGTTTCAGGGCGTAGGGAACCACTGGCTCAGTTGTGATCATGTGACATTCAGTGTCAGATACTACTGGTATTGCAAGACATCACCTTTATAAAGTTAAAATTTATTAGAAATGCTTGCTTGTCTTACAAAACATTTGCACAAGTTACTCACAATCTAAGCATATTGAACTCAGATTGTTCACGAGCATCTCCAGTATCAGACTTTTCTTTTCTTCTTCTTCCTCTTCTTATTCTTCTTACCCGTTCTCCTCCTCCTTCTCGTTCTTTGTTTCCTCCCCCCGTGCTTCCCCTGCTTCTTCTTTACTCTGGTTGCCAGTTTCTTAAATACACCCTGTGTGTACCTTATTGTAGAGCTTTTAAAACATTGTTCACATACAGACTTGATAAAAATGTAGTTTATAGAAAACCATCTGCAAAACTGAAATGAAAATAATACACTTACTATAAATATATTAAACTGATAAATTGTTAGGAATCATTTTAATTTAATCCATCATGTGACAATGAAATATTAGGTGGGTTAATTTTCTTTCATGTGGTACCAGATACAGACCTAAAGAAACCACAGTCTGACAGAGTTGCTTATTTTAGAGGTGCAGATTGGCACGCAACACAGGACTTTAACACCATAGTAAAGGTAATAAAGTTTAATTAACTGTGAATCAGCACATGAACTATTCCATTAAAGAAAGAGAAAGTACAGAAGTTACCAAATCGGAAGAGCTTGGATTTCTCTTCTAAATAACTATAAAACACTTGCTTACAATGCTGGCATATAAGCAAATGTAAGTACATCTTCCAAGCCATCACTGCCAACTCTGAGTTCATTTTCTAACTCTTGTTTTCCTGCTTTCACAGGGAGCCCTTTTAAGACCTCCAAAAGTCTCATTAAGATCGTTTCAAATGTGTCTCCTCCTACACTGTCCTTTGCTTATCACTGTTAAGCTGCAGAAAAACCCAGTCTCCATCCCAAGAATTTTTGAGTCTTCCAGCTTTGCCCTGGAGGAGCAGAGAAGGGCGCTCAGCTAGGGATGAATCATTCAAGGTCGTTCAAGCTATGAACGGGGCGCAGCCTCCCGCCCCTCCCTGACATCTTGCTGTATGTTCTGTCCCACCCTGGGCAGTTGTGCTAGTTCTCATCCTGGAGAATCAGGTGGTGCTGCTGCCCCTGCTGGTGTGTACAGATGATTGCACCCCGGGGGCATCTACTGCTGAGCTACATTCCCCACTCCTTTTTCTTTTTATTTAAATTGCCCAGAGGAGCCTGAACTTGTGATCCTCCAGGCTCAGCCTCCTTAGTGCTGGGATTACAGGTGCACAGCACACCTCATGTAAAGGGCTTATTTTGGCTCAGTGCTGTGGAGTTATAGTCGGTCACTGCTTGACCCCAGTGCTTTTGGGCCGATGTTGAAGCGGCACATGATGGGAGGCTGTGACAGGAGAATCACAAGTTCAAGGCCAGCTTGGGGGCACTTCATGACTTAGTTGAACCTCGTCTCAAACTCGAAAATAAAAAAGGGCTGGGGATGTAGTTCAGATGAAACGTGTTAAAAGTATAGTTTAAATTTCTCTTAGAGTATTGCAGGTTAAATGTCTTTTACTATCTTATGTTTGTACTTTTTCTGTGAATTTGCTTATGTGCTTATCCAAGAAAGAAAGAAAGAAAGAAAGAAAGATAGAAAGAAAGAAAAAAAAAAGAAAGAAAGAAAGAAAGAAAAGGCTGACTGAGCTGGCTGTGGAGGCCCATGTTTGTCCACACAATGGGCTGGGCAAGCAGCTCAGTGTGGTGGCCATGGGTCCAAACCTTGGGCCTAGGGATGAAAGAAGCTAAAACTGTCCCTGGAAATTGATGAGGTATTTGCAAACATCATAAGCATACCTTTACCCTGATGAAGCCTCTTGTAAGTAGAAATGAAGGCAACAGTGTATCACACACTGGGACTACAGGCAAGTGTCACAGCACCTGCCTGGCTAGCATGAGGTCCTGAGTTGAATGCTTGGGACAGAAAAAAAATTGTGTATCACTCTTTCTGTAAATACAGAGCTACTGTACCTTTCTAGTAAATGTTAAAAAAAATTAGATAAAGTTAGTGAAGGGATTATTTAACAAAAATCTTGTTAAAATTTTGAAGTGCTTGTATTTTAAAGTTGTTATATTTTGAGTTGTTTTTTGTTTTTATTTTAAACTATAGAACGTCACTTTGGGGTGTAAAGTCAACTGGGCAGCAGATCCAGCACTCAAGGAAACTGTTCTGCAGCTTGAAAAGGCTCTCACCACAGTCTAACAAGAATTCCACTGGACCCGGTGTTGCCATGTGTGCCTTTGATCTCAGCACTCAGGAGGCTGAAACAAGGGGATTGCCACTTGCTGAAGACCAGCAAAGATTTGCACCTTGCAGTTTTTGGATTTTTGTCTCTGTATGTCATTTCAATAGCAAGTTTCAAGTGAAATGAATTTGCGATGTTTGGGGAACTCTCCTAATCTGTAATTGCTTTTTAGCTTCAGTTAACACTCTAACCTAGAATCGGTCATTTTAAATAACAGTAAAGTGACTGTGTACTCTTCAAAGGGGAATGTCTTAGTCATGGAAAAGACCCCTGGTCTGATATCTGAGGAGTAGGCGCAGTTTTGGACATTCACAAGGTCCCAGCATTTAATTGTAATACTTGTGTGCATTTCTGCATTTGTCAGTCACGATGCAGAGAAGTCTCCAGAGTGTCAGCAGTTGGTATAATTCATAGTGGGGTTATGAGTAACTGTCTTCTGTTCTCTCTGTGTCTGTTTCTCCCCTCACACATACTTCTGTGCACACACATACATAATGCTGGCTACACCCTGGCAATACTGATGTACAGTGGCATCCATGCCCATTTTCACTTCTGTTTAGAGACAAGCTCTTGCCAACTTACCAAGGCTGGCTTCAGACTTGGAACCCTCCTGAATAACTGGGATTACAAGCATGTACTGCCATGTCCAGTACAGCTCTTTATTAATTAGAAGCTATTGATCATATTAATGGACAGTGTGAGGTTTTCAGTATTCTTATTGGAATAAAGTGAAACTTGAAAAGATGCACTCATTGGATAATAGCTCATGAAACCTGTTCTTTAGATTAATAACAAAGAGAGATTTTCCTGAGCTCAAACAGTAGGCTTTTCTTTGAAATTCTTATACCTTGTTTTCTTTGAGCAATCTTAATGTATGCATAGTTTTATTCTTTTTGTCAGTTACTGTTTTGAGGTAGAGTCTCACTGTGTCCTTCAGGGCATTCTTGAACTCACTAGTAGCCCAGGCTGTCCTAGAACTTCCTGCAGTCCTCCTGCCTCAGCCTCCTGAGTAGTAAAGTTACAGGCATGCACCACCACACCTGACCTGTTGTTGTCTATATCAATTGTTATGAAGCAACTTACTTTTTGCGTGCAAGTTATTATTTTGGAAAACGGTTTTCTGTTCCAGTACCACACAGGAACTGTTTGTTTGTTGTAGTACTGGGCATTGAACCCAGAGCCATTGTGCTAAGCTCTCTTCAGCCATTTTTTTTTAAATTTGTTGTTTTGAGATAGGATCTCATCAAGTTGCTGAGTTGCCCAGGCTGGGCTGAAACTTGATCCTCCTGCCTCAGCCCCTAGAAAACTGGCATTCCAGCAGTGCACTACCACAGTCACTTGACACTGTTTAGTAAATTTCAACCTGTGGACCACCTGAAAAAGTGTATCTTCATATACTAAAACAGGTATATGTTTATCTGGGACCTTAGTGGTCTTTGACTTACCTGTTACCCAGCTCTGAGAGAGGAAGTGCGTAGGCTTTGCCTGAACTGTTGCTGAATACGGAACTCACAGCTCACTGTTTTAGGACATTTACTTCTGTGTGGGTTTGGGGTTCAAGCGCCCACTCTAGGACTCCATTTGAGGGAGCAGCCACTCTGCAGAAGGCAGGGGCTCCTTAGATCAAGTCAAGTGCATTTCACAAGCAGAATGTAATCCTCTGCTTGGGGAAGGCAGCCATAGTCCCAACCCCACATCACAGAGGCCTTGGCTTTTCTCCAAGCAAGTGAATGCTGCATTTCAGAGTCAGGAAAAGGAAATGGGAATTTGCTACAAATGACACGATCGACCTTATTCAGCTTTGCTCCATAAATAGACACCAAGACTAGGGAGGTGCCAGCAGTCCTAGTGACTTGGGAAGCTAGGGCAGGACTGCTTCAGCCATGGAGGTCAAATCCAGCCTGGGAAATACTGGAGACCTAATGTCTGGCTTATAACCACATCCACAAAAAGACACCCCTCTCCAGGAAGTAAGCCAACAGCACAGCCTCTCCTGGTGTTATTTCAAGCTTCAAGAAAGCTCTCTCTCTCCTCTCTCTCTCTGTCTGTCTGTCTGTCTGTCTGACTCACTCTTTCTCTCTCTCTGTTTCTCTCCCCTGTGTCTCTGTCTCTCTGTCTCTGTGTCTCTCTCTGTCTCTGTCTCTGTCTCTCTCTCTCTCCCCCTCCCTAATCCCGTTGCAGGCGGTCTCCTTATGTAACTGGCCTAGAACTCACAGGGATCCTCATGCCTCCGCCTCCCAAGTGCTGGAGTTACAGGTGTGCTTTACCACACAGATTGTCTTGTTCTTCAATTGTTCTTCGCTTCAGTATCAGGGACTGATAACCTGGCTCATAGGCTGTTTTAGTATATGAAGTTTTACCACAACAATGCCATGCCAGTATGTTCACATGTTAACTCGGCTTGCTTTCTTGCTATGATAAAATAGTGTAACCTAATGAAGTAACTGTAATAGTGACCCAAAGGTGGCTGCAATATGCTTTTCCATAGGATAAGGTGTTGTGAAAAACAGGTTACCAGCCCTGTGGGAGCTGGCTTATGTTTGAGGGACAGCAAAGAAATACCAGCATGGCCCTCTCTCAAGGGCTCAGGGCTTTGCATGGGAATTGAAGAGAGGATTGTCGCTACCTTTAGTCAGGGTTGCTTTGCGAATAGTGACCTCCATGCTGTTGTGCCCACGTGTGTTTTTCTGCTCCTTTTCCTGTCATAAGGCCTCACAAACCTTGGTGGTACATGGGGTGGCAGTTCTGCCTCCCTCATTTTTGCCTTGACACGTGCCCAGGCATCCTGGGGCTGGACCTAGTAATCCTCAGGTTTTCCTTCACAATGGATTGAAAAAATCTAATTGTGCTATAGAAAGTTTATTTTGAATTACCTGAATTATTCTTAATTGTTTATGTGATTCGTTTCACTACTGAAT
Source organism: Cavia porcellus (assembly GCF_034190915.1). Classification (NCBI taxonomy): domain Eukaryota; kingdom Metazoa; phylum Chordata; class Mammalia; order Rodentia; family Caviidae; genus Cavia; species Cavia porcellus. The sequence goes on from NW_026947494.1 coordinate 54,309,344, forward strand.
TACTACACCCTACATGTTAGATCCAAACATTTTATTAAAATATTTTTTATCAAGAGACCTCAGCCTGGACTAGGTACCTCCTGTCGCATCACCCACTGTGCTCTGGCCTGACTTCCAGCCAGCATTGGGGATGGAGTCACTGGCCGAGCAGAGGAAGGGCGAGGACAAGGAAGGTGGTGACACTCCGGGCACACAGGCCGAAGGTGGGCATAGGAGTGGAACAGGCAGGTGCATGCACTAGGTCCTAGTCAGTCCTGGTGTGCACCCTGCCACCCAGGGATCAGTGGGTACGGATGGCGCATCCCATGCCTTGTAAGCAGACACAGTGAAGATGAGGACGGACAGACTGAGCACTAATGGTGAATCATTGAGTGACCTGGTAGCAGTCTCTGGGCAGACTCTACCTGTGGGAAGTGAAGATAGAATTCCTGCTTTTGCTTCAGAAGCATTTACCATCCTCATCCTGTGGAAAAGTCATCTGCAAGGAGCCTGCATTGGGAATTCCGTGAAGTAGAATCAGTGCCAGCGCTCTCCTGGCAGGGTCCCTGAAATGGTCCATTCGGATGTGATTGGGACTGTGTTTCACTGAACACTCTCTTATGCCTCCTGTGTGACTGTGTTTTGCTTAGTTTATATTTTTATTGGTATGTGATCACAGTACATAATGATTCTATTCATCAGAGGCAGTTGGTGGATATGCATGATAGATTTTTCCTCGATGTGGTAGAAAAACAAGAGTAAAGAAAGACAAAAACAAAAAGGCCTTTATTGCTGGCATGGGAGGGCTGCAGAGGGGTGCAAGATCCCTTCAGGGCAGACAAAGAAACCTGGAGCTTTTATTCAGTTTGAGAGGGGTGGAGTTCGATGGGGTGGGCAGAGTGACATTTTGACAGTTACTTGAGGGATTGTTGATGTGTGCACAGCAAGTGGGAAGTTCACTTTTTGGGTTTGCAAGAAGAATGTGGAAGTCAGTTTTGAAGTGAGGTACGGTCCAGTGCCATGCTGGGCAGGCAGCATGCTGAGCCTGGCAGTGCTCCACAGAGCGGGATCCATTATTCCCATCTTTTGGGTGTTAGAGGCAGCCACTCTTTAACTGCTTCCTGCTGACTGAGGTGACATGATGGGCATTGAAGTAGTCATTGTGATGACAGGTTGGACCCATGTAGAATCTGGTACCAGGGGTCCCCTCAGGACAAGGAATTATCTTGTTATAAAGGCCCATAACCTGGATTTGAGGAAATCTTCAGGAAAGTTTAAACAGACAAGGAGCTATAATCAAGAAATAACAAGTAGTATGAGAGGTCCTGCCAGGGGAAGAAGCTAGGAGGAAAGTGTTCCCTTTTCTATAATAGCAGCAGTTAGACATTTTTGCAGATATTATTGTAATGTATTGTTTTTTTAAAATTTTATTTAAAAGGAAAAAGAGAAAAACACAAAACAAAACAAAGCCGTGTAAGGGTACAAGTAATACAGAACTACAAAAAAAAAAAAAAAAAAAGTAAGAAATCACCAGTTAATAGATTACATATTATCATCTTAGAGATAGTTGCTCAAATCACAGTATCAAAGCATACAAAGTGGACATTCAAACAGTGAGACTGCAAACAGTTGTGTTCAATGATCCAACCAAAAACATTAATATGGCCAGCTATTTAACACCCCTAAACACATTTGCTGTTGTATCCTTTAGAGCTCTTTTTTTCCCTCTCTTTTTTACAACAAAATTTACACATTTTGGGTTTTATTACTCCTTAGTTCTTATTACTTTTTGGGGGGGGAGAAAATAAAGTCAAATATGGCAAAACAGAGCTGTCGGTCAAAACCAAGGATAGACATAGCACATGATGTAAAACAGAGTACAAGGTTATCAACAATGTCTCTTGTTTCCTTAAAAAGAATTGTCTATCTCATTAGATATTATAAAGTTGAACAAAACACTAGAGAACAAGACCAATAAAACTTAAGCATTGTACACATTACAGGACTTCCAAAGGAGACAATAGTCAAACCAGAATGGGCATCTTAGTGAATCTTATTGCCTTCAAAGTAGTTGCCTATACCCTCAAACTTGATACTATCATACAGAATGGAACAGAGTCTAAACAGCCAAAACAAGGTAGTGGGAGTATCACAGGACTTCAAAACAAGTTAATAGGAAATCAAAAAAAGTTACTATTATATATCCTGCTATTTTTTAAAATTTTCCCCTTAATTAAAACAAACATAAGAAATAACTAAATAATTTTTTTAAAGAATAAGGGAGAGATTGAGATGAAACAGGACATAACAATATAACAATACAGGTCAAAGCATGACTGTTTCAGCAACCTAGTGCTTCACCACCAAATAACCCGACTTAATAGTAGTTACCATAGTGTCTGTCTTTTTCCTTGAAATATTTGAATAAAACTTCATATACTATAGCTTCAAATATTTCCATATCAAGAAGCCCAGAATATAGCCTTTCCAATTAATAAGTGAAAACCTTATAAGGCTTCAAGGCCACATAATGGGGAATCATGATTACCACATATTTTTATATATTTGAATCATTACTTACATTAGGGAAACTATTCGGTATTCACACAAGCGAGATTGGTTTATTTCACTTATGAGTATGGTCTCAAGCTGCGCCCATTTATTGATAAATATCTCAATGTGATCCTTCTTTATAGCTGAATAATACTCCATTGTATAGAAATACCACAACTTTTTTATCCATTCCTCAGTTGATGGACACTTGGGTTGTTTGCAAGATCTGGCGATTACAAATTGTGCTGCTATAAACATAGGTGTGCATATATCACTGTGGTATGATGCTTTCAATTCTTCTGGGAATATGCCTAGAAGTGGAATAGCTGGAATAAATGGGACTTCCAATCCCAGCTTTTTGAGAAATCTCCAGACTGACCTCCACAAAGGCTGCACCAGTCTACACTCCCACCAACAGTGCAGGAGAGTTCCTTTTTCCCCACAGCCTCTCCAGCATTTGTTATTGTTGGTTTTCTTGATCCTGGCCATTCTTTCAAGAGTGAGATGGTATCTCAGTGTGGTTTTAATTTGCATTTCTCTAATGACCAATGATGATGAACATTTTTTCATGTATTTATTTGCCATTTGCATTTCCTCATCTGAGAAGTGTGTATTCATCTCAGATGCCCATTTTTGGATTGGATCTTTGAATTTTGGGGGTCTGAGTTTTTAAAATTCTTTATATGTTTTAGACAAGAGTCCCTTGTCTGAGAGAGAGTTCACTAAAATCTTTTCCCAGTTTGTGGGTTTTCTTTTCACTATGCTGGAGATTTCTTTTGACATGCAGAAACTTTTTAATAAGAAGTGGTCCCAGTTATTGATTCTGGGAAGTATTTCCTGTGCGGTTTGAGTCCTGTTCATGAATTCTCTACCTACTCCTATGTCTTCAAGGTTTCTACCCAATTTGTCTTCCAATAGATTTAGTGTTTCTGTTTTAATATTCAGATCTCTGACCCATTTAGATTTTAATTTAGTATATGGTGATAGACATGGTTCTAGCTTTAGTTTTCGGCAAATGGAGAGCCAGTTTTTCCAGCACCATTTATGAAAGAGATTGTTGTTCTTCCAGTGAACCTCTTGGCTTCTTTATCAAAGATAAGGTGGTTGAGTGTGTTTGTAGTTGTGGTTGTATCTTCTAATCTATTCCATTGATCTTTGGCTCTGTTTTGATTCCAATACCATGTTGATTTTACTACTCTTGCTTTGTAGTATAACTTCAAGTCAGGGATTGTGATGCCTCCTGCTTCGTCTTTGCTGCTTAGAATTGCCTTTGCTATTCTAGGTCTCTTTTGGTTCCAGATGAAATTTAGGAGTGATTTCTCTAGATCTATAAGGTATGTTGATGGTATTTTTATTGGGACTGCATTGAATCTGTATAACAGTTTTGGGAGAATGGCCATTTTCACAATGTTTGTTCTTCCTATCCATGAGCAAGGGATGTCTTTCCATTTTCTGAGATCATCTTCAATTTCATTTTTTGGTGTATTATAATTTTCACTGTATAAGTCTTTCACTTCTTTCATAAGAGTAATTCCTAAATATTTCATTTTTTTGCTTGCTAATGTGAAGAGTGCAGTTTCTCTTACTTCCCTCTCTGTGATTTTGTTGTTCATGTATAGGAATGCTATTGATTTCTGAGTATTGATTTTGTATCCAGCCACATTACTGAATTTATTTATTGTATCTAAGAGTCTTTCCATGGAGTTTAGGGGGTCTTCTATGTAGAGTATCATGTCATCTGCAAACAATGATAATTTAAATTCTTCTTTTCCTATCTTTACCCTTTTTATTTCTCTCTCTTGCCTAATTGCTCTGGCTAATACTTCCAGTACTATATTAAATAGGAGTGGTGATAAAGGACATCCTTGTCTTGTGCCTTATTTTAAAGTAAAGGCTTTCAATTTTTGGCCATTTAGTATGATGCTGGCTGTTGGTTTGTCATAAATGGCCTTTATTATATTGAGGCAAAGACCATCTATTCCAATTTTCTGTAAAGTTCTTATCATGAATAAATGTTGGACCTTATCTAAGGCTTTTTCTGCATCTATAGAAATGATCATGTGATTCTTATTTTTGGCTTTATTGATATGGTGGATTACATTTATTGATTTACATATGTTGAACCATCCTTGCATTCCTGGGATGAATCCCACTTGGTCATGGTGTATAATCTTCTTGATGATTTGCTGCATCCTGTTTGCCAATATTTTATTGAGGATGTTTGCATCTGTGTTCATTAGGGAGATCGGTCTATAGTTCTCTTTTTTAGTTGGGTCTTTCTCAGGTTTTGGTACTAGAGTAATATTTGCTTCCAGGAATGACTTAGGAAGGATTGCTTCCCTTTCAATTTCATTGAATAGTTTGAGGAGTGTTGGCATTAGGTCTTCTTTGAATTTCTTGTAGAATTCTGCAGTGAATCCATCTGAGCCTGGGCTCTTCTTGGTGGGTAAGGACTTAATTACATTTTCAATTTCATTAACAGAGATTGGGTTATTCAACAGTTTTACATCCTCTTGATCTAGCTTTGGTACTTCATATGTTTCTAAGAATCTGTCTATTTCTTCTGTGTTATCAAACTTTTGAGAGTAGAGGTTTTTGAAATAGGTGTTGGTCTTCTGTATTTCTATTGGGTCTGTAGTGATTTCACCTTTTTCATTTCTTATTGCATGAATTTGAGCTTTTTCTTCCCTTTTTAAAATAAGGTTGGCTAGGGGCTTATCGATTTTATTTATTCTTTCAAAGAACCAACTCTTTGATTCGTTGATTCTTTGGATTGTTTTTTTGGTCTCTATTGCATTGATTTCTGCTCTGATTTTTATAATTTCCTCTCTTCTTTTGGCTTTGGGCTTGACTTGCTCTTCTTTTTCTAGCTGTTTGAGGTGTAGCATCAAGTTATTTATTTTTATTTGTTCTGTTTTCCTGATGTGGGAACTCAGTGCAATAAATTTTCCTCTGAGGACGGCTTTCATTGCATCCCACAAATTCCAGTAAGTTGTATCTGCATTTTCATTTTCTTTTAGGTATTGTTTAATTTCTTCTCTAATTTCTTCTGTGACCCATTGATTATTCAAGAGTGTGTTATTCAGTTTCCATGTGTTTGCGGGATTTTTGCAGTATCTTTTATCATTAATTTCTAATTTCAGAGCGCAATGATCCGATAACATGCAAGGGATGATTTCAACTCTTTTGCATTTGTTTAAGTATGTTCTGTGAGCTGATATATGGTCTATTTTAGAGAATGATCCATGTACTGCTGAGAAGAATGTGTATTCTGATGTTGTTGGGTGGAGCATTCTGTATATGTCTATCAAATCCATTTATTCGCAGGTGTGATTCAATTCTGTTATTTCTTTGCTCATTTTCTGTCTGGTTGATCTGTCCCTTGGTGTCAATGGCGTATTAAGGTCTCCTGTTACAATTGTGTTACTGATAATTTGAGTTTTCATTTCTGTTAATAGTTGTTTTATATAACTGGGTGCTCTGGAGTTTGGTGCATATATATTTAAGATAGTTATCTCTTCCTCTTTGAGTTTTCCCCTTACAAGTATGGAGTGACCTTCTTTGTCCTTTATGGTCATTGTTGGTTTAAAGTTCACGTTGTCTGCAAACAGAACGGCTACTCCTGCCTTTTTTTTTTTTTTTTTGGATTCCTGCTGCATGAAGTATTGTTTTCCATCCTTTGACTTTCAGTCTGTGAGTATCCTTCTGGGTTAGATGGGTTTCCTGTAAACAGCATATGGTTGGATTTTGTTTCTTGATCCATTCTGCTAGTCTGTTTCTTTTGATTGGTGCATTGAGACCATTTACATTAATGGTTATTACTGTTAAATGCTGGTTTCTTGTTGACATGTTATCTCTCTGCTATTGCATCTTTATCTTTCTGTTCTGTTTAATTATCTGCTTTGCTTAGTGGTTTTTTCCTTTGTGTATCTAAACTGTCTTTCAATATTTTTTGCAGGGTTGGTTTGGTGTTCATGAAGTTCTTCAGCTGTTCTTTGTCACTGAAGTATCATATTTCATCATCAATTTTGAATGATAGTTGTTCAGGATACATCAGTCTTGGTTGGAGATCATTTTGCTTTAGTATCTGGAATACTTCACTCCATGCTCTTCTTGACTTTATTGTTTGTGCTGAGAAGTCTGTTGTGATTCTGATAGGTTTTTCTTTATAAGTGATCTGTCTTTTCTCTCTGACAGCTTTTTCATTTTTTCATTTTTATCGGTACCAGGGATCGAACTCACGACCGCCTGCTTGCAAGGCAGGTGCTTATGCCGCTGAGCTAAATCCCCAGCCCTCTCTGACAGCTTTTAATAATCTATTCTTGGGTTGGATTTCTGGGATGGTGATTATTATATGTCTGGGTGTAGTTTTATTTTGGTTATGACTATTTGGAGTTAAATATGATTCACTGATCCTGATGTCGGTTTCTGATCTCATGCTTGGGAAATTTTCAGCTATTACTTCTCTAAATATCCTCTTGACATCCTTTATGTTGTCTCCTTCTTTTTCATTAATCCCTATCATTCTTATGTTATTCTTCTTTGCATTGTCTTACAGTTGTTGAATTGTTGTTTCCTGATTCCCTGTTATTTTTAAAAGATCTTTCCTTTCCTGTTCACTAGCTGCAATCCTGTCTTCAAGGTCTGAAATTCTATCTTCACTTTCATTAAGGCGGTTTTTACAACTTTCAGTGGAGTTTTTTATTTCCTGTATATCTCTGTGCATCTGCATTATGTATTCTGTTTGTTTCTTATATTGCTCATCTAGGGATTCTATCTTTTTGTTTAGTTCCTCCAATTTTTTATCTGTGTTTTCTTAAGATATATTCAGAGTCTCTTTCATTTGTTTTATCATTTCTTCTATTACCTGGGAGATTATTTCGAGTTTGAATTTCTTTAAAGCTTCCTGGAGTTGCTTGTTAATTTCAGTAGCTACCGTGTCCGATATTTGAGGTGAATGGCATATATTTTCTTCTATATACATTGCTCCTAGGGTTTCTTAAGATGGGCTGGAGGTTTGAGATTGTAATTTGGTCTTTCATTTTGTCATTTTCCTATATTTCTGTGTTTCAAGTGTTATTTGAAAGTTTCCTCAGGATCTGTTGGAAATCCCCTTCTATGTTTGGAGCTCCTGAGACTCTGGCACCCGCTACCCCAAGCCACTGGGCCTGCAGAACCAATGGCCCTCCTCTGCCTGCTCAGAACTCCGCAGTTCCAGACAAGCTGGGCCTCAGGGACACTGTGCACCCACCTGCCCGTTGGAAGCTCCACAGTTCTCCAATCACAGCCGGGATGTGGAGGCAGATGTAGACGCCTCAAACCCACCTCTCCACTTCACTGCACCTGGAAGCCTGGAGGGACCCAAACAGTCTGGGCTCTGGGCAGAGTGCGCTGAGCACTCACCATACGATGCAGGGCCTCCAGAACCCATGATGCTCCACCGCGCGTGGAGACATCCACAGTCCTCTAGACACACGGGGCTGCCGATGCAGGCGCCCCAGATCTGCCCAGCCCCTCCTCTGCACACCGTTGGCTAGGCGCAGCAGTCCCAAACAGGCTGGGCTCCGGGGAGAGTGTGGGCCCGCCCACCCCTTGGAAGCTCAGCAGTTTTCCAAGTGCAGCCAGGATGGGGAGGCGGATGTAGAGGCCTCAAACCCACTTCTCCACTTCACTGCACCCGGAAGCCTGGAGGGTCCGGAACAGTCTCTATTGTAATGTATTTTAATGTAATTTAATTGCCCATAACAGTTGTTAATTACTGGGATAGTTGAAAACTGCCTTAAGAAGTTAAACTTGGAGCCCTTTTTATATTTTTAACTTATGACACAGTTTTATAGCCTTTGATTATATTTTTTGCTGGATGTTAAGACCAAGTTAAATTGAGACCTGTGTTAATTAAAACTAACCTCTTGCTATCTATCAAGGGCAGGTAAGTCTCCTCAGGATTTGTCTTGGAACCATGTATGGAGCCTCTCAGTTCTTGACAGTGTCAGCCATCAGGATGGTCAAGCAATGGTTCATTGCTTGACCAAGTTGGTTTCTGTGAAAGCTTGGGAGAGATTTCTCCTGGTGACTCTCCTTAGGCACACTGTATACTGTGTCACACTTTTTTGTAGTCCAATAATCTCCTTGATCACAAGACCCACGGAGATAAGGAATGTCACTGCAGAGGTTCTCTTATATCCTGGGTCTTCAGTGACCTCAGAAGGCTGGAGCCAAAATATTGGTTGTCCTCCCAGCCCATTCTTCTTTTTAGTTTTTGGTTTCCAACTACCTATTGTTGAACATCCAGAAGTAAGGATTGGTAATATTATAGTGTAATAAGGCAGCATGTTTAACATTATTACCTTCTCTGAATGTCAAGGACCTTAGAACATAAAATAGCAACCAATATTTCTATCAAGCATTGATGTCCTAGTACTTGAACCCACGGAAAATGTTAACGGTTACATAGTTTTCACAAAAATGACAATTATGACACTTTGTGTCAATCTGAATTTGCATTTTGACCTAAGATACCCCTTTTAGTCAAGCACCGCTATCTAGTTTGTAACCTTTCACCCGACTGGTTTACCTTTACTGGAATGTGCATGCAGTGTGTTTGTGTTACAGGCAGAGGTCTGAATCTGAAACAATTTGTTAAACAATCTGTGTTTTACATTTTTGGAAGGAAGACCTGTACATGTGGAAGCAAGAATACATTAATACACTGTAAAGTTAATAACAATCTATCATTTTATGTGAAACCTTTGTATCAGAGCATATTTAAATCAAAAAAATTATTGTATGATTTCTTTTGACAATGACCAATGTGAACATAATACAATAATGTGTGCTCAAATTTTAGTTGGGATGTCTCCCATAAGGCTATGGAGGTCATTGGAGCCTCTGATCAATGAACAAGAACTGGTTAAATGTTACCAAGTAGCCACTTTGTGAGTCAGCAACTCCATTGAAGTCCTATCCAATAATGCCCCCCACCCTACAGGATTTTAATTATCTTAACAATTTCTTAGCGACTTAGGAAAGACACAGACACAACATTTAACATACAATTTTTAAACAATGAGAGACTGTTATGTCACGAAACATAAATGGCAGTATTATCAAATTTACATAACCAATTATACCCTCATTTTGATGACCTGGAAACTCATGTGGAAGCAGGGTTTTAGACATATAACCCATATTAAATTTTGAATCCCATGATCCAAATATGGGAAAGGAAAAAATTATTGAGCTCAAGTAAAAACCAATTGTTCATGGATATGACAAACAAGTACATATACACAATGTGTACAGGACATAGAAACATACACAATTGTTTTTGTTTTTCTATTGGTTTTTTAGTAGCAGGAGTGGAACTCATAATCTCATGGCCTTGTGCCTGCCAGAAAGGCACTTATGCTGCTGAGATAAATACACAGTCCAGAACATACACAGTTTAACAGACAAATACAATCAGCATGCACTCAAATATATTTGGCCAATTTGATTTCTCATAAATTGTATAGGTTGTACAATTGTAAATGTAGACTAGTGAGAACCTTTTTGCAAGCCATCTAACAGAGACCTCTTGAAATAACAACCAAAAGGAACACAACTTTTTATACCTGTGAAAGAAAAGATAATAGTAAACAAAGACAGCTATTAGGAAGTCATAGGAGTTTACCCTGAATTGAAGCTCTTTGACAGAATGACACGGGTTGGTAGCTAAGGACCTCAGTGCTGTGAGATACGGGAAAAGGCAGAGAGAGAAAAAAGGATGTAAACATGGACCAAGTCCTCAGTGCCTGTCACCTCACAGACAGGAGGGAGAGGTTGGCTGAGTGACACTTTGAAGCAGACTGGGGTGGAGATAGCAGCAGCCATGCAGAGCTGGCAGGTGGTGGCAAGCAGGAGGGGACACAGAGGCTGGGAGGGGTCAGAAGGCAGTGGAGGCTGGAGGAGTGAGTTGGGGTGTGATGGGCAGGTGGGGAAATGGCCAGAGCAGGGAGGAGACACAAGGTGATGGGGAGGGGCGGAGAAGATGGCAACAGAGAAAAGCAGGAAGTTTCTTGGGGATATGGCAGAGGTCGATGGTGTGGAGCAGGCCAAAGAGCTGGGGCCACCCCATATGCTGAAGGAGGGAGGGACACGCCCTGAGAGCAAAACAGGCCTCTACATGGGGTTGCCACTCTGATTGCAGAAGTCATCCAGTTTGCAGAGGGTGGCCTAGTGTTTGTCGCCCCCCTCTGGCCAGTGGTGGAACATTATCGATACTGTGGCCAGCTGTCTGGCAGGAAATGTGTGTTTTGGGGAGTGGGAAGAAGTATTTCCCATTGTGACCAAATGAGAGGACAGCTGGATGGAGGCTCCAAAAACTGAGCCACAATCCCTTAGAGTCATCACCCTTCTCAGGCTTGTGGGAGAGAGAAATACTCTGTAGACCTCAATACCTGCACCCGCGAGTTGTCACTTAGGGAAAAAGGGGCGCAGGTCCTGAAGGATGTGGGAGAAATCCTGACATGAGCCCATGAGTTACAAGACAGCCACCCCAAAGCACGAGGTGCCTCCCTGTGAGAACGAGGTGGTTTAGTATTGGATGGAGGCTAGCAATGGCAGCCCCAGAGATGGGAGAAAGAAGAAAAACAGGGAAGAGAAAAAGCAGAGAGGGGGCTCATTGATGGGGAGCTCCAACGGGGACTTGTGCCCAGGAGCCACCCTGCCTGGCAGTCTGAGTTATGACACCAAAAATGATAGATTTTTCCTCACATGGCACAAAACAAGAACAAAGAAATGAAAACAGGAAAAGACCTTTAATGCAGGTACAAGAGGGCTGTAGGAGAGCGCAAGTTCCCCTCAGCTCAAACAGAGAGAAGCCTGGAGCTTTTCTTCAGTTTGACAGTTGTAGTTTGAAGGGGTGGGCAGGGAGACAGTGAGACAGTTGACTGGGGGATGTTGGCTTGTGCAAGAAAAGCAGGGAGTTCAATTTTCAGGTTTGCAAGAAGAATGTGGGAGTCAGTGTTGAAGGGAGGCACTGTCCAGGGCCATATTGGCCAGGCTCCCTGCTGAGCCTGGCAGAGCTTCACACAGGCAGAACCAGCACATAGCACATCTCAGTTGTTTTTATGTTCTCCCCTTCCATCTCAGTCCCCTTGAGCTCAGGGAGCACCCAGCTGCATACATCCCCATAGCTTTGGATTGATCTTTAAATTCACTCATTGTAGCCAGTTGTGGTGGTGCACACCTGTAATCCCAGACTTGGGAGGCTGAGGCAGGAGGGTCTCCATGAGTTCACGGCCAGCCTGGGCTAGATAAGCAAGTTCAAGGACAGCCTGCATTACACAGCAAGACATTGTCTCAAACAATCCAAAAAAAAAAAACCTGAAAGAAAAAAGAAACTTAATTTACTACTGGGTTTCATTACATTGTGGTTGGATTTTAGGGTTGCTGTTTTCAAAGATGCTATACCATAGGTTGAGTCCAGGTATAATGTGTGTGTCTCTGCCTTGAGAACAATATTCAACTCTCTGCAGAGCCCCAAAGATTGGGTGTTAAATCACTGCTATGCTGTTTTTGGATTTTGGGTTTTGCTGTTTTTTTTTTAATTTTATTTAAGAAGAAAAAGGATACAAGTAATACAGAATTTCAAAAAAAAATAAACAGTAGGAAACCACTGGTTAATAGATTACATATTGTCATCTTAGAAATAGTTGTTCAAGTTACAAAATTAAAGCATATAAAGTGGACATTCAAACAGTGAGACTGCAAACACTTCTGTTCTAGGATGCAACAAAAACTCAGTAATATGGTAATCTATCTTATATGCTTAAATATGCATACAGTTACATCCTTTAGAGCACTTTCTTTTCCTCTCTCATTTACAATGACAATTACACATTTTGGGCTTTGCTGTTTTAATTGTTGCTGTGTTAATGCAAGGTCTCACTATGCAGTGCAGGCTGGCCTGGAACTCACTATGTATTTGCAGTGATCCTCCTACCTCAGCCTGCTGAGTGCTGGGATCGTAGGTGTCTGTCAACACACCCATACAGTGGTTCTTACAAGTCCAGGGAAAGCATCTCACACTGAGACAAACTGAAATACCTGAATTACTGTAGCAGATAGTGGAGGAAGCACTCAAGGGAAAGGGCATTTTGGAGTGGAGATTTCTTGAGGCCAGAAAACCCAACGACAAACTGGGAAAAAATGAAGAGCCATTTCACCAAAAATAAGCACTGAAGTAATGCAACACCATAAGACAAGCCCATGGGAAGCCCCTGGGGCTGGAACCCATGGAGAGAGTGGCAGGGCACCACAAGGGACAGGGAAGGGGCAGTGCCCTGGGCTCCCAGGCCTGGAAGGTGGCCAGGCAGGGGCCACAGCTTTGTGTATCACTTCCAATGGGCCCAATAGCTCACAAAGTCTGCAACAGACTGCTCACCTCTGACTCTGCCTTTACTCCTGCCCTCAGGACCACAAGAATGTGAAGTCACCCCAACAAGGACAGGTGAGGGGAGCACATGCCTGTGCCAGCTGGGGCTTGAAGGGGCCACCAGCTCGTCTGTTGAAAACTCACTGCAATGCATGCCCACCATGGTGTTGAGTCAGACTCAGGAGACCAAGATGTCACTGAAATCGATGGTTTGTTGAACTGCGCTGCTGTTGGCCAAAAGGTGATTGGCCACAAAAGGTGTCCTGGGACACATTCCATAAGCACTAGTGCCATAGCCAGAGAGCTGAGCAAAGAAGCCAGGCTGTTCTTAGGGACATTTTGAGGAGAAGAAAAATGAGCCTCTCACACTGAAGCTACATTAGCTATTATGAAACGTGCCGCTGTACACATGGGTCTGCATGTATCATTCAGTAGTTTATTTATTTATTATTCTGGCAGTGCGAATCTAATTGACAGCCTTGTGCTTAGCAGGCAAGTGCTTGAACCACTGAGTTAATCCTCAGGCCTGCACATATCACTGTGTTATGATACGTTTTTGGGCGGAGGATACCTAGAAGAAGAATAGTTGAATCTTATGGAATTTCTATTTTCAGGGGTTTTTGTTTTGTGTTTTGTTTTTTAGTTTGAGACAGGGTCTTGCTGTGCAGTTCAGGCTGGCCTTGAGCTTACTTTGTAGCCCAGGCTGGTCTCAAACTTGCAGTGATCCTCCTGCTTCAGCCTCCCGAGTGCTGGGATGACCCAAGAGCTGTTGACCCCCACTTTGAATCCTCACAAGTTGATGTTGGTAGAACTCCTATTTCACAGATTCCTAAACTCCCAGCAGTCACCTCACTCGCTCTCCCTAGCTAACCAGTGGCAAGGGGTGCAGACCTGCTTAGCCTTTTAGTTCCAAGTGGAGTCCTACTGAGACACCTTCCTTGTCAGCCTCAGCACTGCTTCCCTTAAGAATTCTCCCTTCCTGCTCCTGGTTCCAGCAGATGCTCCGCTGTGCTTCCCCCACTCTCCCACTCTCCCACCTCCTTTTGCACACAGGCCAGTGTCCCCTTGAGGTCCTTCAGCGAGCTGACTTGTGTGCCTTGAATGGGACAATCCCAGGGAAGTTACATGGGTCTCACATTGTGGGCTTGCTGACCACCTTGGAATCTGAGGACGGTCCAGACAAGACCAAGACTAACACATCCCAAATCAAGATCCTCTCCTGAGTGGGGCTGGCAGTTGAGATCAGGAAAGTCTGAGGCTCCAGCCTCAGAACACTTGGGGTGGGCCCTGCCATCTGATCACATTGGGCACATCTCTGCACCTCAGTCGGTTTTGCTGTAATGAGAACGAGATATTTTCAGTTAACATGCCCACAGCACAGGTCCTCTGTATTTTCTCCTTCCCCTTCACTTCCCGACTGTCTTTGCTCTTCTCCTTGGCACTTTGATGACGTGGGTTACCCTTCACTCTACGTTCTTTCTCATCCCTTCAATCCATCTCTTAGAGGTACCTTCTTTTTCCTCAGGGATATCAGAGCAGTATGTTCTGTTAAATTAAACTAGTATTTTTTTCTATGTGCTTGCATCCCTGTAATGCCAGCACTCTGGGAGGCTGAGGCAGGGAGATAGCACATTTGAGCCCAGCCTGGGCATCATAGTGATTAAATGAGGCCCAATCTAACAGTGAGAAAATTTGAGAGGCCTGGACATGCAGCTCAGTACAAAGGTGCTATGTTCAAACTCCAATTCTGTCCCCCAAAGGCTGGGGTAGCTGGGGTGATCTTCAAGGTTAGTTTTCTTTATTCAGTGGGACCTCCCAGAACATTGGCTGTACTGAAATCCTGGTCACACTCAAGAAATCAAGGGTATGGAGGAAGTGTGTAGGACAGGGACAGAGAAACTTTTAGAGTATTCAGTGGCACAAACAGCCTGCTGCCACATGTGTTTATCACTGATGTAAGTCATTCTCTCAAGTGTATTTGACCCCAGAAACCTTTACTGGAAACGTGCATCCTATGGCTTGTGAAATGCAGAACTCCCTCTGGAAGGAGTAGTTTAGGCCAAGAGCAGGATTTTAGAGAAGACCCCTGTGTCCTCCACCTGGGTGGATCTGGTGGCCCTAGCGGCTTTGGTCTTCCAGCCAGAGCTGCAGAAGCCAAGCTTGCGTGGCGTGGCTCCTGTACCTGTGGGCAGCTGCTCTGGGAGCATACCTGGGGAGTGGAAAGCTGCCAGGGGACTCAGCATGAATACACACTGGCTCTCAAGCTCAGACTAAAAGAATTATTTTTCTTCTCACCAAAATAGTTACTTTCTAAGTTATAGAAGTAATGCTATCTTATGATAGCAGTTCACAGTATAAACAATGCAGATATATTAAATCTAAAAATTATATACTGTGATCTTGTTGTGCGTGAATGATGACTGACACTTGATGTGGAATGTTCTTTAGAGTTCAAACCCTCATCTACAGCATTTTCTACGACCTTCATTTTATAGCATTTTATATGTAGCTGTCAATACAGAGGCCTGTATAGATCTAATATATAGTCATAGTTTTTCTATGTATCTGTAAGATATAATATACTAAGCTTGCATATTATCTACCTATAATATATAAGATGTATAGGTTATCTGTATTGGTAGGCACAAATCTACCTAGTTGTAGGTATGTAGCATTATAGATTTTATGGATTTGTGTCTGTGTGCATGTATATTACATTAACAGAGATGTTTTATCTATAGCTAGGTATCTATCTTATTTCTGATCTCTTATGAAATAATTATATAGAATATATGTTGATAAATCTATGTAAAGTATTACTGAGGAATAAAGTTCTGTGCCTCAATACTATGTATATGCACCTTACTATATCCCTTATTTTTAAATGTGCTTGTATTATGCATACTTGCATTGTAAGCCACCATCTTTTATGTCTATTGTATAGACACCCTCTGATTTCTAAACAAGATATTGAATGTTAGAACCTTGCACCACTTATGAATAGTCCATAATTTACTCACATCATTCCTGAACAACACACATCTCTGTTCCTCCTTTCTGTTTTTTAACAGTTACTGCAAATGGTATTGCAGTTGATGTAATGATGAGCACAGACCTTTCTGCACCAGTATTGTTTTTTCACTTGTGTATATGGTGCGTCCGTTAGATGGTGGTTCATTTTTAGGCTGCAATGTCCAGTTACTCCAGTCCCCCATGTTGAAGCCAGTAGGGTTTGTCCACTGGGTTACTTTTGCACTTTTATTAAAAATCAGTCTGTGTGTGTGTGTGTGTGTATGCTATTCTGGTTCCTCTACTCTGTTGTATGATTTCTGTGTCACTAGTACTGTCAGTAGCACGCTATCTACACTATGGTGAGACACACAAGAGTCTAAATATTTTAGAAGCCACATTTTTTAAAATTTTATTTAAGGAGAAAAGAAAAAAAAGCAGGGAAAGGGTACAAGTTATACAGATTTACAGAAAAAAAATGAACAGTAGGAAATCACTAGTTAATGGATTACATATTGTCATCTTAGAAATAATTGTTCAAGTCACAAAATTAAAGCTTGTAAAGTGGACATTCCATCAATGATACTGCAAACAGTTCTGTTCATTGATCCAATAAAACTCTGTGATATCATTTTCTATCTTATACACTTAAATATACATGCAGTTATATAGTTTGGAGCACTTTCTTTTCCTCTCTTTTGTACCATGACTGTTACACATTTTGGGTTTCATTGCTCCCATGGTTCTTATTACTTTTTTGGAAGAGAGTAAAACCAATTGTGACATAACAGAACAGAATCAGTCAAGTCAAAAGGGTGGACATAATAGATAATGTAAAAACATAATACAAGGTGATCAACAATGGTTATCATAATGCCTCCCGCTATCTCTAATAGAATTGCCTATATCATTAGTTATAGTACAATTGAACAAAACAGTAAAGAACAAAACCGACAAAACCAAAACATTGGAGACATTGTAGGTCTTCAAAAGTAGATAAAAGTCAACAAGAATGGGCGTCATAATGAATCTCATTATCTTCACAGCTGATGGCTAAACTTTCGAACCTGATACTATCCAGCAAAACAGAATAGGGGAACATCAGTTAAAAACCAGATGGTGAGAGTAATACAGGGCTTTAAATCAAGGTAATGAAAAGTCAAAGTGGGTTACTATAATATATCCTGCTATTTTTTTTCCTTTGATTAAAAGGATAAAGATAAAAAAGTAAATAATGGAGTGGAGATTGAGATAAAAGAGGGCATAACAACGAAACAGCGCAGATCAAAACATAACCATTTAAGCAGAATAGTGTTTCACCACCAGATAATCCTAACCTAAAAGTAGTTACCATATTGTCTCTTTCTTTGAAATCCTTGAGTACAACTTCGTATACTGTAGCACTAAGTATATCAAAACAATGTAAAACCATTCAAGAGAATGACAGCATTACAGAGTATTTAGAATCGACTAACAGAAAATGAACAATGGTTTCTGTATAATCTCCTTGTCTTTAAAAGGTTTTTGCTTATACTATCATACATAATAAAATCCAATAAGATACAGCCTATTTAGACCATTGGAGACAGAAGGACAAAAGCTAGATGAGACTTCAAAACAAGATGATACTAAATCAGTATTACCTATTAAGATGTCATTTTCTCCAAAATAGCTGTTCCTATCATCCAATCTTCTCTGCCTCATTTCTGTTGAGCTCTTTTTCTGTCAGTAGCTGTCAGTTTGTCTTCTTCATTTTGTTCTCTGCTCCATTCGTTGTGGCCTCTCTGCCATTATTTCTGGATTCTTTGTATTTTTCTTTTTTTAGAATATCCTGCAATACTCTCTGTAGAGTTGAATTGGTGGTTGCAAGTTCCCCCAGTTCCTCTTTATCCTGGAAGCACCTTGTTTTTCCATCAATTTCCAGGGACAGTTGTGCAGGATATCTCAATCTTGGCTGGAGATTATTATCTTTCAAAGCTTGAATTATTTCCCCCCATGCTCTTCGTGATTTGATGGTTTGTGCAGAGAAATCTGCTGTAATTCTGATGGGTGTTCCCTTGTAAGTGGTCTGTTTCTTGTCTCTGACAGCTTTTAATATTCTGTTCTTGTATTGAATTTCTGGAATTTTTATTATTATATGCCTGGGTGTTGCTCTGTTTGGGTTGTAGGTAGCTGGAGTCCTGTATGCCTCATACATCTGAGTATCTTTACCTTTTGCTAAATTAGGAAAATTCTCCTGGATTATTTCTGTGAGTAGCTTTTGTAGTTCACTTGTTTGTGTCCCTACTTCTTCTTTTATGTGCTTAATCCTTAAGTTATGGATCCTCTTATCATCTTCTTGTCTTTGTATTATTGCTGTTTGTTTCTTTGTTATTTTTAAAAAGTTTTTCATTTCATTCTCCCATATTACAAGTCTGCCCTCCAGTTCAGATAGTCTGTCCTTAGTTTCTTTCAAGCTGTTATGCCAGTCTTCGATAGACTTCTTAGTATCTTGGTAGTCCCTTTGAACCTGTTTCACGTATTCTATGCTTTCTCTGTTTTCTCCATCAAACAATTCACCCCTTTTTTTTTGTTCTCCCATTCCACCACCTGTTTTTTCTTGGGTGGTACTTAGCATTTCTCTCACTATTTTGCAAACTTCTAGCTTCAGGTCATTGATAACTTCATTCCTGAATTGGTCTATGAGGCTCTCTATATGGCGCCTTATGTGTATTGGTGCAGTGTCTGCTATTGCCTGATTCTCAGAATTGGGGGCCGAGGAGCCTTTCTTGTTGCTGCCTCTTCCCATGCTGCCTCTTCTTCTCTGTTCCTTATATATGCAAGCTTATATAAGAGGCCCAGCTTCTCTCCCAGTCAGCCACAGCCTGATCGAATTGCGCCAGTTAGGTGTTCCCGCTCACCGCTGCGCACGAGGGAGTTACGGACCAGGCAGCCTACGCGTCTCCCCTCCTGGCCACCGTCAGGCTCTGGGATCTGGGTTGGGACAGCCTACCAGGTCCGTCGGCAGCATCACGCAGGCCAGGCACTTTTCACCAATCCAGCCCGAGAGGGGGATGTGTGGCTGGAGTCACCACCGCGCCCTGCTCCCGCAGGACTGCTCGGGCCCAGAAAGTCCTCTGCTGGAGTCAAACTGTGGTAGAGTGTCAGTTTCTCTCACTCACCTCACCACAAGTCAGTGCACGCCTCCCTGCCATTCGCAGACTGCCGTTCTCAGAGCTTCTGCGCGTCTCTCCTTGCCGAGCCACTGTAGAGGCAGCCAGCCGCCGCGCAGCGGGAAACCCAAATCACGGCTTACAATGGCGCGGGGTCCAGCCTCCACACCAAGGCTTTTCTGTTCCTGTTTTAGTGCCAGGACTGCATTCCAAGTTGGTTTCTCTCAGCCCAGTTCGTTCCTGAGTCAGCAGAGCATATCTCCACCTGCTTATGTCTCCTTAGTCCGCACCATTCCTGGCTTCTGAGCTGAGTCTTTCAGAGAGCCTCTGGTAGTTGCTGTTATCTGTCCACCATGTTCTCCCGGAAGTCTAGAAGCCACATTTTAAAAAGCAGAAAGACAGGGCTGGGTGTGTATAGCTAAGCGGTAGAACACTTGCCTAGCATGTACAGTCCCTGTTCGAATCCCCAGCACTGCAAAAATAAATAAATGAAGATGTAATGAATATCCTTAAACATTGTATTGTAAAATAATTGCAAGCTCATAAGAACTTACAAAAATCGTACCGAAATCCTATTACCTACACTCAGGAGTAACATCTTATGGAAAGACAGTGATAGGTTCTGCTTATATGACACTCTGCCAGGCTCAGTATGCCGCCTGCCCAACACGGCCCTGACACTTACAACAACAGCAAGTCTCTCATACACTAACTCCCATGTTCATCTTTTGGTCCCAAAACAATAAACTTTCTATGTCCCTTCTGTTCATGTGCTTAAGGTTCTCCAAACCACTCACGGCATTGTCCACTCAGATAATCTCCACCCCCTCTACCAAAGGTCCTCAAGTCCTCTCCCAACATCATGACATGTCCACTCATCCAGTCTCCACCCCTATCCCAAACTCTCCCTGACTTTTTTTTGAGGGCCCTTGAAATCTGCAAGAGTCCTTTTGCACCAACAATAAAGGTGTTTTTTTTTTTATCTTTATTGATGTCTCTCAGCTGTGCAAAAGAGCTAACATTTGGTTGTGATGACTGAGACCATTTGAGGCCTGCAGCTCTGGGGGGCTCCCGCAGTTTGCTCTCCCCAGCCAATGAGCCAACCTTCATATTCCTCTCATCTCTGCCTTTGCCATTGTCTGCCCCCATCCAACACTGATCCAATCTGCTCCCCACAGGTGAGTCTCTCCTTTTACTCTCTCTCTCTCTCAAAATATGTGGGTCCCATGTCAGGACACCCCTCCATACTGTGGATGACAACCAATGGGTTTGATGGGGCAACTCTTTCTCCCTGTCACACCCCCAACTAGGGTGATAATCCTCCTTAGGGTTTGTGAGCCTTCAGATCACCTCTAATTTGATCACTATGAGAAATACTCATTCCCACCCAGAAAAACACACTCTACTCAGGTGTCCCTTAAAGAATTTAAACACTCTTGGTCTCAGAGAGAACTCTAAACTAAAATGACTAATCTCTTATTTCCCGACAAGTTGGATCGAATATAAAATGAACAATAACAGCTTCTGGCCAGAACAGTGCACTTTCCATTTTAGCATTCTCTGCAACTTAGACAGCATTTGCTTTCACAACAGCAAGTGCTTGGAGACACCTTACCTGCCAGCCTGTGATGCTTTTAGAATGCATCCCTCTCATTCAGACATGAGAGTTGGCCCCAACACTTCTGACCCACCCTACACCACTAAACCCTCCTGATAATCCTAACAATCCTATTGATGAAGTCATTTTTGCTTTCTTTCCTGCCTTTCACTGTACCCACATGTTCCTCCCTCTGAACCTCTCCAACCATCTCCTTCTCACTCTGTGAGCCTCGCCACTGCATCCTCCTCCTCCTCCTCCTCCTCGTGTCCTCCATCACCATTTTCTCCCCTAGACACACGTACTCTATCTCTTCAGTCCACTGCCCCCACCACTTTCTCCTCCCCTACTCCTCCATTGCCATTTTTTCCTCCAGAAAACCACACCAAATCTCACTCCCACACCTCCAGCCATCTTCTCTCCAACCACCACTGTCTTCTGGCGACTGCCACCCCTGAAGCCCATAAAGGGCTAGTCCTTGTTCATGTCCCTTTTACTCTGTCCAAGCTGTGCCAGATCTCCCATAGGTGAGGCTCCTTCTCCACACATCCCCACAACTACATAAAAAAGCTCCAGTTTGGGACTAATTCCTATGATTTACAGTATACAGTTCTCTACATTGTTCTTATAGCTACCCTTTCTCCTTAAAAAAAAAACACCTCAACTATGGAAAGGGGCCCAAAATGAGACTGACTATAGACCACCAACTAATTTTAACCATCCCTCTGGGGCCACTGCAGTACCGAATGCAGACCCCCCCATTGTGATTATCAAAGAGAACATGGCTCACAACATATGAATGACCATCTGCATTATTGTAGGTCTAAACCAAATTTCTCACAAAGTAACTAGCTTATATAATTTTATAATTCAAATCACACTCAACACACTGAGGAAAACCCTGTGGAATTTGTTTCTTATCTTACAGTTACTGTAACCAAATGCACTAATTTAAACCCCCAATCTGCTGAGGGAATAATCCTAAACCCCCATTTTATTACCAACCTGCAGGTGACATCCAAACTACAAAGAAACAAATTTTGGCCCCCTAATGCCCACAAAGAGATCTTCTCAATCTGCCCTTTCATGTCTTCAATAATAGATAGGCACAACCACAACAAGATAATCTTGAGAAGTCTAATATTGTATGCCCATTTTTGGGTGCAGCACTCAAGGCTTCGGGGAAAGACAAATCCAAATAAAATGGTACCACCCAAGCAACCTCTACACCATGCTTCATGCGCAGGAAAGAAGGATGCTGGGCATGAGCCCGTCTCAAACCATGGCCACCACGAAGACTTGTCTCCTCTGCAATCCTGAGGGTCACTGGAACTACAACTGCCCTGTCTGCCAGAGAACAGGTAAGTCATCAAACTGCCTACCCTCACAGGAGATCTCACTGCCACCACTGGACTCTTCCTTAGCTGTTCTGCTCAGTCTCACCACTGAAGAGGATTGATGGGATTGATGGGTTCATCAAGGTATCTCTCACAACCCCAACTTTCACTGAATATCTTAGGTAAGACACTCTCCTTCCTTACTGACAAAGGGGCTGTTTGCAGTATTCTTCCTGAGTTCATTTGGTTCCTGTACCCAATCCATGATCTCCGCTGTAGGTGTTGAGGGAAAACCTGCACAACCCCTCCAAACAGGACCCATGCCCTCCTGATTCCAAACCTTTCTTCACCCAAAATTTACTTATACTTCCGAACTGACCAGCACCCCTATTAGGCAGAGATATCCTCCAAAAGTTCAGCTTCTGTTTCATTTCCTCCCTTCTCACTGCCCACTTTTTTGACTCAATCACCCTGTGCTGTCAGTACCACACAACTTCTTCCCCCTCCCTTATCAATCCTATAGTTTGGGATACCACCAGCCCATGCCACTACATGCTATTGATGCCACTTCTGAGCTAATTCATCAGAGTCCCTTCAAACTTTCTGTGCATTCTCCAATATCCAATAGCCCCCAAACATCCACAGGGACTCAAACCTATGATCTCACACCTATTAACCCATAGTTTCTTAAGCCAAAACACACAGTCAGCATTCTTCATTCCCAAGCTGCCATCTGGCAGAAAAGAAGCTTGACCAGTACTCAAGGAATCCCCATCACTAGTGCACCCCTTATCCTCAAACTACTAGAGGCAGCACAACTCTCAAAACAGGTAGCAGTCATTCCCTGCAGAGGACACCAAACATCGTCAGATCCTGTTTCTCAGGGTAATATCTTTGCTGGCACACAGGCCAAGTTGAATGCACCATAAACATATATCCTTCTCATCTTCTCTCCCTTATCCCAAATATCCTGCCACCACCTCAATATTCACCTGCACACCTACAATTAATCCATAAATCTGCCTATTTAAACTTCTAACTCTGATCACTACCCACCCCTCTTTACAAACCCTCATGTGCCAACCTACGCACAATTGCCATCTCTGTGCCAAGACCTCTCCTCGGGGATATTTACCTCCTTCCTCTTTCCCAATTCACCAACTTTCTGGACACACTCCAGGCAAAGATTGGAAGATAGATTTTACACCCCTCCCTCATCATAAGACCTCCAAAATATCTTCTTTCCTTTGTCTTCACTTTCTTGGGGTGCATACAAGCCTTCCCAATGTCTCAGAGACTGGAGACATAGTTATTAAAATTCGTATACAAGAGAGTATCTGCCATTGGCTTACCTCAAACTACCCAAGCAGACAACAGATCACCTTTTCTCATTCAGATTACTTGACAGTTATCCTTGAAACTAAACATCAATCAGAATCTACACACACCATACCACCCACAATCCTCATGAAAAGCAGAAAAAGCAAATAGTCTTCTAAAGACACACCTGGCAAAACTCATCCTAGAACATCTACCTTGGCCTGAACCTTTTCCCTTAGCACTAATCTGTCTTCAGAGTTGCCACTTCCTTCAGTGTCCACTCTTCTGAGTCCTTTTGAGCTCATGTATGGGTAGCCTCTTCCTGCTTCACAACTTACCTGTCCCACGGAACCTTGCCTGTTTTGCTGATTGTAGCCCAATCCTCTCCATTTTTAGACATCTTTTATGACAATATGCCCATCTATGTCTCCCTCTACCAAAAGATAAACCAAAACCAGAACATTCTATAACTCCTGGAGACTTAATATATCTCAAATCCTCTAAAACCACAAGACTTCAACCAAAGTGCATGGGACCTTACCTGGTCAACCAAGAGTGGGTAAGTTTGCCAGTCTTCCAACAGTGCTCAAGACTGCCAATCTCTCATCTTGGATTCACATCACCCATGTTAAGTGTTTCCCTGACAGTGCTAACCCCAAACCTCCATCCCCAGACTGGTCATCGCACCTTCTGTTCCCCACCCATCTTCAGCTCATGTGATTCTAAATCACAGTATTCTGTGACTCAATACCCTCTTTGCTGTTTTTGTACCACTGGTCTTCGTATTTGCTGAGTCACTTTGGACAGTCTCCCCTAGTGACACCAAGATGACCATAACCCTTCTGTTCCTTGCTAGATTCTTGCATAACCACTGTCCATTGTCTAAAATTATCATGATGGCAAGGGTATTAGCCTTAATATGCCCCTCCTTTCTAATCTTTATACAAATTTCACAGACTTTCTCATGGACCCTTCCCTTTCCTTTCCAAACCATTAGGGACAATTTTCCAGTTCACAAGATTATTAGAAATATAAACTCTTGATTTATGCAAAACGGCCTCTCTTATTGTGAACTGTGCTAGGAGATAAAGGAACATACCTCACCATGGCCAGCGTCCTCACTGACTAAAAACCTCCTCCTCTAGCCCAAAGCATTTATAGTGCTCCACATGGGACTGCAAGACTATTGGGGTCAGGGGCCCAAGTCCTACAAATGTTTGGAAATAACAGGACCCTTGGATTAACTTTTCTTGACACTTTGATCTGCAACACACTAGGTTCCTATAACCCTGTTACTTTAATGATTAGGCAATCCTCTTGGCTGATAGACCACACCTGGAGGATGAGACTCTGTAGTAGGGGAACAGACCTGGGAGTTAACTTGAATATAAAAATGATCCCAAACCAAACAAGATACCATTCTTAACATTCTCACCTTTAGCTTACCTCTGCCCCTTCCCTCACTATACTTTACACCTCCACTATTCCTCAATCACACATATGCCCTTATATGGTCTTCACTTCACACAGACTGGACCCAATGCTGGTTCTGTCTCCCACTCAACCAAAACCTGTGGCTTGCCACAGGGGTTCTTTGTTCTTGGGATGGCCATGTCACAGCCCTACACATGTGATCCATTTCCAACTTCAACAGCTTGTCGACACCCTGTAAATGTGTACAGCTGCTCCTGCTAGGTCAAACCTAGGAGGGACCTGGGATGCAGCAGGACACAGCATCTGTGCACCAGGGCATTTGCATAGCATGTGTGAATACTGGGTTCCTTCCTGACCACCTGAAAGGGAGATTACCAAGTGCTGAGAAGGTGCTGGCCACACTGCCATACCAATCCCAGGCTGACCCTTTCTCCTGGTGCAGTCAGATCTGGGAGAGTTCAGGGTGAGATCTTCCTGAGGTTGCATAGGAGAATCTATGCAAGTGAACTGCAGTCCCCTTGGCCCCTGTGCAAGAGATCTTGTGTTCCTTCCATGCCTTCTGGGTGCTGGGCACATGGCAACTGGGTAGCTGCACATCTGCAGATGCACAGGTAAGCTGCTTGTCAGGTATTGTGGTGTGGGGTCAGGAGGTAGTCAGTGATGTGATACATGCCAACCAGGGGTTGTTTGCATACATCGGGGCTCCTGAGCCACGCAGGACAAAGGGTTGGCTAAGGAAGGCCCCTGGAGGAACTAACTGCTGGATCCATGTTCTTTGAGAGTTTGCTTTCCAGGCAGAGATGGAGAGGGGAGACCCAGAGGAAGGAGGATGGCAACAGCACAGACAGGAGGGAGGTCAGTGTGACGTGTGGTGCATGTCTGTGTGGCTGGTGGGGTGAAGGGAGAAAGACATGGTGCACAGGAGATACTGGAGCACAGAGTCCTGGGAATAAGGGCAGCTCTGAGAGATGACGTGGGACAGATGAGAATGCAGGCTGCTAAGTGACTTGGAATACAAGGGGCAAGACAGGACACACAGGGACCTAAGAGGAGGCTTCTGGGGTCATCCAGGTGAGAGGTGGTGGAACTGGCCTAGGATAAGCAGGGGGGCAGGTTTGGAGAGGTCAAGGAATCTGATGGGGACCCAGGCTACCTGGGATCATCATGTCAAAAAGCCTGAGTCTTCACCTTGCTCTTTCCTATTTAGGTGCATTCTGATTGTAGGAAGCTACACCACATTCTCCCACTTTATCCTTGCACTCAAAACCTAGACCAACCCAGTAGCCAGCAATGTCTGCTCCAGCTTACACATGGAATCGGACAGTGTCCCCAGGTTCAGTTTAGGGCCTCTTCCCACCTAAGGTGCAATGGCCGGTGGGGGTCCATGGCATCAGCAGGGGTGCTGGCGCTCTGGTGGGGTAGAGGTAGGGTGGGGGTCCTTGGAAAACCCAGAACCACTGTGTGTGCTGAATGGACGTCTGCGGGGCTGGCAGATGATTTTACTCACAGGCATGGTGCCTCAAGATTGGTGGGCCAGTCCCTCTCCAGAGGGGATCTGCAGAGTCCCTGGGTAGGGTGCACAGGCTGGCTATCTGCTCTCTTGGCATGGGGCTGGCTTCCCTTGCCCTCAGTGAGTTGGCAAGAATGCTGCAGGAATGCAGCATCCCTGCGTTTAGAGCAAGAGTGATAGAGGGAAGGGCTGGTACACCAAGAGTCTGTCCCAGGAGCCCAGCCACCACGCTGTGTGTCCTGCACTGGGTCTATTTGACATGTGCTCTCACACTGGCTGCTCTCCAGAAGGAAGGCAGAAATGTGTGGATCTGCTGCCTGGCTCTGCTCCCTGGTTTGAGTGATTTACATGTTGGGTGTGATCTACAGGGATCACCTTTTCTGATTTGGGGTGTAAGAGTATCTGCAGCTCAGTGACTCTTCTCTGAGCAGCTCTGATGTGACTCTTCTATGCAGTTAGGTGGGGTCTCTGTTTTCGTTATTTTTATTCATCAGTTCACTAATCTTTTCTTTGTTTTTTTGAGACAGGGTTTTGCTCTGTAATTTAAACTCACCTTGAACTCACTATGTACCCAAGGCTGGCCTTGAACTCACAGCAATCCTCCTGCCTGAACTTCCAGAGTGCTAGGATGATATGCATGTGCCACCACATACAGCTTTGGCCATATCCTTTCTCTAAAGTTATACATATTTCTTAGGGCATGATTCTTAGATCTAGGACATCTATTTGGTTCTTCTTTACACTTTGCACTTTCTGCTTTGATTCTCAAGATTTTTCTTTTATTATTTTATCTTTGAGCATATTTATAATAAATATTTTTCAATGGTCTAGATTGTTTCAGTATCTGAGCAATCTTTTCCTCTCTCTTTAATCTTGCTTCTTTGCTCTTTATTTCCAGTTACCCCAAGGACTTCACAAGGGGCCACATCTGCAGCCCATTTTAAATTCTTGATTGTGAGACAGGGTCTCAGGAAGTCACTAAATTGCAAGGCTAGGCATGAACTTTCAATCCTCTCCCTCAGCTACTGTGACACTGATGGTAGGATGGGAACTTGGTTGCTTAGGTGATCTCACGGAAGGGGTTACCAGAAGGAGGAACACACCTCTGGGTATATCTGGGTAGATCCTGGTGGGTTGGTCTAGGGGTCTGTGGCCCCTGTCTTCTGTTGTGATTTTCCGCAGCTCTGCTTCCCAGTCAACTTGAAACAAGCACCTTTGCTCTGTTGCACCCCTTTGTCATGATGGTTTTGTGAGCCAGCGAGTCATGGACTGAGTCCTCAGAACGTGAGATCCCAATGAAATATTTCCTTCCTTAAACTGTGGGGATCAGTACTGTGTCTCAGTGTCTTGGTTACTTTTTTCTTGTTGCTGGGACAAAACACCCAACACCCTGAAATGAAGGAAGGAAAGGTTCATTTGTCTGGTTGTGGAGGTTTCAGTCCAAAAAAAGCTAACTCCAGGGCAAGGAGGGTAGCAGGGCACCAGGGATATACTTCCAGGCAGCAGTCAGCAAAAGCAGCCAGTGTAAAAAGCCAGGAAACAAGACTCTTTTCCTCCCCTATACTGCACACAGACCACCCCCACTGTAGGTTGGGGGTAGCGCTCACACCCTCTCCATGCTCTGCTCTTACCCATGCTCAGAACATTTACAAATATGCTGGCTCCCTGCAGAGTCTCTTAGGCAACCTTCTTCTGAACTTCTTAAACTGACACAGTATATCCACCATAACACACAGAGGTGAGAAAGCTAATTATTCAGCCTCCCTAAGTGCCACAGGTGTGTGCCACCATGCCCTGTTGGTTCGGGGTTTTTTCCACTTGACTTTGTTAGGGCTGGGGATCAAATTTAGGGCCTTGAGCACTGTAGGCAAGTGCTCTACTCGTGAACTGCCTCTGCACCCCTGCTTCAAAGTTTCAGTGCACTTCTCCGTTAATGTCCATGGAGGATGTAATGTCCAGTACACACACATCCATCCTGCCAAAACTACCCAAATGTAGATGCTCTCTTCCCTTATACAAAACGATGCACTGTGTGCTGCCCCCATACACTTTCAATCCTCACTAGATTATTATAATGCCTGAACCAATGCAAATGCTAGGGAAGTAGTTGTTATTCCACATTTTAGGAGGATAAAAAGGAAAGGAATTTGGTCATGGTCAGTTCAGGCACACTTTTTCCCCAAATATATATGGTCTGCTTAGAGTTGCATCCACATGTTTTGAAACCCCAGACATGAAGGGGCTATTATATCTAGAAAAACTGGTGATTGAGGAGCACTGTTGTCTTTATTCCAAGACTTGGAAGGGGTTTTAAAAAAAGCACAGAGCTTGAGGCAGCCCACTCAGAGATGGGTGTGGAGGAGTGCAGGAGAGAGAATTACAAAGAACTCCTGCATCTGGGGACAGCTCCAGCCCATCTCACCAGACCAGTCAGGACAGCCATCCACCTCCATCAAGCCTCACCTTGCCCCTGCGGCTCTGAATACCCTTGAACCTCTGAGGCTGTCTGTCCTGAGGGTTGGAGGAGCTTGCAGGTGAAGCAGAGAGGGTGGAGCACAGACCTCAGCTAACAGAGCCTGGGAGGTGAGAGGAAAATTAGATGGAGAGCTGCTCCCAAGCCCTGCAGAGCTTCAGATCCTGAAAGCACCCAGCTGGGGCCTGGATTGTTCCCCCCAAGGTCGCCGACCTTTGTAATTTTTGGTGTCCTCTTGTCCCTCTGAGTTGCACGGGTGTCCCCAGCCCTTCTTGTCTGTCAGGGCAGTTTTGCCCCCACCATCACCTATCCCAGCCCTCATGCCCTGGCTGAGATGCTTTCTTCTGGCCCGTGCCACAAGACCCCAGTGGTTGGCTGAACAGCACCATGCACAAACATACCACACTCAGCCCCAGCTGCCACTGGCCAGGCTACACTCCCCCAGTATTGTCAACCCAACTGTCATCCTTCTGTCTTCTCAGACCTAACTCCTTAGGGCCATCTCTGAATCCTCTACCACTCTTCAACAAAGGAGCCCCTCCCCAATATCCCCAGCTGAAACTCAGCCTTGGTCTCTGGGGTGACCCTCCTCCCCTGCTCCCCTTGCCCTCCGTATTGTGCGGTCAGAGCATGTGTGAATCCTGGGGCACAGCCGGTCCCTCCCATGCCTTGTACCTCGGTGCCCCCACTCCTGCTTCCCCTGCAAGCTCTCTTGGCCTGCTGCCTTTGCACCCCTCTCTCTCCTGGATTCTTCTACTGTCACCACACTCAGTCCCATGGCCCTGAGCCTCTGGGCTACTCCTACTTGAGTTATACCACCTGGCTCCTTGTCTTTGGTGAATGAACCTCTCCCACCTGGGTATCTCCCAATGTCACCTTCCTGACAGGGCCTCCTTGGTCACTTTGTTTAAAATGTCCTCCTTCCCTCCCATGCACACTGCTGTTTGCTCCTTACCGTCTGCCAGTGGAACGTGTCTGGAGCTCAGCTTGTCTGGGGGCCTTGGGGTTCACTGTTAGCACTGTTGGACCAACAGAAGCATGGGTGCTTGCACCGCTCCACACAGCGGGTGCTCTCTCCTGGCCTGCATGTGGAAAACCTGCAGATTGTATGAGCCAGCAGCCCCTTCCTCTAACTTGTACCTGTGTGTCCTGTAGGGCACCCCTCTGTTCCACCTGAGTACTCTCATGCCTCCACACAGAAGGGGGCCTTGCTGGGTGTGGCTGAGGCATGGAGCTGCCAGTCTCCCTTGCCTTCTCGGATTACTGCACTTAGTAGGGTGCAGGCATTGGACAGGGCTCATGAGGATGAAGAAAAAGAGGAACTACATTGTGATCCAAATATTATATATTATAATCCAAATATTATAATTACTTTTGCATTCCTCCTCACAACCCGGAAAGGTATATTTTAATTCCTATGTAACTTAATTGGCATCTCAGCAAGTTAACACCCATCTACCACCTCCAATGCAAGTCTTGGTGAGAGTAAAGACACTGAGCCCTAGTCTAAGTTCTGGGCAGCCAAGGAATCCTAAGTCTGATCCAAGTGAGGATACACAGACAAAGGCCTTGATGTAAGGTCTCTCCCATGGTGTATTATCTCATGAAGAAAGCAGTGCTCCAAGGATGACTGACAGTGAGGATGGCATGAACTACATGAGTAATTTTGTTTTACATGAGTACTTTGAGCTGGCTAGCCAGGTGGGGAGAAAAGCATCTTTTCAATATGCAAGGAGAATGATATGCAGAAGGACCAGTCTGCATAACCCAATGACGGTAGCATTTGAACAGTTTTAGGAGGGTTGCTTTGGTCTCTGCTACGCAAACTGTTTTACCCTGGGAGGTCATGGACTTTTATTTAGAGGCTCATACCCAGTGGACATTGCTGGAGCTCACTGCAGTGGTTCTGCCATACCACTGTGTTCAACTGTTTAACAGGGAACCCAGTGTGAGGAAAATGTCACTTGGCCTTAAATACGTATCAGTATCTTGGCTGCCCTGATTTGCCTCGCTTAGAGCCAGTTGAAGGGTGATGGACATACCATAGCCAACTCTGTACATATCAGGGCATGGCAACAAGACTCAGTTGAACTAATGCTGAAGCAATTGTTCTGCATTGAAACGGAGCTGCTAAACATGGCTCCTACAGGGGTGTCTAGATAGAGCCCCAGATCTGCCCTTACCAACTGAGAGGCACCAAGGGAACAACCTCCCTCCTCAACCACAGGCAGTTATCAGGATTGGCAAACACTTTTCAGGAGCATGGAGACTGTCCCAGGGACCATTTCATCCTGCCATACCTGTACCACCCAGCACCATGACCTGGAATCAGAAGAAAGAAGCCTGGATACAAGGCCAGGAGAAAACACTGCAGACACTCAGGTGGCTGAGCCGTGGGAAGTGCGGATAGGAGGGCGCGTTCTTTCATAATTCACAATCTACTCAGTTTCAGAGTGCATCCCATGAAAGTATATTACCCTTATGATGGAAACAATAACTTCCTTCTGTGCTCTCTAGAGGCACTAACCTCTGTTTGTTCAGTACTTGCAGTGGATGTGGGAGATGGCAGGGGCCTGGCACACCACAGTGGAGCAGGAGTTTTCTGCCTCTTTTCTGCAGAGACTAAGGGAGCAGAGCCCCTGGCAGCCTCCGAGGCCAGGCATCCCAGACCCTGCTCCCCCGAAGCCAGCCCCTCCCCATCTGAATCCATGTGCTTACCTGTGTCCACATCTGCTATGCTCTGCCACTTGGATGGTGGGGGCCAGGGCTTTGCCTGGGGATGTGACCTGAGAGAGAGGGCCTGACTGTTGCAGCCCCCTCCCTGCCACCCCAGCTGACTATGGGCCTGGGTCAGGTGCGCTCCGCTCCGTCACCACAATGTTTTTCTTCTGGTCTAACCTGTTCCAGCCTCAGAGGTTTGAGATCACTGGGAACTGTAGCTCGGACCAAGTCAGATCTCCTATGGCCTGTGTGGCCATCGGATGCTGATTCACATGAATGCTTTCCTCTGGGGGCACAAGGGTTACTGTCACTGGCATCAGGCATGGGAGGATCATGTGGGTAGTGTGGGGCATGTGTGTGTCACGGTACCTCCACATAGTCTGGAGAAAATCTTATGTAGGTTTCCCAAAACCATCCGAAGAGCTTGTCAGGGACATCCTTCACACTGCACGTGGACAATGAGCTTCTGGCAGGTCAGAGCATCGCCTACCCCAGTCCTCTTATCTGGTCCTTCTTCCTAGAATTTGGTCTGTGCCACCTCTGATTCGACCCTGTCATGCCCAGAATCTGCCCTGTCCTAGGCACAGTTTACGTCCTTGCTCCTGATGTCCCTGAGCTCCAGACCACATCCCTGTTGGTCTCAAACCAGGGGCAGGCAGGTCCAGCTCCTTTTGGTTAGTAAACAATTTCTCATGACCTATCTTTCTATCAAATGTAATAGGAATGAACAAACACTGTAAAAATGGCCATTCTCCCAAAATTGTTATACAGATTTAATGCAACCCCAATCAAAATGCTACTAGCATATTTCACAGGTCTACAGAAATCATTCTAAAAATTCATGTAGAACCAGAAAAGACCTAGAATAGCAAAGGTAATTATGGGTAACACAAAGGCAAGGCAGAAGGCATCACAGTCCCTGACTTAAAGTTACATTACATAGCTGCTATCATAAAGTCAGCCTGGTACTTCAATAAAAATAGACCTGAAGATCAACAGAATAGATTAGAAGAGACATCTATAACTACAAAGACACTCAGCCACGTTCTCTTTGACAAAGGGACCAAATACGTTCACTGGAACAAAGACAGCCTCGTTAATAACTGATGCTAGAAAAACTGGCTCTCCATATGCTGTAAACTAAAACTAGACCCTTGCCTATCACCATGTACTAAACTATAGTCAAAATGGATCAGAGATCTCAATATTAAAACAGAAACACTAAATCTGCTACAAGACAGAGTAGGTACAAATCTTGAAGGTAGTGAAGAGAATTCAACAAAAATCAAACAGCATGGGAAGTACTTCCCACAATCAATAACTGAGATCTCTTCAAAAAGAAATCTCAAACAAAGTTCAAAGAACCATGAATGTTAAAAAAAATCTTAATCAACAGTTCCTCAGACAAAGGACTTCTGTCTAGAGCATAAGGTATTTAAAAATCAGACCCTCGAAATACAAAGCCATCCAAAAATGGGCATCTGACATGAATACACACTTCTCAGATGAAGAAATACAAACGGCAAATACAGACATGAAGAAATGCTCAGCATCATTGGTCATTAGAGAAATGCAAATGAAAACCACACTGAGATTCCATCTCACTCACATCCTGAAAGAATGGCCAGGATCAAGAAAACTATCAACAACAAATCCTGGAGAGGCTGTGTGGAAAAGGAACTCTCCTGCACTGTTGCTGGGAGGTGTAGACTAGTGCAACTCTGGGGAGGTCAGATTGGAGGTTTCTCCAAAAGCTGGGATTGGAAGTCCCATTTGAACCAGCTATTCCACTTCTGGGCATATTAAAGAAGAACTGAAAACATGATATTACGGTGATATCTTTGCACCCATGTTCATAGCTGCACAATTTGTAATAGCCAGATATTGGAAACAACCTGAATGCCCATCAACTGAGCAATAGATAAAAAGATGAGATACTTTTTTACAGTGGAATCCTACGCAGCTCTAAAGAATGATCACATTGAGATTTTTATAGGTAAATGGATGCAACTGGAGACCATACTCATAAGGGAAATAAATCAAAATCACATAAATACTATATTGTCTCCCTAGTGTAAGAAATGGTAACATACAAAATCACAGCAAATTCTGTGAAGGGTTAAGAATCTGCTCAAAAGGGAAAACAGTATCATGTCAGGGAAAATGAGGAAAAAAAAGGAAAGAAAAGCACAATATATATAAATTTGTATAAACCCACTTAAGATAACTAAAATGATTGTGCTGCAAGTTCTATTAGTTCTTGGGACAAAACAGTTAACACTCATAGGATTGGATCACTTTTGGCTGTTTATGTCTGGTGATCTGAAGAACTGTTTTGAAGATCCCTATGTAAAATAGTTCTGTTCCTTCCACCTTGTTTTGAAGGACTATATCATCATTGTTTTAGGTATTTTGCTATTGTTTAGTTGTCTTTTTTGTTTCTTGTTTTTCTAGTATTTTGTTGTTTTGCTTTTCCCTTTCATGCAGAAAGATAGGTGTATATGTAAAGGCTTATACATGCCTAGAACTTCTCCCTAACAGTTCACGAGCATCAATTGTATTGCATGTGATGAAATAAACAGCTACGTTGAAGAAAAAGAGACATTATGGTTTCCATTGCTGATTCCCGATCATCATGCTCTGAAATCCAGTAATGCTTTTATTCTTTGTTCGGAGTGGCTTTAGTCCATTTTGTACTATTTAACTTCAACACACATGACGGTATGACAGCTATTTTGGAGAGAACAAGAGACATTATGGCAGCCATTGTTGATTTTCCTATTGTCTGGTTTTGAAGGCCTAAAATGTCTTCATTATTAGGTTGTGATCCATTTTATATTATTTTGTTTTGTATGAATTCATTGTGTGTGAAATATAGAAAACTATTTAGAAGAAAGCTACAGATATTATGGTAGCCCACTGGTGATGTCCTGTTGTTTTGCTTGGAAATCTATGCCACTTAGATTGTTTTCTTCTGATCTGCTTTGTTCTGTTTTATTTTACTGTCTTTAAATTTCTAAAAAATTTTTAAACATTCTTTGCTAGAACCTGCCATTATTCTGATACAAAACAAGATAAACCTCCACACAACAACTACAAGACGAAAACTACAGGCCAATCTCTTTAGTGAACATAGATGCAAAATTCCTCAGAAATATCCAGGCAACCTGCTGTGTAATTATCAAAATGATCACATACCTTAATCAAGTTTACATCCCAGGGATAGAAGGATGTTTTGACCTATGAAATCAATAAATGTAATACACTACATAAAGAGATATCAGGAAAAACATCATACCATCATCTCAATAGATGCAGAAAAAGCTTTTGACAAAATCCATCCATTCATATTAAAAACGCTGACGAAAATAGCTATAAAAGGACATTATCTCAATCTGATAAAAGCCATGAGGACAAGCCAACAGCCAGAATCATACTAAATAGAGAGCAACAAATGAGGAAAAGTTCCTCCAAAAGTCTCCAAGCAAAGTCAAAATATAGCAGCAAAATATACAAAAGTCAGTAGTGTTCTTGTAGACCGGTAACGAACCAATTGAGAAATGAATTAAGAAAACAATCCTGTATTCACAATAACATAAAGAAAACCTAAATATTTAGGACTGACCTAACCAAGGAAATGAAAAACTCTACAGTGAAAAGTACAGTACTCTGAACAAAAGGGATCGAAGGGGACACCAGGAAATGGAAAGAGATCCCACTCCTGGGTAAGCAGGGGTGATGTCATCAAAATGGTCGTACATACAACATTTAATGCAACCTCAATGAAAATGCCAACAGAACTCCTCGCAGCACTAGAGAAAACAATCCTCAAAGTCATGTGGAATCAGAAGACACCTAGAATAGAAAATCCTGGGCAACAAAGACCAAAGCAAGAGACTTCAGCATGCCAGATTTCAAGGTATGTTACAAAGCTACATGGATAGAAAGAGCATGGTAGTGGCATTAGAACAGATCTGTGAATCATTGGAACAGAATAGAAAATGTAGAAACGACCCCACAGGGCCTTGGCACTCAGGAAGCAGGAGGATCCCCACAAGCTCGAGGCCAGCCTGGCCTACACAGTCAGGTCGAGGCCAGCCTGAACTGCATAGTGAGAGCCTGTCTCAAAAAAACAAACACACACAAAAATAAAAACAACTCCGGACAGCTTCAGCCATCTGATGTTTGACAAAGGAGCCAAAAACATTCTGGAGGAAGATAGAGTCTTTAGCAAATGGTTCTAGGAAAACTGGCTGTCCATGTGCAGAACATTGAGCCTAGACCTGGGGACATCACCAGGTACTAAACTAAAATCAAAACACACCAGGTACATAAATATTAAAATAGAATCACTTAACATGCTAGAGGACAAAATATGTACAACTCTTGAGGTCAGGGTTGTAGGCAAGGACTTGTTGAACAGAACCTAATGACATGAGAAATAACATCAAGAATTCACAAATGGGATCACGTCAAATTAAAAAGCTTCTTCACACCCAAACAAACAACCAACAGAGCGCTGAGATACCTACAGGATGGCAAAAAAATTCTGCCACCTATGATGACCAATATCTGGCGTATGTAAACTAAGAAAGAAATTAGATCTCTCAAAATCAAAGATCGAATATGGGCAACTGACAGGAATTGACACGTCCCTGAAGAAGAAAGAAAACCAAAGTATACATAAATTAAAGAGCAGGAGAAAAGATAGATGATAGGAAACAGGAATGGAGACCTTTTGCAAATGAGAAGAGGGCCAAGAAGGGAGGGGAAGGCGAGAGGAGCAGGGAGGCAAAGAGAATCAAGATGTGTCCCGCACAGGTACCATCGACCCATGATGGACACAGTCATTATGTATCAGAAACACGCATGACTTCTTTAAAAGGTGTCTGTATTTTGCTTCCAACCTGTCCAGGACCTGAGCGGCACCTGTGCTTTCATTCTTAAAGATCTTTTCACTGGTCCTCCTGAGGAAAGAGCAGGTTTATCAACCAAATCGTCATCTTTGGCAGGAGCTGCAGAGCCTGGCCGCCAGGGTTAGCAGTTACCCTTGTGTAGACTTAGGGTACTTTTAGGCCCCATCCCCTCTGATGAGGCAGGGAAGGGAAGAGGCTGTCCTGAAGTGTCTGTGCCAATAACCTCAATTCTCAAGCTAAACACTCACTCAGCAGGACACCCCCAATACCACAGTGCTCAGCCTGAGCTACCGGCTCTGCTCACGCCAGGTCACTGCATGTCCTGTGGGCACCTCAGTTACTGATGCTTCCAGCATAGGCCAGGCCTGCCCTTCTCCTGTCCAGTGCATGCCCATTCCTTGATCACGTGTTGCAAAAATACATCACACAAGCAGGCTATAGCATCTGTGTCCTAGCTGGCAACCAAAACAGAACGCTTACATACAAATTCTCTATGCCAAACATCAGAGCTTACTTTGTATTAATTTAAACGACCTTGTTATAGAGTTCAGATTTCATTGGCGCCTTCAGCTTCACTGTTAAACTTGGCAGGCTAAAGGCCCACGTGCTAAAGGTCAACCCAGGGCTGTGCTAGGGGAAGGGGTACAACCTTGAAGAGGTGTGGCCTAGTGAGAGATTTTGCTTCTTTCCATGAGTGGGGTGGTTTCTCTCTGCCACATAGGCCCACCATGATGTGCCGTTTGCCAAGGGCCAAAGCAGTAAGAACAACAGTGTAATGAACCCTGGACAGGAACTTTGCAAACTGAGCCAGTGGATATCGTTTCTATATAACATCATTACCCTACACATTTGCTATATTAGAAAACAGCTAATGAGGTAACCAATTCACATTTCTAAAATTAAACAGAAAAGGAATTGAGAAGGGAACCAAACCGATACGCCACAGAACAAGACACAGGCAATAATGGAGGAAATGAACAAAACTAATAAAGACATAAGACGTGAGAGGCAAAGGTCACAGTAAATAAAAATCAATGGAATAAAATACGAAAGTCAAAGTCAGAGATTGAAGAATGGTAACAAAATGGGATCCAGCTCTATGCTGTCAGTGTGCAGGTTAGAGTCTACACTAGGAATAAGTGGAAAGTGAAAGGACAGAAAATACCGAAGAACACACCATTGAACAAATCTAATAGGAGAATTCTAGCCCGAAAATTCAATCATAAATATATTAACCACCAACCAGAGCAATAAAAAAAAGAACTGGAATAAAACTCTAAAGTGGTTAGACCTCAGAGATATCCACTGTGCACCATTCAGGAGCGCCAACATAGGATTTTGTCTCAATTTTACATGAAACATGCCGTAAGTCCCATATTGTTGAAATCCCAAGTCATACAAAGTATCTTCTCTGACCACAGGGGTGCAGGACCCAGAAGTTGCACAGTGTTTGAAAGCTTTGACTTCACAGGAAGTATCTTCTCTAAGCAGGTGGAATGACAGATGTTTCTAACCAAGGAACAAGAGGAAAACAAAAGAACTGTGCTGAAACTAAGTAACACACTTGGAAAGGCTGGGCTCCTGGGCTCCTGGGCTCCCGGGCTCCCGGGCTCCCGGGCTCCCGGGCTCCCGGGCTCCTGGGCTCCTGGGCTCCTACCATCACTGATGCTGACACTGATAGGAGCCCAGAAGCCCTGAAACCCAGGAGCCCAGGAGCCCAGGAGCCCAGGAGCCCAGGAGCCCAGGAGCCCAGGCATGACTTTGTACTTGGCAAGTCTGCACTGCAGAGGAAAGTCTTCGTGTTCCCTTGTACCACTAGACTGTGCTTTCTTGACTTGTGCCTCAGAGGTGAGAAGTGTTCCCTGGGATGAATCACATAGTCAGAGGTGGCTGGATCCTAGTAGCTGCCCTTTCCTGGTGAGGATGGAGACAGCCAGTGCTGGTTTGTCTGGGCAGTAGCATTCGGAGGAAACTCAGATATTTGTACATAGCTTGTTTATAATATCTACATCTATTTTCCCTACTTTGTCAATTTATTCTATAATTTTAATTATATCGATATGGACTCACGAGTTTTTGTGGTATTGATTTGGTGGCTCACTGAGCAGCATTGTGTGCAGAGGCCTTGAAGGCCAGCTTCCTCCTAACTTTGCCCCCTTGAGAAGCAGGAAGGCCAAGGTTAGAGGCCGGCTTGGGTGGGTGGTTTGAGGCAGCCTTGCTTCTCACATCCCTGGGTTCCCCAAGGCCCTGTCTCCTCACATTGAAGACATGCTCAGTGCCCTAACTGTGGTTATAAGTTCTGGGTGCACCCATAGCTTCCCTTGGCTTGGCCCCTTGTTGAACCGCAAGCTGTCACCATCACTAAGCCTGAGCTCTAGCCAGGCTTTACCTTGGATAAGGGCTGAGCTTTACCTTGGAGAAAGGCCATCTGCTGTGCCAGACTTGGGTCAGAGCACTGGGCATGTAGGTGGCTGTGGCAGAGGCAGCTGCGATTGAAGTTCCAGAAGGGAAAAGACACGGGTGACATTAGAAGCTGCCTGGTAGCTGTCCAAGATGCCTGAGGTCGTGTTTGTGAGTCAGGATCGCCAAAGGCTGCCTGCCTGTGCTGGGCTTCAGGAGGCTGGCTGACCTGAAACAGGGTGTGGGGCCAGGCCTAGAGCTGGAGCTGCCAGCGCCCAGAAACGGAGACCATGGGTAGAGGTGGCTGCTCCGTGCTGCTGCCCATCAGCGGCCCCCAGGGTGGGCAGGGTGCTAGAGGAACACTAAGAGCGCCGTTTATGTGGGGGCGCACCAACGCTCAAGCTCTGTCCTAGCCAGGAACAGGCTGCCCTCTTGCTGTCCCTGGTCCTTGCCACATTCAGCTGTGCAGATGGGAAGGAGATCCCACTGGTGCCAGGGGGAGGTGCCGGAAAAAGAGAATTGTGTGGGGCTGCCACATATGCGGAGGTCGGCCCAAAGCTGGGCCCCACTTGGGGACCAGATCCCATGGCTATGGCTGTGCTGCCACTGGGCGGTGCCACAGTCATCTGTGCAGATGGGAAGGAGTTCCCACTGGTGCCAGCGGGAGCCCCCCGGGAAAGAGGATCAGGTGGAGGTGTGGTATCCATAGGCTCTACACCAGTGTCAGTCCCTGACTGGGGAGCAGAGGATGTGCCTGTGGCTGTACTGCCACTCGGTGGTGCCATAGTCATCTGTGCAGATGAAAAGGAGTTCCCACTGGTGCCAGTGGGTGCACCCCGGGGAAGAGGATCAGGTGGAGGTGTGGTATCCATTGGTTCTACACCAGTGTCAGTCCCTGTCTGCGGAGCAGAGGATGTGCCTGTGGCTGTGCTGCCCCTGGGTGGTGCCATAGACATCTGTACAGATGGAAAGGAGTTCCCACTGGTGCCAGCAGGAGCCTCCTGGGGAAGAGGATCAGGTGGAGGTGTGGTATCCATTGGTTCTACACCAGTGTCAGTCCCTGTCTTCAGAGCAGAGGATGTGCCTGTGGCTGTGCTGCCATTGGGTGGTGCCATAGACATCTGTACAGATGGAAAGGAGTTCCCACTGGTGCCAGGAGGAGCCCCCCGGGGAAGAGGATCAGCTGGAGGTGTGGTATCCATAGGTTCTACTCCTGTGTCAGTCCCTGTCTGGGGAGCAGAGGATGTGCCTGTGGCTGTGCTGCCACTGGGCGGTGCCACAGTCACCTGTGCAGAGGGGAAGTAGTTCCCATTGGTGCCAGTGGGAGGCCCAGGAATAAGAGAATTGTGTGGGGGTGTGATATATATAGGTGTTGCCCCAAAGCTGTGCCCCATCTGGGGACCAGAGCCCATGGCTATAGCTGTACTGCCACTGGGCGGTGCCACAGTCATCTGTGTAGATGGGAAGGAGTTCCCACTGGTGCCAGTGGGAGGCCCCGGAGGAGGAGCATTGTGTGGGGGTGTGACGTATATAGAGGACGGCCCAAAGCTGGGCACCACCTGGGGACCAGAGCCCATGGCTATGGATGTACTGCCACTGGGCGGTGCCACACTAATCTGTGTAGATGGGAAGAAGTTCCCACTGGTGTCAGTGGGAGGCCCCGGAAGAGGAGCATTGTGTGGAGGTATGACGTATATGGAGGATGGCCCAAAGCTGGGCACCACTTGGGGACCAGAGCCCATGGCTATGGCTGTACTGCCACAGGGCGGTGCCACGGTCATCTGTGTAGGTGGGAAGGAGTTCCCACTGGTGCCAGTGGAGGCCCCGGAAGAAGAGCATTGTTGGGAGGTATGACGTATATGGAGGATGGCCCAAAGCTGGGCACCACCTGGGGACCAGAGCCCATGGCTATGGCTGTACTGCCACTGGGCGGTGCCACAGTCATCTGTGAAGATGGGAAGGAGTTCCCACTGGTGCCAGTGGGAGGCCCTGGGAGAGGAGCATTGTGTGGGGGTGTGATGTATATAGAGGACGGCCCAAAGCTGGGCACCATGTGGGGACCAGAGCCCATGGCTATGGATGTACTGCCACTGGGTGGTGCCACAGTCATCTGTGCAGATGGGAAGGAGTTCCCACTGGTGCCAGAGGGAGGCCCCGGAAGAGGAGCATTGTGTGGGGGTGTGACGTATATAGAGGACAGCCCAAAGCTGGGCACCACCTGGGGACCAGAGCCCATGGCTATGGCTATGCTGCCAAGGGGCAGTGTCACAGTTGGCTGTGCAGAAGGGAGGGAGCTGCCACTGGTGTCAGGGGCCAGAGGCCCAGAAAGGAGAGGATCAGGTGG
Organism: Cavia porcellus; assembly: GCF_034190915.1. Classification (NCBI taxonomy): domain Eukaryota; kingdom Metazoa; phylum Chordata; class Mammalia; order Rodentia; family Caviidae; genus Cavia; species Cavia porcellus. The sequence goes on from NW_026947494.1 coordinate 54,350,506, forward strand.
AGGTGTGATGTCCATTGGAAGCTCTACTCTGTTAGTGTCTGTGTGTACAGCAGAGGCTGTAGCTGTGGCTGGAGATGTCAGTGGGTTCCCAGAGCCCAGGAAGGGCTTCTCCTTTCTGTTCTTACTCTTCCCTGATGGCACAGTGGATGGAGGTCCAGTCCCTGGGGCAGCCAAGGGAGCAGAGCCCAAAGGCTCCATGCATTTGTTATCTTTGGGGGCCTTCTTTCTGTTCTTACCTTTCCCTGCTGAAATGGTGTCTGGAGGAGCAGTCCCTGGGGCAGCCAGGGGAGCAGAGCCTAAAGGTTCCCTGCTTGTCTTCTCTTTGGGGGCCTTCTTTCTGTTCTTAGGTTTCCCTGCTGGAATGGTGTCTGGAGGAGCAGTCCCTGGGGCAGCCAGGGGAGCAGGAGAGAAAAGCACTGAGAGGTCAAAGACCTCAGGGGACTTGTACTTTTTGTTCTTAACCTTCCCCACTGTATTGGAGTCTGGAAGGTCAGTCTCTGAGGAAGCCAGGGGAGCACAGCAGAAAAGCCCTGAGAGATCAAAGACCTCAGGGGACTTGTCCCTTTTGTTCTTAACCTTCCCCACTGGATTGGTGTCTGGAAGGTCAGTCTCTGAGGAAGCCAGGGGAGCAGAACAGAAAAGCCTTGAGAGGTCAAAGACCTCAGGGGACTTGTCCCTTTTCTTCCTACCCTTCCCTGTTGGAATGGTATCTGGAGGAGCTGTCCGTGGAGTAGCCAGGGGACCAGAGCAGAAAAGCTGTGTGGGGTCAAAGACCTCAGGGGCCTTCTCCCTTTGGTTCTTTCTCTTCCCTGTTGGAATGGTGTGTGGAGGAGCTGTCCCTGGAGTAGCCAGGGGAGCAGAGCAGAAAAGCTGTGTGGGGTCCAAGACCTCAGGGGCATTCTCCCTTTTCTTCTTACCCTTCCCTGTGGGAATGGTGTCTGGAGGAGCTGTCCCTGGAGTAGCCAGGGGAGCAGAGCAGAAAAGCTGTGTGGGGTCAAAGACCTCAGGGGCCTTCTCCCTTTGGTTCTTTCTCTTCCCTGTGGGAATGGTGTGTGGAGGTGCTGTCCCTGGAGTAGCCAGGGGAGCAGAGCAGAAAAGCTGTGTGGGGTCCAAGACCTCAGGGGCCTTCTCCCTTTTGTTCTTTCTCTTCCCTGTTGGAATGGTGTGTGGAGGAGCTGTCCCTGGAGTAGCCAGGGGAGCAGAGACGAAAAGCTGTGTGGGGTCAAAGACCTCAGGGGCCTTCTCCCTTTTCTTCTTACCCTGTCCTGTGGGAATGGTATCTGGAGGAGCTGTCCCTGGAGTAGCCAGGGGAGCAGAGACGAAAAGCTGTGTGGGGTCAAAGACCTCAGGGGCCTTCTCCCTTTTCTTCTTACCTGTCATAACCTTCCCTGTTGGAATGGTGTCTGGAGGAGCTGTCCCTGGGGCAGCCAGGGGAGCAGAGCAGAAAAGCCGTGTGTGGTCAAAGACCTCAGGGGCCTTCTTCCTTTTGTTCTTACCCTTCCCTGTTGGAATGGTATGTGGAGGCGCTGTCCCTGGGACAGCCAGGGGAGCAGAGCAGGAAGGCTCTGTGACATCAAAGATCTTAGGGGCCCTTTCTGTTCTTAGGGCCCTCTTTCTGTTCTTACCTTTCCCTGCAGGGATCATGGGTGGATCAGTGCCTGGCAGAGGCTGGGAAGCAGAGCAGGAAGGCTGAGGGCTACTGGTGAGGGTGGAGTCCTGCTGCTTTCTGTGGTTACTCTCCCCCGCAGAGATCAAGGGTTCAGGAGCAGTACCTGTGGCAGGCAGGGGAGGAGGGCAGACAGGCTGTATGGTGCTGCTGATGTCTAGGGCCTGCAACTTACCCATCAGCCTGGCATTCAGAAGTTGGAATGCTGCCTCCTTCTCCTGATCTATGTGCTCCGCGGTGATCTTATAGCTTAGTTCCGGAGGGGGTGGCAGCCTGAGGGGTGGCCCTTGGCGACGCCTCAGGAGAGGGATCTTTCTTCTTCCTAGGCCAGCACCCTCTGGTGTCATCTCCTGTTCCTTCCTGGTTTCTTCGTGTCTGGATGGTGTGTCTGCAACCACCTTGTTCCTGGTCTTACGGGGAACTTGGGGGGCCGAACACGGTTGCTGGAGGCTGTCCTGCCTGGCCGCCTTCAGATCTTTGGCGGAGCCCGGGGGCGGCCTGGTGTGCGAGGGGGCTGCAGCCCTCCTGCGCTGTCCCGGCAGCCCCCCCGGTGGAGCTGTAGGAGCTGCTGATGGCATCTCGCTTCGTGGAGCTCACACAGGAGGGCTGGGGGGAGGGGGCAGCTGGAGCTCTGGCGCTCTGCCTGCGGTGGTCTGTGCTCAGAGGCCCAGGCCTGGGGACATAAGGCACCTGGCCTCGCCGGCCTACCACGGGCCTGAAGGCGGACGGGGGCCTCGCAGCCTCCTGGGCGGCCCTCCTCTGCTGAGCCTCCTGCCTCAAGAGCCAAATGCCCGAGCAGTCCCTGCGGGAGGACCTACGGCTGCTGCTGCGGCGTGTCTGAAAATCCTCTGCGGGAAGCACTGGCCTCCCCAGAAGAGAGCCTACCTGTTGGCCCATGGGCCCCAAGGGCCGCAAGGGCCTCAAGGGCCTCAAGGGCCAAAAGGGCCTGCAGGTAGGGGAACAGTGCTCCGGGCACTCTTGCCCAGAGCACTGAGGTCAAGCCCGGGATGCCTGATGCCTGATGCCAGACGTCAGGACTGGATCCGCGGGCACACTGGCTAAGCGGGATGCGCCCACCCAGGGCTCTGGGCAGGTGCCGAGAGGGGCCCACAGAGGTGGGCCCTTGGGGCAAGTTCCTGCCCCCGCGGGCAGGGAGCAGGGCTGCGGGGCAAAGCTAGCCCCGCCGCACTGCTCCCCGGAACTATTGGGGAACGGGGGGTACTTCTATCCCAGACCTTGGCAGAGCGCACTGCTTGAAGCAGCCAACTGCTCTGCCGCCTGAACCGCAATGCTTTGTTGCTGGGACGCGGCTTCGCAGCTCGAGACAAAAAACCGCCCCGCAGGCGGGTGCTCAGGCCCGCGTGCCCGCGTGCACAAACGGTCAAAAGCCGCGCGCCCGGCGCGTTTGCAACATTTTGTAACCTTCCCGGGAGGGCGGTCCCTCTTCCTCTCCGCAGCAAGATGGGGACAGGAGTCTGCGACCCTGAGGGATTGCCACTGCTTGCAAACAGGCTGCAGGTTTCCCGCCCTCCTGCCCGGGCTGAGGGGGACAGCTAAGGGGAAATGAGCTGCTGCAGTCCCTTGAGGGCCCTGATGCAGAGCCCTGGGGCTGTCACCTGTGGGTCCTGATCCTAGGAGGAGGGACTAGGGGAGCAGGGTTCCTGCCTGAGCCCCGCCTGGGACACTTGAAAGCTTTGGCATCAGGCTTTTGCATCTTCCTGCTCTTGCCCTGTGTGTGAACTGAAGAGGAGAGTAACCAGCCTCTGGTATCCAAACAGGCAGCATTCCTTTCCTCCTCTTTGATTCCTGAAGTTACACCCTGCCTGTTCCTCCTGCCTTTTACCCTCAACCTGAAGAAAATCCCCTTCGTGTATTTCTGTAGCAAGCTTTCTAGTAACAGATTCTCTTGCCTTTTTCTCCCCTTCTTTAACCTTCCTGTTTATGTTCATTTGGGCCCCAGAACTTACATCACAGGCACACAGGGCCTGGGGGGACCTTTTCTTTCAGCCCTGCAAGGTGTTCTCTCAGTCTCTTGTGGCTGGTGTGTTTTCCATGGGAAGTTTTAAATTGACATTTCCTTGTATTGGACCTGTTATTTTCTCTGAGTATTTTGCAGAATTGTCTTTATGCTTGTGTATTGAGTTGAGCGTGTCTTGGGTGAGACTTTTCCCAGCATCTTAGATGTGTTTTCCATGAATTGTGACCTATCTCCCACTTTTTCCTGTATCTCTCTTGTTCCTCAACTCCTCCTTTACCCATGAGGATGGTAAGATGTTAAAATCGTTTATGTTGCTTTGCATGTCTCTGAGACTCTTAATTGTTTTGTTCTTTTTTCTTTCTCTTTGTTTTTAGATTGGCATTTTAATGCCCCGCAGAGTCTTGGACTCTTGTTCTTTTTCTGATGGAAGCTTATTTATTTCCATTAAATGAATTCCATTGATGTCACATTCCATTCATGTCAAGGGTATTGGCCTCTCTCTCTCTCTCTCTCTCTCTCTCTCTCTCTCTCTATGAGAATGGTTGTTTTTAGTGTTGTAGGGGAAACTGAGCCAACAGTAACCAAGAGCTCAGGAGAAGAAAGGAAATTTAGTGGTCTCCAGGGGAGTCATCCTCAAAGTCTGAGGTGGTATTTGCAGAGAGCTTGTCTTTTTTATAGAGTGGCAAACAGAGGTTGTGGGGAAGAGTTGCAAGGTTTTAGCTGAAGGATGTGGTACAATGGCTATCTTGTGGTCAACATAGTTGTGTGTAGCAAAGTTGTCAGCACGTTCCCAGGGCTTTCAGTTGGATGAAAACATATGATTTAGCTGAGTTCAGTAGCTGAGTACAGAATGGCTTTACCTTTGCTGAACAAAGTGTCTATGGTTTGATCAGGCTTTCTGCTTCCATGGTAGGGGTTTTCCATGATCCTTCCTTTATGTGGGTTGTTGCAGGGCTGGATATTGCCCTTTCCCTTGAGGATTGGTCAGATGGTCTCAATTTTCTATATGTACTATTGCTTAGTTTTAGATAGTGCCCTGGACAGTTTGCTGGTTGATTTAGGAGACTCTGGTTCCTATTAATTTCCTAAGGCAAGCAATGGTTTCTCTTGTTCTGTTGTTCTGCAAAGCTGTCAAGGCAGCAGGGTCAGACTGTATCCTGCATTTGCTTTGCATTGTCCAGGTTGTGCTCAGGCCACAGTGCCCCACCCCCAGCCCCGGTGGTCTACTGGATGCCTGGTGGTTGATAGCTCAGTCGCTTCCCAAAGCCTTTGCCTTGCTTCTTTGGAACTATTCTGTGCAAGAGGCTCAGTGTGAGCCTAGACCTTGTGCTGGCTCTTACACAGACTTCAGTGATTTCTTTCTGCAGCTCTCTCCTCTTTAAAATGCCGTTTACATTTTCCTGCCACAAGAAGAGAACTTCCCCAGGGCAGGTCAACCCTCAGGCCATCAGCAACAGCAATAGAGTACAAACATAGTGGCAATTTCCCTCATTCTCTTCATACAGCAGAAGTCACTGCCTGTTCCTTTGTGGGCACAGGTCATTTGTTGGGGCTTTAGGTCCTTCTGCCTCTCTTGAGGCTGCTGGACAACTTTGCAACCGGTGAGGAAAAAAACCCACAAAAGTGGGATGGGGATGACTCTTTAAGCCTCAGATGCACCCCCAGCCCCGAGCAGCAGTCCACACTTCTCTGGATTCTCTGGACAAACAAGGATTGGGGTCCAGAATTTATTCTTTCAGTGATTACTGGAATTTACTTTCCCTAGACAAAGCTGGAAGACACAGAAGGAGAAACTCAACATGTAACAGCCCATTATGGGCTGTTGTTCTCCTTTGGATTTCAGTCCCCATTTGCCTGATACTGCATGCTTGCAGCATTTTGAAGTACAGTACGCGCTTTCTGTCTGTGTCTGGTTGCAGTTGTAATTTGTGTGGGAGAGAAATTATCTGGGGCTTCCCATCTTTCCCTAACAAAGTTCTATGGCTACTAAATTAATTGAAAAGAAATGTATTTGCATTGTTACCTATGACAGAGTTCGCCTTCTTTTTAGTGGCAGAATACTTTTGGATTGTAGGAATCGTATGGCCTGGTTTTTATCCATTGCAACAGTAACGTTTATATTGCTTCTACATCTTGTTTGTTATGGAAAGTGTTGCTGTGAACAAGGGAGCGCAGAACGTTTCACTCCTGGTTTCTGTTGTTTTGGAGAAGAACCCAGAAAGGTTAGTGAAGTAGACCAATCACAGAGGGACAAATACTACACGATTTTCTTTATATGAGATGCTTAAAATATAGCAACCTTTCAAGGAGGCAGTAGAATGGTGATTTCCAGGGTCTGAGGATGAGGGGAATGTGAGTTGCTGGGCATTTGGTATCAAAGGTGTATAAATTCTGTACTTCTGTTACAAAAGTGTGCCTATAGGCAATAAAATTGTAATAATGTGCTTAGAAATTTTGTAGAAGTGCACAGTTCACATTGTCTATCATAATGAAAAGCAGCGTTAGGCAGTTTTGACTGACAATAAAAGATTTAAGTCTATAAAATTGAAGGATTGACTCACTGAATAAATATCAAAGTCTATAATCAGGCAATTTCCAAGAAATAAAACCTAGAATTATTTCACAACAAAGGAATTTAATGAGTATCTCACAAAATGTGTGCATATAAGTGCACATGAGAGATGTGTATATCTATTTTACTATAATGCTAGTATATTTAGATGTTCTAACTTTCCTATAAAACTAAAGTCTCCTGGTTTATAATTTTCTTTATTGTTCTATAATTTTGTGAGTGGAGGTATTATTGGTAATAAACCAGGAAACAGTCGTGGTTTTTGATGCAGCCTTCCTTGCTATTTCCTTTAAGTGTTTCATTCCTTGACTTAAAGAAACTGAACAGTAGAAGAAAGAACACTGGGTGGCAGATGGGGCCACAATGAAGTACAGGAGGAGGTGTCCCTGGGAAGTCAGCATCAGCCCCAGATCACCCTACGGGCCGCTCTTGGTATGAAATCCGCTTGAATTAGTGATAGGTTTCACTCATGTGGGAGCCTGCCAGACCTCACGTGGTGCCTGCCCAACCTGGTGCTGGACCCTAACATGACAGCGTGTCCCTCTAGTATTGATTTCTGTGTTCTTCTTCTGAGCTCCAGTTGACCTTTTTGCTTTTCGTGCATGTGCCAGCATCTCCCCCATCAGCTGTCAGTAGGTCTTTCTGCCCGCCTCTTCAAACACCACCCCCTGTCCAACCTAATAAAAGCCCCATGGCTTCTTTGTCTGCCTCAGAGGGATCTTGCACTCTTTGGCAGCTCTCCCATGCCCACTGATAAGGCCTTTTTTTTTTTTCTGCCTTTGTTTCTCTGCTCAACCAAAAAGCCCCAACAATTAACATGCTCAGTTCTGGAAAAATAACAAGTCTCATCCAGTGCAGGTGAATGCAGTCAAGAACATTGTTTTCATTGCACAGCATTAGTGCTTAAGGAGTGTGAGCAAGGCAGAAGAATATGGTGCATTATATAGTATCTTTCCCTCCTCTTGATATAGAAATAGAAATGAAAGGCCCAGGGATTTAGCTCAGTGGCATGAGTGCCTGCCTGGCAAGCATGAGGCTGTGAGTTCCATCTCCAGTACCAAAAATGAATACAATAAAAAGTAAGACAGAAAAGAAATAGAAATCCAGTGAACGTGTATCTTAGTGTCCTTCCTCACTTACTAACATTTCTCCAAAACAACCTCTGATGTCATATGTTCTTTCTTGTATGCATTTCGTATTCTGTTAACTAAGAGGTATGCGGAGGGAGGGTAGCACAAGGCTCCCACCCCTCACCCCAGCTGTGGGTGTAGCGGGCAGCTTGTGGATAGTTCTCAGGGCAGGTCTTAATGGAGAGATGCATTCTTGGCAGGGCCGGCAGGGCTTGTTGGGACAGGGTGTAGAATGGGACTGCCCAAAGGGAATCAGGCTTCAGGAAAGGAGCGAGGTTTATACTGGTCACAGGTCTCCTTCTAAGGCTACATGCGCAGCCTCTGAAGTCACCTCCAGAAGCCAGGGGAACTTCCTGAGAGCCCTGGGTGAGGGCCAGCAGACTGCTCCTTTGGGAGGTAGCGTCCCCGGGCATTTTCATCTCCAGAGCACATACACGGGACAGCAAGAGCCAGATGCTGTCTTAGTGTACCCTTGGATGCTTCCTGGGGCAGTGGTAGAGCACTTGGAGTCAGTTTGAAGAGAGCTGCTCCGTCCATTTGCAAAAATGTTTGGGCTCCCTGAGTGCATCCTCCCTAGTGCAGACTGAAGGAAATGTAGCTTTCCTTCCCTTGTGATCTATCTGTTCATCCTTGACCACTCATGGAAACAGCTGATGTTTTCTCCCTCCCTAGATACTATGTTCCCTTCTCCAGAAATAATATGGTTGGATCATAAGCTTGCAGTCTTGTCATACTGGCTTTTTTCACTTAGTAATGGACCTGTTTTTTGGTAGTCATGGAGTTTTCAGTCCCTCTGTGCTTCCTTATCTTGATCTGTCCTGCCCCAGCTCAGCATGTAACACTTCATTTGTAGTAGTCACGAAGTAATGAGTGAATGAGGTATAGAAATAAATGAAGTGCATCGTGTAACATATGGTCATTTCTTTCATTTTTATTCATAGAAAGAATGAACTCTAAGACACCAAGAAAGGTGATGTGAAACACTGTCTGACAATCAATGAAAACAGTGGTGTGGTTTCTTGGGTAAGTGCATTTTGAAGGTTCTAGAGGAAATAAAAACTACATTTTTGATTTGAATCGGTTAGAATGCTCTTTATGTTCTTGGATTTCTTTTCAAAAATTCATTTAAAATGGGGACCATTTTGCCGTATTTCTGTCTATATACTGAGTTAGTCATATACAACCAGAAGTAATGTTTGTTTTGTAATCTTATATGCAATAAGATTAGCCATTAGGATCATTTAACAGCATGGGGATTTGTTTGTTTGATTGTTTGTTTGTTTGTTTTTTGGTGGTGGGGATCAAACTTCTGACCTCTTGCTTTCCAGGCAGGCACTTATGCCACTGAGCTAAATTCATGGCCCTGGTCTGGGATTTGGCTCAGCAGTGTAAGTGTCTGCCTGGCAAGTGTGAGGTCATGAGTTTGATCCTCAGTAGCAAAAAAAAAAAAAAAAAAAAAAAAAAAAAAATTCAGCACACTTTAAAATCACTTCTTTAATTATTTTTAATTTGATTTTACATTTGTTGTGTGGGTGGGGGGGTAGGGAACCATTGGCTCAGTTGTGATCATGTGACATGCAGTGTCAGGTACTACTGGTATTGCAAGACATCACCTTTATAAAGTTAAAATTTATTAGAAATGCTTGCTTGTCTTGCAAAACACTTGCACAACAAGTTACTCACAATCTAAGCATTTTTAACTCAGATTGTTTACAAGCATCTGCAGTATCAGTTTTTTCTTTTCTTCTTCTTCCTCTTCTTATTCTTCTTACCCGATCTCCTCCTCCTTCTCTTTCTTTGTTTCCTCCCCCCCCCCCCTGCTTCCCCTGCTTCTTCTTTGCTTCGGTGGCCAGTTTCTTAAATACACCCTATGTGTACCTTATTGTAGAGCTTTTTAAAAAATTGTTCACCTACAGACTTGATACAAATGTAGTTTATAGAAAACCATCTGCAAACCTGAAATGAAAATAGTACACTTACTATACATATATTAAACTGATAAATTGTTAGGAATCATTTAATTTAATCCATCATTTGACAATGAAATACTAGGTGGTTTAATTTTCTTTCATTTGGTATTCATTTTAGAGGTGCAGATTGGCACACAGCAAAGGACTTTAACACCATGGTAAAAGTAATAAAGTTTAATTAACTATTAATTAGCACATGAACTATTGCATCGAAGAAAGAGAAAGTACGGAAGTTACCATATCGGCAGAGCTTGGCTTCCTCTTCTAAATAACTATAAAACACTTGCTTACAATGCTGGCATATATGCAAATGTAAGTACATCTTCAAGCCATCACCACCAAATCTGAGTTCAGTTTCTAACTTTTGTTTTCCTGCTTTCACAGCGAGCCCTTTTAAGACCTCCAAAACTCTCATTAAGATCGTTTCAAATGTGTCTCCTCCTACCGTGTCCTTTGCTTATGACTGTTAAGCTGTAGGAAAAACCCAGTCTCCATCCCAAGAATTTTTGAGTCTTCTAGCTTTGCCCTGGAGGAGCAGAGAAGGGCGCTCAGCTAGGGATGAATCATTCAAGGTAGTTCAAGCAATGAATGGGGCGCATTCCTCCCTGACATCTCTCTGTAAGTTCTGTCCCACCCTAGGCAGTTGTGCTAGTTCTCATCCTGGAGAATCAGGTGGTGCTGCTGCCCCGGGGGTGATGGAAGGTTACGTGTATAAACAGTTCAAAAAGCTATTTGTTGGGGCTGGGGATTTAGCTCAGTGGCATAAGCACCTGCCTTGTAAGCAGGCAGCCTTGAGTTCGATCCCTGGTACCGGTAAAAAGGAAAAAGACCAAAAGAAAAAAAAAAAAAGCCATTTGTTTTTCTTCCTTTCCTGTGTACAGAAGATTGCACCTAGGGGCATCTATCACTGAACTACATCCCCCACTCCTTTTATTTAAATTACCCAGAGGAGCCTGAACTTGTGATCCTAGAGGCTCAGCCTCCTTAGTGCTGGGATTAAAGGTGCACAGCACACCTCATGTAAAGGGCTTATTTTGGCTCACTGTGGTAGAGTTACATTCCGAGACTGCTTACCCCGGTGCTTTTGGGCCGATGTTGAAGCAGCACATGATGGGAGGATGTGACAGGAGAATCACAAGCTCAAGGCCAGCCTGGGGGACTTCACGACTTAGTGGAACCCTGTCTCAAACTCGAAAATAAAAAAAGGGCTGGGAATGTAGTTCAGATGAAACGTGTTATAGTTTAAATTTTTCTTAGAGTAATGCAGGTTAAATGTGTTTTAATATCTTCAGTTTGTACTTTTTTTGTGAACTTTGCTTATGTACTTTGTGTAATAATGGTATCAGACTAATTTTAGAATACATGCTGCTTGGAGAAGTTTTGAACACTTACAAAGCTTGTGCTTTTCTCTACAGACATACATACTGAATCACAATAGTCCTTGTGATCTCTGAACTTTTGAGTTCTCTCCATATTGAAGTGAAGGCAGCAGTTATCAGGAACAAGGAGTTAAGAGAAACACGTACTAAATCAGGCAGCCAGTATTTGGGTTCAGTAATATGTTTCTAAGATGCTCACAAGATTTGGAAACCGCTAAGCAAATCGGCTGAAATCAAGCAATGCCAATCGGCGAGAGAATACGATGAGGCCCCTGCTAAACCAAAGTGGCCATTCTTTCTGACCTCGAAGCCATCAGGAAATCACAGAAGCTTGTTTTACTCATTTAGCTCCAGATTAAAATTTGAACTATACTGAAATTAGATACTTGGGTGACTAGGACTAGCTAATTAGCCCTAGCCAAATGGTAAACTCAACCAAGTACAGTGGAGCCAGGCTCAGAACTCCTCTGGTGCAAAATGCAATAGTAAACACAAGATCCAGTTCCTAGGCTGGAGAGGGTGGGGCCCTTCAGACCCATCCTGAGTGGGTGGTGACCACAGGCGGCTCACCTGCCTCTGTGATGTCACGCAAGCCCCGCCCACAGCTGCCAGCCACTGCCCATACCAAGCTGCATGCTGGCCCGGGAAGTTGCCCCTTCCTGGAGTCATGACGGGCAGGAAGATGGTGTCTGCCACCCGGTTGCCCAGGTAAAGGGCTTCCATTGCTTTTCTGCATGCTGGCGGTAGGGATGGTGCAGCCATAGCAAAGGTTTAGGGCGGAGAGGCTTTGACACAGGATGCACAGTGACACTGCCCACGCTGCTGGATAGGCATGTATGAAGATGGGACATGAAGCCCGTGGATTGCAGGGATTAGTATAACGATCAGCTCTGGAAAGCAAGGTGAGTAAGAATGGTGGTAGAAGAAACTGAGATATCAAAAGGCTGGAAGTACCGGTAGGTTCAAAGAATTGTTGTGGTAAAGATCCTAGGAGAGACCTAGAAACTTAGGGGAGTTGTGGTCAGGAAATGAAATCATGGAAGGAATGCAATTCTGGTAATGATAAGAGCTAGGTAAGGATTTTTCAGTCTTGGCACATTGAATTGGGAGAGAGTTAGTCAGGGATTAAATCCAGGATCTTTGTCCTGAGCTATATCCCCTGGTTACTTTTTTTTCTTTTTGGATAGGATCTCATTGTCATTAAATTGCCTGGGCTAGGCTCAAAATTGAGATTCTCCTGCCTCACCCTCCCAGAGAGATTACAGGCATGTACCACTATGCCCAGGTGGGCACACTGACATTTTAGATTAGAAAATTCTTTGTTGTCTGGGACCAGCCTGTGCATTGCAGTTGTTTAGCAGCATCCATGACCTCTGCCTATCAGATGCCAAACACCAGCCCTGGAAGTTGTGACAATCAAACATGTCTCCAGACTTTGAAAAATCACCCTAAATTCAGGACCATTGATCTAGCAGGTTAAGTAGTTGAATTCTCCAGGAAAAACGATCGAAATAACCCAGGAAACAGGAAAACCTATGATTACCCATGATTACATCAGAATTACCAAAGGTTAGGACAAGAGTGGTACCTAAGAGAGACTAGAAACCACAAAGGTCAAAAATAAAGAAAAGGTCAGTAGGTGATAAAAATTAAGAGAAGTGAATGACATAATCTGATAAGATTTAAAGCTGATGGTTTATCATCTTCAAAATACATAGTGGTAAAGCTGGTGCTAGAATTTAGGCTTCCTTCCTAGAGCTTTTTTAAATGTCTAGAAGGTGGGCAGACAACACCTCCACATGATTTCATGTTCAATTAAATTAGACCTGCAGAGTCAAAAATAGGGGTCAGCCACAAACAATTGGCATCATTTCTGGCTGCCATCTATAACAAACAGCTGAAAGCACATATTTTTGGCTGCATACTATCCTAAAAATAGGACGTAACATCTTGGTTTTTAAAATACCCTCAATTGTCATTCTGGCCTTTAAAAATATTTTAGTGCCTTTGATTAGAAAATAAATACCATTTATTAAATGAATGCATTTATCTGTTCACTATAGAGCTATCATAACCAACATTTTCCTTAGATAGCCAGTCACCTTTATGCTTATACAGTCCAACCATCAAGGAGAACACAAAGACCTCAATATTAAATGAACCGATTTGCAGTGTTTTCCAACTGTGCATCACCTGCTCCTCTCACTGCCACCTGGAAAGATATCATTTCACCAGACGGAAAGCAGATTTAGAGCAAATGCCGAATTTTCATCCCCTACCTCCTTAAAACATATTTACAAGGGAAGTACTTGAAATAAATAGATGTGTCCCCTTTACAGGAGGAGCAGCTGCAAGATAGGAAATTCAAACTGTAGTGTTGTTTATTAAGTTGTCCCATATGTACTCTCATTTCAATAATTAAGTCTTTAGGCCACATACAAGGTGGGCTCGGTGAGCTTTGACAAACCCATATGCAGAATTTTATCCTATTATGGACTAGAATGAATTTAAATTTTTAATACATAAACATGAAGCACAAAGATGATGTCAAGGAAACACATGATGCTATCATCTGAGTCCTGCTTGAATTTATAGATTACCTAATCCAATATTTAAAGCTCACACAAAATAAAGATAAAATCCTCTCATTTCAAGTCCCAAAGCATTTATTAGCACTTGTCAGAGCTCACCAATGGTATAAATATTTACATTTGTTACACAGTGCTATTGCAATGACTAAGGTATTTTCATGTATCATTTCTAAACTTGATGCTGCTTTTAGAAAAAGGAAAAGAAAAAACTTTCTGAATAAGAACCAGGATTTTAATCTCAGCTTCATCACATATTGGCTGTTACATTACCAATTGGTTTTATTTATGATATTAGTCACTCAGAAGAAAAATTCTATGTATTAGTTCTGACCCAGTCATTGTTCAATAAATGAATAGTCAATTAAAACAAGTGTCTGAGAATGAAAATAAGGTAAGCTTATAGCTAAACCTCTCTACTTAAAAGATGAAAACAATATCTCCATGTTATGATACATCATGAAGTTGGGCTCCTAGTAGTTTTAGTCTTTATTTATAACACAAATGAACAGAAAGAGCTGATGCCTACCTTCCAAACTTTCTTGTTCATCAGAATTATAAGCATTCATCTGACTTTGTTCCCGTAAGAAACGAATGACCGAATAAACGAGGTGCTTGATGGATGACATTTTAGAAGTTTAAACACTTCCTTAATAATAAAAATGAAAACAACTTCTTAATTATAATAAATAGCAAGGACTATATTATTACAATAAAGGCAAAAAACCCCAAAATCTTGCATTACGTTGATCTGTTTGGTCAGGAGAGCAGAGTACTGTTACAGTAATTGGCTACATTTTAAAAATGTAAACTCAGTATCAAACTATGCTTAATCTTGGATTAATAAGATTTTTTCCAAAACATGTAAAACATTAGCTTAGACTCTCACTACATCGTAATTATATATGTAGTATGGATACAGAAAAGAAGTATGAATATAGATATAGAAATCCCAAAAAAGGCCTTGTCTTAAATTGAAGATTTTATACTGCTGACTGAGAAACTGGTGCACAATAAGCATCTTCACCTAGTACGTGAGATTTTTAAAACTACTTTCCTTAGTTGACAGTTACCCTCTGAGGAAATAGACTTGAGAAAGGCAGTTCTATCATTGAGTGTCATTCTCAGAAAAACAGCATTTCTGTGTAATCAAGAGACAGGTCAGGAAATCGGTGCCTACACCGATGATACTACAAACGGAGCAGCGCTGTCCTCAGCAGCCGCTCTCCTGGAGAGGTTGGCGCGGGCCCCGCTCATTCACCGAGATGCGAGCGCCTCCAAACAGTGGCGCGGGGCGAGCTGTTCTCCACTAAATCGCATCCTCCGCCTGCTCCCCGGGTTCCCTAACTCAAAGCCAGGGTGTGGTGCCCGCCGCTAGGATGCTTGCTAGGATGCCTGTTATCCGTGCACCGCTTTTAAAGGCAGCCCAACCTCTAGGCCACGGCGTGATCACACAGCGCAGAAGGTGAAAACAGAAAAAAGGGGAAAGGCAGCGAGAGGGAAGGAGCCACCCACCACCTGCACGCCTCCTCTCCCGCCTCTCCTCCGAGCACGTCCACCCCTACTCCTAGCCGCCCTCGCCTCAGCCCCTAAGGGGTTTGCAGCGGGTGCGCGGCGCAGGCCTCGCCTGGGGCTGGGGGAGACGCACCACTGGCAGACAGAAGCATCTTACCAGAAAAGAGGACGCGGGACGAAGGCTGCGGGCCTGGAGGCTTCCGTGAGCCGGTTCGCCCGCCCCTTCGACCTCAGGAGTGGAGCCTGGCTCAGGATCTCCGCTCTGGCCTCGGTCGCCCAAACTTCCCCACTCCCTACACGGCCACCCACCCAGTCCACCCGGCCGCTAGCTCAGCTCCAGGCGGCTGAGTCTGGCTGGATCCGCCCCTGGGGCGGGCGGGGTCGGGCGGGGCCTTGCGGAGGGGGATGGGGCGGGGCCTTTGCGGGGAGGGGGCGGGGCCGCAGTGGCGCCGGCGTGGGGTTGGCGCACGTGGGAGGGCGCCAGTGGGGCGGTTGTTAGCCGCCGCCGCTGTGGCCTTGCGAGTTGGCCTGGCTTTTGCCTTTCCTGTACCGGAACGCAGCCGTCTGCCTTCTCCAGCCGCAAGTCGAAGGACCCCGCGCCCGCCGCCGCTGGTCTCTCGGCGTGCCCATGATCGCCCCGTGCCTTTCGGTGGTGCGAGGCCTCCACAGGTACTCACGCGCGGGTAACCTTGACCGCGGGCAGGGCCAGTCTTCTGCGCGGGCCGTGCCGGCGCCCGGGCGCAACAGTCTCGCATCCCACCCGCGCCCCTGGAGCCCTCAGTCCCCGCAGCGTGCGGGCCGCGCCCCTGGGGACACCTGCCTGGCGACTTGGGGCCACCTTTCTCTCCTCCGTTCCCTCGGGAGGGCATCCATTCTCCTTTGTTTGGGACTGCGTCAGCTGCAGTCAGCGAGACTGGTCACAGACCCAAACCGAATGAATGCAGAAGGAAGGGCTGGGTTTGAAAATGCTCTCCACCCCCGCCCCCCATCCACAACTGCAGACCTGGCACTAAGAGTGCCGCAGCTGTGAACTCAAGGATAACAATTCTCATTTGTCTATCTTGCACCATATTAGTATTCTAATCCTTTCACATCGGTACGTGAAAACGCTTTGCTTTTGCCGTGTAATTCCGCCCATGCTAATTTTTTTTATTTTATTTTGGTTTTTTATTTTGTTTTAACATTCTATGCATAGAAGAAATATTCTGTCTATTGTCCGGGCAAATTGACTGGGCCCACTGTTACTCCTTAGATACAGTTTTGGGCAGCCTTGGCTGCTGTATTGGATTGCTTCCTAGCTTTCTAACCACACCTCTCTGCAACACACCAGTAGCAAGATGGGGAGAGAATTAAATTCTTTACACAGATGCCCTGGTTTTAGGAAACAGTGCCGCCACCCATTCCCAAATCTGCCCAGAACTGTAAATCCAGAGAGTCAATAGAAGAAAGGGAAGGTTTGTTTTCTGCTGAATACCTATAAAACTACTCTGAAATATACATGTCAGCATTTAAGGTTTTTACAGCTTGCTCTAAAGTGACAGGGCCACTTGTCCATGTGGAGCTTTCTGTTGCTCAATCCTTGCAGTTACTGTGCATCCATAAAACAATGGTAATTATAGAGTTAATGTGATGGTTGTGATTATATTTTTAAGCTGCCCCCTTTTTTTTTTTGCTAGTCTCCAGGCTAGAAGTGGTATAGTTCTCCAATAAAGCTATGCCACCAAATGAAGGCATTTGCATAATGCAGGTGTGAAAAGACAGACTAAATCTTCAGACAGCAGTTCTCTAACTTTTTTTATTTTGGTCTCAGAATGTAACAACTTGCATGTATGTGAGTTATATGTGTATACTTAATTTATTAAGAAATTAAAATAGAATATTGTTAAAGTACTAGTTTATAAAACAGTAATAAATGCATTAATCAATATTTTATTTACCCATTCATCATCAATGAATATAAGATGCTTCTGCCGACTGTTTTGAATACTGCTGTGATGCTGGAGTGCAACTACTTGAGAGCCTGCTTTTAATTCTTTGTGAGCTATGGCTGGAAGTGGAAATTGCTGGATAATTTATTAATGCTATGTCTGGTATCTTGAGGAGCAGTCATACTATTTTCATCTCTGGCTATACCATTTTTACATTCTCATCAGCAGTACATACCCCTGGCTTTCAGTTTCTCCACAGAGTATCCAATAGTACTGTTTTGCATTTTTTCAAAACTAATGTATGATTTAATATAAGATATCCTGCTTCCTAGATCTGCTTTGGCATCTAATCTGTTGCTCTGTTTTGTTTTGCTTTTAGAATATGGAGAGCCAAGCATGGTGGTGCATACCTATAATCTCAGCTCTCTGATAGGCCAAGACAAGAGGACTACAAGTTCGAGCCCAGCCTAGGAAACAGTGCTTTAGCAAGACTTTGTTTCAAAATAAAGCATTTATAAAGGGCTGGGGATGTAGCTCAGTGTGAAGGCCCTGGATATAATCTCCAGTACTGAAGGGGGGTGAAAATGAAGGAAAGCCTGCCTCACCCTTATATGTGGAGGAAATATTTCAATAGCTTTTAATAATAAAATCACAGATACTTAATATATATAATATATAATATACAGATACTTAATATATCACCACAGTTCAGCAAATGGTAGTTTTCCAAAGTTCACTTGCAAAGTGGAATCTGAAATCATCAAAGTGCTTTACTTACTGTTTCACTAAAATCAGTTGGTATATCTTATATTTTGAGTGGGTCTTCTACTCATACTTGATTTTGTAATGTCAAATTGAAATCATTTGGAAATTAGTGGTTCAATGTGTTGTACATATGTCTTCCTAATGTTGACATGTTTCATTATTAGGTATCAAACAATCATTCTTTAATGTCCTCATCTGTCTCAACAGAGGAGTCTTCAAATGTTAGCTATCAAGCTCATTGTGAAATGGAGTTTTCCAAAATTCTGATTTTCACTTGAAAGTTGTAATTTTATCACTAGGGACACCTTACTGTCAGTTTTTTCCCTAAAAGTGAGCTTCAGTTGTTACATTTTTACAGAATTCTGTCAGATACCCAAATCAGAATAATCCTGATTTGATTGTCAAGTAATTTGATCAAGGGGGTATTCCATGACAAAATAAATTAGCAGTTTATTCAGCTGTAAAAGTTCTTTGGATTTCGACAGCCAGATCTCCTGGGCAACCACTAAACTTAGATTATGCAGCAGAGGTGGTCACAAAAACATACTAAAGGGTTGAAATTTATTCACAATTGTTTGATAGTACTGGAAATTGACTCTAGCATCTTACACATGCTTGGCAAGTGCTCTACTATTGAACTATATCCTCACCTTTTTTTTTTTTTATTTTGTGGCAGACTCCCACTATGTTTCCCGAGCTGGCTGGGCTCAAAATTGGATTTCTCCTGCCTCAGCCTCCCAAGCAGCTAGGATTGCAGATATGTATCATCATGCCTGGCCCCACTGGACCTCTCTCAAGTTTCTTATTTTGTAAAATAAAAAAGACCAGATTAAATTATATCTAAAGTTTTTGTCCCCTAATTCTAAGTTGCTATGGGAATTAAACTAGGAGAATTCCCATCGTACCTCAACCAATTGTGCAGCATGTGACTCTAGCAAAATTTAAGGTCTCATGCAGGGTAGAGGACACAGTCAAAGAAACAAACAGCAAGATTTATTCAACCATATTAGGCCAAATTATAGCTCTGATAATCCTAATTTTTTCTTTCAATAAAAGAAGTTTGGTTAAGTTATAACAATATATATTCTGTATAGAAAACTCAAAAAATAATGACACAAAGAAAATATTAAAAATATACATGCACAGACTGCATATCCAAAAGTACTGATTGTTAACAGACTTCAAAAATTTCTTTTATCTCCAGCCTTTTTATTTTATTCATTCATTCATTAATTTTTTTTTTTTTGGCACCGGGGGATCAAACTCATGATTTTACACTTGAGAGGCAGGTGCTTCCACTGCTGAGCTAAACCCTCGTCCTCTCCAGCCTTTTTAAAACAAACATGAGTTTGCCATATTCTAATCTTTAAAGTAATATAAGCATACATTTATTTCAGTAGCTACAGTTCACTGGAGATATTGAGAATTTGGTTAATCCTTACCTTTGTCATGTCACCTATTTCCAACATTTTTATGAATAACGCTGCTTGGATAAATATTCTTTTTTTTTTGGATACAAGGTCTTGCTATGTCGGCAAGGCTGGCCTTGAACTCTTAGGGGATATACCTGCTTCAGTATCCCAAGTTCTGGGATGACAGGTGTGTGCGACTATGGCCAAGTCTTATTTTCTTATAAAAATTCTCAAAAAATGAAATTTTTATATCAAAGCACAATTTGTGTATCAGCTACTTTCAGGCCTTTGGTATTCATTATCATACTGTACTCCAAAAAATTTCTCACAAATTATACTAAACCAGCAAAATATATAAGCACTGATTTTCCCATCTTTACTAACACCTGAGCATTTTAGTAATTTTTATCCTTCCCAATTTGATAAGTAGAAATTTCTTGTAATTTCCATTTCCTTCCATTTTTTGATAGTTTGCTTGCTAAGTATAATTCCTTAACAAAATGCAACACTGTGGTCTAGAAGCCAAAAACATTCTTTTCTGATATAAAATTTTAATCATGGGAATATACTAGACCAATTAGTTATTCAAAAAATTAATAATTATGTATCTCACTATAATTAAAATAGGCCATTGCCTTAAATCCAATAGGTATAACTTCCAAAAGTTTAGGACAGTAGTATAAGAGGAAAAACAGCTTTTCTTAATAAAGAAAAGCTACTGTCAAAAACTAGACTGAGATTATTTGTAAAAATGGACAAAAAGGGGTTTTGTTTTGATTGTTGGTTTTATTTACCCCCTTGTTTTGTTTAGAAACATCCTGATACTTTCTCAGGTTTAAATAGTGTCTCCTCTTTGGTTAAGATATTACACAGAACAGAGGTGGCAAACCTATGGCACATGTGCCACAGCTCGCTGTTTTTTGTCATTGAGAGTGACAAAAGATTCACCATCATTGAATATTAAAGATGTAAGAACAAAGGAAATTCATGTTTATTGAGTACATACATATATCTCTAGCTCTGCATGGCAAAGGGCATGTAGCATAATGGTTTAGACCAGACGTACTAGGTCCAACCAGCTAGCTATGTTGCTGAATAGCCCTGTGATTTTAGGCAAAAACACCTACCGATGTCTATTTATAGATTCATAAGTAGGACTGATTGGCAGGTTTCTTCAGTCATGGGTATCATAGATATGGGGTTACAGCAATGAACAAAGCAAACCAAAATCCTTGTGTTGATTGACTTTCCGTTGTAAAAAAACCGAAAAATAGAACCAAGGAAAGTGGTGCATATCTGTAATCTTTGCGTTCTGGAGGCTGAGGCCTTTGGAATCATTCCAAGTTCAAGGCCAGCCTGGACTCTACAGTGAGTGCAGGGTCTACCCAGTGAGATCCTGTCTCACAAAAAAAGGAAGAAAGAAAAGAAAACTGTATTGGTTACTCTTCTCTGGTTGCTGGGACAAAATACCCAATACTCAAAATTAAGAAAGGAAAAGTTTATTTAGCTTACAGTTTGTGGAGGTTTTAGTCCATAATCAGCTGGCTGCAAGGCAAAGTGGCATGGCACTGGGGCAACACTTTAAGGCAGCAGCCCACAAAAGCAGTCAGAGCAAAAAAGGAGCAGAAGGCAAGCTTCTTTTCCTCCCTTAGAGTGTATGCAGGCTACCCCAGACCCCAAGGTGGGTGTAGCACTCACAAAATCTCTGCCCTTCTCTTGGGCAAGATTAGATATTTATGAAGTGAGGATCCTGGCTCCTTACTTCTTACTTAGTCTCTCAGTTAAACTTCTAAACTCAAATTGACACAGTGTGTCAACCGTAAGGCAACTCAGGATTGATGGGAATGAAATGGAAGTTGGTCGCAAAAATACTTTACTGAGGTGATGATATTAAGTAACAATCCAAGAGAAATGAGGTGTTATGCATGGGAATAATGGGGCAGAATGTTCAAAGCAAGAGAAACAGCAAATACCAAAGCTATGGCATGCCTGGTGTGTTTGAGGAAAGGAAGGGCCCATTGTGACTACACTGAAGTAAACGTCAGGCTGGTAATTAGGAAATAAAAGAAAAATTAATGCTCACTTTTTCTGATGGAGGGATGATAAATATAAAATGCTTTGAACCTTACTTGGCTATGTCTATTCTTGTTGTTATGTGATGCTTTGTAATAAAATTTCTGAATTTCAGGTGAGTACAATGATAAACATTTGTATTTTATTATATTTTCATTACTGGAGACCTAACGCAGGGGTGTTTTACCACTGAGCTGTATTTCTCTTTTTTTGTTTTTTAGTTAGCTGAACACTTTTCTGCTCTGAACTGATTCATATACCTGCAGTGTAAACCATTGGTTGTAAAACAGTCTGGCCAGGCTTTCTTTTATGTGTGGAGGGTATAAGATGGCTAAAACGGGGCCATTAGTCAATGTCATGTGATCTCACATCCTTCAGGTGGCTGCCTCTGACTTATTCTTGTAGAGACTACAGGGTTGCATGAAAGACTGACATATATAGGAGAACATCTAGATGCTTACACTGGAACAGAACACCATTATCTCTCCACATTCAGCTAGCCAAGGCAAGCCATAAGGCCAACCCCTATTCAAGAAGTGGGGAAATATTCTCATCTCTTGGTGGGCGGGGCTGCAAGCTCATGTTGTAAAAGACAAATTCATGCCAGACAGGAAGTTTAGGCCATTGAGCAATCAGTCTTCCATATTGTTACATAATGAAATCCCAGTAAATAGTAGCTATTATCTTTACATTTGTGAACTGACTACTTTTATTTAGGAAGCCTTTTAATTGGGATTATTGAAAACCCTTTAGAGATGTTGTGGGTTTGTTTGAGAAGGCATTGTTTTTTTTCATTGAACCATGAAATGCATTATTATCGCCTTTCACTTTTTTGCTTTTGTTATACAAAAGTTTAAAATTTTTAAGTAATTGAGTTGTTTTTTCCTTTACAACTTTTGCCTCTCATGTCTGCAGAACCCTTCCCCAACCTCAAGTTACACATTTTCAAACTACTGACATTTGCATCTAGTACTTTATTTTTCACATTTAAACCTTTTAACTATTTTGCAGGTTCACATTAAAAAAAACAAAAACAAAACAAAAACAAACAAAAAAAAAAAACAAAAACCGGGGTATGGTGGTGCACACCTGTAATCCCAGCACTCTGAGAGACTGACAGAGGAGAATCATAAATTCTGCCATGCCTGGGCAATTTAGTCACTTAACAAGATTTTGTCTCAAAAGTTTTCAAAAAGGAAAAGGGATCTAGATCTGTAACTCAGTGCAGAAGTATTGAGTTCAATTCCTGCTGCCAAAAAGTAAATCAAAAGATTTTTAATCACGAAGTAAAATAAAAAGAAAATCAAGATAGAAAAACAGCAAAATGTCCAGCTTATGAAATAAGGGTTTCTGATTTAGCAAATGTTACTTTGGAAGATCCTATCCTCCTCTGTCCACCTCACAACTTAGGAAGAGTTACAGTTAGTAAAATAACCAGAGCTTTCTGGTGAACATTGCTTGCTTCACAATATAATATTCACATTAAAGACCACATGTATAGTTAGGGGCTTACCCCAGGTGAGGTTTTATACATTTGTACATCTTTTAGACTGTCAAAGGAATTCTTTGTAAGATCTTACAGCCTTATCTGTCAAGATAGAAAATACAGAAATAAATTACTTCTTTGAAAAGAAATAGATAAATGGTACTAAATTGCAACTTTTCTAGTATTTTCTAGTTCCATTACTGTGATACAAATCTGCATTTTTGCTTCCTACTGATAAATTTTCCTTAGGAAAAAGGGTATCTTTAGGAAATGCAAATGTAACATGTCATACTTCAACTTAAAAATTTTTTTCTAGCCTGTCATTAACCTTAAGATAAAATCAAAACTCTTTCATGTGATTATAAATTCCCACACTGTCTGATGCCTGCTTGCTTTCCTGGGTTTCTCTCCCATTGCCTCTGCCAGAGTTTATGTCCTTACCTCCTGGCTTCAAATCACTACAGATCAATCTCTTATTTGGAACATTGTTCTCTTCCCCCATGTTTTTAGGATGTTTTACTTAATCATTCGTCTAACTGTTTTGAAATATCTACAATGCAGTAAGGTAATTCACATACGTATTTACATATGGGTAAAAGATTTTAAAAATTATATATCAAAAAGCATGTTTCTGGTACCTTTCAGGCACCCAGATCCTTTCTTTGTCTTTTTTTTTTTTTATAGCAGTAACCACTCTTCCAAACCTCACACACATCCTCTTCTCTTTGTACATGTTACCAAAAATAAATACTTCCTAAACAACATATGATTTATTTTCACATGATGAAACATGTTTTATATGGCTACGGTCCAGTTTCAAAGTTACAATATCATTGTGTAATTATTCTAAAATTTACTATCCATTTTCTTGTCCATGAGTATTTAGGTGGTTGTGGTGGTAGTGGTGGTGGTTACAAACAATTGTTATGCATTTTTTTGTTGTTGTTTTTTGGGACAGGATCTCCTCATATAATTCAGGGTGACTGTGAACTCCTCGTAGCTCAGGCTGAACTCAAACGTAAGGCAGTCTTCCTGCCGTAGCCTCCCAAGTGTGGAGTTATAGGCATACGCTACCAAATCCGGTGGATAGGTGTTCTTATGTCTCCTGATACTTATGTATGAATATATCCTAAAGAAAAAAATTTACCGAGTAATTCTCTTCTAAAAGCCAGTTCTTTCTAATGCGGTAACGCTAACTTCTCTCTCTGGTTTTCATGAATAGTCATTCAGCTGCCAGCTTGAGCATCTCTGTATAAACTTTTGCTAATCTAATGTTTGCAAAATAATATTCCTTGCTTTTTATATGATTTGGCTATCTTTTTGTATTTGCTATTTGTATTTTAAGCCCATTCATATCTTTCGCCCATTTTCCTATTGTTACTATATTAATGAATTTAAGCAATGTTTATCTGTTCTAGATACCTTGCATTTCTTTTCTGGTATTCAAAAATGTATATCTATAAGGGAACCTTTCTGTTCCACTGAGCTAAATGACACAGCTATGTTAAACTCTGATGAAAGACCAGGCCCTTGTGACTTTCTAGTCAGGGATTTAAGAGTGAACAGATTTGTAAGTTAATTAGAGTTGGAGAGATATCAGTTTAGCTTGTCTTTCAGGTGAATTTGCCTGACCCCTACTAAATTATGTCCTTCTGCCCTATAAGTACTTCCATTAAAACCCGTCAATTATGTTTCTATCCTCATTAGTTGATAAATTTGCTGAAATAATTTCATTTTTATGCCTCTAGCACTTAGCATGGAATCACTATGTGTAGTGGATGCTCAATAAATATGTATTTTTTGTGGATAAATGATAGATATCGGTAATAGTAAGGAAAATGTATCACTGCTTATATATAAATCAGAGTGTAAGCCTACTTTTAGCCTTTTGTTACTGATGATACTGATGTATCTTTCAGTAGAAAGTAAATGTTTCAGGCTGGGAATTTAGCTCAGAAGGATAAGCACCTGCCTAGCAACCACAAGTTCATGAGTTCAATCCCGGGTACAAAAAAAAAAAAAAAAGAAAGAAATGTTTCAAACCCAAGATGAAATGGCTAGTTGCAAATTTCTTTAAATAAAATTCCAGGAGAAAGTATTGTGTCTTGCATGTTAAAAAAGGCAATTTAGACTTAGTTACTTGTGTGATAAGAAAAATTACAAAGTTGAGTAATATTCAGTAGGAAGCTGTTGAGAGTACTTGCTAGGTGGGTCGAAGCAAAGAAGCTATGTATGAACTCTGTCATCTCTGGGGTATTCAAACGGTTGCTTTGTTTTTTACGACCCAGTCGTTAGCTCTGTAGAGTAATAATCTAATTAATGAATATTAATATTAATGAATTCTGGAAGCAAAGCTCTTCCAAATATGTTGGCCTGGATCTGAAGGAATTGAAGCAGGCAAACTTCTCATGGGTCTGTCTAAAGTCAGCCCAGGAAGGAGAAGCCAAACTCTGTGGACTTTCACGGCTCCAGGAGCTACTTGAAACTGGAAAAATACATATAACTGAGCAGGGAAGACGTGCTTGTTGGTCAGGTTTAAAAAGAATGCCAAGCAGCTTTCCCTACCTAGTTGAAAAAGTATCGAATCCAAAATAAGTGTGATTATAAATTCATGTCTTGGGAAGCGTATGATGCCTCTTAAATCTAGCACCCTGGGGTAGAGTATTGTTCCTCCTAACAGCACAGCAGTAGTTGAAGGGAAGTAAAAAACATGAAAACCTCTATTGGGATGTCATACAGAACCCGATCACTCAGTATGGCTTATCACTGTTCACTAAATTTGTTATGACATTGAAAAATTGCAGTTATGGAAGAAGTGGTTAGTGGGATGTACCTGATTGAAAACTATATATACAAAATTTCATTCACTTATGTCATAGACATTAACTTAGTGCAGTTACTGTATGCAAGGATCTGTGATACATATCACAAGAATAAATGGTAAAGAAAGCTTAGATCATATTTGCTTGTTAAAAAATTATTTCTGTAGTTGTTTTGGTTTTCTGAGACAGGCCTTTGTAGTTCAGACTCGCCTTGAACTTATTTATGTAGCCCAGGCTGGCCTTGAACTCACAGAAAGCCTCTTGCCTCAACCTCCCAAGTGCTAAGGTTATAGGCGTCTACTACCACACCCAGCTAAAATGTATTCTGTTCTGTTCTCTTTACCAGAGTGTACTTGTGGTTGCTCTAATGTATTAGCTTTCCTGTCATCAGAACATAATGCGTAACACACAGTTTGAAAGAGAGGTATTATGGCCTGTGTTTAGATGTCCTCCCAAAGCCTCTTGGGGTTACAAGTGGGACTTCTTCAGAGGTGACTGGATCTACAATGTGTGACGCTGGGAGTAAGGGTGTATAATTATTATATCAGGCCACCGATTGGTTTGGCATCACCCTAATCCCAGTAGCCTAGATGGAGTATCTAAAAGGAGCAGAAAGAAATGGCTATGGTCCTTGTTTGCTCTCGCTGCCTCCTTGTTGTGGACTATTTCTCCTGCTCAGTGTCACTTTGCCATGCCACCCTCCCTGCCTTGGAGGCCGCCAACTCTGACGTGAAAGCTATAAACTGCAAGTCAAATAAACCTTTCCTCTTTAACTTCATTTTTAGGTATTTTGTCTCAGCAAGATAGGTAAGTAAGAAGGGGTTTATTTGGCTCTCAGTTTCAGTCCATGGTCAGCAGGTTTAAAAGCAGAGGCAGCGTGGTAAGAGGCCTGGCAGAGGGTAACCACTCACTGCATGGCAGCCAAGAGTGAGGAAAGAAGGCGGGAGGGAGATGGAACCTGCAGAGGCACAAGCCTAGAGATGCCTGCCGTCAGGCCTTCACCACCTAACACCACATTCCCCCACTGAGCTCAACGTGGTGACCCCTGGATGAGTGCAGAGCCCCGTCCTCCAGCCGCCTTCAAACACTGGGGACTTCAGAGGACACTTCACACCTAAACCATAACACCTGAAAATCTACATGAAGATTAATAAAATAATGTAAAAGGAAAAGAGCATTAAGCAAAAAAGTTGAAGCAATATTTGAAGCAAGTCTAATTGTCCAGAGTTTTACTGTGAATTTGCTGGCAATGAGAGCAAGAAAAAGCATGTTGTTAGAAATTTTAGGAACAGTGCTTTTCTTAGCACTCTTTGTGAGATAAATTCACGCTGTGGATTTATCATACAGGGAAGACTGAGTAATGATAACAGCCTAAAGAATGCTTACTAAATGCAAAAGTCAACTTCACAGTGCTAATTCTTATTTTGTTGGTTAAAAGACCAAGGCAATACAGTAAAGTAAGGATGATAAGGCACACATTTAAGTAATGAGAATATTAGATAGAAGGTGATAAAGTTCATAGCGTGTGGTAGATGAATTGATGGGGGCGTTTGGGGAAAGAGCTTCCTTCTTGACTAAAAAGAGGGACAAGGACATAATTATATGTGCAACTGGACCTTGAAGGACTTGTACATCAAAAGAAGGATATTCTCCAATCCCTTGTTTACCAGAACTTAAAAACAGTACATTGAAAAAAAATTTAAAAAAAACAGTACATTGAGTAAGTTGTATGCCCAAGGGAAAAGTGCTCAAAAGTAATAAAAAATAACTAGAAGACTATCAACACGTGAGAATCACTCATGGGCCCTGAAGGTGTAGCTCACTGCTAGGTCATGTTCTTATCCTCTGTGAGAACTTTAGGTCAGTTCCACACATGTGCACATACAGCCCTCCCCAAAGAAAAAGGTCACAAATACTTTCTCTGTGGCTAAGAGAAAGTTATAGATGACCTACTAAAGGTTTCACGTGACTTCAGGTAAAGGTGAAAAATTAAAATTCTAGAGCATCTCTACTTGTTAGAACACCAGTCTCACAAGGTGATTCTGAATAGAGCTAAATATAAAGTCTTACATTTATGTTAAACAAATTAGGAAGAAACTTAGAACCTTGTTTCCAAGTTCAGTAGAAATTAGTGAGTTAATGTGGTTGTTGAAGAACGAGGATCAGTGATAAAATGACACTGAGTTTTGGGTATCAGTCGCCACATCCAGTGGACACTTTCTAGTCCTAACTTTACTGGTCTCCATTAAACTAAGTTTTGGGACGTTGGCCCCATCTTCTCTTTTGACTTTCAGAGCAATAAATTTCTAACGTTCCTCTCTGAACTTTTTTGGGAAGGGGTACAGAGGATGGAATGGACATTCTTTAAGTTTCTTCTAAGCTTTCCCTTCCTAGGAAGGACCTGGTTCTCTAGTGCTGGTTTTCTGCAGTGTCTGGCTCAGTTTCTGTATATAATCTCTTTTCTTTCTCTTTTTCTTTAGCTTATATTTATGCTCAAATCTCTCCCCTACGTGTCTCTGACTAAAACCTTCCCTCAGTCCAGGGAATCCTTTTTTTGCCTTTCCTTTGTTTCCCAGACTTTCTGCTGCTGCCTGTACGTTATCTGAGGTGACAGTCCAGTCACAGGATCTCACATCTGAATCCTCTGTGTGTGTGTGTGTGTGTGTATGTGTGTCCAGGTTCCAGTTGCCTGTTGCCATTCATCACACTTCTATAGCGTGGCATATCTCACAGGCACTCAGAAATACTCATGTCTGAAATTTGCTAGTACGTCCCAAAACCTACTCTTGCTTTCTCTCATGTTTATGATTGTCCGGTGGTGAATTTGCTCTTTTGTCAGTAGCACCACTATCCACCTGTCACACAAATTAGATACTCTGTGATGTCCATCTTTTAAAGTGTCCTTCCAGTTTTACCTTTTATTTTTAAGATATATGTAAAATTTTTAATATATAATTTAAATTTAAAATCATAGGCCATATTGATAAAACTATGAATGGAAGGAAAATTTTCATAATGTATTGGAAGTTATGAATGCCATTTTTATCCTGGATTTGATAATTACACCTAGCTGAATGACATTTCTTGAAAACAAACATGTGAAGTCTTCATGGAAAGAGGATGTATATAAAGCAAAGAATGGAAAGTACAGGGAGAAATACTAACTAAAAATGACAGAATCCCAAGCAAACTATTATGACAATAAATTGTTTAAACTTTCCTATTAAAAGATAAATATCTTCGGGACATGGTTAAAAATAAAATCCAATCTCTTAATAACTACAAAAGAACTATCTAAATTAAAATGAAATTGCTTCCAAAGGAGCGCAAAGTTTTATCAGACAAACACACAGCAGGAGTAAAATAGGATTTCAACAAAATCAGATTCAAGGCACAAAAGTACTAAACAAAAAATAACATTTTTTGTGTATTACAGGTACAATCCATGATGAAATATGTCTCAGACAAGGGAACATATTTTTAAAATATGAAAGATAATAGTTACTTCATTTTGAACATCTCCTCTAGCTATGGGCACGACAAGTGCCTAAGAATAAAATAGGGCCTGGGATTTGGCTGAGTAACCTCATCACTTCCCTGGCAAGTTGCAAGGTTATGAGTTGGATCCCAGTACCAAATAAATAAATAAATAAAAAGTTGGCTGACGGCATGGTGGTGCACACCTATAATCCCAGCATTTGGGAAGGTGAGGCAAAAGATCACCTGGAGTTCAGGGCCAATCTGGGCTACATGATGAGTTTAAGGCAGGCCTGAATTGCATAGTGAGACTTGTCTCAAAAAAGAAAAAAAAAAGGTAAGACCTGAGCAAAATAAAAGACCTACAAATTTCTTTTAATTTGACTACAAACTGCACTTTTTTAGCTTGACCTAAAGTAATGAGTAGATTTAGTGCATTTCTTACTGTTACCAAATGATGCATAAACTTTTGGAACTTGAAACCATGATTTAACATTTGTCCAGGAAATAATCTTGATGACATCAGACACACATAAATGGTTACAGAAGCTGAAAAAACTTCCAAGATCTATGTGTGCAAGTTTGAAACCCAAGAAACCTGATAGTGTGTTCTCAGCTTCAGTCTGAGTTCCTTTACAAGTTCTCCTCATCTAAAACAAAGAATTGAAAGCAGCTGGGGATATAGCTTAGTAGTATAGCACCTGCCTGGCAAACATAAGAACATGAGTTCAATCCCCATTACCAAAAAAAAAGAAAGAAAAGAAAAAAGAATTGTGCTGAGCGTGAAGGCACAATCTGTAATCTCAGCACTTGGGAGGCTGAGGCAGGTGGATGTCTGAGTTCAAGGCCAGTGTGCACTGAGACTGCCTCTAACAAAATGAGCAAACAGCAATGACAAAGTTTACGTAAAAAAATAAAAGTGAACATGAGGGAGAAACAGTCTCTGCAGAGTAAGCTTGGGCCAACTAATAGAAAAACAGCATATAGGTCACTGGAGGATACAGGGTGGCCGGCCCATGTGAGGGAAACCACCATAGCCTCACCTTTTGAATATGTCTGATATCCATTATGTTCTTTTATGAGTCTTACTACCATTTTTAAAATTAAGTTTTATTGATACGTGTTTGCCATACATAATCACGTTCATGGAAATTTTTTTAAAATTTTGTTTTATAAAACATTTATGCAATACATATTGATTACAGTCACATGAGATATAGTTACATGTGTGTAACACATTTTCATTCTTTTTTTCTCCCTTCCCTTTCCCATTGGAACAGTTTCTTCCTATTTCATAATGTCTTTTACTCATTTTGATCTTCATGTGCTTTCGGTTTCTCACAGAAGAGAAACAGTGTGACATTTGAACTCGTGTGTCAGATTTCTCTTGAAAGTATGGTCTCAAGGTGCATCCATTTACCTAAAAATGTTTCAAATTTATCCTTGTTTGTGTCAGAGTAGTACTCCATTGTATATAAAAATCATATCTTTACCCATTCATCTGTTGATGGGCATCTGAGCTGTTTCCAAGATTTTCTTATTACAAATTGTGCTGGTTCCTGTTCTCCTCCCCTACTGTCTGTGAATAGTCTAACTCAGAGGAGCGGGCTGGCGTCCGGTTCTGCCCTCCCCCACGTACAGTGCAAACTCATAGGAGGTCTTAGCTTCTTGTTGACTTGTTCTCCTCCCAGGCAGTCTGTGCTTAGCACCAACAAGAAGCTAAGACCTCCTGTGGTTGGGGCCATGCGCAGGCTGACTGGAGGAAAGCCAGAAACCAGCCCCTTCCAGCATGCAGCCAGGAAGACAAGAAGAGCCAGTGTTCCTCCCGTGCCCCCAGGAAACAACCAGCTGATCAGAAGAAACACAGGCTGTGATGATAGCTAATGGGGTGAAATTCAACTTAATGCTTGTAGTGTGTAGTGTTTCACTGACTTTGGAGGCCTAAAGCAGGTGGTCTCATAGCAATATGCAATATAGCATATATGGGGTTGTGTCTTTTTGAAGGTGGTGGCCTTTGTTAATTCCTTACTATTTTGTTTTGAAGTCCTGTATCATTTTCATTGTTTTGTTTGGTTGAGTTTTATTCTATCTTGTTTGATTTTGTTGCATCCAATGGCATGGGCAGCTGTTTCAAAGATAACAAAGATATATTATGGTAGCCATTTGGGATTTACCATTATCTTGTTTTGAAGTCCTACATTATGTTCATTATTTTGTTTTTATTGGTTTTACTTTGTTTCTGTTTTGTTTGATTTTACTGCCTCTAAAGGTATGGGAAGCTATTTTGAAGACAACAAGACACATTATAGTAACCCTTGTTTCTTTCCTATTATCTTGTTTTGAAATCCTGTGTCACACTGTCTTGTTTTGATTGGCTTTATTCTGTTTTATTGTGCTTAGTTTTATTCTCTAAAATAAAATTTTAAAAAATTGTGCTGCTGTAAACATGGATATGCATATGTAGCTGTGGTAAACCTTAAGTTCTTTTGGGATGATACCAAGAAGGGGAATAACTGGGTCAAATGGAACCTCTAGTTTCACTTTTTTGAGGAATCTCCATACTGATTTCCATTTCACGGGGAATTTGTGCCTGTATGTAATATGTATTACGTATTTTGTTCCTAATTCCTGGCCCTTGCTCCAACCCTTCCTCTCCTCCCCACTCACAAAAGCTTTATTTCCATTACTGTCCTTCATTCTTTTTTAAAATCGCTTTTCCTTTCCTTCCCTTCCCTCACTCTCCTCCTCTGGTAACTTTGACATTTGAACATTTTGTTCCAACTTCCCAATATCTATCTTCCACTTTGTACCTTACTTACCCTTTGAAGAGAAACAATGTGATATTTTAAAAAATGTATTTATTTCACTTAAAATTATATTCGCAAGGTGCATCCTTTACCTAACAATGTGTAAAGTTTATACTTCTTTATGGAAAAATAGTATTCCATTGTATATAAACACCACATTTGCTTTATCCATTCATCCATTGATGGGCATATGGGCTGTTTCCAAAATTTAAATGTCATAAATTTTGCAGCTGTCGACATGGATGTACATATTATTGGGTGTTGCAGTTGGGGTTTGCAGGAAAAACAATTTAATATAGGACACATAATTTAGAGGATTGTTTTATAGTATTCACCTGAAGAGTCAAATACAAAAGAGTGTGGGAGATCTGTGCACACACTAGAGTCCCAGAGAATCCAGCTAAGGGCCTAGACCCCACTGCAATGTGCTACCCAACTTCAGCTGAAGACCTAGATCCCATGGCAGTATCCTCCATGAATCCAGTTGGAGGCCTGGGGTCTGGGACAATGTCTCGTGCAGGTCTGTATCAAGGATCTGCATGGGGAAGACCCCTAGGTCAGTATGGAAGCTAGAAAGTCTGTGCCGGGCTGGGGATTTAGCTCAGCGGCATAAGCGCCTGCCTTGCAAGCAGGCAGTCGTGAGTTCGATCCCTGGTACCGATAAAAACGAAAAAACACCAAAAAAAAAAATTTTTTTTTTTTAAATTAAAAAAAAAAAAAAAAAAAAAAGAAAGTCTGTGCCAGTAGGATGAAGGCTCTGTGCCAGCAAGCTGAGGGATCTTCATTGGATCCAGGAAGGGAAACTCAAAGTAAGGACCAGAATGTGGTATGGTATTTTTAATCCTTTAATAAAGATACTTAGGAGGAGAATAACTGGGTCAAATAGAACCTCTAGTTTTAGTTTTTTGAGGGCTCTTCACAGTGCTTTCTTCATAGAGATTTCATAGTGGTTGTACCGGTTTATACCATTGCCAGTGGTAGAGAAGGGTTCCTTTTCTCCACTGCTTCACCAGCATTTGCCCTTGGTTGATTTCTGGATGATAGCTATTCTTTGTGTATGTAGTGAGATTGAGTCTCAGTGTTGTTTTAGTTGACATTTCTTGAATGATCAATGATGTTGAACATTTTTCCCTTCTACATAATTGGTTGCCTTGGCATGTGAATTCATTCTATTGAAATATTTGGAATTATTCTCTTGGTTGTGTTTTTTTATGCTATCCTTCAGAACATTTTGGAGTGCTGGTTTGGTGAGCATTAATTTCTTCATCTGTTCTTTGTCAAGAAAGTATCATATTTCTCCATCAGTTTTAAAAGATAATTTTTTCGAGTACATCAGTCTGGGTTGGAGGTTGTTTTCTTTTTTTTTTTTTTCCTGTTGTACCAGAATATCTTTATTTTTTTTAATTTTTATTTAAAGAAAGACTAAACAAAACAGAAAATAGGTAGAAATAATGCATTCAGAGAAAAAAATCAATAGTAAGAAATCACTAGTTGATGTTTACATATTGTCGTTTTATAAATAGTTGTTCGAGATACAAAAATGGAACATATAAAGTGGGAATTCAAACAGCAAGACACCAAACCGTTGTGTTCAACTGTCACACAAAAACTTAGTAACATGGTTGTGAATCTTATACACTTAAACATACATGCAGTTATCCATATCTTCATTTATGTTTACATTAAACAAACTAAAGCAGGTTAAAATCATTCTGAACAAAGAATAATAGTATTCCCGGATTTCACATCATGATACTCTGTGATCAGCACTGAGTACTGTAGTGTCTGGTTTTTTTTTTAATTTAATTTAATGAAAGACTAAATAAAACAGAAAACGGGTAGAAATAATACATAATTTCAAAGAAAAACAGTAAGAAATCACTAGTTGATGATTACAGATTGCCTACTTAAAAACACTTATTCAAGATACTCAAGTGGAACATATAAAGTAGGGATTCAAACAGTGAGACTGCAACCAGTTCTGTTCAGCTATCCAACAAAAACTTAGAAATATGATTATCAACCCTAAACACTTAAACATACGTGCAGTAACATGCAGTAATCCATATCTCCAATTATGTGGAGATTGAATAAACCAAAGCAGGGTGATATCACTCTGAACAAAGAATAATACTATTGCTGGGTTTCACATTATGACACTCCAGGATCAGCAGTGGGTATTTTAGTGTCTCTTTTTCTTCAAAGTATCTGTTCATTTCATCATGTGTCATAAGATCAGATCTCATAAACTGTTTATAGATTCTACATATGCATGAGTCTTAACATGTATTTCTATCCTTTTTATATTAGAGGGAGAAACAAAACAAAGCAAGACAAAACAAAACATATTCATATAAACACATGAAATGAAATAAACATATAAGACCATTGCACAAGGAGTTCTACCATAATTCCTGTGTTGTCTCTTGTTATCTCCAAGAGAAATGGTTATATCATCAGACATAATATAATTGAATATATCAGTACATAATGTATTAATAAAAACCCAACTTTGTATATAGTATAAAACTTCAAAAACCGGCAGTTATCAAACCAGAATGTGTATTGTAGAGTCTTGTCATCTTCAGTGTAGTTGCCTATACTCTCAGACGTGATAGTATCAATCGTATCAGTTTTGAATAAAATCTTCTCTGCTTTATTTCTGTTATGCTCTTTTTTTTGCCATCAGTTGTCTGCTTATCTTCTTCATTCTGTTTTCTGCTCCATTCATTGAGGCCTCTCTGCCACTGTTCCTGGAATCGTAGTACTTTTCTCTCTCTCTAGAATGCCCTGCAGTATTCTCTGTAGAGTTGAATTGGTGGTTGTGAATTTCCCAAGTTCTTCTTTGTCTTGGAAGCATCTTGTTTCTCCATTAATTTCTAGAGACAGTTTATCAGGGTATATCATTCTGAGATGGAGGTTATTTTCTTGCAGGGCTTGGAGTATTTTGCTCCAGGCTCTTCTTGACTTGATGGTTTGTGTTGAGCCGTTATTCTGATGGGCCTTCCTTTATAGGTGATCTGTTTCTTGTCTCTAACAGCTTTTAATATTCTGTTCTTAAATTGAATTTCTGGGATCTTGATTATTATATGCCTGGGTGTAGCTCTGTTTTGGTTGTAGGTGGCTGGAGTTCTATATGCCTCATATATCAGAATATCATTTCCTTTTCTTATGTTTGAGAAGTTTTCCTTAATTATTTTTGTGAATAACCTTTGTGGTTCCTTTGTTTGTACCCCAGCTTCTTCATTCACATTCTTTATTCTCAAGTTATAGATCCTTTTGTTGTCTTCTAGCCTTTGTATTGTTACTGCTTGTTTCCTTGTTATTTTTAAAAAGTTTTCCCTTGCATATTCCCACTTTGCAAAATTGTCCTCCAGTTTGGATCATCTATCCTTCATTTCTTTCAAGCTGATTTGCCATCTTTCCATAGAGTTTTTAATTTCCTGGCGATCTCTTTGAATCTGCTTCATGTATTCTATATTTTTTTATATTCTTCATCAAATGGTTCTCTCCTTTGTTTGCATTCCTTCCTTCTTCTGTCTGTGTCTGCTTGAGGGTTGCTTAGTATCTCTTTTATTAATCTTCTTATATCATGCTTTATTTGGCTAAATGTTTCACTTTTGAACTCGTCTATGAGGTCCCGAATATATCTGTTTATGTCCACTGGTGCTGTGTCTGATATTGCATGTTTGCTGTTCTCATTCTCCTTTGTATTTACCTATCCTGGGTCCATGTTCTCAAGGTTGGGATGTGGGGACTTTTTGTTGTTGCTTCCTCTTCCCATCTTTTTTGCTTCTTCCAGGAGGCCCCAGTTTCTTTCTTTGTTGGTTGAAATTCTTCTGAAGTGCGCTGGCTAGATGACCCTTCCCACCGACTGAGGTTGTTTTCCTTTAGGGCTTGAAATACTTGATGTTTTCCTCGACTTAAGGATTTGTGTTGAGATGTCTACTGTGATTTCGATGGGTTTTCCTTTATAGGTGATTTCTTCATTTCTCTAAAGCTCTTAACCAGTCCCATTATTTGAGTACAGCATGACTCAAAAAAATTGCATATTTTCCCATTAAGTTTTATAAGATAACAGGAAATGAAAAAACACCAATTTTATCAAATGTATTCAGTATGAGAATCAATACATTGAAATGATACCTGCTAGAGTAGTACTCAGAATAGTCAGTACATAAACAAACTTGTTGCCCAAGTGATGCTCAGGGGAAATAGTTGAGTTCATGTTAAATTTCTGGAATCTTGACTAATACATGCTTTGGTATGGTTTTTTTTCTGATCTTTCCAATTTGGAGTCCTGTATGCCACACTTATGTATTTGTCAAATTCTTTTCCCATACTTGGAAACTTTTCTACTATTACTTCTGGGAATGGTCTTTTTATGCCCTGTGTGTTATCTTCTTCTGATTTCTTATTGATTTTAATTAATCTTATATTTTTCTTCTTTGTATCATGTGGCAGCTGTTGGATTGATTTTTCATGGTCGCTTGCTTTTTTAACGTAGTCTTTCATTCAATGATCACCAACCACAACCCTGTCTCCTAGATCTTATACTCTATCTTGACATTGGTTAATTGTGCCTTGTTTACTTTCAATAGAATTTTTAATCTCCTGAATATCCCTTTGTATCTGTTTTATACCATACACTTCTTTCTTATGTTGGGCATTCATGGTTTCCCTAAGCTCCTCTATTTTTATCTGTATCTATTCTAGATTCACTGACCATTTCCTTCATTATGATCATCATCTCGTAGTTATCAGCGTAATTAATAGTATTGTTTTGTTTTTGTCTGAGAATTTACTCATTTGCTTTGTTACTTCTGCTGCTACCATTTCATAAAATTCAGCTGGGAGGCTTTTGATTTCTTCCAACTCAGTGCACTCAGGGCTTGCTTTGGGTTGTTTGGGTGTTTCGGATTACATTTTGCTTTTGAGTTTTCTCATTTTCTTTTTATCAGTCTGTCTTTGCTTTCTTTCTTTCTTTTTCTTTTTTCCTGTCTTTTAGGTCTATTCTCATTGAAGCTTGTAAACTGCTCATGGTAGATAGTTTTATTAGTAGTATCAAAATCTCTGTAGGTAGTAATACTTTTCAGAGCTGTTTTCTAGGCATAGATGGCTTTTGGCCTTTGAGTCTGTCCTAGCATCCTACTTGTTCTGTTTATTAGGATAAAAGGTTGCACTCAGTTGTTTCGTACTGGCCTCAGATAATCCAGGTATTGGGATACAAGGAGGAGCAACTGATCACAACAGCTTCATGATCTTGGCTAATTTAGTATAATCAGTAATGACTATATTATGAAACACAAACTGGAACATGACAAACTGTAATAGCTAATACTTTGTTGCCTTTACTCCTTGGTACAAGATTTATAGTTTACAGCAAGATTCATGACAACGCAGAATATACACTTGATAGAGCAATTTTGCTTCCTTTCACAGCAATGCAGTATTCAGCCATAGTAAGATAAAGTTAACTACCTGTAGATTCATCCAGGTAAATGGTATGGTTGTGGTAGTATAAAACAAACAAATAGGTTATGAAGCATGAAGCAATGGTAGATGTAAAGAACGTGGTAAAGTTTATTAGAAAGTCTTGTTAAGGAGTAAAGGGAAATAAGTGGGAGGCAACCACCTAAAGATGACCATCTACAAAAAGGATAATAATGGGAGTAGAGATTAAGCTACAGGAAGAGAAAATAAGAAAAAATACTAAGGGGACTGATTGAAGAAAGGTGAGAAAAGATGGGGAGAGAGAATAAAGTGTGAGCCTATTCAAACAATTAAAACAAAGTGATGATGGAGGAAGGGCTAGAAAATAATAAAACTCGAACTTCTACCAAAAGAAAAAGTAGTGAAAAATCAAAAACATACCAATTATGGAGGAAAAAAGAAGAAGAGAGAAAAAAGTTCCTATGTATTTCCAGAGAAGTGTTATCTTCCCAGGTCATTAGTCTTTAATCTTACAAGTGCTGTTCCTCTTTGCCGGCTTTATAGTCGGTGAGTTTGTATGGAGACCAAGATTGTACTATTAACATTGCAGTGGTTATTCTAGTCATCAAGTTTACGCACTGCTTTTGTTAATACAAAAAGAAAGGGACTGCAATGGAAGGAAATTGATCAGATTTCTTATCTTATTAGACATAGAGTCTACTTAGAATAAAGGCTAACATATTTCCAAGTATAGGGTAATTCTTCTCTGTACTCTAAATTTGCACAGCTAAATTTATGATGTACATTTTGTGTAAATAGCCATCTGTAGAAATGTACTATGTTACTTTGGAGGGAGAAGTTTTAAAGCATAAAGATTTTGTATTTTTGTCTAGTGTTAGTAAACAATTTTGCCCAACTTAAGAAATTACTTTTCTGTACCAGCAGGTGGAAGCAGGAACAGCAGAATCGTAATACTTTGCTTGCTGCATGTACTACATGATCTGTAGATTATATCTATGGTTCAGAATATCCTCACAATGTGTTCCTCATTTAATTTTCTTTATACTATTGTTTGAGCACCTTTCTTTGACTGCTTCATCTTTTGCTTGATTTGCTTCAAGTCTTGAGCTGCATTCACATATTTAGGACAGACAAATGTAAGTTTTTCATTTTTTTTTAACAAAAGAAGCAGCTTTATTTTAATCATTCTGTGACTTTTGCCATCCATATTACCTTAAGTGATCTTACATCAAATACATTCAACAAAATTACAACTATACTTTTAAGAAGGAAAATTTGTAAAACTATTTCTTTTCTCCATCATAGAAATGTTATCATCCTAAAAATTGCTAACCATTATTTATAAATAAGAAAGTCTTCGCGTATTCTACATATAGCACTCAGCACCCACCTAAGTGATAAATATGGCGCACTAATGAAGAGTCACTAGAAGCCCAAGCTTGAAATGTACAAGCACAAGAAGACTGCAGCTCTTAAACTGGAAAGAATGTACCAAACACATTCACATTTATTTTCTTCACTTTTTAAATTTATGTGTGAGACAGAGTCTCACTATGGAACCCAGGCTGGCCTTGAACTCATGCCTCAACCCTCCCAGGGCTGGAATTATAGGTGTGTGCCATCATGAGTGGGCATTTTTTAAAAGCAAATAACAAAGACCCAGTTTACCAGCTTTTTAAAATCTAAGCTTAATATTACATATTTAACAATTGTCAAAACTTGGCTAAGTTGCCACCTTTTATGCACAACAGAAAACCATCCTTAAAATGTAGATTAAACCAGAAATGTGTTAGCATTGATACATTAATATCTTTCATTACTAAACACCGAAAAAAAATGGAAAATTACCTCTGTGGATGACTCCTGGCCATGTTAGCTTCACAGCAGGCTGTACTACTTGGCTCACGTTTCAGGCACAATGGCAAGCAGATCCCTGCTGTTGTTAAGAGTACAGTCTTGGCCTAGTGCTACTCAGAGTCCAGGCTTCCCTTGGATCATGTTTAATACAAAGCAAATTCCAATTTTAAGGACAAAAAAATGACCCTCTGTGTAGTCCTGATGGTGACCTGAAAAGTCTGTCACGAAGAGGGGCTCCAATGAGCTGTTTATAAATGCTGTAGGTACAATTAGTTATACAGAAAATTAAGTTCATTTGAAATCAAAAAATGTTCCTGCCATGCAGGGTGGCACATGCCTATAATCCTAGCACCTGATTGGCTAAGGTAGAAGGATCACTGCAAATTCAAGACCAGCCTGCATTTGTACAAGACTGGCTTAAAAAATTTTTTTTCCTATTAATCCTCAAATGGTATTTGTTACAGTTTAACATTTCTGTTAAATGCCTGCATTGAATTACTCATTCAAGCGTAGCAGCTGCTTGTTACCATTTGTGGTTAACTCTCTTTAACTTCTACTCCTTATTGACTGTTCCCTGCGATTTTTCTGCCATTAATGATTTTAGTAGAACTTGATACAGATTCAAAATTGCCCATCTCACCTGCACCAAATGTTGTGAACAAAAGTAAACTGAGGGCCCCCAATGGCCTGAAGACCCAAATGAAGTAAATCATAGATCATACAGCAAACAAAGTCCACCTGAAAAGCCACTGAAGGTGGAGAAAAAGGAACCTGCACCATAGCTTCTGCTTCATAGAGGGACCACTTTGATTCCCCCCAAATCTTTGAGTGGGTCTTTGAAGAAATCAGATGAAAACAAAGTCCCTTCCACCAAAGTATTCCTGAAGACAACACCTGGATTCTGGAATGTGAAGCCAAACTCAAATGAACTGTCAGCGTGTCTTTTGCCTTCCCCACCATTCTTTACCATATTTGTCAGAGATGTCTTGTTTTTAAGCAGCTGATAGCAGCTCACATGCCTCACTCAGATGTTTGAATTTTCACTCTGCTTTTTTATTCTCAGGACTTTTATCTAGAGGCCACTTTAATGCCAGTTTCTAATATGTCTTCTTGATGTCCTCAGCTGAGGCATATCTCTGCTCCCCCTGGAACTTCATATAAGGCACCATGTTTTAACAGGTCATTGGAACAAATCTAGGATGTGGACAAAGGTGGGAGGTGTGCAGCTGTGTCTTTGCAGCTCCAGCATGGTGCGCATGGCACTTCCTCCATCTCTTTTCTATATTCACTGATTCAACACTTACAGTACTTGTGCTGTATGCTAAATACATTCTTCTATCTGAGTTCACCGGGAAATGCAAAAATAACTGAGACGCTGGCCCTATTTCCCAGGAGCTTATATAGTAGATAAATTACAAGGAAAATGTCTGCAGCCCTTCCTCCCTGACCTATGGGAAGATATATCAGTCATCCTTGCTGGTATATCTCCAAACAGGGTATGTCTGGCTTGGGCAATAATAAAGTTCAGTATTCACACAGACTACAGTTCACTCAACAAATATTTTCTGAGTACTAAGCATTATATAGAGGCTTAATTTCTATATAAACAATTTGTTTTCCTTATAGATAAAGGGCCAAAACAATTTTCAATGAAAGGATATTTTCAAAATTTTTAACATTTTTTTTATATCTCTTACATGTGTGAACAAGTAACCAACTAACATATAGATCCTGAAACATTGATCTGAAGGAATTTTCAGTTAGAAGTAGCTGATATAACATTTCCTGTCATATAGAAGACCTTCCACAAATGTTGGTTGAAGTGAAAGTATGATGATCTAATAGATAAATCTTTTTAGCTGTTACTAACAGCCAATAACCATGCAAATTATTTTACAAAGAATATGAAAGAGAACCAGGTTCTAAGGTTTGGTGTACATGTGTGTATGTATAGAATGTGATGGAAAATTGAAAAGAATGACCTCAGAATTTTTTTCCAAAATGTAGCAGACATCAATATTCTCTACTGTCCTTAAGGCCCAAGCTATCCATTGTATTAATCCATCATGTATCAGGAATGTCCAGTCTAATTAAAGGTTTTTAGTTTTCATCATCAGCTTCATTATGAAAATTTTACACAGCCATCATCTAACCTGTGTCAGCCCTACTTTCCACCCATGTACATACCATTAAGTCCACATACCTATATACTCATAGAGCTGTGCTGAAGGACTCCGTCAGCTTGGAAGTCTTGTCCTTGTTGAAGTCTTTCTTAGATTCTCCAAGGCCGAGTTTTTCCTCCATGTCTTCTACATTCCTATTACTTTGTGTAGACTTTATTACCTGATATTTTAATTCACTATGTCTGTTTCCTTTTCACAAGTGTATAAGCTCTGAAAGGCCAATAACTTTTATTATTTTGTAACCTCAGTATTAATTGAAGAAATAGTGCATTTCTGAATAATTTCACTCCTGTGAAACTCACTCCAATCCTTTAGTAGAGAGCTTTTTGATTTTGTTAGTCTGCATTATATGTATAATTCCAAGTCAATATAGGAAGTCAGTATCTCTTATGTGAGGAATCACACAGGAATAAAGAACCAGTACTCTTTACTGCATAGAAAGTATTCTCAAAATGCCTCCACTAAATCTTTATCAATAAGAAGTATAAGACCTTTGCTTAAGTACTTTATGAAAAAGTTTACTGTTTCCTGGGAATATATCTTTTCAAGTTTTTATTGATTACCTAAGAACAATTAATTAAAGGGTTCTGAAAAAAAGAATGAGCCCTTGATGCAAAGTAGTCCCAGTATGAGGTTGTCAATGTTTGTTTGTTTGTTTGATGGTACTGGGGTTAAAACGAAAGCTTTTACACTCAGCAACATCTGCAGCCCTTTTTTAATTTTTTATTTTGTGGCAGGGTCTTGATAAGATGCTAAGTTGTCCAGACTCAACTAAAACTTGTACTTTTTCTGCCTCAGCCTTCCAGTGTGCTGAGATTAGACATGCTCCACCACACCTAACTTGAGTTGTTGTAGTCTTTGGCTATGTGTGATTGAAAGCTGCCCAAGCCTACATAGCCTGTTTGTCTGAGCTGAATGGGAGCTAAATTGGGGCATTCCTCCTCAACACCTGCCGAATTCTATCCAGGACTAGTGTAAATAACATATCAGGCAAGCGATATACAGTAAGTATATATGCTTTTGTTTACCTTGCTTTCTCCATTGAAAAGTAAGGTGGAAGATGAGGGAGTTGCCAGTAGTGAGAAGTTGGATGTTTGCCTTTGTATGTTTACAATTTAGTTTTAAAAAGTGGATTGCAGACTCAGGACTGAACTTGAATCCCAATGTC
Source organism: Cavia porcellus (assembly GCF_034190915.1). NCBI lineage: Eukaryota > Metazoa > Chordata > Mammalia > Rodentia > Caviidae > Cavia > Cavia porcellus. Next base: position 54,392,736 of record NW_026947494.1, read on the forward strand.
ACACCTGCTGTGTGACCTTCAATGAGTTTCTTATTTAACTGTGCCCAGTAAAACCAGTGAAAAACACATTTATCTGATTGGGAAGGTTAAGTAAGAAAATGCATGTAAACTCTTTAATGTCCTCTTTAAAACTATTAAGGTTGGTGATAATAACACCAGTCGTATGTGTAACGAACTTCTAGCTTAGATACCTTGGTAGAGAGTAGAAAATTGAGACTGGAAGTTTTTGAAGAAGATTAGGCTGAATGTGTTGCATTTGAGATATCTGTGGATCTGCAACTCCAGTTAGAGATCTGGGTGGAGACTGTAGATGATTACAGGTGGTGATTGACACTGTGGGAGCAGAAGGCATCTCTGAGGATAAATAAGTAAAATGAAGAGACCACCAAGTGCAGAATCATGAACGACATAATTTTTATTACTTAATACAGGAAAAGAAGTCAGCAAAAGAGACTGAGAAGAAATGTTGATAGACATATGAAGGAGCTAGGGATACAGCTTTAGTGGTGGAGTGCTGTCCTCCAGCATGTGTATGGCCTTGGATTTGATCTCCAGCACCACAAAAATAGCAATAAGATAATATGCAGTACTGGGAATTAAATGCAGGGCTCCACACTGAGTTAAAGCCCTAGTCCTTTTATTTTTATTCAGAAACAGGGTCTTGCTCAATTGTCCAGTTGGAACTTGAATTTAGAATCATTGTACCTCAGTCTCCCAGAGTGTTAGGATTACAGGTGTGTACCACCGTGCTGGGGTTAACAATAAGGAAAAATTTTAGCTGGGTGAGGTGGTGGTGCACTCCTGTAATCCCAGTATTCCGGAAGCCCAAAGCACAAGAATCACTGCAGGTTCGAGACCAGCCTGCACAACAAAGTGAGTTCAAGGCCAGCCTGAACTGCATAATGAGACGCTGTCTCTAAATAAATAAATAAAAATTTAAAAATTAAAGAATTAGAAAAAAAGAATAATGACTTTTGCCAGGCCACTTTTAGTGAAATAATGTGTAAGAATTAATGATAAACAAGAAAGCAATGGCAGTAAATGGGAAATTTGCTAAGTGTAAATGCTAATGACTAAGTAGGGTTACACATGTCTGTTTAAAACTAATAAAAATAAGAGGAGGATGGATAAACATTACACTTCCTATTAACTGTGAAATTCAACTAAAATAACCTATCCAGATACTAATTCTTCACTTTGCATCGACAAATAGTAAAAGTAACAATTCTGACTAAAGATGTAAGTCTGTGTTTACTGATAAACAGTCTGTTCATCAGAAAGTTTAATTCCAAACCAAATCAAAAGCTCCTTAAATAGAATCATCCATTGTTGAGAGAATAGTGACTCAAGTAATAGATGTTTCTTGGGGACTATAGTTAGTAATACTGGAGGGCACACTTACTGTTGAGCACTGTCCTGAACTTGATGCCTCACAGCAGCAGTGCATTCAGAAGAGAAGTTGTGAACAACATTCAGGACACTTGAGTATCTAATGCATGCTGTTATAACAAGGCTGTATCATTTCTCCTGTTGCAGAGCAGGGCTCTATATAATGCCCTATGAGTGCTAAATTCTTGGAACAATTTGTATATTGGAGATATATATATAAAATAAGATATGCTAAAGACTTTTTTCTTTTTGGGCACAGTTTTTTAGGTCCACAAACCTTGTTAGGTTCGGGGTTCTAACAATATCTGTGGTTACGTGACCTTTTTGCTTTGTGCCTTGGTCGGAGTAATTGGCAAGAGGTGTTCTTACATCATGGCAGCTGGGAAGCAAAAGACACAGCAGAGGGCTAGATTTCCAGTATCTCTTCTGAAGATGCTCCCAATGACTTAACTTGTTTCCACTTGGCCAGTGATGGTGAACCTTTTAGAGCTGGTGGTGATAGCAAACATCCCACTACACCACATGTGCCATAGGTTTGTCACTATTACAACTAGGTTCCCGGTCCTAAAGAGTCTGCCACCTCCTAATAGTGCTGTGGCTGGAGTCTAGGCCCATAACACATGGGACTTTGGAGACATTTAAGATCCAAACTATAACAACATGTGTCGGTGCACACCTGTAATCCCAGTGCTTGGAAGACAGAGGCAGGAGGATTGCCATGAGTTCAACACCAGCCTGTACTACATAGTGAACCCTGTCTCAGACAAAACAAACTACGACACCACGTTTTAATTAAGGCAAAGCAGAAGATGCAGTGCTCTGGGATAAGGTTGAGAATGGAGGGAAGTTTGAATGGAAGAGGAAACGGACCGTGGGGGAGAGGTTCACTGGCTGGCAGTGCTATACATTGGGTTCGGACAGGATGTGTGGCATGAAAGGCTATTCAGACCAGAGAGAAAACAGAAAGTTCACGTGTTTGTTATGTGGAAGGAAGTGGAGAACTACCAGGAAGTTTTAGGTAAGTTTTCTAGCTTGATCCACCATGGTAGGGACAGTTAAAAAATTAGATTGTCTCATTTGCAAAATTAAGGACATGAAATTTAAACAATCTCATAGGAGGACAATCTGTTTTTATATTTTAATTATGTTATCACCAGGCTTTTGAGAATGGCGCTTTTCAATACTCAGCCTCAGTCTCAGTGTTGTAAGGATACTGCCTGACACATAGGACAACTCAGCAGATGCCTTCTCTCATCCTCTTGTATTCTTCCCTTTTGCTTTCCACATAAGGTACTTAGCAACCAGGTTTGCAATTGGAAGGGAAAAGGGGCACCTTTAGGATAGCACAGGCAGAGCTGCTTGGCATATATTCACTGTCAGCTATAGTTTCAGAAATAAGGTCATTGAGTTGGGACTACACATTGAAAGTGTCTGTAGAGGGTGGAAGTGTTTTCTGTGTGTTGTCTAATATGGTAGCCACTTAGCACAGTAGCTGTGGAATATTTGAAATGTTCTTATACAATTCAGGGCATCAACTTCATTCTTCATTTAAATTTAAGTAACCACATATGACTATCGTGGATAAGGAGCTACTTGGCTGATGGCTTCCAGGAGGAAATAGGCTAAGTGCCTACGTAAGCTGCAGCGAAGTGACTGGACTTCCCTCCTGGGGGATAAAGTAAAGGAGTCCTCTGTTCTCTGATAAAGGAAGTCTGAATGCTGCACTTGAGCTAAAGCTCAAGATGGAAAAAACAGCTTTGTCGACAACAGAAATTAAGATTAGAGGAGAATGTTCCTGATGAATAGACCAGAGAAATAAAGTAAACATATACAGAAATTCTAGACAGGATAGTGGGTGGTTGATTGTCAGATCTTAGTGGTAGTCTGCAAAAAGCACTTTTTTCCAAAGCAAATACTGGAAATGTTTGCCAAGTATTTGTAAGAATTGGGGAGAATTTCAGGAAGTATCGTATAAAACGTATAGTACAACACAGCACTCTAGTATAGAAAAGGGATGGAAAATAGATAAATTGCAGAGATATGGAAGTCATGGCATTATACATAATGAACTTTCAGAGTAGTCTGCCTTTGATAAAATACATTTCCTTGTATGAATGTTTGTGATGATGAAGGAAGATGGTGTTGCTTTAGTGTTTCATCACAGCTGTTTCATGTGTATAGTGAACATTCATGATCAGCTCAGCAGGGTAGAACGTGTTGGGGTGGAATGTGCCGTAACGATTGTGCCTGAGAAAATCCCAGTCTCATTTACAACGCAAGGCAAACTAATTAAACATATGGAAGATAGTAATTTCAGTGTCTCAAATGAACAGCATAAAAAAATGATAGAAGTTCAAATCTGGGTGAACTACAACAGCCAAAGATACCTGCATGAGAGGAAGAACAGGCCTTGAAACTGGGCTTCAAAAGAAAACCCAGTAAGTTGGAACATTTTTGAAAATACATTCCAGAATGTTTTGTAAAAGTTTCAAGATAGTAATTAACTTAGAATAACTATGGCATACTCATTTGTCCAAATGAAATTCTGCAACCTGGTCAGAGTCTGGCCTAAGCAATTCATTAGTTCTTTGGACACAGAGATTATAGCCCTCACAAATGTACTTTCCTGCCAACTCTTTTATCATATCCTCTATTATTTCTTAGGTATAAATTTCAGTTTTATCTTCAAAAATACTTAAAGGTGCCAATAAAGAAAGTGTGCTTGAAACAAAAGTAATAAAGAACTTCAAATTTTTTGGAGAAAAAGTTAGTGTTTAATTAGCAGTAAGGATCTCTGGTTCATCTGGGTTTTCATTTTCAAACAATTGCACATAGTATCTCCTATAGAGAAAGTGATTGTGCTGTGTTGCCTTCTTTCAACTTTAGTGGTTCTCACTTACAAAAAAGTCAGTGAAAGTCTTCTCTAGATTCTCAATATGAGCTGTAGGTGCACTGTTTCCCAGAGGCTGATGAAGGAGAAGAGGTCAATACACTAGCAATTGAAAATGTAACATAGGGAAAAAGGAAATGAAGATGGAAGAGAAAATGCAGAGACAAGAGAGAGAAGAAAATAATAGGTAAAATGTTGTGGTTGAAGTTTAGAGAATCTCCTTTCCTTTTGTAACAAAAACTGTAAATCTTGAAATAAAGATGAAATCCCAAAAAGTAACAAAAGAAAATAAAATGTGTTCTGTTGACCCATGACATCATCATTTCTAATTTTCCTTCCTTCCTTTTTGGCCCTTCTGTGTTCATAGAAGAATACTACAATACAGAAAGGGTGGCTTTTCATTAGTTGCAGTGAACACCAAAGAAAGGTGTATTTGTTTGGCCAACCAAAGAATGAATAATTTTCTCAGTTTAACTAAGGTAAACTCAGGAATACTGTGGCCACTCGCTCAACTTTTTGGTAAATGTTAAGAAATTTAGTGAAAACCACTGGACAGCATCTCATCAGTGAAATGCTTAAAAGGTAATTTTATTTAAAAGTTATGTAGCAGTAATGCATACCTGTTTGTAGTCATTAGTTCGTTCTAAGCGGAGTGGTGAAAAGAGTAGAAGTCCTGTGATTTAAATATTATCCTTCTACTTACTGTTCATGACAGTCAGTTATCCCAGGGCCAGCCTTTTGGTTTATGATAGATCTTCCTTTGTGGCACAATTAATCATGGTCATGGGTACCTTTTTTTGGACCCCTTGGTTCTGTGTGTCCCTAAGGTTACAGGAACAGTTACTGAAACTTTTTGGCAAATTTCACATACTGAACTTCGTATTTCTGATCAGCATCCAGAACATAAGCTCCTCCATCTGTTTTATACTCTGGCCACCAGAATAGGTTTCTTTTTTCTCTATGCTTAATTCTCTATACTTCTCTCTATTCTTAATCTATTATTAGCTTTTATTCATCAGTTGTGATTCTATATGAAGCCAAAATATAACCTTACTTTGAAACTGATTTAAACAATGGAGGGTATTTATTGACTCACAACTGGAAGGTCTGGCTCTGGACTACAGAATTAGTTGATCTAAAGGTTCAGTGATGTCATTAAATATTTAGTTTCCTTCCTTTCTTCTACCATTCACAGTGTTTATTTCATTATAAATCAGATTCCACTTTCTCATAGATGGCTGCCAGCTGCTATCAAGGACACAAATTAGTTGTAGTGAGTAGAAATCAGACTTCTTTCTCTTCGTGTGTTCCAAGCAAGGATTCCAGAGTTGGAGGCAGCCACCTTCAGAGAATGTGGACTGTGGGGGTGTGGGAGTGCATGTGCACTGGGAGAAAAATGATTTCATATATGTAATTGATAAGAAAAAAGATGGGTAACTAGACAGCCAATACTTATCTAACCATTTGTTGTTCTAGACCTGTTAGAATTTCAGAAGCCATTTCCTGTGATAAAGAAAACCTTTTATTATTCTGCTTCATAATCTTCTTTCTGCTGTTGACTTTTACTAATATCCACTCTCCTCTGAAGAAAATCTTCCCTCTACTTTCTTTCTTCCACACCTGATACCACAAAGTAAGAAGGAAACATCGCGTCTTGGTTCCCCTACCTCCACCCCGACCTGCAGTAATATTCCTAGATCAACACTTCCACCACTGATAAAAGCATCTTTTGTCAGGGATTAGGGGTAGGGTTTACACAAGCCCTGAGTTCAGTCCTCAGCGCCACAAGGACAAAGCATCTTTGACTCTGTAGCTGTGATTTTCCCATTCTATACCCTATGCATATTGTCCTCTCAACCTCCTGGTTGGTCCCTTCATTCTTCAAGATTTTGGCTTTTGATCCAGTCTTCCTTCAACTCCCAGACAGACCACCAACCTGCAGACCTAGTGTGCATGTAGACCCTCTTTATCCAAGCTAGACTCAGTTTGCACTCTTCACCTTGTTTTTACCGGCCATCTACTTTCAGGAAAATTCCCTGCGTCTTTTCATACTGCTTAAACTTTGAGTTCTTAAGTTCAAACATCTCACATTTTTACTGTTACTTAGCCCATTGTACTGTGTTATTTTACTGTGTCTTCAATTTCTCTTTCTATCTAAAACAAATTGCTCTGCCCATGTGTTATATTCCATTTCTTTTTGCTTCCATAGGAAATTTGCTCACTCTGTATCTTCTTTTGAAATTTTTGTTTTAAGTAGAATTGTAAAAGATTCCTTATGTATTCAAACTTAAAACTACAGTATGTATTCCTAAATCTTTTCTAAGACTAAGACCTTCTTCATGACCTCCTTGCATGAACTGCACCTAATATGCATCTTCTTGATTTTGTTTCTTTAACCTGAAACATGACTTTAAAGACACATGTAAGTAATCTAAATTCAGAAGCCTTCTGCATCTTTATGACTCTTTTTCCAATCTTGTTTTACACTGGAAAAATTTTTTGTTGTTTTAATTTTGAGTAACTGTCTTTTTGAAAGTATTTTTAAGAGTATTTTAGTACCTTTAGAGTTCATTCAGTTTACAGATACCTTGAGGAGTGGTTACATGCACATACCATCACTTGTTTCTTTTTGTCAGTTCCCTTCCCCTCTCTCTCCCTCCCCCCTCCTTCAATTCCCCTGTTCCATTTTTCATTCTTATTGATGTTATTAATCTTGTCTCATGCTATGACGTATGTTTACATTAACTGAGATTATTAGGTTCTTGTACGTAGCATACCTCTATTGTATTTAGTCCCTTGCCCCTTGCAGTTGTTCCCTGGGCCCACTTCCCTACTGTGAGAGATCCATCCTTTGTCCCCTTCTGTCTATCCTTTATTATTCTCTTTGTACTTTGCCTCAGTCAAATGAGATATACCATATGACATTTAAACTTATGTGTCTTAATATAGTGAATTTTCCTTCACATGTGGCATATCCAAAATTCATTGTGTCGTTTTCCCCCAAAACCCTTCTCTTTCTTCTGTAGCCCCAATAGCACTAATTGGTACCAACATCCTTCCAACTAGCTCCAAGATAGAAACCTGGACATTATGCTTAACTTTCTCATTCTCACCTCTGCCCCCTTATATCCATTCAGTACGGAGTCATATTGACTGTACCATCTGAGTATCTTTTAAATCACTCCAGTTTCCCTATTTCCTACCATGATAATCCATTATCAATACTGTAATAGCAGCTTCTCTCTAAAATGATCCTCTTTCACAAACCTTTCTATGATTTCTCTAAAATGCAAACTTATCACATCTCTGTCCTACTAAAACCTTTCACAAAACCCTGTCCACAGCACTTATCTTCAGTGCCTGTCACAGTAACTACATATATTATGTGTGCATAAATGTTTATTGGGAAAATTTCTTCCTTAAACAAGTTATTTAGCCTTTTGCACATAATGAGTTAAAAGAGAATAATGCCCTGCCTACTTTATAAGGTTGTTTCTGGACCCTGTAAGATGAGAAAAATAAAGTTTAGCATAGTAATTAAGAGTGAGTTCTAGATCTGTATTGCCTGGTTTTTAATCTTAGCGTCTCCTATGTAATGTGACCTTGAGCAAGTTAGTTCTCTATGTCTTATTTTTCTCTTTAGTAAAATGATAATGTCTACAGTATGTAACTCAGTTGTTGAAGGACTGAATGAGTTTCTACATGGAAAGCGTTTTGAATAGTGCCTGAGAACACTATGTATATGTTAGCTAATAAATATGATATTTTTATTTATAAGCTCAAAAATGGGTGGGGTACAGAGAGAAGGGAGAATAAAGGAGAAAGAGACATGCACACATATACAAAGCATCAGTATTATTTGAATGTGTTAAAGGAGTGAAGAACTAACATTACTTCTAAGAATGTGTTTCTTGTTTTTCTTTTATGATATTGTAATTTCTATGCCAGAGACTATTTTCCACAAATAAATTCAAATAATAATTCTTGATTTGCATGAAAATTTGAGGGAAAAGTGTTCAGTATAAAAACAAATTTTAAATGTTTCCTTGCCAAGCCTGCAAACATTTTTTAAATCTGTGTACATAGTAGGTAGAAGTTAACAGAGAGAAGATTTCTAGTTTAATTTATACAGAACAATTATTACATCACTGACACCTAGCTTCATTTTTCTGTATAATTTCATGACATAAATTCAGTATTTGGATTGTATGAATTCCATAAAACTATAATTATTCAAAAATAGAAAGCTCGAGGGCATTTAGTTTTATGCATATGTATTCACATGAGAGAATTTGCTCAATTTAAATTGAATTTTATAATATACATTTGTATCTTGACTTTGGACATACAAAAGTTCCTAATTTCTATTCTTCTTTCTGATTCTTCTTAGAGTTGGTGGTTCCGGGGTTTTACTAAGAATGACATTAGGAAGAGAAGTAGCATCCTCCCTTCGGGCAGTATCTTCTTCTACTACAAATGGGAAAAATGTTCTAAGGTGGGATCTTTCACCAGAGCAAATTAGAACAAGAACCGAGGAATTAATCATGCAGACCAAACAGGTGTATGATGCTGTTGGAATGCTCAAGATGGAGGAAGTCACCTACGAGAACTGTTTACAGGTGCTGGCAGACGTGGAAGTGACATATATAGGTGGGTAGGTTGCACAGGTGCATCAGTATTCCATTCTCTACCATCTAAAGCCATTTCATGCTTTGTTTCCTGGCAATCAGACTTCCAGTTTTATAAGAGATTACTTTTTATATTATGGTTGTTTAGTTGCTTAGAATAAAATCGCCTATGGTTTATAAATTTTACTATGTTGATAAAGATGCTGTAAGATGACAACTATCATTACACTGTTTACTGAACAGCATTTAATAATACATTTTAAACTTTCAGTTCACACCATAACCCATTAATTCCATTATCCTGAAATATTCTAAGGAAAAATAAGATCCAGGCAAAATTATATAAATTTATGTAAAAGTATGCACTTTTCTCATAGAAGGGCTCAGAAACAACCCCCATATCTCACCAAATAGAATTGTGGATATACGACTACAATTTGGTGACTAATTAGTAAACTGTCCATCCTCTGTAACACTCTGTAGCCATGAAAATCATAGAAGTAGTATTAAATGACATAGAAGAAAAGGATGCAGAGGAAAACCTGGAAGAAAATCAGGTTTCACAGAGTTAACAAGATTTTGCAGAGAAGCAGAACCAATAGAGTACATGCAGGGAGATTTATTAAAGGAACTGGCTCACATGATAATGGAAGATGACAAGTCTAAACTCTGCATATGGACCAGCAGCCCGAGACTCAGAGTGCCAGCTGTGCAGATGAGGCCTGAAGGTGGTCTGTGGCAGAGTTCTTCCTTGCTTGGGCAGGCAGAACTTGTTTCAGATAGGCCCTCAACTCCAGGGATGAAGCTACTCATGTTACACAGAATAATCAGCTTACTCTCAGTTCACAAATGTAAATGTTAGACTCTTCAAAAAACACTGTCAGGAATTACATAAAATTAACTATCACAACAGTTAATATTCTGAGTGAGGCTTTACAGTTTGTTTTGACTTTCTTCTTTATGTGTTTTTTGTTTTCCATATTTCCTACATCAAACATACACAGTATTGTTTTTATAATGTATCAGACCTTTTGAATTAGAAGGAGTGAAGATTCATTTTGGTTATCTCTTAGAATTGGACATATTTCATAGGATGACTAATTAAACAACCTGGGCTGTATATCTAAATTTCATGAGAATATGAAGTAAGTAAAAAACTGGATCATAAATATTTCTCTGCATCCTGAAATTTGAAAGGCTGTCAGAATCCAGCACAGCCAGAGCAACCTGTTTATCTCTCCATCACCAAGAGCTCCCTACCCTATGTTCCACAGTAATAAGGAACTTAGGTGGATATTTTAATCTCGCGTTTCTTTCCATATCTATCCTAGTACCAATTAGTTCACTTTCATTAATGACCACTACATCTGCTTACAAGGATCTGGTAGAATTCTTAAGAGTCCAAGGGATGAAACTTCAGCAGTTTTTACAACAGGCACCTTCCTATATATGTCCTGCCCTGTTGTGGGTCTGTCTCCGGTTCAGGTGCTTACATCTTTAGTGACTTAAGGCTTTAGCTTTTCTATTCACATATTTGACTGGTCTAAAAATCCATTGGGGTTTAAAAACAAAGTCCTTTAAAATAATTATCTTTAATTCTATTTTTTTATAATCTTTTAAGCATATCTCAAAATTTGTGGTGTTTATTTTTGTTCTTCCATAAATTTATCTTTTGGTTAATCATTAAGGTTTTTGAGTTTTGGGACTGATTGTTTTAAATTCACTTTCTCTTATCTGTATATGTTCTGAGAGTTCATTCTACCTCTTACAGTAAATGTTAAAGCTTCTTTTGTCTAATGCCAGCTACAAAGCATCAGCATTGTTTATAGTTTGGCAAGGAGTGTGTAAATCTGGCTCCAACTTTGAGGCAAAATATAGAAGAAAATGGTTTTCAGTGTGATTGTTTATTTAAGAATCTGCTTCCAGTTTTAAGGCTTCTGAATTTTGTGCTCCTAATTCAAGTTCCTGAGAAGTTTTGATTCCTTCTTAATAACACTAAGCTATTTTTTAAAAGTAAAGAGAAACTACAACCTAAAGTTAACTGAATCACTTAAGTACTGTATGGGTTAAAGTTTAAACCTTCTGTTCCACTTTTTCCTTTACCATTAGACATAACATTATAAACTAAATTAAGTCCTACCAAACATGGTGTTGCATGCCTGTAATCCCAGCTCTCAGGAAGCTGAGACAGGAGGGTCACTGAAACTTTGAGGCCAGCCTGGGCAACATAATGAGTTCAAGACAAACCGGAATTACATAGGAAGTCCTGTCTCAAAAACCAAAAACTATATATAAATTAAATCCTAAAATACACTTGTCTAAGTTGCATTTTGTAGTACACATTATGGACTTATTTTGATATTTCTGGCAGGTATTTTTAAAACAGTTTTATTTGTAACAATCTTTTAAGAGGACTGATAAGTGAGGCAGCTTATCAAACTATTATTTCTTGGTGTTTAAAAGATAGATAACACATGTATAAATTTTACCTCTTTGTAAGACCTCAAAATACTGGAAATGATCAAAGTACTCAACTGTCAGCATAACTACAACCATTGCTATAAAATACATTTCTTTTTGTTATGTAGTACTAGGTATTTCACTAATATCAGTTTTATCTAAATAAAGTCAAAATATGATATATGAAAAACCCAAGGACCACTCTTAACAGGTGAAAATTAGAGCAAACTAAGTTATTTACCATTATCATTAAAAGAGATATTCCATATCTAGCTATATTTGCTGGATGAATCCACTTAAAATTCTGAGAATCCTCCCAAATTATATGGAACTTTTATTAGAGTTTATATGATGTGTGTGTTTGGAGGAGAGTCCATAATTTTGGTTTGATTCTTTAAGGCATCTGTAGTTAAAAAAAAGAAGAAGAAGAAGAAGAAGAAGAAGAAGAAGAAGAAGAAGAAGAAGAAGAAGAAGAAGAAGAAGAAGAAGAAAGGAAATCTGTTCTAATCAAACCCTATGCTGCTAAATCAATCAGCTTACTTTCTGAAAATCCTTGTCTTTCCAGGCCCTATGCTTGCAGGCTTTATCTTTCCAACCCCATTCTAAGCCCCTCATCCTGTAAGATCCTCCATAGCCCATTACCTGGTGTCCCAGCACTTGGGAGCTACTACCTATAATGTATCCTGTTTGTTTGACAGCCAACAGGTTCTGTCCCATGTTCTTCTTTATCTTTTTAATGTAGCCTGTTCCTGCCTTCTCAGGTCATAAGAACTATAAATTGTCAGTATAAAAACTATATTTTCAACTATTCCCAGTTAATAAATGTTTACCCTAAATATACTTAAATAAATGTTTAGTGCCCATCCTCTTGTTCATAAAGATTTCAAATAGAAAATAGAACAGCCAAGATTTGCATTAACTGATGTTTCTTGATAGTGTTGGGAACTTTTACAGAAAATATAAAATGAAAACGTAATCAGCTTAGTCTTCATCTAGGAAGAAAGTATTTGGCTTAATACTGATTTGGCAAGACTTGTCATGCTCATGGTTTCTTCATCTGTCAACAGTGGAAAGAACCATGTTAGATTTTCCTCAGCATGTGTCCTGTGACAAAGAAGTACGGGCAGCAAGTACAGAAGCAGACAAGAGACTTTCTCGTTTTGATATTGAGATGAGCATGAGAGAAGATATATTTCAGAAAATTGTTCATTTACAGGTAAGTGGTATTATGAATTCCTTTAAATAGGGAGTGGAGACCTACAACCCAAAAGTAAGAATCTGCGAGCTGGAGCAGCTGGAGCTCAGGGGCAGAATGCACAAGGCCCTGTGTTCTGTCCCCAGCACAAGGGTACCCTTTGACCTGGGATAAGTATTTGAATTTTCCTAGATTTGGTTTCTAATGTTTATAATGAATATGCATAGTATTATATAATGTATTATAATAATTACATTTACATGGAATTATGATTTCATTCACTTAAAATTAAAGACCAAGCTAGGGTGGTACATGCCAGTAGTGCATGCCAGTCATCCCAGCACTTAGTAAGCTGAGACAGGAAGATTGCCAAGAGTTTGAGACCAGCCTGGTCTACATAGTGAGTTCAAGGCTGCCCTGAACTGCTTAGTGAGACCATGTGTCAAAAAATAAATAAATAAATAAAAATCAAAGGAGTAATCAAAAGGCACATCTGTAATTCTGTATTTGACCATCATAAGCTATGAAGTTCAGAATTAAAAATCTCTGAATTTGGATGGTTTGTATTAGATCCGATTAATTAAAAACAAATGGAATCCAATTATCTATACATACCTTGGTTTCGGCTGTAATATTAATGACAAGACTTGATAATGTATGTGAGAGTCATGCTTGCTGATGTCAACCTTGTATTTCTTAATACTCACAAAAATTATGGATAATAAGTTTTCTGCATGGGTCAATTTTGAGTACTTTGATTTCTTAATCAACAATGTTGATTTGCTTCCCAGAATTTTCATAATGTCTTAGTTTTAAATTGTTATTGTCCTGATACCTTTACAATTTTTTGAAAAAGTGTTTCACTGTGCTAGGCACTTTTTATTATGCATATTACTTTTTGCAGAATTGCAAAAAACTTTAATTTGCAACTCTTGGGGCTGGGGATTTAGCTCAGCGGCATAAGCGCCTGCCTTGCAAGCAGGCAGTCGTGAGTTCATCCCTGGTACCAATAAAAGACAAAAAAAAAAAAAAAAAAAAAGAGCAAAACATCAATAGTAAGATGCAAGAGCAGCATAGTGGTCAGTAAGTGCTTGGCAGACACCATGCATACACTTTGTTAAATCCCTCAAGGGAAGGTCTGTATTGTTTCACTCTGTTTTGAACCTCTAGCAAAAGAACTGCTACAGAGTAAGCGTTTAGTAATTGTCTTAGTCAGTTTTCTCATCTCTTAGACAAAATATTGTCTATGCACAAGGAGAAGCTTATTTTGACTCATGATTTTTAAAACTTTGTCTGTGGTGAAAGGACCTGCACTGAGGCAAGTTTCTCAGGTCATGGAGCCTAGAAAACAGAGAAAGAAGGAAGGATCCTGGAAGAGAAATGTGTCCTCCTCCAGTGACCTGCCTCTTCTGGCCAGTGGCACCTTGCAGCAGCACACACAGCTGCTGAACTTAACAGTACGTGATTCCTCTGGTGCACAGTGTGCCGCATGGATCCAGTTACCTTCCTCAAGTCCTGCCTATGAGTGCTTGAAGCTTTTGTGGGTCTCCATGTAAACCATAACAATGTCCAATGAACTAACATGGGAAAGCAGTGGCAGGTTCATAAAATAGGCCGTCAGTAATTGGTGCTGAAACATAAGTTATCTATGTGGAAAAAAATTAAATATGATCTCTTCCTCACAACAGACTGAAAAAATAGTTCCCAATATCTGAAGGTCCTAAATTAATAGATTAAAATTTAAAGTTTCTAGAACTTTGTCTAGGATGGTATCTTTATATCATCTGGGCACAAGATATGTTTTTTATACAAGACACAAAAATGCTAATTATGAAGTATAAACTAATAAATTGACTACATTAAAATAACTGGTTCAGCCAGACATGATGACTCATGCCTATAATCTCAGCACTCAGGAAGCTGAGGCAAGAAGATTGCTATGCATTTGAAGCCAGCCTGGATTACAAAGTGAGCTCAAAGCCAGCCTGAACTGCATAGGAAGCCCTTGTCTCAAAAAGACTAAAATAAAGTAACTGATTCATAAAGTAAAAAGATAAATACTGAGAAAAGAAAATTACAAAACATTATAGTAGCAAAATAGTCTAGGATACACAGAAAACTAGTGTATCAGTAACAAAGGAACATCCCAGTAAAAAGATGGGCAGATGACTTGAAGAGATAATTCGGAAGAAACACAAATGGCAGTTAATCATATGGAAAGTTACCCTCATTAGTATTCAGAGAAATGCAAATGAAGGCCGCAGCAAGTTGCTGTTTTTCACATACAACACTGGCAAAAATTAAGAACTCTAGCAATGGCAGTTTTCTTTGTGAATATGGTTCAATGAAAGTGTTCATGTACTACGAGAATGTGATTAATTAAAAATAATAACAACTAAGGTGTATAAAGCAGATTTATAAAATCAACCCTAAATTCTCTACAATCCTGCATACCCTCTCTACCTCCAACTCCAATATTTACAATGATAGCAAACCTTTTAGAGCTTTCAATTGTACCAAACAGCTAGCTTCAGAAAGCATGCCATAAGTTTGCCTCCACTGTCCTAGAGGTATTTTTGTAGTTGTGCCCAAATGAAATTGGGTAAGTGTTCATTACAGTATTACAATTTAAAAATTGACTATTTCAACCAGCTTTTTATTAGCAAGAAAAAAAATCAATCACAAGTGATACATTTATACAACTGAATATTTTAAAGCATTGAAATAAATATGGCAACTGTGAAACTATATGGCTCAATCTTAGTAAAAATGAGAAAAAAATTGCAGAGTGCTGCATACAACATTATCATTTTATAAAGCTCAAAAAGAAACAGATATACATCAGTAATAGAACTAGAAAAATGTGTCTCATAAAATTCAAGAGTTTTTTTTTGCATTAGTTGCCTGTTACATTGGTAAATGTAATTGTGTTAATGTTCTGTTTTATAAATAAAGGATGGATTTAATTTGTCCTTATAACTCACATGTATATAATTATATTCATTTGTACATATCAAGTATTACATAAAAATTTATTAAATCTATTCTTAATTCTACCAAAAACATAACTTCTTCATCCTGTTAAAGAATGACCAAATGTCAAAAGATGTCAATTATGCAGCAGGTCTTGGTATTTCCCATTTTTTATACAATCTTCTCAACCATTAACCAAAATCCAGCAAAAATCAGTTGCATAGATATTCTTTCAAGCTGCATTGTGAGGAAAATGTACAATGTTTTCATGATAAAACAGTTTAACCATATTTCATCATTGTCACTTACTAAATAATAGATGCACAATAAGAATTCTTTGATAAAACAGAGGCTGAACTGTTGAAACTATATTTGTGAAATGAAGTGACCAGTTATAATATTGTATATATGTTTTCAGAGCCACAGACTTTGGCTTTACCAGTTTATTTTAGGCAATTCAGAATTTAAAAGGGAAAATTTTAATGTTACAAGGCTGATGAGTAAGTCATGGAAGAAAGTACAGATTTTTTTTTTTGCGGTGCCAAAAATTGAACCCAGAGCCTCATTCAAGGTAAGCACAGGCCCTACCACTGAGGTACAGCCCCAGCCCAAGTACAGATGCTTTTAAGTATATATGCTTTCTCCTTCCCTACCGCCCATGGAGAGCCAGTGCCCTAAACCATGACCGTGTAGGGTGTGGTGATGTACCTTCTGAGAGCCTGAGGCACAGGACAAGTCTAAGTTTGAACTCAAACTGAGCAAATTATTGAGATACTGTCACAAAATAAAAGTGGAGAGGCCCCACCCCTCACCTGAAGTGCCTTTGTGGACCTGAAGGAGCCTCAATGACCCATTCCCCCACCCGCAATTCCTCAGCAGGCCAGCAGGAGCATCAGTAACCCCTCTCCCCCACCCCGCAGTACCTTGGCAGATCAGGGGGAGTGTTGACAACCCTTCCCCACATCTGGAGGACCTCAGCAGATAGGTGAGAGCTATGGATAAGTCCTTCCCCCATCCAGATGAACCTTGGCAGGCCAATGAGAGCACAGATGAGATCCCCACACAAAGGACCCCAGGTGGGGCAGCAAGAATGCCAAAGAAGCCTCCCCCTATCCAGAGAAAGCTGGCTGGGTCTGCAAAACCCCCAGTGACATAGTAAGGCCCCAGTTGGGGCACACACCATGGACAGGTGGGTCTAGCAGTCTGGAAAAGTCTGAAGCTACAGTAACAATATGAACTAAGGGTTGGTTCACATCAATCCTCAAAGGCTAGTCAGCCCAAGAAGAATCCAGGACTTACCCAACTGGCCCCACAAGAGGAATTCTGGTGACTGACCACTCCTGTATACTGTGAGACCTGGCAACTGGGTGAGCAACAGCTACATAGTAGGAAGCTAAGGCACATACTTTGTATGGATGACACTAGTGGAATTGAAAAGACTGAAATATCAACCAGGAGGTAAAAATGACAAAACAAAAAAGCAAAATGTAATCTCAAACCCCAGCCCATCTGGAACAAGTACAGGAGACATCGACATAGGAGACACTGGAAGGTGCATATCTAAAATTTCCGAAAAACAATAGCAAGTAAAGTAAAAAACCAGATCCACAAGGCTATACAGGAAATCAGATCAGAAATAATCTCAGGAAAAAAAAGAGGTGACAACCTTAATGAAGGAATTGTTCAGCATAGCTAGAGAAGACATAGATTAAAAAATGTAGGATCATAGGAAAATGATGGAAACCATGCATGAAAAATATAGAAAAGAAATTGAATGAATGAGTCAAAGGAATATCTAGGAAATTGAAAATCCCATTGAAAGCTGGCAAGACTGCTTGAGTGAAAACTGAAGGTAGACTTTCAGACCTTGAGGACAGGATCATGGCTAGCAATCACAAAGGAAAGATCTTTTAAAAATAACAAGGAACCACCAAATAACAGTTTCAACATCTCCAAGACAATGCAAAGAAAAACACTGTAAGACTGACGGTGACAATGAAAATGCAGGAGCCAACGCAAATTACATTAAAAAAAATATTTGCAGAAGGAATAGCACAAAATTTCCCATACATGAGTACAGATGAGTGAGGCATGTAGAGCTCCGCACACCCATAGCCAAAATAAATCTATAGCCAGATATATAATACTCAAGATCCCAAAAATTTAGCACAAGAACAGAATATCAAAAAGCTGTTAGAGAAAAGAAACCAATCACCTGTAAAGGAAAGCCTGTTAGAATCATGGCCAACTTCTCAACATAAACCCTCAAGTCAAGAAGAGTTTGGAGTGAAGTATTTGAAGCCCTGAAAGAAAAGCAACTTCTAAACCAGGTTGATGAACTCTGAAAAACTATCTTTTCAAAATTAATGGAGAAGAAGAAACCAGTTCACCCTTCCTGTGAGTCAGCAGAAGCCATGCTCGGTCTGGGAGGAGTATAAGAGGCCAACGCACCCTTCCCCTAAACTGTGCAAACCATGCAGGGCCGGGGAAGAGAGACACCAATTCACTCTTCCCATCAGCTGCACAAATATGCAAGGCCCAGGAAGAGAAAAGCAAATTTGCCCTTCCTGTGAGTCCGCAGAAGCCATGCTAGATCTGAGAGGAGTACAAGAAGCCAATTGTTCCTTCATGTAAGTCACACAAATCATGAGGGTCTCAAGAAGAAAGAAGCCAGTTCACCCTTCCTGTGAGCCAACTGGTACACAGGCACAAAAGAGGTCAGCTACACAAAAATTCAGCAAAAAAATAACAGTGAATCAGACATAAACAAATGGACTTAGTAGACATTTACAAGGTGTTCTATCCAACAATATCAGAATATACATTGTTCTCAGCTGCACATGGAATATTCTCTGAAATACACTGTATACTAGCCCATAGAATGTGCTTAAGTAAATGCAAAGGAATTGAAACTATCCCATGCATATTATCTGACCATAGTGTACTGATATTGGAAATTAATGGCAAAAGAAACTGCAAAAACTACAAAAACACATGGAAATTAAATAATATCCTCCTGAACAATCAATGTGTCACAGATAAAATTAAAGAAGAAATTAAACAATATCTACAATTAAATGAAAATGCAGATACAATGCCCCAGAACCTATGGGATGCAATGAAAGCAATCCTAAGAGGGAAATATATAGCAGCGAATTCTCCTATCAGGAAAATAGAGCAAGCACAAATAACCTAATGCTACACCTTAGGCTTCTAGAAAAAGAAGAGCAAATTAAGCCCAAAGCCAAAAGAAGGGAAGAAATTACAAAGATCAGAGAAGAAATTAGTGCAATTGACACTAAGAAAACAATAAAAAGAATTAATGAGTCGAAGAATTGGTTCTTTGAAAGAATAAACAAAATTGATTAACTCCTGGCCAACCTTAACAAGAAAAGGAAAGAAAAAACTCAAATTCATGCAATGAGAAATGAAAAGGATGAAATCACTACAGATCCTGTGGAAATTCAGAAGATCTCAGTGCCCATTTTGAAAGATCACATAGACTGAAAAACACATTAAAAAATGGACAGATTCCTAGAAATGCATGAATTACCAAAGCTGAATCAGGAAGATATAAAAATTTTGAATAACTCAATATCAATTACTGAAATTGAAAACATAGTTAAAAGCTTACCAACAAAGAAAAGCCCAGGTCCTAATGGATTCTCAGCTGAATTCCACAAGAAATTTAGAGACACTTTAATGCCAATACTCCTCAAACTGAAATTCAAAGGGAAGTGAGTCTCCTTAACTCATTCCTGGAGGCAAGTATTATTCTGATACTGAAAACCAGAGAAAGACCCAACCAAAAGGAGAACCACAGGCCAATCTCCCTAATGAACATAGATCCAAAAATTCTCAGTAAAATACTGAGCAAACAGAATGCAGTAAATCATCAAGAAGATTATGCATCATGAGCAAGTGGGACTCATCCCAGGAATGCAGGGATGGTTCAACATATGCAGATCAGTAAACATATATACCACTTCAACAGAGCCAAAGACAAAAATCACATGATCATCTCAATAGATGTATAAACAGTTTTTGATAAAGCCCAACATTCATTCACAATTTTAAAAAACCCTACAGTAAATCAGAATAGATGGTCTCTACCTCAATCTAATAAAAGCCAACTATGACAAATCAACAGCCAACGTCATACTAAATGGACAAAAACTGAAAGCTTTCACTCTAAAATCAGGAAAAAGGCAAGAATGTCCACTCCCTCCACTCCTATTCAGTATATTTCTAGTAATATTAGCCAGAGCAATTAGACAAGAGAGAGAAATGAAAGGTATAAGGGTAGGAAAGAAAAAGTTAAATTACTAGTATTTGCAGATAACATGATACTCTACATAGAAGACCCCCAAAACTTCACCAAAGACTACTAGAGTTAATAAGCAAATTCAGCAGCATCCTTGGATACAAAGTCAACACTCAAACTTAAATGTTCTCCTTGAAATCAAACAGCTATCTAATGATAAAAACATAAATTTTTTTCAAATCCTTATGTTTACTGCTCTTTCCACTGTGATATACTAGTACTTTATCACCCTTAATTCATTAGCAATCTTGAAACTTTTATTATACAAAATGGGAAATTTTCTTGATTTTCCCTCCAAATACTCCCATGATTTTTAAGTTCAGTTTTATTGTCTATAAAATACGTTTGTTGGGCTGGGGATATAGCTCAGTGGCATAGCACCTGCCTGTCAAGTCCAAGACCATGAGTTACCAAAAAATATTCCCGTTACCAAAAAAATTTAATAAAATAAGTCTGTAAGCCTTACCTTGGGGGGTGGCATATGAACAGATTCATATAAAAGCACTTTATTGTAAGAGGAGGTTAAAGAGAAATCTTATCACCGAAATGGTTAAAATAAGTCTGCTTACTGACAAATTATATAAACTTCAAAATTACTTTAGAGAACTTTAGCCTTCTCCTCTTTAAACACAATAAATTTCACCCAAGACTGTGGTCTGGTTCAGATTCAATGGGAGAAATTTTTGTTTAGGAAGGAAGGTACAATTACAGCAAAGCAGTCTAGAAGTATTGCTGACTCCCTCCTATGGAGTCCTTAGGCAGTAATTCTGGCCTTGTGGAGGATTATAAAGGACTGTATTATGATGATGGGCTCTGCAACAGGAATGTGCTTAAGAAGCACATGTTAGAAGCACCTCCCTCCTACCAGAGGCCTTCAGAGATTGCTTGAGACCTGAGTCTGACCTGCAGGGTGTATCTGGCTAAAACTGAGTCAGAGTTTTTTAAGTGTCTTTTTGTAGTAAGTTAAATATTTCAGTGCATTAATTAATCTTATAATTGGACATAAATCAAGGATAATTTTTCTTAGATTATCTTTTTACCTGTTTATAGCCGAATAAATAGGTGTATTTTTAGAGTAAGTAGATTTAATTTTAACCCAGAGTATGAAATTTGAGTTTACTGTCCTGAGTATACTTCCAGGCTTTCTGAAACAGCAGCCCTACTACCTGCAGATATAGCGAGTTAATGTAAGCCTACCCAGTATGAGAGCCCATTGTGATTAAGAGGCCATGGAGTAGGAATTCTGCTTATATCAGCTGCTGAGCTTTTGTTATGAGTCTGTCTTCTAAGCTCAGGGATAAACGGGACCAAGAACACAGCTGCCTGTGCAGCTGCATTTTTCAGATCCTCAATGAATGACCCTCCGCCCTGGATCTCCACCTGCTCACCTATGTCCTTAACAAATTACCCAGCCCTTGCCACCCCTTCTCACCAGGCTTCCTGCCACCCCTGCCAATATACACTGCGTAGTTTGCCCCAGCTTTGCAACTCGCAGTGCTGCAGTGTCTAGAGACTCGTGTTGCCATGGTTGACACTTCAAGGCAGACTTTCTGGTGTTATTGAAGCAGTGAACACAAGTTAATTACATCTGCATGAAAACTGATTTGAATTACCGATCATCCCTCAGGGGGCCAGTCCTTACCTCAGTCAGCCCCTAGGAATTACAGATTTCTTCCCATTGTAGGCTCCTGCTTCTAACATCCCAGTGGATGCCTATACCAGGTGGGGATAGGTGCACCTCCAGTCAGGCCAGCACATACACAAATTCTCCAGGGAAACAAAAGGAAGTTAGTGTGGAAAAAGTAATCTAACTATATTTTGCCTCCACTGAGGATAAACTCAGAGGAAACTTTGAATAATGTATACATGGGTACCTTATTACTATGACATAAGGTATTTATTTGTAGGCTGAGTGAAGTAAGGTTTCTACCCTAAATGGTATATACCTCCCAGTTAAAATGCCAACTGCTGCTGCAAAAAAAAAAAAAAAAAAAAGTTACCAAATTGTTGTAGCATAAGCTTAGCACCAAGAATCTAAAATGATCTGCAGCTGC
This sequence comes from Cavia porcellus, assembly GCF_034190915.1. NCBI lineage: Eukaryota > Metazoa > Chordata > Mammalia > Rodentia > Caviidae > Cavia > Cavia porcellus. The sequence goes on from NW_026947494.1 coordinate 54,414,649, forward strand.
CAGACTTGATGATGCACTCCTGTAATCCCAGCACTCAGGAGGCTGAGGCAAGTTTGAGACTAGCCTAGGCTACAAAATGAGCCCAAAGCCAGGCCGAACTACATAGTGAACCCTGTCTCAAAAAGATAGATAGATAGATAGATAGATAGATAGATAGATAGATAGATAGATAGATAGATAGATCTGCAGACTGGGAATGCAACTCAGTGTCATAAGTGCCTGCCTGGGAAGCATGAGGCCCTGAGTTCAATTCCTGGTACCAAAAAAGTAAAAAAAATAAAATAAAATAAAATGGTCTGTGCAGCTAAACAAAACTTGTAAAGAGCTAATGAGTTGGGAAATGAGTATTCAGGCCTGGGCAGCTGGGTCATAGAGTCTGTAAGGCTCCAGTTACAGAAGGCACTCGTTGGCTGTCACCCAAACTGATCCCATTATACATGCTGAATCTATCTGGAGTCCATTTCCTTGTAGAAACCACTAACTGACCACTTATCCAGATGTGCCATGCATATTCTACCATCTCTTTTGGAGAAATGTGTAGTGTTTCCACTACCTTACTATAGCTGGGGCACTCTTCCATTCTCCTCTAGGGCTCTCTGTCCCTTGGAGTGAGTGTTGTGTTGCTGCTTATAATTCAGATCCATCAACTGCTTTAGTCTTCTTTGTGTAGTGCTGATTCATTTTCCCAGATACTTGTTCATATGCAGCTTGCTACTCTTGAGCTCGCTTGCCAAACGACAGGAAGGCAGTTTTGAAGTGTTGGAAGCCTTTTGCTGGTATGGGGTTTTATCCAGCTGTCCTTGTTTGGTTTCTTGGCAAAATTGTCCCATTCTGTATTTGTGTAGAATTTACCCAATTAGTTTTATTCATGTCTCTCAAGTAAAAATAGGTTAGCAAATGATCGAATATTAAATCCAAATGATTTGTGGTGTTTATGAAAAAGGCCACTCAGTCATAAAGAATGCTCAGAATGAGATTATATAAATACTTCTGTTAACATGCCTTCCAGTGGTACAGTCCATATTGACTCTGAGGCAAGGCAAGGAAATTCTGGTTAGATTTTTATTTATTTAACATTTCTGTTTTAAATGAGCAGAAGTTCAATAAAGCATAAAATAAATTGTCTTCAAAAGGGCCTGCCTCATAATCCCTTATGTACTTTGTAATCCAAAAGAGATGACAAATAAATTTTTTGGCCTCATAGTTTGTAATTTACCCTTGTACTAGTGCAACAAAAATGGTTGTCATTTATATTAATTTCAGGAAACCTGTGATTTGGAGCAGATAAAGCCGGAAGCTAGACGATACTTGGAAAAGTCAGTTAAAATGGGAAAAAGGAATGGACTTCATCTTCCAGAACAAGTACAGAATGTGAGTTAATGTTTCCTTTTCTTAATGGGAAAAAAAGAATAAACTACAATAAAAATCAAGAAGTAGGGAAATAGATAAGCTATAATAAAATAACTCATAGTGCTAATCTATTTGCAGTGTCTGGTCTTTAATGCTTTGTCCTGTAACTCCTTTTACCCTCCTCATGACTGACAGACAATTTTTCTTTAATCCTGTCCAAGTTTTATTTGTTACAGTGTTGGACTTATTTCCCCTACTCTATTTCATATTCTTTGTTAGTTCCAAATATTAATAGTTGATTTATATTGTTCCTTCTTTGATCATACAGAGATAGAACACTGGCAGTAAAATCCTTATTGATGGAGAGTTTTAAAGCAGCACTTTGGAATGGAATACTCTATGATTAAGATAGTACCTTAAAAAGTAGAGATTAGCTGCTGAAAAAGGCCTCTCAGACTTTTCCTTTTGTCTGAAGCCAATCATGTCTTCTTCCAGATTTAGCAGTAAACTCAGCTTTATAATTAACCTCATTCCTCTTAAATAGGAAATATAAACCATGATTTATTTCTAGATCATTCTTCTAGACAGAAGAACTGGAAATCAGTTTGAAAGAAATCCAAACCATATAATGTCATCATGGTAGCCATAACTGTAGGCACCACTGAGCTATGGGTGCCATTTTCCCACCTGAATGCCCTTTGATCACTTGGTACCCTCTTCATCCTAACTAGAGAAGAAAAATTACCAGACTTCCATGACTGTGCCTTCCCAGTCAATCTTAAGTTCTCTTTCAGACATGAGCACTCTAAAGTTAAGCTGTGTTTGGTTGTAGCTAATAAAATCTCCTTTAAACAATAGAAGAGATTTTGTTGCTTATGTAACTATGAAGTCCAGATGTAGATGAGTTTCCTGGTTTAGGTGGATCTAGATGCACAGTGGTGCCTCTGGTGGCCTGAATTTTTTCTGTTTCTCTGCTCTATCCTCTTCAGTGGTGGTGTGGAGCAGTCAGTGCTTACTAGTGAAACATTTAATGCAAGATATATGAATGTGTAAGACTTTACAAGGTTTGCTTACAGTGGCCCACAGAGTCCACTGTGGAAGAGTGTAAAAGATCTACCTTCTTGCTATAGATCTGAAAAGTCTAGTCAAAGGCCTGAAGCTCAGTGTAATCTGCTATGCCAAGTCCAAATTACGAGGCCAAATGATCTGTGATGAAACAGTGAAGCATCCATACTGAAAGGCTGAAACATCTGCACTGGAAGCCAAGAGATGATGGCCAACGTGAAGGTGAAGTCTAGAGCTCCACTGAAGAAACAGAAGCAACCCTTCCTTCTTCATTTCCCTTTTATACTCTTCTGGTTACAATCTTCCGTAGGGTTGTTCTCCACACCCAGAAATTTGTTGAGCCAATTTAGTTATGCATTTCTTACTCAAGTTGACACAATCAATTAACTATCACATGGTGTTTCTCAAAGGCTACTTTCTTATATTACTAAAACGGCTATGAATCTAAAAAAAAGAAAGACATAGAGAAGCCCCCATCAAAATTCTCCTCATGTCTTGACCCAGCTTGGATCCTTGTACCTAATACTGAGTCCCCAATCAGAAGCTGATTCTTCTCAGCAGGACCCCACTTTAAGAATCAGTGAGTGTGATTTAATTAAATTTCATTATCTAGAATTACAGAAGAGTGTTACAGACTAAAAATTATTTCAAATTTTTCCTTATAGTTTCCTTATTACCTCCTTGGATCTCTCACCTAATAATTTTTCAGCTAATATTAGTAAGGGAAATACTAGGCCTGGATTATCTGACCTAGTCACTGTGATGGGGATGAAGTGATTATCTAACTGATGTTTTCTGTCCAGACTACATGACCTGGGATGGCGGCACATACCTGTAATCCCAGCACTAGGGAGGCAGAGGCAAGAGGATCACTGCAAGTTTGAGGCTAGCCTAGGCTAGATAATGAGTTCAAGTAACAGCCTGTCTCAAAAAGAAAAACCAGCAACAGAAAAAAACCAAACTACAGGACTACAAAGTAGGAAAGAAATGAAAAAGGAAGGCAGGAGTGATGGCATACACTTGTAGTCCTAGCACTTGGTAAGCTAAAGCAGATGGATCACCGCTATTTTAAGGCCAGGCTGGGCTACCTAGTGAGTTAAGAACTGGCCTGGACTGCATAGTGGGACCCTGACTCCAAAAACAATTTTGAAAAAATGAGAAAGGAGTTGGAGAGTCAATCAAAGTGTCCAAAACAACATTGAACAATATGCACCTACACAGAAATCTCAAATTTAGTGTACATCAGAATTACCAAGAGAACTTACTGAAACTGATCATAGTCACCTACTCCCAAGAGTTTGTTTCCATCAGGCTAGTGTGGTGGCCTGAGCAACTACAGTTCCACCGTGATGCCAGTCCTCCTGTGCAGGGCTACACTTTGAGAGCCTGTTTAAGTAAATGTAATTTCCTGGCATTCTGGGAAGATTGGGGCAGATTAATATAAAATTTTCTCGTGATTTCTTATTGCTTACTTTTTGTTCACTTAAACACTTTTTATGCAAATGATAGGATCCCTAAATTACTTCAGTTTACTAAAGCTCAGTAAAATTAAGACACTACCTTTTTTCCAAATCAACCTAACAATTATGCAGTTCTTATCTTTTGGTTTATTTAGGTACTGGACATTGGGTACTAAATTGAAATTTTTAAACACACTCATTAATGGGTCATTAGATTCTTCATTCACTTAGCAACTGTTTATGTGCACAGTGTACCAGATACTGCTTTTACTGTAACTCCTTAATTTATTTAGTTCCTCAAATTTACAACCAATCCTAGTATATCCCCAGTTTGTCTTTCTGTAAGCACTACACACAGATATTGTGAGCATGACACAGAAGACTGCCAATTGCTGCTTTTCCAAACACATCTCTGGAAAGTACTTTCTGAGGGTTGGATACAGAGTCTAGTCACCATATAAAGGTGAAATGTACTTGCCTGATGGCAGTAAAAATGAAAGCTCCTTTTTATTATTAATGTTCTGTATATTTTTCTTCATTTCAGGAAATCAAATCAATAAAGAAAAGAATGAGTGAACTATGTATTGACTTTAACAAAAACCTCAATGAGGATGACACTCTCCTTGTGTTTTCCAAGGCTGAACTTGGTAAAATTCTGTTACTTATCTACGTTAAATTAAGTAATTTATGCAAGTAATGTTACCTCATAATTTGTTATGCTTTCCAGATAAAATAACTATATCAGAGTTTTAAACATTAATTTAAAAATGACCCAACAACTAAACATATTACTCTTGCTATGAAAAAGACAAACAGAGCAGCCACAATTAGACTTTAGGCTGATAAGAGACTGTATACTATTTCTATGAAGAAACCAGGGGAGATTTCATAACACTTTCCCCTTGAATCTTTCTTGTTAACTTACCCTAGTGACCAATAGCCTTTAGAACCTTGAAAGTGTTTCTGCCATGATGTCCCCTGCATTGAACTTAAACTTCTATCCAGGGCCTTTCTTGGCTCAGTTTTGTCTGTTTGCCTTCAAAACACCATCTGCACTGTGCTCTGCAGCCTGTTAATACCATCTTTTGAGCCACCTGCCCTCTCAACATCACCCCCATTCCAGTAAAATCAAAATGAAATTATAAAGATTGTCATTATTTTACTTGAATTTCAGTTACTCCATCACTTTTCCTAGAGCTGCTTAAAGGTACGGTACCAATACTAAATAAACCAATAATTAGTTGGGAGAATAGAAGTATGAGAAAATGACTTTTTGCAGGTGCTCTTCCTGATGATTTCATTGACAGTTTAGAAAAGACAGATGATGGCAAGTATAAAATCACCTTAAAATATCCACACTATTTTCCTGTCATGAAGAAATGTTGTGTTCCTGAAACCAGAAGGAGGATGGAAATGGCTTTTAATACAAGATGCAAAGAGGTACCACAAATGTTTGTCCTTCTTTTATTTTTATGGAAGATTTTCGGGAAAAGATCTGTTTTGCTCATCAATATTGAAGTCATCTCAGAATGTGATATTCCTCTGTGTGTGTGCGCGCGCGCGTCTCTGTGTGTGTGTGTGTGTGTGTGTGTGTGTGTGTGTGTGTGTGTGTGTCTGTGTGGTGTATAACTCCTAAGACTTTTAGCTTTTGTTTTGCTTATTAGCAGTCTGCTCTTGTAGACCCAGGCTAAGTTGTTCTAATAAAAGGAGAATGGGTTAAGTTAACTAGAAGTTGTAGTCCTTCCCCAGGGCAGAAGCCCAGGGCCTTTAAGATTGCTGTCTCTCCTCAACAAGTGACTTCCAAGGTCATTCCTAGAAATGAGTATTCCTTAGTTCCTTGGGAATATGGGGGTTGGGGACGGTACAGTGGGTCTACAAACTGTCTTCAAGGGCAAGGCCTAGAAATGCCATCTATACACAAATCCATTGACAACCACATTGAATCATATAGCTTATCTAGCTCAAGAGAAGCTGGAAAATGTAGTCTTTAGTTAACAGTCATTACTCAGCTAAAGATTTTACTAAAAGAAAAAAAGATAACTGAATACTGCGTCAACTAGCCCATTCCACCGTATTCTTTCTCACTGACTACCCAGGTTACCACAAGGAAGGGCCTCCCATCTCATTTCGTTTATTTGTTTCCTTCTGTTATAGAACCATTTATCAGTTCCTAGCCTGTTACTGCCTCGAACTAGTTTAAATACCAATATCTCTGAGTGATACACAGTTCTTCCCAGTTACAGCTTCTCATCATCTAGTACTCTGTGAATGGAATGCCACATTAACAGCCTCCTAACCCCAAACCACATCCAGGAGTAGAATAAGAATGGAATAACCATGGTAAAAATCCCATTAGAAAAAGGAAAGAGTAGAAAACATAGCAGACAGTTTTTGAACCTGTTTGACAGGACTTAGGAGGATAACATGTTCTTCTGAAGTCCCTTGTTTAACCCTGTTGGACTTACTGGGGTCTGCTTTCTGTCATGATTCAGTTTATGAGTTGGATTCAGTTTGAAGTATAAGGGATGATTTATGATTCAAATAAACATAAAATTTCATAGGCTAGACTCGAATCATTTTTGGGTAATAAAATTCCTTCAAGAACTTAATTTCAGAGCCAAGAATCATGGCATACACCTATAAGTCCTGCACTTGAGAAGCAGAGGCAGGAGAATTGCCATAAATTCAAGGCCAATCTGGGTTACATAATGTTTTGTTCCTTTGTTTCTAGTCAGATTCTTGTTAAAATAACCATGCCCAAATATTCCTTTTGGTCATAGTTCTTAAAACTGCTGTATCTCATATACTGACTTTATATTTTGCCATTCTTCTCTTTCTCAATTTAATATTGTCTGCTTTTGATTCCCTTGAAAAGAAGGCTTGAGTAAGAAGGCAGTGTTTTCAAACTAGTTTCTATGGTTTACTAACTCAGAATGACATCTTTTCTGGTAATTTTAGGGATATAGAACTGAGTTTTCAACTATCTGAAGCCCCATATTGTAGGCCACAGGCACAATCTCCCTCAGCAGAATTCTTTTCCTCCTGTCTTTGCAAACTGGCCAGTTCTTACATGAACTCATATCTCACATAACAATCAGCACACCAACAAACACACATGCTAACAAAAATAGTTTCCACAAAGGACTCCCTTAGAGCTACTCCTCGGTAGTTATCTGGCCTGTTTTCTAAGTATAACAGCAGCGTTAATACATGTTCTCTGTGCATAATAAACATCAGCAGCTTCCCAGCCTGCAGCCTTAATGTACTTACTTTCCATTCTGCTCTTCCTTTTCACTTCCATCATAGCACCCTATCCCCGCTATCAATCTCTGTAGCAGGGTATAGGCTAAGCAGCTGAACCATTCAAAAGCATAGTGACTCAAGGTAAAAAGTTAATTCTCTTCAGAAAGTAGGTTAGAGGTTACCAGAGAATGGAGTTAGGGAGCCTGAGGAGTTGCTTTTAATGCTTAGAGTTTCTGCTTGGGGTAATGAGGAAGTTTTAGCTGGAAATACAGTCGTAATAGTTGCACAACAATGTGAATATAATTAACAGCACTGAATTTTATACTTAATTATATATTATTTTAACCATTAAGGTATATATATCGTACCACAACTTTTGCAAAGATTTCTCTTGGAACTTGAGAAATGAGTAATCCTGAGCTGGAGGACAGCTTGGCCGTACTCAGTATGTAACTTCTAAGGTCATTGTCATCTTCAGTTCACAGTTAACAAGACAAGCACCTGTAAAGAGATGACACAGAAATTGCACTCATCACTTCATTCAGACTTCATTGTTCCACTGAGTGTCACACGACCACATATTAATAGACACCAGAAAGCCTGGGAAAGGCAGCTAGGTAATCATATGTCCAGCAAAAACTCAGAGCTCTTTTACTAAAAAGAAGAATGGGAGGATAGATATTGGGAGAAAATTAGCAGTCTAACAAGAATATCTACAGAAACCAAAAAAACAAGAGAAAATTCAAACTAGTTAATTTTAGAACTTGGAGAATGATGTTGTATGTGCTTTCTTATGCATGTTTTCATTCTTTTCTGTGTTTGTGTTTATATTTTTGAGACAAGGCCTCACTATATAATGCAGGCTGGCCTTGAACTCATGGGTGATCCAGTCCTCCTGCCTCCTGAGTACTGGGATGACAGACATGAGCCATCGGGCCAGCCTCTCCATTCTGATTTTAAAATAATATTTCCGGGTGTGATGACACATGTCCGTAATTCCAGAACTCAGGAGGCTGGGATAGGAGAACTATCAAATTCCAAGCCAGCCTGAATTACATAGTGAGACCCTGTCTCAAAAAACAGAATTTATCCTACCAAGTGATAGCACACATTTGTAATCCCAGTGGTCAGGATGGGGAATGCCACAAGCTTTGGCCAGCCTGCATAGTGAGTTCAAGACCAGCCTGAACTAGTTAGTGAAGCCCTGTTTCATTAATAACAAGTTACATAGTGCTTGCAATTTTTTTTTTTTTTGTACCGGGGATCAAACTCATGACTTCACATTTGGCAGGCAGGCGCTTATGCTGCTGAGCTAAATCCCCAGCCCAAAATTTAAACATTCACTTAGGTTTTTTTTTTTTTTTTTTGGTTTTGTTTTGTTTTGTTTTTTGGTATTGGGGATCTAACTCACAACTGTGTGCTTGCAAGGCAGGCACTTATGCCGCTGAGCTAAACCCCCAGTCCTCCTGCTTGCAATTTTTGTAAGGACTTTCAATATATTCTCATTTGAATCTTCATGACCACCTTATATAAATAATTAATGAGATGAGATGGATGAGAAAAGAGAGAGATGAGAAAGTTGAAGCTCAGAAAGCATAAGGGAATGCATACGGCTGGGGCAGGAGGATCTCTGGGAGTTCCAAGCCAACCTGGGCTACATAATGAGATCAAAACCAGCCTGAACTGCATAGCAAGAGACCCTGTCTCAAGCAAAAAACAAAATGTAAACAGTACATACATACTTTGAATAGTTCTGGAGGCTGAGAAATCCAAAAGCACAGCTCTGGCATGAGCTCAAAAGGGGGAGGAGGGACAGAATAGTGTTCCTTCACATGGTGGAAGGGCAAAAGGGCCTATGTGGCCTCAATCCAGCCTTTCATAGGAACTAACCCATTTGTGAGGCTAGAGCTCTCATGACTTAAATCACTTGCCCAGCAATGCTCTCTCTCAGTGCCACAATTCAAGTTAAGTTTCTAACCCTTAAGTTTTAGAACATGCAGACCATAGCATGTGGCATTAGGTATATTTACACTGTTCTGCGACTACCACCAGCCAGCCACAAGACTTTTTCATGCTTGCTAACTGGAACTCTGTATTCATTAAACATTCCTGCCCTTTCTCTTATGCCAGCAGCCCCTGGCAACCATCATCCCATTTTGTATTTCAAAGAGTTTGACTACTCAGCAACCTCATACAAATGAAATCATACAGAATATCCTTTTGTGACTGGCATATTTTACTTAACATAGTGTCTTTTGTGTGTGTGTCTTTTCCAGAGAAGGTTTTGTTATGCAGTTCAGGCTGGCCTTGAACTCACTTTATAGCCCCGGCTGGCCTCCAACTAGCAGTGATCCTCCTGCCTCAACCTCCTAAATGCTAGGATTACAGGCCTGCACCACCACACCCAGCTTTTAACACAATGTCTTAAAAGCGAATCCATATTGTGACATTTGTCTGTCAGAATAGCTTTTCTTTTTAAGTTTGAAATGTATATAGATAAATATAAATAAGTAGATAGAGATATGCTTCAGTTCACAAATTTAATTCTTTCCACATTCCTAGTCACAAACTGATTTGGACAAGAACCAAATCAAATTTCTCCATAAGATCAGCATTGAGCCTAACCATTGAATTTGAATCAGTTTGCAACCAGAATTGTCAAAAGTATTAAGCTCGTAAACCTAAGTTAGCACTGTACCATTTTCTTGATCCATTCATCTGTCAAAAGACATTTTGGTTGCTTCTATCTTTTCACTATTTTGAATAAAAATGCCACTATAAACATAGGTTTACAAATTGTCTTTGATTCTACACTTCTTTTGGATATTTACTCAGAAATAAAATTTTGAATATTATAATAAATCTTTTCAATTTTTTGAAGAATCACCGTATTATTTTCTGTAGCAGCTGCAGCATTTTACATTCTCATCAGCAGTGCATAAGGTTTTCAAATTCTTTATATCCCTGCCATTACATTATTTTCCATATATATATATATATATATACACACACACATATATATATATATATATATATATACACACACACACACATTTACACATATACATGTGCACACATATTTGGTTTCCTGTATACATGCATATATGTATACACAGTGGTACCTCATATATAGATATATATACACACACAATTCACAAATTTTTTTCCATAATTATGGTCACAGACTGAATTGAACAAGAACCAAATCAGATTCATTGGTTGAACTGATGGATATATATGTGTGTGTGTGTGTATATATATATATGTATATATATATACATATATTTTGTATATATGTATATATATATATACATATATATTATATATATGTATATATATATATATATATATATATATATGACTGTATGATATCTTAAAAATAATCAAGTACCAATATTGGGTGTAATGAGAATGAATGAAAATCACTATTAAAATGTATTTTTACTTTATTTATGATACCTCAAAGTTTATTAAGAAACTCATAACTATAGCTGTCTCTTGAGGTTTAAAATGTTCAAATTTTTTTCAGAAACAAAATTCTATTATTAAAAAAAGTTCGACCCTGAAAGGAAACTAGTAGTTTAGATGTTCTAAAAAAATTTTTTGACAGTTTGGTACATTCTTATAATCTTAGCACTCAGGAGGTGGAGGCAGTAGGATCACCTCAAGTTTGAGGCCAGTCTGGGCTACATAGTTCAAGTACAGCTTGAACTGCATGGTGAAACCCTATCTCAAAAAAAGATTGACAGTTTTATAAGTCCAAAAATGTGAAAACTCTTGTTTTAGTGTTTTTTGTCCAATTAATTGTTAAGCTTTGTTTTGTTGCTTATTACTAGGAAAACACCCTAATTCTGCAGCAGCTACTCCCACTGCGGGCCCAAGTGGCCAAACTCCTGGGCTATAATACACATGCTGACTTTGTCCTTGAAATGAACACTGCCAAGAGCACAAGCCGTGTGACGGCCTTTCTAGGTTAGTTGTTCTTTTTAAAACAATTGTGTGGTTTCTGTTATTCCCTCTCCCCATGGCTATCCTGCTGTATCATATCAGTTTGATTGTTTATGTTACCATTTTAGCCCTTGCTTCATCCTGTCTTGCAGTATCTTTTTTTGGGTATTTATACTGTTTCCTCACGTGCCATTTACAGTGCTAAAAGAGAGCGTTAGCTCACAGCCTTTATTTACTGCTTCTAGGTGTTCACTAGAGATGGCATGGCTACTTAGGAATCTGTATGAAATAAACCAGCATATATCATGTAAATGAAAACAGAACATATATAAATAAAAGTATACATACTAATAAGGTACTACTTATTAAGATGTGAAAGTAATATAAAATAGCAAACTTCAATACTAGTAACTAGATTTACATTCCTTTTTCATAAATACTTTTGAAACTATATGTCTAGCCAGCATGGTGGTGCAGACCTGTAATCTCAGCACTCACAAGGCTGAGGCAGGAGGAGTGCTGTGAGTTCAAGGTCAGCCTGGCTGCAAAGTGAGTTCAAGACCAGCCTAAACTGCATAACAAAACCCTCTCTCAAAAAAGGAAAGTATATGTTCATGACTAAATGTTCTCAAAGTATTCATTGCTTTGTTATGTCTTTACCACCATAATTAAGTTGCAAACAATAATGTATTAAAAATCAGTCTTTAACCAAAAATTTACTCAATTCTTTCCTTAAGTGGCCATATCTTACCTTACTAATATATGTGCTGGAATCATATATGCCTTATAACAGATGCTTCATCAATGATAATATATCTATCATCATAGAATTACTCATGAGACATTTATGAATAATTATGTAATTTTAGGTAATGTGCTAAAAGAAATAAAACAAAGGCCTTTCCGCAATGATTTTTTGCTTAGTGGGAGCAACAGAGAAGTGAACAGGTGATTGCCATATAGTCAGACACATGTTATACAAGAGGATGGGTAAGGGCCTTAACAGGTTTGTGAGAATGCTTCCTTTACTGGTGATCGCACTGATAAAAAGTTTCTGTAGCGCTCCTTGATTCACTTACTTTTTTTATGGTAGTTTTCTTTCTAATTTGAAGTGGGCATATTCTCATATGATTTACACTCTTGCCGTCTGTATTGCATATACTCTCACAAGCCTAGTGAAAACCATATCTCTTTGTGTCCCTTGTGAGAATACAGCAGTCCTCTCTGGCTGCAGCCTCCCTCTCACTGTGAAGCTGTATCTAAAGTACCATTTCCCTTATAGACCTACGCACATTCTCATCTTAACATATGTAACAAATTGTGAAAAATACATTGAGCATATTTATTTAACTAAATTAAAAAATGCCCAGAAATTGACCACAGTATATATATTGTTGTTCCCAGAAATGTCTCCAGCTTACATCCAGGATTGATGTATCCAAATCGTCCCTCTTCCCATTCATGGTGAAGAACTAAACCCATGACTATCGAATGTGTTGAACACTTTATAGATAATGTTGACCACAGGTCATATGTAATTTGTTTCCTGTAGCTTTGTTAGGAGCTTAGCCTCATTGAAAAACATTATGCACATAAGAGTAGTTTGTTTTTCTTCCTTAATTACAACACTGAGTCTGAGGTGAAATTCATTTTTTTGTTGATACTATAAAGAGGGCATTGCCAAGTTTGCTGGTGCTAAAAGAAACACTGACAAGGTGTCAATACATCAGTCTAGAAAGGAAAATCTGTCATATGTGAGCTTGTTCTTGTCCCTTCTTCCTCCTGGTGTCTTTTAGTGCCATGCTAAAGCACTGGTGTGCTTCTTCCCAAGAGCAATAGACTGCTAACTTTTCCTTTTTACCTTCCTAGATGATTTAAGCCAGAAATTAAAACCATTGGGTGAGGCTGAACGAGAGTTTATTTTGAATCTGAAGAAAAGAGAATGTGAAGAGAGAGGTTTTGAGTATGATGGGAAAATCAATGCCTGGGACCTACACTACTACATGACTCGAACGGAAGAACTCAAGTACTGTATAGATCAAGAGTTCCTCAAAGAATACTTCCCCATTGAGGTAGTCACCGAAGGCTTGCTGAGTATCTACCAAGAATTGTTGGGACTTTCATTTGAGCAAGTGACAGATGCTCATGTTTGGAATCAAAGTGTTACACTTTACAATGTGAAGGATAAAGCTACTGGAGAAGTATTGGGACAGTTCTACTTGGACCTCTATCCAAGGTACTGATGATCACATGTTTGGAAGGGCCTTGGACATTAAGACATGCTTTCTATTTCCTGTGTGTAGTTCTTAGTAAAGGGGTTTAAAATATCGGCTCTGAAGTCAGAATGTCTGATTTCATCACTTACTGAGCAAGTGATTTAAGTTTTCTGTGGCTCAGTGTCCTTACCTATATAATATAGGGCTGCTGAAATAAAAATATTAATAGCACCTGCTTTGTAGGTTTACTATCAAAATTAAATTAGTTAATTACATACAAAGTATTTAGAAGACTCTCAAACACATAGCAAGTGCTTAGTAAATATTAGCTGTACTAATGTTATCATCATCATTGACTGCATTTGCTTAATTGGAAATTGTCCTCTCAAATGTTTTTGTTCAGATAACCTGTCTACTAGTCCGCTTCAGACTGACTGCTCCTCGCAGTCTGGCGGGAAACAGTATAATACATTATATAGTGAGAATAGCAGAATCTCTGCAGACAGACTGGAGTGTGAATGCTTGAATACCATAACTATTTTAGACTGTTTATTCCTCTGTAATATGGGACTGAAAATACCTTCACAGACTTATTTGCTTGAAATATCAAATATCCAAATCACCTGTCCTACCCATTAATCAATGATAAGAATTCAAAACATTATTACTGTTTCTATAACGTGGTAATGATGGACTCCACAGTGTTTTATCAGACAACCCAAAGGATTTGAATGTCTTTTTTCCCTAGGCTGCTTTCTAAAACACAGCCAACTTGATGTAATTACTAATCTTTGCTTAAACAGATCAAGTGAATTTGTAGTATCATCCTTATTCAGTAACATATGGTATAGGTGTAAAACCCACTGAGTGTGTTGGTGGGAAAGAGGCTCTGTAACTGTGTCATTCAGTATCCCAAAGCTTTATGGATTTTCACTTACAATCTGACCTAAAACTAAAACCAAATGTAATGGGCTTATCTTTAATTTAAAAAGTGTCAGGATACCATTTTAAGCCAACAATTCATTAATAGTAATCCTTCAACATTGCAACTTCCTGTAACTGTTACCAAATTCTCTTTCCAAAATCAAAGTAACAGTTATTGCTACCTTAGCTTGATGTCTCTTAGCCATGTTCCTTTTATATTCAGAGATCTGGTCATTACCAAAGACTAATCTTTTGAAAGCGTAATGAGCTACTACTTAGTAATCATTTCCTGTCACCTTACATCTTGTCTTCACAAAGATGAGAAAAATTTTATTTGGTTAAAAAAATTCAGAGTAGGTTTTCAAAAACCAGTTTATTTTTTCTTTTAATCATATTTCAGTTTTTATTCATCAAAAACTGAGATTCTCAAACAAAGCAAAAACAAGGCTGATGATGACTTCAACATAAGATTTTCAAGTAAAGACTTTCTTTTAGTCACCATCATTTTATAAATAAAATATTAAAAAAACAATCAGAATAAAGAAACATTTGAAACTAAATAAGTCAAGTTAAAAAAGGGAAGTGATTTCTCAAGGAAAAAAGATTAAAAAATAGTAGAGAATGTCATTGTGGTTTGGGGCAGGTTTGGTTTGATTTGGTTTGTCTTATTTTGTTCTTGGGACAAGGTCTCACTGGCTGTGCAGCCCAGTCTGTACATGAATTCTGGTGATCCTTTTGCCTTAGCCCTCAAGTAAGTGCTAGGCTTACATCTATGCACCATCATGCCTCATAGTACTGGTTTTTAAATTAGCAGAAAATCCTTGATCTTTAGCTATAATTTTTAAAATTCTGCAGAGATTTTTAAGAAGAAATTAATTTGCTTTTTGTCTCTGATGCAGTAACACCATGTCACTCTCAAAAAAGGTGTAGATAGTATTTCATGATGTATCAAGAGGTATAAAAAATAACAGATTAATTCCAGATTGATGTAGTTTTCCTATTTAAGATTTTTAAATGTATTAATAGATTTTTATCTGTTTATACATTTCCAACTCACTACATGAAATCTTCCCACAAAGATTCATGTGCCCACTGAATACCTTGAGATTGAGCTAGTTGAAAATTTAGTAAATCCAGCACACTGTTTCTTTCTCCTTCTTATGCCTGCCTTTCCTTCTCACGTCCTTGATTCATGATTGTTTTTGTTTTTTCATCTAAGCTTTTAATATAAGCACTAAAGTTTGCTCTATTTGCACTGTATCCACAAATTTCATTGTGTTGCACTTTCATTTTCATTTAAAAAACGCATGTTCTGAGGATTCGGCTGCCTGGCCTGGCTGCTTAAGACCATGGGTGCTCAATTAAGTTGGTGATCTGGGCATCCACAAGCTGGAGCAACCACAGTCCTTGGCACCAGTGCCTCTGGAGCAGCCCCAGCCTCGGCAAGAGCCTAAGCCCAACCCTTGCCCCCCCCCCAAAATAGCTGTTCCTACCATCCGATCTTCTCTGCCTCATTTCTGTTGAGCTCTTTTTCTGTCGTTTGTTGTCAGTTTGTCTTCTTCATTTCGTTTTCTGCTCCATTCATTGTGGCCTCTCTCCCACTGTTTCTGGAATCTTGGTATTTTCCTTTTTTAGAATATCCTGCAGTACTATCAAATCACAAAGAATGTGGGGGGAAACAATTCAAGCTTTGAAAGCCAAGATTGATATATCCTACACAACTGTCCCTAGAAATTGATGGAAAAACAAGGTGCTTCCAGGATAAAGAGGAACTAGGGGAATTTGCAACCACCAATTCAACACCACCAATTCTGCTAGACTTTTAATGCAGGAGTTGGATTCATTTAGTAGTTGAACTAGGTTTGGTATCTATTACTGCCATGACTAACTTTAGAGTACTGCAAGTTTCAAATTTTTGCTTTGGATTCATGATGGAAGTTGTCAGAGTTTTCCTCAAAGTCTGTCCCACCTTCACTTTAAGTCTTCTCTTATGCTGTCTCAGGACAGATCTTCTTCCAAGATCTTGTTCTCACCCATCAGTTGGCTACTATAATTTGTTACTGGATGCTTATTAACCTGGCTAAGGGTTAGGCATTCTCTGTTGCTCTGTGATTAAGCATCGGTCTTAATCACCACATGGGTTCTATTCCTGGGCTTTAGGAGTGGGTCTGTTCAGTGATACACCTCACCCTCAGCAGTGGGGCTGAGCCCATGATTCATGCTGCTCTCTTTCCATAAATAGAGGCTTTTTTTTCTGTTCCTTTCCACAAATGGCAGTGGGGTTTCCCTAATGCTCTAAGAATAATAGAGTGTGTTGCCTTTCTCCCAGAAATTTAAGGTTTTTGTTCTGTAGGAGACAAGTAAAAAATACCTAAGCAGTATTACATACCTCACCACAGCAGCTGTGCCCTTACTCAACTGATGCTTTCTCAGCTCTTTTACCCTGCGCCCAGGCTTTTTTTGTGTGTAACTAGTAAGGTCTGGAGAAGAGACCTTGAAAATGGGTACAAAAGTTCTCTTGTCTGTAGACTTCGTTAGTGGTTCCCTGTTTTGGCTACATAATATTAGCAGTTTGCTAAAAATTCCTGGTCTTCTATGTCTTCCCTAGATTTAAAAAGGAAAAAGAAAAAAAAAAAAAAGGCTTGATTCCTTCTCTCTTCTCCTTGAAGGTACCTCTCCTAGATTGTGGATTAGTTGACTGTCTATTGCCCTTCAAAACTAGCTCTCTGGTGGGTTCAAGACAAGTTGTGATTTGCAGATTGTCCGCCATGGCATTGTTGTAGTAAAGATAAGTGCGATGCCCTTTCCACTTTTACACATCTAAATAGGATGTTGGAAAAAATTTATTTGACTGTCATCAGCGGGGGGAAAGCAGGAGTCAACAAGAAGATATAATGCAGGAAAAGGAAATAATTTAAACACCAAACTAAAATAACCCATCTGAAATCCAAATGTATTGTTATTTATGAAAGAAAAAAGCAGGGGCAGAGGGAAAGAGGAGGAGGAGATCTACACCTAGCCTGTGGTGTAATGGTACACAGCTTTTGAAAAACCACCAATGATACCACATTGTCCAAGACTTGAGGCCTTCATAACATCACATATGCTTATTCCTAGGCTAACTAAGTGTTTAGTTGTTAAAAGGCTGCCTAGTTTATAAAAGTTTATTTAATTGCAAGTTCTGAGTCGTCCCTCTTTGAATAAAAGGAAAAACCTACTTATCTAAAAGTAATAAGGCTTTTTATCAGTTCTAATTTGAAGGAAGAAAACTAGTCAGGCACACTTCATTTTTTATTTTAAAATTACTTGAACACCATGTAAGGTATATCTTTTATTTTAAATTTACTTCAGTCATGTAACAATGACTCCATCTGAAGAAGAAAAACAGAAGCTCATTAAAGTAAATTGGACAGGCTTACAGTAGGGCTCTAGTCAGCAGCAGAGCACTTGCCTAGGAAGTGAGGCCCTAGTTTTGATCCTCACCAACACACACACACACACACACACACACACACACACACACACACACACAAATAGGATATTAGGGGCTTGGCATGGAAACACATGCATGTAATCCCAGTACTCAGGAGGCTGAGGCAGGAGAATCATGAGTTCTAAGCCAGTCTGCACAATAAAGAATGTAAGACCCTGTCTCAGAAAAAAAAAGGTGAGTGCACACTGGATGTGATATACATTCATTTAACATTAAGATTTCTCAACAGAAGAAATCTTGGAGCTATAACTCCAAGTGATAATGGGATTATTGTTCACTTAGTTTTTCCATTTTGCAAAATATGCTACTATCTGAAAGGTAAATTAAATGTTTAAAAGTCCTCATACCAGGTGTAACACTTAATGACCGGGAAAGGCCATGTCAGTGTTGTTGCTAGAAAAAGGCTTTCACTTCTTACTATTGTGTGTTTTTTGTTCCCAGGGAAGGAAAATATAATCATGCCGCCTGCTTTGGTCTCCAGCCAGGCTGTCTTCTCCCAGATGGCACCCGGATGATGTCTGTGGCTGCCCTCGTGGTGAACTTCTCGCAGCCCGTGGCAGGTCGCCCCTCTCTCCTCAGACACGATGAAGTCAGGACTTACTTCCATGAATTTGGTCATGTGATGCATCAGATCTGTGCACAGGTGAGTGATTCCTTTTTGATAAACCTACCAATTACTATTTTTGTCAGGTTTCTCTCCTTAACATATTTCTTCCAAACCTGAACATGTTCAAGAATTTTGAAAGTCTGCAGAAAGAGTTTTTTATCATAACCTCTTTCACAACCTATCTTCACCCCCGGAAAGAACTTCGCTGAATATAGAATGCTTGTGGTGAAAAAAGTAAGATTATCAAAAAGGAAAGGTAACAAATGCTGTGCTCTTCCTTATTCATTCCTTCTTTCTTCATAGAAGTTTGGTGTGAGGTTCACAGATAAGCTATGCTGTAATTGATCTCCTCTTATTAAGGCTTTTTTGAGGAACAGCAATTTTCAGCCTTCTCATACCCTTTACTCATTTTCTAAAAATAAATATTTTAGCACCTCCTTTTATTAAGCTCAAGTTAATATCACATAAAATAACCATGCAGAGAATTGTTCAAGGGAAAAGTATGTGTGCGGTGGATTAAAACTGATTTCTTTAAACAGACCTCAAATTCATCTGGAACCAGAAGAGATGTAGACTAGCAGAACCAATTCTGGGTCACAGTGGCAAAACAGGGGGCATCACAATCCCCAGTTTGAAAGTATACTTCAAAGCTACCACAATAAAAAAACAACATGGCAAAGAAACACCCAAGCTTAGTAGAACCGGATAGGAGATGCAGAAACAACTCCAAACACACTCAGCTACTCTTTTTGACAAAGAAACCAAACCCCTTCAGTGAAAGAAAGCCTCTTTAATTAATAAGTGGTGCTGGGAAAACTGGCTTTCCACATACTGAAGACCCATATTTCTCACCATACACTAAATTAAAATCAAGATGGATCAAAAATATAAATACAGGCCAGGAATTTAGCTCAGTGGCACAAGTGCTTCCCTGGTAAGCACAAGGTCATGAGTTCAATCCCTGGTATGCACCTCCCCCAAAATGTATATAAACAGAAATACATAATCTTCTGAAGACAGAATAAATAAAACTTCTGAAGACATAGATATAGGCAAAGACTTTATAAACAAAACCTTGATCACACAGAAAATATGATGAAGGATCAGCAACTGAGATCACATCAGATTAAAAAATCTGTAGCATAGCAAAAGAAACCACGCACAAAATGGGAGAATTTTTTAGCTACTCCTCAGACAGAGAGATAACATCTAGATTTTATAAAGAACTCAAAGGAATCAGACTCTCCCCCAAATTTAAAGACCCATTCCAAAAATGGGCAACTGAAATGAATAGATGCTTCTTAGATAAAGAAAAAGAAACAGCAATAAACATGGAGAAAAATGCAAAATACTGGCAAAAAGCGGACTAAAACAACATCGAGATTCCATCTCACTCCAGAAAGAACAGCTATCATCAAGATTTCAACCAGTAACAAATGCTAGCGAGGCTACGGGGGAAAAAGAACCCTTCACTATTAGAAGTATAGTCTGGTGCAAAGACTATGAAAATCTGTATAGAGATTCCTTAAGAAACTGAAACTGGATGTTCCATTTGACCCAGATGTTTCACTTCTAGGTATCTTTCCAAAAGAGCTAAAACTATCATACCACAATAATATATGCACATCCATGTTTATAGCAGCACAACTTATAATAACTGAATCTCGGAAAGAGCCCATATGCCCATCAACAAATGAATGGATTTTAAAAATATGGTATTTAGATACAATGGAGTTGTACTCTCTCATGAATCAGAATAAACCTGAGTTATTTGTGGGAAAATGGATGCACCTCAAAACTATAATTTTAAGTAAAATCAGTCACAAAAATTCAGATACCATATTGCTTCTCTTGTGCGAGAAGCACCAAAGAGCAAAACAAAGGATAGATATTGTGAAAGAGGAAGAACATGTTCAAATGGGAAGAAGAATAGGGAGGGGGGAAGGAAGGAAAGGGAAAGAAATTTTAAGAAAGGAAAAAAATGGAAACAAAGCTTTTGTAAATGGGAGGGGGAAGAAGAATTGAAAGGGGAGGAAAATGGGAAAAAAAGAATCAAGATATATTATGTACAATAAAGTCCCTATGATGAATGTGATCATTAAGTATGGCAAATATGTGCTAATAAAAATGAATAGGAAAAGAGAAAAAAGTATTTGTTATCAAAAATAAAAACTATATTTATTTCAAGGCCTGGCTTCCGTCTTCAGAACCAAAACAAATAAACATGCTTTTTATCTCGGTTCTGTAAGCAGTTCATTTAACTAGACCCAAACTATTTTGATTTGAACTATATAAACTTGTTAATATTTAGCTGTCATTCACATACGAAAATCTCTAGTAGTTTAACCTAACAGTTTAAGTTTATTAACACTAACAGAAATGACATAATCTACAGTTGAAATCTTAAGCATCCCTAAAACATAAACATTTTATATAATCTTACTAGAAAAGTTTTAGATTTGAAAAACTGTTTCAATGATTGCACATGCAATCCTCACTGTTTGCCCTACTTTTTTAATGTGATTGATTTTTTTTTCAGATAAGACCTTGCTGTGTGATCCAGGCAGACCTTGAACTCACCCTATAAACTAGGCTGGCCCCAAACTCATGATGATCCTGCTGCCTCAGCCTCCTGAGAGTTGAAATTATAGGCATGCACCAACATGCCTAGCTTCCTTAATTTTAACATCTTTCATTTCTATAGTACATGTGTTATAACTAAGAAACCAGTGTTAGTACAGTGGTAGCTAAAAATATTTTACTGAGATTTTACTAGTGTCCTTTAATAGTCATTCTCCATAATCTTCTTGAATCAGTGGTATCCTCACTGAATATAAAAGAAACCACCTTTTTTGTTTTTCAAGTGCTAATACTTGAGCCTGACTATGCAGTAAGAAAAAATGAAGTATGGGGGAGTTTGTACCAATTGTAAATAACTGTGAATGGAGCACCATACACTGTAGAAAGGAAGTGGTGTGTGTTGTTAACTCAGCTCCAAAAACATTACTGTCAGTGTTGATGTGGATTCCTGAATGACAAGGAGACTCTAAAGACAAAAAGTAATCTTGGGACTGGGGATTTAGCTCAGTGGCATAAGCGCCTGCCTTGTAAGTGTGCAGTCATGAGTTCGATCCCTGGTACTGATAAAAACGAAAAAGACAAAAAAAAAAAAAGTAATCTTAACTTTGATTTACACAGTAGATACTAATAATGCTTGAAATTTTCAGTTGGATAAAAATACATTGCAAAAATATGGATGGTAGGATTAGTTTCTAGACTTACTTGGTTACAGTTTTTTCATCTTTATAAATGACTAGTAGGACACTTGAATGACAGGGCAGACATAAAACAACCATTGTTTTTTTCCTGGACTGTGCATAATCATTTCTGAGCATTCAGTATCCCTAGTCCTCAGAATCATTGTAACAATCAAAACATTGTAACAGTCAAAAATGTACCCATTCATTTTAAAACTATTATTACCTCTTACATTAGTCAGATTTACTTGTACCCACCATTTAAACAAGGAGAGATTCATTTGACTCATGTTTTCAGAGGGTTCAGTCCACAGCTGACTGTTCTGTGGCAGGAAGGTCATGGCAGAAGAATATAGCACAGCAAAACTGCTTAATTGAGGGTGGCAGGGAAACAGCAGGAGAGCAGCATTAGAGGTGAAGTGACATGGGGCTACATGTAGAGTCCAAGCACGCACCTGCACAGCCACCCAGGCACACTCAGGCTCCTAAGCCATTGTGACAGTGAAGCATAATACTCTGTTTAAAAACTAATTCTGTATTTTTTCTTTTAATCCTGTCATTTCAGGCTTTTTTCTTTCTTATATTACTGGGGTTTTAACCCAGGCTGAGCATGCTAGGTGACCACTGACTACTGGAATCTATTACCAGTTCCATTTTGAGATTTGCCAAGAGCCTTACTAAGTTGCTTATGCTGGCCTCAAATTTGTGATTTTTCTTCCTCAGCCTCCCAAGTAGTTGGAATTACAGGCATGTACTGTCATGCCTGGCTTTTACATTATGTGAGATAGCCACTTCAGTACTAAAAAATGTTTTTTGGTGCTGACATTTTAAAACTGGCTCATAACTGAACACACACACATTGCATTCATCAGTTTGATGTGTCTCTCTCAAAACAGTAAACAGTTCTTAAATATTTTGCTGAACTTTATTTATGAACACAGAATGTGTCATACTGATGAGAAGTGTTGATGACCTTTGCTTGGTCATCTTTCCAATGAGATCTTTGAAGAATCTCTTTGTCTGTTTTTCCTTTCAGATGCTGTGTAATCTTTTAAGAAATTCTTTAGACAGTGATATTTAGAACAAGTGATTACTATTTTTGCAGGCATATACAGATCCATGTATTTGCAGTTTTATAATTAGGCAGTCCACAATCTTTTGTACCGATGTAAAATGGATAGTAGTAAGGAAATCCGTAACTTGTGTTCAGTTCTTCTGACTTTTTTGAGAAATGTATAGTAAATTAAAAGGTTACCATATGTATTCAGTAGATTGGTTTTAAGATACGGAAGCTCGTCCTTTGAGCTCTTCTCTGTGGCATTCGGTAGGTCTGATGACCAGAAGAGCCTATTTGAGCTTGTCACAGTAATATTGAAATGCGTAGGCAGAAACTTTCAGTTTTCAAACATGTGGACACAGTAGTTCAACATGTCTCCTATCTCACCATTGACAAGTTGAGTTTTGCACATATTATCTTTGTTTACACTGCAGGGTAGGCAGTTTTGAAGGTAGCAATCAAGAGGAAGTATTACTGTTGCTGGTCCATGTTTTGATTGTGGTTTGGCCTCTCAGTTGTCAGGGGCTTTTAAGCTTCTGCAGAGTAGAAGACAAATGCTTCTTACCAGCCTGACTTTGATGGCTTCTTAGGTTGTGTATTAAGAGCAGTACTAATGAATTTTGAATTATAAAGTGATAATGATTTTAAGGAAACATCAGAATCATAATAAAGCTTTTAAATTAAAAGTGAAAGGGATGGACAGTCAAAAACTTCAGATTATGTGATATGAAATAGCTGTTCAGCGAGGCATGGTGGTGCATGCCTATAATCTTAGCACTCTGGGGGCTGAGGCAGGAGAATTTCAATGAATTCAAGGCTGGCCTGAGCTATGTAGTGAATTCAAGGCCAGTCTGGAATGCATAGTGAGACCCTGTCTCAAAAAAAAAAAAAAACAAAAAAAACAAAGAAATAGCTTTTCATTTGCTTAAAAATGCTATAGCATCTTGTATGTTTTAAATATTTAAATTGTGCCCTCTAAATAAGCATACTCTATATTAGTCAGACACAACTATTGTTATGATAGGGACACTGGATAAAAATCATCATCAAATTAAAAATTATTTGTGGACCTAGCTGTGGGTCTTTTGGCAAGTTATTTAACATCTGTGAACTCTTTTTTTTAACCACAAAATGGGAATAGCAGCAGTTCTTACCTACTTACATGGCATGTTAGGGAAATTAAATAGATATGTGAAAAGGTGCTTTGAAAAACATAAAGTACCATACATGTTTGAAGTATCCTGATAACCATGCTTATGTATAATTCAGTCCTTTTGGAATCAAAACTGAAACCCTGAGGTAGACCAAGAGGCAATTTAGTGTCACTTCATAGTCAAGGGAACCCACAAATGCTTACCATCACTTAGTTTTGGGTAAAGTTTTGTGGAAGGTGATAGGAAACAATGAGAATTGTATTTGTTTTCATAATGTAGAAGTTCTTGTCCTGATCAAGAATGGAATGAGCCGCTTAGAGTATTCAGGATGGTGGAGATTTCATTGTAGATAAATGTGGCCATAACGCTAAGAAATAAATACTTGTAGGAAACCGAGAACACATGTGGTCAGAGAAGCCAAGACCATACATGGACAGGCAGAATGGGCTAGCCAAGAAGAATGCTTAAGATTTATTGAGCACACACCATGTGCCAAACACTGTACACAGAGCTTTGAATTCTCATTCATTTTATCATCGCAGTACCCTTTGAGGTAGAGGAGCATTATTATTCCCCCAATGTGAATAGAACTTGAGAAGACCCTGCTGCAGATTTAGTCACACCTTTGCTGTCCTCTGTGCCGTAGAGGCAGCATGTCTCATGCAGTCTAAAATTAGCCTCTGTTGTGCATATTGCTGTCTGCCAGACTTTTCTCCTGAGTTAATGAATGGTATTTCAGTGATCATGTGGAAGGAAGGACTTTGTCCACTTCCACGCCTCCCTCTGCAAAGATGACTGTTGAGGTTTCCATCCAGGAGAACCATGAGCTCTTTACCAGTAGTCTTTGTGCCTCTGCTGTTCTCCTCTTCCCCAGCCCCAGTTCCAGCACACTGCTGGAGTCAGACATGATTTCTTTCAGGATCTTTCTTTTTAAAATTTGTATACAGATAATAGCACATGCGTATCTGCATGTGCTAATACTTAGAATAAATGCTAACTGCCTGGGAAGTCATGAATTTGATCCCGGTACCAAAAAAATAAGAATAAATGCTAACGTCACAACTCAAAATGTGAATCTTTATCATCTTTATTTCTGTGGGGAACATGCTTGTTTTATTTGCTTATTGCATTTTCTACATGTGTTTTTTTTTAAATAAGGGAAAAACAAAGCCATATATATATATATGGCCTCCTGTGTGGGGGATCAATGCTAGATCCTTGGGGCTGGGGATCCGGCTCAGCAGTGTAAGTCCCTGCCTGCCAAGAGTGAGGTCATGAGTTCAATCCCTGGGCCAAAAAAAATTTTAAAAGCTAGATCCTCACACATTGCTAAGCAAGTACTCTACTACTGAACTACATCCATGGTCCCCCAAAAAAAATGTTTTTAAAGAGAGAAATGTTCCTCTGAGTTCTGAAGTAGCAGAATTATTATCTACTATCCCTATCATGTCATAATTCATATGGTACAGTTGGGTTCCAAAAAAAAAAGAAATTGCTCCTTCCTCCTGAATTACCAAATGCCAGCTGAGGCTAGTGCAGTGGGAGGGACCAGAGGGTACTAGAGGCCCCAGATGCCCCAGAGCCCAGTCATTGGAGGTTAAGGCAGCTTCTACAGAGGCTTCGGCTTCAGCCCTCAGTGCCTTGGGTGCCACAAGCCAGGCAAAGGCCAAGACCTCAGGGCTCAACAGTAACAAGGCCCAGAACAAGGAATGGATCCCCATCCCTTCAAGCTAGGTCACCTGGTCAAGGACATGATGATCAAGGCCCTGGAGAGGATTTTCTCTTCTTTCTGCCCATTAAGAAGTCTGAGGTTATTCCTGGGCACATCCCTCAGGAATAAAGTTCTGCAGATGAAGTTCATGCTCGTGCAGAAGCACACCGTGCTGGATAGCAGGCCAGGCTTAAGTCATTTATTGCTACTGGGGACTACAATAGTCATGTTGCTCTGGGGATGAATTGCTCCAAGGAGGTAGCTGCTGCCATCCAAGAGGCCATCTCTGTACTGTCCCAGTCCCCTCCTGGGGAAACAAGTCTGACAAGCTCCACCCTGTCCCCTTCAAGGAGACAGGTGCTGGGTCTCTGTCAGTGTGTCTGACCCCTCCTCCCGGAGGCACTGGCATCATCTCAACCCCTGTGCCCATAAACTGCTGTGAATGGCTGCGTTGATGATTGCTACACCTGTGTCTGGGTATGCACTGTCACTCTGGCAACTTTGCCAAAGTCACTTTTGATGTCTTCTTCAAGATGTACAGCTACCTGATCCTCAGCTTCTGAAAATACACTGTTTCAGCAAAAGAAAAAACCAACAGAGTGAAAAGACAACAGAATGGAGAGTTTTTTACCAGCCGCTCCTCAGACAGAGAACTAACATCTAGAATATATAAAGCTCACCCCCATCCCCAATTTAAAGACCCAGTGCAAAAATAGGCATCTAGGGCCAAGGATTTAGCTCAGCAGCATAAGCACCTGCCTGACAAGCACCAGGGAGTGAGTTTGATCCTTAGTGAGTACCAAAAAAAAAAAAGAGAAAGAAAAAATAGAAGTTTGTGTTTTTGATCTAAGACCTTTCTTCTTTGGGTCTGGTGATTTAGCTCTGGTGTAAGTGCATATCTGGCAAGCGTGAGGCCATGAATTCAATCGTCAAGTACCAAAAAAAAGGGGGGGGGGACTCTGAAATGAATAGAGACTTCTTAGATAAGGAAATACAAACAGCAGTAAAATGTGTAAAAAATGCTCAACATCACTGGTCAGTAGAAAAATGCAAATTAAAACAACACTCAGATTCCATCTCACTCCAGAAAGAATTACTATTAACAAGAAATCAATGAATAACAAATGCCAGTGAGGCTATGAGGACAAAAGAACCCTTCTCCGCTGTTGGTGGGAGCGTCAACTGGTATAACCACTGTGGAAATCAGTATAGCAAATTCTCACAAAACTACAACTAGAGGTGCCATTTGACCCAGCTATCCCACTTCTAGATACCTTCTCAAAGGTGTTACAAAGCATCATCTCACAGAATCATATGTGCACAT
The DNA here is from genome assembly GCF_034190915.1 of Cavia porcellus. Taxonomy (NCBI): domain Eukaryota; kingdom Metazoa; phylum Chordata; class Mammalia; order Rodentia; family Caviidae; genus Cavia; species Cavia porcellus. The sequence goes on from NW_026947494.1 coordinate 54,441,458, forward strand.
TCATATTTAGAGCAGCACAGTTTATAATATACCCATCAACAGATGAATGGATAGAGAAAATGTGGAATTTATATACACAATAGAGTACTCTTCTACCATAAAGAAGAATAAACTTGAATCATTTGTGGGTAAATGGATGAACATCAAGACCATAATTTTAACTATGGTCTTTAATTATAATTTTAAGTGAAACAAATCAGGCACACAAGTTCAAATATTGCATTGCTTCTCGTGTGAGAAGCCCAAAGGTAAATACCATGCAATACTCTTGGAAAGTAGGAAGAATATGTTCAAATGGGAGGAGGCACAAGGGAACAAGGCAGGAGAAGGGAATCGGAATTTTAAAAATGGAATAAAGCAATGGAAATAAAGCTTTTGTAACTGGGACAGGAAAAAGTGTTGAAGGGAGGGAAGGGAATGGGAATAAAAGAATTGAGATACACTATGTACAGGCACAAATTCCCTATGATAATTATGATCATTATATGCATCAAAGTGTACCAATAAATGTAATTTTCAAAAAAGAGAGAGACTGTGGTTACCAAGTTTCCCTACCAGGAATTTACTGACCATCTTGTAAAAACCCACACCAGAGTCTGTTTAGAGGATTCAAGTTCCAACAGTAGCTACAATTTAAGGCTTGTACACAATGAAAAGAAAGTGAATGAACTCTATAAAAAGAAAAGAAAAAATTTATTGTACCTTGAATGTTTAGAGGTTGCTTGAGGACATGGAATGCAACATTAAAAAATAACAGACTGACTGTTAGTGGAAAGAATAAATGTTAAATATTCAAAGAAGCTGCAGTACAGGAATAGGCTAAGTGATCAGATCAAGCAAGCATAATAATAACAGAAAATAGCCTAAGAGTTGTTTCGACTTCATATGGACCTACTGTCATGGCTTCATTCATTCTATATTTATTATCTACTTCTTGCATGTGCTACCTTTTGGACACTCAGTGGTAAGAAAGGCATATTATCTACCTTTCACATTTGAGTTAGCATGGTACTTTTATTAGTTTTAATTTGAAAAGAAACGATTTAAGAACTATCTAGTTAGAAAATACAGCTATTTTGTAGGCAAGCTTGTAAATTTAATTTGCAGTACCCAAGTTACAATGATGGGATTCTGACTTGGTCAACTATGATGATTCTTAAAGACATGGTGGCACACAACTATAGCCTCAGCACTCAGGAGGCTGAGGCAAGAGGATCATTATGAATAGTGTGAGTATACTACGTTGTGAGTTCAAGGCCAGCCTGAATTACATAGTAAAACCCTGTCTAAAAAATGAAAAAAAATTGATCTACAGAATATTAATCATATCCTCTGTTACTGTTCATTCCAGTAAATGCAACGTATTTGAGAAGTTAAAAATACAAACTTTTAGCCATCCTATATATGACAAAATCTTGCAGCTAACAGACACACTTTTTTTTTTTTTTTTTTTTTTTTTTTTGCTAACTTCACTTCAGAAAACACACTTTTTAATACCTGGGTATCAAACAGATCAGGGTAGGGAATGACTGCTACAGAACTGGTAGTAGACTACTCAAAGATCCAAGAGCAGTTCACCCGAGGCCTATCCTTTTTCCTAAACAAAACTCATGTTTTAATTCCAGCAATTTACTTTTTTTTTCATTGAAATTTGCTATCATAAAAAATATTACTACTTTCACTGGGCAAGGGGGTGCTGACCTCTAATCCCAGCCCTCAAGAGGCTATATCAGGGTTACCTTGAATTTAAGGCCAGCCTACACTACAAAGTGAGACCTTATCTCAAAAACCCAAAATAATAATAAGAACAAGAAGGAGGAGGAGGAAGAGGAGAGGAAGCAGAAGGAGAAGAAGAAGAGTAGAAGAAGAGGAAGAAGAGAAGGAGAAGTAAGAAGAACCACCATTAGAAGCAACCAGTTTCTTAATTGGGATAATAACTTGTAATACTTCTGCTTTTTTTAATTAGATAAGATCTTGCTATGGCTCAGGCTGGCCTCAAACTGAGTGACCCATCTATGTGAGCCTCCAAGTGCCGGGATTACAGGCATGCGCTGCCATGCCCAGTTCTACTTGGCCTTAAAATACAGCAAAACTCACAGGACATTTTTACTTCAGTTTGTATTAGTGAGTGCAGTATGTAAATTTATAAGTCAGTCTCTATAGCATCAAGTCATTTTTTGTAAAAGTCCATTATAATGGAGTATATTTTATGCATCCCTTTGTCCATTTAAAAGATAATAAAAATCTCATTTAGACCATTTTTTCCTCTGAAGAACCTCTAAGGAAACAAGCATCTAAGTTTATGTTACTGTTCAGGACTTTATTGTCAAGACCGTTCCTTCAGCAAACATACTCTAAAATCTTTTGAATTATAATCTGCAAAATTATTTGTTAATTGGATTTGTTCCAGTCATTTTATTTTTAACAATATTCAGGTTTTTTTATGTAGGAAGTATATTAGCATTAATAGTTATTATGGCCCATAAGCTACAATTTTTCTCGCCTCCAGACTGATCATATTGAAAACTATAAAGCACCTCACAGGGTTCTTTGGATTGTATTTTACTTATGCTGGGCAGCACCATGACCAGTAATAAGTGATAACTCAGCTGCTGTGTTCTGCATGTGAGGTGCAAACTCTGCTGGGTCTTGCCTGCGGGCTGCGCAGATGCACGCAGCGGTGGCTGTGTTCCTTTGTCTTCAGAATTAGCTGTTTGTAGGAAATTTAGCTTTTGAATTTTGTAGATTCTTTGTCCTCTTCATTTGACAAAATATTTAAATGATGTTCCCCAAAGGGCTTACAGAGCAACCACTGACTGACTTTTGGGAAGTTAGTGAGCAATAGAGCTATTTTTAGCTTTTACTCCTTGCAAACACTTCCTTTTGTTCTTTAGAATACATTGTGCATCTGTTTGATAGCTGCCCCCCCCCACACTTGGCTTTTAGGTAGAATAAGCCCTCTCTTCTCTACTCTGCATGACACAACTGTCTTGATTCTTATTTTAACCCTTAACTCATGTGTTACAGTATTTACTTGTTTACTTTTTACACTGAATAGCTGACACACACACAAAAACTCATACTTTTTGTTACTTGGGGTTTATTTTCTTCCTTCTCTAAAAATAACTGACTGAAACTCATTTTCAGATTATGCTTGCATCTGTGACTTTCCAACCAGCCCCTTTGACATTAAAGGTTCGTGTTCAGGTTAAGTCACTCCATCTCCTAGAGCAGGACTCTGTTAGCATCGTACCCCTGTGCTGTTCTGAAGCTTCCACCCCGTCTCCTTTCTCAGTGAAGGAAAGTGCATTGACATTTAGGCCATTTTTACCTACTCTGCTTCAGGATTTTATTTGTTTTTATGCACAGTTATCTCAAAATAGAAACTAGTTTTACTGCTATGTTTTGGGAGCTTTTTTGTTCCATGTGTTTGAAACAGGGTCTCATTATGTAATACAGTCTGGCCTCAAACTTACAGTAATCATCCTGCCTCCCAAGTGTTGAGGTCATAGATGCCAGATTCTTTTTTAAGCATGGCTTAACAACCATATGAACAAACTGTCCAACTTAAATTTTCCATAAAATTAAACTTTTCTTGAGGTCAAATTGTCTCTTACAATAACTGAGATTATTTTTAAATGTTTTGTTCATATTCTTACCTTATAATTAAAACATATTAAGTGAAAAAAACTGAAACATCTTTTACAAGCAAGATATATATCATTTACATTTTTGTTGTATGCGCTAGCAGATCATATGGTTTTGCTTTTATCTGCTGTTAGTAACTGTTTAAAAACTAATTAAATTGCATAAAATTATGCAATTGACTGATGTGAATGAGTGCTGTCCTGGGCTGGGTCTTTGAAAAAAAAAAAAGTTGTGCAATTAACATTACAGAATCCCAAATTTAGGATAGTTGGTTACAGAGGTTGGCCTTTGCACCTCAGGCTTACATTCAATCTTTGAAAAATCTTTAGCGTTTAGAAGTTACCAAAATTCTAAAGAACCACACTGAAACCTCACTTTAATTCTTCACATCAAGAGGAAGTTTAATATAAGACCTTTCATTTTTAAATGGTTTCTAAGAAGATTAGTCATTTTGAAATATTATCATTTAACTGGGGAATGGTGATATATATACCTATAATGTCAACTGCTCAGGAGGCTGAGGCAGGAGGATCATAAGTCCAAGGCCAACCTAGACCACTTAGTGAGATTTTGTCTCAAAATAAAAAATAAAAAGGGCTAGAGATGTAGCTCAAGAATAGAATGCCCTCTAAATTTAATCCCAAGGGAGACAATGTAATTTAATCCTTTTCCCCATTTGTCTAAAAGATAAAGATGCATAATACTTTCATTGTTAAGATAGCAGTTTATTCAAATCCTAGTTGTATCTTTAGTCTCTGGCATGCCTCAGTTTCTTTATCTCAAAAATGGAGATGACAGTTATATTACAGCTACTTGGTGGCACATACCTATAATCCCCAGCATTTGGCAGGCTGAGGCAGGAGGATCCCTGTGAATTGTGACCAGCCTGGGTGACATAGTGAGTACAAGATCAGCCTGGGCTACAGAGGGAGATCCTGTCTGAAAAAAAAAAAAATTCTATCTCATGATTGCTTGAGGATATAATACATGAGATGATTCATGTAAGGAGCCTGAGCCAGTGTCTGACACAGTGGCTGTTACTGTTTATTTCTTATGCAGGATGCAGTGTTAGAATATGGCATATTCATGTGAGGCAAACGACTCTGGGGATCCTTGGTTATTTCTCTGCAAGATTTTTTTTGGGGGGGTGGTACTGGGAATTGAACTCAGGACCTCTTTTTTTGCCAGGCAGGTGCTGTACCACTGAGCTATGTAGACCAAGCTTTTGTAAGGATTTCTTAGTGAGATGTTCTCAGCAAAGGTAACCTAGTTCCAGTACCTCCCTCAGCCCTCCAGAATTTGCAGCTCTTCATAACTAGAATCAGTGCAGTTACAGTGGGAAGTCAAGTGAAACATGTTTTTGCATAAAGATAGGAAGGCAGAATGTACAGTGGTGTTTTGACATCTGTGCCTTCTGCCCTGGGCCAAAAGCATACTCATTATTTACTGCTGATTCGGCATTCCATCTGCTCCTTCTCAGAAGTTAAGTCCCTCTTCCTTTTATTTCCTGGTAAGAGCCCCTGGGATGATGAAGTCAGGGAGAGAAGGTTGGAATGTAAGGCATCTGAAGAGCAAAACAGGACCAAGGTTCAGAGATAGACAACAGAATGGCAGCTCCCTTTCTATGCATGACCTAGTCCAGCCAGTGCTGAATCTCTTGTCCCAACAATAGTTTTACAGCTGTTCTGTGAGCAGCATGAAGGTTGTAAAACACTAGCCTAAAAAAATTAACCAGGAAGCTAGGAGTAGTGGCCCATGCTGTAGTCCCAGCACGAAGGAAGCTGAGACAGGAGGACTACCCATGAGTTTTGGGCCAGCCTGGGCTACAAAGTGAGTTCAAGGCCAGCCTGAACTGCATAGCAAGACCCCGGCTCAAAAAGACAAAGGAGAGGAGTTGAGAGGGGAGGGGAGAAAAGGGGTGGAACGGGACAGGACAGGACAGGATGGAAGGGACGACCATACTAGCTTGATCTAGTAAGCTACATTTACTAGCTCTACATTTTTTCTGACATCTGACTCAGTTTACTAAATTTGTCTCATTTTTGCTATGGTAGTTGTTTGTTTGATAATAGGGTTTAAGCCTAGAGGCACTATACCACTGAATTATATCCCTAGCCCACTTTCTTTTTTTTTTCTTATTTGGCAACAGGGTCTCACTAAATTGCTGAGACTGGCCTTGAACTCAACAATCCTGCCTCAGTTTCGAAAGTAGGTAGAACTATGGGCATACACCATTGTATCCAACTGGATTTTTGAAGGTCTCCTTTTTTAAACTCCGAGTGGAGGCCCTTAGAATCAGTCCTTTATTTTTATCAGAGGTACTTTAACTTTTAAACATATTCCTTCTCTTTTTCTACAGTATTTAACCCACCCCATTTAACAAGTAATTTACAGACTTAACTCTCACTGAAGAGACTTTATTTTTATTTTTTATAGCATGGTTATCATAGAACCACTGACTTAAAACTTCAGAACACACACAGTGGGTATCAGATTGTGATGTTGTAATTTAAGTCGTTAATTGATTTAAACTTGAACAGTTAAGCAATAGAGGGATGAGTGTGCCAGAGAGGCATGTATTGAGTAAACAAAAGCAAGCAACTTGTCTTATGGTTTTCTTCATTTTAATAAAAAAATTCAAAACACATTTACTTTCAAATTTTAAAGCTTGTTAGCTTAGACTGATTTTTTTTTAAAGTTAGGACTTCTTGTTGATTCTTCCACATTTGTTTGTAATAAAAAAAATAGTACTTCAATATGGAGTATTTGGAAAGTTGATTTTTGTGTTATTTGAATGCTGTATTTGTACTTTACCTTTTCTTGAGAATATTCTAACATCTTATTCAAAAGCACAGTTGTCTGGTTTTGCCTTAAGTGAGCTTTTAATTATATTTCATCACATATTTTCATTCAGTGCTTTAAAAAATACCTTTGTTTCCTTTCTAGACTGATTTTGCACGATTTAGTGGAACAAATGTAGAAACTGACTTCGTAGAGGTGCCATCACAAATGCTTGAAAATTGGGTGTGGGACATTGATTCCCTCAGGAGACTGTCAAAGCATTATAAAGATGGAAGTCCTATTACAGACGATCTGCTTGAAAAGCTTGTTGCTTCTAGACTGGTCAACACAGGTATGACTTCTAAATTTAGAAAAAGAAATGAGTATTTCTTAATGTAAAATGGATGGCTGCTTTTCATAGAAGCCTTATTTTCCCTTTAATGATAATGGTGCCCCATGAGTGCTAATAAGTAGAAGAAAGCGTGCTAAGTATATTGGAACAAAAAATTCTGGGATGTATCTAAGAAAAAAAATTTTTCTTTTAAGTTGTAAACGTTATGCGATGTCTTGATCCTCACTTTATGGTGAGTTCTACTGAAATTGGTTTTTGAAATCTGTGATCTTGTCACATTAGGTCATATGGTTCTGTCTTCAAAATGTGCTCATTTTTATGTTACTAGGTCTTCTGACTCTGCGCCAGATTGTCTTGAGCAAAGTTGATCAGTCTCTCCACACCAACCCATCACTGGATGCTGCCAGTGAATATGCCAAATATTGCACAGAAATTTTAGGTATCGCAGCTACTCCAGGTTCGTAAATTCTGCAACTCTTGAGCTCCTTTTTCCTGTGAAGCATAGGGAGTACTTCTAACACTACAGCGGTAATGGAGTTACTCAGGCCCAATTTTGCTTCTTTCTGATTTCTGTGATCAGGCCATGTCTTTCAGATAAGCATACTATCCCCTCACAAGGTATCCTGTCCAAATGCACTGGAAGAAAAGGTGGTTCCAGATTCACAGTATTTTAGTGTAACCAGGCATGAGCAGCTGGCCTGCTCCCTTGATAGAGCCTTTCACAAAACTTGTCAGCACCTCCTGGCCCCTCCCTGCCTGAATGCACTGGGACTTCCTTCTGATTTTCAGTCAGAAGGTAGCAGGAGGGAAAATTTGAGACAGAAGTATGAATTTTGTTTCTGATTCTGAAATCAGTTACATTTAACTGCCAGTTTCTAGCCTGAAGCTTATGGGATTCATTAGTATATGTGTATTTCTGTATTTGTAGGTAGTTGGTAAGGTGACTTTTTTTTACTGAGAAAATTGTTATAAAATGAATCAGCTATATTTATAAAGATAATAAAGATAAAGATAGTCATTTGAGTCTCTGTAGCCTCCTCACCTCCTTTGGTAACCTATTTATATTAAGCCATGGAGCAACTCTTTAAGCCATTTGGACACACCCCTTCCTAAGGTAGCCTGGAAGATAGTTTGACTTGGTAAAATCATTTTGCTTTTCAAATAGTTTTGTTTCAGAACTCATTTAGAACAAGTGCCATTTTATTCTGAGACATTTTAGATAGTTAAATGGTGCCAAAGGGCTAGGAGTCATGTCTCTGTGGTAGAGCACTTGCCTAGCAGGTATAAGGTCTGGGATTCAGTCTTCAGCACCTAAAAAAAAGTGGAAGAGTGTGGTTAGTACAGTCTTAGAGTGATTTAAAACACCTAGATATTTAAGGGTTAAAAAAGACTGACAGAATACCAAACTACCTGGTGGGTGTGAACAAAGCCTCTGAAACTATTGTTAGGCATTCCTGAGCTTAGGCAGAAACCAGCTGTAAGGCTGAGAGTTGTGTAAACATCTTGGCCAAGGGTACACATAACCCAAGTACCAGAGGTGAGATCCTATCATTCACTCTCTCCTCCCACAGAGTCCTTAAAGAGAAATCTTAGCTAGCTGAGAACCTGGTAATTAACACTTGCTCTCACATTGATTGAAATGTATGTTCTTTTAAAGGCACAAATATGCCTGCTACTTTTGGACATTTGGCAGGAGGATATGATGGCCAGTATTATGGATATCTTTGGAGCGAAGTATTTTCCATGGACATGTTTTATAGCTGTTTTAAAAAAGAAGGGATAATGAATCCAGAGGTATTGTGTGTACTTCTTTTTCTTTTGTTAATTTTGTAGTTGTCTTCTTCCTTTTAACCCTTAATGTAAAATATTTATGACATCTAGATTTTAGAGTAAAAAGTTTGGTAACAGCTTTTAACTTTAAGGTCTTGCATCTTCTCAAATTATCATACATCATTAAGTTGCAGTGTCCAAGTGATTAACTCTAATTCTATAGGGTTAAAAAAAAAAAGCCTGCTGCATTTTCTTGCTTATTAACATTCCAGTATATTGCGTAATTAAAAATTCAAAGCCTTGTTTATGCACTTGAGAATTTATAGCTACTAGTTTTGACATGTGCCATACAGACTTATAGTTTTATAAGGATTTGGGAAAGAAAGGTAGACGTCTTCCTGATGTAAATCGTCTTCCTGTGTTTTGATGATATTTACACATATTCTTCGTACCTCTTCTGTGGGAGGCGCCCTTTTTCTGTGGCTCACTACTCTACCTACTGTGTAGTTTGTAACCTAAATGCGTTTGGGTAATCTAAGCTGCACCATTAACCTAAGCCAGTCCTCCCCATACAAGGAGTAAACTGCTAAGTGGCAACCAGCCAAACCTTGCTGTGTTATGGCCCTCCAGTCTTGGTGCTCACTGAAGACTCAGCTGTCAGATTATTTCTAAAGTTGATACATTTTTCTCTTTGTTTTTAAATTGTTCAATTCTGAAATAAGAAAATGGATTATCAAAATCTGTGTTTATTTCAGTCAACTGGTTTATTCTATGAATACTTCTCAACTACACAGTATTTGCACATATGTAATGAAGACCACCATTCCTTCCCTGATTTTCCCTAAAGAAACACCTCTAGTGTATCCGCATATCCCTTGCCACCCCCACCTGTCTGATAGGTCGCCTTAAGCCTCCTTCTATCATGTGGAAAGTATACAGTACTGACTGTTGTTCTCACAGGACCTTCAGCCTTATCTAGCCTTTCATTCCTTTCCAGTAGAGAAGGTGCCCTCGGAATTCAGTGTTCAAGGGAAGATTGTATGCCACCATTAACTGCCCTCCTTCCAGAGTCATGCTTTCCAGCCTGCACTGATCACTCAGGGTTATTCTGTAGTTGTGCTGTCCCCTCACTAATATCCTGTAAGTCCCTACTTCCTCTTCTCTGTTAGGAGATGATCTGTCCTCTCTTTTTAAGCAGTTTGGGGACAGTGTAGCTTAATGATAGAGTGCTTGACTTGCATGCTTGAGGGCCCATGTGCCACCCTCAGCACACAGAGGGAGACAGGGAAGATCACTGGAAGTACCCTCATCTTTTCCAGGACAAGTTGCGTGTCTCTTATCCAAACTACTAGAGACCAGAACAGTTTCTTGCTTTGAAGTTTTTCAGGTTCTGGAATATTCCTATAGATTTTATTGATTGAACAACCCTTGTCCAAAACTCTGAACTCAGACTGCTCCTAAACCCAAAACCTTTTAAGTGTTATATCAAGACTCAAAGAGTTTCAGAGTTTGAAGCATTCTAGAGTTCTGAAGTTTAGTCCAAGGAGACTCATCTTGTATTTAGCTTGCTTATTCATGTCACAGAAGAGATGTCTCTAACTCCAAGCCTCACTTGTTTGCTGTCTTAGAAGAAAACTTGCTATGAACCATGTTAACCCCGGTACTATTGTCCTTTTACAGCATGATTTCTTGGTGTGAAAAAGTTGTCCAAACTTCCAGCTTTACACTCAGTGACTGACTCGAAAGTTGTCCTCCCTCCAAAGATACTACTAACCACTTTCCCACCACAGCAGGGAACTTGTCCACCTTTTTCTTTACGTCTCTGTCCTTGTTATCCTTCTCTTTGTTCTCAGCCCATAGCCTGGTTGTCAAGGCCTTTCCTTGGTGCCCAGTTCTCTCTGTGTGTCACACAAGTTTGTGTATTCCCTTGGGTCTTCCTGCCTCCACACATTTATTGCTGTCTCTTTCCTCAAATGGATGTCTTCCTTGTCTGTACCTCTCAAAAATCCTCCCATTCTTCAAACTCACTCATGTGTGAAGTCTTCCAGATGAACCAGGTCATCTGGTCATAAGAATGGACTTGGGTATGTGGGAAGGCATTCAGTAAGCTTTTGCTTACGTTTGCAGTATTGTTGGTGTGGATTTTAGGTGAGTTTTAGTTGTTGCTTTTGTTTTGTTCTGTTTGTTTGTTTTTCATGTTTTGTCTTTTTTGCTTGTTTGCTTTTTTGTTTTTGTTTTTAAGTCAGGGTCTGATTATGTAGGTCAGGCTCCCTTTAAACTTACAGCAATCCTCCTGCATCAGCCTTCTGATTGCTGGGAGTATAGGCATGCAACACCATGTATGGAATTTTTGATATAACTATTATGTAAGCTGAATAAGTGCATTATAAGATATTTTATACCGTAGGATGCAAATCTTTATTTTAAAGTACACTTAGGGAGAAAGCACATTACAATGTTCTCTAGTGGTTATTTTGGAAAGGGAAGTTTGTGAGTGATTATTAACTTTTTCCTGAATGTTTTATGGGGCTTTTCTTTATTTTTACCCTGTCCGTGAGCTGTTTTAGAAATTGAAAAAGAATGTTTTAGAGACCCAAGGCTAAAGGAGTGAAGGTGAGTTCTGACATCTTCCTGGCTCCTCCTAGTTGGCCGGCCTCCTGGCTAGGTGTGCACCCCCGCAGCTCAGCTTTTTCATTTGCCCCCTCTGTGTGTCCACTCTGGACCCTATCCCCAGGACCCTCTGCTCTTGCAGCCCTCAAGGTAGCAGCCAAATCACAGGTCCCAGCAGGTCCCAGGCTACTCCTAAGACCAACATAAAGAATCCCAGTATTAGGCTTCTCTGTATGTTTATTCTCAAACTTCACAGCTTGGCAGGCAGCCATACTATTCACTGCAGCAAAGGAGCTGGGGTTGAACATAGGGAAGCAAGATCCCAGCAATTTGAAGCTATTTCACGATGATATAAAAAAGTTTCCAGTATTATTAAAATTCTGGACTCAACAGTGCGGTCTATTATACATTTTATGTCTTGAGCCTGGCTTTAATCCCTTTCTTTTGACTTTGTTTTCCTTTCCTTTCAAATGTTATGAAGTATCCTGTCATTTCTTGCTGTCACAACAATAGTGGACTTGGCTTCAAAAACCAAGAAGCTCTTTGAACTCCACCCTTCACTCCAGGGCAGATACTAGAACCTTTGCCTCCCATCGTGTATTGTTTGTCTTTGTAGGTTGTTTGGTTTTCTTTTTACAAATAGGTACTCAGGGAGTTACTTAAAGAATGTAAATACAGCCAGAGTTGGTGGCACACGCTTGTAATCCCTGTACTCTACAAAGCTGCAGGAGGATTGCAAATTCAAGCCCAGTCTGGATAATTTAGCACTTAACAAGGAGAAGTAGCTAAATGTGAAGGCCCTGAGTTAATCCCCAGTACTACAAAAGAGGTGGGAAAAATGAATTTGAATACATTCTAAAGATTCCTGGGACACGGTTCCTATTCTGCCAAAAAGGTTAGATCATTACACCTGTGTTGTAATGTATAGAAAAATACCATTCTTTAGAGCCTTAAGTCACACTAATTTTGTTCCAACACTACGAGTGATAGTATCACTTTCAGTGTTTTCAGATTTTGTGCCTTGTTTTAGTTTCGGTAAGTAGTTTCTTCCCTAGGTACAAAACCAGGAATATTTGTTTTGGGGGGTTTGTTTTCATGTGTGTTTGTTTGGAGGAGGTTGTTTTGGGTTTTTCGATGGCGTCCAGCTATGTGTATGTACCCAGGCTGACCTTAAACTCACTATGTACCCCAGGCTGGCCTTGAACTCACAGCAGGCCTCCTTCCTCAGCCTCTCAAGTACTAGACATATAGGCATACTCTACTACACTTGTCCCAACTATAGTAGACCAGGCATCGAACTCATGACCTCATGCTTACCAGGCAGGCACCTGTGCACTTAGCTAGATCCCCAGCCCTCTATATATAGCAAATTTTGTGGTCTAATTACCGGTCAATTTGATTTAAACAATTACAGTATATCCTTCACTCTTCTGTCTCAGGGTCTCACCCTCCCGGATGGCAGATGTATGCTCACTTCATTTTGAGCAGTCGGCAGAACAGCCCTTCAGGAATCAGTGTCTGCTATCATTTGTCCCAGGCACCAGGGAGGCTGCAGGCCAGGGGATTGTATTTTATGAATGCTACTGGTCATGCAACACAGAAGCACATCTCCAGGCTTCTCTTATAACCTCTTGCCATCCTTCAGAGTCCAGAGTCTGCTCTGGGAACCAGATCAGATCCTAGCAAGCAGAGTTGGAGCCTAAAAGTATGCTACCTGTGTCTTTATGTATAAGTTTTATATTATTCTTCATAGATACATTTTAGCTGTTTATTAAATGTCACCTAAAATGTTTGTTTTTAGTAGAACATGGGGAAGTTGTCTCATTATCAGACATAATTTACTTTTAACCATGGCAGAACTGCTTGAGATTAACTCTTCCAGCAATCCCTAAAAACTCTTTAAGGATATCTTTAAGGTCACCAAATGTAATTTCAAAATCCAACAGATAATCATAGGGTTGAAAAACTGGGAACATTTTAACTAGGGCTATTTCTTTTTATAAGGCAGCTTCATTGTGGGAAAATTTCCTAAGAGATAATAGAATTGTGGATTCAGTGGCAATTATATTGTTATGTCAGAATTATCTTCCTCTCCTTTTGCATTTAGAGAAATTGCTAACCTTTGTTTCCTTCATGTGGGGTGGGCAGGAAATACAAATGTCACTTCAGAACTAGCAAGGAAGTCAAGATAGGAAGGTGTGACCATTTCAGTCTGTAATGCCGTAAGGAGGTAGCTAGATCTTACATAGAACATACATAGAAAAATGAGGAATTATTAAATTGCCCAACTGAAAATGTGTGCTGAGAGAATGTGAGTTAAGCATGGCAGTGTTCTTTAAACAGAATCATAAGCCAGTCACTATGTGTCATTAAGAGAGAATCAGGAATTTTCTCTCTTGAAGGTCCTGACAAATGGACCTTCAAATCCATTTCTCTTCTCTGTATCCCCTCTCCTGTTCCGCCACTCAGCAGCTGATTGTTCTGGTATATCCACCTTTCCTGACAGCCTTGAGTTTTGCCTGATTTAATGAACAGTGGAAGGAGAGATACTTGATTCTTCCTGAATGAATATTTACAAATCTAGAACTTCTAAGTCTTGAATCCCAACCAAGTAGAAACTTTTTTTTCTCCTCCTGTGTTCCCATAGCCTTTCTTTATATTTCTTTTAGATCTGTAATACTCTGCCTTATGCTACATTTTTTTTCCTCTTCTAAGAAATAAGATCTTGTAAAAGAAACTATTTTATTTACCTTTGTTTCCCCTTCTGTGCTTCAGAACTGTTTAAGTATTATAGTACATATGCGAGCCCCCAGGCCTTTCACAGCCCTGTGCCCCTAATACATATTCCAAATGAAAGTACTTTTCTCGTCTCCCTCCCTCCCCTCTAAGTAAAGCTTTATCCTGCTATCCTCACAAATTGGAATTCTGTGCAAGGTTTCCAGGGGCCTCGTCCAGTCAGACAGCGATTAGTACTATTCTTACTTTCATCTCCCTGACTACCTGCACCAACCTTGTCTTCTCTCCCTCCAGTGTTATTGTCAAAGGTATTTTTTTCCACCCACGCTTTCCCCACCCTCGTAGCAAACAAAGAATGTGTTATGGAAGGGGAGTTACAGACTTAGGAGGGGAAGGTTTCAAAGTTCAGTTCTAAAACAGCCTGGTGAGAGCTTGTTAGGTACCTGCTCATCATCACCTGTCCTGGGTCAGAGCTCCCTGCTCCACTGCCTTTTGCTTTTGTCAATCAGACAAGCCTGGTTCTGCTCCCCAGTGTCAGAGGGTTGAGAGGCAGTAGGAGCTTGTCTGTGCTGCCTCAGAGGTGCCAGAGGTAGCAGGAGACCCAATCAATTTCCCACTTACATTTTCATTTCTAATAAATGATAAGTATCCTTAATTTGGATATTTGTGAGTGCTATTAAAACACTGCCTCAAAATATCCACGTTCTTAGGTAAAGTGAGTACCTTGTCTCTCCTACTTAATATTCATATTGAATTATACATTCTGTGTCTTACTAATAGTGAAGATAAGGTCTCTTACGCTTTTCTCTAAGGGGACCAAAAGTAATTTTAAGGACAACATCAAACCAGGAATGCGTTTACTTCCCTGAACTATATATGAGTAACAGCATTTGGAGGCAGAGTGAGAGGAAATGAAAGAAGGGATAAGATTTATTGAGTACCTGCTGGGCGTGGTAGCTCACACCTGTAATTCCAGAACTTTGGGGGGTGAGGTAGGAGAATTACAAGTCTAAGCCCAGGCTGAGCAACTTAGTGAGTGACTTAGTGAGATCTTTCTCAAAATTAAAAAAAAAAAAAAAAATAGAAGGATCTGGAGATGTAGCTCAGTGTGAAGGTCCTAGGTTCAATCTGCAGTACTGCAGGGCGAAAAAATGATTTGTTGAATACCACTGTGTGCAGGGGAATTATACAAGGCAGTGGGCAAAGTACTGAAATGGCTATATACCCCAAACAGTGAGGTAGGCCTTCCCTTTTACCATTAAGGAGACCTAGGCCCAAGATCACGGAGCTGAGGTCAGAGGCAAGATTCAAATCTGGTCCTGGTCTTGCGTTACAAATCACAAGTATTAGAAATCCTTTAGGATTCAAATCAAGAGGTGACTGATGCTGATTTTTTTTCATGGGAGAATTTATAGCAATTGTTAGCGTGCATATCCTCCAAAGGATGTTAGAAATCAGAAAATGTTATTGTTTTAGGGCTTCTCTTCCTGCCTTTCTCCCAGTTAAAGTTTCTTTATTGTGTAAACAGAGTTGAACAATTTAAGAGTGAGGCTCCTTCCCCCTGTGGCAGATGTCTCCCAGACTGTATTCTCCCACCTACAGAATCTGTTGCCCTCCTAAAACACAAAATTTCACTAATTACTTTTTTTCCTTGGCAAGGGCAGCATTCTGTTAACAAAATGGCTCACACAGTCTTCTTAAAACTTCATTGCAAAGGAAATGAAACTATTAAAAGGCCGTTCCTCTGTAATTCAGGAAATTGAATCAGCTTATTTGGAGCCATAAGCAGAGGAAGACTGGAGCTGTAGTGAGCCACATGATGTGACACTAAGCAGTGCTGTGCTCTGAAGGACTCTGCCATGCAAAGGAATCACACACTGTCTCTTTACAAGACCACATAATTCTTCAAATGCTTGCTTTTCTTTACCTCCTGAAAGTACAATTTTTATGTAAGATGAGAAATGCTTTGATATTAGTATTTGGAGTGATTTTTTAATCTTCTATTTAGCTTTTCATTTCAGTTCATATAATATTTGTGAAAATACAGTGTTTAGTAAATAAGGGATATACTATGGACAAGTTTCCCAGTATCCCTAAATTATTAAGCTTGGCTGATAAATATATGAAGGTTCATTATATTATTGCTTCTACTGCCAGTATATATTTTAAGTTTTCCTTAATAAACAATATAAAATACTTTTGTAATTAATTCACATTCTGTATGTTCTTCTGGGTTCACCCAGAGAATCTAGTGTTTTCGTGCTCCACCCACTAATTTAAAATGCCAGTCAAATTTAGACACCTAGAGGAGAAAAGAAAAAGAAGGATTGGACCTAACAGCTCTGATATGCTCCTATGATATGAATAGACACACTCATATTTTAGATTCTAAATTGCTGTTAAAACAGAAATATTGCTGCAGACTACAAAAGAAATGACACTCTTGTGTTTTGGTGTATTTTTCCTAAAGCTAAGTAATCTACTTTGAAATCCTCATCACCAGAATTTTAAGAAGGTTCAGTAGCAGTGATTAAAGGTCCTCTTCTTTTGAAGAAAATGTGCCTTTTCCAAAACACTTTTCTAAAACACTTAGAAGCCTTCCTAGAAGAGCTCTGCCCCAGACCCGAGGCCAGTAGTGGTGAACCTCAGGTGAGCATGGTACAGTAGGCCCTAGAGACTCTCTGTTGGCAGGTGAGCCAGGTTGCCCCAGCAGCAGAACATCAGGTAACAGTAGTGTTTTCTAAACCAAAACCTCAACATTCAGGTTTAATTGCAGCATTCGCACTTTGTGATTAATAAGTGGGTTTGGGGCTGCAGTTTGAACACTTGGTCTCTAAAAGTTTCCCCATCACTGTCCTCGCTATGCCTAATCACTAAGCAGCTGAAATGAGGCTGGTGCAGCTGAAGAACACATGGAAATGATAACATTATATATACAGCGGTTTGTCTGTCTATTAATTGAAGTGGGGGGGGGGGTTCCTCACTGTTGGCCCAGTCTGATCTCAAACTTGTGGAGTCCAAGTGATCCTCCCACATCAGCCTACCAAAATGATGAAACTGCAGGCATGTACCACCTTGCCTGGTTTTTACCAGGTTTTTTATTTTAATAAAATAAAATATGTTATTAAGGCCTGCCAAGTGTGAGGTCATGAGTTTGATTCCCAGTATCCCTAAAAAATATATAATTATTATTAAAAGTTGGGAAGGCAAGGGGGATAGAGGGAATAAAAGAAATCAAAATGCAGTATGTATATATATCAAATCCCCAAACTGAATCTGATAACTATGTATCACAAACATTTACTAATAAAATAAAATTTAAAATTAATTTCACAACCAGGCATAGTAACACATGCCTGTAATTCCTGCACCTTGGAGGGGCTGAGGCAGGAGAATCAAGTTCAAGCCCAGCCTTAACTAAGCAATTCAGTGAGAGCCTGTCTCAAAATTAAAAACAAAAAAGACCTAGCTCAGTAAAAAGGGCCTGGGTTTAAATCCCACTGCCACCAAAAGTAAAATAAAAAGTTAGATTCATTTATTTGATTTTTAACTTTTTAAAGTATAGCTAGTAAAATATAAGATTATATACATGCCTTCATATTTTTATTTCTTTCTTTTTTTTTAAGCAATACTAGGAATTTTACCCAGTGCCTTTGTGCCTGGCTATATCCTCAACTCCTTTTGAGACAAGGTCTTACTAAACTGGCTAAGTGACCTAGACAAGGCTCAAACTTCCTCTGTCAGTGTTTCAGCATGCTGGAATCACAGGCATGTACCACCGTGCCAACTTCATATTATATTTCAAGTGGACGGTGCCACTGTAGAGTTTATGAAAAGGTAACTTAGGTTTGGCTATTCGCTTCTGACCAGTGTCCAGACCATAAAGTTAGATGTTAGCTGCAAAAAAAAATTCCATTTATAACCAAGGGACAACCCCAAAAGGTTTGATTTTATCACTCTGTGGACAATTTAATAACTTATAAAAATTTAATAATTTACCAAAAAATGGTGGATTTCATTTATGTTTTATTTTCCTTTACAGTTTATATTTATCTCTAATGGTTGTACCAAATAGAATCTTGTTAAGTTAAAAATTAGGTTATGTTAGTTTCTGGCAGTTCTGTAACCCTTCCTGTCCTCAAAAAGCTGATTAGTCCTGTTGGTCAAAAGATACAATAGCCATAAACTTAAGTACTCTGATCTATTTCCTTTACTTGAAATTATGTAGCATTGACTTGTCTTGGTTCCCTAAAAGACATGGAAAGGAAAGTAAAAATATGGAATGATGCTGATACTTAGTAACAACTGTTTTCTTTCACTTTATCTGCTCATGAGTTTGTGTAGTAAAGGCAGAGAAACTATGATATTTTCAAAGTTGAGACTATCCCCGAAGACAACGATACCGAGGTCCTCATTTCCAGCACCAACCCCAACAGAAATGCTTCACCCTGTACTGTGGGGCTAGAGCCATTCTTTCTGCATCCAGCCACAAGGAAAAAGAGTTGTTTCTGTTTGGGTTTTGAAATGTATTCCTCATTAAAGCAGCAGGAACCATTTGACAGTAGCTGTGCTACTGTTTTCCAGTAGCACAGGACCACTGTTTGGAGCCTCCCGGAACATGTGCTCTACTGACCCTTTTGAAAATGCACTTGAGATGGAATAACAAATAGGAACAGGCTATGTTGTCCATCTGGCTATGTTTTGCTTATCTGTTTGCCCACATTATCAGCTCACTACTGAAACTAGAAGACAAAACAAGGCAGCAATAAATGACAGAGCAAAAGACCAGGTTTAAACTCCAAATCTCTTAGGTACTAAAATAAATTAAAAAGTACTAAAGAGCCGCAGTGTTGGCAGAAGAGAACATGTAGACAAGCAAAGAGGAAGTTCCTGTCTCTTTATCCCTAGCCCTTTGTCTTTAGTGTCTAGAGATTTGGAGAACTGTTGTGACTGTGAATTATTAGGCATGATGTTTTATTTTGTTAGGTTGGAATGAAATACAGAAACCTGATCCTGAAACCTGGGGGATCTCTGGACGGCATGGAAATGCTCCAGAATTTCTTGAAACGTGAGCCAAACCAAAAAGCGTTCCTAATGAGTCGAGGCCTGCATGCTCCGTGAGCTGGAATCTTTGGTAGCCGTCCATGTCTGGAGGACAAGTCGACATCACCATGTGTTGCTGGTCTGGAAACTGAAGGGAGTTTTTTGCAAATGAACACTTAGATTTCTATTGACTGCCTTTTGTTTTTCAATTTTAAAAACTATACAGATGTAAAAGAAATTGTAAATACTGTGGCCTAAGAAAAGACCCACTAAAAAATGATTATACTATAAAATTCCATAAAAATGGATTTGATTTCTTTTGATAAAAGTTTCCTATGAATGTAATTTGATTTTTTACTATTATAATCTAGATAATATAATGTAAGAGGGCTCAGAATTTTTAAATTGAATCACATACATGATATAATTTGATCCTTCTTATATCTTGAAGTTTTGTACTTGGGATTTCACAGTCCACTGGTAAATATTTTCTTGCAGCCCTGTGTCAACTTTGATCTTCTGTCCTGCAGTAAGCTGTGACCTCTCTTTCACCTGCATACCTCAAGGTCAGAAGTATGTGCCTCAGTAGTGTGTTTGTATACCAGGCAGGCCTCGTGACCCCAGCTTTCAGCCATGCTTAAATCATATTCCTCTTTTTGAGGTTTTTTTTGTTTTTATTCCCTGAAGTTCAGTTACAGGGTACCAAAGGTTTTCGTTTGCTTTTGTTTTTTGTAGCTTTAACTGAACTAGCCTAAGGTATATTGCAAGTCTTTGTATCGTGTATTAAAGGATTTGTGTTACAGACACAATTCTACTTCAGCATACAAAATTGTCTGTCTGATGTAGCTGCCAATTAGACCACTAAAGTAAGCCCAGGTGTCTTTTTTGATTCTCATTTCTAATAAGAGGTAATGATTGCCTATTTTATAACCACCTCCCACAAAATGTCTTAAAATGCCACAGCAAGAGAGTTGACACTAATGTGGACTATTTTATATGAAGAGTTCAGAAATTCCAGAAGAGAAGCCAGGCATAATGGTACTATGCTTGTAATCTTAGTATTGGAGAAGCTGAAGCAGGGAGATTACCATGAGTTTGAGGCTAACCTGGGCTACACAGTGAGTTCAAGACCGTAGTGGAGATTACATAGTGAGATTCTGTCTCAAAAGTAAAATAATAATGATGATAATAATAATAATCCAGAAGAGTAGATTCAGGCAGAGTTTAGGACAGCTGTCCAAACTGTTATGTATATGCTGAAACCCACCTCTGGGCAGAGGCTCATCAATAACCTATTTTATCTGGTTATTTTTATTTGAAGTGAACCTTTGGACCTCTCTTTAACCCTCTTAACTCTGGGCCTAAATTCCAAGTCTGCAGCATACCAGTAAATTCACAGTACTTATTTTTTCTGTAGGAGGAAACCAAGACAGGATAATTTTAAAAATAAATTTTTATAAGCTTTGTTTTCATTGCTAGAGATAGAACCCAGGGCCTTGTGCATGCTAGTCATTGCTCTACCCTAGTTACACCCCTAGACCCTCCAAAAAGTAAACATATACTACATTGTTCTCCCAGTAGTTTGCCAAGACACACCTGAGGTATAACTTTGCTGGCCAGGAACAAAATTATAAACCTTTCTATGATTTAGTCCAAATGGACTTTGTACTGAATAAAATTTTATTACATTGGATAATAAAATTAGAGACAGCAATGAAAACAAGAGCTATGGAAACATAAATGGAATTCCAAGGTGATTAATGTCCAGCAGATACCCTAAACATCAACATGAAATCCTACCCATCCTTTCAAGACAAGTTACCTGGGCCTTCTCCCTCCCACACCTAATTCCATGTAACTGTCCCCAAAGCCGTGTCTGTGATGAGTTCCCCTGCCCTGATTTGTTTTCTACTCTCCAATTAAAAAAAAAGAAAAAACTCTCTTCAGCTTTTTGTGTTGCCTATGTGTGTTCTTTGTGATAACTGGTATTTCAGTCTTGTTTTGTATGGAAACTAAAAATTAGTGTGTAAAAGTCACATTATTGTTCACCAGAATGAACTCACATTTCTTTCACATATTAATGTTAAAACTGAAAGGCATAGAAGAGCAAAAGCACAACAATATTCTTTCTTATTTAGACCATCTCTTATAGTTAAAACCTACCAAAGAACCACAGTGCAATCAAATACTCATTTAAAAGGTATTCACTAACATAATTCAAAAATAATGACTTTTGAAACTCTTAAGTGTAGCTATTTGTTGGCTTCTTCTTTCTCCCCCATCAGAACACAAAGTTATCACTGAGATACTCTATGCTAGTCAGCTTATATACCTGAGAATAATAATTTTAAGTAGGAAAGATTTCTCTTTGGCTCGATTTGTCAATTTTCAGTCCAAGGTCGACTGGCTGTATTGCTTTTAAGCCTGTGGTACCGAAGCATCCTGACGGAAGAGCATGTTAAGGAAAAAGAGGACCAGATACAGTTCCTAAGGCCCACCCCCCACCCGGTACCCTGGAACCTGCTCCTCTATTGGACTCTACCTCCAGTTTCCGTCCCTCCAATAATGCTGTCAAATTGTGATCTCATCAATGCATTAGCCCACCTAATAAAGTTAGAACCCCCAGGATCCAATCACTTCCCCAAAAACCCATCAGCTTCAGCACCTGAGTTTGGGGAATATTTCAAATCCAATTATAACACTATAAATGGAAGATAACCATAAAAATTGTAAGGGGCTGAGGATTTAGCTCAGCGGCATAAGCACCTGCTTTGCAAGTAGGTGGTCATAAGTTCAATCCCTGGTACCGATTAAAAAAAAAAAAAAGCAAAAAAATAAGTTGTAAGTGGACAAACATGCTTCAGATTTACGGATTTATAAGGAAGTTCCACTAGAGGCAGGCATGGTGGCACATGCCTGTAATCTCAGCACTTGGGAGGCTGAGGCAAGAGGATCATAGCAAGTTCGAAACCAGTCTAGGCTACATAGTAAGCTCAAGGCCAGCTTGAACTTTATAGTGAAACCCTGCCTCAAAAAGACAAGGGGAAAAAAAAAGTCCCTCTAGATTAGTCAGATGATTTAAGCCTATTTTAGTTTGATTTTGTTTCATTTTTTTTTTCCAGCATCATTTATTATATTGCTAAGGGCAGGTCTTAAAACATCTTTTTGCTAGTGTATAGTAGGCATGATTCCTTAAAAGTTTGGTTTTAAGATACTACAGAGAAGAAAAATAAAATCCTGATGTTATACCACCTGAAATACATTTTCCCCCTCTATTAATAAACACTATTGCATGTTCCCTATGATGGTGATGAATTATCACCTGAGCTACTTAGATCAAAGTCTTGCCTTTTTTTTTATTTTTATTTTTATCGGTACCAGGGATCAAACTCACGACTGCCTGCTTATAAGGCAGGCGCTTATGCCACTGAGCTAAATCCCCAGCCCCTAAAGTCTTGCCTTTCTAAGCAAGGGAGTGGAAGATGGGTATTTGTTGCTCTGTAGACAAGAAATTGCATTGTAGGAGACCAAACTGAGAGAAAAGCAGCTCTTGAAAGAAAAATTACTGATGTGGTTTTTGTACTTGCAAATGCCTTAACTTAGCAGGGGATGATTCTTCTACTTTGCCATTTTGCCTTTCGCTTTTGTGTGTGCATTAAAGGTTGATGGAGAGCCTGCCTCCCCAATGGATCAGCTGCTTTGTGTATGACTTTTTCACTCCTGTTATACTCAAGTAAAGTTTTCCATATTCAAGAAAATTGCATTAAAAAGTACATTAAAATATTGTTTTAGTTTTTCTTGCTAAAACAAAATACCACAGACTGGGTGGCTTCAAAAGCAGGTATTTAAAAGCCAGGTGCAGGAGTGGTTGCCTATAGTTCCAGCTACTCGGAAGGCTAAGGTGCGAAGATCTTTTGAACCTGGGAGTTACAGGCCAGCTTAGGAAACATAATGAAAACCCCCTCGCTCCCCAACTTCTTTTTGGGTTTTTTGTTTGGCTGGTTTTTGGTTTTGTTTTTTTTTTGTTGTTGTTGTTGTTTTTGGTTTTTTTTTTTTTTTGGTACTGAGAGCAACTTTGAAATTACACACATTTGATTGCTAGATAAAAAATGTAAAACTTTACTCGATAGTGGTACTTAAGGAAGTGAATGCAAAAACTTTTAAAAGTGTACTGAAGCCAGGCTTGGTGGTGCACTCCTGTAATCCCAGCATTTGGGAGGCTTAGACAGGAGGATCATTGTGAGTTCAAGACCAGCCTGGCCCACAAAGTGAGTTCAAGGCCAGAACGATCTGCATAGTGAGACCCTGTCTCAAAAAGACAACAACAAAAAAAAGTATATTGACAGGCTGGAAGTATAGCTCAGTGGTAGAACACCTGAAAGATATATTGGGGGAAGTATGTGTCCAGGTTACAAACTTAATCCTCTGGACTCCAGGGCGGTTAGGATCAATCACAGTTGATTATTCATCTGTGTGTTCATCAGACTTCAGCAAGGACAAGATGATCCCTTTCAAGATATTTTGAGATAAACATACACAAGAATGAAGGAGTTCAGTCTGGAGAATGAATTCAGAAGTACAAATAATTGTTTTCAAATAATTGGACAATATGGGAGAGAAAATTGGCTAATTTCTGACTTCAGACCTCAGAGCTTAGATACACAGTTGGAAAAAAGGCTTTGTTTCACTATGTAATGATTATTGTTGATTAGGAATACATTGTATGGCTATTAACAAGTATTCTTAAATAGCTTATTGCTTCCAGGTGTGTTGCCAAGGAGAATCCTCCTTTGAGTAGCTATTGGTGTCAGGTCAGCTTTGAGGTTTCCTTATACGATGTTCATCTGAAAAACATCATTCAGTGAAATGTTCACAGGCTGAGTCTTAGGAATGGTGTTAACATGGTTGCAGCTCCTTCTTTCCACCAGGAGAGCCTTCACAGTTTAGTAAGTGTTGTCTTAATCATCTGTAGAGAGCCAGTGCTCATCCGGAGGTTTGCAGTCTCCTCGTGGATAATCTGGGAATGGTGGTAGGAGACTAACAGCCATATATGACTAGGATAATGTTCTTTTTTTAAAATTGTTTTTTCCAAATCCATTTTATTCAGAATAATGTTGTTTTGGATATAGGTTCATTTTCTTCCCTTCAGGAATTTACAATTGCTCTCTGCTCATCCCACCCACTACTGTCTTCATCACTCATACACAAAGGCAAAATTTTGATTCATTTTGTGTCTCAGGATCCCCTCCATCGTACTGTGATCTCCCTGAGTCATGTCTGTCTCCTGTCCTCCATAGCCCTTGATCGCTAGAGCCTAGTTAATAAAAGTTAATACATACACCTTGTTTAAAATTACTTATTGCTCCGGCCATGGAGATACACATCTGTAACCCCAAAACACTTTGAAGCAGAAAAAACACTGTTGAGACCAGTTTGGGCTACATTAGGAGTCCAAGGACAGCCTGGATAACATAGTAGGAACTGGTCTCAAAAAAAAAATAAAAAATTTTGCTATAAAATTTTACTATAAAATGCATTTTTCTACAGTAACTGCAGAGTATCTGATTAATAGGTGAGTCTGAAACTATAGGGATGAGGATATAGCTTAATCTTAGTGGTACAGCACTTGCCAGCATATATGAAGCCATATTCAATCCCTAGCACCACAAAAAAATTTTTTAAAAGTGATATAAATTCTGTTCACCCAAGCCAGGGGAAGGTTTTTGCATGAAAAAGGCCCTTTCCTTACAAAATTTCTACATGAAGATGAAAGAAGCATGATTTTTTGGTACCAGGGAAGAAACTCATGACCTTGCACTTGCCAGGCAAGCACTTATGCCACTGAGCTAAATCCCCAGCCCATGATTTTTGTAAGGAAAAAAAATGAAAGTCAGGTATACATCCCTATAATCCCAGCACTCTGGAAGGCTGAAACAGGAGAATCACAAATTTGAGCCCAACCTGGGCAATTTAGCAACTTAGCTAAATCCTGTCTCAAAAAGGGATAGGGATGTAGCTCAGGGTAAAGGCCCTGGATTCAATCCTGAGTGCTAAAATAAAATAGAGATTGAGTACTTCACAAAGATTTCTCCATTCTCTCTTGATTATACATTCTAAGTTTAGGGGATTTGAGGACATTTTGTGGTGCTAGGGACCAAGCCAGTGCTTCATATATACTAGCCAAGCCCTCTTCCAGTGAGGTGTGTCCCCAACCTCTAAATCTAGGAATTTCTAAATCTAGAATTTCTGGTTTGCTTCAAGGTCTAAAAAGTGCAGAAAGGGCCAGTGTCCCAAGATTTCCTGGAAATAACTAAATTTGTTTGTATATGTGATATCTTAGTTACTTTCTTGTCACTGGGACACAACACCCACATTTACAGGAAGAAATGTTTATTTTGGCTCAGTCTGTACAGGTGTCAGTTCACAGCTGCCTCCCAGTTAGGGTGGCATGGCACAGAGAGTTATTCTTTGTACGGCGGACAAGATGCAGATCAAGGGAGGAGAAAGGGAGCTAGACCTTTCCAAGACATACCTGCTGCTGACCCACTTCTTTGACCAAGATATACCACTCAACATGTTTAGCAATAAATTTAACAGTGGACTAATCCACTAATAAATTTCACACCCCCATGATCCAGTCACTTTCCCTGAGCTTGTGAGGCTTTGGGGGGACACCTAGATAAAAACCATAACATAGATATATGCATTTTTCCGGGGAAAAGTGTGCCTTACTTTAGTCAGGAAAAACAATAACAAAAAACACTGTCTTAACTTGCTTTTCAACTTGCTTTGGAACCCAATTTGGAGACTTAGGTACCTATTAGGTTTCAGGCACTTTGCCTGCCACTGTTTATACAAAAAAATAACAATGCTAAACTCTAGCTGCTCACCATAAAGTGGAGAAGCCAAGTAATAATACAGTGAGATAAGTTACCGTAGGAAGGTACCCTGGTTGGCTCTGTTACACAATTCGATCATTATGTCACAAGATTTTAAATAGTTACCATGCCGCCTGTCAATATGATCTTTTATTTTTAACAAACTGACAGCTTTTCTTCTTTCCAGTATTTCAGCAGTGGCACCTAATAGTGCTCTTCCACCTCCAATTATCCAGGAAGTTCTTAGACTCAATGAGTAAAAAAGAAGCTCACTTTATTTTTGTGATCAGTTAGAAATCAATAGTCATTAGAAGAGTGATGTGGAACTCTTTCTAATAAGTATTGTATACTAACGAGGCGCTGGGTCATCTCATGAGTCTAGAAAGCAGACTGTTAAGATGACTCTCATTCAGAGATGGTCCAGAATTAGTCCAGATCCCTTCTTCTCCCGTTAAGTGTTAATAATTTCCATTACTACTACTAAGGGCCAAAGGTAAAGCACCCAACGCTTTAATCCTTGCTGCATATTGTCTGTGACCACCTTCCATAGGAATGGGAACCAGTTAGATTGGTGACAGAGTAGAGAAACCAGCGTTCCAGAGTCAATGACAAGGACAGACTGGACTTCAGACTTATGCCTCGTTTAATTTTAATTCTTTAATTCCACATCACCTTAATTTCATCTATCAAACATATATTTTATTGTATTTTATTTAATTACACCTTTCTGAGAAAAAAATACATAAAATCACAATTCATAGGATACAAAAAAGAGAGACGGTGACAAGTAATTTTTCTTCCTACCTTGTCTCTTCCATGCCCAGTTCTTAGAGGGAGTCACTCTTGCAATTTCTTGTATATTCTTCCAAAGGTGTTTTACACTCATATAAGAATACATGCTCCTCAGCTTCCATGGTAGCTTCTTACCCACCTGCACATTATCTATCAGTAATTAGTATCTGGAGCTGGGCTGCATTTTAGTTAATGATTGCATCATCTTCCATTGTAAAAATGTATGATAATTTTTTTATTCAGTCTCCTATTGTTTGTGTGTTTGTTTTTCAAAATTGGGTCTTGCTGTGTGGTCCAGGCTGACCTTGAACTTGCAATCCTGCCATGGCTTCTCAAGGGCTTTCATTACCGCATGTACTACTGTGCCCAGCTTCAGTCCACTATCAATAAGCAATTCTTTTTTGTTTCCACTCTTTAGAAGTTATAAACCATGTTGTCACAATTATCCTCATAAATATGTTTTCCACATCTTCTAGTGTATCTACCAAATCTTTAAAAATGTAATGCCTCGTTCAGAGAATCAAGATATTTTAAGTATTGATGTACTATCAAACAAGAGCCACATTTCTTAATATTGTTTATTACCACTGTTTAAGAAAAATAAATGAAGAAAAGTGATAGCTAGCAAATAAAACCAAAAATATGCCATAATAACCTTTATATTGCTTTCTTTCCCCATTGGATGGCTAGGAGTTAAGGTTACTTCTTTCACAAAGCAGCAAGAGTGATTCCAGATAGGAATTTTCTTTCTTTTTTGATGAGTAGATAGGTCCTAAAAGTAATGTAAAACTTCATCCTAGAACAAAGCAGGCATCAGTCCTTTGTATTCTGGACAAAATGGGGAAAACCAAAAGATCTGTTTTGTGATCCCTGTCCCAAATTAGATGCCTTTCTGTGGTCTTAAACATTTGTGACTGACAAGTGGGACTTCTGTTGTGATTCACAATGCAATCACTGTTCTAAATATGCACATGGCCCACTCTGTCTCGTCTCGATTATAAAATCTTCAGCCAGAGGCTATTATCCTCTGCTTTGTTCAGTCAGCAGCACGGATTTTTTTAGCCAGTATATTTCCAACTGGGATCAGATGGCACGGGAGAAATTTCTCACTTATATCCCAGGATATTCATTCCATTGGAGGACCTCTGATCAGGAGCATTTTGATTTAGTCACCTGAGAAAGTGACTAACTTTGCTTTTCTTTCCTAATCTTACTTTAGTTGAGGGACAGGGAGATAGAAGTAGCCAAATGGTTGCTATCTTTCTCTAAATAAAGCAGGAGCTGTCCATTCATGTGGCTTCATCCTTCTGTTTTGTTACTGTCATGTCACTAATTCTTTAGTAGGTAAGTTATATCCTGTAATCTAACCAGTTACAGCAAGCATCTCTTTCTTTTCTGCCTTTCCTTTCCTCTTTTTCTGCCAAGAATTTAATAGATGAAGATTCTTGGCAAATCTCAGCAAAAACATGAAGTTTGAGGTGGTGTAGTCAGATCAGGGGCTTTGTATCGTGGGATTGAGAGTTTAAGGAGTTTTCTACACAACACCCCAGTTCTAAATGAAAGTTAGTGTCCTAGTGTCTAGAGATTAAATGAGAGGCTAGGAAGCACCAGAAAAGAGTAAGTGATACAGACCACTCCCAAAAGTAAATTTCTGTCATAAAAATGTGTGCAGAACATATGTTGAAGATCTCTGAAAAATACCAACTAATTTTAAATTAAGATTATCCACTTTTTCCAGGAAGAACTGCTACCTGGCTATTGCTACTGAAGTTCAAGTTGAGAGGAGGGGAAGCTTGTTTCATAAGTGTGCTAAGTTTGGGTATGGGTTTTCTTTTTCTTTTCTGTATCAGGAATCGAACTCAGGAACTTGTGCTTGCCAGACAGGCTCTGTGCCTGCTGAGCTGTACCTCTGTAAATGTGGTATGTGTTTGTATTAAAGCCTGCAAAAACCTGATTAGTCCTTCTGTGTACCTAATAAGTTTCTCAGCACCATCAGAATTCAGCAGGAGCATGTTGGAACTAGAACAGGGCACTGTTTTCTCTGGTGCCAGTAGGCAAAATGTCAGTACGCCTGCTGCATTCTGCTGGGGTAATAAAAAGTCATTATATTAGAAAGTGAGTCTCATGCCCATGGTGCACTTCTCTCACTCTGAGCACACTGACCCTCCAGGCTGAGGTCACTGATTTAGCAGCTGTAGTTCTGGTCATCAGGAGAGAGCAAGTCAGAGGAACCACTTCAGGAGGCTTGAGGTTTCATGATATTTGAGGTGGTGATGACAGGGTCTGGTGTGGAGGCTGGAATCTATAATGAGAGGTAAACACCAGGAGGGAAGTGTTAGGAGGGAGGACCCAGAATTTGACAGAAGCCAAATTGCTGTAAACTAGGACAGGAATCTGAGGAGGGTACTGATACTCAGGAGCAGAAAGTGTTCAGTTCGAGGATCTGCTCAATTATCGAACAATGATTTAATTCAAGGAAGTTTTGCTTTTCAAAATACTGTTGCACAGTGCCTAACATTTCCAAATAACTCATAGTACTTGTTAACTACAAATAATAAAAGGTGTATGTTAAAATTCCTAATACCATCATTACCTCCTACATATTATAAAGACTTCTGAAGTCATGTTTAGTGAAAAATTACTAAAATTGACCTTTTCAGAAAAATCTAGCTGGCACTGTGAGATCCTCGAGAAAAAAGTAGAGAAACTGTTTGGCAAACAACAAGCATTTGTAGCACTTCTAAAGGGCCTACTTATCAGTCATCAGGAAGATACGCGATGTAACTCAACCCTCTAGGAAGCTATCAGGAAAGCAGATAACTCTCCCCAATCAGAGGTTCTGCTTCAATCTTGGAAATTATTATTGCTATCATGATTTTGATCTTGAATCCTTTTTGTAGCCACAAAGCTCCAGCCTCTAGACATGTTCTGCTATATACCACAGAAAGTGCACTTTGATGCTGAGTGTTTCCTTTGATGCCAAGACACTTATAAGTGTAAAAATGTGAAAAAAAGAAATGCTTATTCCTTTCCCATCTGGATTTTACTAAGCAAACTGCAAGGGAAACCACAAACTCAGCAGGCATTTTGCTTTCTCCTTTCTCTCTCAGGATTAAATGTTCTCTGTTCTTACTGTTTGCAGTATCATTGATGGAATGTCCACTTTACAAGCTTTAATTTTGTGACTTGAACAATTATTTCTAAGATGACAATATGTAATCCATTAACTAGTGATTTCCTACTGTTCATTTTTTTTCTGTAAATCTGTATAACTTGTACCCTTTCCCTGCTTTTTTTTTGTTTTCTCCTTAAATAAAATTAAAAAAAAAAGAAAAAAAAAATAAATGTTCTCTGTTCTTAACTAAAATAGAAATATGAATAAATAAAATAGAAATATGTTCTTGCATTTGTTTACTGTGTCATCTTTGCATTTCCCATGTCAGATTGGTGTAAATAGTGATGATGCAGCCTCTTATCCTAAACTCAGGGAACTCTTCAGGGAGTTTGCTCCCTGAAGAGCAAACGTGTATCCAAGTGCTGTTGAATCTCATAGGTAGACAATGTTTAAAAATATAGTAATGCTTTGAGATGTGAACATGGCATTGCAGTATTCAGTATTGTCATCTCTGCACTCCAGATGTAAGCTCAAGAATTCTACTAAACAGTTTGCCAAATACTAACTAAACTGATGGGTATCTCTCATATTCCTAAATTTTCTGATCTAGAGGTCTTACCAGTAAAAAGAAGGGTTGTGCTCCATTCCTCATACAGAATGCAAAAAGTCAGATTGTGTTAGCACTTACCAAGTGAGCAAGAAATTATAAAAAAATTACCTTGTCTCCCAACAATTTGGAGAGAAAGCAGATATTTATATATTTGTATTTATTTTTCTCTTGCCAATTCTCTGTTTTGTATGTAACTACCTATATTCAAAAAATAGGCTAACAAAATATATCAAGTCCATAATATGTAGTTTTATTTTCTATTATAAAAAAAGAAATAAAACTTCTAGTATATTACAGTGAAATATATTTAACAGACTGGAGCATTTCAGGTGCATGGGAAATATACAGGGGAAATTGTTATAGTTCTGAAATGAGGATTATTCAATTTCTTTTCTTTCTTTCTTTTTTTTTTTTTTTTTTTTCCTTTTGGTACCAGGAATCAAACTCACAACCTCACACTTGCCAGCCAGGCGCTATGTCAGTGAGCTGTATCCCTGGCAGATTATTCAATTTCAGACCCATGAGATTAATAGCAATCTATTAAGATTGAAAATGAGCTCAACAATTCAAGAACCAGACAAACTTCTGTAGGTATCCTATAAGGTATGTCTGCTACCATGTTCATACTCGCTGTTTTTAGTAGCAAAATACTCAAAACCACCAGTACATCTGTCATCAGAAAAGTAAGTGATGTACTGGGGTGTAAACAATGGATTACATTGCAATTAGGATGAGTAAACTAAAGCACCACAGATGGTAGACAGATGCAGAGAAAGATACAGAGATATATAGATACAGATATAACCTAAGAACAACATGGAACAAAACAGCAGCATTGAAGTGTACATCAGATTACCTTTTACCTAACATTAACTGTGTGTGTATATATACAATACTCTAGTCTTTCATAGATCTTTACTTTGTAGTATAAAAATCCTGCATTAAATGTGAAGCACGGTAGCTTACACCAGCACTCAGGAGGCTATTGCAGGAGGGTTATAAGAGTTCAAGGCCAGCATAAAGTATATAGCAAGACCCTGTCTCAAAAAAACAAAAGCAAACAAATGAAAAATCAGCTTCTCATTGTTGAGACAATACCTGACATACACAATTTAAAGAAGAAGTGTTTTTGACGCACAGTTTCAGAGGTCTTAGTCCATGGTTGCTGGGCTGCAAAACAGAAACACCATGGCAGAGAGAAGCTGCTCACATCATGCCAGCCAGACAGCAGAGAGAACAAGGAAGAGTCGAAGAGTGAGGGGCCAAAGTAGATACAGCCCTCAAAGTCATGCCCCTGTGACCCACCAGCCACAGAGAAGTGTGCTTTAGTAATCTCTTAAACCAATCAAGTTGACAATCAAGATTAATCATCACATTTAGCATCAGGCTGAAGATGAAATGCGCACTTGGGAAAGGGAAGAAGCAGAACTGCAGATAAACACAAAATAACCAAGGTGATGCTAATCCTGAAGTCTGCCTTACCTGTGGACATTCAAGTACTTGAGCCAGTATATTCCTCTATTGTTTAAACTCATTCAAGGTGGGCTTTTGTTACCCTTGGCCAGACATTCTAACTGCTATGTACACAGATGTTTCAGCTTCTTTCACTGTGAGGAAGGAGAGCAGTGTCTACCCTGCTGGTGGATTAAGTGGTTTGAAAAATCAAAATGAGTTAATGTATTTTATGTGCTTTTGTAAATCACTAATTTCTATTTAAGGGCAAGCTACTAGGATATCAATAATTTTGCTAATAAATCTAACACATTTTAGAGGCTGTGGGATTTATGGCCATTTAACTCATGTGTTTTAATACCTTCAGAAACCTTTTGAACTTATAGGTCATTTTTCTTAAACCATTTAAAGCATAACCATATAAGGTTATGTATTTATAGTATTAGTTGAGGATATCCTCAACAGTAAGTTTTCACTTACTGTTTTTTACTTCTTCAAAGAGAGAAGCCTTTTTGAATAGCTCCTATGTTTAAATGTGTTAAGAGATGTTTGCCCTTAAATATAATCTTCTTACTTAAAAACTGTGAAGCTGGGTATGGTGGCACACCATACCAGCACTTTGGAACAAGGATCACAAGCTAGAGCCTAGCCTGAGTAATTTTGTGACTTAGTAAGATCCTGTTTCAAAGTAAAAAGACCAACAATATAGCTCAGTGTGAAGGCCTTAGGCTTGCTCTTGTCTCTTTCTTTGTGTTTGTAAGGAATATGAGAGAAAGTCCCTGTGAAGTATTTGGAGCAGCACCTGCAACACAGGAGAAAATAATAGCAGCTTATTCTACTTTACACCTACTGTGTTCCAGGGTGCCCTAAGCAACGCACATTTATCAGTTCATATAGCAGAATTGTATTCTTGTGTTTTCTTTTATTTTATTATTTTTAAAAATAGCTGAATTGTTTTAGAAAAAACCTCATATCTTATTATTTAAAAAGTCAAACAATACAGAAAAGTATGAAAATGAAAGGAAAATTCCCTGTTATTACCTTGCTTGCCATGCAAGCAACCAGACTTCTTTGTGTAGTATGGCAGGTGCATGGATATGTGTATGTATGATATATGTGTGCATGTATAGACACACATAACGTAAAATCTGTGTATACACATTTATTTTAGCAAGACAAAGGGAAAATGGCATTTTTTAAGTTTGTAATTAATTCTGCATTTTAAAGGATAAAAAGATTATTCAAGTATTATTTATAAGTGGGAAGAATCTACCCAGGCAGCAGACACTTAAGCACATTGTATTAGTTACTTTCCTTGTTGCTGAGACAAAATACCTGACACTCAAAATTAAAGGAAGAAAGGTTTATTTCAGTTCACAGTTTGTAGAAGTCTCAGTCTCTAGTTGGCTGGCTCTAAGGCAAGGTAGCAGGATAGAAGGGCATCCCAAAGGAGAAACAGTCCATGGCAAGGCAGGCATAAGGCAGCAGGCAGCACCAGAAGCAGCAGCAAAGCAAACCTCCCTTTCCTTTGGTGCCAGCCATACCCAGACCTATGTTAATTCCAATCAGTGGACTAATTTAGTACCATGCACCTTAATCAAACTCACTAAAGCTAGCCAGCTCCAAAAAGCTCCATCAATGAGTACATGAGGTTTTGGGAGTACATCTAGATAAAAGCCACAACAAACATCTTTGCATAAACAAAGCCATACTTTTTTTTTAAACCAGGGATCAAACTTGGGACTTATGATTGACAGCCAGACGCTTGTGCCACTGAGCTGGATCCTCAGCACTCCCCCCGCTCTTTTCTTTTAAAGGGAGTAAAACTGAACAGTAAAATGAAACAAAACAAAACAATAATAGGACAGTAGGAAATCCATAATCGTTACTATACTGCATGTTATCCTGTAAATAGTTTTCCAGACCACCAGCCCCAGCCCTGCAAAGTCAATCAAACGACATAAATGTCAGGCTACTTCGCTACTTCAGTTACTTCGGTTATTATCATCTCAGCCTAGGTCGCGTCCAGTTGTTATGGGCATGGGGAGGCGGAGGTGGCTTCCTTGCTGGTTCTCCCCAGCCAGCAGGGCTGCCACCAGCACACAGGAAGCCACTCGGCTTCCCTGCTGTTTCTTTCTGGTTGGCAGGGCCCATGCCAATAAACAGGGAAGCTGCGTGAAAGCCATCCTTTCTTATTAAATTGTCTTAATTTTTTTATTTGAAGTAGACTTTCACCTGTATACCATATCACCCTGATTATTTTCAGCGTAAGTACTTATTCCTAAGATTTTGCTTAGTTAGGAACCCCCAGCAGTTCACTTTTTTAAAAAAATTAAAAATGTTTTAATTGTGATAAAAAAGTAACATAAAATTTACCATCTTAGCCATTTTTAAGTGTACAACTCAGTGTTCATAAGTATATTCACATTTGTTGTTTTGAGGTTTTTTTGTGTGTGTTTGTTTGTTTGGTCTGGAGACCAGGGTCTTGCTATGTAATTCAGCTATGTAGTTCAGGTTGGCCTTGAGTTCATTAAGTAGCCCAGGCTGACCTGGAACTTGTGGCAATCTTCCTGATTCAGCTTCCCCAGTGCTGGGTTTACTGACATGCACCACCACACCCAGCCCCAATCACATTGTCCCCAACTTTCTCATGTTGTAAACTGAAACAATATACCAATTGAACAACTTCCCTTTTCTTTCTCCCTGAAGTCTCTGGTAACCAACATTCTACTTTTTGGTTCTATGAATTTGCATCAATCTTATCTCTTTTAAGTCAACTTACGTTTCCCAGCACCCAGAATATTCATGCTTCGTAAACATTTGTTAAATGAAGAAAATGAATCTGTATTTGGGCTATCCAGGAGAGGTGACAACCTCATTTGTACTAAGGAATCAATATTCTCTAAACAACTTACATTTATTAAACATTTATTATATGTCAAGCACTTTAATTTTGCATTGGCTTCTACAGTAAATTCCCAACACAGCAACCACTGGAAACTTTTTAAACATGTTAAATGATCTCACTACCCTGAAATGACTCTCCATTACTGGATTAACAGTGGCACATGCCTGTAATCTCAGCTACTGGGCAGACTGAGACAGGACAACTGCAAGATCAAGCCTAACCTGGGCCTGTCTCAAAAATATTTTTAAATGTCAAAGTTTTCCCAGTGGGTCACGAGACCTGCTGCCCATGGACTTCCTTTTCCCTCTCATTGCTTCTGCTTTCTGTCAGTGTTCTTTCAGCTAGGCTGGATTCTCTGTAGTTTCTCAAACATTCCAGCCACACCCACCTCTAGGCCATTGACCTGGCCATCATCTTCACCTCTGGCGTTCCTGGCTTCCAGCTTCCACCTAGTTTGTGCTCAAGTCCACCTTCCCCACAAGGTGACCCTTGACCATTCTAAAAGCAGCAATGCACGCCAGACTCACTTAGGCTCTTCCTCATCATTTCCCACTATTTTTGTTGAATTCATCGCCATCTCACCTAACGTATATTTTACTTATATATTTTGTTTATTTTTATCTCTTCCTAATAACAGCTTTCTGGGTCTATGTTATTCACCAGTTTTTTCCAGCTCTCAGAACTGCTCATTCAGTAAGTGCTCGATAAATAACTGTTTAAAATAAATGAATTAGATTGGGAGTCCAGTTCAACCCAAGAGTACTTGTTTGACATGTGCAGGCCCTCAGTTTGATTCTCATCATCCCTAACAATTGAATATATTAAGATTAGTAAAAATATATCAATATTAGTAACAAGAAGCGTAGGTGGTTTCCTTGGGCTGGTGAATAGGCGGAACTGACTAGGAAGAGAAATGAAAAATTTTCTCAAATCCTGATTATGTGCATGATCAAACAGCTGTATAAATTTGTTAAAACTTCTTAACATATACTTTTAAATGGTATTTCATATGGATGTAAATTATAACAAATTTTTTTTTAAACATCAGGTACTGTCTCAAGGTGACAAAGTTATAATTCCAATTTAGGTGTGTCTGATTCTCAACTCTGTTGTCTTTACTGAGGTTACACCAGTTTCTATAATTTCCGTCTCCCATTTTTAAGATCTTGGGAACATTAAATCATATGGATGACTGGAACATGTTCATCACCCTCAGGAAGGCATGGTGTAATACAAACAACACAATCTCTTTCCTACAACAAGAGCCGCTACCTCTCGAAGCCTTGGATTCCAATTTTGAAATCAGATACTTAACTGATACTCAGTGATATAAGTGGTACAATGGTCAATCTTATTTGTGGATGAGATTGGGTTATATAATCTGGTCATTCAGTGCAATGCTGGACAAGGTGTTTTGCAAGGGCAAATCGTAGATATGACAAGCATCTACATCCTGTTGACTTTAAGAAAAGGAGATTATGGTCCATATCCTGACTGAGTCAGATCCAAGCCGATAAACTTCTCATGAGCAGACTGGAGGAGAAAGAAATCCTCGCCATGCAGTTCAGTGTCAGCTCCAGGATAAGGTTTACAGCCTGCTCTTCTTGGTGAGCTGCCCTGCAAACTTCAAACTTGATTGCCTTTCTCCAACAACCACACAATCTAATTCCTTAGGGTAAATTTCCTCTCTTCCTCTGTGTGTGTGTGTGTGTGTGTGTGTGTGTGTGTGTGTGTGTGTGATGAATAGCATAAGGGAGTGTTGAGCAAACGTGAGTTCTTCCTTCCGTTAATGTTTTGATGATAACCTTGGGAGCTAATTAGTCCCGAAGTACACACATGCTTAACTGGATTTAGGGCAGATAGAAGCTCTGAATGACGATGGATACGTTACCATCTCTTTCTTCCTGCTTCCGTGACAGTATGAGCTTTCTATTGATTTCCATAGCTGAATTATGTTAGGCTCATGCCCGCCCTCGCTCAATAACCCTTGCCCCATACCCCGCCCTTTAGTTTGAGTCCTGAGTGGTGAATACTACCTGGATCTCCTCCTGCCACGTGCATGTTTCCCTGGAAAACCAGTGCTCACAACTTCCAGAACTGAAATAATGTGGACACTTCATGGGCTGGCTGGCTTTGGGCCAGCCATGGGCTGGGCTTGGGGTAGCAGGCACACCTGGCCAGTCCTTCTTGCCAGACCCATCTTCCTTGCCAGCTTTCGCACATCCTCAGCCTTCCCCAGGTCACGGAGTCCTGCAGGGCGTCAAGGTTCCCAATCGCGGCATAAACTGTCAAGTTATTAGAAAACCCTCTTCTGATTAACCATGACTGATTCAGCTATGGAGAATAGGGCCTTTTCTAAAAGCAAGGGCCCCGTTTTCCCAAAG
Organism: Cavia porcellus; assembly: GCF_034190915.1. NCBI lineage: Eukaryota > Metazoa > Chordata > Mammalia > Rodentia > Caviidae > Cavia > Cavia porcellus. The sequence goes on from NW_026947494.1 coordinate 54,478,537, forward strand.
CTGAGCTTGGGAATGTTCAGCACATGTGTTTTTGTGTGTGTGAATGTGCCTAACTTTGTGATTTTGAATATTTTAAGAAAATAAAAGGGTGGGGATTTAGCTCAGCGGCATAACTGCCTACCTGGCAAGCACGAGGTTGTGAGTTTGATCCCCGGTCCAAAAAAAGAAAATAAATTCACTTTACAACCAGCTATTTTGCTGTAGTGTTTTCTGTAGTCCCTAGCCACTATATCTGTGCAGTAGATGGTCTGTAAATTCTTAACCCATGAGAACAGGAATATGTATAGCAGATATGAGGTTTTAAAAATTATTTGGTCACAATTTTCAACTTCTTTCATCACAAAAATTTACATCCGCATAGTAAACAACTACCAAGAGTGACTTCTTTCTCACTTTGTCCCCAGTGAAGGTACTTAAAGTAGTGATCAAAAAGAAACTACAGAAAGGAAGGAGTCTTAATTATTCCTACACTTAGTAGTGATTTTTAGATAGTGGTTGAATTCCTGGCTAGATCACTTAATGTCCTTGGATGTCATCCTAGATTGGAAACAACTGGGCTAGTTGTTTTTCAAAGTCTCTTTTAGCTCTCAAGTCCCATGAGCCTGGATGATTCAGCCCTAAGAATCAAAGTCGAGTCAATGAGCCTGCTTACCCCAAAAAAGAAAAGATACACCCTGCAATCAGAAGTCCTGCAGTTTAGTTTTGTTTGCAGCCACTGTTTGAACCCAGGACTCCAAGTGTGTGCTCCAACCCTGGGCTACCCTGGCCTCAAAGGCCCATTTGTGTGAGGTTCTCTTCCACATTCAGCAGGTTAACAGGTGAAAATGTGGGCCATGCAAAATGATGACTCTCGTATGAAACAACAGAGCTTGTTTTTCTTTTTCAGAAAATGGGTTTAATTAAGAAATAACTAGGCTTTAGATGTCAAAACAGGGTAAACAGTGTTTACTTTTATTTTTCTCTTGATGATAGAAAAGAAATTTTAACTAGGTGAGGTAGTATACACCTTTAATCTCAGCTCTGAGACAGGAAGATCACAAGCTTGAGCGACTCTGGGAAACTTAGAGATTTAGCAAGACTCTGTCTCAAAATTAAAAAAAAATTTAAAAAGGCACCAGGCATGGTTTTACATACCTGTGATACTGAAGCAGGAGGATAACTAGGTGTTTAGAGTTTAGGGCTATATAAATGAGTTCAAGACCAGCCTAAACTATATGGTGAGACCCTGTCTCAAAACAAAATACATTCCCATTGTTACACAACCATTATCTAGCTCCAGCTCTGGGTCTGATTTATATTTCCCCAATAGTTAGTCATGTTTAGCATCTATTCTTGTGCATATTGGCCATTTATGTATCTTTTTTGAAGAATCGCTATTCAAGTCCAGTGGGGGCAGTACTGGGGTTGAACCCAGGGCCTTGGCACTGAGCTGCAACTCCAACAGCCTTTTCATTTTGTATTTTGAGATAGTTTATTAGCTTTCCCATTGCTTGGATAAAGTACCCAACACTCACAGTTTAAAGGAGGAGAGAGATAAAGGCTCACAGTTTCCAGGGGTTCAGTTCAATGTTATCAGGCTCCATGACAGAAATGTCAGGGTGGAAGAGCCTGACAAGACAGCTACTCAACCCATGGCAGCAGAAGGCAGAGACAGAAAGACGGAGCCAGGGACAAGAATACATCCTGGGGTGGGGGGAGGTGCCCCAGTGACCCTCTCCAGCTGGTCCCCACCTCCTAACAGCACATTCCACTACTGAGCTCATCAGTGGGTGAATCCACTGGTGAATATAGCACCGGCATGACTCAGTCACTTCCAAACACTTTTGGAAGACGTTTTAGTGCTAACCTATGAGGGAATTTTATTAAATTACCAAGTTCTCCAGGCTGGGCTCAAACTTGCACTCGACCACCCAGGCTTATGCCACTATGGCCATCTCTTTGCCCAATGTTTAATTGGATTGTTTGTTGTTGATTTGCAAAATATTTCTCCTTTGTGACTTCCAGTTGTGAAAGTCAGCACTCGATTTTTTTCAAGACAGAAGATATGAAATGATTTATTTTGTCCTCCCAAAATTCACGTTGAAGTTCTAATGTGATTGCATTTGAAGACAACACCTATGAAGAAAAGATAAAAGTATTTCATATAAGGAAAGAACCCTGATCCAGTAAGACTGATACTCCTAATACAAGAAACAAAAACACAAAAGCTCACTTTCTTTGCCTTGAAAATACAGGACAAACCAAGAGGTAAACCTTCACCAAGAACAGAGGCAACTGATATCTTGGTTACAGACCCAGTCTCCAGGATTTTGAGAAATAAATTCCTGTTGTTTAAATCACCCCTCCTGTGGTGTTTGGCTATGGAAGCCAAAATTGATTTCCAAAGCCTGGCTTGGTGGTGCACACCTGCAATCCCAGCACTCAGGAAACTGAGGCAGGAGGATTGCTGTGAGTTTGAGGCCAGCCTGAACTACCTAGCAAGACCCTGTCTCAAAAAAAAATTTTTTTTTACTTACAGAACCTGTGTTTTATGATTAAACAAGTGAAATGTGCTCCTGAATATAAAAGAAATAAAGAACTGAAGTAAAATGAAACGTCACAATCTAGAAGCAATCACATTAATTTTTTACGTGTCTTTCCAAGGTTCTTTCTGTGCATTCAGAAATTTTTTATGCCAGCCATGGTTATGCATAACTGTAATCCCAGCACTCTAGCGGCTGAGACAGGAGAAGAAAATCACCGTGAGTTCAAGGCCAACTTGGGCTACATAGTAAGTTCAAGGTCAACCTGTTCTGTGTAGCAAGTCCCTGTCTCAAAAATAAAAAAAAAAAAAACAACTCATACAGACACTATTTTGCAACCATTCTTTAGCAAATAACATGAGTATACATGTTTGTTTTAATGCACTACTAAGTACTCCGCTGAATAGATCTGCCACAGTATGCTTAATCAGTTCCTAGAGATAGGGATTTAGGTGGTTTCTACCTGTTTTTATTATAAACAATACTTCATGTAGGTCCTTCACATTTATCTGTGCATGTTTGTTCAATTCATTCACTGTGATAAATTCCCAGAGGATGAATTTCTGGGCCAGTGATGTGCATATATTAAATGTTTGTATCCTGTGTGTTGCCAAATTATCTTCCAGAAAGGCTGAGCCAATTTATACTCTTACATGTCTGTGAGTACCCATTGCTCTACACCCTGGCCAAACTGGCATATTAAAAAAAAGAAAGTCCTTGTCTGCTTTTCTCCTATGAATCCTGCCAAAGCACATGATATGAAACTAAATGTGAGGAATATAAAGTGGACAGATGGGAGGTATTTTGGTCACTGGAATGTTTTATCTGAAGTGCACCATTTTCCTCTCAAAGAAAATGTGAGAGATATATCCTCTTCATTTTTTAGTACAAGTTCTAGGAAGTAATTTCCTAAATGGATTGATTCCTTAGGGAGAGTGTGTGTCTGAGGATATAGAAATTATTCAAACCAAATGTGTTTTGGGCTGATAGAGGAAATGCGGATATACATTTTTCTGACATAACAGTATCTGCCTGACTTCTTTTTAGGAAACACACTGCGCTGTTTCACTCCGCACTATCTTAAAATGTCATACTCAGCCTTTTTGGAATGCACTTGTTTATTTAGCTGACATTCCCACCGAGGAATTTGCCTCCAAGTTAGTACTATTTTTACATTTTTAAAAAATATATAGCTGGAGGCAGTGGTATATACCTGTAATCCCAGCAAGTGGGAAGGCAGAGGCAGGAGGAGTGCTTGAAACCAGGAGTTCAGGGCCAGCCTGAGCAACATAGCAAGACTCAGTCAATTAAGTAAATAAATAAAGGGCCAGGGATGCAGCTCAGTGGCACAGCACCTGCCTGGCAAGCGCAAGATCATGAGTTCAATCCCTGGTACCAAAAAATAAATTAATTAAACAAATAAAATAAGAGCTTTTTAAAAAATTGAAGCCTAATTTACATATTTGTAAGTTTTTTTCCTTAAAATCTGACAGGTAACTGAAAAAGTTTTTTTTTTTTTTCTTTTTTTATCAGTACCAGGGATCGAACTCACGACCACACACTTGCAAGGCAGGTACTTATGCTGCTGAGCTAAATCCCCAGCCCCATGTAACTGAAAATTTTTAAAGATAACTTTTTTTTGTACCAAGAATCGAACTCAGCATCTTGCACTTGCCAGGCAGGCATTGTGCCACTGCGCTATATTCCTGGAGCAAAAGATAACTTTTTCCTGCAAGTTAGATGAGCAAGAACAAAAGCATACAATTAAACATATTTATTTTATTTTACTTTTTTTTTTACTAGTACGTATTTGTCATAATATTGATCACATTCATCATAGGGAATTTGTACCTGTATATAACATATCTTGAGTCTTGGGTTTCCCCTGGCCCTCTTTTCAATCTTTCTTTCCCTCCCCATTTCCAAAAGCTGTTTTTCCATTTTTTCCTTCTATGCTCCTTTTTCTTTTTCCCTTCCTTCCCTTCCTGCTTCCCCTTCCTTTGTTCCCCTTCCTATTTAAATGTGTTCATTCAACTTTCCAATAGCTGTCCTCAATTACGGACTTTACTTACCCTTTGAGTTTCTCACACAAGAGAAACAATGCAATATTTATACTTGTGTTCAATAAATCGGATGATTTATCTTACTTAAAATTATGGTCTCATGTGCCTTCATTTACCTACACACGACTCAAGTTTATCTTTCTTTATGGATTGTATATAAGTACTACATTTTCTTAATTTATTTATCTGTTAGTGGGCATATGGGCTCTTTCCAAGATTTAGCTACTATAAACTGTGCTGCTGTCAACATGGATCTGCATATATCACTGTATCATGATACTTCCACAGCTTTCAGGAAGATACCTATGAGGAAAATAGTCGGTCAAATGGAGCCTCCAGTTGTAGTCTTTTGAGGAGTCTTTATATTGATTTCTGTAGTTGTGCCAGTTTACAGTCCGATCAGCAATGGAGAAAGGTTCCCTTTTCCCCAAAGCCTCGCCAGCATTTGATATTGGTTGATTTCTTGATGACAGCCATTATTGCTGGAATGACATGGAATGTGTTGTTTTAATTTGCATTTCTCCCATCACCAATGATGTTGAGCATTTTTAAAAAATATTTATTGCTCTTTGTCTTTCTTATCTCAGCAGTGTCTATTCATTTCAGGTGCCCATTTTTAGGCTGAGTCTTTAATTTGGGGGGTCTGATTTTTTGAGTGTTTTATATATTCTAGATGTTTGTTGTCTGAAGAGTAGCTGGTAAGAAATTCTCCCTTTCTGTGGGTTCTCTTCACCCTGTTGGTGGTTTCTTTTGCTATGTGAAAGCTTTTTAATTTGATGTGATCCCAGTTATTGATTCTTTTGAATATTACCTATGAGATCAAGATTTTGTTTATAAAGTCTTGCCTATATCAATATCTTCAAGAGTTTTAAACATGCTAGTTTTGGAAAGCACAAAAAAGTAGAATGTTTTGGGGTTTTTTGGAGACAGAATCACACTATATAGTCCAGGCTGGCCTTGAACTTGAGGTGACCCTCCTGCTTCAGCCTCCTGCATGCTAGGATTGTAGACATACTCCACCACACCTGGCTGAAGTTTTAGTTTCAGCTATTTCACTTTAAATATATGATCTGGAGCACATTATTTAAAATAATACCATCTTTTTTCTCATCTGACGACCTAGCAGAATGAAATCTTTTCCATAGGAATATTGGAAAGACAGGAAAGCTCTACTACTAGAGTAAATTGAATTATATGTTTTTAAAAAATATGTGTACCCACTCAATTATGTCTAATCTACTCATGTCTGACTTTAAACTCTTTGGGCATCAGATCATGTATTTCTCTTTCATATGAAAGCATGTAAGCGGATATGTTTCACTATGAAAAAGCATTCTCTTGTTTTGGCATTAATATCAATTAAAAGCATTTTGAAACTGTTCAGCCTCACTGTAGTAATGAACGTTACACAACAAAAGAGGCAGATATAAAGATAATAAAATGGAACCGTGTATCAATAATCCCCTTTATTTTTCCCCTTTAGCCATTTAATAAACTGAGTGTGTCAAATCATTATGAACGTAGTATTTCCAACGTTGGCAGCATTGTATTTTTAAAAGGACATAACAATAATATTTGTTTTCATTTGGAAGCATGATCACTCCAAGCCCCATAATTCTAGCAACAGTGTGAAGAAAATCCCTCCTGTCCGTGATTTCTTGTGTGTTCCCTCCCTCCCCTTTCCTTTCAGCCTTCCCTGTTCCACTCAGTTCCCTCCCTGATGGCCCACCTTTTCCTTTCCTCCCCTCTCCACTCCTCCCCTCCCACCCCCTGCCCAGACTGGTTAGGGGCTCAAGTTTATTCCTGAGTTCTCAGACTACCCTTAGGAGGGACTGGCTGGGGAGCTCAGGTCTCTACCCTTTCTCTCTCTCTCTCTCTCTCTCTCTCTCTCTCTCTCTCTCTCTCTCTCTCTCTCTCCTTGGGAAAAGCCACTTTCTTTAAGACTGAGGGATGCAGCTCTTTCCTCTTTAAGAGCAGCCACTCCCTAAGGATTCAGTTTGCAATGAGTTTACCAGAGTAAGCCCAGACCTGCGAAAAGGGCTGGAGTGTGAGGAGGTTTATTTAATTCAGGGAGTGAGTTTTAATTAGCTCATTTGTCCACAGATATGCCACAGTCTCCAACCAGCACTATTAGTAATGTAGGTAGTTTTTGTTTTTGTAATTCTGGTTTCAAAACAAGAGCCTCATGCGTGAAAAATTATTTTTTGTTGTGATGAAAGTGTCTGACATAAAATTAGCCACCTTACCATTTCTAAGTGTACTGTTTAATAATGTTAATTACACTAACACTGTTGTGCAACCAAAAAGTCCTCCAGAACTTTTTTATCTTGCAAAACTGAAACTCTACCCATCAATCAATAACTCCCCACTTCCCTCTCCCTCTGACCTCTGGTCACCACAGTTCTACTTTCTGTGTGAATGTGACTATTCTAGATGCCTCAGAAGGATGGAATCATTTAGGCTGTGTCCTCTTGTGGGTGGCTTATTTCACTGAGCATAAAGCACTCAAGATTCATCCATGTTGTACCACATGACATAACTTCCTTTTTTTGTTTTTTGGTACCAGGGATCAAACTCATGTACTCATGACCTCAGACTTGCCAGGCAGGCGCTTGTACCCCTGAGCTAAACCTCGGGCCCCTATAACTTCCTTTTTAAGAATGGTAATGTTGACGTTTTTGAACTCTGCCTGATTCCTGCTTCTGCCTCTCAAGTTGGTAAAAAATTGAGGCTGGAATGGAGGGTATATTAATTGTCATCCCCTCAAGTCCCTCCGATTGGTAATCACTTCTTGTGGTTACAAAAAATGAAGGAACCTGAACCTAGATAAACACTTGGCTGGGACATATCTCAGCAGCAAAGTGCCTGCCTGGCAAGCACAAGATCCTGAAATTGATTCCCCATACCCCAGGAAATAAAAAGAAACACTATTTTAAAAGAGTATTGCAGGGGCTGGGGATTTAGCTCAGCGGCATAAGCGCCTGCCTTGCAAGCAGGCAGTCGTGAGTTCAATCCCTGGTACCGATAAAAACGAAAAAGACAAAAAAAAGAGTATTGCAAAAGGAGAAGGGCCCTTTGTAAATAATAGGGAAAATACTCTAATAATAGGCCATAAGTTCTACAGGCATCTCAAAGATCAGGCAGAAAAAGGCTTCTCTTCTATAGGGAAGAATAACCCATGTGGGGAGGAAGCAGATGGCGGGAGCTGGGAAGCTAAGGTCATTGGTCAGGGACGTTTCTTCCCCAGCTCCATGAAGTCCACACAGGGGCTGATCAGGAGCACATGTTCCTAGTTCTAACGCTGAAGGCCTTCAGGAACCTGCTGGCTTGACAAGGTTGTCATTCAGCAGGCATTTTGTATGGATTGGTCCATGTGGACACACAGTCCAGCTAATCATTTATGAGGCAAAGAATAGGATGTTAGAAAGTTCTTCATAGCTTTGTCATAGGCAAGGTGAAACATTTCCTGGAATATAAGGGAGGGACACTTTTCCAGCAGCACAGGATTTTGATAAAATTCAACATTTCATCAGTAGGCTTTGCCATTCCATGCTATGATGGAACTTCTCTTTCTTGTAGAAAATCCACCTCATTCATTTTGGAACAGTTTGATCCTATTTCCCTACTCACATACATATGTTAATATGGACTGGCCCCGGCCTTACCCATTCCATAGCTTATTCTCTGGTTCATATTGAGGTGCCTCAAAGTGTAGCTAATCTGAGTAGCACCAATCATTCTCCCCTGAGATCTGATCACATGGGGGGCAGGGAGAAAGAAGACTGATACTGCTGAGCCCCTGGAACCAACCATGGCGAGCCTAGTTCCACCTGTAGTAACTGGAAATCCCAATTACTGTGGGCCAATAAAACTCTGCTTTGCTTAGCCATGTGATTGCTTTGTTTTGTTTTCCCAGATAACTGTGTGGCAGCCTTTGGAGCCCTGAAGAATCCTGGCTACCTCTAATAATGGTTGAGTTGGGGGGTTATGGCACAAACCTGTAATCCCAGCACTCTGGGAGGCTGAGGCAGAAGGGTTACAAATTTAACCCCAGTCCTAGACATTTAGTAACTTAATGAGGCTCTGTTTCAAAATAAACAAACAAACAAAAAAAAGAGGCTGAGACTGTAACTCTGTGCGAAGGCCCTGCTTCATTCTTCATTTCTACACACGCGCACGCGCACACGCACATGCAGGTATGTTTGATTCCAGGATGTTTTCACTCCAGGATGAGAACGTCCACTTTAGAATTCTGACTGTATTTCAAATTTGAGTAATTCTATCTGCCTTCCTTGGAAACTTTTATTGCAAGAATATTCGCTATTCTTACCTTTCTTCAACAGACTTCTAAACAACATGCAATCTCCTGATCATTTTTCACTATTCAAAGGAAAGTCTTGATTTGGAAACAAAAATTAGGGTCCAAACATAACTTTTAACAAGAAATCCTGTTTATTTGATTTTTTTAATGAGTTGTAGTGTCCTAGATGTTAAATGATTTTCAACTTCTCTCTGATATGTTATATGAGCAATAAATGAACAAAAATTGTTTCTCTAAGAACTGGGGGTGGGTACATAAAAAGACATCACAGAGAAAATGCAGTTAAATACAGTATAAATCGTGAGGTTTCTGTTTACAATGGACATTTTCCTAACTTCAACAGACATGTTTACTTAGTGACTAGATTGATCTGATAAATAGGAAGTCAGGGGGGCTGGAATATAGCTCATTAGCGCAGCATTTGTCTAGCATGTACAAAGCCCTGCATTCAGTTCCCAGCACCACCAAAACAAAAATGTTGAACATGAAAATTATTTAAAATATTTTGATTATAGAAAGGGAAAATGTAAGTGTAGTAGGCCCCCATCTAAAATTTCACTTTCCAGTTTCAATTACCTGTGGTCAATCACAATCCAAAAATATTGAATGGAAAATTCCAGAAACAATTTCGTTAAATTTTCAATGACATGTCATTTGAAGCATTTGAAGTAGTGCATTGTCCAGCTCCATCTGTCCAGGACATGAATCATTCCTTTGTCCAGTGTGTCACTGCTAAGTCACCCATCCCCATTAGTCACTTAGTAGCAGTGGCTTACTCAATCCACTGTCCAAATAGCAAAGTGCATGTGTTTTACTTTCTTCTGTTATTATTATTATTTTATAGTACTCAAGAGTGAACATAGGCCTTAGCACAAAGCTGTATCCCCAGCCCGTTTTAATTTTTTAGTTTGAGAATGGGTCTCCCTAACTCACTAAGTTGCTCAAACTTGTGATTTTCCTGCTTCAGCTTCCCAGAAGGCTTCCATTTAAGTAACCATTATATAATTACCTATTGCTGTGTCACAATGAGTGTGGCATGACTCCCTTTGTCCCATCACATGGGCACTGTATCATCTCACATAATCATAAGGGAAAGAAAGGTGAACACACACACATACACACAGTAATATAGAGTGGGGAGGCACAGTCACATAACCTATAATTGCTCTATTTTATTATTGTTGTTACTCTCTTACTGTGCCTCATTTGTAAATTAAATTTCATCATAGGTATGAGTGTGTGATGGTTTATCTTGGTTGTCAACTTGATTGGATCAAGAGATTCCTAGAAAAATGGTGAGGCACGCTTCCGGTGTATCTGGGAATGTGTCCCCAAGACAGCAGGCCTGAGACCAGTGAGTGGAAGGAAGCAAATGCGAGCAGCACAGGAGCCTGCATGGGGCAAAAAAGCAGAAGAAGCTGGTGCTCACACATGGGCACGAGCTCAGCTTTCCATGGCAGGGTGCAAGGTTTGCTGCTGGCCTCCCCCGGGGACACCAGACTCCATCTTCCTGGGCCCTTCATGTGGATTTACACTGGCAGCCTTGGTCCCTCTAGCTCTGCAGCTTCCAGCTTCTCTCGGCAGCTTGCTTCAGACTCTGATCACATGAGTTGATCTAAGAAATCCCCTCTTACAGCTACGTGTACCTTCTATTAGTTCTGCTCCTCTAGAGAATGCTAATATGGTGTATAAGGGGGGAAAAACATAGTACACAGAGTTTGGTACTATCCTCAGTCTGTCTCAGACATAACTGGGAGATTTGGAATGTATCCCTTCTGGATAAAAGGGGGGCTCCCGGAGTAGCTAATCTTCATAAATAAAAGTGAAGGAAAAGCACTAATTCAACAAATGTTTCTGAAAAATCTACTGTGCACCAGACACCAAGGAAATAGCAATAACAACACAGACAAAAATTTTTAGCTGAGTGTGGTGGCACATGCCCATCTTTCTAGTTACTTTGGAGGCTGAGGCAGGAGGATCACAAGTTCCAGGCAGGCCTGAGCAACTTAAAGAAACTGTCTCGAAATAAAATTTAAACAAAGGCTGGGGATATAGCTCATTGGTAGAGTACTTGCTCAGCATGTGCAAGGCTCTGGGGGTTTAATCCCCAGCATCATAAACAAAGAAAAACAAAAATAAAGAAGAAAGAACAAATTTCTACCCTCACAGAACTGTGAGTGGAAAAATGCACTAATAAAGTCAAGATAATGTAAACCACCTGGAGTCTTAGGGGAAGGGGGCCTCTGGCCTGCCGGCCTCTCGATGCTCTTTGCCTGTTACCACTTCCCTAAACCAGAGTGCTGCTGTTGTCCTCTCCAGGCAAGTTTTTGTTTCTCCTTAAAACTCTGCAGTTTCCAACTTTTCTCCAGCAAGCCTCTCTCATTTTTTTAATCCAAAAAGAACTTACTTTGAAAAATGTTTTGTTAGTACATATTTGCAATATAAGGTGAATGTATCTATTGCAAGGAGTTGATACATATCATACCTCAGAGAAGAACTTACTAAGAGAAAAACCCTGACAAACTAGAAGAGCAAAGTGCCAAGAAGTTCAAAGCCTTTTGTGACCAGATACCTGCTGCTGGCTCCTCCCTGCCTCCCTCCGCTGCACCATGAGAGAGAGCCTTTGTAGGAAACGAGTCTGTGGCTTTCACTCTTGAGTGACTCTCTCCCTCTCTTCTCTTGTTCTTGAGCTCTTCTGACACATTATAAAGCAGCTTATTTCAGTTTCACATGGCTGTTTTTCTTCAGTTTTCTGTTTCTGGGTGCTGAGAACCTTGTTTCTTTTCTTCCTGACCACTGCTCCTTCTGACCTTTATCTGCAAAGATTACCATTGTTCTCCATGCTGTGGACCCAAAAAACTTTATATAGTATTCAGTGTTTCCCTTTTACCTTCCTTCCCCTCCCTCCATCCCCCAGCACTGGAGATTGAGCTGGGCTACATGCCTACTCCTTTTCATTTTCTGTTTTGCAACATAGTCTTGCTCAGTAGCCTCAGACTTGGAACCCTCCTGCTTCAGCCTCATAGAGCCTGGGAATACAGGTGTGCATCACTGCCCTGGCATACCTTCAGCTTCTATCTGCTGCTGGTCCACAGACTGAATTCTGTCTCCAGTTAGCATGTCATTCCAGATAAAATGTCAGTCAATGCCTCTTCTTGTCCCCTCCCACCTCCCTGCCCTTGGTGGGATGGAGCATTATGTTAGTCATTGGGAATTTAGTCAGGCCATAATAGAAACAAAGTTTGGTTTAATTGATTATACTTTTATAATCCATGGTTGCTTTACTTCTCTATTTAGTTTAAACAATTTTTCAGCATTTTCTCTATTGCTTCTTCTTCCCCTTGATTCTTAGTACAGAGGTTGCCTTCTTTTATCAACATAAAGGAATAAATCATCTCATAGCTGGGTGAAACTTCTTAAGAGAATGATTTTACCTACTTTTTTCAGATTGGCAACTGTTTTGGGTTATTTTCTGTTATTATAATACCAAAATACCTGAGACTAAGTGCTTACATGGAAAAGAGGTTTATTTTGGTCACGGTAGTGGGAACTGAAAGTCTAAGGTGAGGCAACCCATGGTGTAGCCTCTCGTGAGGGCCTCGCAGGGGCTGGCATCGCAGAGGGCAGGCACAGGAAGATCACAGGTGAGACGACAAGTGCAAGGCACGCAGGGCCCGGGTTTGCTTTTTAAAATATTTTTAACCACCCACTCTCACAGAAATGACCTGGGGTCCCCTGAGAACTGCGTGAATCCCCACCAAATGACTCAGCTGCCTCCTTCAAGGGACAAACCACATCCGAACTATATAATCATGTACGAAGGTGACTGATCAAAATACACAACAAATGTTTGCAAAATTATTTCAGGAAAAGACTGGTTGCCATTACCCTTTCAGAATACTCCCCTTGCTGCAAACATGCCTGTCCTACCATTCTTGCCACTTCCTGAAGCATTTCTGGAAGTCCTCTTTCCTGACTTTTCATGGTGTGATACAAAATATGACAAATGCTAAACCGGCATGGTGGCACACCCTGTAATCTGAGCAGGCAGGAGGCTGAGGCAGGATGGCCATATATTTAAGGTCAGCGTGAACTTTTGAGACCTTTTCTCAAAAAACAACAAATGGCGAATGTTGTTAACACATGCTGGAATGACAGGCTCATAGAAACATCACAGGGTGTCCTCTTCCACCTGCTTCATCAGATCGTGAACTATGTAAGTTCTGTTTCCCAAAGTCAAAATGACCATGAAGGATGAGCATTCTGAACTGATTCAAAACATGGAGGCGACCACAACTGTACAACATGGAAGACAGCTTCCAGAATTGCTTCAGACAGTGATGAGAATGCCAGAATTGGGATACTTGAAGCAAGGGAGAAGCATTTTGAGGAGAATTAATGGAAATGTGTTGTTACTGCAACAACTTTTAAAAATTTAAAGATTCACTGTATTTTTCATTGACATTCTGTGTGTTATTGTGCTTTTTAAAAAACTTTTAAAATTGAAATATACAGAATACACTAATCTTCAGTATAAAGTTCAAGTCTTAAATACATGCATATGCCCTTGAGTGTTGACATCATGCATTCTAATTTATGTGTGAGCTCATCTCACCACTGCCAGCTCAAGATGAATATTATTCTGATTTCTAGCACCCTTTATAAGTTTTCTGAGTTTTCTTAACTCTAAACAAAAACAGCAGATCCATCTAGTATTTACTCTTTTTTGTCATTGCTTTTGTTTTGTTTTGTTTGTTTTAAAGAGAATAAAACAAAACAATATAATGGAACAAAGCAATGGGAACAATATTGAATTTCAAAAAAAAGACAGAAGGAATCCTCTCTAGTTGCTATTTTGCATATTGTTATCCTCTAAACAGATGCTCAGATTACAGGCATTAGGCTGTTTTTGTACCTCAGTCGCTGTCATCCCAGCCTGGGTCCCTCCGAATCAGCTGTAGGGATTGGGGGGCTCTTGTCTTCCAGGCTACCTGCCAGCTGGCTCATGAAAAGGCAGGCTGACTTCTTGGTTCTTTTCCTGACCCACAGCTGCTGCTCTGCTTTTTAAGACAGGGTCCTGCTATGTAGTCCAAGCTCATCTTGAACTTACTATGTAGCCCAGGGTGGCCTCAGGCTTGTGGCAATCGTTCTGCCTAGACCTCCCAAGTGGTAGAATAACAGGTGTGTGCCACCATGCCTAGCCTAGTATTTACTCTTTTGTGTTGGCGCTTTTTTTCTTTCCTTTTTTGATATTGGGTTTGAACCCAGGTTCTGAGCATGTTAAGCACTGAACAACCACCTCAACCTGGTTTCCTGAGTTTGACTTTGTTTTTTGATCAGATGTGGCATAGATTGTTCTTTTTCTTTGCTGTGTTGTGTTCTTCTAGCTAAGAACACTTCTGTTCGTATATCTGTTTACTTGTTGATGCGCACTTGGGTTATTTTCAGTTTTTTTCTACAATGAGAAAAGCTGCTATAATAATCTTGCACATGCCTTTTGGTGGGTCCTCATTTCAGTTAACTATATACCCAGGACTTACTGAGTCATATATAGCTTTAGTTTTGTTAACATAATTGTTAACATATTTATATGACACAAAATTCAGGAGATACACAAGAGAATAGAGTAAAAAGTCCCATCCCACTTTTCAATTTTACAGTTTTTTTTTCTAGGAGCAAGCAATATTAACAATGTCTTGCCTGTTATTACAGAATACATTCTGTATGTAGGAAGTACAGTCTTGTGAAACTAGGTGTTATGGTTTGTGTTCAGACGGCCTCCCAACCGTCATGCAATCATGGATGTGACTGAATCTAGTGTTTGTGATTGGTTTGTTGTCTAGCGCTGGGACTATGTGAGTGCTGCACCTACCCAGGGGTGGAACCAACATACAGTGGAAGAGTGGGAAGAAGGTGAGTCTTTCCTCTTTTGCTCTGTTTTGCTCTGGCTGTTTGAGGTGGCCATGGATAGCTACACTGCCATGCCATTGTGCCTTGAAGACAGCTGAGTATGGACTGAAACCCCTCAAACAGTAAGAAATAAACCTTCTTTTGCTTCACTTTGGGCATCAAGTATTTTGTCTCAACAATGAGAGAAAAGTAACTATGACACTATGCACAATGGTGCAAACCTGTAATCCCAGTTCTTTAAGAGGCTGAGGCAGGATGATTACAAGTATGAGGCCAGCCTGGGTAATTTAGTGAGATCCTGTCTCAAAGATAGAAAGAGCCAAGAATTTATCCTAGCATAGAATGCTTGTCTAGCATGTTTGAGACCTTGGGTTCAATACCTAGTACCAAAAAAAAAAAGGCCTGTGTTTTACAGCAGAGCCTACACACAATACAAACTGTTCCTTCTTTCTCTAAACAATTTATCATTGAAATTAGTCCATTATCACTAACATAAAACTGCTTCATTCCATTAAATGACTACATAATAAAGTATTTGCACACCCCAGGGTATAACTGTAGCATGAAAATAGTTTGGGGTATTTTAAACTTCGCCTTAAGTTCGTCAGAACACCTGTTTCCTCACACTGTTGCTAACGTAACAGCTTAGCAGCTCTTTCTTTTTAAATCTTTCCTAGTCTTTAGATGGAAAAATAGTATCTTACTGTAGTTTCCAGCTTTAAATATCTGGTAGTGGAAGAAAGGATTTTTCATATGTAAATATTTGGGTTTTTATTTCCTGACTTGCAAAAAGTTTTTCATTTGTTTATTTTCTTCGACTGATCGTCTTTTTTCTTACTGCTTCAAGAACCCTTTCTGGGACCAGAGGTAGTGTTACACACCCGTAATTCCAGCACTTGGGAGGCTGAGGCAGGAGGATTGGCATAAGTTCAAGGACAGCCTGGGCTCCATAGAAAGATCTTATCTCAAAAACAAAAAGAAAACCTTTCTAAACCTCCTGCTTCTTTTACTTCAGCATTGTCACAGGAGGTCACAGTTTTCCAGGGACCTTGGATATACCTGGCCTTGATCCAGCCACACTTACCCACAGGTACTCTAATGGCAGGACATCATCTAGTTTGAGTTTTCTAACTTTTCTCTTAAGCATTATTAAGGAGTTTAAAGACCAAGTAGAATTAGCAAGAGAGAATTAACAGAGAGTAGCAAAGGGGTTGGATAATTTGAAGCACATATGATGGACTTTTGAATAGTCAGATTTTTTGAAAGGTATAAATGCTTCTTTACTTTGAAATGTAATGTTACTCCCAGACTGAGAAATTAAAGGAATACGGGGAAATTATCTGAAATCCGGTCACTCTAACATGACCACTCAAGCATTCAGAAACACAGCCTTCAATATGAGTGAGTCCCACATCCACGGACCCAACCTACCATGTTTCAGAAATATTTGGGAAAATATTCCGGAATGTTTTAAGAAGCAAAACTTGAATTTACAGCATGCTGACTACATGCTGAATCCATGAGGATGACGTGATGTGCCAGAGTCATGTTAGTTATTATAAGTAATCTGGAGATGATTTAAAGTACACGGGAGCAGGTGTGTATACTACACACAACTGCTAGGCCATTCTATGAAAAGGGCTTAAGTGTCCCTGGATTTTGCTACCCATGGGGGCTCTGAACCAAATTCTCATGTATATGTTCTCCCTTTTTCTTTATCAGCCTCCTTTCCATGTGGCTACAAATTATAATTGATCATTAATTATCTAAAATGTATGGTAGTATCCTAGGGAAATAAGACATTTTTTAAAAATGGCCTTAGAAGAACATTGAACATAAAATAAGTTATCATTGTTCCCTTTCTACTCTAAAATAGGTTGTTACTGTCTTTAAGGGTTGTAAGAGTGTTACCAACTTTGTGAGTTCCTATGCTATCAGAAGAACAGACAGCACGTATTTACATATGAAAAATCCTTTCTTCCCTGTAGTTTCATAGCCATGAAGATGGGTCACGTTTTTTAAAAATTTTATTTAAAAGGAAAAAGAGAAAAAACAAAATAAAACAAAGCGCTGTAAGGATACAAGTAATACAGAACTACAAAAAAAAAAAAAAAAACCAGTAAAAAATCACCAGTTAATAGATTACACATTATCATCTTAGAGATAGTTGCTCAAGTCACAGGATCAAAGCATACAAAGTGGACATTCAAACAGTGAGACTGCAAACAGTTGTATTCAATGATCCAACCAAAAACATTAATATGGTCAGCTATTTAACATCCCTAAACACACTTGCAGTTGTATCCTTTAGAGCACTTCTTTTCCCTCTCTTTTTTACAACAAAATTTACACATTTTGGGTTTTATTACTCCTTAGTTCCTATTACTTTGTTTTTTTGGAAGAGAATAAAGTCAAATATGGCAAAACAAAGCTGTCAATCAAAACCAAGGATAGACATAGCACATGATGTAAAAACAGAGTACAAGGTTATCAACAATGGTTACCATAATGCCTCTTGCTTCCTTAAAAAAGAATTATCTACCTCATTAGGTATTATAAAGTTGAACAAAACAGTAGAGAACAAGACCAATAAAACCTAAACCTTGTAAACATTACAGGACTTCCAAAGGAGATAATAGTCAAACCAGAATGGGCATCATAGTGAATCTTATTGCCTTCAAAGTAGTTGCCTATACCCTCAAACTTGATACTATCATACAGAACGGAACAAATCAGTCAAAACAAGATAGTGGGAATATTATAGGACTTCAAATCAAGTTAATAGGAAATCAAAAAAGTTACTATAATATATCCTGCTAATTTTTTAATTTTTCCCCTTAATTAAAAAAATCGTAAAAAATAACTAAGTAATTTTTTTAATGAATAAGGGAGAGACTGAGATAAAAGAGGACATAACAACATAACAATACAGGTCAAAGCATAACTGTTTCAGCAACCTAGTGCTTCACCACCAAATAACCCAACTTAATAGTAGTTACCATAGTGTCTTTTTCCTTGAAATATTTGAATATAACTTCATATACTATAGCTTTGTTTGTTAACCCTTTAAGCCTTGCTGTGTCACAGGAAATGTGGACTTATATTCCATGTACTTAATGTACAATAGAAAAACTCATAGACCCTAAGATGGACTGGCTTACTAATGCTCAAATGGAGCCCACTACTATTTTTTAAATAGTAAGAACAATTTTTAACTTATGTATGTTTTGTGGCGTTTTAGTGTGACAAGAGAATTGGGCTGAAGCATTGGGATAATCGGGATATAGTCCTAGCTTTGTAGTCTTGGACTTTTTTTTTTTTTTTTGGTACTGGGGATCGAACTCACAACCTTGTGCTTACCAAGCAAGTGCTTGAACTGCTGAACTAAATCCCTGGCCCTTTGACTATTTATTAATTGCATTTATTATATGTATGTTTGCATGCATGTATTGCAGTACCAGGTATTGAATCCAGAACCTTATGAGTGCTAAGCAAGTAAGCTATACTCCAGCTATTTTAAATTTCATTCTATTTTGGGCCTGGGATTTAGCTCAACGGCATAAGCACCTGCCTGAGGTCATGAGTTTGATCCCCAGTACCAAAAGAAAAAAAAAAAAAAAAAGAAATGTGTTCTATTTTGAGATAGGGCTCACATAATTGCCCAGGCTGCCCTTGAACTTGTAATCCTCCTGCCTCAGTTTTCTGAGTAGCTGGGATTATAGGTGTGCAACACTGGGACCCACTTACATTTACTTGTACTTATGTATAAGGCAATTTAATTATGCCTCAGATTGTCAGTGAATATTTTAATGTGACCTGTTTGTCTGTGCCTGATTCCCCCACCTCCACCCCGCTGGAGCTGGGAATGAGATCAGCCTTCTCCAAACTGAAAAGACCATGAGTCAGGAAGGATTGCTCAAAAAACAACTCATGGAATAAATTGCCACCACAAGGGGAAATGATTCTGAGCAGGCAAAAGCACTAGATGTCCACCATATCCAACTTGGACCTTAGTTTCTTTATGTGTGAACTGATAGATTTGGTATGGAAAGTTCTACATTAGTCTTCATAGAATTGAAAATATAGTATTGTCTAAACCTTGAGAAAGCATCAAGGCAGTGCATGCCTATAATCTGAGCATCTGGGAGGCTGAAGCATGAAGCTCACGAGTTCAACTGCAGCCTGGGTTTTTAAGACAGGCAGACCTGTGTTTAAAAGGCAGAGAAGGGCCGGGGATTTGGCTCAGTGGCATAAGTGTCTGCCTGGCAAGCACAAGGTCAAGAATTTGATCCCTGGCACTGCCCCGCAAAGAGAAATAACTCAGTATGAAGGGTGACGGTCATGGGTTTAATCCCGAGTACCACAAAGAAAAAGAATGAAGAAAGCTGTTCTTCCTTTGACTTCTCGTTTGTGATAGCCACTCCTAAAGAGCAGCTCCATGAGTTTAGACCAGGAGCTGACAGCAGGTTCCTGAGTGACTTTCCTGTTTTTGTGAGCTGTCTGTATATACTTCCTACAGAGAAGCTGTTTTATTAATAGCAACATACTCCCTGAAACAACATAATTCTTTGACCCCATCACCATTTTTATCTTTGGAAAGGCAATGATGTGTTACTTGGTGTTAAGAATAGTTTATTCTTCTGTGTGCAGTTGCCAAAGTAAATTTATTTTTATTCAAACTGGATAAGACATGACTAATATAATGACTTCCCCAAATTCAAGTTTTCTGTAGCATGTCTCCTTATTCTTGTTATTCTGGAATATGGTTTGTACCAAAAAAATATACTAATGTGCTTAGGACGTAATTTTACCCTAATAACTGTTTTCTTCCTAATCTCTACAAAAGGATAACATTATGACAGTAATTTAGTGATTTGTTGTACAATATTAAGAGCCAAACCTGTATCAATAATCAGTAATTACGCTGGGAATATAGCTCGGTAGCATAGCACCTGCTTGGCAAATGCGAGGTCCTGAGTTTGATTCTTGGTACAAAAAAAAAAACCAAAAAACAAATCAGTAATTATTTTTAATGGGACTGGTTCTGGTTAAGATAATTCTGGTAAGGCCCTTAAATTATGTAATTAAACAGAGCAAGGTAATTTCTAATACAGATTTCTCTGCTCTACCATGCTAATAGCAAATTTGTCTCTATACGATCTCCCTGGCAAACTGTGATAATAATTGCAGTTCCCTGTCTCAAAAGCTTATTGGGCTGATTAAAATGAGATAATGCATGTAAAATCCTGGGCACAATGTTTGGCACAGTCTAAATGACCACAAATAATAATAATAATAATATTATCATTATCTATAAAAAGAATATAATAGGTACCGAAGAAGATTGTTATAAGGATCAAAAGGGATCTAAAGTGTTTAACACATATGTGAAAGCATATAAAGTGTATGACATTGTATGTGGTATACAGGAAACATTTGAAAATAGCTGCTGTTGGCTGCTGCTAATAGAAAAACCATTTGACTATTTATAAAATAATAGTTTCTCCTAGATCAGTGGCTAGCAACATTGTCTTACTCATGAATGAAAACATCTAACCTAGACTACGAGTTGTACTGCTATTTTATAGTTTGCCCTGTTTTGAGCCAGTGAAGCAGTATTACAGCTAATGACACGTGAAGTGTATTAGAGTGAAAACAAGGTCCAGCTCTGTCATCTGTCAGCTAGTTTATCCTGGGTAAATTCTTAAGTTTTCTAACCTTTCATTTTCTCATCTTTGAAAGGGCTATCATACTTATCTTATACATTGCCTATGATGGTACGAAAAATCATATGAAATTGAGTTGATTAAAGATACTTATAAAGGATTTATAACAGATGAGCTGTTGCTTACTAAATTCTAAGCCTATGCCAAGTGATCTATTTATGTCCCCTTCAGTCCTCACAATGGCCTCATAGAGTAGGTATGGTACTATTTATATGTCTGTTTTACAAATGAGAGTCCTAGTCTTAGGGATGGTACATGGCTTGCTCAAAGTTGTTTTTCACATTAAGTACAAATCAGCATCTGTTCAGATCCCCAAATTACGTTCAATTTCCCTACTCTACAAATGCAAATTTTTATTTCTGCATGATAAGAGAGTAAGTAGTTTTTAATCACATAGTGGTGTAGAAAAAAACACACAGGTGATTGTTTCCAGTAGTAATTTGCTAACATGTTCATCAATATTTTTGATTTTTTTAAGGGAATTCTACTAAATAAAAATGAACTTACACTCAATCATTTTGTAGGACTTCTGTCTCCTTTTTGAAATAGGAGCCACTTTGAGTTGGGGATATGGCTCAATAATGGAGCTCTTGCCTGGCATGCATAAGGCTCTGGGTTCAATTCCCAGCACCACAAAAAACAAACAAAAAAACAGTTAAATCTCCTCCAAAAGCATCCTCCAAGGTGAAACAGGAACCAAATGAACCACATAAATAAGAACCTCTTTTATTCTAGAAGCCACACACTGGATAGATATTGGATTTTGTAAGGTCTCATCTTTGGGAAAAACGAATTGGGATTTGGAATGGCTCAATTGGTAAGCACTAGAATTTTATGAGAAAAGAGAAGCATGATCAAGCACACAACCATTATTGTTGGTAAACTGTTTAGTTATTAAACAGGTTTTAAATCTGAATCTGTTCCATGGTTCTGACACAAAACAAGCATTTGGCTTAATTTTAGACTATGGGTTCTTATAAATAAAACTCCTGTAAGTGTTAACAGCTGATCTTTTCTGTTAATAGGCCCTTAGAGTCTTTGAAAATAGGTGTTGAACAACTTGTGGTCTGGGTGTAAGTCGGCATTTGCTGCTCACTTGGGCTAAATTCGAGCAACCAAATGACTTTAATAATTACACTGTCTTGGATATCTATTTATAATTACCCCCCAAAATCCAAAATTGTTGATTCTTCATGAGATAGGGACAGTAGTATGCTAGAACCTGCTCCTACAGACTGGAAACATTTGATTATTACATATTCAAGAATTTTGTGAGCCAATTGCTAAATTTTGGTAGTTTAAAATCAGACTAGTGGTATTTTGATTGGAATTGCATTAAATCTCTATAATGATTTTGGAAAAATGACCATTTTCACAATATTTGTTTTTCCTATCCATGAACAAGGGGTGTCTTTCCATTTTCTGAGGTTCTCTTCGATTTCTTTTTTAAGGGTATTATAATTTTCCCTGGATAGATCTTTTACTTCTTTTGTTAGATTGTCCTATTGCCTGATTCTGAAGGCCTATAATGCCTTCATCACTCTGTTTTGATCAGTTTAATACTATTTTGTTTTGTATGAATTCATTGTGTGTGAAGATATGGACAACTATTTGGAAGAAAACAAAAGACATTATGGTACCCATGGTAGATATCCTGTTACCTTGCTTTGAAATCTGTGTCACTTACATTGTTTTCTTCTGATCTACTTTGTTCTGTTTTGTTATGTTTAGTTACCTACTTTAAAATAAAAAACATAAAATCAAACTAATGGGAGTATTTATATATCACAGAAAATGACAAATACTACATACCAACTGGGCTTTCCAAACCCTCCATGTTTCCTGTTCCTCTATACCACACTCTGAGAGCTGGCTACTAAGCACACAACTAGAGCTCTCTTGCTACCAGTGCACTGTCCGAAAATGAGTCCGGGGCTGGGAATATAGCTTAGTGGCACAGCATCTGCTTGGAAAGTACAAGGTCCTGAGTTCAAATACTAGGAAAGAGAGAGACAGAAAGAGAGAGAGAGAGAGAAAGAGAGAGAGAGACAGAGAGAGAGAGACAGAGAGAGAGACAGAAAGAGAGAGAGAGAGAAAGAGAGAGAGAGACAGAGAGAGAGAGACAGAGAGAGAGACAGAGAGAGAGACAGAGAGAGAGAGAGAGAGAGAGAGAGAGAGAGAGAGAAATGAATCCCTGCAACCTGGGAGAAGCAACCTGCTTTCCATTATACCTTGCCACCATGGTCACCAACTCAGGCAAATGTAAAACTCAGAATAGCAGTGTTCAGAGTCAGTTTCATCTTCAAAGAACAGAAGTTCATTTTAAAACATCAGCTGCTGCTTGGCAAAAAGAAGTTGGCACGGAGCACCAAAATATCTTAAGGTCTGTGGGAAGTGAGTGACTCACTTTCCCGTTAGCAGAGTGAGGGGCATTCATCCCTTAAAACATGATGGAATTTCCCTTCTAAAAGTGTTAATCACAGTGAATATGCTTGGACATTGTATAAGAGTAAGACGGGAGAAATTAGAGCTCTCACCACTGAAGTATCTGAAGAACAGCTCTCCCCCGGGCCAGGTCATTCTTTATGCTCTTGTGTCTTGTGCAAACTCTGCCTTCTCTGAATGTCAGTCAGGCCAGACTGGTGCATTTCACCTCCAGAAAGTGTTCTGACAACCATGTTTATTCACTATGTTTGTCTTCTACACATTTACCAGGCCTCTATTTAATTCATCTGAGGCCTAACATAATGTCTGACTCAAACCTGTGAATATTTATGTCCTTAGTCTTTGTGACTCAAGATACTGAAGTGAAAGTAAACCCTCGAAAATAATCCAGAGTCTTTGCCAAGAAAATAGGTATCAGTTTCTTTATATTATCACTATAGAGTACCTGGTTTGAATCTAGTGAGATTTCCCAAAACATGGAATCTATATCATAAATCCTTATTCTTTTAAAAAGCCATGGGTCGGGGAGCTACTTTTACTCCAGTACCTTGGTCACGTCTTTATGTGGGCATGGAGTTGAGAAGTTTGTTATTGTTTTGTTTGTGGTACTGGATTGAACCTGGGGCCTGGTGCATGCTAGCCAAAGACTCTACCACTGAACTAGATTCCCATCCCTTTTTTAAAATTTGGTAATTAAAGACAAGGTTTCATGAAATTGTACAGGCAGACCTCAAACTTGCAATATTCAAAAAAAAAAAAAAAAACTTGCAATCTTCCTGCCTCAGCCTCCAAGTGACAGAGTTTACAGGCCTGCACCACCACACCCAAATAGGACCTTTTAAATTAACATCTAAGACAGAAATTCTTGGGGCCTGGCATTTCGCTCAGTGGTATAAACCCCTCCCTGACAAGCACAAGCTTATGAATTTGATCCTGGTCCCTAGTACTGAAAAAAACCCCAGAAATTCTCAGAAATGTGCTCATGTTAAAATCACCAAGTGGGGCTTTAAAAACTAAATCTCAATACAGTTCTCACATCAGACTCAGACTATGAGAATTATTGAGGTTGAGACTAAGACCTTGATAAGGTATAAAGCTCTTTGTATGATTTCAGTGTGCAATAAATTCCTAACGTATTAGAAATCTTCATTTTCTTAGTGTCTGATAGCTCAGTTGTTGGCTTTAAATAGACAACAGGAACTGGGGATTTAGCTCAGTGGCAGAGTGCCTGTCTGGCAACCTCCCCGCACCAAAATAAAAATAAATAAATAAATATATATAATGGTGACAGAAGAGGAATTTAATTCTTTAAATAAATAAATAGACAGTGGATTATGTACTAAAAGCAAAGGTTTGGAATACACTAGCTACCTGATAGTTACTTGTCAGAGCCTTACTCAAAAACTTCATTATTGATAAGACCTGATATTGGTAAATATACAGAGCAATCTTGTTTAATAGCATAAATTGACACAAATTTTCCAGAGAGCAATTAGAAAATATACAAGGGGTGGTCAAAAAATATAGTTAAGATTTAAATCTTTTTAAACTTATTACAGTAAAAGACACATTGCCAAAAGTAATGGGATAAATGCATTCAAAGCAAGAGAATTTTGAGGGAAATTAATGACAAATGTGCCTTTTACTGTAATAAATTTTTAAAAATTTGAACAGTATTTTTATCATACCTCATGTATAAAATTTTGGTATGTATATATCCAGAAATTCCTCTTTTAAAAATTTGCCCCTCAAAAAAGAATTTAACCTAAATAAATCGACATAAGTGCCTGCCTGGCAAGTACGAGGCTGTGATTTCAGTCCCTGGTACTAAAAAAACAAAAAAACTCATTAAAAACTTGAACAAACATACAAAAATACTCACATTTTATTAATATATATTTCTTAGATTTAAAAAAATTTAGAGTCTTTGAAATGGTTAAAGCTATCTAAAAGCTTCCATAGTATATACTGATATGTAAAGGTATTCATATATTACTGAATTAAAAAAAATACAGGTTGCCAAAAAGCTTGTCTAATGTAATTTTACATATGTTAAAAATTAGATTTACTTAATCTTGGTGGTAAAAACCTGTTGAGGTTGAGACAAGAGAATTGTGAATTCAAGGCCAGATTGAGCTACATAGTGAAACCCTCTTTCAAACAAAAATAAAAGCAGATCTATATTTTCATGGATTTTAAGATATGTGAAGGTTACACCCAAACTTCAAACAGTGATTATGAGGAATTAAATAATAGCCTGACAGGAGGTGATATTTTGCCTTACTTGTTCTAGACTTGTGTTTGAATTTTTAATACATACATGTTTCTATTACAATTTACATGATTTAAATATGTTAAGTTACTTTTATTCACCACTTTCCCTGGCTTTATACTTAAAGCAAGCAACAATTTGTCCCCAAAAGACTTTTTGCCAGTCTTTTAGAAATGTTTTTGATGGGATCGAGTTCCACCATCAGCCTGCCTGTGGGTACTCACTTAAGCCCAGCTGTTCTCACCGCGTTTGCTTTCCTGTGTTCGACCTTTGAGAGCACCTTTTCCTTTGCCTGGAATGCTGTCCCCTTGCTTTCTCACTCATTACCTCCAACAGAGATATGAAGCACCAACCAAATACTATTAAGTAGCCCTTTTGTTCCCTGAATTCTTATATTATGTCTGCTTACTGTATTAAAAGAAGGAACAAATTCTCACAATAAAGTTCAAGATCTTATTAAGTTTCATGTAGCATTTATAATGGAGATATGCTACATATCATGCAGTATAATGGAGATATACTATATTGGGCCATTATGAGGACTGAATGTGATAATTATGAAAAGCACTTAGAACCATACCAGATTATAGAATGTCGGAGTTCAAAAAACTAGTATGCTTATCTTTTTAAATCTGTTGCCTGGTTATTTCCCCATCTATACAATCAAACTCTGGAAATTAGAAACTGATACCGTGTATTTTGGTATCCTTTTCCAAATGTTGTAGTGGGGCTTTCTATGTATATACCAGTATTTGCTGTGGATGACAATGAGACTATGAAACATACATATTACTAACTTTCAAAGAAATAATAAATCAGTTGGGCAATACTATAACTTCATGGAGCTATAAAAACATTAATGTGGAATTATAATATCAAAATATTGCTGACATGAAATACACAAAAAAATACTAAGGATGTCTCTCTTTAATGAAATCACAAAAAATAGGATGTCATCCTTAGAATTTTTTTCACAAGCACAGTCAATACTTACAAGATGCTAGACAAGAATAGTGAACTATTTACAGAAAACACCAGATGAATTGGGTTCGTTTAATATCTCTTTTGGCAGATAACACAATATGCTTTCATAGAAGCGCCATGTGTTCTAGAGTTTTGACATATGGGACTTAATATGTGGCCAAGGATGCTCTATTCTAAAGACTAGAATGAGAATGACCATATCTTCATATATTTAGTTCCTCACCTTGTTCTAGCTTAAAGTCACCATGCAATTATAGGTTTAAAATCTCAGCAAATTTATTGGCAGCCCAGTTGGAACAGTTTCTGTTCTCACTTAATCTTACCGGACAGGCATGATCTGTGTGGCATGGCCCAGTGCCACTGAAACAACTGGAGTCACCTGATACAGAGCATTACCCTTGGATAAAGAAAGTCAAAATATTATTTTATCTTTGGAGGCCTAACAAACATTTTCCTGGGCATGGCTTCTTCTTATTTGCTTGGTTTGGGCAAATACTACTTTATAGTTTGGCTTTCTCACTCCAATCTGTTATTTCAATTCCAATTAATTTAGGGCCAGTACCACTTTAGTTTATTTTAAGAAGACGATCAAAATGTGAATCATTGCACAGCATGCATGAGTTCCTGGGTTCATTCCCCAGCACTGCAAATAAAAAAGTGAGTCACTTAGGAAAGATACATAGTGTTATGGTTTATACCTGGATGTCTCCCTAAAGCCTCATGTGGTCATAGGCAGGACTCTTCAGAGGGTGATGGGATAGCTAGGGCATGATAGGAGTGGAGACCTGGTCAGAAAAGGCAGGTCCCGGTGGTGACCTGGAAGGTTCTATGTCCCTTCCCAATTCCTCCCTGGCCACTCTGCTTCCTGCTTGGCCTGACATTAGCAGCAGTCTTTGTTTCTTTCCCTAGGCCCTTCCATCATGCCTTCCTATCTTGGAGCTGGCTGACTATGGATTAAATACATGAGCCCAAATAAACTTCTCCTCTAATTTCTCTGTGTCCAGTATTGTGTCCCAGCAATGAAACAGTTACTAAGATACATAGATTCCTTAAATATCTTATTTAAATTTACTAACTATAAATGGGCCTAATTCTGCAATCTTTTATCTTTTTTGGAGGAGAGAAGACTGAGTATGGGATCCAACCCAGGGCCTTAAGCATGCTAAACAAAAGGCCTTGCATATGTGACCCGAGATCCCCCCCATCTCAGCAATTTTTAACAGAGCTTTGAGAGTGCCTTTTCCTTTGCCTGGTATGCTTTCTCTCTTCCTCCTCACTCATGAAGATCCAATGAAGCTGTGAAACTCGGATCAAGTGCTACTAAATAGCACTCTCCTTCCTCAAAATTCTTAAATTATGTAATGTTTGCTACTCAGGAAAATCATCACTGAAAGAAGGAACAAATCCAAATAATAGAGTTCAAGGTCCTGGTTTGACTTCCTGATTACACAGTTTTCTGTTTAAAAAGTGAGGCCACTAAAAATAAATCAATCAGCACATATAAATTAATTTATGTAAAATCTATAAAAATATTTTTAAAAGGTAGAGATAGAGGACTTCATGATAACAAGTGAATAAAGCAGGTTGCAGAGTAATGTTTGGTGTAGTCCTGTCTCAAGAAAAACAAACAAACCAACACCCTTACCTGTTGGTGCCTAACACTGCCCAACAGAGGAAAAGCATGCAAGACCGTCCGCATAAACTCAAAAAGCTGAAGACACAGAAGTGGGAATGTGGTCGGGAAGGAGGAAAATGATTACCTTTGTTTTTAAACTCTTTATGTTTTAATGACATCACAGAATAAAGTTTTTGTTCATTTAGTAATGTGAAATGTGTAGTATGATTTTTTGCAAACAGAACCTCCAGAAAAATTGTAATAACATAAACTAAGATAATTAGATAAAAAACAAAATTTGTTACATTTCTAAACACCAGCAACAAGCTGCTAGACGATACTATTTACTATAGCAACAAAGAATATAAAGAACTCAGGAATAAATAAAACAAAACATACACAATACTCGTATGAAGGTGATTATAAACTTTATTGACTGTCATTAAAGAAGACTTCACTATCTAGAGAGACAAACTGTCTTCTAATATGGAGACTCACTATTTAAAAAAAATAAATTCCCGCCAAATTGTTCATTGCTACAATGCAGGTATAGTGATAATGACAATGCAGTGTTGGGAGAAGGGTAGATAAACCACTGGAACAGAACACAGAGCCCCAAAATAAAGCTACACATAGAAACTTGGCTTGATGATAAAAGTGTTATAAATCAGTTGAAAAGAGTTGTCCAATCCAATCTGCGCCCATCAAATCCAGTGTGGGGTCAGCTGGGTTTATGTCAACCAGCAAGGTTACTTTGGCTTTAGAGCTCCCTGGAAAAGGAGCAGAGGCTTTCTTTGTAACTGCTTTACTCGGTCCAGTCTTGCTTCATCCTCTTCCCCACTATGCTAGCCTCGAACTCATGGCGATCCTCCAGTCCCAGCCTCCTGAGTGCTGGGAATATGGTATGTGCCAGTACGCCAAGTGCACCACAGCTTTTTATCCAATGACTGCTTCCTACGCTAAATAACATACTGGCCATTCTTTTAAGATCGTATAGTATACAAACCTTTGTTATTCCCTACAAATTTTTATTTTATTTTTTCATAGAAGTTAGAAGAGTATTTATATTTTACTAGTATCTATTTGTGTTATATTAACATTTTTAAAGTAGACTATTTCCAGGGCCAGAGATATAGAGCCAGTGGTACCGTGCCTGCTTGGCAAGCACAAGATTATGAGTTCAATTTTTGGTACCAAAAAAATTAAAAAATTTAAAAAATAGCCTATTTCTTAATAAAACTCCTGTTTCCTCATTTGACTGATTATGGAAGTGTAAGCTGGCAGGAACATTTTATAGAGCAGGTTGAAATTCTCCAGTAAAGTTGCAGATGCATATACTTTTCCATGCACAATTCCATGCCTTAGCATACATTCTAGAGAATTCTCGCACACAGTTCACAACAGGGTTCTTCTGGGGAGGAAGGGTAAGTATGGCATAGGAATATAGGAACATCAGGGCTTCAAAGGTTTAGGGAAAGACTAAATTATCTCAAAATAATAATAATAGTAAATAATAATAATAACAAAATAATAATAATAAATTTGATGCGGCATATGTCTCTTTTTACAGCTACTCAGGATGCCAAGGCGAGATGGCTGCCAAGGCCAGCTTAAGCAACTAAGCGAGACCAAATCCCAAAACAAAATTAGATTAGTAAATAAATATAAAGGGCTGGGGATGTAGCTCCATGGTAGAGCACTTGTCTAGCATGTGGGAGGCCCTTGGTTGAGTACTCCCATTAAAAAAAAAAAAAGACAAGATTGCCCCTGTGAAATGAGACGCTAACTTGTCAGGACTGAGGCTGAGGCTGAGCTCACTGAAGGCTGATTGGATGGAAGACAGTCACACATGTGCAAAGGAGAATTCAGAAATGTGCTCTCACAGCTGTGCCAGGTTAGAATAGGCGAGAGGGGCATAGTGGTCCAGGTGAGGGGAGCTGCAGTAGTGAAGCATTCCTGCACTGGCCATGGTGAGAAGAAATTTCCGCCACACAGAAGGAGGCCAGCTATTAGAGGTTTTGAAAGCTGACCAAAACAAGGTGTAAGGGATGCAGTGGAAGGAGGAGCTGGGAGCGGTTTCCAGCAGCGCAAGAACACATTAGATGTCTAGTACAATTCAGGGAGGAGAGTCTAGCAGCAGTTCCTGTCTTTGGGACCACATTTTCATCTCTACAAATACACTGTTTCTAATAAATGCCATCAGCGAATAGGACCAGCTAACTTGGAATGATTTCTAAACTTAATAAGTGGACTTTTGTTTGATGGCCCAGTCTGGTGCTGGTCTTTGATAACTCTAGTGTATTCTCAGATGCAGCTGTTGTTTCTGATAGCATTGTTGTGTTTGCATGCTAAAATGGTTAATGTTATCCTTAGATGACTGCATGGAAGGCAATTCTGTCCTTCTGATTACAATAGCATCTATGTCTGATCTTAGACAAGCCACACTTGTGTTCACGGATATATGGATTGCAACTAGAGATCCCATCCTGCTACTGTGTAATGGTCCTATGTCAGTGACTCCTTATTTATCTTGAAGCTGAAAGGCATGCGGGTAACAAAAATACCATGAAAAGGGTCAGTGTTGTTTTCGTTTTTCATGCCCACTGCCTCTTTTGCAGGCATTCGATTAAAAGACCATGAGAATGAGTATAAGGTTTCAGGCTAATCACTTTCCCTTGGTTTCTAAGGCTTCCGATGATATTTCCACCAATTGCTCTGGTTCCTTTCACAAAGAAGAGAAGGGCACCACGACCAGGCTGGCCAAGACTTTTATCACCATACATTAGTTTTGCTGGGATTGTTTTGTTTTGTTTTGCTGAGACAGGGCACCACTATGTAGTCCAGGCTGGCCTCGAACTCACAGTGATCCTCCTGCCTCAGCTTCCTGAGTGCTGGGATCCTAGCATGTGCCCTTGTACCTGGCTAGTTTTGTTGTTCTTAAACTGATGGAGATGGAATAATGCAGTCTGTTCTTTTGGCATCCCTCTTCTTTTACTCATTGTCGTGTCTATGAGATTTATCCCGCTGTTAGTCTATGTTCCTCTAAGTGATTGATTTTCTTTGATTTTGTCTCTTCTTAGCCCATCTCATCCTTGGCGTACTGAAATTGAGATTGGGAAAGTGGATACACTTTCAGAATAGGTCTTAGATTGGAAGACTGTCAATCTCTGTAGCTCTAAAATGTGGCCCTGCTGCAAGACCTGAGTGTTTTAGAATCTAGTTGGCCTTAGAATCAAACCTTAAAAATGACTTTCCTGGAGTACTGTAGCCAGATACAAGCCAAACTTTTCATTTTACTTTAACACTGCGTTTTATACATCTTCTGGCATCCCCACTTGCTGTATTCCTCTGCGTGTGGATCCCCCCAAATAAATGAACTTCTGTAAAAGTCTTACTATAGATCCTGCTAATTTATAATCTGTTCCC
The DNA here is from genome assembly GCF_034190915.1 of Cavia porcellus. Classification (NCBI taxonomy): domain Eukaryota; kingdom Metazoa; phylum Chordata; class Mammalia; order Rodentia; family Caviidae; genus Cavia; species Cavia porcellus. The sequence continues at coordinate 54,509,821 of NW_026947494.1, forward strand.
TGCTCTCACTTCTGACCAAGGAGTAAAAGAATAAAGATAGTTTAGGACAAATATAGTATTATTTTTTAAAGACCAAATCCTGATAGGATTGATGTAGTATCCTTAGTGGAAAAAAGAGAAATATGTTAATTTAGCGTGAATTTTTGTTTATGTATTTGTTTTTTCTGGTGCTAAGTACCAAACCCAGGGCCTTGCACATGATAAACAAATGTTCTACCCCCAAGCCCTGCCTTCCTTCTCTCCTCTTTCTCCTCTCCTTCCTCCCCCACCCCATACTGGGGCTTTAATCCAGAAGTACTCTACCACACTGACTTATTCACAGCCCTTGTTTAAATTTTATTTTGAAACGGACTCACTACGCTGCCCAGGCTGGCCTTGAACTCATGATCCTCCTGTCCCAGTCTGCCAACCAGCTGGGATTATAG